>NC_082708.1:108343280-109647030 GCF_030144855.1 Hypanus sabinus | reverse complement strand
TGAACTCACCCTGGCTCTCCAGAAGAGAGCCGAGAACAGAGAACTCACTGCCTTCCAAGCTAAGCGTAGAAGGCATGGTGACGTATGTACCTCACAGAATTCCTGAAGGCGCAGAACACAATGGACTGCACTCATATGGGACAAGAGTTCAACTCAGAGCTATTAATGATTAGATCCATTATAATTCATTCTGAGGTATATTTTAGGCACTGTGTGATAAATAGAACATAGAACACGACAGCACAAGAACAAGCCCTTCAGTTCACAATGTTGTGCCAAACCAGCTAAAAAGCGAATCAAAAACACCCAACCACTAATCCCTCCTACTAACACAATGTCCATATCCCACAAATCTTCCTTACATCCATGTGGCTATCCAACCATCTTTTAAAAGCCTCCGATGTATTTGCCTCTACCACCGTACTAGGCAGGGCATTGCAGGTATCCACCACTGTCTGAGTGAAAAACTTACCCCTCACATCCCCCTTGAACCTACCCCCTCTCAGCTTCAAAGCGTGCCCTCTAGTATTAGACATTTCAACCCTGGGAAACTGATATTCTCTGCCCACTCTACCTGTGCTTCTCATAATCTTACAAACCTCTATCAGATCTCCCCTCAGCCTCTGCCGTTTCAGAGAAAACAACTCACGTTTATCCAACCTCTCATGATAGAACATGTCCTCTAAACTAGACAGCATCCTGGTAAACATCTTCAGCACCCTCCCCAAGCCTCAACATCCTTCCTATAGTGCACTCTCTCCTATACCTGCAGAATTTTTCTACTTGCACGGATCTTCTATTTTTCTTAATCAAAGAAGTAAGCCAATCAGCTTCCTAATGTATGCATTCAATCAAAAGCATACAGCTGTTGGTTTGCCCTTAACACTTCTGCTGACTGTTGTTTCTATGCCCATGTGCACACACTACACTTCTGTTCAGTTGGTGGATGATCACTCATTTGAAATGGAGGAGGCTGTGGACAGCTTGAACAATTCGACGCTTTTAGATTCCGCTCATGAAGTGTTAATTTTTTTATTACAAGCAGCAGCAGCAGAATGAGTGAACAATCTGCCTGAGAACACTGAGGACACAAACAGAGAAGCAGTAGCAGAAGTATAAATGCAGACACCTTGGGGCAGAACAGCAAATTGGTATATCATAGGCACTGAAATCACAGTAATCTAACTGTGGGAAGATTGCACGAGAGTCAGGCACCCTCAAAACCTAAGAGCACAGGTGTCTAATGCCATGATGGCAACAGTTATACACCGAGTGGATTGACGATAGATAGTCCGCATCGGACATGAGACCATGTCATATAGTTTTGACAAAGAGCTTGCCCCTACTTCCATGCTAGGGATGACAATCGCTGTGCTCAGTGTAAGTACTGTACAAGGCTGGGATGAACGCTCCAGCATTCCAGAGTTATTATGTAGGTTATACTTAACATTTCTTCAAGCATCTTGATGTAATGTGCATCATTATCTGCCTATAACCTGTCATTGACCTTATTGAGTTCTCTAGTGCAAAACCAGAGTCTGAGCTTCTCCTCCATGGAACAAGCAGTTCAGCTACCCTCCTCCTGCATCCCCATTCCTCAAGTGTCATGGCACTCAGGCCTGGTGGATGAATCAGTGTGCACATCAAACTCAGAGCTACTGAATGGAAGTGTCTGATGGAGTGACACCATGAGCTTGTTTCCAAACACCGCAGATCACCAGTTGGAACCTGGATGTCTTCACTATCTGAATGGGGACAAAAGAGGTACAACAGGAGGTCACTTTGAGTAAAGACGGCAGGTGATAGGAATTTGCAGCTAGTGAGACAATATTGTGGGAAGCAGGATAACTGATTGTGAAAAAGGGCATTACTTCCAAGTATAAAATCACCTATAACAATCTTCCCTCTGGTTGATCATTGTATCCGAGACGGCTTGCCTATAATTGCAAAGAGTGCTTCTTATGTAACATTGACAATGAATTGAGGAATTTACATCAGCTCTGCAATCTGTCATTACTTACCTCCTTTCTCCTGCAAAATAGAAGGAAGGATGCGGAGGATTCTGTAGTGAATGATGTGCTTGCTACAGTTGGGAACAGTTGGAACCATGTGCAAGATTTGTTTGAGCATTATTGTGGCTAGGACAAGGGTCTAGTTGTGGAACTGGTGGTGAATTGGATCACTGACTACCAGCCTCTCGCTCACTGCTGCTGGAGGAAGGTGTCTGCGTGTGGCAGTCTCTCTCTCCCTCTCACTTGCTGCTTCAAGGGAAGATCCTTGCAGTTGACGTGTTCTATTTTCTAATCACTGCTTTTTTTTTTGTTGCTATTTTTGGGCAATTTTGAATTGGGGCAGCCTGCAGATGATGAACGTTGTGCTGAAATAAAATATGCCTTTTGATTTTTGTGTTTTATATTCTGTGTTTTCAATCAATTTTTGTTGCCATTTGCGCAATTTGAACTTTTTTTGCACATGCTGGGGGGGAGGTGTTTGATAATTTTTTTTCCTTTGAACAGGTCCCACGGTTCTTGTTTCATGGCTGTCTGTGGGGAAGATGAATCTCAGGGCTGTATATTGCATACGTACTTTGATAATAAATGTACTTTCAATCTTTGATGTGTTGATATAGTCACCCTTGTCCACACAGGTGAGGGCATTACATTTCTATCCGCATGGGGATCAGGATCCCAATGGCTTTTGTTTTCCTGGCTGCTACCTCATTAAATTGCTTCATTTCTGACCTCAGTAACTTCTTGCTCAGCATGCAGGTCCTCTCCACCTCATCTACAAGAATGTCCGAAAGAACATTAAAGATGTGGAGTGCTTGCTCACTGTCTCGCAGTCACTGTTAATGAATGGCTTAAATGATGATACTGAAGTTTATCTCAGATGTAAATCCTGAGTGTAATAACAAATGGACATAGGAATATGTCCTCAAAGAATTTTCCTACAGACTGTCATGAAACAAAGAAGAACCATAAAACCCATTCCAGGGAAAAAAAAAACATCAAACTCTGCCTCCCCCACATCATGCAAAAAAAACCCCCATCAAATTGTGCAAATGGTCAGAAAAAATTGATGCAGAATAAAGTGTTACAGTTACAGAGAAATTGTAGTGCACACAGTCAATAAGTTGCAAGGCTATAACAGGAGTTCAAGGTCAATATGAGGAATGTATGGGTAATGGGCAGATGGACTGGTGGAAGAGGTGAAAAAGAGAGCAAATGCAGGCTGGGTGATTCTGGAGGAGAGAAAACAGGGCAGATGGGGAGCAGTTAATGGAAGATGGAGAATTCAAAGTTCATGTCGGCATTTAATCTCTAATTACTTATCTTTAGACTCATGTCAGAAATACTGGAGGCTGAGAACAGACATATTGGTAATGGGGAGATGGATTAAAGTGTCTGGCAACTGGAAGTTGCTACAGTCTATGTCCAATCTTACACATGTAGAGGAACTCATCTCTTCAATTTGTTTCCATAGAAGTCTAGAGGATGTGCAAGTGCTGAAGAATTAACAGAAATTACTGGAAGAAATGTTGCAAGTTTCTATGTATTTCAGTGGAGTAAAGAAAATTACAGTGGTACGAGAGAGGAGTTGGCCAAAGTAAATTGGAAGGAGATGCTGATAGAGGTGACAGCAGAGCAGCAGTGACTTGAGTTTCTTGGAAAAATGAAGAAGGTGTCGGATAGACATAGTCCAAAAACAAAGAAATACTCAAATGGCAAAATAGTACAACCGTGGCTGACAAGGGAAGTCAAAGCTAATATAAAAGCAAAAGAGAGGGCATACAACAAACCCAAATTAGCAGAAAGGAGGATTGGGAAGCTTTTAAAAACCTACAGAAAGCAACTAAAAGAATCAGTAGGAGGGAAAAGAGAAATATGGAAGCAAGGTAGATAGGTAAAGCTTTTTCAAGTACATAAAAAAGAGCAATGAGATTGGATATAGGACCGCTAGAAAATGAGGCTGGAGAAATAGTAATGGAGATGGCAGATGAACTAAATGTGGAAGACTTCAGAAGACACTAGCAGTATGCTAGGTCTTGGAGGGTGTGAGGGAAGAGAAGTGAGTGCAGTTTCTATTATAAAGGAGAAGTTGCTCAAAAAGTTGAAAGGCAAAAAGGTACTTAAGTCAGCCAGACCAGATAAATTGAATCTGTTCTGAAGGAGGTAGCAATAGGACAAAGTCAGCATGGTCTCCTTAAGAGAAAATCTTGCCTGACGAACTTGTTGGAACTCTTCGAGCAGGTTACAAGTAGGATAAATAAGGTGATACGGTCAATGTTGTACATCGGATTTTCAGGTGGTCTTTGACAAGGTGCCACACATTAGGGTGCTTACCAAGTTAAGAGCTCATGGTATTACAGTTAGTTTACTAGCATGGTTAGAGCATTGGGATGACCAAAGTGAGTGGGAACAAAAGGCTCTTTATCTGGTTGGCTGCCAGTGACCAGTGGTTTTCTGCAGCGATCAATGTTGGGACCGCTACCTTTTATGCTATATATCAATGATTTAGATGATGTAATAGATGGCTTTGTTGCCAGGTTTTGCAGAAGTTATGAAGATTAGTGTGAGGTCAGGTAGTGTTGAAGAAACAGGAAGGCTGCTGAAGGACTTAGACAGATTAAGAGATCGGACAATAATGGCAAATGAAATACAATGTTTGGAAAATACATGGTCATGCACTTAGGTAGAAGAAATAAATATGAAAACTATTATCTAAACAGGGAGAAAATCCAAAAATTTGAGATGCAAAGGGACTTGGGAGTTCTTGTCCAGAACACCCTAAAGATTAACTTGCAGGTTGAGTTGGTGTTGAGGAAGGCAAATGCAATGTTAGCATTCATTTCAAGAGGTCTAGAATATAAGAGCAGGGATGTGATGCTAAGGTTTTATAAGGCACTGGCGAGGTCTCAGCTTGAGTATTGCGAACAGTTTTGGGCTCCTTATCTAAGAAAAGATGTTCTGGTATTGGAGAGGGTTCAAAGGAGGTTCACAAGGATGCTTCTGGGAAAGCAAATGTTATCATATGAGGAACATTTGATGGCTTTGGGGCTGCATTTGCTGAAATTTAAAAGGATGAATGGGGATCTCATTGAAACATTTTGAATGTTGAAGGGCCTAGAAAGAATAGACGTGGAACGGATGTTTCCCATGGTGGGTGTGTCTAGGACATGAGGGCTTAGCCTCAGGATAGAGGGGCATCCATTTCAAATAGAGATGCGGAGAAATTGCTTTAGCCAGATGGTGGTGAATTTGTGGAATTTGTTAATTCCACAAGGCCAGGTCGTTGGGTGTATTTAAGGCAGAGATTGATAGGTTCTTGATTGGCTATGACATCAAAGGTTACCAGGAGAATTCCAGGGAGTGGGATTGAGGAGGGAAAAAGGATCAGCCATGATTGAATGGCAGAGCAGAATCAATCGGCCAAAATGGCCTAATTCTGTTCCTGTACCTTACAGTCTTAACTAAAGATGTCAGGAATGCTTAGCAACAGAATTTATTCAAAGTGTCATTGCCTAGGAGCTAAAGTGTGTTATTCTGATGATGAAACAGTGTAGGGGAGGAAGAAAAACAGAATTCAGAGTAGGTGAAGATAGGGAATTAAAATGACAGCAGGAAACTGAGCAATATTTCAGACTGAACCATTTTTGAGTTATGGCTGTTATTAGTAAGGCTAACAATTATTTTTTAATAGACCACCCAATAGTAACAGGGACATCGAAGAGCAGATTGGGACACAGATTCTGGAAAGGTGTAATAATAACAGAGTCATCAAGGCAGGATTTTTTAATTTTAATTCCCAAATATCAATTGGCATGTAAGTATAAAACACAAAATCAAAAGGCGTGTCCCTAGAGCAAGGGGTTTAGTTGGGGTGGAGTTTGTTAGTTGTGTTCAGGAAGGTTTCTTGACAATATATGTAGATAAGCTTACAAGAGGAGAGGCTGTACTTGGTCAGGTGTCAGGTCTCTCAGTAGGGGAGCATTTTGGAAATAGTGATCACAATTCTAACTCCTTTACCATAGGATTGGAGAGGGATAGGAACAGACAAGTTAGGAAAGTGTTTAATTGGGGTAAGGGGAACTATGAGACTATTAGGCAAGAACCTAGAAGCATAAATTGGGAACAGATGTTCTCAGGGAAATGTATGGAAGAAATGTGGCAAATGTTCAGGGGATATTTGTGTGGAGTTCTGCATAGGTACATTCCAATGAGACAGGGAAAGGATGGGAGGGTACAGGAACTGTGGTATACAAAAGAGGTTGTAAATCTAGTCAAGAAGAAAAGAAGAGCTTGTGAAATGTTCAAAAAACTAGCCAATGATAGAGATCTAGAAGATTATAAGGCTAGCAGGAAGGAGCTTAAGAAAGAAATTAGGAGAGCCAGAAGGGGCCATGAGAAAGTCCTGGCAGATAGGATTAGGGAAAAACCCAAGGCATTCTACAAGTATGTGAAGAGCAAGAGGATGAGACGTGAGAGAATATTGTCATTTAAAAAAAGTTGGATAGGTATATGGACAGGAAAGGAATGGAGGGTTATGGGCTGACTACTGGTTGGTGGGACTAGGTGAGATTAAGCATTTGGCACAGACTAGAAGGGCCAAGATGGCCTATCTCCGTGCTGTAATTATTATATGCTTATATGGTTATAGAATAGGACCGATCAAGTGCGACAGTGGAAAAGTGTATATGGAACCAGACGAGATAGCAGAGGTACTTAATGAGTACGTTGCTTCAGTAATCACTATGGAAAAGGATCTTGGCGATTGTAGGGATGATTTACAGCAGACTGAACAGCTTGAGCATGTAGATATTAAGGAAAGAGGATGTGCTGGAGCTTTTGGAGAGCATCAAGTTGGATAAGTCACCGGGACCGGATGAGATGTACCCCAGGCTACTGTGGGAGATGAGGGAGGAGATTGCTGATCCCCAGGCGATGATCTTTGCATCATCAATAGAAACAGGAGAGGTTCCGGAGGACTGCAGGGTTGCGGATATTGTTCCATTATTCAAGAAAGGGAGTAGAGATAGCCCAGGAAATTATAGACCAGTGAGTTTAACTTAAGCAGTGGTAAGTTGCTGGAGAAGATCCTAAGAGGTAGGATTTATGAACACTTGGAGAGGTATAATGCGATTAAGAATAGTCAGCATGGCTTTGTGAAAGGCAGGTCATGTCTTTCAAGCCTGACTGAATTTTTTGGGAATGTGTCTAAACACATTGATGAAGGTAGAGTAGTAGATGTAGTGTATATGGATTTCAGCAAGGCATTTGACAAGGTACCCCATGAAAGGCTTTTTGAGAAAGTAAGGAGGAATGGGATCCAAGGGGACATTGCTTTGTGGATCCAGAACTGGCTTGCCCACAGAAGGCAAAGAGTAGTTGTAGACAGGTCGTATTCTGCATGGAGGTCGGTCACTAGTGGTTTGCCTCAAGGATCTGTTCTGGGACCCCTACTCTGTGATTTTTATAAGAGGAAGTGGAGGGATGGGTTAGTAAATTTGCTGGTGACACAAAGGTTGGTGGTGTTGTGGATAGTGTGGAGGGCTGTCAGAGGTTACAGCAGGACATTGATAGGATGCAAAACTGAGCTGAGAAGTGGCAGATTGAGTTCAACCCAGTTAAGTGTGAGGTGGTTCATTTTGGTAGGTCAAATATGTTAGCAGAATATAGCATTAATGGTAAGACTCTTGGCAGTGTGGAGGATCAGAGGGATCTTAGGGTTTGAGCCCATAGGACACTCAAAGCTGCTGCGCAGGTTGACTCTGTGGTTAAGAAAGCACACAGTGCATTGGCCTTCATCAATCATGGGATTGAGTTTAGGAGCCAAGAGGTAATGTTGCAGCTATATAGGACCCTGGTCAGACTGCACTTGGAGTACTGTGCTCAGTTCTGATCGCCTCACTATAGGAAGGATGTGGAAACCATCGAAAGGGTGCAGAGTAGATTTACAAAGATGTTGCCTGGATTGGGGAACATGCCTTATGAGAACAGGTTGAGTGAACTCGGCCTTTTTTCCTTGGAGCGACGGAGGATGAGAGGAGACCCGATAGAAGTTTATAAGATAATGAGAGGCATTGATCTTGTGAATAGTCAGAGGCTTTTTCCCAGGGCTGAAATGGCTAGCACGAGAGGGCACATTTTTAAGGTGCTTGGAAGTAGGTACAGAGGAGATGTCAGGAGTAAATTTTTATTAAAAATGCAGAGAGTGGTGAGTGTGTGGACTAGGCTGCCGGCGATGGTGGTGGAGGCAGATACAATAGGGTCTTTTAAGAGACTCCTGGACAGGTACATGGAGCTCAGAAAAATAGAGGGCTATGGGTAACCCTAGGTAATTTCTAAGCTAAAGACATGTTCAGCACAGCATTGTGGGCTGAAGGGCCTGTATTGTGCTATAGGTTTTCTAAGTTTCTATCTCAGGTGCTGTTGAGAATGTTATGGAACTGAAGGAGAGGTGAAGGAAGAGGAGGGTCAAGTCAGAGATGGACAATGTGAGAGCAAGAGAGAAATTTACATCAAACGTAATAAAATTTTCTAGTTCAGGATAAGAGCAAGTAGTGGCACTGTTAATACAATAATCTACCTGATAAAGGGGGATGAAAGAGATAATTTTTAGATACTTGATGAAGTTAGAATTAGTTTGTACCCCTACAGATTTTCACAACAGCACATTTATTTGGAGAAAATGAGTGGAATATCTTCACGGAAACTGAGTATAATCAGGAGAAAGAAATAATGGAAGAGGGCAGGTTGGGTTTCTGATTAAAGATAAAGTGAAAGGTCTTTAACTTCCACCCAGTTGCTACCTTCAGGAGGTGAACATCTGACATACCCTTCCATTCCTCCACTTCCCTATTTCACCAATACACTAGTGCTAGGTAACCAATACAAGCCCCATGCCACATTTTGCTAATTTTGACTTCCTCTGGTATTTTGTGTATGTTGCTTTGAATTTCCAGCATCTGCAGATTTTCTCATGTTTGCGCTTGACTTCTTTCTGCTTTATTTCTGATATAACCTCCATTCCATTCTCTGTTCCTCAGTCTCTTTTACATTCATTTTTACAATAATTCCTATCATTACAATATTCCTATCAATGGTCCTCTGCATTCCCACCCCTAATATGTATGTTACAGTTCCTGCAATGTTGCACTCCTAGAACTGTACAATATTCTGAGTAAGCTCATTTTCTATGCCAGAATTCTTAACATTCAGTAAATTATCCCCTAGAATTTCTAACATTTCCAAAGCATTACCATTGCCAAACACATCTTGCCCTCACTTTGCCTTTACAGAGAAAGACTTTTCCCTCAACAATGCTCTTAATTATTCTTCCATCTTCACCATTTCCCTTCCCACAGAACCTTTTTGATTAAAAATATACCTCTTTTTATATCTTCTGTTCCCAACTTCTGGAGCCAGGAACTCTGTTTCCATAGTAAGCATGATTTATATACAGTTCTTTTGAGGTGCTACCCTGCATTCACTGTTCATGATGTAGTCTGGTGTCGTGTACAATACACAGGGGTGATAAATTTCCAGGTTAGGTACCTGCTTTGCACAACAATACAAGCATGCCCCATCTTCCAATTAAGATATATCATAACCTTCTGGACATAACATCAAATACAACCACCATTTCTAGCGCCCTTATTTCAGATTTCCAGTATTATCACTGCATTTTTTTAAATTTCAAATATTACTGTGTATTCAGCAGCTCTTACACATAAGAATCTACTCATGCATGTTAACTCAGTGTGTTTTGTCAGGATCACTCAGCTCTTGATCTCATCACAATCTTGATCCAAGCACGGACCAAACAGCAAAATCCCAGTGGTGAGGTTAGACTAACTGCTCTTGGCAACAAGACACCATTTGACAAAATGTGACACATGGAGCCGGGAGTGAAACTAAAGTCAATGGACAATAATGAGAAAATGCTCATACTTCATACAAAGAAAGATCATTGTATTTGTTGGAGATGAACTATGCTAGCTTCAGGACATCACTGCAGAAGCTCCTCAAGGCAGAGTCCAAGCCCCAGCTGCCTTACTGACCTTCTACTCAGTGTAAGAACAAAAGAAACAAACCAGCTAGCCATTAGCACATGCTCCACTATTCAATGAGTTAACACCTCATATATAACCTCAACAAATTTTCCTGTATTAATCCCATAATTTTCATTCCCTTACTCTCAAAAACCCAATGAATATCTGCCTTAAACATATTCAGTGGCTAATCCTCCACTGCACTTGTATAGAGAATTCTAAGAACCATGACTATCTGGTGAAGATATTTCATCTCTGTCCTGAAAGGCCAGATTTTAATTTTGAGATTGCAATCCCTCGCCATCTATCATTACAGCTCTGTTATTTACTTCAGCTTATATTTTCTTTCTCTCCCTCTCCCTCTCAGACACTTACGATCAATCCCCCTTCACTATCTTGTGTCAAGATCACAGAACATCCTAAACCTGAAATATACAGCTAGATCTCGGACCACCCTCCTCACTGGAATAAAGACAGTACGTTTACAGGATGACTGCGGCAGTTTTAGAAGACAGTTTACCATTCCCTTCTAAGAGCAATGAAAGATGAGCAATAATTGCATTGACAATAAAAATCAGCACAAAAATAACAGATCCTGAGACTTTTACTAACTTCCATTGAGTCCCCTAATTTAGCCTTCCTTTCTTTCTCTCCTCTCCCCAAAATTCTCTGCCATTTAAAATGTTTTCACTTCTAAACATACCTAGTTCCGGTGTGAAAATGAAACATTTAGGACATTAACTCTGTTTTTCTCTCCACTAATACTGCCTAACACAGCATTTAAAGGGTCATGGCCTAAAATGTCAACTATTTATTCATTTTTTAGGTTATGATCATATTTCCAACATCTGCAGTATTTTGCATTTATAAATGAGGTTTTGATGTTTTAAGAATTACTTAGATCATTGATGTAAGTAGTTCAACTGTTAGACATCTGTCCTCAAGACTTTTGAGTCTGTTATATAACAAGGAAATACACTCAGTGGCCACTTTATTATGTACACCGTACACCTACTCACAGATATCTAATCAGCCAATCACATGGCAGCAACTCAATGCATAAAAGCATGCAAACATGGTCAAGAGATGCAGCTATTGTTCAGAACAATCATCAGAATGGGGAAGAAATGGGATCCGAGTGACTTGGACTGTGGAATGATTGCTGGTGCCAGAAGGGATGGTTCGAGTACCTCAGCAACTGTGATTTTCCTGGGATTTTCATACTCAATAGTTACTAGAGTTTACAGAGAATGGTGTGAAAAACAAAAAACAAAATCCAGTGAGCAGCAGTTCTATGAGGGAAAACACCTTGTTAATGACAGATGTTGGAGCCGAATGGCCAGATTGGTTCAATATGACAGGAAGGCAACAGTAACTCTATGTGTTACACAGTGATGTGCAGAAGAGCATCTCTGAATGCACAAAACAGTGAACCCTGAAGTGGAGACTATAGCTGCAGAAAACCATGAACATACATTCAGTAGTCACCTTAATATTCAGGAGGTATATTGGACTTCAAAATATCTTATTTTGTGTTTATTTATTTTCTGGAATGATACTGTGATATTTGACTCCTTTTCCAATAATGAGGATGTCATTATTCAGACACACTCTAGTAACCATCCATCAACAGAACAAATACCTGCAGGCTATAACAAAATAATCTGCCATTGCCTTTGCCTGACTGGTGTTATTTTTCTAGTCCCACCATCAGCCATCATTGTGAATTCAGGACATTTTATTGACGGCCAGTGAACTATCTTGACATATAGTTACCATTGATAAATAAATACAGTAGACATGGTAGAAAAGTTCTTACCAGTACTTGGTTGTAATCATCTGATAATCTACTTATTTAAAAAGATATTGACTAAAGGATAAAGTATCTCTGCCCAATGGAAAATAAATATGATTTGATCCTTATTGCCTGTTATAATAAAAAATGGAAACTGTTACCATAAGCAAAACCTTTGCATTAACAGTGTTATGCTTAATAGAAATGCTTCTGTTCTCAGCCTAGCCATATGCAAATTAATTCTGCCGCATCTAAAACAAAACACAGGGATATGAATACCTCCATCTTACCCTAAAGAATTCTTTTGTAGATCCAGCATCCAAAGTTCCATATGCAATATCAGTTTGCTTAGCAAGGTCCTCTGCACTTTCAATAGGTGACACCATCCGTTCAACCGTCAGGAAAGCAGCTAAGTTAGCCGTATATGATGATATTATGATCAAGGTAAAGAACCACCACACACCTCCAACAATACGTCCCGACAGGGATCTAATAACAAGTGTGAAATGGATTTATAGAATGAAATGTCTTTATTGGAACAGAGTAAGCAATCACATGATATTGAACATAGCATTAAAGCACAAGGAAGCACATTAATGTATATTCTGGCCACTTTTAAGATCATTTAAAAAGTATTTCATTTCTTTCTGTGGAAAATGTAATTGTAACAATTTTAGTGTTGTTAAAAGTGTACTCCTCCAAAACGAGCACAACCTTGTCATAGGGTTTGGAGGCCTTCGTGCCTCAGTGACTCAGAAAGCTATGTTGGCTAAAGTCAGTGCCTTATGGTTTGGCTCTTGGTTGGGTAACTCAAGCCAAACAGATAGAGGTAGAGGCCAGACTGAGAGTGGTCCACTGGTCCTCCAGGTTCAGGGGTTCAGCTCAGGACTAACAATCCTGACTGGTCAAAAACAAAATTGTTATGGAAACAGCAATGAAGACTCCTTCTACATCTTTGTGTGATGATGACATGGACAGACAGAGATGGGGGACCTTATTACTGCCCTATATGCCAGCAGTGTTTTGGGCAGTACTAAGTAAAAATGTACTTTCTATAGTGAAGAGTTTCACTTAGCCCCAATAGACAGTAAAATGATGCTCCTGTCAGTAACATCTGCTGGAAATATGAGGATAAGCCAGACGAAAACAAGATTAGTCATCCCTAATCATAATTTATATGTTACATTCATAGGATATAATGAAGACAGGTGTATGATTAGTATACTGCAAATACAGGGTTAGGCTGACAGTGAAAAACTAGAACAATTGCTTGAATGACTATCGTCACCTAACCTGGAAAAAGATCATTGAACACATTCAATGACACCCACAAACAGTTGCTACACACAGATAAGAGAAGCCATGTATCATGCTGAAAATTCAGTCTGCAAAAAAATTCAAACGCTCAGCACTCTGTAAGCAACTTTAAAAAACCATTTATAATTTATCAAAACCAAACATTTTGTAAAAGAAATAGAGGCAAGCAAGCAAATAGAACAAAATTGTTGAAAATTCACAGGTTAAGTGAAAGCAAAATCAACTCAGAAATCCAAGGCTTTTTGCAGCATCGAAAAGTACATTTGTGTTTCCCTTGCTCTGGTATAAAAGATAAGAAGATAAATTAAATTTCTTTTAATTAAGTTCATCAAAAAAAATCTATGTCAATTCCCATAGGGTTATTTGTGACAAATATCCTAAAACAATCCATACTAGTTTTTTAATTTAAAACTGTAATCTCTGAATATCAACTTCTAACCAATAAATTGCTGGTGTCTCTAAACATGCCCTTAGTTACCATATTTGTTTCATTACTAAACCTGAGACTTGCTCAGTCCCATCTCTTCAGATAGTCAGAGATAGCTTTCCCACTAATTTATCAACTTATAAACTAAACTGCATAGTTCTGTACTAAAAATCAAGTGAACATAGCAAAGAGCTGTACCCTTACATCCGGTCTCATTGCTAATTTTAAATGGGTTGATCATTAATGTTGTAGTTCAGATGCAACAGCCAGTAAGTTACTTTCCAGAAATGGCTAAATTTCATAGATAAATCCAGTCAGTTAGTGTCGGGAGGCAACTCAACCACATGAACATAAAAATTGGGGTACTTGTACTAATCCAAGGATTCCTGTTGTTAAAATATTTAATGTGCATATTATTATTTTCTTATTATAATAAGAAGTTATTATGCACAATGTGATGCAACAGCTAGAGTATTGCTACTGTGATGTTGTAAAACATTAACTTCCCAGACTTGATCTCTGTATATAAACAACAGTGGCTGAATAAATGAGAACATCTAACATAGTAAGATAATCAAACTCAGCCAAAACTCGTTATTAGACAGGCAGCGTTAGACCCAGCAAACATCAGATATGTCTTGTTTCTGATCCACCAAATATTTCTCACTATCATGGTCTTTCTTTGGTTACTTTTTTTTCTAAATTTTACATTAAATACTGACCTAATAAAAGTAAAGACAATGTGCTAGGTGTCTACAGTAATACTCCCTTTGACAGAATATGTAAAGATGCTTATAACTTGGTAACATGAATGTATCAACTCCAACATTATAGTACTAAATTTCAAAACTTATCAGGAAGTGAAGTTGCCTCACCTGTCATAGCCTATTAGAAGGAAAAAGTACAGATGGGCATTAAGTACATTAAAATTGATTTTAAATATAAGAATAAGGGTGCTTTAGTTTCTCTCTTACGGGAGCTGGAATTAATTATTCTCAACTGAAGTGTTTCTGTTCAATTTCTAACCTTGACTAATTCCCTTACAAAACAATCTATGTGCAACTCAGTGTAAGGGACAATGTTTTACTGGGAAGTTAGGCTAAGAACTTGATTAAGAAACCAATCAAGTTTTGGGAGGATAAGATGCTCAAATTAAACCATTTGCATTGAGGCTAAATTCAAAGCTGTTTACGGAGGGATCTGGTCACTGTTTTGTATATGGTGCATAGTAACATTCTTCCAGAGTCGTAGCATGGAAACAGGAAATAGCATGGTTTGATGTATCCATGCTCACTGAGATGCCTATCTACACTAATTCCATTCTCCTGTGTATTTAGCCCATGTTCCTCTATTCATTTCCTATCCATGTGCCTGTCCAAACACTGTGATTGCACCTGCGTCTCCAAATTCCTCTTTGTCAGCTTGTTCCATAAAACAGTCAACATCTGTGGGGGAAAACTTCAGATCTCCTTTAAGTTCCTCTTCTCTCGCCTTCAACTTATGACTTCTAGTTTTAGACCACCTTCGGAAAAATACTGTCTGCACTATCTACACCTTACACAATTTTATAAACCTCAATAAGTTCACAGCTCAGCCTCCGGTGAGAACAATCCCAGTTTATCTAATCTCTTGTTATAACGAAAGCCCCTGAATCCAACAATACCCTAGTGAATCCTTTCTGCACTCTTTCTAGCACTACCACATCCTTTCTATAAGATGGTGACCAGAACTACACATAATATATCAAGTGTGGCGTAACTGATGTCTTGCAACAACAATGTTCCAACTCTGATACTGTCAATGAAGGGAACATGTTCACTGCCCTGTCCACCTGTGTCATCATTTTCAGGGCACTATGAACATGTACTCCTAGGTCCTTTTGTATATCAATGCTTCTACAGTCCCTGCCCTTTACTGTATGTCAGTTAGAACTCTGTCAACCAGGCAGCATAATCAAAGATCCCACACACCCAGAACATTCTTTTCTCCCCTCTTATTGGGAAGAAGGTACAAAGGCCTGAAAGCATGGACGACAAGGCTCAAGTGTAGTCTCCATCCTGTTGTTATAAGACTTCATATGGCTTGAGAGTTAGATAGTGTTTAAATTAACAACACTTCCCAATGGAAAAGCTAACCTTATTGTTTTCATAAATACAATTTGAGGGATTTATGAGGTAATCAAATAGAAGAAGAAAGAGCTTAGATACAGTACATATGTAAAAGCAAGAGAGATAGTTATAAAGACTCACAGGGATAATTTCTGTTAACAGTGAGGATTGGAAGTTATAAGTACAACTTTCTGCATCTCTTGTAAATGTTGACCTTTTACTATGTCAGTGTGACAATAGAGATGGCTGAGCTTTTGGGAGATTACATTTCAGAGAGATCAGAATTGTTTTCACTAGAAGGGGGTTTCCAAGCTATCGAATGCCTGTAGCCAAACTCGTTAGTGTGATTTCCAGCAGATGAGGAAAGTGGTTGTTCTGTCTCAGGCAGTATAATTGTCTCTTGACTATGCTAATGTAATGGTCTCCAGTTAAGCAAATACCAATTGAACAAATAATAGGACTATCAGTAACCCATTATCTATAGATCTCAGCCTGAAGGAACTATCTTTTATGTACAGTTACAACTACCAAAATCATTCAACAGTCCCAAATATTTTGACATGACAGTCCTCGGTCAGTTGTGGAGAGCGCCCTTTTCTTTGTGGTGGCGTGCTGGGGAGGCAGCATTAAGAAGAGGGACGCCTCACGTCTTAATAAGCTGGTAAGGAAGGTGGGCTCTGTCGTGGGCACAGAACTGGAGAGTATGACATCGGTGGCAGAGCGGAGGGCGCTGAGTAGGCTACGGTCAATCATAGAAAACCCTGAACATTCTCTGCACAGCACCATCCAGAGACAGAGAAGCAGCTTCAGCAGCAGGTTGCTGTCAATGCAATGCTCCTCAGACAGGATGAAGAGATCATTACTCCCCAACGCCATTCGGCTCTACAATTCAACCACCAGGGGCAAGACATGTTAAAGTGCCGGGGTTAGGACTGAGCTTAAGTTACCACTCAATGCACTTTAGTAAACTATTTAAGAACTTTTTAAAAGCTATTTATTAATGCTTTTTGGGAGGGTGATTTTAGATGCATATCATATTTATACTGAGTTAAATACTGTATGTAATTAGTTTTGCTACAATAAGTGTATGGGACACTGGAAAAATGTTGAATTTCCCCTTGGGGATGAATAAAGTATCTATCTATCTATCTATCTATCTATCGATCTATCTATCTATCTGTCTATCTATCTATCTATCTCACTGGCTTATGCTATGACATGGTCAGGTGGAAGTTGATCAGAAACAAGAATAGTCTGTCTTTGTTGTAGATACACAGCTAAACAGCTATCTCTATAACTGGATAGGTAAATTCAAAAATAAATTGAGTAAGCCTGTGTTTTGTTCAATAAAATTCCCAAAGGAACTGCAAGGTGAGGACGTTATAATCCCATAGTAAGAGTATGAAGTCCAGAACAGTAGAAAAGGTCTAGGCTTCTGGTGATATAGAGAGTTGTAGTGTTAATATGGGGCTATCCAGTACTGGAGTGGTACCGACTAGAACACAAGTAGGTACTACTTCAGTTAGTCAGATATCACTTATACCTTGCTAGGTAATGCAATAAGAAGTTTGTTACTTTGGTGAGCTGCACTCAATCAATCTATACTAATTAGTGAAAGGTTATACCTATGGTTACTTGAAGGTACTGCAATCATTCTGAAAATAGGTGGGTATAGTCATTGCTATTTTGTTAACATACTGGGTATAGTCATTGCTTTATTTTGTTAACATACTGGGTATTGTCATTGCTATTTTGTTAACATACTGGGTATAGTCATTGCTATTTTGTTAACATACTGGGTATAGTCATTGCTATTTTGTTAACATACTGGGTATTGTCATTGCTATTTTGTTAACATACTGGGTATTGTCATTGCTATTTTGTTAACATACTGGGTATAGTCATTGCTATTTTGTTAACATACTGGGTATAGTCATTGCTATTTTGTTAACATACTGGGTATTGTCATTGCTATTTTGTTAACATACTGGGTATTGTCATTGCTATTTTGTTAACATACTGGGTATTGTCATTGCTTTATTTTGCTAGCATTGCTATCTTCATAAACTTCTTACAGCACTCTATCAACTGATAAAGACTGAGATATTGATTTCAATCCATTTGACTGAATATTTCACAATATGACTGGGCAATAAGATTTAAATTGTATGGTTTAATCAGGCTGAATTCCTGATCTTGGTGGCACCAGGGTGAAGGTGAGGTGCTATCTGGAGCCCATTCAACTCCCTATTAGGAGAAAATAAGCAAGGAGTAAAAGATGTTATTGGCTATGAGCCCAGGCTTCCAAATGGCAGAATTTGAAGTCCCTACTGCAGTTTAATCAAGCCAGAAAAACCTGTTCAAAGCCCAGATGATGAAAATAGGAAACACCAAGAAAATACCGTCTGTACTGCGGTTGAAATGAACCAAGCATCTATTTCATAAGCCTGATTATGAGCTCTTAGCAATGGTACCTGCGGTGGTTATTTACCTGGAGCCAACTCATATGGTTAAGTGTAATTAATAGGATGTTAAAGAAGATTAAAGCTTTAACTCAGAATTATTCCCCAGCTCTTCTTCTGGTTATTAAAAATAACAGAAATTCTGCACCCCCCCCCCCCTCAATTCCCTGCTCTGGCCTTTTACTTCTTTTCACCTGCCTTTCCACCCCGCCCCCCCCCCCCCCCCCCCCGCTGCCGAGTCGCCATGTCCACTCTCCTCTCCTATCAGATTCCTTCTTCTCTAGCCCTCTACCTTTCTCTCCCACTTTGCTTCAACTATCACCTTCCAGCTAGCCTCCTTCCCCTCCCCCCCCACACCCTTTTATTCTGGCATCTACCCCCATCCTTCACAGTCCTGAAGAAGGGTCTTGGCCTGAAATGTTGACTTTCTATTCATTTTTAATAGATGCTGCCTGACCTGCTGAGTTTCCCCAGCACTTTGTGTGTGTTAACAAAAACATTTCTGGTTAGATAGCAGCAACACACACAAAACGCTGGAGGAACTCAGCAGGCTAAGCAGCATCTATGGAAAAAGAGAACAGTCGACATTGCGGGACAAGACCCTTCATCAAGACTGGAGAAAAAAAGATGAGGGGTCAGAGTAAGAAGGTGGGGGGAGGGGAGGAAGAAGCACAAGGTGGTGGGTGAAACTGGGAGAGGGTAGGGGTGAAGTAAAGAGCTAGGGAGTTGATTGGAGAAAGAGACACAGGGCTGGAGAAGGGGGAATCTGATAGAAGAAGACAGAAAAGGAGGAGGAGCACAGAGAAAGGTGATAGGCAATTGAGGAGATAAGGTGAGAGAGGGAAATGGGAATCGGGGAACAGTGAAGAGAGGCATTACTGGAAGTGCGAGAAATTGATGTTCATGCCATCCAGGTGGCATACCAGGTGTTGCACCTCCAACCTGAGTGTGGCCTCATTGCGACAGTAAAAGAGGCCATGGACTGACATGTCGGAAGGGGAATTGGGAGTGGAATTAAAATGGGCTACCACTGGGAGATCCCGCTTTTTCTGGCAGATGGAGTGTAGGTGCTTGGCAAAGCGGTCTCCCAATCTATGTTGGGTCTCATCAATATAAAAGAGGCCATGCCGGGAGCACCGGATACAGTATATGACCCCAACAGGTGAAGTGTCACCTCACCTGGAAGGACTGCTTGGGGCCCTGAAGCGTAGTGCAGGGGCAGGTGTAGTACTTGTTCCACTTGTAGGGATAAATGCCAAGAGGGAGAACAGTGGGGAGGGACAAATGAACAAGGGAGTCATGTAGGGAGTAATCCCTATAGAAAGCAGAAAGTTGGGGGCGGGGGGGGGGGAATGTGCTTGGTGGTGGGATCCCATTGGAGATGGTGAAGTTACGGAGAACTATGTGTTGGACATGGAAGTTGTATGGGTGGTACAAGAGGAACCCTATCCCTGGTAGGGTGGCAGGAGGATATGGTGAGGGCAGGTGTGCACAAAATGGAAGAGATGTGGTTGAAGGCAACGTCAATGCTGGAGGAAGGGAAGCCCCTTTCTTTGAAGAAAGACATAGTATTATTTTCTTAACATCTATCATTTCTTAACCTGATAGTGTCAAACACAATGCATATTTGTAAGTGCAGAATTGTTCCAAGTAAATAACATTTAGTTGACCTACATGTATCTGGGCTACCTCTCCAGATACTTTAAGAGCAAAAATATAGCTTCAGACTGAGTCTTACTTCTATTCTTCTACAAATAAAGTCATGGCAATATAAATATTTTATAAGTAAGGCATACACTTCACAATTATTAACATTTTTTTCTACTCTCAGATCTTAAAAGTATTATCAATTCAGCACTTGGCTAGTAATAATAATAATTAAAATAAATCTCTATAAACCTTTACTTATTTAATAACTAATAGAAATGCTGCCATGGAAAATGATCAGTATGTAGCTTTCAGTCCTATTTAACATCAATAAAGCAATAGGTACATATATTTAAATAGACATACATTGAAAACTAAAGATGCTTCTACATTCTCTCACCCCTTCAGAAGGTTCAAGCTAGCATATTTAATGCTGGAAGATCTCAGTGTTTCAAGGAAGACCACTTCAAGTGAACAGATTAATTTCTCATTTCTCAATGATGAAGGTGTAGGACTAGGAAACTTCCAACATAAACTATTTATAAAGATATTAACACCTTTACCCAACCATAAATAGACCAATGTGGATAAAAACATAAATTGGATGATGAGATGACTGATGAATTAACTAGGCTGAAGATCCTTACCTTTATGAACATTCCTTGTACTTGCCTTTGTTATGTAAACATGAACCGTGGAGAGAGAAATGGGAATATGCAGCAAAAACACGGTATCCCTCCAAGATGACAGTAATGACTATAACCTTATGCATTTTACGGTCTCAGCAGCAGGTGTACATATAAGATCACAATGGAAATACACGAATGACATAACAGTGTACCATTCATGTACTTCTTTGATTTGAAAAATAGTTTTTTTTACATATAATTTTCCCTCTTCAGGATCAAAAAGTTCACCTTTTGGCAAGATTTTTTCTTTGATTTTGTTAAATGTGAATATATATATACACACACACACACTGTAGCAACAGATAGGGACCAAAAATGCACAAAGCTAAAATGCTTGAGTGACCAACCTTGGCGAAATATCGCATCCTTGCTGCATAAAGGCACCCAGAGAAAACCAGAGACTATTAAATATCCCAAATTCATTAGTTTGGTCGTTACTTTGTGTTTCCCGTCCATCTTCGTATTCTTCAGTGTGCCACTCATATGGACTAAATCTGCTGACCAAGAATAAAACTACGCTGACCCCGATGTAAGCGAAGACAATGCACATCCAGATTTCATAAGCTAATGGATCTAGAAAGGAGAATACTCCTGGTTTCGACTTCTGTGGTTTCTTTATCATGATGGATATCCCAAGACTCATGAAGGGCTTTGAAAAGTCGATAACCTCTTCTCTTACCAACGTGATTGTCAGTGGAGCTACTGCAATGTCTGCTTTCTGAAACCACAAAACACAGAAATCATTTTATACTTTGTTAGTAAATTAGTTTGTACCACTGGCAAAATCATTTTCTGTGAACACTCTTCCAACCTTTTAAAAAAAGTTAATTTAGTTTAATTATCCAATTCAGATTAGGACAGTAAGACCATCAGATAAAGGTGCAGAATTAGGCCATTTGACCCATCGAGTCTGCTTCGCCATTTCATCATGGCTGATCCATATTTCCTCTCAGTCCCAATTTTGTGCCTTCTTCCCGTATCCCTTCATGCCTGATTAATCAAGAATCTATCAGTCTCTGCCTTAAATATACCCAATGACTTGGTCTTCACAGTCGCCTTTGGAAACAAATTCCACAGATTCACCTCTCTCTGGCTAAAGAAATTCCTCCTCATTTCCATTCTAAAAGGACATCCCTATATTTTGAGGCTTTGACTTCTGGTCTTAGACTCCCCCACCATAGGAATCATCTTCTCCACATCCACTCCATTGAGACTTTTCAGTGTTATTCTGAATTAAGATTTTCCACTTAATTGTTAGGCTATTTTTCCCATTAGTCAACCTGCTACAATTTACCTGTTTGGTATTTTGGTATTACTATATTTCATTGTAGATACTAATCTGAAGGCTGCTAATCCAAAGCTGCTGTAGAAAAGACATTTATTTTGATGAATGTAAAGTGCAATAAAGTCAGGAATTCCTTGTGTTATTCTAACTCAAGGAATTAAAAAAACTCAGTTCTCCATTGCACCCAACTTTATAATCAAGACACACATTATAATAAAAATATGCAAATTATTGTTCTTAATGATGTGGAATCTTTTGCATATTAAAGATATAATTACTTAGTCATTATACTGTGCAAAAAGGCTGCTTGATCCAACATCACGGAAATAAATGTTGTTCAACAAATGTTGATTAATTACAAATTGACTGCAATTTTTGTCATTCTAAATGTTTGGATTTGTACTACCAAATCTGCAATGGAAACATAATTTACATCCATCTTTCAATAAATGCATCTCATTACTTTAGGAAATATAATTAGCAATCATTATCATATGATTTTCTCGATTCCTTCATTTCTGTAAGTAACAGAACAGAGCATCTTACTTTATATTCTGTATGTTGAGATAGATTGAAAACAGTTATATTTCCACAGGTTCTGATAATGGCTAAATCATCATAAAAATCCTATTTTCTTGATAATCTTGTCTTATCTATTAAGCACAGAGTAATTATTGAATGAAATATATTAAGTGCACTATATTTTGTTTTCTTACCCCATATACCAATTCTCCAACCATTCCATTCCAAACTTTTGTCTCTGCATCCCTAGCACCGTATTTCCCATCAGGGACAATGGAGAGTTTGTACTTAAAGCCACAATGTTTAGCTATTTCTGCAGCCAGATCCACACAATAACCTTCATACTGGTCGTTTCCTTCAAACTGTTCATAATTTTTCTTCAGCATCACGTAGGGTGATTCCTACAAAAGAAAGATTGTATCATAGAACATTTTTTTTAATGTCACTGCAAGATCATAGAACAGTTAAATTTGATGACAGCAGTCTTGGCTACTCTTAAAATGCCAGACAGAAAGCACAAATGGCTTGATTCTTCCTCCTAATCCTGCAACGGATTGCAGTAAGTCCATTTGATGCCATTTTCTTATGTCATGGTTAAAGGTCAAAGTTCAAAGTAAATTTATTATCAAAGTACATATATATCATTATATGCAACCCTGGCATTCATTTTCTTGTGGGCAGTCACAGTGAATACAAAGAAACATAACAGAATCAATGAAAGACCACACACAAGACTAATAAACAACCAATGTGTGAAAGACAGCAAACCATGCCAATGCAAAAAGATAAAACAAAGATAATAAATAAATATCAAGAACACAAGTTGGAGAGTCCTTGAAAGGGACTCCATAGGTTGTGGAATCAGTTCTGTGTTGGGGTAAGTGAAGTTCAAGTTCCCGATGGTTGAGGAGTAATAACTGTTCCTAAACCTGGGAGTGAAGGTCTTAAGGCCCCTGCACCTTTTTCCTGGTGACAGCACTGAGAAGAGAGCATGGCCTAAAAGGGTCCTGGATGATAGATGCTCCATGTAGATATGCTGAATGATGGGGAGGGCTTTACCCATGACGGAATGGGCTGTATCCACTTCTTTTTAGGGGCTTTTCCGTTCAAGGGCATTGGTATTTCCATACTGGGCCATTGTGCAACCATTCAATTCACTCTCTGGGTCTGCTTGAAATTATTCGCTCACTAGCTCCTTGTATGCCCATTTCATTGTGCCAAAACCGCTAACCCTTGCTAGAATCTTCCTATTGATCACGTGGTTACCCCTCCTCTATTCACTTGGTACTTTGAACTAAAGGGGCTGTTATTACATTAAGGTTTACACATGCTAGATCTATCACCAAAATCTATGCTCATCCAATTATCAGTTTAACTTCCACCACCTACATGACTTGATGTCGCTGAACAGCAGATCATCTTTTGTCGGGTGAACAATTAATTTTTGTTGTATTGCAGATCATGGTGTTTCTTGGTGGGTGGAGGGTGCTGATGCTGTTTTGTGGAGGTGGGTGAGGGTGGGGGGGAGTCATTGCTTTGTTGCTACTTGTAGGTGTATAAGATGATGAGAGGCATTGATTGTGTGGATAGTCAGAGGCTTTTTCCCAGGGCTGAAATAGCTGCCACAAGAGGACACAGGTTTAAGGAGATCGGGAGTAGGTACAGGGGTTAAGTTTTTTTACGCAGAGAGTGGTGAGTGCGTGGAATGGGCTGCTGGCAACGGTGGCGGAGGCGGATACTATAGGGTCTTTTAAGAGACTTTTGGATAGGTACATGGAGCTTAGAAAAATAGGGGGCTATGGGTCACCCTAGTAATTTCTAAGGTAGGGACAAGTTCGGCACAACTTTGTGGGCCAAAGAGCCTGTATTGTGCTGTAGGTTTTCTTTGTTTCTATGTTTCTTTGTGCATGGGAGGGGCAAATGGGGGGCATTGAGGTTCTAATATTTTAACTGTTACTCATTCTTTGGGATTCCCTACTGTTTCCGTGGATGTTTGTGAAGAACAAGAATTTCAGGATGTATATTGTACACATTTTCTGATATTAAATGGAACTATCGAACTATCACCTACTACAGATCAAGGTCATCTTAGTAAGCAGTTATGGAACAGCACCACAAATGTGTTACCTGATTTTGCTACTCACAGTGCTACTTGCAAACATTGTTCAAAATGGAGTCATACAGATGGAAAGGGTTGGTAATAATAAAGAAGCAAGCTTCTAATGTTGTGAACCCTTTATGGAGCCTAGAGTCAATGATAACGCAGTTGGCCAGCTCTTCCAATGTGCACGTCAAGGGGTTGCCACTTCTGGTGTAAGAGGGCTGATTCCAGAGTGCAATGGAAGACTCTGGGATGTCAGTCAATAAATGACCCAAAGAGCTTCAGCACCTGAAGCTGCTACTGGACTGCTCTCCCAAATTTACACAACTGCAAGATATCTATGAGCATGAATTTCCAAGGTTTGCCTTGATGGAAGGAAGTGCACAAAATCAGAATCCTGTTTATTTTATTAAAAGCAGATTGGTACAAATGAGTATATTGATCGGCCTTGTTCTGGGTCTGGATTGTAGTGATTTTCTGATTGGTTGGAGCAATATAATTGCAGTGATGGTGATTGAAATTTTGTAACTTAAATGATGTAGCTAATTGAAATAATTTTACTAGTCATCAAGATGAGATTTGAATTTAAGAATTTGGATGCTCATTCCAGGTTAAAAACCTTGCAATTAAATGACTATGCTAGGATTGCCCAGTTGTTTTTGACGCAAAGCTGGTGATCAATATGTTAGCAGATGTAAAGTTGTTATTTCAAAATCAGGTACCTTTTATTAAGATCTATATGATAAAAAGTATCATCAACAGTGTGAGCTTACTGTTGGCAAACTCTGAAGAATTGAATGTATGTTAACATAAATTATGATTGGCCAAATATGAAACAGAATCTGAGATGGCAATAGTCTGATGCTAATCAACACCTGGGGTTCCTCTTTTATAAAAGTTTTGTAAGCCCCAAAAACTAAAGAAATTGACATCACTTAAAGAGAAAGCAGTATTTCCAACATTACAAATGCTTGACATAAGCTGTGATTAAAACAATCATGTCAAAAAGAAAACCTTTTCTAATGAGACAAATAATGCAATTTCAAATTGTTTCCAATTAACAAAACTACAAAGTAAATAGACAAATTTATTAAGATTGCTAAAACATTCTAATTTCACTGATATCTGCATGCAAAGCTTTATCTTTTAATTACCACGGGTAATTCTTTGTAATGTGCTCAACAACATACCATAATGCTTGTTACTATAACGGTTTTATTCTCCATTCCTGCGGTTTCATTCCCAGCAAGAAAATCTGTTGCTGTAACAACCATCTTGTCAACTTCATTCCAGTATCCAATCTGTCAGTTTCACAATAAAATTATTAGAAGTATTCAACACCGTTCTTAAATATGAACATCTTTGTGCCACAGAGCTGCTGACCATAGCTAACATCATCTCTGTGGCACGGACTAAGCAGCTCCATGTCATAAGGAGATAAATAAAGTATGCTTCATAACATCTGCCAAAGGTAAGATGCTAAAAGTCCCATCAAGAAACTACGTACCAAGTAAGTACATAACTCTTGAAATATATAACAAGTTAGTACCTGGTATCAATGATCCATACTGGAAAGGGTTATATCAGTTTCAAGGGGTAAACAAGTTAAAAATGTTAAATTTAATGATATTCAAAAAATAAATATGAAACAAATTGCAATATAAAGACATAAAGATTGACTTAATCTAGTACCTTCCGAGGGCCGCTATTTTTGAGTTCCATTATATTTACTGTGTAGTTGACTCTTCTTCCAAATTGATCAAACTGGATATTTCCTGTCAAACCATCAATGCGAACCTATATTTAGAAATGATTGTGACAAAAGAATATCCTTTTAGCTTTTTTAAAACATCATTTATAAACTGTGTATATCATAATTTAGCAACTGAATGTCCTGTTAAATGGCACTCCATAAGAATCATTTAACATGACAGTGAGAGTATTTCCCAAGATGAGTATCTCTGACAACCTTCCCCAATTTTTTTCTTGCAGATTGGTTTCTTTTAGGATATTAATGCCAAAATAATGAGAATAGTCAGCATTCAGACCCTTTGTCTGTTTTCAGTCAGTTAAAACACATCATAAAGAGTATCTTTGTCAAAGACAAAAATATTTTTTCTGCGAATAGGCTACACAATCCACAATCAAGTAATTCTGGTCTGCAATTTATTTTTATATACGACAGTATTGAAAACTGACCTATTATTCATATGTTTGGATTGTCAGAAACCTTGCAACGATGTGATCATAAACACAAAGCTTGCAGTAGCAGTATTGATTATACTGTGCAAGGAGCAAACATACCCAGATGATTTAATTCACCGAACACAGAACATAGAAAAATACAGTACAGAATGTCCCCATCAGCCCATGAAGCTGTGCGGACCAATATAAATCTACTCTACGATCAATGTTACCCTCCCTCTTACACAATCCATAACATTCCATTTTTCTTACATTCCTGTGCCTGAAAGTCCCTATTGTATCAGTCTCTACCACCATCTCCAGCAGTGCCTTCCAGGCATGCACCACTCTCTGTATAAGACACCTACCTTTAACATCTCCCCGGAACTATCCTTCACTCAACTTAATCCAATGTCTTCCTGTATTGGCCATTGCTGGTGCCCACTCTATCTATACCTCTCAATCTTATACACCTCTCTCATCTTCATTTGCTCTAAGGAGAAAAGCCCTAGCTTGCTCAGCCTTTCCTCTTAAGGCAGAATCCTGGTAGATCTCCCCAACAGCCTCTCTGAAGCTTCCAGCTGTCATTTTTTAAACAAAATAATTGGTAGCTTAGAATTACTTAGAATTGTTTGTTACTGTTGTACCTCTCCAAGACTTGTGGCACATGTTGGGACAACCTTGCCATTTCTTTAGCATTTGTCTGTCTTTTTTTTAACAAGGTTGAGTTGTTAGCTTGATGTTCAACGCAGCTTGGATGGGAAGTGTGCAAGGAGCTGGCCAGATTCGAACCTGGGACAATTTGCCTGAAATTCCGGCACCAATGCCACTACGCAACCGGCTGGCAATCAGTTAGTCTTAATCTTCCATCATTTCACAAACATTTTTTTAAATACTCTCAGTCAGTAAATAAATGCCATCCATCATAAATTAATTATGCAAATGATAGTATTATAAAAGTACTTTTACCACATGGACTGTGCAGATTCAAGGTCCTAATTCAGCACCATATTCTCAAGGACAAGTAGGGAGAAGCAATAAAAACTGGCCTACCCAGTAGTTAATATATCACAAGAATGAAATGAAATATATTATGTAACAGTGTTTCCTATAGTTGTACAGTATATTAGTTTATAGTAGCTGGCAATACCTAATAATAATAACTAATTCCTGTTCGCTACCTTGTTAAGCAAGTTCTTGAAGATAATGGTCCATCTTCCTCACACATTTTTTCTTTAATATCTTAGTAAACATGTTTAATGCTTATAAACAAAGAGATACCTACCAGCTTTAATGCCCTCTCTATTTCAATGCCCTGACCCCAGGGAACAGCAGGGTTGGCAAGACAATCGCCAGTGCTACCTCGCCTAGAGATGTCAATTCTCTGTTTGCGTAGATAGCGAAATGCTTCAGTCATCACTTGAACAGCATCATAGGTCAGAGCAGAAGTGTACTGCAAAGGAATGAATGGAAAAAGAAATGAAGCATGAGTTATAATACAGTATTCATGACGACTGTGTGATACACTGTGAAATGACAACTGCAGTACTGACACTGTTGTTTCATTGGCAATTGTGACTGCCGTTTTTTGCACAATGTCCAACAAATAATATAACTAGAATAAGTTAAATGGTGGTTATGTTAATCGGGTGTTAAGTGTGGTTTAGTACACAAAACAATTGAGAAATAAATCATAATCTGAGATAATCTCTTTATAATCTCCACCTGGCCAACAACAATACCTACGTCAGGCTGCTGTTTATTGATTGCAGCTTTGTTTTAAAACTATCAGTACTAATCAACCTCAGTACCAATCAACAGGCTTCAAAAACTGAGCCTCTGTACCTTCCTCTGCAACTGTATCCTGACTTACTCATTGGGAGACCAGAGTCAGCGTGGAACAGAAGTACCATCACGCTGACAATCAACATGGCCGCACCTTTAAGGTGCATGGTTAACTCTTTCTACATCCACGATTGTGTTTCTAGGCACAGCTCAAACACCATCTATACTGCAAGTTTGCCAATGACTCAACTGTTGTTGGGAGAATCTCAGATGGTGACGGGGATCCTGAGCATCCTGAGCAGCTGCATCACTGCCTGGTTTGGGAATTGCACCATTTTGGATCACAAGACTCTGCAGCAGATAGTGAGGTCAGCTGAGAAGATTATCAAGGTCTCTCTTCTTGATATTATAGACATTTACAGCACACGCTGCACCCACAAAGATAACAGCATTGTGAAGGACCCCATTCACCCCTCATACAAACTCTTCTCCCTCCTGCCATCTGGCAAAAGGTACCCAAAGCATTCGGGCTCTCACAACCAGACTGTGCAACAGTTTCTTCCCCCAAACCATCAGACTCCTCAATACTCAGAGTCTAGACTGACATCTACATCATTTATTATGATATTGTAATTTGTCCTCTACTGTGCCTATTGTCTTGTTTATATAATTATTGTACTGCCCTGCACTGTTTTGTGCACTTTATGTAGTTCTGTGCAGGTCTGTAGTCTAGTGCAGTTTTTTAAATGTTGCTTTATGTAGTCTAGTGTAGCCTTGTGCTGTCTAGTTTAGTTTTGTATTTCACGTAGCACCAGGGTCCTGGAGGAACATTGTTTCATTTTTACTGTATACTGTACCAGCGGTTTATGGTCGAAATGACAATAAACTTGACTTGAATTGACTTGGATGTGTGCAGTAGTGAGACAGATTGGCTAGCTGAGTGGTGTTGCAACAACAACCTCATACTGAACATCAGTAAGTCTAAGGATCTGATTGTGGACTTCATAAGGAAAGCTGAAGGAACAGACACCAGTCCTCATTGAGAGATCAGCAGTGGAAAGAGTGAGCAGTTTCAAATTCCTGGGTATAAATATCTCTGAAGATCTATTTTTGGCCCAACCTATTGATGCAATTACAAAGAAGGCATGTCAGTGAGAATACAGTATTTCATTAGAAGTTTGAGGAGATTTGGTATGTCACCAAAGACTCCAACAAGTTTTTACAGATATACCGTGCAGAGCATTCTGACAGGCTACATCATAATCCAGTGGGGACGGGCTACTACCTAGGACTGTTAAAAAGTTGCAGAGGCTCCATTATGGGCACTCCACAGCATCAAGGACATCTTCAAAATGCGATGACTCAAAATGCCCATCACCGAGGACATTCTCTCTTACTATCATCAGAAAGGAGGTCAAGGAGCCTGAATACATACACTCAGTGTTTTAGGAACAGCTCTTTCCCCTCTGCAATCAGATTTCTGAATGGATATTGACCCATCTCATGAGCACTACCTCTCTTTAGCAATACTTATTTAATTTATTTTTAATATCTATTTCTTATTGTAATTTATAATGTTTTATGTATTGCACTATACTATTGTACTATTGAAAAAAATTCAGGGCATAGATCAATGATATCAAACCTGATTCTCACATCCTTACACGATGAGGGATTTCCAAGTCAAGAAGCAAACAGGCAATTGTGGATTTTTCTACTGTACAAGCTCAAGCAATGGAACAGCCCATGGCCAATCTGCACAGGCATCAGACACATTTCAAAATGGTTGAAGATCCTCTAGTATTTCAGTTATCACCAAAAACAGGTATTACTGACTTAATGCTTCAGTTTGCGGTTCCTTTGTCACAACTGAGAGAGAGAGAAAATAAGCTAGTTTCTCTTTTACAGCTGCTGCTTGACCTATTGAGGGCATCCAACATTTTAAGTTCTTAGTTAAGGAGTTCTTAATTTGTGATCCGAGTCCCATTAAAATTACTGTCTTAGTACCATACTGTAGAAATGGAACAGCTGTGGAACAGCTGTTGAACCCAGTTTTCCTTTACTATAAAGTGAGCTAACCACTATGCTACTATGCTGCCTTTTAGAAGCAGAAGAAACAGGAAGGAGCTTTGTCTTTCATTTTTGTCCCACAACTGTTCCATTTCTACAGTATGGTATTAAGACAGTAATTTTAATGAGACTCGGATCACAAATTAAGAACTCCTTAAGAACAGAAAATTTTGGATGCACTCAATAGGGCAATATGGGTTCAATTCCTGCCACTGCCTGTAAGGAGTTTCTATGTTCTCCCACTGACTGCATGGTTTTCCTCTGGATGCTCTGGTTTCCTCCCACAGTCCGGAGATGCATCATTGTAAACTGTCCAGTGAATAGGCTTGTATTAAATCAGGGGACTGCTGGGCGGCTTGGCTTGAAAGGTCAGATGAGCCTATTCCACACTGTATCTCAATAAATAAAGATTGAGATGTGGTTAATGTACAAGAAAAACAAATTTTACTTTCAATGACTGCAGCTACTTAAAAAAGTAAAGACTGTTACCAAACAATTCTGAAACCTTTGAACAGAAAAGCCTTGTGTTTACCCTGCACATATTCACACCATATCTAGGTCCTAGTTCATAATTTAACGTGTGTTGGCGTTGCCTTACACTTAATATCCAGCAGATCCTGCCTCTTTGCTTGAATGTAGCCCCACTGTCAACATTGTGCTGTGCTACATCACACCACGGAGCTAATCCTTGGAAGCCTTTCAATGGAAAACTGTAAGTGTTGGATGCTGGAAGAAACAGTTACAGAAATGGCACCAAGAGGATCACTGAAAACAAAGAAGTGTGGCTCCTTTCCACAGACGAAGAAAGCAACATTCTTGGAGATGAACGTAGAGGAAGGGGTGAAAGATTCCTTTTGTTTCAGGGTTACAGTGAAGTGCTATGGAGGATAATGGAAAATGTGACAAACTGGCTCCCTAAGGCAGAACAAAATGTGGAATATAAGAATGTAGGGAAGAAGGCTGAGAACTGATCCTTTAGATCCTCAGGCCTGCTCCCCTATTCTATAAGATTCCATTTTGTCTTCAATTCCACCTCCTTGTTCTGTCTTCAAACTCTTGAAGGACTGATACCCTGAAAATCCAAAAAAGAATCCCACTCTCAATATTTTCCGTCTGAGCCTCTATAGCTCTCTAGAGTAGGAAACGTCAATAATGGATGACTTTCAAATTCCACCTCATCTCTATTATATAAACAAAATTCTATTTTGAAACTATAGCCTTAGAAGTTGATTAAAAGTCAAATGTAAGAATGTATGTTCACTCCCTTTGTTTCATTATCACTATATGTAGATAACCCATGAATTTCCAGATTTAGAGTCTTCCTGCTGGTGTGCAAGCCCAAGGCACAGAGCCCTTAGGAGTATCTGTAAACAATTGGGTAGTATGTCCCCATTGGTGATACAGTGGTGCAGCAGGTGGGGTTGCTGCTTTACTGCTACGATAAACTGGGTTCGTTCCTGAGTTCACTTGTACATCGTCCCTGTGATTGTCTGTGTTTTCTTGGGTTCTCTGGTTTCTCCAACATCTCAACAACATTTGAGTTAATCAGTTAATACGAGAGGAACCAGAGGGAGTTTTGGAAGAATGGGGTACAGGAGAATGGGATTATTCCAGGAACTGGCACAAACTTGATGTGCTGAAACAACCTCCTTCTGTGTTGTGTGGAAATATACGAAGAAGACTTTCCTTCACCTCTGCCACCTGGATCCATTTCAACTCCTCCTCCTGACCAACAAACTGGCTGAAGAGGAAAATTACAATGGGATTTCTCCTGGAAGCATTCTGTACATGTACACTGTGTCACAACCATAAACTGTGACTGGACAAGTCTGGCATAATTTCCCATATTTTTCTTTCTGTAACCTGGCATAAATCGTTATATTAAAGTGATACTTGACACACTTTTTTGCCCAATATTCAAGACAGGCGTATGATCAAAATCCTGTTCTTAAGCATTTTTTCCAATCAGGTTTTCAAGCCTCTGCATTTATAGTACTAGTGCCCTGCTGCTGTGATATACTGAGATGATCATTTGCTTCAACTCCATTCATGTCTAAAACTTTATTTATGTCTGTCTTGAGTACTTGCTGCAACGAAATATCCATGCTCCATGTCTGGAGAATTCCAAAGACTCCTCACTGTCTGGGTGAAGGGGCTTTTTCTCTCCTGAGTCCTGAACAACAGATCCCTTTCCTTGAGACAACTTCTGATTCTGGCCACTCCTGCTAGGGGAACTGTAATCCCTGCACACTCACTGTCAATTCCCATAAAGCTTCAGTGGGATCCCTTCTTACTCTTCTAAGATCAGGAGAGTTTTGGGTCAGTGTCCTTAACCTTTCCTCATAGAACAATTCTCTGTACGACAGAATAAATCTTGTGAGCCTTCCCTGAGTTGGAATTGTATCCTTCCTTGAACAGGTGGAGCTATCTCACTGGGACTCTGAATACTTCTTGGGACTCAAATCTTGCAATGAAGGACAGCATAGAATTTGTCTTCCAAATTATTTGCTGTCCAAATATTTTAACTTTCAGTGAGTGATTTGCTTGTAAGGACAATGATTTGATTATAAGGACACCCTGATCCTCTGGCACCAGCACCCACTCTTACCATTAAATCTGCTTTTCGATTTTTTCTACTGAAGTGTGTAACCACACATTTTTCCATATTGAACACTACCTGTCACATCCTTTCCCACTCACTTAACCTGTCTATATCCTGGAACCTTTTCTGCATTTTCCTCACAACTCACAGTGCAAATCATTTTTATATTGTTTCATTTAGCTACCATTCTTAACCATCTGTCATTTGACCTTTCAATATTTATCAATTTTACATGGAGCACATTGCACCTTTAACACTCCATAATATTACAAAACTTTGGACCACAGAAATGAGAGCAAGTTTAGAGTTGATATTACGACTGGGGGAATAGTAAGCATTTGTAACACGCACTAAATAATGCAGGCTTGTAAAACATATATAGGGTATTCTTGACGCTGGTCATCCACAGATAATACACCTGATTAGAGTATTTGTAAAAAGATTGACTGCATAAACTTCATTATACAGTAAGATTGATACTCCCAGTAATTTGACTCATGAAGTGGTTAGTTAATCTAATGAAATTCCAGACACTACATCAATATGAACAAATTATTGTTCTTTAACTTATACATTAATTTATTTTTCAAAATGCACACTGTATTACAGTCACAAACAATAACCCTGCTTTGTTATAAAGAAATAAAAGTTCTTTGAAGAAGTCTAAGTCTGTACAGTTTACAACCATACAATTGAAAAAAATGCCTTTAACTCCCTTGATAGACTATACACACAATTGATGAAACTTTATTTTGCTATAATTAAGAGTGTCAATCTCCACCCATAGTGCATTATATGAGAGGTACAAGATCAAGAAAGCCAAACTCATGCATCAATGAATGGCACATAGAGGAAATTATGGCTGGAGTGTATTCTGTGGGCTTACAAGACTGGCATTGTCACATTGATAATTAAGGTTGGGTTTGCTGAAGCAGATCATAATAACGTGGATGAATTACTAAAATCCTCCAGGTGAAGAACTCACAAAGTCACATCTTTGAAAGCATGATCAATGCAGGGTCACAAGAGAAATAAGAAGCAACCAACACACTATCATTACCACCAATTAGCTCACTACAAAGAAGTATTTTGAAAACAAGACACAATATTCTGCAGATGCTGGAAATCTTGAGCAACATTAACAAAATGCTAGAGGAACTCAGAAAGTCAAGCAGCACCTCTGGGCAGAAATAAACAATGTTTCGGGCTGAGACCGTTCATCAGGGGGCAGAAGTCAGAGGTGAGGGGAGGGGGAGGAGCACAAGTTGGCTGTTGATAGGTGAGACCAGGTGAGGGGGAAGGAGGGTGGGTGGGATTAGGGATGCTGTAAGTAGCTGGGAGATGTAAGAAGCTGGGAATTTATTGATGTTTTCTTCTACATTGAGAAAGTACCCAATCTACATTTTAAATTAGACAAGCAATAGTGATGACTTCCAAACAGAGATCATGCATCAGGGTTGGATAATGATCATAAAATTTTGTTTGTGAGTCAGAAGGAACTGAAGTGCACCACTTAAGCTCCACATGAACATCCTGAGAACCAGCGTCCTTGGCATTACCTTCACACTAGTCAAGATTCTCCTTCTGAGGCATTAACAGGTGCCTCTTGACTTTAGTAGATCAAAAAGTCAAAAGTAGAATAGTTGTTGAAATCAGACATGCCTGCAACCATTCTCACACACCTAATAGAGTTTGTTTTCCTGCATTGTCACTGAAGAGTTAAAGCCTGCATCTTTCATTTTGGAGAAATGTCAACCACTAATTGTGAATGTTTAATAGAGTACGCCAGAAGCATTATAATTATTAAACATTCTTCCATGAGACAGAATCAAATTATTATCTGCTATTAAATTGAGGGTGCAAATGAGGATGTTTCTGTTTTGTTTTAGTGTGGTTTAAAGTACCATTGTTATTTGCTAATACAAATACATGAAATGTATCTATTTTTATTGGTATTTCTGGAATTTAATTTGCAATTAGTGGCCTATAATTTTCAATAATTCTTTAGCAAAATGGCAAAAAAAGTTGTAACCATCATAAATTTGACAGAGCAAAAGTTTGTCTTTGGTAGCTTGCACTAAATGTAAATATCCTAATAGTTGCAATTTGCATTCTGTTCTGAAATTTGGTTTCATTTGAAAAGAACAGATGTGAATTTTGTACATCAATTTAATTTTGTACATCAGATTGTGATAACTATAAAATTGCACTAATTACTAGCTTTATACATACTTTGAAGAAATTTACCATTCCAGCTAATACCAAGCTAACACTTACCTGATCATTCACATATTACAATAAAATGAATTCACCCACCATTGATAAAAGGATGTGCTACATTTTCAAAAGCCATATGATCCCCTTAATTTTTCATCAGTGCAGTGAAACAAAGATCTTAATAACTGAAAGGACAAATAATTAAATTATTAATTCTTATACAGCTCTCCTAAGTATCTTGCTACTCTTCAAGGGATCTTTTATAAACTAGCTATTCATCACTAATAAAAATAAAAATCCCATTCTTTCCTGTTATAGATGTGTTCTAGCTAAAGGAAGGGTGAAATGCTGAAGCCTGGAGATAAACCCACAAGAATTGCTCCCACCCTGGACATTTACTCATCTACCCCTCAACACGTACAAAAGCTGGATGAACTCAGCAGGTCCAGAGCATGCGTTGACTTCTCATTTCAACGGATGCTGCCCGACCTGCTGAGATCATCCAGCTTTTGTACGTTTTGATTTGACCACAGCATCTGCAGAGTACTTTGTGTTTACTCATCTACCCCTCCTTTGAGCAGAAGATGCAAAAGCTTGAAAGTAGATACCAACGAACAGAAGAACAGCTTTTATCTTTCTGTTATCAGACAATTGAATGGATTTATGATTCAACCTCTCAGTTTACCTTATCATGGCCTTGCACTTTATTGTCTACCTGCACTCCTCTTTCTGTGTATTGGCACACTCTATTCTGCACTCTTTTGTTGTTGTTCCCTTGTATAACTGTTGAAATGTTCTATATTGACTAAATGCAAAAAGAAATTTTTCAGTGTATCTCAGTATATGTGACGATAGTAGACCAACCTGCCAATTGAACACTATGTGGAATGTAACAGTCCCTAGCACAGGTTCAGCAGTATGTTTCCAAAACTTTATGAGTTACATTATAAAGAGAATATACATGCTCTGTGATATTCTTTCAAGATTTATGTTCAGTTGTTGAGATGGTTATGAAGCTTTGCAAACTAACAGCAGATCCTAAGTTAATTTTAAAAGAACAGAAATCAAATAGATTTTTGGGTTGTGTTGTGTATATGTGCGGCTGTTGTAATGAGTCATTCAGTCATTATCTGTGTGATAGCTGCTCTCTATCTTTATCTGAATTGATTCCTTAACCCAGAAATTAGATTTCAGCTGCATTTACTCCAAAGGTAACTCAATGGCACAACTAGTAGAACTTGTGTGCTGCCTGTGTGGAGTTTGCAGGTTCTGGTTGGGGTGTTCAGGGCTTCTTCCAGTTTCTTGCTACATTCCAAAACATATGAATGGCAGATTAGTCAGTCACTGCAAATTTCCCCTGCCTCTCAACTCTGAGAACAAGTAAGCAAAATCTGAGAGAAATTGGTAAACTATGGGGAAAATAACAATGGTATTAATGTAGGATTAGTGTAAATGGGTGACTGATGATCTGTCCATTCTTGCTAAGCCAAAGGGCCTCTTTCCATGCTAAATCCCTATGATTCAATAACTTTGAATTTTAAATAGAACATTATCCGGGTGCTCGCTCACTTCTGATGTTCAAACAAAATGAAATCAATTTTGTATATCTTTCCACAATCCCAAGATGTCCCCAAGACAATTAAATACTTTTGGAATATATTCATGGTGCTACACCACAGGAAACCTTAGCCAATTTGCATAGAACAAACTTTCATAAGTAGCAGTATGATGATGACCAGATAATCCAATTTTATTGATGCTGGTGGAAGACGGATTTTTTTGTTCTTCAAATTAATACTGTCATTATGACAAAGCTTCATAAACTCAATCATTCACCACTGTAACTATATAGTATTTTTTGTAAATGTGTTCCTTAAAAATTGCAAAGATGGTAAACCTACCTTAATTTTGCTTGTTTTCCCTCCTGGATACTCCTTCTCATCCAAGGCTAACCATCGCTGCATGAACTTCATTACAACTGGATCATCATAATCGACAATTTGAAATCCAGACACATTGGCTCCACCATATTGAATTTTTGACAAGTCTCCATCTGTAAATCCCTGCAGAAGGTAATAAGTGTCATTGGCGATATCATTATCTTCCTACCTAACAAATATTACTGTGTTACTCTGCAGGAAATTAACATACACCATTCTTAAAACAATTAACCCTACCAAGTTCAATTAATCATCAGTGGCATTGGTGTTAATAAAGTTTTGTATTTGTTGAAAATTTGAACATCAGAGGTATTTCAGAAATTACTCAGTGTTATTGCTCTGATCATGATATAGTTGTACTCTACAGTCCCAATCCTCCACCTATTGTCAATATACTCTTCATGTTTATACTTTCATTTAAACTTCCTGTATTTTTATCCAGCATCTTACTGCATCCTTAACCCAAATGCTCCTATCTAATTGTGGGTTCACTGGGAGTGAGAGATAGAATAATTAAATACTCACAATGAACTGCATTTTCTATACAAACTTGAATACAACAGCTGCAGACTAGTCATGAAATGGTATAGGGAGAAAATAAATAAACACATATGACCGTGGGGGGGGGGCACAAGATATTGGGGAAGATAAATAGACTGATTTTCTTTTAGATGTTCCCTTGAAACTCATCACTAGGGTCCAAGACCTAGCGCTCAGTAACTCCCAGAGCATCTCGATCCTCGATTTCCTCACTGGTAGTCCCCAATTAGTATGGAAGGCAACAACATCTTCTCCACACTCACCATCAGCATAGGGACAGCACAGATGAACCACAGGGCTGTGTACTTATCCCCTTGCTTTTCTCATTTTATACTTATGATCGTATGGCTACATACAGCTCCAACTCAGCACTTAAGTTTCCTGAGGACACCATTGTTGTCAGCCAAATCAAAGGTTGTGATAAATTGGCATATAAAAAGGAGACTGAAAATCTGGGTGAGTGGTGACACAACAGCCTTTCACTCAACCTCAGCAAAACCAAAGAGCTGATTGTCGACTGCAGGAGAAAGGAGCCAGAGTCCAAGAGCCAGCCTTCATTAGGAGAATAGAGGTGGAGAGCGTCAGTGGCTTTATATCCCTTAACATCAACCTATCAGTGGATCTCTCCTGGGACCAGCCAATGCATGCCATCACAAAGAAGGCATCTAGCAACCTTACTCCTTAGAATCTGCATAGATTTGGTATGTCACCAAAAGCTTTTGACAAAATTCTATAGCTGCACTGTTGAGAGTATCCTGATTGGTTGCATCACAGCCTGATATGGCATTAAAGACTCTCACCATGCAGGCCATGGCCTCTTTTTTCAAATACCATTGGGCATGAGGTGCAGAAGCCGAGATTCAACACTACTAGGTTCAGGAAGAGTTATTACCCTACAACCAACAGGCTCCTGAATTGGTATGAATAACCAGCAGGACCTCTACTCTGAACTGATTTGACAACCTACAGATTCACTTTCAAGGACTCTTGACAACCCTTGCTCTCAGCATTATTTTGATCTTTACAGTTTGTCTTCTTTTGCACATTGCTTGTTAGTTAGCCTTTGTTTATCTATAGTGTTTCATGAAATTCTATTGCATTTCTTCGTTCCTCTAAATGCCTGAAAGAAATGAATCTCAAGGTACTTTATGTTAATAATTTGATAATAAAGTTACATTGAACTTTAAAATCACTTTCTCTCTTTGTCTGGCTCTCAGCCTACAAATATGTAGTGAGGTTATTTAAGTAACAAACAATCTGCTGGAGGAGTTCAGTAGGTCAAGCAGCATTTGTGGGAGGAAAGGAACTGCCAACATATTGGGTTGAACCCTGCATCAGGACTGCATGAGTCCCAGTACAGGCTTCCAAACCATAACGTCTGAGAGTCCTTTCCCCCCACACCTGCTGCTTGACCCGTAGAGTATTTCCAGCAGGCTTCTTGTTACCCCAGATTCCAGCATCTACAGCCGCTTGTGTCTTCAGGGTGATCCAAGTTTAGCTTTGGCGCAAGCTACTGTCCTTCTTGCAGGCACAAGTAATCTAAACATTTGAAGTTGGAAACAAGTTGACAGGAAGTAAGATCCCATACAGGCAGATCAACTGAGGCCATGAAAGCAATGATCCACAGAATTAGTACTTACTAGATTTTTTGCAAAGAAAGGAGGCATCCTGTCTTAGATGTGCAGATATGTTGAAGAGACAACTTTCCTATTCATAGAACATAGGACGGTACACCACAGAAGCAGGCCCTTGTCCACCATGTCTATGTGGAACACAATGCCAAATTCAACCAAACTCTCTTCTTCACTGCACTCCAGGCTTGAAGGGCCTGCACTGAGGCCCTAAACTCTGAAGGAGCTCAGTATTCTAGCTCTAACTTTCCTGTCTCTTGCCATTCTCAGTTAGCTGTTGCTGTAAACAATTGCAAAACCAGCCTGAGCTTGCACAATGAGATTGAGGCCTGTTTGACCCAGCTTCAGCTCACAGTTTGTTTCAGATGTACTCCATTCCTCTTGTACAGCCAGGCTTCATTTCAAAACTGGTCCAAGTGTCCATACATTTTAAATGCATCCTGTAAGTGCTCCCTCATACTTATGCCTGTGCACACAGTACCTAACCCTGATTATTAAATTTGCCCCAAATATTAAACTAGGTGGTATTAATTTGTAATAGTTTTCTCTAATTTGTAAGATTTCCTCCTTAGCTCAAGTAATATTGTGGATTGGGACATAGACCATAATACTAAAAGCTCACAAAATACTTGAAAAGTTAGTTTGCATGCTCATGATATCTTTCACCTTGCCATCATTACCGCTCCACTGTATTCTGCAACAAGACTTGGTCACAGTGTGAACTACTGTATCTCTCCCTCAGCTTCCTAATTGTTCCACAACTGAAAATGGTACTCAAGAGAATTCCTGTGCTGTGGTTCACATGGTGGACATTAATTTTCTGTTTTCTGAGAGAAAATACCTGAAGGAAGTAATCCACAATCAGATGATTTCTCTTCTCAACCAGTAGTCAGTTTGGGTCTTTGATGATGGTATCTGTCTCTTACCCTGCCTCCTAAACATGCATTCTACCCATTTCTCCTTCTTAGAGCCCTCGGGCAACATTTAATTGTTCTAACTATAGTGTATACCAGCCTCAAAATAATTAACTGAGGATGTATTCGCTTTGCGCTCTGTTCATGCGTGCTTTGTCCTTAAATGTTAGATTCCTCACGGGATCTGCGTAAGGCACAACTCATGATCTTGCTTGAAAGTAATCCACAACTTAGGTCTGATTTGGGTGAACACACCATCATTCTGATTTCTTAAGTGATTACTCAACACTACTCTAGAATCAGCAGCCCATTTAGGCTGTGACTAATTTACACCCGGATGTCTATACATCTGGAGCAGGCACTATGGTCACTTGGATGAACCTGACTAGCCTCATCCTGGTGATAAACCTCCCAATTCAACATTAAACTGGGGAACAGACAGCAAAACATAATATTTTTAATGGTGGTAAATCAGCAAACACAGGTGGCTTGCCTGACGTTGGAAGATTGTTAATCCTATCGCGAGTTAAGCTACAAATAATAGGAGAAATTAGTATTTTTTTTCCCATTACTTGAACCTTCATTAGTGCAAAGATGTGCAATAGGGTTTAGTATTAGTAACAGTAAAGCATTCAGCAGAGTTTATAAGTAAACTTGAAATAGTGATTTGGATTGCATTAGTTCCTATCTATCTACCCTGCTGGAATTTGTAATGACCCTGTGGCTGAACTAACCTCGTGCAGTCATTGACACAACCGTTCGATGAAGCCTTGGTCAGCGCAGTGTGAAGCCTCCCCTTGATGTCTACTTATCAGCTCGTGCTCTCAAATGTCTTTTCACCGTTTCCAAATGTCACTGATAATCAGAGGTATTTGGAAACGGTTGAAAAATAAAACTTAGATAATTAATCAAATTGAAGACAAGAGTAAATCATTATATAAAACACATTAAACAGTTTTTATTAAATTAAAAGCACAAGTACAATGTTAAATAAGGAAAAAACTCTCTGAAGCTTTTCTAAAATGTCTGTATCCTTGAAATATATTGACCTCTGCTAGGTGTATCCACGGTGTTACTATAAAGCTGAGGCACAAAGCATGTGCAGTCCCTCATCTCAGCAAAATACACAAGGGATGCCCAGTGCCATAGTAGGTCAGCACATTGCTGCAAAGGGCTTTGCTGACAGCTGGTGGCTCCAGAAGGTGGGGTTCGATCATGATCTTGGGTGCTGTTTGTATGGAGACAGAGTGACCTCCCTGTGTCTGCATGGATTCTCCTCTGTTGCTCCAAGTTCCTCCATCGTACCAACCACATTCTGGTTGGTAGGTAGTAAAACACTATAAGTTGTCCCTGGTTGTGGTGAACTATGTGCCTGTCGGGACACGCCCTCTGCTGACTGCTCCTGTGGCTCCTCCCACAGGCCCCTGTATAAAGGAGACCTGAGGCCTGACGCTCGGCCTCAGTCTCCAGGACATTGTATGATAGACACTCACTCCTGGTTCCTTCTTCCAGTCAATAAAATTGATGCACCATCAATAAAAGCCAATATCTCGCCTTACGTCTCAGTGTGAGTTATTGATGGTGCATCACTGGTGTAGCTGGCAAGCAGGAGAATTAGGGGAGATAAGTTGATGGTGATGTGAGAGCAAAAGAAATGGGATTTGTGTAGGTTGGCAAAAATGTGCTGGGTCAAAAGGCCTGTTTCCATCCTGTATAGCTGGAAAAAGTCCTTGGACTCAATGCCGATCTTACTAATTAAAGCGCCAAGGAAGATTGACATCATCGAGATGGGTGCGGAGGGTGAGCAAGTGTTCAGCACCATCTACCAGCCTCGTGCTCGCTGCTGCCAGAGGAGGGTGCTTGTGTGTGACAGTCTCTCTCTCTCTCTTGTTTGCTACTCCTGAAAGAAGGTCCATGTTATGAGTGAGCCCTCTCTCTCTCTCCCCCTCAATGCTGTCGGAGGGTGGTGCCAGAGCAAAGTTTAATCAGCGCGCTGTGTGGAATGTGGACTCTAATTCACATTTACGATGTATTTTAGTTTCTGGTCACTCCTTTATTTGTTGCTATTTTTTTTAGGTGATTTTTGAAGTGTGGCGGTCTGCAGATAAAGCTCACTTAGCTGTACTGAAATATGCCTTTTGGTTTTGTGTTTTATAGTCCGCGTTTTCCCTCGTTTTCTTGTTGCTATATGCACGATTTGCTTTTTTGCTGGGTGGGGGGAGGAAGGTGAGGGGGGTTTGATGTTTTTTTTCTATGAATGGGGTCCACGGTTCTTCTTTGAATTGTGCCTGTATGTGGGGAAGACTTCAAATCAGTCAAAACCTATAAAAGCTGTCCGGTTCAGGAAGGCTTCAAACCCTGGTTAAGCATCAACACATTTAACTCAGCAACAAAGGAATTAGTCAACAGTTAGCTGCTGATCCCCTCTTTATATGGAAGTACAAACTATGATATTTCATTTCACTAACATTGAAAAATTCTATAATTAATTTTAAGCATGAAAAGGAAAGCCATTTTTAAGCTCAAAAAAACAAATGACTATCCAAATAGATGTTTTATTTCCACTGAATGGACATCTGTACTGGAAGGACAAAGCCATCAGATGTGCACTTTGTAACGTCAAGCATGAAGTGGAAGTGGAGGAGACTTCCAAGCACAAAGGCCTGTTTCTATGCTGTATAATCCTATGATGCTTTCAGAATTGAAGAAGAAAATAATCAGTTTTGAATATTTTGAAGATGATTACCAAATTTCTTACTTTAATTCTGACTACTGTTACATTTTTGCAATTTGAAAGATATGTTCTAAGACTGTAGATGCTGGAACCTGGAGAGAAACTTCAGGAGAAAATCAGCAGGTGGAGCAGCATCTGTGGAAGGGAAAGAAATTTGGATATTCTGAGTTGAAACCCTGCATCAGGACTAGAATGGAGAGGGAAGACACGTGGTATAAAGAGGAGAGAGGGTGGGACGAGGCAACAAATGGTAGGTGATAGATGGATCAAAGAGGGGATAAGTATGAGAAGCCAGGTGAGAGAGGGAGGAGTTTGGAGTTTGGAGCCAGGGGAAGGGGAGAGCACACAAGGCAAAAAGGCAAATGGGACCAGAAGGCTGAGGTAGATCAAAAAGAGAAAGGAAGCAGGGAACACAGAGGTAACTGATATTTTATATTTACTTCCCATGTTGCCCAGTCTGATCCACCTCCAATCCTCTCATTTGTGTTGCCCTTCCCATCCACAATTCCTCACACCCTTCCTATTGTTGGTCAATCCACCTACTACCCACCCACCAAATCCCTTCCACTTTCTGGTTTCGTCTGTCCTTCATTTCTCTCTTTCAACAGTTTCCATGGTCATCCCCTTCCTTAACATATTCCAGCATGAGTAAACTTCATGTCCCCTTTCATCCCCCTCCGGTCTATGTGTCTACCTTCACCCTCTCCTCCCACACTGGCTGAGTTTCCTCATCATCCCTCACCCCTCTTTGATCCACCCATCTCCTACCAGCCCCTCTCCTCTTTATACTGCTTATCACTCTCAGTCCTGATGCAGGATTTTGACCCAAACCCTTCACAGTTCCTTTCTCCGCAGATGCTGCTCAACTTGCTGAATTCCTCTAGCAGTTTGTATTTGTCTACAGTAATAGTGTTGACAGTCTAGACTGTGAAAGTGATCCATTAATAACACTGATGATTCATTGGTAGTTCCAACTCAAAAGGTGAATTCTGAACAAAAATGGAAAAAAATTAATTGCAGCTTGTACTTTTTGAAGTCATTCAGGAGCCATTTCAAATTATTTCACAAAACTGAAATTACTCTCAACGGGGCACTTTAACCTCAAGAGGATTTCATATTGTAAATATCCATAAAAGTATGTGCATTTCAGTAGCTGGGCATCATACAAACAATATAAACAGAAAATGTTTGCTGACTTTAATATGGTTCTGCAAGACATTTTATCTTAATAGATAAAATCATTTCTTTAAATTTTCTTGGATTTTGATTTTGACTCACTAGGATTTTGTACTATTTCTTTGAAGCCAGTAGTTAGACCTACATTTCCCTCAAGCAATCTGGGCCAGTGATAGATAAACAAAGCTACAAAATAATTACTTTCACAGAGTTAAATACAAGCATGGTAGGACAAGAAGACCCAGGTTTACAGAATATTTTAATTTTTCTGTCCTTTGGCATACTATACCGTAGGATTCTAGTACATTATGTTGGATACCTACCAAGTTAGCAAGAATGTAATGATATCCTTTAACATGTTTGCCGATTGTTATGACCTATGATGAAGAAATTCAAAAATTAATTTGTTTTGAAAACACTTAATACTGAGGAGCAAACTACTGAAACCGACATGAAATCCAACCAATACATTTTTTTCAAACATAAAAATCACAATAATAAACAATTTTACATTATATTTATTACCCAGATTTTCTGTAGGATTGGCTGATTAGTGAGTTTTATATGAGATAAGCAGATTTGCGATGGGATTGAGGACATAATAATCAGGATTAGAAAGTTTTAGCAGGAAGTTGATGAACAAAATTATGAACTGCAGTGTGTATGGGTATCCTGAGGTAATGAGTCACCTCCTGATATCCAAAGCCTTTAGGAGCCCATGTAAAGAGTGTGAAGAACTTGCCTGGAATAGCGCAGATCCAGCAATACCAAATAATACCAACAGACTCCCCTACATAGGAAACATCCTTTCCACATCTACTCTGTCCAGGCCTTTCAACATTCGAAAGGTTTCAATGAAATCCCCTCTCATCCTTCTAAGTTCCAGTGAGTACAGACCCAGAGCCATCAAACATACCTCGTATGATAACCCTTTCATTCCCAGAGTTATCCTTGTGAACTTCTCAAGAACCTTCTCCAATGCCAGTACAAATTTTTCTTAGATAAGGAGCCAAAAACTGTTCATAGTACTCAAGGTGAGGCCTCACCAGTGCCTTATAAAGCCTGAACATCTCATCCCTGCTTTTGTACTCTAGACCTCTTGAAATGAATGCCAAAATGGCATTTGCCTTCCTTACCTGCAAGTTAACCTTTAGGGTGTTCTGGACAAGGACTCCTGACTCCCTTTGCATCTCAGATTTTGGATTTTCTCCCCATTTAGAAAATAGACTGCACATTTATTTCTACTACCAAAATGCATTTTCCAAACATTGTATTTTCATTTGCCATTCTCTTGCCCATTCTCCTAATCTAAGTCCTACCTGTTTCCTCAACACTACCTGCCCCTCCACCAATCTTCGTATCATCTGAAAACTTGGCAACAAAGCCATCATTCCATCATCTAAATCATTTATATACAGCATAAAAAGAAACAGTCCTAACACCAACCTCTGCGGAACATAACAAGTCACTGGCAGCCAACCAGAAAAGGATCGTTTTATTCCCACTAGCCACCTCCTACCAATTATCCAATGCTCTGACCATGCCAGTAACTTTCCTGTAATGTCTTGGGCTCTTAATTTGGTAAGCAATCTCATGTGTGGCACATTGTCAAAGGCCTTCTGAAAGTCCAAATATCCAACATCCCCTGCATCCTCTTTATCTACCCTACATGTAATCTCCTCAAGTAACTCCAACAGGTTCGTCAGGCAAGATGTCCCCTTAAGGAAACCATGCTGACTTTGTCCTGTGTCACCAAGTCTGTAACCTTATCCTTAACAATTGACTCCAACATCTTCCAGCCACTGAGGTTGGGCTAACTGATCTACAATTTCCTTTCTGCTGTCTTCCTCCTTCCTTAAAGAGTGGAGTGACATTTGCAATTTTCCTCTGGCATCATGCCAGAGTCAAATGTTTTTTGAAAGATCATTACTAATGCCTCCACAATCTCTTTCACTAACTCTAGAACCCCAGGGTGCATTCACAAAAAAAAAGAGGGCTGTGTGGTAGGAAAATTCTAGGCAGTTTCTAGAGCAGGTTACATGGGTGGCACAAAATTGTGGGTCAAGGAGCCTGTAATGTGTTGTGGATTTTGTAATTGTATGTTCTATGTTTATCTTGTCCGGGTGATGCATATACTTTCAAGTCTTTCAACTTTTTGAACACCTTCTGCCTTGTAATAGAAAATGCACTCTCTTCTCTTTCCTCACGCCCTTCAACATCTGGCACACTGCTAGTGTCTTCCACTGTGAAGACTGATTCAAAATACTCATTTAGTTCATTTGCCATCTCCTTGAGCCCCATTACTATTTCTCCAGCCTGATTTTCTAGTGGTCCTATATCCACTCTTATCTCTCTTATTTTTTATGTACTTGTAAAAGCTTTTACTATCCACTTTGATATTGTTTGCTAGTTTGCTTTCACAGTTCATCTTTTCCCTCCAAATGAGTCTTGTAGTAGGGTTTTAAAAGCTTAACAATCCACTGTCTTCCCACTAATTTCTGAGTCCCTTCTTTTGCTTTTACAGTAGATTTGACTTCCCTTGTCAGCCACAGTTGTACCATTTTGCCATTTGAGTATTTCTTTGTTTTTGTAATACAGCTATCCTGCCCCTTTTTCATTTTTCTGAGAAACTCATGCCATTGATGCTCTGCTGTCATCCTTGCCAGCATCTCCTTCCAATGTACTTTGGCCAACTCCTCTCTCGTACCACTGTAATTTCCTTTACTCCACTGAAATACTGCTATGTCAGACTTTAATTTCTCCCTATCAAATTTTAAGTGGAACTCAATTGTACAGTGATCACTGTCTAAGTGTTCTTTTACCTTAAGCTCCCTAATCACCTCAGGTTTACTACATAACACCCAATCCAGTATAGCTGATCCCCTAGTAGGCTCAGTCACAAACTGCTCTTAAAAGCCATCTCATAGGCATCAACAAACTCACTCCCTTGAGATCCATTTCCAACCTGATTTTTCCATTCAACTGCATGTTGAAATCTCCTGTGACTATCATAACATTGCCCTTTTGACATGCCTTTTCTATTTCCTGTAGTAATCTGTGGTGCACATCCCAGCTACTGTTGGAAGGCCTGTATATAACTGCCATCCAGTCCTTCTACCCTTGCAGTTTCTTAACTCAACCCCACAAGGATTCAACATCTTCCGATCCTATGTCACATCTTTCTACTGATTTGATGCCATTCTTTATCAGAGAGCCATGCCACCCCCTCTGCCAACTTTCCTATCCCTCCAATACAATGAGTAACCTAGGACATTCAACTCCCAACTACAACCATCCTTCAGCCACGATTCAGTGATGGCCACCTGACAATCTGTAATAGTGCAACAAGATCATCCACCTCATTTCTTATACTCTATGCATTGACATATGACATTTTCTGCTGCATTTGCTACCCTTTTTGATTCTGCATCCCTAATGCACTGATACTCACCCTGCTGGCTGCAGTTCTGTCCTATCATCTGCCTGCCCTTCCTCACTGTCTGACTGCACGCTATCTTTGCTTATTTACCATCCATCCTATCCTGTGTCCTTTCACTTCAATTCCCACCCCTCTGCCAAATTAATATGAACCCTCCTGAACAGCTCTAGCAAACCTGCCTACGAGAATATTGGTTCCCCTCGGGTTCAGGTGCAACCTACCACTTTTGAACAAGTCATACCTCCTCCAGAAAAGATCCCAATGATCCAAGAACCTGAGGCCCTGCCCCCTGCACCAGCTTCTCAGCCAAGCATTTACCTTCCAAATCATCCTGTTTCTGCCCTCACAGGTACATGGCACTGTCAGCAGTCCAGAAATTACTACCCAGGAGGTCCTGTTTCTCAGCTTTCTTCCTAGCTCTCTAAATGCTCTGTTCAGGATTTCTTTGCTTTTCCTTCCTATGTCATTGGTACCAACATGTACCAAGACATCTGGCTGCTCTCCCTCCCTCTCCAAAATGTTGTAGACGTGATCCAAGGTGTCCCTGACCCTATCACCTGAGAGGCCACATACCATTCGAGTGTCCCGGTCACGTCCACAGTATCTCCCATTTGTTCCACTGACTATTGAGGCCCCTATCACTACTGCTCCCCTCTTCTCCCTCTTTCCCTTCTGCATCATGGATCCATGATCAGTGGCAGTAACCTGGTCTCTGTGGCATTCCCCTGGGAGATCATCGCCCACAAAAGTATCCAAAATGGTATACTTACTTTTGAGAGGAATGGCCACAGGCATGCCCTGCACTAGCTACCTATTCACATTTCCAATCCTCCTGGCAGTCACCCAGCTATTCACCTCCTGCAACTTCAGGGTGACTACATCCCTGTAACTCTGATTGATTATCTCCTCACTCTCCCGTATAAGTCAAAGGTCAGCCAGCTTCTGCTCCAGATCCTCAACACAGTCTTCAAGAAGCTGCAGCCAGGTGCACTTCTTACAGATGTAGTTCCCTGGGAGACTCTGGGTCTTCCAGGACTCAAACATTCAGCATGAAGGACACACAACATCCATTTACTACACAAGGTACGGTAAGAGAAAACAAAAAGTGAACCCTAACAGAAGCTTACCCAGAGCCAACGCCTCCTTTGAGCCAAAACCTGACACTGCTACTCTCACCACTGGCCTACTCCTGACAACGTCCCTTCTGTACTTTAAACTAGTGTCACTGACCCATGAGCAACCTTGTGGCTGTGGCTTGCTCCTCTTGCTAATTGGGCCATTGGAATGAGCCCGAATGCCCGCGAAGCTCTCCTTTTAAACAAGTGTCAATGACCTACACGAAACCTCATTGTGGTGACCTGCTCCTGCCGCTGATTGGGCTGTCAAAATATCGGCCATCCAATAGCCTGAGGAGTCATATCCTCCTCAACTGGCATACCACAGATACAGTGTATACCATCTACAAAGTCGCTCACCTCGGCTATTCCAGCAGTGCTGGAGTCCACCATCAAAAAAGTCAAGAAAACAGACAGATGGGAACACCTGCATGTTCACCTCTTGGAAATGTTATTCCTTTCCATCAACATCATTCATCAAAATTTGTATTGACTTCGTGTCCTACCCATGAATTACCATGGAAACAATTGTCGTAATCTGCAGAGCAGAAGGCAAGCTAAGTGGTCTTTAGTTAACTAAGTCACATTCTGGAGAGTTTCCAATGGGTAATTAATTTGATTGCTCCAGCCATGTCCAGAACTCATAAATGAACGACATAGTGCTGGCATTTGCGGCTGAACTCAGACAAGCAAATTAAGAAATTTGGAGCTTTACGATCTAAGATAACGGAGCTGACATCAAATCAGCATCTATTTAGTGCCACCGACCTCAGGGTCCACACCTTGAATGGATGATTGTTTCACGTATGGGGATTAACCCAACATTAGAGTACCTAACCCTCAAATATGTAAATCCAGACCAGGCACCACCTATGATCAATATCAGTACCCAAATGAGAAAAGCTACTGAACCAAAGTGTATTTTCTTACGTTGCTATAATAACTATCATTGAAAAAGCTCTTGGCATTTCCTGTTTAATACACAATTTAACAAATACTTTGGTTACAAGGGCTTTCCATGTTGTGGACGGTTAATCTGATGCTTTCACTGCAAAGTTAAGTCTTGCAATAACAAATGTATTGACTTCAGAAAATGTCTTTGGTACCTGTTCCATGATGTCATTAACTTTGTCACGTTCGCAGTCAAGAATCACTTGTCTTTCCTTTTTATTTTCCAGGTCCTGAAAAAGTGAGCGGTAGGCTTCATCTTTCCTGTCATCTTTAATATTTCCTACATTGATTGCTGTGACTTGCCATTTGTTTTCAGCAGCAGCATCCAGGACTGCTTGTAACACTGACAACCCTTGGGGAAAGAAGTGACAAAGTACAGCCAACATGTTAAATTCATAGCCTTGAACTCAAGTCAATAAAAATCAAGCAATTCCACAACGAGTCAGACAATATGCTCATTTTCAAATAATTTCTGAATAAAATTACTGGTAGCATATACTCCTTGGGTTGGTCTGACAGAACCATTTTAGAGTCCATTTTAATGCCATCAAACTTGTGTACCTGTATATCATTTTCCAATTTTATAATTTTCTTCTAGAACTAGGATAATTTTTTAAAATTATCCTTTAATTACTGTAAAAGTGCTTGGCCCCAACTGGTGCCAGTTATTGATATTTGCCACTATTTAGGCGGGATGGCAGCGTAGTAGTTAGCATAATGCTGTTATAGCTTAGGGCAGAGTTCAGAGATCAGAGTTCAATCCTGGCATCCTCTGTAAGGGTTTCTATGTCCTCCTGGTGGAATGCATGGATTCCCTCCCACAGGCCAAACGCACACTAATTAGTAGGTTGATTAGTCATTGTCAATTGTCCCATGATTAGGCTAGGGTTAATCTGGTGGTTTGCTGGTAGTGCGGCTCAAAGGGCCAGAAGGGCCTATTCCGGCGGTATCTTTAAATAAATAATCCTATAAGGCAGATTTTTGTCGTACAGGAGGTGAATGAGGCACAAAACAAAGAGCCATAGTTTTCTCCCAGTCTCGATATGGCTGGGGGCAAAGGCAGTCAAAAAACGTCAGGTTATTTCTACCATGCTTGTGCACAGCAATTTTGATGGGGAAAGGGATTTTTCAGAAAACTGGTCTGTTTTCCTGTTTACCACTCCATCTAATCTTCAATAAGAGAAAGCTGACGGTACTCCTTGGCTACTGGCACGTAATCTCCTTTCTAATCACAACCGCTGAAGGCTTCTTCCTCGCTCCCTCTAACCATGACAATCCTTTAAAGTTCAGTACCAAATTCTGAAAATAAATGTTTTCCTTTCAAGTTCTTCCTCTCTTTCAGCAGATGTGGAACTTTTCAGCAAGATCTCTATATGCCAAAAAAAAAAGTTCCAACACTAGAGCTTGGCCGCTGACCACGAGAGAGTCGCAATGCCAAGTGGGGCCTAGTCCGTGACATGAAGATGATGAACAATGTGATGGCTTGCTTTATATGATATCCCATTAAAATACAGCAGCTGTTGCCCCCTCTCCTGATTTACTAAACTTCTTAGTTAGCAGGAAATTTACAGAATTCTAAGGATTTATTCCTATTAGAGTTGATTCCTTTTCCAGAATTTGGGTAATATTTACAAGGTGTTCACTGCCCATCCCCTAATGAGATGGTAGCAAGTGGTTCTTTTTGAAGGGCTTTTACATGATGTTGTTGAGTGTAGAGCTCCAGGACTGAAAAGCAGAGTCATCTTTCTGCCAGGATGGTATGCAACACGGGAGGAGAGCATCCAGTTGATGGTGTACATGCGAACTAACTGCCTGTGTACTTGTTGGTGTTAGAGGCTGGCAGGTTTAGGATGCTCTTGTAGCCCAAGAAGGTATCTGCAGTGCATGTTGCAGATGCTGTAGACATTCACTCAGCTCTGCGCTGAACAGAGGCTGTGGCTTACTCTTGCTGCAGTGACACCTGGCTTTGTGTCTTTCACAAAACTTTATTTCTGAAGATATTAGCTTAGTTTTGAGTTTTTGCAACCTTTTTTCTTTCTGCGGGTGTTTGACAGTGTTTTGGTTCACTTTATTTTGTGGCTGCCGGTTAGGCAAATTCAATAGTTCCAGTAAAATTAAATCATTTTGTCTTTAACATTATCATGGCATTTCGAAAAGACTTATGGACCGGTTCCAAGCATGCTATTTGTCAGCCTAGCTCAAGCCCCACAGTCTATTTCTCCCTTGAGAAATGTGCCTGGTGCAGAATTGAAAAATAAAAGACATTTTCAGCATTCTTTACATATAATGGAATCCTTGATCATGTTGAAGTGTCAGCTTTGGGATCCTTATCCCAAATTCAGAAGGAAATGCCAATGAAACCATTTTGTTTTTGACTCAGATGTTGATGCATGTTTTTACATTGGGATACTAAGATACACCCTTGGATGCACTGGGTCATATCATCAATTATGTAACCTAAGGTCATCAGGTATTTCAGGTCTTTCAACATCAGACACTCTTGCCCAAGCAACCCAGCCAGGGTGATCAGGCACTGGCCTGTGTCCTCGTCACCCAGAGTCATCTGGGGGCTCACTCAGCAGTCTCTGTGAAGGTCCTGATAGCTTTTTTCTTTGCAGCCCCGTAATGCCAAGGAGAGTGTAGTTTCTGCACAGCAGGCAGCCAGCAAAACTTCTGCACCCACCTCTATAGGCTCATATCGTGCCCTCCACCTCTGTCTCTAGCACTGCTCTACCAGCTCCTGAGATTTAGCATGTTACACGAAAGAAGCTTCTGAATTTCACACAAATTAGTCCAATTCATGTATAACCGTAGTGACTAACCTTTTTGACAAGTATTAAACTCATTCAACCAGCTGGAACCATTTCATAGCTGATGCAATACAATACAATTTTGATAAGCAAAATTCTGTGCGAAGTATTTCTGCCTGTCCCACTAGTAGTTCAATTTACTTACATGGTAGAATTTTCACTTTTTGGGTTCACGTTTGTGTATGCTGTTGAAATTATTTACTTGGAACGTACAACCTACCCAGAATCATTCTAGACATGATCTTTCCTGAAATCACTGAAGCAATAGATGTTAATTGGAACTCAAATCAGTTCAGAGTTCCAACCTGTCTGAAGGGAAATTCTAGTTGTGTGGCAGGGAATTAGAGGTGGTCATTTCACTCTGATAGACAGCTGTATTACTCCTCAAGTATGAATAATATTTGGCAGATTGCACACTTTGTAAAGGACTTTTTCAAGGGAAGGGTTAGGAATCACAGTGAGGTCATCTTTATTGCTCTATCTCATTCCCATTTCTCCAGACCTCGAAGGATGAGGAATCAAAATGATTGTATAAAGCAAGGAACAGCAACCTAACTATCAAGCCTGTCCAAACAAAACAGACTATAGTCATTCTCCTCTATATCTTCTCTGCTTCAGAAGATTTAAATTCTTTTGTCTGGAATGATCTTTAAGTGAAATACAATGTTGAAAAATTTCTTCTACCGGAGTCATGCACTGAGATACAAAGGAACTTGGGAGTCCTTGTGCAGAACAGTTCACTTGCAGGTAGAGTCGGTGGTGAGGAAGGCAAATGCAATGTTGGCCTTCGTTTCCAGAGATCTAGACTATAAGAGTAGGGATGTGTTGCTAAGGCTTTATAAGGCACTGGTGAGGCCTCCCCTTGAGTATTGTGAACAGTTTTGGGCTCCTTATCTAAGGAAAGGTGTGCTGGGATTGGAGAGGATTCGGAGGAGGCTCCTGGAATGGAAGAGTTATCATTTGAGGAATGTTTGCTGTCTCTGAGTCTGTACTTGCTGGAATTCAGAAGGATGGGGGAGGGGGGTATCTCATTGAAATCTTTCAAATGTTGAAAGACGTAGACAGAGTAGAAGTGGAAAGGATGTTTCCCATGGTTAGGGAGTCTTGGACAAAAGGGTACAGCCTGAAGATAGAGGGACGTCCATTTAAAACAGTTGCGGAGAAATGTCTACAGCCAGATGGTGGTGAACTTGTGGAATTTGTTACCACAGGCAGCTGTGGAGGCCAGGTTGTTGGGTGTACTTAATGCAGAGATTTATAGGTTCTTCATTAGTCACTGCATCAAATGTTATAGGAGAAGGCCAGGGAGAGGGGCTGAGGAGGAGGGAAAAAAGTATCAGCCATGACTGAGTGGCAGAGCAGACTCGATGGGCCAAATGGCCTAATTCTGCTCCTATGGTCTTAAAGCCAATCGAATGAAATATTGGAATATCTGTCTAATTCTAAAATCCACATTGTTCATTTCATGGTCAGCATATCTCTCTGGCATTATAAATACTCTGCTATTTTTAACTCATTAGAACTCTACATGCATAAACATTGCTTTGTGAGGAGAGCAAAACAAAGAAAGCTACAATAGTGAATATATATTTAAAAAACGTGTACCTCGGTCACTATCATACAGATAAGCAAACTTGTCCCATTGGTAATATTCAATCAAACTAAGAAGAGCACCCTTGAGATCTGGTCTCATCTGTATGACAAATTGGTGTAAGCCATCAGCAGGAAAGCTTGGAGTGATAAAAGAAACATGCAGGGTTCCACAGAATGATGTAAGCGTATTTACAGATTTCTTGTCGTAAAATCCAAAAATGGCGTAAACTCCCCTTGAAAACTGGGAACAGACTGCAAAAGAGAAAAAGAAAGCAATAATATTTACAATGTGCACACTCAATAATCAATACAATAGCTTTGATCCTGACAAATAAGTATAATTTATTTTGTTTTAAACTAGTCATAATTACTTCATTCATGATCTGTAGACTAGCATCAAAATCTACAAAATGCTGCTTTCCTGGTTTTGCATCATTATTCACACACAATTTATCTATGAAACATTATTTTGTCTTCTTACGGTTATCAATTGATCTTATTATCAGGTAAGGACTACCATCTCAAATTTCTCAGAATGAACATTAGTGAATGTAATCATAAGAATTTACATCATAGGTCTCCAAGAGCTTTAATGTGTGATCCGTCTTTCCCTTTTTCTCTCAGCTTTTATCTCAAAATCCTTTCTAATCAGTAGATCATTCTCTGCAAGCCTACAACCTTCCTATTTTGTATATGATTTCAGTGATGATAATGCTGTGTCTCCTACAGTATTGATTGATTGATTGAGGTACAGCATGGAATGGGCTCTTCTGGCCCTTCAAGCTGTGCCATCCTGCAATCTCCAGATTTAACCCTAGGCTAATCATGGAACAATTTACAATGACCAATTAACCTCCTAAATGGTACATCATTGGACTGTGGAAGGAGACCAAAGCATCCTGATGAAACCCAGGTGGTTACAGGAAGAATGTACAAACTCCTTACAGAGAGAAGCAGGAAATGGACCCAGGTTGTTGGTGTTGTAAAGTGTCGTGCTAACCACCACATGACTATGCTGCCCAAATAAAAGCAATAGAGATCATTTTATAGAACACTCCTGTGCATGTTGGCAAGCTCAATACAGAGGTTTCCTTCCTCCTTTAACTTTCCAACCTTCTTCCAGTTTGAGATTTATCCTGGGCTGAATTCCAGTGAATTCAGAAATGGCTCAGCCCAGTTCATCTAATGTACTCTCCTGTCCATTCAGTGGATATGCCACTAACCCCTTTGATGCCTCGAGACAGCATGGTATCTCACATGCCTCATGGGAATTTGGCATTTCGGAATCAGACATAAACATGGACAATACTTGTACGCTATCGGATTAAAAACACCACAAAATGAGTTAACTTAGATTATTTCATTTGCACATTCTATGCCAATTTTATCTGAGATGCAGGCACCATTTTAGAGCTTAAAACCTTTGTTGTATCCAAGAAATAGAAGCTAATGATCCAAATTATTCACTGATTGACATGAAACTATTGTTAGCAGATGGGAGGGAGGACAGAACAAACAGTGATTAATAGCGAAGGGTATATTTTCCAGTTTAAGATACTAGCATAGAGCTTTGTCGCAGACCAGGAAATCAGCCCGATAACAGTATCTACAAATTTCTTAGAGTACCTCTTTTAAACAGAGAATATAATAAATTGTGCAGACATTTCCTGATACACATCCTCAGTGCAAAAGGCCCTTGAGTGTACAAATTAAAAATTTGGCCTTAAGGTTCTACATTACTCTTGTTTTTTATTCACACGTATTTTCTAAATTGTATATATTTTACTAGAAAATGGAAAGCATACTACCACAGAAGAAAATCTATACTCAGCTGGCCCAGCAGGATTTGCAAAGAGAAAAATGAGTTGGCTCTTCTGATACCCCCTTATTAGGAAGATTCACAGACCTGAAGATGTTAACTCTTTTTGCATAGGTATTGCCTGACATGACAGCGACTATACTTCATTAGGAGTTTTGATATCTTCAAGATGATGGCACGACGGAGTCTGCAGCGGCCTCTCCGGAGTTAGACAATAGACAATAGGTCCAGAAGTAGACCATTCGGCCCTTTGAGCCTGCACCACCATTTTGAGATCATGGCTGATCATCTACTATCAATACCTGGTTCCTGCCTTGTTCCCATATCCCTTGATTCCCCTATCCGTAAGTTACCTATCTAGCTCCTTCTTGAAAACATCCAGAGAATTGGCCTCCACTGCCTTCCGAGGCAGTGCATTCCAGACCCCCACAACTCTCTGGGAGAAGAAGTTTTTTCTTAACTCTGTCTTAAATGACCTACCCCTTATTCTCAAACCATGCCCTCTGGTTCTGGACTCTCCCAGCATCTGGAACATATTTCCTGCCTCTATCTTGTCCAATCCCTTAAAAATCTTAAATATTTCAATCAGATCCCCTCTCAATCTCCTTAATTCCAACATGTACAAGCCCAGTCTTTCTAACCTCTCTACATAAGACAGTCCAGACATCCCAAGAATTAACCTCGTGAATCTACGCTGCACTTCCTCTACAGCCAGGATGTCCTTCCTTAACCCTGGAGACCAAAACTGTACACAATACTCCAGGTGTGGTCTCACCAGGGCTCTGTACAAATGCAAGAGGATTTTCTTGCTCTTGTACTCAATTCCCTTTGAAATAAAGGCCAACATTCCATTAGCCTTCTTCACTGCCTGCTGCACTTGCTCATTCACCTTCAGTGACTGATGAACAAAGACTCCTAGATCTCTTTGCATTTCTCCCTTACCTAACTTTACACCATTCAGATAATAATCTGCCTTCCTGTTCTTACTCCCAAAGTGGATAACCTCACACTTATTCACATTAAACGTCATCTGCCAAGTATCTGCCCACTCACCCAGCCTATCCAAGTCACCCTGAATTCTCCTAACATCCTCATCACATGTCACACTGCCACCCAGCTTAGTATCATCAGCAAAGTTGCTGATGTTATTCTCAATGCCTTCATCTAAATCATTGACGTAAATCGTAAACAGCGGTGGTCCCAATACCGAGCCCTGTGGCACCCCACTAGTCACCACCTGCCATTCCGAGAAAGTTGATATCTGTTATCTGTGAAATGGAGTGCCGTGCACAATCCTAATCTAATGAAAAACAGATGTGGGAGCACGGAGGAACATCTGGAAATCTCCAGGAAGGCCTTCTTCATTACTGCTGTGAAGTCCAGGTCTCTGCTGAGAAGAACAGGCCCCCAGTCTTCAGGGTCGCATTGCCGATGGCCATTGTCAGGGCCGTCTTAATACACTCGGCAGAGAATGGTGCTTGGAGTAGCTGTGCCGGAGGGAATGGTCGTCGGCTCGGAGGTTCGACGGACTTGAAGTCCGCTGCAGTCAGGTTGCTTTCTTTGTGTGCTGCGTCTGCGAGGCTGAGTCAGGCGGCGCTGTGGAAGTCCATAGCGGGGGTATTCTCTTCTGTCACCCACGTGGGATGACAAGTTTATCGGGACCCAGAGGACTTGTGGAAACTGTGTGGTGGTTTCTTTTGAACTTATAGTCTTTTAACATCTTTGGACTATTTTTACAGTGCCCATGGTCTGTTTTTTATTAAATTATGGTATTGTTTGCACTGTTGTAACTATGTGGTTTTGTGCAGGTCTTGTAGCTTTAGTTTTTGTCTTGTTTGTCTGGTGGAGTTGGAGCTCCTTTCCGGGGAACGCGCTAAGATGGTAGCGCGATATTAATACGCAGCAGTCTCTCCGGACTCTGGATTGGGGATTGCCAAATGTTATGTGGATTTTCTGGCGTAGTCTGTTTTGTCATGTGCTTTTGTGATATCATTCTGGAGGAACGTTGTCTCATTTTTTAACTGAACTGCATTGCACTTGTGGTTTTTAAATGACAATAAACTGAATCTGAATCTGGTATGTCAAAGACACTAGCAAATTTCCATAGATGTACCATGGAGAGCATTCTAACTGGCTGCATCGACATCTGGTACGGGGTGGGGTGTATTGCACAGGATTGAAATAAACTGTAGAGAGTTGTGAACTTAGTCAACACGCACACACACATATACATACACACACTGTAATTAATTGTTTATTTGCTATTCTGTATTGCAATGTAGTGCTGCCACAGAGACAATTTTCACAACATTTTCCTGTTATTACTTTGACTTACAACTCAACAGAACTTCTGCATGTTTGAATTATTTGACGTAAAACACCTATACAAACTCCAAAGAGGAAATGCTTGAGAAGAAAGACAGTGCATCATTTTGCATGACACAGCAAACACCACCTTGGGTACTAGCCCTGTTAAAACAGAGTATTTCATACGTGGAGACATCCTTCAAGAGCCAACTGCATTTAAGATAAAAGGAGAAGGGAAGCTGATATGTTGGCTTCATGGAAGATCTGGATGAAGACTACGATAGAGAAGAAAGAAACAGAAAAGTTGCTGTGGATGTGTTTAGGCAAATCACCTGATCTCCTGACAGGACACAACATTTGTCACGGGGAAATGGGTTGGTCTTTATCTGAGGCGGACATCTCAGCAAGAGCTGACAAACCCAAATTGTAGAGGCTGATGGGTTAGGCATCAGCTTCCTTGGAAGCACAGAAAAAGCCATCCGATTGTTCCTCACAAGGTCCTCATGCTGCTCCTGTTAGAAAGCCAGCAATGGAAGTGAGGACCTGGAAGTTACTGCTCTCCTTTAAGAAAAACTTCTTCCACAATTGGTTCTCCAGAAATGGCTTTGAATTGCCCCACAACTAGGTACCCAAGAATTGTCACCACTCAGCCTGAGATGAGTCCCGACCCGAAACGTTGACTGCTTCTTTCAACGGATGCTGCCTGACCTGCTGAGTTCTTCCAGCTTTTTTGTACGTGTTGATTTGACCACAGCATCTGCAGTGTACTTTGTGTTTAAAGAATAATTGCCTGCCCAACCCTTCAGTATAGATTTCACAAGGTGCCAGGCTCCCAGTACTCAACTGGCTCAGGTTGCAACTAAGTTCACAGTATGGCTTTGAGAAGTATTGCGATTCCAGCCCATTGACTGTGAAGGGTGTCAACATGATTGAATGTTTGCAAATATCTTTCAGTGCACTCTAAATATATAAAAGCATAGTTACAATTTCCAGTTGAGTTGATTGCTATGTGCACAAGTACAGTGATGTAGTCATGTAGATGCTCTCAACAGTGGGGAGGGCTGTGTCGGTGATGGACCACACACCAGGCTGGGTTCACTACTCTCTGTGGTGTAAACGTCCTCGCTGAAGCTAATGCCCCTCCTTTGGAATGGAGTTTGGACTGACTTCTTCATGCTAGAAAGGAGAAATCTATGAAAGTCCAAGCTGGCTATAAAATGCTTTGAGAAGCAACACTGAAGCAAGCGGCAGCACACAGCTGCAGTGCAGGAGTTGCTGCCACTAGTGCTGGGAACTGGGGGCTTCCCGGAGGATACCCAGGGAAACCTGGCATTAACACTGGTGCAGGGCAGCTGGTCTCCCCCAGCATCTGAGTCAATTGATTTTCTTCCTGTTGTTCCTGTAATTTAGGACCAGATGTCTTCATATTCTGAAGAGAAAGCCCAACAATGGTAGTTCACACTGTAATACACATCTCAGGTATGGTTATTACCTCCTTGCCCTGCCCAGTGGCATCATGGCCACAGGTGGTGAAAAATAAATTTAATGCATCTTCTCAAGAATTCTTAATGAAACCCATTAAGTAAATTTATCGATTCCTCCCAGTTATGCAAAACCACAGTAGCCATTGATAAAGCCTTCCATTAAATTAGAACCATTGTGCCTGTTTGATAGCATTAAGTAGAGAATTAGTGTCACTGTTTCAGAGCCACTGGAACAGTTCATCCCCTTTGGCATTGTATGTGGAAAATCATGTCTCACAATTTTTACTAAGATTTTGAAGAGGTGCCAAGAGGATTGATGAGGCTATGGTGGTAGGCGTTATTTACATGCACTTAAGCAAGGCCTTTACAAGGCTCAGCACTGTAGTCTAGCCCAGAAGGTTAGAACACATGGAATTTAAGATGAGCCAGCCAATTAGATTGAAAACTGGCAGAGAGTGGTAGTGGATGGTTCTTTTTCAGATTAGAGGCCTGTGGTTATTGATGTGCCATAGGGTTTGATGCTGTCTCGACTGTTATCTGTCAATTACGTTAACAGTTTAGATGAGAATGGAGGTAGGATGATGTGCAAAATTAGAGGCATTGCGTGGACTGTGAAGAAAGTTGTCTAAGGTTACAACAAGGTATTGATCTTTTAGGAAAAATCAGCAAAAGAGTGGCAGATGGAACTTAACTTGTAGAAATGCAAAGTGATGCATTTTTGGCAATTAAAGCAGGTTGGGAGCTGTACTGTAAATAGAAGGGCTTCAGGAAGTGTTGGTGAACAGAGACACCTTGGTACAACTACATAGTTCCTTGACAGATACACGGGGCAGCAGGCTTGCCTTCATCAGTCGTGTCTTTAAGTTATGCCATATTACAACTGTATAAAACGTCAATTAGATTACACTTGGAATACTACCTGCATTTTGCACCACAAGCTAGAGAAAAGATTCACAAGAGTATTGCCAGGACTGGAGGGCTTGAGTTGTCAGAAAAGATTGAATGATGTGGGACTGTTTTTCCTAGAGCCAAGGAGGCTGGGAGTGACACTACAGAGGTTGATAAAATTATGAGGTGCATAGAAAGGATAGGTGGTCACAGTATTTATTCCTAGACAATAGATTTACCGGGAGAGAGGAAACATTTAAAGGGATTTTGAGGCTTAAGATGGTGGTGATTATATAGAATGAGCTGCCAGAGGAGGTGGTAGAAGTACAATTACAACATTTAAAAAACATTTCAATGGGTACATGTAATGGGAAAGTTGAAGGAAATGAGCCAAACATAGGCAAATGGAATTAACTTAGACAGGCATCTTGGTAAAACTGCAGGAGCTGTATTGTGCTGTATAATTCTGAATCTTGTGAAAAGTATTTGCATCTCATGGTGAATTAGTAGAAGCTGATCTTACTGTAGACTTACGGTGGACTTTGGTAACGGGTTGCAGAAGCGATGATATGTGAGATCTGCGTCAGCTGAAGTATCAAGGACAAGCTTAAGGCTCAACAGGCCAGAGTAGAGATGGAAATTCAAATATTTCTACAGTCTGCAGTTTCTGTACCAGCTGTTGTGAACTGCACTTAAGTCAAAGGGAAACCAGCGTTCTCCAGGTCTGTACATACTATTACATGCTGATGAGCCTGCAGCCACAAGAATTATACGCCTGTGTCTCCAGCTGGACTCAGGCCCAGAGGCATCAACCTGTCCTCCAGCAAGTAAAATGAGGAAGATGGGAATGGTGGGGGTGAGTAGCAGGTAAATCACTTCTCCACAGTGTCCCTCCCAGTTTTGATGTGTCTGCTGTATGAGATCATGAGTCACCCCTTTCAGGAAGTCAGGTCTGGCCTGGGGATCCCCATGGACTGCTTGCAAGCCTACAGCTGGTGCTCATGGGGCGGGGGGGGGGGGGGGCAAGTGGACAGTGGCCAGATGGGATAGCAATTGGCCTCACTGATTGCTGGTGCCTCAGATGCTCACAGACCCAACCCACAGGTCAAAGATAGGACAGCAAATGTTCTGATCTCTCATATGCTGTAATCATCACTGGTCCAGTAACTCCAGCTCATCCAACAATCCCAGAATCAGCAGCTATGGTGAAGAGCTGGTAAACAAAGAAATGACGATGCATCTCATTCCCTCATTTTGGAGATGCATCTCAATCCTCTGGATTCACTGTACAGCCTCCAAAGCTTAAACAAATGGGTAAGTAATCTTTAAAATAGCTCAGCCCCAGTGAATGAGATATAATAAAACAGTGCTTCCTTCATGCCTTTGATGCCCCTAAGAGCATGATCCAATTCCAGTGGCATTTACACCAAAACAGCACTTCAGTGAAAAATGACACTCAATACCACCAGTCTTCCATGAAAATGGAAGTGACCAATTCAATTTTCTCAACTAAGCAATATGTGTAGGATGTCTACACCTGACTTACAGTGAAATAAACATGAAAATTAAGTTGCAGTACCCTAGAAAAATAGATCTGGAAGCTCAAGATCAGGCCCCACAATATTCCTATGCTACAAAATAAATGGGGCCAGTGTGGAGCTACATCTTAACAACACATAAAAGATCCTTGGACAGCTACCTGGATATGAAAGGTGAAAAAGAATTATGGGCCAAAAGGGACTAGCTGAGAGGGGCATCTTGGATCAGTTGGGACAAATGGCCTGTTTCCCTGCTGTATGACTCTATGACAACTCAGAATATTTGTGTGGGACGGGGTAAGATGGGTGTGAGAGAAAGTAAAAAGAGAAAGGAAGCATATGATAATGTCAAAGTGTTCCAAGTTGCTCAGACTACTGCTCAGATGGAAAGGATGCTACATATCTCATTTGAAAAAGGTGCAATAACATTGTATCGGGGTTTCTATATTAGCACATACAATGGCAGGACTGTTCTTCATTGGGGAAGAACTCATCCAGAGTGGTCCTGCAAAAATCATCCCTGTAATAAATAGGAAAATTCAGCAACATGATGCTTCCCCTACACTCATACTACATATACCTGTCAGGACTCGCCCCCCCCCCCCCCACTGCTGACTGCTCCTCCCACAGACCCCGGTATAAAGGCGATTGGAGACTCCGCCCTGCCCTCAGTCTCCAGGATGCAGTGTGGTGGTCAATTGCTGCTTGTTCTTTCTTCCAGCCAATAAAAGCCTATATCTCGCCTCACGTCTCCAAGAGTTATTGATGGTGCATCCTAGGCTTTTCCTACACCCAATAACCCTCCAGAGGTGAAATCCTATGCTTTGAGGTAGACTGCTCAGGCAAGCTGCTCTATGCAAACTTCCCACTAAACACTGTTCCATCTGCCTCTTTACAAGTGCAGACTCAGCCGCCAAGCCATAGATTCTCAGAAATTCATGGTACAGATAATGACATTTTGACCCTTCCCTCCAGGTACACCTGTCAGTTAATATTAGGGCCATTGCTCCTCACTTCCACTTTATATGCCCATTGACTCGGTAAGGGATAGGTAAGTAAATAGAACTGGCCGTGTGACATTGACATCATCTGTGCTTCAGGTGCAAATTTCCACAGCAACCTATCACTCTGTTGATAAAGGCAGGGCAGTTCTTGTTGATGCTGTTCCTTGTGAAATGCCAGCTGGGTCACAATAGTCCAGCCAACACCATACATTAAACATGCGCAGATTTAACAGCGGGAAGATCCATCCTGACCTGTGCTGATTGTGCTAATTCCTAAAGACTTGTAGGTTTGTTAGTGATTGATTCTGAGTTCAAGGAGGAAAACCACTTCTCATTGGTTTCAGTGGCAGTTCATGGTGCAGGATGTAAGATTTGGGGTAGGCAATAGACCATCTCACTAACACGAAACAGAGCAAGCAGAAATAGGTGTACACAAATCTAAACTAGAGGGGCTGATGATCTGAAATAAAGAAGAAATTGCTCCCAGCACTCAGCAGGCCAGGCAGCATTCTGTACAAAGAGAAAAAGAGCTAATTGGCCCTTGTCTGGTTGGCAAGGTGTAATGAGTGGTGAGTCGTGGGCAGTGGTGATGACCTCAACATCTCACAACTTATATAAGTGAGTTTTCATGTGACCATTATGCCACTGAGGGAACGATGGGCAAAATGCACAAAGTCAGGTAGGAAACTAACTTGTGAATTAGATGTAAAGAGGCTGAAAGTTGATATTGATTAGTCAGGTGAGTGAGCAGAGATCTAGCAAAGGGAGCATCATCAGAGACTGCAGTGCTGTGAAATGCACAAGAATTTAGGTGTGGCCTTGCACATGATTCACTAAAAAGTACTAAACAAATTAAGTAAACAACTAAGCTAAGAAAATGTTTTTTATTGCTCGGGAAATTACATAAAAAGTAGGGAGGTTATGTTTCAGTTATACAGTTGTTGGTGAGATTACGTCTGAGTGGAGTATTTGTTTAAGAAAGAATGGGAATGAACTGGAAGTAATTCAGATGTTTTGGACTAATAGTTTGTCTTATGAGGGAAAAAAATGGAAATACTTTACTGGGTTTTAGTAAATTGTGTGGGACTTAATAGGTATACATAAGGTCCTGAGGGTCTTTACAGAGTGGAGGTGGGGAGGATGTTTCTGTTGCTAATTAGGGGCAGCACAGTAGTGTGGTGATTAGGATAATGCTTTACAGTTCAATTCCCACTGCTGCCCATAAGGAGTTTGTACATTCTCCCTGTGACTGTGTGAGTTTCCTCCCACAGTCCAATGATCTACCGATTGTATATCATCCTGTGATTAGGCTAGGATTAGATCGGGGGATTGCTGGGCAGCATGGTTCGAAGGGCCAAAGGAGCCTATTCTGCATTGTATCTCAATAAAAAAAGATAAAAAATTATAAATAAAAAAATTAAGGGTGACCCCCTAATAAAGTATCAACCACTTGGGACAGAGATTTGGATGAGAGTAGATAAGTCTTTGATGAACAAGAAGTGAAATTTACCAAGGGTAGTTGTGAATAAGGAGCTGAGATTTGAATTAGATCAGACCTGGCATTATTAAATAGTGGAGCAAGCTTTTATAGAATGAGTGACCTATTTCTGCTCCTGAGGCATATGTTCATGTAAGTGAGAAGCTAAATTCAGTTATCTCTTCAGAGTGCTCTATTTTGAAATGTTCAGCTGCAGCATTACCCTCTTTGTTCACTGACATTAATGGATGCATGATGACTGTTCTGCTGGTTCTCCAGTGTGTTAGAGAGGAGCAGGGTGTGGAGGCAGCTGGGCAGCGCACTAACAGAGCTAGCAGTGGTAAAGGCTTGGAGAATGTAGCCAAATGGAGCCCTCAGGAAGCAGATGTCTGTGTACCAATGATTACATATATTGCTTTGGAAACCCTGTTTTCACATAGAGAAGTACAGCATAGAAAGAGGCACTTTGACCCATCTAGTTCATGCTGAAACCATTTAAACTACTTACTCCCATTGACCTGCACCTAGACCACAGCCCTCCATATCCCTTCTATCCAGGTACCTATCCAAACTTCCCTTGAACGTTGAAATCGAGCTCGCATGCACCACTTGTGCTGGCAGCTCATTCCACACTCTCACAACCTTCTGCATGAAGAAATTTCCTCATGTTCCTCTTAACCCATGAACTCTGGTTGTGGTCCCATCCTAACTCAGTGGGAAAGGCCACTTGCACTTACTATCTGTACCCCTCATAATCCTGTATATCACCAACAAATCTCCTCTCAGCCTGTTATGTTCCAAAGAATACAGTCCTAACCTATTCAATCTTTCCTTATAACTTGGGTCCTCCAGACCTGGCATCATCCTTGTGAGTTTTCACTGTACCCTTTCAACCTTGTTTACATCTTTGTTGTTCTTGGGTGACGTAAACTACACACAATACTCCAAGTTAGGTCTCACTATTGTCTTATACAACTTCAACATAATATCCCATCTCCTGAACTCATTACATTGATCTACGAAGGCCAATGTGCTAAAAGCTTTCTTTCTTTATGACCCTATCTACCTGTGACACCACTTTCAATGAATTATGGACCTGTATTTCCAGATGCCTTTGTTCTACCACACTCCTCAGTGCCCTACTGCTCACTGTGTATGACCTACCCTGGTTGGTCCTACCAAAGTCTCTAATCGAGGAGGGGGTACTCACCTGTTTTGGTACAGTGAAACAGGCAGGAAGGCAATGGGCAGTGTACCTGTAACATGAGATGTTATAGGCAGATGATGTGGATTTCATGATGGTGCTCTGGGAAATTGAACATATTTACATAATACCTGAAAAGACACCAACACTGGAAAATATAGGACTTTTAATCCTGTTTATTAAAGTAAACTTGATCACAACTAGATGATCCTAATGGTCTATGTCAAATACTCAAGCTTTACTGCTTAGAACAATCCATAGGAAGAATTTATTAAGCCTATTAAATAATGGTCATATTAACATATAGGATTATATAAATCAATGTTAAAAATAATCAAAAGATATGGTTAGACATGATCAGTGAGGGTTGCGTCCAACTAATGACTCACTTATAAAAGGTGTTATAAGAAACATTAATGAGGGTAGCATATCTGATCTAGTCTATGTACTTTTAGTGAGATGTTGTACTAGGTTCTACATCGCATTCTAAATATCCTCAGGATACAAAGGAAAGTGGCAAATTGGATTAAAAATTATCTCAGCGTGAGAGAACATCCATAAAAGCAAGCCTGCTTGTAGTGAGATTCCACAGAGCAGAGCAATTCTTTGTGATCATCATCAATGATCCAGATTTAAATATAAAGGTTACAAGTAAGAATCCTGAAGATGGTGCAGTGACTGGCTGTGCAATTTGAGAATAGGGAGAGTAGCTTCAGGCTGCAGGAAAATATCAATGAATCGATGTCTGCCAAACAAAATTTAATTGACAGAAATGTGAAGTAATGCATTTGGAGAGGACAAGCAAGGTGCTTTAGTTCAAAAGATACTAAAAGCTCAAAGTTCAAAGTAAATTTATTATCAACGTATATATATATGTCACCACATACAAACCTGAGATTCATTTCCTTGTGGGCATACGTAATAAATCTATTGAATAATAACATTAACAGAATCAATGAAAGACCACCCAATGAGGGCATTCAACCAGTGTGCAGAAGATAACAAATTGTGTAAATACAAAAGAAGAAATAATGAAAATAAAAAAAATAAGCAAAAACATCAAAAACATGAGATAGAGGGTTCTTGAAAGTGGATCTATTGCTTATGAGAACATTTCAATGATGGGGCAAGTGAAATTATCCTTTCTATTTCAAGAGCCTGATGGTTGAGAGGTAATAACTGTTCCTGAACCTGGTGGTGTGAGTCCTGAGGCTCCTTTACCTTCTTCCTTGCGGCAACAGTGAGAAGAAAGCATGGTCTAGGTGGAGCCTGTCCCTGATGATGGATACTGCCTTCCTGCAAGAGCATTTCATTTAGATGTGCTCAATAGTTTGGAGAACCTGAAGAAACACATTCAATGTTTCAAGAACAACTTCTTTCCCTCCACTGTCAGATTTCTGAATGGCTAATGGACACAAGAAAACAGCTTTTTTCGCCTCTTTTTTGCACAATTTATTTAATTTTTATATATACATTGCTTCTTAATATGTATTTTATTGTTATGTGTTGCAATGTACACAAGTACATGTCACATGACAGCAATTTTAAACATTTAATTCTGATTCTGACTCTTTGAACTTACCCCCCTTACAGCAAATGAATGCCCTCTAGAGCATTGGACACCTTGGGATTCTAGGAAAAAGATACTGCCGTCTACTCCACCCAAGACTCTAACAAACTTCATTCAGAACTTCCCTCAGCCTTTGCCGTTGCAAAGAAAACAACCCAAGTTTGTCCAGCATCTCCTTCTAGCACATCCTGTAACCTGGACAGCAACCTGGCAAACCACCTTGCACACCTTCTCGAGAGCCCTCTATGTCCTTCCTGTAATGGAGCAAACAGATTTAGCGTGCTTCTCCGGCTGTAGCCTAAGCAGAGCGTTACAAGGCTGTAACATAACTTCCTGACTCAAACACAATGCCTGTACTAATAAAGGAAAGCATGGCAGATGCCTCATGAGTCCTTTGTTCATTAAACAATGTGCTAACATGTTCTAGTTCAGAATTAGTATTAGGTTTAATATCACTGACACATGCTGTCAAATCTGTTGTTTTGCAGCAGCAGTACACTGCAAGGCATAGAAATTACTGTAAGTTCCAAAATTAATAGTGCGAAAGATGAATTAGGTCATATTACTGGGTTAATCAAACATTCAGAGATCTGATGGTGGAGAAGCTTAAAATGTTAAGTGTAGCTCTTCCCTGATGATAGTATCATAGGAGGCCATGCTCCTGGTGGGAGGGTCTTCAATGATGGATGCTGCCTTTTTGACACACCGCTCCCTAACATTGTCCTCAATAGTGAAGAGGGTTGCGTCTGCGATGGAATTGGCTGAGTCTACAGCCCTCTGCAGCCTCTTATGATCCTGTGCATTGGAGCCCCCACACCTGGCTGTGATGCAACCTGTCAGAATACTCTTCAAGTCAAGTCACTTTTATTGTCATTTCGACCATAACTGTCGGTACAGTACGTAGTAAAAATGAGACAACAATTTATCAGGACCATGGTGTTACATGACACAGTGCAAAAACTAGACTGAACTACATAAAAAAAACACAGAAAAAAACTAGACTACAGACCTACCCAGGACTGCATAAAGTGCACAAAACAGTGCAGGCATTACAATAAATAAAGTAACAAGACAATAGGGCCTTAGAAATTTGCTATGGTCTTTGGTAACATACCAAATCTTCTCAAACTCTTAATGAATTAAAGCCAATGGTGTGCTTTCTTCATGGGTGCATCATTCTGTTAGACCCAAGATGTTAGACCCCTCAGATGTTGGTGCCCAGGAGCTTGCAGCTGCTCACCCTTTCCAGTGCTGATCCCTCAGTGAGGACTGGTGTGTGTTCTGTCAACTTCCCCTTCCTGAAGTCCACAATCTGTTCCTTGGCCTTTGCGACATTACAAGACCACTCAACCAGTTTATCTATTTCAATCCTGTACACCTTCTCATCACTCTCTGAGCTTCTGCCACCAGCAGTGGTGTCATTGACAAACTTATAGAAGGTATTTGCGCTGTGCCAAGTCACACGGCCACAAGTGTTGAGAGAGTAGGGCAGTGGGCTAAGAATTCTTGATAAGTGCCTGTGTTGACTGTAGGCAAGAAGATGTTATTACCAATCTGCACTGACTGTAGTCTTGTGATAGGAAAAGTGAGGGTGCAGTTGTACAGGAAAATATGGTAGCCTGGTGATAGCACACTGCTTTACAGTACAGGAGACACTGGTTCAACTCCCGACATTGTCTGTAAGGAGTTTGTACACTCTCTCTTTGACGTGGGTTTCCCCTGAGTACTCCGGCTTTCTCCGAGTGTCCAAAGACCTACCGGTTGGTAGGTTAGATGGTCGTTGTAAATGGTCCTATGATCAGGCTGAGATTAAATCGGGAGATTGCTGGGCAGTGTGGCTCGCAGGGCCAGAAGGACCTATTTGTCACTATTTCAAACAATCAATCAATAAATAAAGAAAGAAATGCCGAGGACCAGGAGAGCTGAAGCTTGTTAATTAGTAGTTAGAGAATGATGGTGTTCAACACCAAGCTGTAATCAATGAACAGCAAACTGATGTACATTTTACTGATGTCTAGGTGCTCCAAAACTGAGTGGAGAGCCAGTGAGATTATGCCTGCTGTAGACCTGTTGTGTCAGCAGGCAAATTTCAGCAGGTCCAGGACTTTTTCCGGTAGGAGCTTATTTATGACCAACCTCTCAAAGCACCTTATCACAGCGGACGTGAGTGCTACTCGGCAATAGTTGTTATGGCAACACACCTCGCTCTCTTAGTATGATAGATAATTGTTGATATTTATAATATTAATATTTTGATTCAAATTACAAATGCAAAAATGCAAACAAGATTCCCAAATTAATTAATTCAAGCAAAACGTCTCCTTAACCTACTATTGCTCTCAAATAATGGAAAAAGAACCAATCCTGCAACAACTAAAACCTTTCAAATCAAATTGAGCTTAGATTTTTCTTTCTGGAACTTTCTTCATCAAATACTTATTGAGACTTGAGCTTACTTCTCAATTTCAAAACTGAGATTGATAAAATATTATCCTGACCTGTTCCTTGGCCCAAAATGTCAACTGATTATTCCTTTCCACCGATGATGCCTGAGCTGATGTGCTCCTCTAGAGTTTAATGTGTGGTGCTCTGGATTTCCAGCATCTGCAGAACCTCTTGTACTTTGGATAAATTATTGGTAACAGAATTAAGGCTCTGGAATTCCAAGTAAAACTGAATGACCACCTCTAGATTTCAATGACCAAAAATATATTTCTTGGCCTTAATATGTAGCTTTAAAATTAATTTATTTAATATTTTCCACAAAGCTGGAGACACTCAGCAGGTCAGGCAGCATCTATGGAATGGAAAAAATAGCTGACATTTTACGCTGAAACTCATCATCAGTCCTATGAAAGGTCTAGACCCAAACATCAACTGTTCCTCCAGTATTTTGTGTTCCTCTGGATTCCTACAATTAGCAGAATCTCCTGTGTTTTTGTTTAATACTGTTGGACTAAAGATAAACTAGAACCGTTTTCAAGATATCTGGGGCCATAAACCTGGTATATAGTGCTTTCATTTATTGTTCAGTAAATGTTTCAGCTATACAAAATGTTTCAGAAAGTAATTATGTGAAATATATAAATAGTGCAAAATATGACAGTCCCACCACAGTAGCTAAGGATTATTAAAACATTTCCAGGTAGAGCCTGGAATCATATGACACAATTAGTGTACAGTTACGTGAAATAATTTGCTATTTTCTGCCTTTTGACATTTTCATATGCATGTCTTACGAAACTGCTAAACAAAACAACTGTTAGCACCACACAACATTGATTGGCAGAAAAGTCCAGGCCTGGAAAATCCTTAATAAAGGCTTGCCCTCTACTGTTCTGCACGCATCAGGGTTGTTATTTCAGATCATGTTCCGCTTATTGTATTATCACCCTCTGATCGCCTCTATTAAACTATCAAATGGATGCCTCTTTATGCCATTCTGAGCCCCAACCTATCATGGGTGTTCACTTTGTTTTGTCCTTCCTTCCCCTACCTTCTCTGCAACTTAAAACTAACTTGTTTTCTTTCTTTCCCAGCTCTGATGAAATGTCTTCAAACTGAAAGATTAATTATTATAGACGGTTGCATAAACATCATCCATTAAGTGTGATAGCACCTCCCCACTTAAGAAAGACGTCTCTTCCTCAGGATGCTTAGCACATAACTATATTTTTTTGTCCTAACAATAGCTTACGTGGCTGTACGGCAACATTTGCTTGATAACACTCCTTTAAAGTGCTTTGAGAATTTTTACTATTTATGTGTGCATTATAAGTGCACTCACAATGGTGTTGTTGACGCAGTTAGTTACTTAAGTAACTATGGATATAATTTAGTGAACAGATCAGGTATTTGAAGGCTCTGGATTTGTATTCACTAGAATTCAGAACAATGAGGGGTGACGTCATTGAAACTTATCAAATGGTGAAAGTGTGGATGATAGAGTGGACGTTTTCTATGACAGGAGAGTCGAAGAACAGAGGATGCACCCTGAGAATTAGAGGGGTGTCTGTGGAATTCATTGCCATAGGCAGTCTTTATGTATATTTAAGACAGAGGTTGATAGATTCTTGTGTAACACTTACCCAACAGGCTGGTATATGTCTAGGGGAAAAGGAGATCCAGCCACTCACCAACCCCGCCTCCCGTACACGCAGGTGCTGTGAGAATCAAGTTTATGCCGCGCATACACACACAATAACAAACTCACACCAGATGCCGTTATAGAATACACGTAAAAGATTTTACTAAAACTAAAAGAGTACTGTGCAATACAGTATATATGAAGGAAAAAAAATAAAGTAAAAGGTGCCAACTTATCAAATTTCAGTCAGTTTAGTGCACATCATTGGAGCTCAACCATCGAACCATTCGACCCCTCGTCACTTTCCTCCAACCTGCACATCCTCGCACCTGGGATCACCCGGGTGGTCAACTGAGCAGTGCAGTGCATGTCCACCTTCCTCAGCGTCTCCTTCCCGACTCCCCTGAAAAGACCGCGAAACCCCCAAGCTCCCAGCCTCACAAGACAAAATAACATTCCCCATTGGTTAAAAAATGAATGCAATCCCCATATCAGCAAGTCCAAAGCTAAACAACTGCGAGAGAAAACACTTATCAACATAAAAGCATTCCTACTCTAGCAAACCAAAGAAGCCATTTTGATTAACATACACAGTACATTGTACACTTGACTAGTTGGGGCATGAAGGGAGAAGGCAAGAGAATGGAAACGAGAGGAAAATTGGATCAGCCATGATGAAATGGCAGAGCAAATTCAATGGGCCTAATGGCCTAATTCTGCTCATATATCTATCTTATGGTCTTATGTTAAAATGACAGATACCGATCTGTAAAGATGAGTTCAGAATCTGTGCAAACTGCAAATAGCAATTTCTGTCATTGTTCTGCATAACATTAATAATTAAGAAAAATACCAGCATCCTTTTTGTGTAGGGTTAAGAATTCCACTTAGTTTGTTACTTTACCTGGTGCTCAGGTGAGTTACATATTGAACCAACTTGAAAGAACAGAGGAAAGCAAGGGGTAGAATTAAATAATCATGGTCCGTATCAGGACAACTTTGGAAGAGAAGCATAAAACCTACATTAACATACAGGACACCAGAAGTTATAATTTCTGGAATATGTAAACTACCATAGCATTAAGTAAATGAACGGCATCAATTAATGCTTGAAAAGTGATGCAACATCAATAACTCTCGGAGATGTGAGTCAAGATAGGCTTTTATTGGCTGGAAGAAAGCACCGTCAGCAGCAAGAGACCACCACACAACATCCTGGAGACTGAGGGAGGAGCAGTGCCTCCAATCGCCTTTATACAGGGGTCTGGGGGAGGAGCCACAGGAGCAGTCGGGGGGGGGGGGGTGGGGGCGTGTCCAGACAGGTATATATAGTTCACCACAAAAAGGTTGCTTGGAAAAGAGAGGTTCCAATATGTGGTCACTGACATTAATACATGGATTGGAGTGAATCAAACAATTGGAAAGGGCTCTGAGTAAGGCTGGGACCAGGATCCATAAAGAAAGGATTACGTGGGCAGTTAAAAACATTCAGCTGGTTAACTGCAGCAGTTAAGTCTTCATGCCCAGTTATAATATAACAAGTAAAAGGTTAGGTTAAAAGTCACAATTTTTTGAGGCAGAACCTCCAAGAGGACCACAAGCTTGTTGTGGGGTTTGGAGGCTTGCATGCCTCAATGACCTAGAGAGCTATGTTGGCTGGAGTCAAAGACTTATGCTTTAGCCCTTGGTAGGGTCACCCATGCCAAACAGGTCAAAGGGTAGAGGCCAGACCCAGTCCTCCAGGTTAGGGGGTTCAGTTCAGGGTTACAACCCTGACTGGTAAAATGAAATGGTTACAGAAACAGCAATGAAGAATCTTTCTACATCAGAGTGGCCTTGGACAGGCAGAGAGGGAGGACCTTCATTGCTGTCCTATATACCAACGGTGTAATGGGCAGGAAGTTCTAATAGAGGAAAATGGAATCTATGCTGGAGAGAAAATTAAGGAATCTGTATGTAAAATACCAATCAAGAGGACATGTGTGATCCAAACTAGCATGATTTTTACCAATTCAACTTCGACAGGCAACTATAACTGACTTACAGCTGCATGCAATTTGGCCTGACTTTAAATTAAAGTGAGTTCAGTTAAACAATCTGTGAGATATGAAGATGGTACTGCAGTCTTACAGACGAAGGTTGAGATGATTTTAGTTATACTGAGAATGGCAGGGGAGGGTTGTTTATTTGGAAGTCTGCTTTAAATAATGGAGTAAATAAACTTCTCAAGGATTCTTAGTTAGTCAGAGAATCAGCATCTGACAAAAGGTTAGGTCATGCCTGACAAATTCAACAATTTGTAGATGTTATTTTTATTATCTTCCAAAAGTTATTTGATAAAGTCCTTTGAGAAGCTGAAAACCATAAATTGAAATTATTGACTGGCTCAGTCAGAAGATAGTGCTTAAACAGCAAGGGCAGGGATTCAACCTGTCAAATTGTGCCCAGTGGTACACTGGAAAAATCAGTGGTTACCATTAAATAAGTGGTCATTTATGTCGTAGGTTTGAATTACAAATATAAGTCTGTTCAAATTCACTTTGTAAAGAACTGTCAGAGTTAACACAAGCAAGACTTCCATCTCATCCTTCTTGCCTGGATTATGACCTACGTATGAAAAGATAAATAATTCTAGTCCATCAAATGTTATTGTTTTTAAATACACTCTAAACTACAAACTGCATGAATAAGCTCAGTGAATGTTATAGTAAAGACATAAGAAACACTGTCCAGACAAAAGATTCAGAAGTACATAATGCTTAAACTCCCTGAGCTCAGTTATAACTTCATTCATGATAGTTTTCACAAATAAATAGTTACTTGATCTTGCCAATCAACATTGTTGTCACAAAGTTGTAATAATCTTTTAGCTTTATGGAACCAGTTATGGCTTAAGATACTGAAGTTCAAAGTGAAATTTATTATCAGAGTACAGACACCACATACAACCTTGAGATTCTTTTTCCTGTGGGTATACTTAGCAAATCTTTAGAACAGTAACTGTAAGCAGGATCAATGGACAACAAAGTCTACAAATACAGATTTAAATAAATAGCAATAAATGAGCATGAAATAACATGATAAAAGAGTCCTTAACTAAGTGTAATTATCCCCTTTTGTTCAACAGCCTGATGGTCGAGGGGTAGTAACTGTTCCTGAACCTGGTGGTGTGATTCCTGAGGCTCTTGTACTTTCAATCTGATGGCAGTAGCAAGAAAAGAGCATGGCCTGGGAGCTGAGGATCTTTAATGATGGATACTGCTTTTCTATGGCAACGTTTCATGTAGATATGCTCAATGGTTGAGAGTTTTACTTTTTACTCATGATGTACTGGGCCTAATCCACTACCTTTTGTAGGAATTTCCACTCTAAGCCATTAGTGTTTTCTTACCAAGCCATAATGCATCCAGTCAGCACACTTTCAAAATATCAAGATATCCTTAGCTTTCAGTAGTTGATTAGCCATATCACATTAATGGTAGAAGCCCAGAAATTGTGGGTGATCTTGCTCTCTGCAGCATATGAACATCTTCCACTTAACCTCAGACTTGATATGATATTCTATCCTAGAATTTTTATGTCAGATAATCAAAATGTGGAGCAACATCTCCTGAACATTTTGGACCTACACTCAGTGCCCACTCAGTGCCCACATCTCACCATGCTCTCTAAACTAGATGCTGCTGTGTATGACAATCCCAAGGGATCAGCAGTTTCTGAGATACTCAAACCACCAAATCTGGCACCAACAACCATTTCATAGGTACTCATTTACATCACAGTTCTTCCCCGTTCCAATGTTTTGTCTGAAAAGCTGAACTTCTTGACCATGTCTGCATATGTTTAGTAACTGAGTTGCGGCCACATGATTGGCTGATTAGACATTTGCATTAATGAGCAGGTGTACCTGACAAAGTGCCCACAGAGTGTATGTGAACAGGGAAAATCATGCCTCAGTCTGACCACCTGTGGTTGCCAGAGTCCTTGAGGCTCCAACACGCTTCCTTCCCGATTATTCATTGATTATTTACATCTGTGCCTTGTTTTGTTTGTCTAAACAAATTTCCTCTGTTGTTTGTCCTTGCTCAGTGTTGAATTTACCTTTTCTGTGTGTAGTCATAAGACTATAAAACATAGGAGCAGAGTTAGGCCATTCAGTCTTTTGAGTTTCCACCATTTCATCATGGCTGATCCTGGATCCCATTCAACCCCATGCTCCTGCCCTCTCACATATCCCTTGATGCCCTGACCAATCAGGAATCTATCAAGTTCTGCTTTAAATATACCCACGGACTTGGCCTCAACCACAGAATCGCAACCCTTTGACTAAAAAAAACTCCTCCTTACTTCTGCTTTAAAAGGTCTCCCCTCAATTTTGAGGCTCTGCCTTCTAATCCAGGATACCCCCAACAAAAGGAAGCATCCTCTCCATATCCACTGTATCTGGTTCTTTCAACATTCGGTAGGTTTCAGTGAGATCCCCACGCATTCTTCTAAATTCCAGTGAATACGGGCCCAAAGCTGCCAAATGCTCCTTATATGTTAATCCCTTCATTCCTGGAATCATCCTTGTGAACCTCCTCTGGACTCTCTCCAATGACAACACATCCTTTCTAGGATAAAGAGCCAAAAACTGTTGACAATATTCCAGTGCAGACCAACTAGCATCTTATAAAGCTTCAGCATTATCCCCTTGTTTTATATTCTATTTCCCTTGAAATAAATGCTTTCTTTATCACAGACTCAACCTATGAATTAACCTTCTGGGAATCTTGCACAAGGACTCCTAAGTCCCTCTGCACCTCTGAAGTTTGAATCTTCTCCCCATTTAGATAATAGTCTGCACTATTGTTCCTTTTACTGAAATGTATTATCATACATATCCCAATACTATATTCCATCTACCACTCTTTTGCCTATTCTTCCAACTTACCTAAGACCTACTGCAATTGCATTGCTTCCTCAGCACTACCTCCCCTTCCACCTATCTTCATATCATCTGCAAACTTTGCCACAAAGCCTTCAAATCCACTATCTAAATCATTGACAAACAAAGTGAAAAGTAGTGTTCCCAATACTGACCCCTGAGGAACACCACTAGTCACTGGCTGCCAACCAGAAAAGGCCCCTTTTATTCCTGTTCGCTGCCTCCTGCCTGTCAGCCACTCCTCTATCCATGCCAATATCTTTCCTGTAACACCATAGAATTTTATCCTATTAAGCAATCTAGTGTGAGGCACCTTATCAAATGCCTTCTGAAAATCCAAGGACATCTCCTTTATTCACCCTGTTAGTTACTTCCACTAAGAATTCCAACAGATTTGTCAGACAAGATTTCCCTCGACAGAAACCATGCTGACTTCGACTTATTTTATCATTAGACTCCAAGTACCCTGAAACCTCATCCTTAATAATACACTCCAACACATTCCCAACCACTGAGGTTAGGCTAACTGGTGTATAATTTCTTCTCTTTTGTCTTCCTCCCTTCTTAAAGAGTGAAGTTAGATTTGCAAACTTCCAGTCCTCTGGGACCTTGCTAGAATCAAGTGATTCTTGAAGGTCATGAATAATTCATCCGTTATCTCATCAGCAACCTCTCTCAGGACTCTGGGATGTAGCCCATCTGGTCCAGCTGACTTATCCACCTTAAGACCTTTCAGTTTGCCTGGCATTTTTTCCTTTGTAATAGCAATTGCACTCACTCCTGCACCCTAACACTCACAGACGTCTGGCATACAGCTGGTGTCTTCCACAGTAAAGACTGAAGCAAAGTACTTATTAAGTTCATCTGCCATTTCTTTGCCCTCCATTACTACCTCACCAGTATCATTTTCCAGTAGTCCAATCTCAACTCACCCCTCCATTTTATTCTTTATATAACTGAGAAAACTCTTAGTACCTGCTTTATATTATCAGCTAGTTTGCCCTCATTTTTTATCTTTTCCCTTCTTAAAGCTTTTTTAGTTCCCTTTTGTTGGATTTTAAAGGCTTCCCAATCATCCAAATTCCCACTCACTTTTGCTATTGTATATGCCCTTTCCTTGGCTTTTATGCAGTCCTTAACTTCCTTTGTCGGCCATGGTTACCTACTCCTGTCATTTGAGAACAACGTCTTCTGTTGGATATATCTTTCTTGTACCTTGTGAACTATTTCTAGAAATTTCAGCCACTTCTGTTCTGCCATCATCTTCACCAGTACCTCCCTTCAATCCACCTGGGCCAGATCCTCTCTCATGCCTCTGTAATTCCCTTTATTCCGTTGTGATACTGATACATGTGAGTTATGCCTCTCCCTCTCACATTGCAGTATGCATACAAACTTATTATGATCACTGCCTCCTAAGGATTCCTTTATGCTAAGCTCCCCAATAAGATCTGGGTTATTACACAACACCCAATCTAAGATTGTCTTTCACTGAGTAGACTCGAGCACAAGCTCTTTAAAAAGCCATCTAAAAGGCGTTCAACAAATTCCCTCTCTTACGATCTGATGCCAACCTGATTTTTCCAATACTCTTGCATATTGAAATCCCCCATTAAAATTGTGTCATTATCTCTATTACATGCCTTTTCCAGCTCCCTTTGCAATCTCAACCCCATATCTTGGCTACTATTTGGAGGCCTATATATGATTCCCATAATGTTTTTTGTTCCCCTTGCAGTTTCTTCATTCCAAACACAAAGATTTAACATTCTCTGACCCAATGTCACCTATTTCTAAAGAAGTACTTCCATCTCTTACCAACAGAGCCACACCACCGCCTACGCCTTCCTGCCTGTTCTTTTGATACAAAGTATGTCCTTTGATGTTCAACTCCGAACTATGACCTTCTTTCAGTCACGACTCAGTGATGGCCGCGGCGTCATACTGACCAGTCTCTAATTGCGCCATGAGTTCGTCCACCTTATTCCGAATGCTACACCATTTAAATACAGCACCTTTAGTCCTGCTTTCTTCTCCCTTGTGAACTTTGCCTCTGTGGTACCACTTAACTCTCTGCTCTGTCTGCAGTTGTACCCAGTTGTTGGCTTGTCCTTCCTTATATTCATCTTGTATATTCCATCATCTACTTGTATATCTGCTGGCTCATCCTCAGCTCTATCATACTGGGTCCCATAGCCACAACCATATTAGTTTAAACCGCTCCCAGCAACTCTAGCAAATCTGCCCGCAAGGATATTGGTCCCCCCCGGATTCAAGTACAACCCGTCCTTTTGTACAGGTCACACCTGCACCAGAAGAGGTCCCAGTGATCCAGAAATCTGAATCCCTGCCCCTGCTCTAAATCTTCAGCCATGCATTTATCCACTAGTTCATTCTATTCCTATCCTCACTGTCGCGTGGTACAGGCAACAATCCCGAGATTACTACCCTTGAGGTCCTACTTCTCAACTTCCTTCCTAACTCCCTTTATTCCATGATTGTTAAGTCATAGCCCGCATTCTCTACAAACAAGTAAAGATTTTTTGTTCAACTCCCTCTTTGATTTCCTCTACGCTTGAGTCCAACCAGTCTAAGTCTCTCATGGTAGTCTGCTGTTTAAAGATAGGGAACTTCATAATAACAACCCTGATTCAAACCCAGTCTGCAACCACCCCTTATACAGATGAGCTTACTGGAATTCTGAGTGAAAAGTTTCTGGGTTAGATTAACAAACACATTGCTAAATTTGGTACTCAAAGCAAAATAGAGAAAGATAGGATAGAGTGGCAAAGAGAGAAAGACATACAGAAAGAAAACTTGAAATAAAGAACTCCGACAATTATTAAAATCTGAAGGAACCAATCCACAAGTGTGATCTTGGCCAGATCTGCAGTTTGACTTCCAGCTTCCCCAATTCAAAATTAAATCTATTCCCATTTGTCTTCATCAGCGTTAAGCTAATCTTCTTGAAAACTTCACCAACGACCAGTGTAGTCAATTAATATAAGTGATCAGTGTTTGTCCAGGGTCTTGTTGCAAATTTTCATTGCTAGAGGGAGACATTGGACTGAAGTGATAGGAATATGGAGGATATTTGTCCTGCACATATTAAGTGTGAAGTCTAAACTCTCATGTCCTCATCACAAGTCTGTGAGATGATGATTTGGAGCCTGGCCCAAATAACATACTTCCCATATCTTGGGAGCCATCTCTCAACAAGTGGCAGACACTTGTTGAGGCTGATAGTCACCTTTCCCTTCAATATGCCACTTCAACACGTGCAAAAGCTGGATGAACTCAGCAGGTCAGGCAGCATCCTGCTTTTGTACATGTTGATTTGACCACAGCATCTGCAGCGTACTTTGTGTTTAATATGCCACTTCAGCCTTTTGTTAATTATGGTAAAGGACGTTTGATGTTCAAGACCACAAACCTAGCACAAAAGACATGGTTTTATGGACAGCAGAGATTTTTGCCACCTGACATGGTTCTGAGACTTGGACTGCTAACAACATGCACACCAAGGCTCTAATACTACATCTCCAAAATCCACTAATCTCACTGAGAAGATAAACAAACCAATATTGGAATCCTCTCTCAGGAAAACATACTCAGCATTTTTCCCTAGGTATACTCCATCAGCTCCACTGAGCAGGCTGCATCATTCACATGCCCACTGGTAAATTCCATATTTCTATCTTGCTTTACCCAAAAGGAAGACATTTAGTTCACCGAATGGTTCCCAGAGGATTCCCATCTTCAAAGGGCTGGAAGGGCCTATTCTGTGCTGTATCTCAATAAATAAATAAAAACCGGAGCACCCCAAGGGAACCCCACAGATACAAGAGAGATGTGCAGATGCCATGCAGACAAAGCTGGAAGTCTGGATTAAACTGGGGGTGACCGAAGTTGTGAAGAAGCTGCTCCCTACATGAACCTATGTGTCGGCCTGAAACGAAGTTTCTACGCTCTATTCTAAGAGGTGGAGAGAGCTTCAGGATATGGACCACGGGCTCAATAAAGTGTTATCATCCCTTTGACGCCTGGAAATCCCTGAACAATGACTGCTCAAAGTGGAAGAAGAGCACTTGGATGACACTAGAAACATTGGGTTCTCACCTCAGCTTAAATGTCAGCAGTTCATTTACTCCCCATTAGAAACTTCTGCAGCTCCCATACCGGCCTCATCTATCATCTCAAAACCCGCGGCTGCACGGTCACCCTTCAACAAGCCACATTAATGACTGTAGATCACACAGGCACTAAAGAAATGGACATTACTGCACTTCATCAAATTTAGAAGATAAATCTTAGAAAATTAGTGAAACTGTGTTTTTATATTTCACGTAGACATCAATAGCAGTCTGTCTTATACTTAATATCTAGAATTTTCAAATAGATAATTTGTTCAAACATTTTGTTAGAACGGTAGCGAAATTGTCTTTTATCTGCAATATTTCTACTTTGCCATTTTTCAAAATTAATAATGTACATCGATGATAAAATCTCACTTTTGCAACCAGCTTAGATAAGTTTATCAGACATCTGGAATCCTGAATAAATAGGATCAATATTTCATCCCCTGAAGTAATTAAATTTTAGGCCTATAATGGCTGGTAAAGTGGCAGCTTTGACATCTGAATATTTAAATAAAATTGATTGCAACACAACCCAATTACATTGAGGAAAAGGGGCACATCTATGCCTTTAAACCCACGGATGAGTCAGGCTGCTGTTAAAGGTTCAGACCATATTTTATTCATGAAGTCCAGAAACCAAAGTAAACCTGTATATTACAGATTTTATCACTTTCCCCTCTGCTGCTCAAAGTGATTTTTTGCTTTACCAGACAGTGTCTAATATCAATAAGCAACATTTGTAATCCATGAAGCACTTTCCAATCTATGCTCTATATATTTTCCCTCAGTTCATTTATTTTCTTCTCTCTGTGGAGAATTTTCTTCCTTTTGTAAGATCCCTAGTTTAATTTGAATCTTGGATATGTATTTTATGTGACAAGTGCAAAGCAATCATCATTAATTGCTAACTGGCTTAAAAGTGAAAGGCCACTAGAAACATAAATCACCCCATTATCAGATTTGTCATGCCATGAAATAATAGCTCTAACTTTCTCTGCCAAGTTTGATTTGTTCTTTTCACACAACTGAAGCAATTCTTTGACGGCGAGACAAAATGATTGAGAACAGATCATCCAGCCACTGCCCGCAATTCACAACCCATTGCATGCCTTCTCTTTATCAAATTAATGGGAGGTTTTATATAATAATGATAGTGTGACCAGGAACTCATCATTACCTTTGCAATAAACACTGAATCAATTTGAAGTCGACCTTTAAAGGACATTGTGATTTTAAACTAATGAAATAACTAGATTAAAACAAATGTTCAATCTGCGATCATCATCAGATTCAGCAAAGTCACTGACCTTCCAAAATGCTCCTCGTAACATAAAGGAGTTGGGTCTGGATTGGAAGAGCTATGTTGCAGACCAGTTAAGCAACACACTAACAGAGTCGGACACAGAGTATCATACCTTACAGAGTAGGTACCAGACCTCAAAACCATTCCTAGGCATTTCCTGAAGCACTTGCAGAACAGACCTACTAGAGTAAGGGACTAGCCTCAGGTGTCCTGCTTCCAGACCTTTTCACATCTCATACATTCAATGGCCACTTTATTAGGTACAGGAAGTATTTAATAAAATGGCCATTGAGTACATTTCTGTAGGTCAGTAGTTTCCTGCTGCTGTAGTCCATCAGTTCGACAGACTGTGTCTTCAGAGATGCTCCTCTGCATACTACTGTTGTAGGGCATGGTCATTTGAGTTACTGTCACCTTCCTGACAGTTTGAACAGTCTTGCCATTCTCCACTGACCTCAATCATAAACAAGCCATTTTCTCCCAAAGAACTCCTAATCATTGCATGTTCTTTTCACATCTTTCTCTGTAAACACTAGAGACTGTTGCGTGTGAAAATCCCAGGATGTCAGCAGTTTCTGAGATACTCAAACTACCCTGGCTGGCACCAACAATCATGCCACAGTCAAAGTCATTAGATCACATTTCTTCCCCATTCTGACATTTGGATCAACAACAAATGGACTTCTTCACCATGTTTACATGCTTTATACATTAAGTTGCTGCCACGTGATTGGCTGGTTAGATATTTGCATTAACGAGCATGTACAGATGTATCTAGTAAAGTGGCTGCTGAGTGTATAATTGAACTGAATTCTAGGGGGTATGGAGGTAGGAGAGTGACTGCCCCTAGAAGCAAGGCAATATTTGACAAAGTGTGGTATGAGGAACCCTGACAATAGTGAAGTCAAAGGGAAATATTCTGTGCTCCAATTGCTGGGGAATATGTTGCAGGAAGAAAGGTGGCTGCATTTATTGGAAATCAGCCAAACCAATCCCATGACATCACTGAAGAAATTATTCAGTGCAGTGTCATAGCCCCAAGAATCTTCACTGACCTTTTCCCCATCATGACAGAAGCAGGGATGTTTGCACATAATTGTAAAATTTTCCATTAGTTTTGTAACTTCAGAGAAATGCCATCTGCTCCTGCATGATCTGAACAACTATCAGGAAATAATTGATATGTGGCAGGTAACATTGCTAAAATTCAATCTCCTACCCATGATACTTACAGGCCTTTCCATCAATAATTCATAGATCTATAGTGCGCCAAAACTAGACCTTCGGTCCACAGCATCTGTGCTATCCATCAAATACTCATTTACAGTAAACCAATTATATTCTTTGACACTTTTGTGTTACGGTACGCACCCGACTGTGCCAGGCTCAGGTTCTTCACTCTGATTCTTCACAGTATGGATAGTTGACATGGTCCCTTTAAAGATTTTGGCCCTCGCTGCTAAGACTTGGATATTTAAAGAGGCCTGGACTCAGGTTTGGGGTAAATCATCAACTCAAATTTGGTTCAGTCTGCAATTGCATTTAGGACTTCTGTCTCATTTGGATTCTCATCTAGTCTTGTCAGGTTCTCATCTAGAATCTAGTCAAAAAACCTGCTCTTGCCCTAGTCTCAAAATCATGTCTCAATTCCAGTCTCGGATACTCCAGCCTTTGGGCCCTTACCATTCTCACCTAGGCCTTTCGTCACATCCTGTTAACTCCCTTCGGACACTGCCCCTCATCCTACACATTAGAGACAATTTACCATGGTCAATTGACCTATCACTGCATGTGTCTTTATGAGGTGGGAGGAAACTGGAGCCACCAGAGGAAGTCCATTCGATTAAAGGAAGAATGCTTGAATGCAACATAAAGACTAACAGAGGTCAGAACTGAACCACTAACAACATCTCAGGAACTCACCATTTACCAGAATTCAGCAGGACAAAATCACATTAATATTTTTGCTACAAAGTCAAGGCAAAGTCTCAGTATGTAACTCACTTTCTGACTCCCCACAGCCTTTCCACAAGGCGTAAGTCAGAAGTGTGTGATAGATTGCTCGATGGTAGCCTTGATGATTACCCCAACCACACTATAAACATTTGTTCTCTCTATTATCGTCATACCATGGCTTCAGAGTATACCTTCAACAAAATGTTCCGCAGATATCCAACAAGGCTGCTCCAACATTTCCCAATCGTACAAGCTCTACCATCACAGACACAGGCAGCCCTAGTAAAGGAAAATCACATGTTCCCTCCAAGCCACATCTCATCCTAAAATATTTCACCATTTCTTCCTCAAAGTTAGGTCTTAATTCAGGAACTCATGACACAACAGTACTGTGGGGAGTACCGTTACCAAAAGGACTGCAGTGATCCGGGAAGATGGCTCACCATGACCATCTCAAAGGTAATTAAGGACGGGCAATAAATCCTGATCTGGTTAGTGACATTCAAATCCTGATCAAAAATAGGAATTTTATATTTTTTTATTTCAGGTTTCCAGGTATATTTTTTAATTTTCAAAAATGTTTTTGATAATTATGAAGCAATCTTCAATAAAATTCCCCCCAAAAATACTGGAAACATAGGAAAAAGGAGCAGGAGCAGGCTATTTTTCACTTCTAGCCCCTCCACCATTCAACACAATCTCGATTGACCACGTACTGCAGTACACTGTTCACAGCCTCTTCCCGTATTCCTTGATCACTATGAAATCAAGAAATTCAGTACAACTGTCTCATTCTTGAATATATTCAAGGACTTGGCCTCCTATAGTAGAGAATTCCACAAGTACACTGCCTCCATAGTGAAGGAATTTCTCCTAATCTCGCTGAAAAATTATGTCCTCTGCACCTTAAAAAGATTTCCTAGGTTATGAACTCTCCCATCTTCAAGAATATTCTCCTTGTACCTTGTCTTGGAATATTTAACATCTGAAATAGTCAGACTTATCATGAAAGCAAAACTAATTTAATAAAATAGTGAGTCAATATCGTATTGTTAATTTTAAAATATTTAAGAACATTTTGCAAAGTCATTTATGAATTTGACTCTGTCAACTTGAGCCATATCTCAAAATATCTCAAGACCCCAAACACTACAGTAAAGACAATAATACCAGTGATATTGGATAGAATAAAAACAAAAAGGTTGCACTTAAAATGTCAATAGTATTCAATAAAGAAAAGCCACACTGCCAGGATGAAACCAATTATGAGGAATACTCCTGGTGGGACCTTAGGACAGGATTTTCAATCCTCCTTAGATGTAGAAGTGTTGCTAAGGATTTCACAAATATTAGATCATAGTTTAAGAAAACAAAAATAAATAATAATCTACAAACAATTCAGCTGAATGTCAAAAGTGGAAAAATTAATATTGACAGTGAAATTCACTGTCAGTCAGAATGATGGCCAGTGAGGGTTCTGTCTGACAAAACTGATAGACTTCCCAGTGAAATAGAAAGCTCATGGAAGCATTGCAGCTGATATTATATTCATAGGTTCTCAAAGAGAAATTGCTGAAATCGCGTAACATAGCAAAACTGAAGCACAGGTTGCATAAAAAAAAAATGGCCTCATTGACTAAAATGGAATAAAAGATGGGAAATTAGAAATTATTCAGCAGTTAAAAAGGCTAGATAATATTCATAGGTTGGAGGGTGAGGCACCTTGGCTGTATTAATACATCATACATCAAGTGTAATATCTAATAAAACAGACCTTTCATAAGAAACCAGAGTCAAATCCCATCCACCAATGTTCAAATGGCAGTAGAAGTCAGGCAAGTCACAGACTATGGACAGGGATACTTGAGTGAGGACGTAATTACAGGGGAGGTCACTTGACATGGTTTGGAGGGGGCATCACTGTGGAAAGATTACAATTAGAATTGAGAGTGGTCGATATATTGAAACAGCCTGAATCCACGTGAGGAGTAGTTCACTAATCATCCTAGTGTGAGATTTCCATATCATTGATCCAGAGACTTAAGTTTGAATCCCACTATAATATGTGAGGAATTTCACTTCAACTGACTAAATAAATCAGAAATTAAAGCTTGTCTCACTTACAGTCACCATGAAATAGCTAGTTTACAAAGATCTATCCAGAAGGAAATTCTGTTGGCCTTGTTGTCAGGCCTATGTGTGACTCTGGTCCCACCAATGTCGTGGACTTGTCAATGCTGTCAGCTCTCGGGCATATAGGGATGGGTAATTATGTGCACATCTGTTATATGAATATATACATATTCAGTATATGCATATGAATATATACATATTCATACATGTGTATGAATATGGATACTTATTCATATCTATACAGTACTGTGCAAATGTTTAAGGCACATATATACAGTACAACTAGGATGCCTAAGACTTTTGCACAGTGCTGTATTTGTCAGTGTAGACAGAGAGCAAGTTTATAAATCTGGCAGTAACAAAGGATGTCAGGAATGGCAAGGGTGAAGGGGGGTGGGAGGGGTGTGGGACTGGTGGCAAAGGAGCAGTGCTGGGTTGGGGGGTGGTGTGGGTGCAGACACACCCAGTCCTGAAACTACAGTTTAGGACATTTGATTCCAAACAATTGGTTTATTGATCATTACAAAATGTCTCTCTGATGCTTCCTGCTCCCTCCCCTCTCCCTTCCCTTTTCCCAACCACGATTCCCCTCTCCCTGCCTCCTTCCCACTCTCAGTCCGCAATAGAGACCCATATCAGAATCAGGTTTATCGTCACTAAGTGTCATGAAACTTGTGTTATTTTGTGGCAGTAGTACTGTACTGAAGCCTCAGGCACCTTAGCTATATATGCTGTATGTGCATAATGCTTCTGCACAGTATATGGCTGAGTAACAAAGTTCTGCATGAAAGATAATTCAGCAAAATTTAAGTGCCATTTGGATAAGAAATTAGCTGGCTCTCTGCCCATTCCCCTGTTCTTTCTCTGTAGCTCTCCTAAATTAATGTATATCATACCTATATAATTCCTTTCTATCACCCTCACTGGCAGTGAGGTTCAGATTATATTTACCCTGTGTTTATGTAAAAAAAACACTTATTCCTCCTGTACAGCATAGCAATTCTATGATTTTAAAATTACGTACACATCTTTATAAAATACTTATGACAGAAATATGACACTTTATGATACCACTCCGTGGTTTCCTGCGCTGGTGCATTTGGATAATTGCTTCAGCTTATCAGTGCCTTGGATTCTCATTTTGGACCAAGTAGATTTCATTTAAACCAAATTAATGCAGAAGTGCATGTAAGAATCTAAGTCACTTCATAATGAATTATGTAAAAATATGTAAAAAGGACCACCTAAAATGATCCCCTCTCATTTTAACAAACTCAAATTCGATTGGAATGTCATTATTAGAGCAGTGGTCAATAGAGGAGGGTCTCACAGATCAATTAGAACTGGAATTATGAACATGGACCTGAACAGTACAGCACAATGTTGCCCATTCGGCCCTTGATGTGGTGCTGACCCTTTACCATACTCCAAAATCAATGTAACCCTTCCCTCCCTCATTGCTGCCCATTTTTCTATAATCCATGTCCCCACCTAAGATACTCTCTTAAATGTCCTTAATGTATCTGCTTTTACCACCACCCCAGTAGCATGTTCCATGCACCCATTAATCTATTTAAAAGCCTGCCATTGCCACCCATACAGTACTTTCCTCTAAACACATTAAAGTTATGCCACTCTGGGAAGGTCTCCAGCTGCCCACCATTTCTGTACCTCGTATCTTCTTGTACATCTCTATTAAATCACCTCTCATCCTCTTCCTTGCCAAAGAAAAAAGCCTTAGCTTGCTCGACCTATCCACATAAGATACTCTCTCTAATTCAGGAAACATCTTGGTAAATCTCCTCTGCACGCTCTCCATCCTTGCTGTAATGAGGCGATCAGAAACAAACACAGTATTCCAAGGATGGTCTAAACAGAGTTTTTTAGAGCTGCAACATTACTTCAGAGCTCTTGAACTCAATTCCCCAACTAATGAAGGCCAACACACCATATTGTAGCCATCATAAATAAGGGAAAATCTGCAAATGCTAGAAATCCAAGCAATACACACAAAATGATGAAGAGTTCCGATGAAGGGTCTCGGCCCAAAATGTCAACTGTTTACTCTTTTCCATGGATGCTGTCAGACCTGCTGAGTTCTTCCAGCATTTTGTGTGTATATATTGTAGCAATGTGTGCAGGCAATGTCAGAACCCAAGTGCAGAGGGAAGGCAGACTCCAGTGTAGAGATGGCGACCATTAGAATTTCAAAAGGACATGGGTGGCTTTGCTGAGTGACAGCATGAGACATGACATTCTCAAAGCTAGGACTCTGCGATTAGCGCTTATCAGGTATCTGCTTAAATAATACCAGTAACGTGGAATCCTTGAGCCTGCTAACAAGTTTAAACAGAAAGCACCAGGAGACCACATTACAAAGAGTGAGTTGCTCGAGTAAAACACAAGGGATTCTAAGTGATGAATAACAACAACTAACCAATTCAGGTGCTGTAAAAGGCTCAGTCCCCGGTACTCTCTGACTCCCCACACTGGCCTGAGGAACTTATTACTGTACCTCCCACCTCCCCCCCCCCCCCCAACCCCCACGTAACAGCCTATAGAGGCCTGAGGAATTCGGGAGAGACTGGGGAACTTGAAGAGAGTCTAATCACAAGAATTCCACGGAACGTCGGTGGCTTGGCCGAGTGACACCGCGAGACGTAACATTCTCCAAACTAGGAGCCCAGTTGGGTGGCCGCTTAAATAATACAAGTAACACAGAATCCCTATCAAAAAAAGTACACAAAGAGCCAGGGGTTCCAGAACAGATCTCTATGCAACAACACCGGTCACCGACCCAACCTCTTTGCAGAATACACTCCATCTACTACCTTCTGCAAGCCAGCCAGTTCTGATTACAAATAGCCAAGATTCCCCGGATGAGTCAAAGTGGGGAACCTTGTCAAATGCCTTATACACCCATCCACTGCTTTATCTTCATTAATATGTCCCTTCCTCAAAGAATTCAGTCAGGTCCTTGTGGCCAGACATGCCCCTCACAAAGCCATGTTGACAATCTGAAATCAGACAATGTTTTTCCAAATACTTGTATGTTTTGTCTCTAAGAATTCTCTCCAATTGTTTGCCCACCACTGACATAAGACTCTCTGGGGTTTGTAATCCCCAGGGTTATCCTTAATGCCATTCTTGAACAAAAGAGTAACATTTGCCAGCCTCCAATCCTCTGGTACTAACCTTGTGGTCAGGGTGCAAAGATCATTGCCAAAGGGGCAGCAATCTATTCCTGCAGCAACCTGGGGTACACCCCCTCAGGCCCCAGAGACTTATCGATTCTAATGTTTTTCAGAAGTTCCAGCAGATCCTCTTTCTTAACATTAACATTAGGCTAATCTATACTGACCTCACATTTCAGGTCCTTCTCAATCATGAATACAGAAGCATAGTATTTATTAAAGGCATCTCCTACCTCCTCCAACTCCAGACATATTTCCTCTTTTATCCCTGATCGATCCTACCCTCACTAGAATCATCTTCCTGTTCTTCAAGTGCATGCAAAATGCGTTTTCCTTAATTCTAATCATCAATACATTCTCATGAGCCTTTCTAGCTCTCCAGAGCAGTTCTAAACTGCTTCTCGGGTACCTCATAACTTCCAAGAACTCTGTCTAGCCATTATTTCCTAAACCTTAAATATGGTTCTTTCTTCCTCCTGACTAAATGTTCCACATCTCTTGTCAATTGTGCTTACTTCACACTATGTCTTATTATAACCACAAGATATAAATAACCATATAATTTAGTGATAACAAATAACCCATTCCTAAATCAAGAAGTTATTTACAGATAATTACGTGCTAGACATTCAATAATCAATTATGTGCATAAAGCAATCAATAGTTCAATACTGATTATGAAAGCAGAGATGCAAAATGCATTTAATTTTCACACATAAAATTCATTCTTTCACGCCTGATCTATCTTTAGAATAGACCATTGCCAATATTTACCGCCATACCACTTTACTGTAGTCACATCATACGTTACATTATTTTAAATTAAGTGACATTGATCTCTTCTTGGAGTATATTCATGGAATGAGTCCCCCATTTGAGTGCAGAACTCCAAAGTTTCTCTATGTTCAAGGTGAAGAAGTTTCATCTTATTTATTCTGAACAGCTGACCCTTTACTTTGAGATGGTGCTCCAGCCACAAGAAATATCCATTAAGCTTCTACCCTGTTTAGCCCCATTTCAATAGGTATATTCTTAGGGAAGGGAATTTAATGTAAAGGAACTCTTAAGAGGCAGTGATCATTATATGATAGATTCACCCTACAATTTGAGAGGGAGAAGCAAATATCAGGTGTATTAGCATTACGGTGGAGTAAAGGAAACTACAGAGACATGAGAGTGGAGCTGGAAGGGGACACTAGCAGGGATGATGGCAGAACAGCGAGGGCTAGAGTTTCTGGAAGCAATTTGAAAGGTGCAGGATGGATACATCCCAAAGATTAAGTAATCTAAAGTGAGAGTGAGGCAACCATGGCTGACAAGGGAAGTCAAAGACAGCATAAAAGCAAAAGGGAGGGCATACATATAGCAAAAATTAGTGGGAAGTAAGAGGATGGGGAAGCTTTTAAAAACCACCAGAAAGCAACTGAAAAAGCAATAAGAAGAGAAAAGGTGAAATATGAAACTAAGCTAGCCGATAATATAAAAAGGAGCATCAGAAGTTTTTATCAGATGCATAAAGAATAAAAGAGAATATTGGACTGCTGGAAAGTTATGCTAGAGAGATAGTGATGGGAGACAAAACAATGGTGGATGAACTCAGTAAGTATTATCTGTCAATCTTCACTGTGGAAGACACCAGCAGTATTCCATAAATTCAGGAGTGGTGGGGCACTCTTGAATTTGGTTGCTTTTAATAAGGAGAAGGTGCTTGGAAAGCTGAAATGTTTGAAGGTCGATTAGTCATCTTAACAAAATGGATTGCACTCCAGGATTCTGAAGGAGGTAGCTGAAGAGATTGTGGAGGCATTAGTAATGATCCTTCTAGAATCAGAAGGTTCTGGAATGGTTTTGGAGGACTGGAAAAATTCAGTTGCCATACACTCTTTGAGTTAGAGCAAAGCGAAAGACAGCAAATCATAGGCCAGTTGGCCTGACTTCAGTGGTTGGGAAGATATTGCAGTCCATGTTTAGGATGAGGGTTCTGGGTACGAGTTTCCAAATCACTTGATGAGGTTCCATGAGAACTTCTATGTTCACCCTGTGCCAGGTCAGACCATGCAGCAAAATCACCGGTGCCCCAGTACCTAGTTATATCTAATTTAGCACCTATTCAGTATAAAAGTTTGGATCATCACTTTTTCTAGTCATTTGTGAAATTAGTTTAAAATTAATGAGAACTTTTGATGTAATTATCTTAATCTTCCTGAGAAAGCTTAGACCTTCCTATTCTCACAAAAATAGTAAGTGCTCTTTGCTAAACTCCATGGGTGAGTCTTATGTTTTAGAGCTACTTACTGATCTGCAACATGATCATACTCCATCATGACAGCATAGACTGACTCTGATCGTGGTGCTGCATCTCTGACAGGCATGGGGCTGTCAGAGGGATTGGCAGCAATGCATGTGGAAGGGGAATTGTTGAATTGGTGTGCAATTCTGAACTTGCTATTGTTATGATTTGTAGCTCCAAAACATAAAACTAATTGTAAAAAAAAGATAGGAGCTCAGGAGAACGGGTCTTAGTTTAGTTCTTTTTTACTTTAAGTGAGGCACAAACTTATGATATAGCAGTGATGACGTATGCCATTTATGTACTTGGTATATAACCTGTAGTGAATTATTTAAACAAAGAATGCTTACTCAACAACGTTTTTACAAAATTACTGAAGTATTAAATACACAACACTTCTCCTTAGCTATAAATGACTCAACGTAGAATGCAACTGAACTTATATACATAGATATTTAATTGCTGTGGAGGATTTCTTACTCTTGGGAAAATGTGTTTCGTAACAAGGGAGTCACTCTGCTTGGCAGGAGAGACATGTGGCTGTGAAACAAGCTCCAGGTTGTGAGCCACCTCCATAGTGGTTGCAGTTGACTCTGGGACTACGGGAGGTGGTTTTGGTAGATCTGGACACTTCTCTTCTGGATGTGCTGGCATCCCAAACAGTGCATGGCAAGCTTCAGTGGACAATGTGGATCATAATGAGTGAGTACAGTGTCTGACGTCACATTTCCTTTACCATCTAGAAAGCCACATCACATTGCTGCACTTTGACATTTAAGTGATAGACTTTGTCTATTGCCATTTCTTCCTGGTCTGTACTAATGAGCTCAAGGGTGGAATACAATATCAAGGTTTGTCAGGAGCCTGATATAGTAATTGACAAATCCGGAAAAGGACCACAGCTGTGACACATCTCTTGGCCTTGGGGCATCCACCACTGATTGAATTTTCTCAGCACACTTCTGTAAACCATATGTGTCAATAGTGTGACTACATAAGTGATGCTTTGTTTAAAAAATTCATACTTGTTGCATTGTGCTCTGAGGCCATAATCTCATCTGTTTAACACTGCCTTATGATATTGGAGATGTTCCTTATCATCCTTACCAGTAACAATGACGTCACCCAGGTAATACTGAGTGCCGGGACTGCCTTGTAGCACCTGGTCCATAGCTTTCTGCCAGAGTGCAGATGCGGATGCTACTCCAAAAATGAGCCTATTACAGTGTAGGAATAAAGCCATTTGTGAGTGTTTATATTGAGAAACAGTTCGGACTGTTCTTCCATCTCCATCTGTAGATAGGCCTAAGCTACATCCACTTTTTGCTGAGGTGTTTTCATGCAGAAAGGTTTGCAAAGATATCCTCCATCCTGGGCAGAGAACACTGATTAACTTTCAGTACTGGGTTGATGGTGACTTTAAAATTACCACAGATCCTGACAGACCCATCCTTCTTGGCTACTGGGACTGCTTGTGTTACCTTGGGCTGCACTCCACCTTTAGAGGCCATGTGATTGAGCTCACTGGCTACTTTATCATAAGGAACCTGATGAGCTTTGTAAAACTTGGTGCGGCATTTTAATTTAAATTATTTTGCCCTTGGTATGTTTTCCGATGCTTTCCCTGAACACTACCGTGCCATCATTCCTTAACACTTTCAGTTGACTCTACTGGAGGGGATGTGACATACAATTCATGATTGAGTATTCGGTCCAGTTGTACTTGTCCCACAATATTGACCCTCTTGTATTTACCATATACAAACCTGATGTGGCTTGTTGCTTGTCGTATATCACTTTTACCAATGTGATTCCCACAGGAGTCATCTCTTCTCCACTATAAATTCTTAGTTGGATATCTGCAGAGTTTGGTTTAGTATCTTTGAAATGTCATTTTGTGGAATGACTGAAATAACCAAGTCTGTGACCAATTCCATTTCAATTAACTTGGTTCACTTCTGGTGTAAGCTATATTGCTTGTCTATTGCTAGTTCTTACATTACAACTCTCAATGCTATCCAGTCATTCTGATTATGATAATAAATCATTATCAGATTTTTCATCAACAGCATGTAGATTTAGTGCTCTTTCTGAAACTGCAGCTTGACTTATTACCCTGTGTAGTCCATTTAGTTCATAAGACTGATGCTTATGTAATCTAAAAGGAAATCATTAAAGTACAAAAGTGAATGTTCAACAACTCCCGTACTCTATCAGTACCTTAGCATTTTACTGAGTGGCTTAAATAGTTTGGATGAAGGTGAAGAAGGGGTTTGGTGCAAGTGAGCTCATACATTATAATTCTAAGCTTGTGCATTGTGACCTTACCCTGAAATTAATCTGAGATTATGTCAGAGCAAATTATTTGGACATTAAAGTCTGATTCCTGACTTTGGAAGGAGGGTGGAGCAGATTGGAGGAAAGGTGGATCTGATCCCAAACAGCTTTAGCATCAGGAGGTGGAGGTGAAAGGGTTCAGGGGAAGTAATTAAAGGGATGATATCAAGGTTGGCTTGGAGGTTAGGAACTCCAGTTCTGGTTGGCATATACAGTAATTAGTGAAGAAGCACTCTTCTCAGCCCAGTTTTGCTGTCAAATTTCCAGAGACTCGGATAATCCAACCACATCAACCCCCATAAAATCTGGAGCTTCCTCACTCATTATATTTAGCAATTACATCCCTTCCTCTAAATGAGTTGGCTCCATTAACATTCACAAGTCAGAAAAATGACTTTAGCTTTCTTACATGCTATCTATTTCATTTGAATTATATCAACCCCCCCTCCCCAAACGCAGTCACAAATATGTTTCTAATTTGAAATGCTTTCAAACATTTTGTGAATGCCACAGACATTAATAAAAAGCTATTTTAACACCCTAAGCTAAAGCCGATGAGATGTTGAGGGAAGCACAAGAGATTCTACAGATACCTCAGCAACACGCTTAAAATGCTAGAAGAATGCAGCAAGTCAGGCAGCATCTATGGAGGTGAGTAAACGGTCGATGTTTCAGGCTCAAACCTTTCGCTAGGAGGGTCTCAGCCTGAAATGTTGACTGTTTATTCTCCTGCATAACGCTGTCTGGCTTACTGAGTTCCTCCAGTATTCCGTGTGTGTTGTAATGCTGTAGTGGATTTCTCATCCGCCATACAGATCTCACCACTGATAATGGAAAGAGTTTTGTGCAGTGACCAAGCACTGAGAAACTGCACAGACTCTTCTTATAGGTCAGGGGAAATGCAGGAGGTTTGCTGCTGACCATTATTCCTTACTTTAGTGAAATCACAAACCACAGTGGATCAGTTACCTTAGATCACCAACAAAGTACTTAATCAGATCAAAATCAGAATCAGGTTTAATATCACTGGCATATGTCATGAAATTTGTTACCTTTGCAGCAGCAGTACAATGCCATACATAATAATATAGAAAAACTTATGAATTACAGTAGTAAATGTAAGTACATTAAATAGTCAAATTAAATATGTAGTGCAAAAACAGAAATAAAAAAAGTAGTGAGGTACTGTTCATGGGCTCAATGTCCATTCAGATATCGGACGGCAGAGGGGAAGAAGCTGCTCCTGAATTGTTGAATGTGTGCCTTCAGGCATCTGTATTTCCTTCCTGATGGTAGCAATGAGAACAAGGCATGACCTGGGTGAGGGAGATCCTTAATGATGGACATCACCTTTTCAAGACACCGCTCCTTGAGTAAGTCTTGGATACTACAGGTATTCTGTGCTTTCAGAAAGAAGTGATAGTTTCACTGTTCCTGTGATGATAATATCTGATGTAATTTCAATAGTGGTAATGCTGAGCACAAAAATATTCAGTGGATCGGTTTTTGGTACATGAATCACTGTTCTGCTCTGGCTGAGATTAAGGAAAAGCTAATTAACTTAAAAGATTGATTAATAAATTAGAGACAGTATATAAATTGATCCAATGATGACCGACATCCATTTTGATGCAGACAGGAAGCCAATGACTGAGTATCAGGTGGCCCTTATTCACGTGGCCCAATTTTCATTTCTATGGACCATATCAAGCTGACTGACAACTGTCAATCCCATAGGAAACTCAGCATCCAGTCCCTCTATACCATTCATTTTTCACTTATCCTGTTGAAAAAGGTATGCCTAGGAAAGCATTTGAGATATAATTATAGTAATGCTTTTATTAAATATATTTCAAATTGACTTTGTACTTTAATTGTCGATTTACACTTGTATAAAGAGTTTAACAATATCACATGCTTTCAAAGGCATAAAAAGCTGTTCAAAGGTCTTTGTCAGCAGTCAGCAGTCAAAGACACAGGGCATTCTGGGACAGGGTTTCAGACACCTAATTGCAGTATGGAGCCCCTACCAGCTCACTGGACGCATCTAAGGTCCAGAGAGTGAGTTCGTCAGCCATCCACATCTGAAGCACACCAAGCCAGGAGAGAAATCTCCATGGACAGCGACTCAGACATGGTCTCACATCAGAACAGAAAAAAAATGTAAGTATAACTGGCCCCTTATGCATGGTCCACTATTCAATAAGATTATGGTTGTTATTTTACCTGAGTGCCACTTCTCTGCAATCGTCTTATTTTCTTTAATTCAATAAACAGTTAAAAATGTATACATCTTTGTGAGGAATGTAGTCACTGAGCCTTCACTGCCCTCTTGGGTTTAGAGTTCTGGATGCAGAAACCTCTCCCTTCTGCTTGAATGTCTAAGCCTTGATTTGAGACTGTGTCTGAAGTTGTAAACAGATGGTACTTACCTTGTGAGTCCCCATATAGTCCGCCCCATTACTTTTTCTTCAGGGATTGACAATCACTTTTGGGTGAAGGGGAGCTGAATTATAAATGCACAGTTTGGCGTCCATCTCTCTGCTCAGGAATTCCTAACCCACCACATTTAATGAGGTGTTAAATAGAAAGATACTCTATAGGCAAGTTGAGGAAACAGTTTTGTCAAGGATAGTGATGTATCATAAAAAAAAATCTAGTAAATAATACTGAAGTTGCCCAAAAATGGCTTTAGTTTAGGGAAGGGGGAACATAATGTGTGTCTGGTGAAATACAGCTGCAGATCTTACTGTAAGGTATCTATTAAGCATCTTATGGACCTGCATGAATCAATGCAGTTCAGCTCCATCAGGAAAACTAGAATTACATTTACTATTCTGTCAGGAAGCACAACCACTGAGATAACAGATAGTATGACAAAAACAATTGAAAAGTGATTAACTTCAACAGCATCTGCACCACCTATCAGGAATAATGTGATTCTTTTTCTTGCAGGATGATTCTGAGCAACACATTTTACAACAGCATTTGGAGAATGTGGATCCAGATGATGAAACTGCTAAATTCACAGAAATTCCCTCAGAGATTATTATCTTCAAAAATAAGAGAATATGCACATATTGAGTTCAGGTTCTATATGTGATCTTTTTCCAAGCTTCCATACTTTCTTTATGTATCCACACAGTGCACTTATTATCTGGCAGATTTTAAATCATGTTAGACAATTTTGGCCCAACAGACAATAAGGCAGAAAATCAGGTCATGCCTTTTTATCTGAAAGTGTGGAAAATTTCGGAGATTTGTTTTAAATGCACCTGTACACACATTAAGATAACTGTTAGATTAAACAGATTTCACCAGGGCTGTAAGAGCAAATGTATAATACATCAAAATGTCAATAACTGCTTTGCTTTTAATCACACAATAGAAATAAGGCTATACTCAATGGGAGATTTTTAATGCAAGGGTGATAGACTTAACGGTACACAGTAAGTGTATCCAAGGCCATAATGTACAATTGCATTAAATGACTACACTGTGGGGTTAATTAAATATTAGTTCCTTACTGATATGTGTTCAAGCAAAATAGAGGCTGGTGGTTTCTGTGGAGAATGAAAAGCAATTCAAAATAACTAGCTATATTATGTTTCAAAGGTTGCTGTGAATCTTCAGAAAAAAAGAGGAACGGTTGCTTAATATTCCTGGATATATGAATGTTAGGTGAGAGGAAGAGTGAAGTATAATAAGAGAGGCATGGCAATAGATTCTAGAAAATTACAATTGTGAGCAAGGATAATGTGTAAGAGCAATGAACATGAGGCTTTATGAGTTGAATTAAAGAAATAAAAGGACAATCACATGGTTGGGACTGTTTGCAATTTGATAGATAGTCCAAGGGAGATCAAAGAGAAAATCTGTTGTCAAATGTATGACAAATATAAAAACACTCAACTGTTATTGGCACTGAATTTAAATGATCATAACGTTATCTGGGACACAGTGAGTGTGAAGGGTACAGAGCACACGGAATTTAACTTATCATAACAGGCCTACGAAGGTATACTGAACTAACTAAAATAATGACACTCAATTAAACTGATCCCTTCTGCCCCCACATGGTCCTCAACCCTCAACTGCCTCCATTTACATGTACCTGAGCCTCTTAAGCATCCCCAGCATGCTTACCTCCACCAACAACCAGCACATTCTAGGCACCCACCACTATGTGTGAACAAAATTTGCCCTGCACATCACCTTTGAAACTTCCTCTCCCACTTTAAATACATTTTTATTGGACATTTCAACTCTGGGAAAAAGACATTGGCTGTTTATTCTATCTATACTTAGTTCTCATTTTTTAAATATAATGCTGCTGAGATACATCCTTGGATGCGCTGGGACACATCATCAGTGATGTAACCTGGGGTCATCGGATGTTTGAGGTCAGATACTCCTGCACGACGACCCAGCCAGGGTTGCGTCCAAGCAGCTTTTGTCACACCTTTTGATCCATAGCCATCTGGAGGCTTGCTCAGCAGCCTCTGTGTACAGTCCTGGTGACCTTTCTCTTTGCAGCTCTCGTAATGCCAAGGAGAGAGTGGGTTCTGCACAGCAAGGTGTCAGCAAAGCCTCTTTACTCCATCTCCATAGACTCCCATCATGCCTTCCACCCCTGTCTCTGGCACTGCTCTATCAACGCCTGGTATTTGGCTTTCTTATGCTCAAACACCTCAATCTAGTCTTCTCAAGGTTCTACCACATTTATAATTGAGACAAATATAAGTTTAACTCTATTTTTCTCTCCACAGTTGTTGCCAGGAGGTCTGAGTGCTTGTTGTGTTCACTATTGGACTATTAAACCCATTAACACTACCTCATTGCTTTTTTATTCCTATTTTTGCACTACTTATTTAATTTAACTTGCCATAATTCACATTTTTTCTCTGTTACATATTGCAATGTCTTGCTGCTGAAAAGACAACAATTTCAAGACATATGCCGGTGGTATTAAACCTGATTCTGATTCTGAATCTGTTGTGCTTTTTCTACTAGCATATGTAGTTTTTTTATTTTCAATTTAAGGAAGCAGGAAGGGTAGCTAACATATAGTAAAAAGCCACAGGACTTGCTTTCCTTTATCCTTTATTAGCTGAGGAATAACATGTAACAACAGGGACCTGACTTGAATACATGAACTGCTAGAATCATTTCACTCATACATACAGTTCTGATTAACACATTTCATGAAAAGTGCCCTGGAGAGAATGCACAGTATACATACCATGATGCAGCCAGGACTGGAAACCACAGGATCATAGAAACCTACAGCTTACGAGGCCATTCAGCCCAGTGCCTCTGCAATAGTCAGAAAGAGATACACTCACCTAATCTGAACTTCCAGCACTGGGTTCATAGACCTGCAGGTCAACGTCTTCAACTACACATCCAATTACTGTTGACGATGATTATTTCTGCCTCTCCCACCCTATCAGGTAGTGTGTCATGTTTCCATTCCACTCTCTTGACAAATTGTATCTTATATACAGGGTTGCACAGTAGAGTATTGGTTACCACAACGCTTTACACTACTAGCAAACTGGGTTTAGTTCCCACTGCTGTCTGTAAGGAGTTTCTACTTCTTCCCTATGATCACATGGGTTTCCTCTGGGTTCTCTGGTTTCCATCCCACAGTCCAAGGACGTACTGGTTGGTAGATTAATTGGTCATTGTAAATTGTCCTATGGTTAGGCTAAGGTTAAATTGGAATTGTTGGGCAGTGCAGCTTGAGGAGTCAAAAGGGCCAATTTTGTGTTGAATCTCAATGAATAAATAAATCATCTTCCCTCCTATTCATTGGCTCACATCTCTGCCTCTGTGTTTTGATACCCCTCTCCACCCACCCACAGTTTTTAGTCCAACATTGCATGCTTGATCACCTTAACTAAAACATGGGCTTCATCTTTACTTTTCCAAGACTTTTCAAAATATTCATTAATATCTCAAGTCTGTCTCTTCCATACAAACTACCTTTTCTTCTATAAGAATAAACTAGACTAGCTATGAGCGCTTTCTTTGATGTGGCTCCGAAAAGTCTTAATTAGGATGCATAACATTCTAAACAATCTTGGTAGAGGAAAGACCCTGTTCCTTTAGCCAAATGGCCAAAAAATAGAACAGGTGGTTTAGAATATATTCAATACCATTGGTTGAAGGATTTGAGAGTGGCTAAGCAGCTTCTTTTCCTCCAGTAAGAGGGAGATGGAAGTCTGGAACTCAATGTTTGAAAGTGTGGTAGAAGTAAAATCCTTCACCTCTTAAAAACATTCTTGAATGATGTACTTAAATTTGTAAGGCTATGAGCATGTACTGGAAAATAGAATTATGTTTGGCTCCCTTTTTCAACTGATGTGGACACATTTGACTGAACAACCTCATTCTGTGTCCTAAACTTTTGATAATTCTATGATTCTGAAATCATGAGTGACTCAGAGTATTCTTGATTTTCATGGTTCAGACTACTGTCAGGAGATTCAACTGCCAACATCAAGTTTATTTATTGAGATACAGTGCAGAATAGACTCTCTGACCCTTCACCCAGCAAACCCCATGTAACCCTAGCCTAATTATGGGACAATTTTCAATGACCAATTAACCTACTAACTGGTATGTCTTTGGACTGTGGGAGGAAACTGGAGCACTCAGAGGAAACTTGCACAGTCATTAGGAGAGCGTACAAACTCCTTATAGATAGCGGCAGGAATTGAATCCGGATTGCTGGTACTGTAAAGCGTTGTGCTAACCACTATGCTTCCTTGGCTGTAAATACTATATAAGTACACAACACTAAATAAATTAATGGAATTTAATTGAAAACAAATCTTCCCCATAAGTAGAGCATCTAACCACCGCTGCTGAGCTGCTTCTGTTGTGGTCAGAAGGTTTAGCCAGACACTCCTTTCATCAGTCAGCATTGTAACCCTGACCCAATCTTCACATCAAAGTTGCATTGATTCTGCTCAATGTTCTTTTTGGAGAATTACAGAGGAATTCTGACACTGGCATCCCATAGGTGACAGACACCAGGCACATTTGAGACAACACCCCCTGGCACCAGTCATGCTGCTTTGTGCTTTGCAAGGAGAAAAAATGTTAGTTGAAGTCTTGGCAACACCTGTCCATGCATTAATTCCCACCTCAACATCAAAGATTCCCAGTATTCCACCTGACCCACATCTGATGATCCATTTTATCCAATCTCCCGGCCTCCATTCCCTCTACCAACGCTTCCTTACCAATACAAAGTTGCTAGTGTGCACCTACATGTACAGAGCTGGTGTTCCCAGTGTCTCCAATACACAAGTTTCCCGATATCCCTGATCTTTTCCATCATGTAAAAGTGTTGCTGACCTCAGCACTGTTTCATTCCAACCTCCCACCCACCCAAACTAAAATGCAGGATAACGCGATCTTCTGCATCACCCCACCCATTCAGTGAAGCTCTGCGCATTGTTCCTTGTCTCCTAACATCCCCTCACCAGAAGAGTACTGGTGCACCCTTCTCCTTCCCTACTGGCACAAATCTGACCACTGAAGTGCTGATCAGTCTCCAACCCCTCACTTCCAGCCCACCCCCACCCTCAATCTCTGGGGCAGGTTCTTTTCAAATATAAAAAACACCATGTATGTTATGTTTTATGTAACTGGGATCTTGGGCCTGGTTACATCGAATTTCAATGCAGTGTAACAATGGTGCACTAGAATTTCTGGGTAAAAGTTCCTTTGCCATTTGGATACCTGTGGAAAATTTGGAGTGCCTGATAAACAAAGTGAGTTTTTTTTTACCTCAGAGAAACACTGTTTCTCTGCCCACAGATGCTACATGACCTTCCAATGATTTTCAGCATCCTGTTTTTATTTCATTACTGAACAACTACACGCTTTGCTTTATGTTGGTGGATTCAGGTGTTTTGCTTCCTGCTGCAGAATTTTTGCATTTCTCTGACATGACCCTAACCCAGCTGTTTTTGGGATGTGATTCAGCCTGGGTTAATACTAATTACACCTCAATCATTCCCTGTTTCTGTAATTAAGTCCTGCTGTTCATGGTCTCCTCTACTGCCATGATGAGGCCTCTGTCAGTTTGCAGGAGCAACCTCTCATATTCCATTTGGGTAGCCTCCACCCGACAGCATGAAGATCAATTTCTCCTACTTCTGGTAATTTCTCCCCTCGCCCCTTTTCCATTTCCCATTCTGCCTCATGTTTCACTCTTCTGACCTGCCTATCAACCCTCTCTGCTGCCCCTCCTCCTTCCCTTGTTTCCATGGTCCACTTCTCTCCCATCAAGTTTCTCCTTTGCCTTTTCCATCTATCACCTCCATGTCTGTCAGTTCATCCAGCCTCCACCACCCACCTACCTTCCCCCTTACCAGGTTTTGCCTGTTACCTGCCAGCTTGGACTCTTTCCCCTTTGCCCACCTTCCCCTTTTTCCTCCTACCTCTCCAGTTCTGATGAACAGTCTCGGTCCAAAATGTTGACTCTTTATTCCTCTCCACAGATGCTGCCTGACTGGCTGAGTTCCTCCAGCACTTTGTGTGTGTTAATCCGGATTTTCATCATCTCTGTTTATGATTTGCTGCTGTTTTCACCACTAAAATTGTGTCACACCTACTCATCAACTCTGTTGGTAACCTCCGAAATGTTAATAAAGAAGTTTAAAATGCACTGTCAATTAGCCATTTGTTTACACGTGTGTTATGCCATGGCGGACCTAAAGGACCTAACAAATCCAAAGAGGTGGTGAACAGGAAAATCAACCTGTTCTTTGTGTGGCATCACCGATATCTGAGACAAAATTCACCAGCAGGTATGACACACAGATTGAGTGGCAAATGCTGGGTCAAACACATCGAGGCAACCATGAAGGAGACACACCAACAGCTTCTCCTCATTTGGCGTTTGAGAAGATTTGTTATGTTACCAAAGACTCATAAAGATATATATAGATGTACAATAGAAAACATTCTGACTGGTCGCAACACAGCATGGTAGGCAACTCCTAAACAAATGATCAAAAGAGGCTGCAAAGAGTTGCAGACTCAGCTAGCACCATCAGAGGCAAATCACCTCCCCATCATCGAGGACATCTTCAGAGAGGAGATACCTCAAGAAGACAGCATCCATCATTAACGATCCTCACCATCTGAGAAATGCCCTCTTCTCACTGCAACCATCAGGGAGGAGGTACAGGAACCTGGAGACTCACACTCAGTGATCCAGGAACAGCTTCTTCTCCTCCATTGAATGTTCTATGAACCCAAGATTACAACTTTGTTATTCATTTTTTTGCAATATTTATTTTTGTAATTTATAGATTTTTATATCTTTGTATCATACTGCTGCTGCAAAGCAAGTAATTTTGTGTTGTATGCAGTAATAAACCTGATTCTGATCTTGAAATAGAAGAATTACCCTAACTTGCAGGCTCCTATTTCCATGTAGGTCACTGGTGATGATAGAAATGTTTCTGTCAGATTTTCATTGCTTGTAATTTCCAGAGGTTGCTCAGTAGAATGAGCAGTGAGCAGTGATGGGCAGATGAGCTGATGTTGCTCATGAGTTGGACTATCCCACCACCCCTGACCTGCTTCAGCTTATTTCTCCTGAAACCATGTACAGGTTGCCGCAGTATTCCTTTTGTCCTTTTACCAGTGGGAGGCTGCAGGGATCCTGGGAAAAGGCTGACCCTTGACGAATAGCTGTGCTTGTTGAATCTCAAGAACATTCTCCAGTAGCACCTGAGATTTTCTTGCTGTCAATTTCCATCAGCAACAATAGGAGTTGATGTCAAATGAACTGTTTACAGACTTGGCTTCCCAAAGCCACACTGACATCTCCACCCATTTCTGATGGTACTCAGGGTGAGCTGGCACATTATTTGTTCAAGACAAGAAACACTGTTATTTGGAGCATAGCAAGATCAGATATTTTCCAGGATGTATGTACTGAAAATGCTAGAAGTATCCAGAAGGTCAAGCAGCTTCCAAGCGGGGAGAAACAGAATTAATATTTCAGCTGATCACCTTTCTTCACAGCTGCTTAGTATTTCCAGCATGTTCCTAGTTCTAATTCAGATTTCAGTTTATTTTAATTTTGATTCATGGTGTCGTCTACACAATGTAACAGACATTATCAAAATATTGCAACAGAACAGCTTGATGATACAGCTGAAACAGAGAGGTGCTCTCACTACTTGGCTTAGACCTCAGTCAGAGAGACAATTGGTCACTGATCTTAGTCATCTCATTCTATTCCGCTGACAATTTTGAACTTATCTGCCCAATTCTTTCCCTCACTAATACTCCCTTATCTCTTCTCATCTCTGTATACTGCCTCTTGTCAATCTCCCTCCTCATTTTGCCCACCAATGTATGTCATTTGGCTACCGTCCTTTGCTTTGGTACACTTTGGGCCAGAAGCGAAAGACAGAGGCTTACTGAAATAAAAAATAAATGCTGGTTCAGTTTGTTTCTATCTGTCTCACTGGCTGAAGACTGGACAATCCAGAGAAAAAAAATATTAGTCAATGAAAAGTCAACTTTGGCTTGTGGCCAGCATCCTGGAGGCAAGGTCAATACATCTGAGGACAAAATCTGAACAGGGAATTTGCAGACATACCTTCTGGTAATTAAAGAAACATGAAAAGTACTTTGATAGAACTTCAAGTAGCAATAGACAATGAAAAGATCTGAGCAATGAAGGTACAGACTTCAGGTTTAAATGTTAGCATGATATTAAGCAAGTAAATTACACAAGCTTCAAATATATTATAGATTAACAACAACAGAATTTAAGATGCAGTTATTTAAAGAAATTTTACTTCTATTATTTTTTTTGTAAATTTTGAAGGAGCCATATGCAAAGATTCAAAGTTCAAGCTAAATTTTATTATCAAAGTACGTTTGTACATTTATGTCACCATATACAATCCTGAGGTTCATTTTCCTGTAGGCATACTTAGCAAATTTATAGAATAGTAACTATAACAGGATCAATGAAAGATCAACCAGAGTGCAGAACACAAAAACTGTGTAAATGCAAATATAAATAAGTAGCAATAACTAATGAGAACATGAGATAATGAGATAGAGTCAAAGGGGAGATCATTGCTTGTTGGAACATTTCAATGATGAGGCAAGTGATTCTACTTATTCCCTTTTAGTCAAGAACCTGATAGTTAAGGGGTAGTAACTGTTTTTGAACCTGAGTGGTGTGAGTTCTGAGGCTCTTGAAAATCTACCTGATGGCAGCAGTGAGAAGAGGCATGACCTGGGTGGTGGGGGAATCTCTGATGACAGATGCTGCTTTCCTATGACAGAATAGACATGTTCTACCACAGTTTAACAGTACGCTTTCCACCATAATTCCAATGCATTTCTTAGAACCTTATACGCAACATCATATTTTGAATCTCTAGGTTCTTGTAGTGGCAAAATGACTGAACCTACTAACGACACCCATCGAAAGGTGAATGCGAGGGAACAGGGCTTCATATTCCGCTGATCTCAGCAAAACATTGACAGCAGATATACTCAATTAAAGTAGTTCCAGTGATTTGGTTTATGATTAAGTTTGTACACCTTAAGTCATAAAACAAAGGGTTATTATTAGCTTTTCTAAAATAGAGTATTAATTGACTTTTCCTCACCATAAAGAAAAAAAATCCCTCCTCAAATCAGAACGCAGATACATCCAATGGCCTAAGTCATGCAAATCAAAGGGCAACTAAGAGGCCACATAACTAGCCTATATGTTTTAACAATTTCCAGTGAACTATATCTGGCACATACCTTTGGATTCTGGAGTCACTTTGTGCCTGTTGTGCTACTATCTTCAATCAAGCATTCACTCCTTTATTTACATTTTCTGAGGCAAGTTTGAATTTCAGTGTAATCATTAAAATGGTTAGAGTCACATACTTATACAGTACCCAAATGACCCTTCTGCCCATCACAGGCCTGACAACCTTGTTGCCCATCTAATCCCATTTACCCACTTCAGCGTTAGATCTTTCTCTGCCTCGGACTCGGAACCCGGACCTCGATTCGGACTCGGAACTTGAATCTGAACTTGGACCTTGGCTTGGACAGGAAGTTGAACCTTGTCTTGGAATCAGAGCTTGGATCTTGACTTGGACTCGGAATTTGGTTCTTGAATTGGACTTGGAACTTAGATCTTGACTTGCACTCAGAAATCGGACCACGAGCACTTAAAGGCTAGAAGAAGATAGTAAAGCATTTTCATGTAGCCATTTCCTCAGTTCGTAATGTAATTAAGAAATGGTAGTTAACAGGAACGGTGGAGGTCAAGTTGAGGTCTGGAAGACCAAGAAAACTTTCCGAGAGTACTGCTCGTAGGATTGCTAGAAAGGCAAATCAAAGCCCCCGTTTAACTACAAAAGACCTTCAGAAAGATTTAGCAGACTTTGGAGTGGTGGTGCATTGTTCTACTGTGCAGCAACACCAGCACAAATATGACCTTCATAAAAGAGTCATCAGAAGAAAACCTTTCCTACATCCTCAAAAACTTACCCCTGACATCTCCTCTGCACCTAGTGGGGTCGGAACAGGGTCCTATATAGCTGCAACATTACCTCTCGGCTCCTAATTTCAATTCCACGATTGATGAAGGCCAATACACTGTACGCCTTCTTAACCACGAGTCAACCTGCGCAGCTGCTTTAGGTGTCCTATGGACTCAAACCCCAAGATCCCTCTGATCCTCCACACTGCCAAAAGTCTTACCATTAAACTATATTCTGCCATCATATTTGACCTACCAAGATGAACCACTTCACACTTATCTGGGTTGAACTCCATCTGCCACTTCTCAGCCCTGTTTTGCATCCTATCTATGTCCTTCTGTAACCTCTGACAGCCCTCCACACTATCCACAACACACCACAACCTTTGTGTCATCAGCAAACTTACTAACCCATCCCTCCACTTCCTCATCTAGGTCATTTATAAAAATCATGAAGAGTAGGGGTCCGAGAACAGATCCCTTAAGTGCTTGCCTAAATACATGATGTTTATTTCTTTTCCACTATCTCCTCTGGCAGCAAGTTCCAGATATCAACTACTCTCTGTCCAAAAAAAAACCTTCCCCCTCAAATCCTCTTTCAAACTCCCCCCTCAGCCTCCTTGGGTAAAGAATCCCAGCCTATCCAATCTCTCCTCATATCTCAAGTCCTCCAGCCCAGGTAACATCCTGGTGAACCTCCTCTGCATTCTCCCCTACGCAGCCACTTTCTTCCCATGAACTACATGCAATGAACCATGTACAGAAGGCAGTCTTTTTCTTAAGTTGCAACAAATCAACTCAATTTTTATATTCCTTAACCCTTGAAAGCAAGGATGCTTTATGCCATCTTCACACTTCTATTTCTACTTTCAGGGAACTATAAGCTTGAAACTAAATGCAAGTTTTAAATCTGTCTAGAATTTAACTAAACTCAGTGGTCATGTTATTAAATATCTCCTGGACCTAATAAACTGGGCTCTGAATGCGTTCCTGGTCTTTTGCTGCTGTAGCCCATCCACTTCAAAGTTGAACATGTTGTTTGTTCGGAGATACTTTGCTGCACACCACAATATTAATGCCTGGTTATTTGACTTACTGTCACTATCCTGTCGAATTGAACAAGTTTGGCCAGTCTTCTATGATTTCTCTCATTAACAAGGTGTTACGGCCCACAGAACTCCTGTTGATTGGGTCAATGCTGTTCACACCATTCTCTGTAAATGCTAGTGATTGTTGTGTGTGAAAGTCCCAAGAGGTCAGCAGTTTCTGAGATATTCAAACCAACCGGTCCAGCACTAACAATCATTCCACAGTCAAAGTCGCTTAGATTACATTCCTTTCCCGTTCTGATATTTGGTTCTAAACGACGGATGAACATCTTAACCATGTCTGCTTGCTTTTATTCATTGAGTCGTTGCCACGTGATTGGCTGATTTTCATTAGTGAGCAGGTGTTTGCCTAATAAAGTGGCCAATGAGTGCATTTATCAATATCTCCACACTGAGCTTTTGACTCTGTGCTCCTCAAAAGAATTGCTATAAAATGTGATACCTAATACTGTGATTTCCGTAAACAGAGATCTTATTACATCTGGAACTTAGTCAGATTTATTACACGTGTAGAAGTGGTTAAGGAAGGGCAGTGCCAACGTTATTTATGTCCCACTATTATACAAGTGCAATGAAATGACTACTGAGTCACGATCACATAAAAATGCGCCACATCGGCAGAATTGGAGAATCGACGATAGCTGCTACTTATTCAGGATGCTTTCTTCCACAAGCACAGGAACTTTTACCCTTCACTGTATGAGCCAACTTCAATTTTTCTGTATAGTAAGTGTATTCATCAGAGTAAATAAATCTCGCTAAAAGTGTTAATTAGTGTGACTACCTTATATTCAGTAGAGTATAACAAATAACAGGCACTATGAGCAAAGCATTATCAATGCTTTATGGAAAAATATACAGCCTTTTTAAACTTATCTGCATTAATCTGTAAAACAAAGTGAACTTACAATCCAATTCTTCTTTCAAAAATAGTTACACTTTGTGCAAGTTAAATAATTCAAAATGAAAGTGACATATTGTTTAACAGATAAGCTACTTAAAAGTCTTGATTTTTCTTTCTGTACAACAATACAAATTGTGCTAAAATGTTCCAGCAATAAGACAAAAGAACTGGGTTTTCCCTCATCCACTGCAACACAAGAAGGTCCTTGTAATACCTCAAAAATAGCATGAACTCCATTTACATTACTGGGCTAAAATGTCTTGGCAGAATAATAGCAGGTTTAATGGACCTTGTTATTAGTACATAAATGACCCAACAATTAGTGCTGATGACAAGATACCAACACATTTGATAATCCCCACAAGTTGCTGGAAAATTTAGTACCACTTTAAACTTTAACCTCTTGAAAAAATTAGGATTTGCTCTTGATTTCCCCTTCAAGGCTGAAAAATGACAGCATATGCCCCCACAATACTAATAAATTTCTCTGGCTCGGTAACACAATAGAAGAAGAGTGGAGTCTCACTTCTTCAAATGGAAGACTTCGTTCAGTGTTGGAATCAGGTTTAATATCACTAGAGTATGTTGTGAAATGTGTTGTTTTGTGGCAGCAGTGCATTGCAATACATAATAAAAAACTAAATTACATTTAGAAATATTTACAACTAATTAAATTAAATAAGTAATGCAAAAAGAGACCACCAAAAGAGCAAAAAAAAAGTGAGGTAGTGTTCATGTGTTCGTTACCTGTTCATAAATCTGATGCCAGAGGGGAAGAAGCTATTCCTAAAATATTGAGTGTGTATCTTCAAGGCTCCTGTATCTCCTCCTTGATGGCTGCAAGGAGAAGAGGTTAGACCCTGGGTGATGGGGGTTCTTATTGATGGATGCCACCTTCTTGAAGCATTGCCTTTTGAGGGGGTCCTCAGAGCTAGAAAGGCTAGTGCCTATGAAGGAGCTAGCTGAGCTATTAACTCAAGATGTACAGACAAACTGGATGAACTCAGCAGGTCGGGCAACATCCGTTGAAATGAGCAGTCAACATTTCAGGCCAGGACCCTTTGTCAGGATGGAGCTATTAACTTTCTGCAGCCTTTTCTGATCTTGTGGACTGGCTCTCCATACCAGACAGTGAAGCAACCAGTTAGAATCCTCTCTACTTGTAAAAATTTGCAAGAGGCTTTGGAGACATACCAAGATTCATCAGACTCCTAAAGAAATATAGCCACTGTCATGCCTTCTTTGTAATTCCATCAATTTGCTGGACCCAGGATTGATCTCCAGAGTTGTTGACATTCAGGAACTTGAAATTGCTCACCTTTTCCACTGCTGATTCCTCGATGAGGACTGATGTGTGTTCCCTCGACTTCCCCTTCCTGAAGTCCGCAAGCCGTTCCCTGATGGTACTGACATTGAGTGCAGGGTTGTTGTTGCGACACCACTCAACCAGCTGATCTTTCTCCTGAAGGCTACCACATCACTATCTGAAATTCTGCCAATGATCGTTGTGTCATCAACAAATTTATAGATAGGGATTGAGTTAGGCCTAGCCACACAGCTGTGGGTGTAGAAGAAGTAAAGCAGTGGGCTGAACACGAATACTTGAGGTGTGCCAATGTCGATTATTAGTGAGGACGAGATGTTATTTCCAATCCACACAGATTGTGGTCTCCCAGTGAGGAGGTCAAGGATCCAGTTGCAGAAGGAGGTACAGAGGCCCAGGTTCTGGAGTTTGTTGATTAGAACTGAAGAGATGATGGTGTTGTGTGCTGAGCTGTAATCAATGAACAGCAGCTTAATGTAGGTATTCCTATTGTGCAAGTGATCCAAGGCCAAGTGCAGAGCCAGTGTGAATGCATCTATGGTATATCTGTTGTGCCAATAGTCCAGTCCTTGCTTATGCACAATTGATCTTGGCCATGACCATCCTCTTAAAGCACTTCATCACAGTAGACATAAGTACAACTGGGTGATAGTCTTTGCGGCAGCTCACCCTGCTCTTCTTGGGTAGTGGAATGATTGTCGCCCTTTAGAAGCAAGTGGGAGCCTCTCACTGCAGCAATGAGAGAATGAAGATGTCCCGAAACACTCCCGCCAGTTGGCTGCCACAGGTTTTCAATACCCTACCAGGTACACCAACAGGGCCCGACATCTTGTGAGAGCTACCCCCCTTGATGACGGCCCCCGATACAGAGGTCACAAGGTCATGAAATGATGCTAAGACTCGCACACGTGTAGTTTTATTCTCCTTTCAAAGGCATTGAGCTCACCTGGGAGTGAAGAATCACAGCCACTCATAATGTTAGGTTTTGCCTTGTAGGAAGTAATTGTCTGGAAACACTATCAGAACTGATGTGCATCCAATTCCGTCTCTAACTTCAATCAGAGTTGTTATTCGTTCTATGTCATTCCTTGCTTCCTTACTCTGATCTTACTTTCCCTCAAGCTCTCTTTCTTCCACTGCCTCTCTAATTGCTATACTTCCATCTCCAGTATTCCCCGTATCTTTTTCTCTAACCTCACTGGCATCAGATTAGGAGATAAAGTTATTTTTACCATTCCTCTTGGTTTCATCCCGCCCATAACGTCTGCTGCTTCCAGCAAGTTGAGGGTATAGTATAAAGCTGAATGAAACTGCTGAAGTGAATGCTTGGCCATTTGTTGTGACTGACAGCTCTCAGGAACCCGCTTGATTTTTGAAAGATTTCCATTCCATCTTCAGAGACAATATAATATGGAATAAATGTTCATTCTTATGACAACATTTGAATCTCTATAGTTATCTGGAAGTTGTTTTTATCCATTTACCAGTCTGCAGAAATACCAAGTGCCTTTCATGGCCTCCTAAAAAAATCAATTGGCGCATAAAATATAATATTTGCATAACAACATTTTTGTACTTTGGGATCAAGGCATTGAATGAAGCATGTTTTCTTAGTTTCCTAACAGAAAGATCAATGAAATTTGGACTGATAATTCAGGAGTACTGAATAAAGTATAGGTGCTGTGAATGCTATTCAAGTGTTCCTTTAACTTTACATTATTTGTATTTTTTCTTGTCAGCCAACAAACAGATCACAGGTTCGAATCCTAGAAAGATATCTGTCACTCAAAGGTTGTGTCAGTGTGGTAATGTAATCAGCCCCAGCTGAGATGACAGATGGACTGCCACAAGCCATTCCACACTGAGGGAAGGAAAATATCTCACTATTTGATTTGACACCTTTTGAGAAGGTCTTGTCTGTGAAGTGGAATTGACAAAAGCAAAAGAAGCTCATGTCAACAATTTCCTGACTCATGGCAGTGTGTTGACTAAATAAAAAAATGTACTTGGGCAAAGACGGAAGCAGACCAAAATATTTTACATGATGGTTGCAGAGATTATTAATATGTGTTGCCCTAATTTCTAAACAAATGATATTTATTTTCACTGTCTATATATTTCTGGGATTTCCATCCCATCTTCAGGAGACAATCAGGAAATCATCCTCTCTCCAGCAATATCTGAGAATTCACTGATATCCTACCCCATGAGACAGAACTTTATACTATAAGTTCACCTGAAATTTTGTGGAATCTCACCTGTGGTAAGTTTCCACAAAAGTGCAGGTTAAAATTTTTCATGGAACACAGACAACTAGGTTTAGTTGTTACATCTTCTACCAACAAGTAGTAAGTTATAGCAAAATGCATATTTTAAGTACATTATATCTTATTTTAAAGAATCGTGCAGAATCCTAATATGGAGTAAATTTTCATCAATAAACTAAAAAGCATAGTAAATGGACCTTGACTGAATCTTTGAATTTCAAGGGCAATAATTTTTAAAATAGAAATAAAAATATAGAAGCTGCATCCAAGACTCTAGTGATACTCTGCCATCAGTTAAACTCTTAATAAATGAACTTTAGAAGGAAAGTCTTAAGCTCAAACAAATCTGTTAATTTGTATTCAAGATAAATTCTGACATAATGAATAACTGTATGCAAGTCACTACAGTCATGAGCAATTCTAAGATAAGTATGTTTCAATATCAAAACGGAAATTATTTAAATACATTAAATTAATTATTTGTAAAATTAGTGAGCTACATCATGTGCACTAGTCCCCGTACCCGTAGTATCCAGGGCATCTTAACGCGCGGTGCCTCAGAAAGCCGGCCTCCCTCACCCAGGTCATGCCCTCTTCTCATCAGGAAGGATGTACAGAAGCATGAAAGCACACATTCAATGATTCAGGAACAGCTTCTTCCCCTCTGCCATCAGATTCCTGAATGGACACTGAACCCATGAACACTACTTCACTACTTTTTTATATCCTATTTTTTGCACCACTTATTTAATATAACTATTTAATATATACATACAGGAATTCACAGTTTTCACTTTTTCTCTCTATTATCATGTACTGCTGCTGTAAAGTTAATAAATTTCATGACATATGCCAGTGATGTTAAACCTGATTCTGATTCTGAAATCACTGAATGTTCTCTTAAATACATTAAAGACAATGGTAATGTAGGTTCATTTCTGGTGTTGACGAACCCAAATCTATTTTAAAAGTACCCTGTTGATCGACTTAACATTTTGAAACTGGTATCCAATTCCAGTTTTCAATTTTCAACATTAGAAGACATTATAGTAACGCTGTATCATTTGGCTGTATTCGTATACAGTTCAATGACAATTAAACTTGAATGGGATTGAATGCTGCTCAATCCTGTATACTTGACCATTGAACATTCACTTACAGACTGTAATTCTATGAGCTTCGTTTATATGGTTCATTTACTAGAGGACAGGGAGCTGGGTATCTTTGGTTCTACCAGTTATCATATCCAATGAAATTGAAACCAGTATTCAAAATGTTTTGTAAGTCTTAAAATTTCTAAATCCATGTTTAAAGTAAATCTGTCCAAAAATCAATAACAGGCAAAGGCAAAAAGATCCAGATGTGTTGCATGCTACTTTGCTAGGAGTAAGAGAGAAGTTAACAACAATTTCTTTCCACTCTGTTGTCTAGCACATCCAACGATTAAATGGCACATTATAACTAAAGAAATTTGAATGTCTTAAGATTTAGAGAAGAGACAAAAACAATAATTGTTACAAGAGCATTTAGTTACCCAGGAAAGGGTTTTGGAAAGGATCGTCATGTGTAATTGATATGAAAAGATTAATGCGTTGCTAGCTATACTGCTGAACAACTTTACATTATCGATCAGAAATCTTGCAGTAGCTGCAATACGATCGCTAATTCAATAAGACTGACATGTGCTTAAAAGAATGGTGCTGTGCTTGCAAAATGAAGCAACATTTTGAATAAAGCCCTGTCCCTATTTTACAATTTGTCTAGCATGAAACATAATACATGTCTGAAATGATTCCAGGACAGACTCCTGGCCCTGGCGATATCTTCTCAGTGCTCGATGATATTGGCATTATTTATGTCAACCTGCAACTTATAAAGATGAAGATGCGCATTCTCAGACTTTTCATTGTCCTCAATAGTCTCCCAGCTCTATCATGCAATTCACTTGGAGCCTCACCACTCACATCCCTAGCCTGATCAACCAGAATATTTAGTGCTGCGGTTCACTGAGCCAAAACAAGCCCTCCCTGCACATGGTTGCTGAGAGGAAAGGCAAGGACCCTAAGTAAATAACATCAGGTCGCAATGCCTAATTGCAGTCATTCACACCATCTAGGGAAGTGTGGTGACGGTGAGTTTAGTTGGGAGGGACAATAAAGGAGTCTGCGATTAGACTGAGTATAAATTTGAAGGGCCCGGGAATGAGGAAACAAAAAGGCTAAATCTGATAGGATGTTAGAAAAAGTGGAAAGAGTGACCAATTTCAAGTTCCTGGGTGTCAATATCTCCAAGGATTTAACCTGGACCCAACATATTGATGCAGCTACAAAGAAGTGGCTATATTTCATTAGGAGTGTTGAGATTTTGTATGTCACCAAAAACACTCACAAATTTCTACAAATGTCCCATGGAGAGCATTTTAATTGGCTGGATTACCATCTGGGTAAGGCATGGAGGGGTGGGGGGGGGCTACTGCACAGCATCAAAATAAGCTGCAGAGAGTTATAAACTCCGTCATAAGCACCAGCTTCCGCAGTATCCAGGATGTCTTCAAGGAGCGATGCCTCAATAAAGCCCCATTTCTTCGTTATGGACTCCCATCACCCAGGTCATGCCTTGTTCTTACTGTTACCATCAGGAACGAGATACAAGTGCCTGAAGGCACATACTCAGCGATTCAGGAACAGCTTCTTCGTCTCTGCCATCTGATTACTGAATGGAGATTGAACCAATGAACATTACCTCACTGCTTCTTTTATTTCTATTTTTGCACTACTTATTTAACTATTTTATATATATACTCTACTGTATTTCACAGTTTTTTCTATTCTTATGTATTGCATCGTATCGTTGCCGCGAAGACAAAAAATTTGCAACAAAAACGGGTGGTATTAAACCTGACTCTGATTAAAAGTTGTGCAGGAGTGAAGGAGAGTGGAACTAGACTAGGCAAGATTGATGAGAGATCTTCAGCTGAGGGAAGAGAGGGTACAACACTGTCTGGTTGCACTGCCTGAGAGTGTTTAGTAATGTATCTGGGACTAAAGAAGAAGAATTATTGAAACAAGTTCACTTAGTATCCTTCTGCAAATTGGAGGGTCTTGTTCCTACTGTGTGACTCCCCTGAGTAGCAAATGAAGAGGAGCCTGCGATCAAGCTCAGGAAACGACATGCAAAACACAGATGATGAAGTTCCCGATGAATGAAAAGGAGACCATCAAAGTGAAAATGAAAAGGCTGAGAATCTTGACCTCTATCTGAAGTTCATCTGAAGCAGTCGTTTCACATATGATAAAAATCACCGCAAACTAAGAAAAGGTTTCCAGCACCAGGAATATTGCCTGTAGGGAAAAAAATGCTTCATTTAGCAAACTAAATTGTCAAAGAAAGAAACATAAGAGTTTCAGGAATATGGAGCATAAAAAAACCTCTTGAAGCAACCACTGATGCAGTGTTTCAACCCGAAAAGACACCATTTTTACTTCCCTACAACCCCAGCCCCACTGTTGCTGCTCGATCCACTAGATTCTTCCAGAAGTTGCATTTTTTTAGCTATTAAAGATACTCCATTCTATAAGCAAATGCGCTCACTCCTGGACTCATGCTGAATCACTGCAGATCAACAACTCAGAGGGGGAAATGGGTTTCCGGAGGCGGCAGTGGCCCAGCGAGGGGGTGTTGGCTGAGGAGTGCAAGCCAGCAGTCTGATTGGTGACAGTCAGCAAAGTGAGTAGGTTCCATTGTCCATCACCAACTAATTTCCCTCGGGTGACCCCGTTTCTTCGGACGGTGCATATATCCCGAGAGACCGACGGTGCGGGCAGTCCCGCCAACCCTTCCTGCTGCACGGAATGCTGAAGGGCCTCAGCCCGAAGTGTCGATTGTACTCTTCTCCACAGACACTGCCTGGCTCGCTAAGTTCCTCCAGCATTTTGTGTGTGCTACTCAGGCTTCCAGCATCTGCAGGCTTTCTCTTGTTTGTGACTTTTCCTGCTGCCCTTTATACACTGGCCCTCACTCAGAACCAAGAGCGGGAACCCAGCCGTCGTGCAATGCAAGCACACCTTGCCACTAATCTCATTGTCAATAATATATGGGAAAAATAACTTGCTACTGAAGTAACCTTGTACTTAATTGATAGAATTTATGGCTCAGAGAAGGTTCAGTCCATAACGATGAGGCTACGTGTGCCACAAGATTGGGAGGGGGTGGGGTGTGATTCCCTTTGTACTCCATCCGGACAGAATTAAAATTGACAAGGCCTTTTCCAAACCAAAGAAGTCCCCTATTCAATACATTAACTGTGACATTTCCATTGATTTGCCCATTTTTATATAACAAAGTTGCATCCCAAAGACTGAGATCATTCTTTGCTCTCAAGGACAAATCTCTCTCACCTCTAGCTGATTGTATGTCCCAGCATCTGCCATCTCTAGTGTCCTCTATCACCGTTTTGTTTCTTTTCTTGTAGATCATTAATAAAAAGCAACAAGGTCTTCCTCATACATCATATTTGCACAGTAGATCACTAAATTGTACAAGCCAGGAAGATTTCCTTTTTCAACTGCAGATTCATAATGAATTATCTCATTATGACTGGGCAAAGATGCTCTATTTATAGATCCCCACTAGGAATAAGCTGAGTTTGCATCCATTCCTGCGTGCTTACTAGCATCTCCACAATGGAAGTAAATATGTGGGTGCTCTGCATGGGCAGCAATCAATTAAATGCACACTTGGGTTTGCCAGAGCTTGTCATGACATCATTCTGGGTTAAATTCTGCCACATTCCAGAAAAAAAAACTCTTGTTGTGGTCAATTATGCCAGCTTTATTTATGATATGCATTTAATTAGGCAAATATTTCCACAGTAATATTAATCAGAAAGACAACTATCCATGTGTTATTCACTGTAGATGAAAGACCAAAGGCTTTAAAGCTAGGGCTGAAGCAGTATACAGAATCAATAAAGAGATAGAGGTGGAAAGATTTAGAAAATCCCAGAAGTAAGAGTCTCGGCATCTGAAGGCACAGCCAACAAAGGTGGAAGACCAAGAGGCCAGAATTAGCGGCACAAGAGGCAGTTTTTGATGTAACATAGGGAAAGGTCCAGTGAGGGATTTGATGCCAAGAGTGCAGATTTCACAGAAGCCCAGTAAAAATCCATAAACATGCACACATGGCTGAATGGGGCGGCAGGGTACTGGAAAACAATACCAGCGACCCGGGTTAATTTGCCACCGCTGTGTTCTCCCTGTGACTGTGCGGGCTTCCTCCTGGGGCTCTGGTTTCCTCCCACAGTCCAAAAGGTGTACTGGCTGGTAGGTTAATTGGCCATTGTAAATAGTCACGTGATTTGGCTAGAATTAAATTGTGGGATTGCTGGGCGGCACAGCTCAAAGGACTGGAAGGGGCTACTCCACATTGAATGTCAATAAATAAAAACACATAAATAGATGTCACATCTTAAAGTTATAACTTCATTCAAGTTAGCCATTGTTATTCACACATTCATTTTGATCTATATTGTGCTTTACAATATGTAAGGTTTAGTAGTTGTTGCCGCCATGTTCCATTGGATCAGTTCTCCCAGACTAGCTATAGACCTGTGCATAATTACTCAGGCCGTTTTTGATTTAATATTAAAGACCATCAAATGCATGCGCATGAACATTGGCAGGGTAATCTTCCGTGAATCAAAATAATTCCATGTAATGACACATAATTGATATTGATATAATTACTGAGACTGAAGGGCCAATCCCCAAATTAAGTTTACCACAATTATTAAATGTCTCAATTATATCAAATCAATTAGCAGTTGGGTATTTAGGATTTTTTTGTTTTGTTTTGCTGTAGATTAGGAAACTGGAAAGGAATCCCAACATTTTGAATCCGAGTATTGTCAGGGATGACAGCACAATTCAGCCAGTGCACAGCAATCCACTGTATAGTGGATCCAATCCAAAAGTGCCAGCTCCACATATATCCTTAGATTAATACAGTTTGGATGAAGAACTGTCACTGCACACTTTACTTGCCAGTGAGGAATTTGAGCCAAGGGATATGATAGTGCAGCCTGAATCTGAATGGTGGCAGAATCTGGATAAATTAAAGGGGAGAGGTGAAGTTGTGGGGTGAGTTTGTGAAAACATGTAACCCTGTTGGGCCGAATAGCCTAACGTTGGGCTGACCGGGCTGCCCCCTGGTGGTAAGCGAACCGCCCTCGTCTTCTGCAATTGTAGGAATGAGAGACTGGCAATGCAGGCAGGAATTGATGCCTTCGTGCTTCATCATTCAAACGAGCTCGAGATTCCCCTCTAGAACCACTTACCCGAAAATCCTCAAACTGTTGACAGTTTAATCACAAGGCACATTTATGTTCTTTTAAACGTGAGTTTGCAAAGGCTGGGAGCCTATTTTGCGATCTGATACGAAGATTGGCACCGTCAGCCAAGCTGACAGTGAATTCGCACACAGGAGACCAGCCATTTTATGAAAGGGGGGATCTAGCAGTTTACAGAACCAGGATTTAGCTTTGGTTCGTCGGATCACGGCAATCCTTCACATATTCTGAAATATATAAATATATAAAATAAACATCTACGGAGGGCGCTGAAATTCAGCTTATTATAAATACAAACGACTTAAATGCAGGATTGAAGAAAGGGGCTCTCTGCACGATTTGGTTCCCATTTCCATCCAAAGCATCAGATGGCCGTGACGTAAATCGGATACTTTGCTTTAGCCCAATTAATGTTTCTACAACACAAAAAAAAGGAACTCTGTGTACTGCCCAAAGAATTATATGTGTGGCATTAATATTCATGTGCTTCTCGAATACACATACACCATATCAGTTCCAATGACAGGAGAACGGAAATCCACTCAAACGTTTTTTTCCCGGCGTCTGCGATATTACAGATCGCCTCCGCATACCTGAGTGTGAGATCCTGCTCGGTGTTGTGGATCGCCGTTATTTTATTTCAGAGTAAAGTGCACTTGGCTGTGTTACAATTTCATTGTTTTTTTTAAATTTGTAAGCGACACTGAAGTCTTATATCGACAGTCCCAACGCATTTCCAAAGTGGGATCGCAGTTCAGGCAGTATCGCAGTAGTAAATTGGACAGCCAGCGTTCGTCGGTCAATCTCAGGAAGATATTTGTGAAATTGGCACGATTATGTAATCAGAACCAGTCCTCGCGGATAAATAGGGCTGCACGAGTGCCAAGTAAATTTATAATATTCCCATTGAATTCCATTGTTTAAACTTGGAACCCAATTAAAGACGCGCATTTAGTTATATTGTTCGAGTTACATAAATATGTAAATGAAAGCAGTTTAATTCCCCCCCCCCCTCCAGCCTCGCACAGAGAATACAAAATCACAGCGGCAGCCAGCATCCATAACAAAAATCTCACAACAAGCTACACAGTAAAGCTACAAAGCAAGAGGAATGCACAATTACATCGAGTCTTAATGAACACAGGGACACATTATTAGCTTGCCTCGTATAACTGAGACGAACAGAACCCCCGCCCCTTCCTTTCTAGCTTTCTCTTCCGTGGCTCCAAGGAATGCTCCGAAAGCCCGTTCTGTAATGCTGATCTCACCTTGTGTAATGGAATTTACGCATCTCGCTCCTGTCCCTACCACTTTTCGGCAATGTATGAAATATAGTCATTTACTGTGGATGGTGATGGTGTATTGCTTAGTTAGTCCTTTACTAGTGAAACTAATAATCACGATCGGCCGTGTTAAAAAAGATGAGACCAAGCTGTGAGTAAGTATGTTGCTGATTGATCGATAGCCCCTCACTATTATTGTTTTGACGACATGTATGTATTCTGCACTGTGTCGGTGTTATACCACTGCAGTGGTGTGACGTCAGCGTTATATCACCCACTTTGTGACCTAACTTTGTGACATCAGAAATCATAATGACCAGCGTTAGTTGCTTTACAGTTGTAGAACCAGGATGCATGATTTGGGACCCGACCTAATAACCCACTGGTGTCTCCCCAGCTCGTTAGTTATCGCAAAGGCTGCATCTCATTCAAAATATGTGACAGTACAGGGGATGGAGCCGCTCCCTCCCGCCCTCACCATCTTTACGCTTCCCCTCGACAGCGCGCTTCTTGTTTGCGGACAGTGGTCATGCCACAAAATATAAACGGTGCCTGGAGAAAAATGGTTCAGAACACAGACACATCATACTAACAGCCAAAACAATGAGAACGGCTATATGAATTTTACATATTTGGCTTTCAGCACTCATGATATTTTATCTCCCCCCACACACACACACACGCACACGCACTACAACAGCCTTGGCACAGAGAAATGCAACATCGCATTCAACCGGTACCCAAGTTGAAGCAGACTGATCATTAACACTGAGTTAGCTGTCCCTGTCGCTCATGCTAAGGGACTCAAACATTCCAGTACATTTCGCAGTGCCCGCCTTGGTCGGCAAGATTACTTACATGCGTTGGTTATGGCGAAACTGTTTGCTACTTCCAAATTGTCAACATGGGGCGTCAGCCTCAGTTCATGTGAATTATGCTGGAAAATTCCTAAACGAAATGCACTGTATTCCTGATCTGCTCCTCTCGGGAATAACCCCCCTATTAAAACAAAAAAATATATGTAACTAGTTTTACCCTTACACTTCAAATGAACCTCATCAGTATATTTTTGTCTTATGGCTATAATAAGATTCTGAAGGTTTTGAAAATTTAAAATTACTGATGCTAAAATCTGATTGATAGTTTAGTCGAGAAGTAAACAGCTATTCAAAAAATTCATGAAAGTCACTCGTTCTGGGTCTAATGCTTTATGACAGAAATGCAGAGACGAATACGATCGATAGAATTGGGATTTTCTAAAAAAAATCATGAAATAAAATGAAATAAAGATTTTATTTGCCAATGAAAATAATTTTAGGGGAAGATAACTCACCGATTTGAACGCTGGTGGGGGAAGAGGCACTGAATGCCAGTCCGCATAACCAAGAAGCCAGGAAGACCGATATATGCTGCATAATCTTTTGCATTTCCGAAGAAGAATACTGCAACCGCGTTATAATCCTTCCTTTTCAGGATCTGTTGTAATGTTCAGGTCCTGTACATAACGCCGTTTTCGAGAAAGGGGGGAGAAAAGGAAAGACGACGATAAAACACCTGGCCGGCTAGCGCTGCTTTTCTCGGTTGGGGGAAAACAGGCAGCAGTAAGAAGAAGGACGGTGGGAAAATGTGAAAAGCAGTTTAGCACTGCGCTTTACCCAGCAACACCTCCCAGCACAGCCACGCTGCCAGAGACATGTCCTGATTCTTAATAAATCCGAACACACGAAAAAAAACGATTAGCGACCGAACACATGCACGTTTCTCCCTACCAATCCAGAGAGGAGTTCACTCGGAACCATGAGGCGTCCATGTTATTCAGTATGTTTTCTCCACCTTCACATATTCCCGTCACTTGCCATCAACATATTAACGCCACTATTAGAATTGCTTATTTTACCTTACCTGCCTAGCGTGGCTCATGTCGAATGACAAAGAATGGTATCTGTTAAGAGTGGGGGCGGGGGTGAGAACCAAATTACCCGTAGTCCTCATTGTGCAGGTTTGCATTAGGAACACACGGTTTACTAATAAATTATCCATTTATATTACGAATTCACGAAGCTCACACTAATTTCCGTCCGAATTGATGTGGGAACATTACTAGTTCATATTTTAATGCAAATATGAAATAATAATTGTCAGGTAGCAATCATACAACATTGTCGTTCATTCATTAAACATCAGCCTGACAGTCGTTCGGATCTATTCGCACGGGCAGCACAACTCATCAAAAATATTAATCATATTACCGCTAATGATCTTGTTTCTAATCAAACTTCCAAGATGATTTAACAGAATCTCACATAATAATTAATATCATTTTAATCATCTCTGTTAACTTTAATATTCTATTAGCCCATTTGCAACATCTTAAGTAGGATAAGTTATTTGGTAAAAAAAATCAATGTTGGTAATAGCAGAATTTTTCAAACAAACCTCTTCAGTAATTGCGATATTCAAAAGAAAAACTAAAGGCGATGCTTCTCTTTTGCGGATCATTAATTAAATCTATTTTTCCCTTATCAGAAACAAGTTTGATAAACTAGTGATAACGTTTGTTCTTGCTTATTTAGGCTTTTATATTGCAGACATTATAAAATATAAATCTTGAAGAAAAGAAGGAATAGTAATTGATCGAGATTCGAAATTTTCATCAACCAGCTTCTCGGCTATATTTGATCCTTTTTAGAAATCTGATACTAACATAAAATAAAGTCAGATAAAGAGAAAGGCATTGAATGGAGGACGTCGCACGACATATGAATCACGGTACACAGTTAGATACTAGCTTCTTAAGGTGTGTTATTGGTACTGAACACATTGTCACAAAGGCACATACAAACACACATACAGACACACACACACTATATATATATATATATAGAGAGAGAGAGAGAGAGAGAGATAGAGAGAGAGAGAGAGAGAGAGAGAGAGAGAGAGAGAGAGAGAGAGAGAGAGAGAGAGAGAGAGAGAGAGAGAGAGAGAGAGAGAGACAAAGAACAGTATGACCAGTCAAGGTTCTGGGGAATAGGATGGATGACCAACTTTTTCCAAAGATCAAAGATCAAGGATAAACTTTCTTTGCCATCTATATTTACAGGCGCTAGATATTTTCTGTAGAGTGTTGGTATGCATGCAATAAGAAATAACAATATTCAACATATAAAGAATAAAGAATTATATAAAATAAAATGAAAAATATAGATATGGAATAAAAATCTGCTGTAATACATAAACACCACACTGTTGTTATTACAATGTAAATAGCTTGAAAACCAGTGGTTTAAGGTGGTTAACAAAGCAGTGCAGTGGTAGATAGTTGGGGTGGAGGCTAACTTGAATGGTTGATCAGATTAACTGACTGAAAGAGAAAAAACTTTTAAGATGTTGTGAAGTTTTGTTTAAATAGACCTATAGTGGCTTTCAGAAGGGTGCTTTTGGAAAAAGCAGTTTGCTGGGTGGGTAACATCCACAATGATTTTCCTGCCCACTTCTTTGTCCTGGACACAGACAAGTCCTGCAGTGATGGAGGACTGCAGCCAATTGGCCTGACAGTTTTCGTATATTGTGAGAGGATGCTGCTCCAGCCTGAGAGTAAGGGTTGATGTGAGGGTGACAGTGCAGAGCTGCACTTTGGGGCAGATGGAAATTTACCAACCGCTGCAAGAAGTACATCCTCTAAAGCGCTGATGTTGTACTTGATGCTCCTTTGCAGTTGTGAGGGGAGCATGCAATGTCTGCCAAACTACCTGGGGCACTAAACCAGGCTCCTGTTCTCAGAGGATTCCTTTACACAATTTTGAAGAAGAGTGTGTAAGTTATCCAAAGTGTGCAGTCAATATTTATGACTTAGCAATGATTATTCTTTCCTGAGTTAAAGGAAAGATTGAATAGGTTAGGACTTTACTTCTTAAAAGATGGAAGATTGAGGGGAGATTTGATAGAGGTATATAAAATTTGGAAGATTATAGATGGGGTAAATGCAAGCATGCTTTTTTCTGCTGAGGTTGGCTGGGACTCAAACCAGAGGTCATTGGTTAAGAGTGCAAGGTGAAAAGTTTAGGGAGATCATGAACATTCTTCACTCAGGGTGTGAGTGTGAGAGAGTGTTATGAATTGCCAGTGCAAATGGTGCATGCCAGCTCAATTTCAAAGTTTAGAAGAAGTTTGGATAAGTACATGGATGGCAGGGATATGGAGGGCTATGATCCTGTTGAAGGTCCGAGGAAGGAGGCAGTTTAAATGGTTTGGCATGGACTGGATGTGCTATAGGGCCTGTTTCGATGCTGTACTTTTCTTTGGCTCTATGTCGTTAAGTATTATTTCTTTGTTCTCACTTTTTTGTGAGAACTTGTACACAGATTGGTTAATGTGGTTAATTTTATAACATTGACAATGCGTCAAAAATACTTAGATTATTATATTTTACTTAGTTGAAATACTTTAGGTCATTCTGAGATTATGAAACAATGCACCTGTCCACTAAGTTCAATGTAGTAATGAAGTCATTACATGTTTTACTGCCTATTGAATCTTCTTCTGCCTTGAGCACAGGAGGTAAAGCATCTCTTGTCCATTATTCCATCCACTGACTCAGTGGCCACCAGGACTTTTCCAAAAGAGATTAGTGATGTTCATACAGAGCTGAAAGTAATCAATTTATTTTACAAGCCCAAAAATAGAAAGCAGTATTATCTGCAAAGTGACAAGATTGAAGTTCTTCAGTGCCAGAGCCAAAGCGTAATGCTGGTTGAAACAATTGGCGGCATTGATGACAGCCCAGATACATGGTCATTTCATCAGTAATTATATTGGTTTAAATTTATTGCAACCAGTTTGATAGACTGTGCAGAAAGTAGTGGATACATGCCAAGTTGCTAATGCATGTTTCTAAGCGATATTGTTAGCCAGAAGATTTTGTTTACATAAGTATCACAGGTATGACTGTGGAACTTTGTAAATATTCATTTATAAGCTAATCAAAATGGTTGACCTATTCCTTAAGGTAAGCTGGGCACTTCTTGCAAATAAATGCATATGGAATGAAAGCATTTGGAATGGACATAAAATGAAAGATTCTTATCCTTAGTTTAATTAGTGCAACTGAATCACTTCATCACAATGGTGAGTCAGATTTCCAATGGTATAGAGGTGTCAACATGCATTTAAGATTGTTGAGGGATGTAATTGAAAGATTCTGAAAGACACTGGGCATTCATTCAGCTCTCAAGCACCCATCCTCCCTCATTTTAATTAATACAATGCAGCAAGTGTTCTCGTTCTAGTATGCAGTTGGACTTTATTAAGCTAAGTGTGTGCCATTCTGTACTGCTTTTGTTTAAAATTTGCAAATAAAGTAGAAATGCAGCTGATATTTATAACAGATGTGGATATTGATAACTAATTGGTGCACATTTTAGATGTATTTGCAAATGTAAATTTAAGGTTTATGAACAGATTAATTTCATTAGGTGGAATACATAGTTGAATTAGGAAGTCACCATAGATAACCATTCATCTTAATCAGTGATGTTGACTACTCTCCAAAGTTTATCTTTACAATTCTCATACACTCAGTGGCTACTTTATTTAGTAATTCCTGTACCTAATATTCTGAGTGTGATGTTTGGTCTGAACAACAATTGAACCTCTTGACCATGTCTACGTGCTTTTACGCATTGAGTTGCTTTCACATGTTTGGCTGAGTAGATATTTGATTTTAACGAGCAGGTGTATGGGTGTATGTAATTAAATGATAAATAATAAATAAATATCCAAATGAAAACAGAAACTGCTGCGAGCATTCAGAAATTCGAGCAAAGTTACTGCATCAGGACCAAGACATTTCATCAGAACCACACGGATTGATTTGCTGGGCAATTTCAGCATGTTTTCTGATCTCTAACTGCTGTAGATACTTTGATATTTGATGCACAATAACAGCTCCATATCTTTGTGCTTTATTTTGATAAAATGTCCTCAAGAGACATTCTACCGAAGCGTTGAATCCTGATGAAGGGTCTCAGCCTGAAATGTTGACTCCTTATTCATTTCCATCGATGTTGCCTGAGTTCCTCCAGCACTTTGTATGTGTGACTCTGGATTTCCAGCATCTGCAGAATTTCTTATGTTTATACCCAATGAAAGTCCTTGCTGTCACAGAAAGAACGTTCAGACTCCACATAGCATCAGAGATCCGGACTGAGCTTCAGGCCTCTGGCTAGTGGAGAGTTGCCCAGTGGAGTGACGAGTTGCATCATGGCCTTGTATGGAAACACCAAGGCCCAAGAATGGAAAAGCCTACAAAAGGTAATGGTTACAGCCCAATCCACCACAGGAAAAATCCTCACTGAGCACATCTACAAGTAGTGCTTCCACAGGAAAGCAGCATCCATCATCAAAGAGCCCCACTATCCAGGCCATCCTCTCTTCCCACTGCTGCCATTGAGAAGAATCAGAACCAAGTTTAATATCACCAGGATATATTGCAAAATTTGTTGGCAGTAAAATGCAATACAAAATAATACAGAAAAACAGTGGATTAAAGTCATATATTTATACATAAATAAGTAGTGCAAACATGGAAATAGAAAAGTAGTGAGGTAGTGTTCATGGGTTCAATGTCCAATCAGAAATCAGACAGCAGAGGGGGAGAAGCTGTTCCTGAATCATTGAATGTGTGCCTTCAGGCTTCAGCATCTCAGGGTAGTATCTTCTTCTTCTTTGGTTGTCTATTGGAATCCGATGATGACGTCCACTCCTTTAACGGTGAGATCTTTGATGACTATACAGCTATATCCTGGATCCACAAGTTCTATTGCAGATGGGACATATATATGTGGTAGTGGTGGTAGTGATGGCAACCTTGGCTGCATTTCTCCTGGCTCTCTTCTGCTGTCTTCTGATTGTTCTTTCCATTTCCAGAAGACAAACCATATCCCTACACAGCTGTCACCAAGTGATACGGTCAGCAGCAACATCCTCCAGGTCCTCAGGTCTGATCTTGCACTTCCTTAAAGCATTCTTCATCTGATCCTTATAGCGCTTCTTCAGCCCTCCAGCTGAGCGTCGACCGTGATGTAGCTGGCTGTATAACACTCTGCAGGGTAGCCGACATGGGGGCATCCTTATCACGTGCCCCAGCCACTGCAGCTGAAACTGGGCGATCATGGCCTCAATACTTCTGCAGTTGGTCTTTACAAGTATTTCAGTGTGAGGCACCCGCTTGTGTCAGGTAATTCCCAGGATGTGCTGAAGGCAGCTTATGTGGAAGCATTCCAAGGACTTGATGTGACGGCTGTAGGTTACCCAAGCTTCACAGCCATAAAGGAGGGTGGTGACACAGACCTTTGTGGAGGGACGAAGGCTTCTGATCTGAAAGACTCTATGCCAAAGTCTCCCAAAGGCAGCTGATGCCTGTTTAATGCGGCTCTGGATGTCGTTGTCAATGCCGCTATCCTCAGAGAGAATGCTCCCCAGATATTTGAAAGATGGCACTACTGACAGCTTTTCATCACCAACAGTGAAGGCAGGTAGGGTGGGTGGGACACTGGTATTCCATTGGCAAACCACTTCTGTCTTGGTGGTATTGACAGTCAGCCCCATCCTGCCGTACGCACTCACCGCCACAGCAAGGACAGTCTGAAGATCCTCCGGAGTCTGGGCCACAAGAGCACAGTCACCTGCATACTGCAGCTCCAGGACCTGCTCTCTGTGGAGTTTGGTGGTTGCGTGGAGCCTTCTGATGTTAACGAGGTTGCCATCTAATCTGACGTCCACTGTCACACCGCTGCTGTCCTCAATCTTGTTGTGGAGAAGCTTGGTAACACAGAAGAGGAAGATGTTAAAGAGCACTGGTGTTAGTACACACCCCTGCCTCACCCCTGTGCTTACAAAGAAGGGCTCGGACTCTTGTCCTCCTATAGTCACCCGAGCCGTCATCCCATCATGGAACTGGCAGAGGATGTTAACAAATTTATTGGGACAGCCAAACCTGAGGAGGACATCCCATAAGAGCACCTCTTTGCACAGTGTCGAATGCTTTGGAGAGGTCGACAAAGGCCATAAGCAGGTCTTGATGTTGCTCCTGGCACTTTTCCTGAAGCTGCCGGGCTGTGAAGATCATGTCGATTGTTCTCCTGTTCTTCCTAAATCCACATTGTGATACAGGCAGCAATGGGTTGGTGATGTTGCTATGAGCCTCTGCCGCATCACCTTAGCCAGGACCTTTCCAGCAACAGAAAGGAGTGATATCACAAGATCACAAGACAAAGGAGCAGAAGTAGGCCATTCAGCCCATCGAGTCTGCTCCGCCACTCCACCATGAGCTAAAATATTTTCCCATCTAATTCCAATTTCCGGCTTTTTTTCCCCATATCCCTTGATACCCTGACTAATCAGATACCTGTAAATCTCCTCCTTAAAAACCTTCAATGATTGGGCCTCCACAGCTGTATGTGGCAACGAATTCCATACATCCACGACCCTCTGGCTAAAAAAATTTCTTCTCATCTCTGTTTTAAATGCGTACCCTCTAATTCTAAGACTGTGGCCTCTTGTCCTGGATTCACCCACCAAGGGAAACAACCTTTCCACATCTACCCTGACCAACCCTTTCAACATTCAAAATGTTTCGATGAGATCCTCTCTCATTCTTCTATACACTAATGAATACAATCCAAAAGCCGATAAATGCTCCTCATATGTTAGTCCCTGCATTCCAGGAATCATCCTAGTGAATCTTCTCTGAACTCCCTCCAACATCAGCACATCCTTTCTAAGATAGGGGGCCCAAACTGCACACAGTATTCCAAATGGGGTCTCACCATTTGGCCCTACTATTGCTGCAGATGGCCTTGTCACCCTTGTTCTTATAAATGGCAACGATGTTTGCATTTCTCTATTGCTGTGGGATGTTCTCATCAGTCCAGGCCTTGGTGATGTGCTGGTAGAGGGTGCGCATACACATGTGCCCTCTGTTCTTCAGTAACTCAGCAAGGATATGGTCAGTGCCAGGGAACTTGTTGTTCTTAAAGGAATGGACAGCTGATAGAAACTCCTGGAAGGTTGGTGGCAGACTGAGGTCGTGGATAGCAGGCAGTTCAGGCAGTTCATCCAGGATGGTGAGGTCTGCGTCAGAATCCTGATTAAGCAGGGTGTTAAAATGCTCAGCCGGCCTCAGCGGAATGGTATTCTGATTCTTCAGAAGTGTTAGGCCATCTGCTGTTTTCAGGGGAGAAACACATCGATTCATTGGGCCGTAGATGGTTTTTACAGCATTGTAAAAATCGTGCATGTCATTATTATCGGCAAAGGACTGGATTTCATGTAATTTTTCAGTCCACAACTTATTTTGTATGGCCTGTGTTGCCTTTTGCGCTTTCCCCCAAGCTACCTGCCAATGCTGCCTGATGCGGGTGGTTGAAGGGTTATCTAAAGTTGCCCGGTGTGCCTTGTGCATGTCCTTAAGCAAGTTGTGGATGGTATCTGAGTTATTGTCAAACCAGTCTTGGTGGTTCCTGATCTTATGGCCAATGGATTGGGCTGCTGCCTCATAGAGCGCAGAGCTGATATAGGTCCTCTGTTGTTCCATGGTATCTTCTGAACTCAGTCAAGGTTCCAGCTCACTTAGTTTCTCATCTAGGATGCATCAAGACTCACTTCTTGCTTCTGTGTTTCTCAGGCGGTTGCAATTTATCCGCTTTTTATTAGGCTTTTGCAGCTGCAAGGGGGGGTGCGCACTTTCATATGGAGCTTGGCCACAGTCATACGATGGTCAGTCCAGCACGCTGCACCTCTCATGGCACGGGTGATGAGAAATCCTTGATGTCACTATGTCTCACAATGATGAAGTCAATCATGTGCCAATGTTTAGAGCAAGGGTGCATCCATGAAGTATTATATTTTGCCTTCTGCTGGCAGATGGTGTTGGTTATGGTAAGGTAATGCTCAGAGCAAAGAGTAAGTAGCCTCATGCCATTTGCATTCACATTGCCAATACCATGCCTACCTAGCACTCTATTCCATATCCTATTGATCTGTCCTACCCTAGTGTTGAAGTCCCCAAGCAAAAGGATCTTACCATTTTTAGGGATCTGGCAAAGAGCTTCATCCAATGTCTGATAATAGCATTCTTTGGCCTCATTCTCAGGTGGCAAAGTTGGTGCATAGGCACTGAGAAGCATGGCATAACGTTTCTTTGCCAGAGGGATACGGAGGGTCATTAGTCTTTCACTAATGCCAACAGGTGTGTCTGTGAGACTTGGTAGAAAGGTGTTCTTGAAGGCTAATCCTTCTCCGTGGAGATGTTGTCCACCTGGGGGGAAACCGTTCCAGAAGAAGATGGAACCCATCCCTTCCTCTGGTAAAGGGCCTTCATCCAGGAGCCTGGTCTCACTCAGGGCAGCAATGTCGATGTGGTAGCACTTCAGCTCAGCAGCGATCAAGGCTGTTCTCCAGTGAGGTCTGTCAGAGATGCCATACGAGTCCAGGAGAGTCCTTACATTCCATGTTGCCAGTTTTAAGTTGTATTGTTTCTTACTTCGACTGCAGTAGTGGAATAGCCCTACAGGTGTGGTAACCTATCCAGGTGAGTGATTGAAAGGGCAATTTTTAAGTCACCTTTTCTAGGCCCTTCCCCAATTGGGGTGAGCAGTGCGGTCCCTAAATATGGCTGCTCAGTCGCACAGGGGTCTGCGGAAAACAGCTGCCACTCAGTCCCAGCTTCTAATGACAAAATACCCTATGCCGCTGCCATTCAGGGTTCTGACTAGAAGCTCCCAGTCCATTCTGTTACGCACCCCGTAACTGGGTCACTTACCAGCAAAGATAGAGAGGTCCATTGAAGTCTGATGGTACTATTTTTAACCGTATTTATTGATAAAAATACACAAAAATATTATCAATGCAAACATACACATAATATACACTGTCAATACTAAATCTAAAAGCGCAGGTATAATAATAATCAATAAGAAATAGCTCTATCATTGTCTGGGGATAATGTATTGTCTGATGGAAAAATAAAAGTCACTTTGTTTCATTCAAGCTGCAGCTTTTGGTTGGAGAGAGAGACGGATTAAAACTTGCCCATTCCTTTTATGATGTCAATCCTTCGAGAGTCGTTGGGGCTGATTTCTCCTTTAGCTAAGCCGCCTTCCATGGTAGGGCCTCAATCCCAGGGCAATGGGAAAGGACACACGTGGGCCCTCCACCGGCTATCACTATTAAACGCCGTCACGGAACTTGTAGCGTTTCTCCTGGTGCGTGTCAAGGGGCTGTTCCCCAGACCCTCTCTTATCCTGACTCACAGGTTCTCAGATGTCAATCAGGGTGGAATGATGCCATCCCTCAACCAGCCCACGTTGCCTGAGGGCTTCCATGAAGTACAGTATTCAATACACAATTCCGTCTCCAAGAGACAATGACCTGTTCCGTGACTTTGTATCGCTGGGGGCCAGGACATTCCAAACGTCTCTCTCTCATTTCCTGGGTCTCCTGACCTGACTTAATAGCGATCTTGCGATTCTCAAAAAGGAGGGGGGGGCACAGGTGTAACACCCCCTTTCTTCAACGCGTTTTTTACCATCGGAAAAAAACGAAGTAATACGGAGTCTTACAGGATTTTAGAATCTAACACCACACAAAAGTTTTTTTTCTACAGGGTAATACAATTATACATTCAATTCAGTATCTAGATGGTTACCGATTACATTGACACTTCCTTTAATATCTTAACATCTTGTACCTTACTAAAGTCTTGTAGCATCAGACTCCAATTTAATAACCACCTATTTTTAGGTCTTATTTTTCTTTAGCCAACAAAACTAAAGAGTTTTGATCTTAGCTTACGGGTATACTGCAAAAGTTCATGCAAATTCTAATCTTTATGTTGCTTTCAAACTTAACAGTCAGGCTTCCATGGGGTTGTCTTTTATTATTCACATGCTTTGTCAAAATCCCTTAAAACCGGCTTCTGCCATTTAAAAATGGCGTCCCATTAACCCCTGCCTCTTTTTTGGTTAATTCCCACGTGGGGAGCTTGTGCACCCTGGCAAAATAGGCTTTTGCCTGCTCCTTCCATAGGAGTTATTTTATCAGCAATGTGTTCCAAACTTAGACCATTTCCCGAATTTCCACCCAATTCTTTAATTTTACGCAAGTTGCTAGTTGTCTTTTCAGGACCCTTGAGGCTGTTAGTTTTCGGTTTAAACTCTTTGTTCAAACAGCATTTCAAATTCTGCCTTTTCGCACCACACTCTGGAATAACAATAGTGTGTGGAGTCCCGTTACCTTCCAACTCAACCTGTAATTGATTCACAGGCTTTGTGGTACCACGCCATTGTCTCTGTAGCCTGATTGCTGCGTGTGATATCAGTCCAGCCTTTAAATTTTCTTCATTCAATTTGGGAACTACATATTTCCCTTCTCCTTCAATAATAATATTCATCTCCCCACTTTTGATCTCCTCACTAACTTTTAACACACCTTCGAGCACAAACACCTGGGAACTCTCACTTCCCACTATTACCAAGGTTAACCCTTTCTTCATTGAACCAAGTCTATCTGACCCACAAGGACTGCATTCCTTTTCAACTGAATCAAATACCTCAGACTTTTTCTGAGCTCCATTACTAGGTTCAGTACCACGTGCATCTACATCTTGGACACATTCAATCGGAACATTTGCCTCTTCCAGACTTTCAATACCTGTACCCGGACCAAATTCTAAATTCCCCTGATTCTCCCAGCTACTCTCTGGGCAACTCCTTTCCAGAGTAAACTCAACCTCACGGGCTGAAACAACCTCATCTGCCAACCCAGCAGACTTCTTCAAGGTAAGGGCACCCTTTACATCTCGGGCTGCCCTCATTTCATTATTGGGAACACCTTTAGAATTTTCAACTTCTTCAAACAGTTCTGCCAAACCAGACAGATCATCCAAGTCAAACTCTGGACCTTTTAACAGCTCTATCTGTTTCTCATCTTTATTTCGTGCCTCTAGAACTCTTCTCCTCGCTAAGGGCAGGACTACCTTCTCTCCCTTATTCTCTTTCACTTTCCTATTCTCCATTTCCTCCCACCTCTTGGTACAGGGTCGGTAAAAACGTCTCGGCCAAATCGATACTGGCCTGATTTAAACTGCTCTCTGTCTCAGCTGCCTTTCTCGACATGCTGTGAGTGATCACGCATGCGGGATAGATCTTGGAATCCAGGGGCGGGACCGCAATGCTCACCGGCCGGCTTGTCATCGTCATTGCTGCCCAAACCTTACCACCGGCTAAACCATTACCAAGAAGGACATCCGCGTCAGTTCTCGGGAATTCTGATCGCACCCCTATTTCAACTGGTCCAGATACCAGCTCACAATCCATAATGATCCTATGTAAGGGCACCATTTCTGTCCCTTTTCCTATTCCTTTCACAGCTACCATTCCCGTCTTGTGACCAAAATCCAGTACCTTACTGCTAATCAATGATAGTTCAGCCCCCGTGTCTCTGCAGATCCGTACTGGAACTGGTGTGTCTCCCTGCCTCACAGACATGGTTCCATTTGACATACAAGTCTCAGATCCTTCTCGTACTCTGTCTACCCAGGGCTCTCTTGTCGATTTACTGATTACCACGGCACATCCAATAGGGACTGCTGCTTTCCATTTTCCTGTCTCCTTCCTCGGAGCAAGGCACCTAGATACAATATGCCCCCCCCCCCCTTTCCACAATTAAAATAGGTCAAGCCCGGAAATTTCTGGCCATCTTGCCTTTCCCCCTCAAGCTCCCGGCAGGACCTCTGCCTCAGCCGGCGGGCTTTCTCTATCGGTCCCACGGTCTCTCTGGGAACTCTTATTGGAGGAAAACTTTGTCTTGTGGGTTAGGGCATATTCATCTGTGAATCTAGCAAATTCTGAGATGGACTTTTTCGGCTTCTCATTCAAATACATCTGGATATCCTCCAGAACACAACCTTTAAATTCCTCAATCAGAATTAACTCCCTGAGATGCCAAAAATCCTCTTCCACTATTTCTGCTGTACACCAACGGTCCAAGAGTACACCCTTCTCATAGGCAAATTCGGTATACGTCTGATTCCTCCCTTTCTTTAAATTTCTGAACTTTTGTCTATACGCTTCAGGTACTAACTCATAACTCCGGAGAATGGCCGCTTTTACTTTTTCATAACTCTCCACCTCTTCATCCTCCATGGACAACACCGTATATGCTCGTTGTGCCTTCCCTCTTAACACACTTTGTAACAATGCCACCCACTGATCTCTGGGCCACTTCTGATTCACTGCCACCTTCTCAAAAAGCAAGAAATAACTATCAACATCCGTCTCCTCGAACTGAGGTACTAACCTCAACTCCCGACTAACATTAAACTGCTCCTCTCAGTCTGACCCTTGATCTCTTCACCCTTGCCTTAACTTCTCCATCTCCAAGTCATGTTTCCTCTGTTTCTCTGCCTCCCTCTCCTTCTCGGCTCTTTCCTTTTCTTTCTCAGCTCTCTCCCTCTTTTTCTCGGCTGCTTCCAGCTGTTTTAACTGAATTTCATGCTCCCTTTGTTTCTCAGCCCTGTCCTGCTCCCTTTTCACCTCCAACTCCTTTAGCTGGAGCGCATGCTCCCTTCGTTTGTCGGCCCTTTCTTTCTCTTTCTCAGCTGCTTCCAGCTGCTTTAACTTAATTGCATGTTCCAACCTTAATTTGTCCAACTCTAACTGAGCCGTCCCACTAGCTGTACCTTTTCAGGGATATTTTCCAATACCTCAGCTGCAAACACATTCTTCCCAATATAATACTGAGTTATTGCCCTTCGCATCTCCCGCTTTTTCATGGACAACCTCACCTCTGAGAGGTTTGGCTCTTTCGCCAGATTTATCAAGTCCGATTTGGTGGCCGCCTCTAGTGCCTCTCGAGTTGGGTTTTCTATAAGTTCATCCACGTCCATCTTTGCTGGTTTCCCGTCTGGCTACCCACGTAACCAGATCCAAGTTTGGACTTACAAGCCCGATTCACTGGCCTCCCAATTTGGTGTCAAATCTCGAGACGAGAACCCTAATTGTTACGTACCCCGTAACTGAGTCACTTACCAGCAAAGATAGAGAGGTCCGTTGAAGTCTGATGGTACTATTTTTAACAGTATTTATTGATAAAAATACACAAAAATAATATCAATGCAAACATACACATAATATACGTTGTCAATACTAAATCTAAAAGCGCGGGTATAATAATAATCAATAAGAAATAGCTCTATCATTGTCTAGGGGTTAATGTATTGTCCAATGGAAATATAAAAGTCACTTTAGTTCATTCAAGCTGCAGCTTTTGGTTGGAGAGAGAGGCGGATTAAAACTTGCCCATTCCTTTTATGATGTCAATCCTTCAAGAGTCATTGGGGCTGATTTCTCCTTTAGCTAAGTCGCCTTCCATGGTAGGGCCTCAATCCCGGGGCAACGGGAAAGGACACACGTGGGCCCTCCACCGGCTATCGCTATTAAACGCCGTCACGGAACTTCTAGCGTTTCTCCTGGTGCGTGTCAAGGGCTGTTCCCCAGACCCTCTTTTATCCTGACTCACAGGTTCTCAGATGTCACTCAGGGTGGAATGATGCCATCCCTCAACCAGCCCACGTTGCCTGAGGGCTTCCATGAAGTACAGTATTCAATACACAATTCCGTCTCCAAGAGACAATGACCTGTTCCGTGGCTTTGTATCGCTGAGGGCCAGGACATTCCAAACGTCTCTCTCTCATTTCCTGGGTCTCCTGACCTGACTTAATAGCGATCTTACGATTCTCAAAAAGGTGGGGGGGGGGGGGACACTGGTGTAACAATTCGTACCTGCTCCCATTGCCAGACACCTCATCGCCGTCAAACTTCAACCATATGTAAGGTCCAGGTGTTGTTCACTGTGGTCAGAGGTGGAAACCTGCACAAGGAAGATATCAAAGTGCCACTGGGGTGCGCCATCCCCAGTAGCACTACCTTCACCATGATGGGGTAAATCCCGGTGGCAATGGTGAACCCAGGACAACCGGTCCCACATCTTGGCTGCAGGAGACTGCCGGGTCCTTGGTCTGTTAAGGCCCCGCCTATTACGTGTCGCCAGCGCATTGCTTTTCTGTCGGGGTGTGCTCCCTCAGCCTTGTCTCAACAGACTTACCACAAGGCAGTGGTGCTATTCACCCACAGCTGGGACAGTGGTTGACGGGCGCCTGGGCGTGTCCACACAGTGGTGGGCCTGCACGCCCCATCTCAGGGGACCACTGCTGCTCCGAGATCCCCTGTAGTTTAGCCTGGGACCGTAAGATACCCAGTTTACGCGTGCGGCCCTGAGGAGGCACTGCAGAAGTCTTGGTGGCGGAGAGGCTCTGTTACCGGCGGGGGAAGCTTACACACTCGGCTCCTCTTTTCACCCTCCGTTGAGAAAGCTAGCCAGCGGCAATAGCTGTAAGCAGAGAGCATCATGCGGCATACAGCATGCAACATGCACTGACTACAAGCACCACTACACTACTGCACTAGACACTTAACACACACCCTGTGAGCAAATACTCCACCCACACACTCAGGGTAGTATACAATAACATATACATACATTGATAATAAATTTACTTTAAATTTACTGGTATCGCCAGATGGTGTATGACTGTACGGTGTAGAGTCAAGCTTCATGTTCTAGTTATGACATTCCCTTATCAGTTCTGTCAACTGTAACATATCATTTGTATCGATTGATATCACTCTGGTTTACTGCGATAAATTCCACAGAATGAGACTCTCAGTTCCATCCCTTCAGAGAGCATCTCCTAGCAGCTTCAGAGAAGTCTTGTGCACAGTGAATGATAGGGCACAGAGGAATACGGAAGAACACAGGGAGTTATAGATCTGCAATTCCTTGAAAGTGGTGTCACAGGTAGATAGGGTCATAAAGAAAGTTTTTGGCACAAAGGCTTTTATAAATCAGAGTATTATGTAAGGTAGTTGAGATTATATGTTGAAGTTGAATAAGATTTGTTAAGGCCAAATTTGGTGCCCTGTGTGCAGTCCTGGTCATCTGTCTACAAGAAAGGCATCAAAAGATTGAAAGAGTACAGAAAAACTTTACAAGGATGTTGCCAGGACCTGAGGATCTGAGTTTAAGTGAAAGCTCAATGTGTTAGGATTTTTTTCCATGGAGAATGAGGGGAGATTTAATAGATGTATACAAAATGATGAGGCGTATAAACAGGGTAAATGCAAGCAAGCTGTTTGCACTGAGGTTGGGTGAACTAGAACTAGAGGTCATAGGTAAAGGGTGAAATGTGAAATATTTAAGGAGACTCTGAGGGGAGGAGTGGTGGAATCAGCTGCCACTGAAGTGATGGATACCAGTACAGTTGCAACATTCAAGAGAAGTTTGGATAAATACATAGAAGGGAGGGGTATGGAGAGCTATGGTCCAGAGCTGGTTAATGGGATTAAGCAGTATAACAGTTTGGCACAGCCTAAATAGGCCAAAGCATCTGTTTCTCTACTGTCGTTCTCCATGACTCTATCAATATCACATGACACATTGGTTTTAACTTCATCCTCTCAACATTGGGAGAGTATAATACATGAGAAGATCAAGTTAATACGTCTTGGTGTAGATACACTAAATGGGTGTCCATTCCACAGGATTGACTTTGATTAGCTCCAGCTATGTTTTGTTCAGTGTTACCCTGAATCTAACTCCATCTTAGTTCCTGTACAGCTCATTTCAACTTCTTCATGAATGTAAATGTCCTTTTTATTGCATCGCATAACGAAGAAAGAGTACATTTGGCCCAACTCCATCAAGTATTCATTTAATTTTGTCAAAATTATTTTGAAATCCACATCATTCATTCTCTTTCCCATGGTCAGGACATTTGTATTTGCATTACCTGTGTTGTTATTCACAATACTTGCGATACATAGGCAGTCTTGGTTGATTGCTCCCATTTATGTGCGTAGCTGCTGAGTGGAATTGCAAAAGTTTTTTAGAGAGAGTTCTGAAAGGCTGTTGAACAAAAGACAAATATTCAAGTTCAAGTTCAAGTAAATTTTTTATATCAAAGTATATTCACTATATGTCACCAGATACAACCCTGAGATTCATTTTCCTGTCAGCATACTCAATAAATTTATAGAATAATAACTATAACAGAATCAACGACAGACCATCCAACTAGAGTGCAGAAGTCAACAAACTGTGCAATTACAAAGAGAAGAAATAATAATAACAATAAATAAATAAGCAGTAAATATCAAGAACATGAGATGAAAAGTCTTTAAAAGTGAGTCCATTGGTTGTGGGAACATTTCATTGATGGAACAAGTGAATTTGAGAGATGTTACCCCCTTTTGCTCAAGAGCCTGATGGTTGAGGGGTGGTAACTATTCCTGAATCTGATGGTGCGAGTCCTGAGGCTCTTGTAACTTTTACATGATGGCAACAGGGAGAAGAGAGCTTGTCCTGGGTGGTGGGGATCTCTGATGATGGATGCTGCTTTCCTGCGACAGTGTTTCGTGTAGATGTGCTCAGTGATTGGGAGAGCTTTACCCATGATGGGCTGGGCCATATCCACTAACTTTAGTGGGATTTTCTGTTCAAGAGCATTGGTGCTTCCATATCAGGCTGTGATGCAGCCAGTCGATATTATATCCACTATACATCTATAGAAGTTTGTCAAAATTGTAGATGTCAGGCCAAATTTCTGCAAACTCTTAAAGAAGTAGAGGCACTGCAGGAATTTTTTCATAATTGCACTTTAAGTGCTGGGCCCAGGGCAAGACCTCTGAAATGATAGTGCCTGGGAATTTAAATATTCTTACCAACTAATAGATGGATATGCGTAGAGATTCATTTAAAATTCATTTGCCAAAGTACTGAATAGAGTAAATACACATGCCCAGGACAATGGATTTCAAGCAAAGTAACCTAACAAAAGGATGAAAAGGTGGTTTTCTGCCAGGTGCTCTGGTTTCTTCCCACATGTACTAGTCAGTTAATTTTCTGCTGTAAATTACTCTTTGGTGTAGTCCAGTGACTAAAGAGTAAGCAGAGAGTCAATAGGCATGTGAGAGAGCTGAGTTGGAGGGTGACAAGGAATTGAATTTTTGTGCTGGGTGTCTTCTGCATCCAAATGAGAATGTAAGTTAAAAAGCAGCACATGTAACCACGCTCAACATTTGACACTTCCGTTGAAGCACTGAGTCTTAATTTCATTCAGCTATCATGTGGTGTCAGTATCTTCCTTATTCACTGCAGAAAGTGAAAGATGGTCAGTAATTGAAACAACAGCTTATTCATGAAACAGATGGCAGAGCCAGCAGACATTCATATACAGTATTTGTTTTATATCCCTCAGCCACATTCTAGAAGTTTCTACCCAGAACATCATTGCAATACAAGCCAACAGCTACTCACTTGAAGCAATTCTTAAAGGAGCGAATGACCTAAAGGAACATCTATTGTCTATGGAGCAAAAACAATGGCCACTTTGTTAGGTACTATCTCATAAATCAGACACTGAGTGTAAGCTCGTGCCCTTCTGCTGCTTTACCCATACTCTTCAAGGTTTGAGAGGTTGTGTGTTTGAAGATGCATTTCTGCTTTTAATGTGTTTAAGTTACTGTTGCCTTCTTGTCAGCATGAACCAGTCTGGCCATTCTCCATGCAGAATTAGGCCATTGGGCCCATCGAGTCTGCTCTGCCACTTTATCATGGTTGATCCAATTTTCGTCTCAGCCCTAATCTCCTGCCTTCCACCCCACCCCCCCATATTCTTTCAGGTCCTGACCAATCAAGAGTCTATCAACCTCTGCCTTAAATATATGTAAAGACTTGGCCTCCACAACTGTCTGTGGCAACAAATTCCATAGATTCACCACTCCCTGGCTAAACAAATTCCTCCTCATCTGTGTTCTAAAAGGATGCCCCTCTATTCTGAGGCTGTGTCCTCTGGACATATACTCTCCCACCATAGAAAACATTCTCTCCACATCCACTCTGTCAAACCCTTTCACTATTTGATAAGTTTCAATTAGGTCACCCCTCATTTTTCTGAATTACAGTGAATGCAGGTCCAGAGCCATCAAACGCTCTTCATATGACAAGCTGTTGAAACTTGGAATCACTTTTGTGTATGTCCTTTGAACTCTCTCCAGTTTCAGCACGTCTTTTCTAGGATAAGGGGATCAAAACTATTCACAATCCTCAAAGTGAGGCCTCACCAATGCTTTATAAAGTCCTAACATTAAAGTAACTGTTGCATTGGCCAGGAATCAAACCTGAGCCTCCCGCCTGGCAGGCGAGAATTCTACCACTGAACCACCAATGCACATAATATTTTCTGACCTCATTCATTAACAAGGCTGCTCACTGGATGTGTTTTGTTTCTCAGACGATTCTCTGTAAACTCAAGAGACTGTTGTGTGTGAAAATCCCACAAGATCACCAGTTTCTGAGATACTCAAGCCACCCCATCTGACACCAGCAATCATTCTACAGTCAAAGTCGCTTCGATCACATTTCTTCCTCATTATGATGTTTGGCCTGAGCAACAATTGAACCTCTTGACCGTGTCTGCATGCTTTTATGTATTGAGTTGCTGCCACATAATTGGCTGATTAGATATTTGCATTAATGGTGTACCTAGTAAAGTGGCCATTGAGTGTATGTTTTAATATTATCACAAACAGAATACATAAAAATACTTTTCAGAATCAGAATCGGGTTTATTAGACTGAGCTATGTCGAAATATTTATCATTTTGTGGCAGTAGTACATTGCAAGATGTAAAATATCATTACAAATTACAGAAGTAATAAGTGGTGTGAAAGCAGAAGAGTGAGGTAGTCTTCCTGGGTTTATCAGCCATTCATCAATCTGATCACTGAGGGGAAGAAGCGGTTCTTAAAATGGCGAAGCTCTTGTACTTTTTTCCTGATGGTAGCAATGAGAAGGGATGGCCCAGATGATGAGGGATGGTGGGTGGCATCTTGTGACTGGGAGTGTATGCAATAAATACGATTGTGGTCTCAAGACATATCAAATGGATTCTCAAAATAAAGACAAATATATAATTCATGCATTTCCTGAGGAAGCTCGACTTCCTGAGGAGATTGATGCAAGCCCACCACCCACCCCCCCCCCACCACCCGTTGGAACTGAATTTTATAGGCTGCCATTGAGAGCAACCTGACCAGCTGTATGTCTGTCTGGTGTGGGAGCAGTAGAGTGTTGGACCGGAAGTCCATATAAAGGATTTTGTGAATGGCTGAGAAGATCGTAGGAGTCTCCCCACCATTCATCGAGGCCACTTATCAGGAGAGCAGGGTCCTTAGTATCATTAAGGACACCAACCATCCACCCAGCATCCTCTTTGACTTTCTACCACCAGGCAGGAGACTCTGATGCATACAAACAAGAACGGTCTGGATGGGAAACGGCTCCTTCCCTCAGGCCATTAGGCTTTTGGACTCCTGTCACATCTCATTCAAAATGTCACTGGATAATTTGTACAGTACCCTATAATACTTAATTTATACACTTAACTTTGTTTATCTATGTGAAATTCATTTGTAGATTAAATGTAATTCTTACTTTCCTATGTTATTGTGTGTTAAATGTGTGCTGTGTGCTTTACATCCTGGTCCAGAGGAATATTGTGTCATTTGATGGTTTACATGTATAAGGTTGAATGACAATAAATTTGATGACTTGGTTAATTAAGATAATGTAAACATAAAAGATTCTGCAGATGCTGGAGATCCAGAGCAACACACGCAATGCTAGAGGAACTCAGCAGGTCAGGCAGCATCAATGTAGGGGAATGAACGGACAGTGCTTTGGGCTGACACCCTTCATTGGGATTGGGAAGCCAGAATAAGAAAGGAGGGGAGGGGAAGGAGTATGAACTGCCAGGTGAGACCATTTGAAGGGGAAGGTGGGTGGCTGATGGAGGAGGGGCGAAGTGAAAAGCAAGAAGGTGAATCTTATCAGATTCTTCTTCAGCCCTTTAGCTTTTCCACCTATCAACTCCCAGCTCCTCACTTCACCTCCCTCTGCTCCACCCACCCATCTTCCCGCCAAAGAAAGTTAATAAACCACTTGTGTTTTTAATTCATTTCTCAGGATCTGGCATTGATGACAAGGCTGACATTTATTGTCCATCCTTTACTCTCCCGAGAGGTAGTGGTAGACTGCTCTCCTGAACCTGGGGAAGGTAGCCCCACAGCGTTGTCCCATGGTTTGGACCTGGATCAGTGACAGTGGAGCAGTGATACGTTTCCATTTCAGAGTGACGTGCAGCTCAAGGGAAATCTGCAGATAGATTCTGTTTGCTTTGTCCTTCTGTGGGAGAGCTCAAGGGTTATGGGAGGCACTGTTGGACTAGCCTTAGGGGAGATCCTACAGTGCTTGTTGGAGATGTACTGGAGTCAATGTGCACAAGACGCATGGGTGGTGGATGGAGTGCCAGTTTTGTGGGCTGCTCGGTCCTGGGTCGTCATTAGCTTTCTAATAGTTGCTGAAGCTGAACTCATTCAGGCCAACGGAGTAAGTTTTACCATGTCCCTGCCCTGTGCATTGTGAATGGTTGAAAGGTGTTGGTCTAGTTTCCAGTCAATGTTGACATGCCAATCCTATCCCTCTCCGAATGGTATGGGGGCGGGATTTATAGTTTTACCACTGAACATCAGTTGTTTTTACAGCAATCCAATAGATTCATAATTCCAAGCCCCAAGGCATTACATGTGCTTGATTGTGCACATACTTCGGCCTTACACCATGGTCTTCCATTAACGTGAAGAGTGAAATACGTGGAGGAAGTATGTGGAGTAAGAAATTTTGATTGGCAATGCTTGGGAGTGATGAGCTGATTGTTGTAATAGGACAAATTGAATTGGAAGGCTGAAAGATATAGGGTGATGAGCTGGGGTGTGCAGAGGGGAAATAGGCAGAGAAGTGCAGGGAGTCCGGAATTCATTGGCATGGGAAAAGGAGAGGATGGACACAGTCATTAACAATGACAAACTATGCCAGTATCTGATCAGGGCCAGATTGAGGCCTCAGCTTCCAATTAGATTCTAGTTACCTGGTTAACTAGAATAGTTATCTAGTTATCTGAATCTAACTAGTTTCTAATCTAGTTAGATTCAGACTTCTTAAATAATGTTAAAACAGGTCTCATCATCTTGTTAAAAATTGCTTTAGTCCAAATAAGCTGAGCAGTTTTGAGCAGCTGCCCAAATTAGCTGAAGTTTCATGGAAATAGCTAAAAAGGTATAAAAAAACAAACTACCATTTACCTCAGTAACAAATTACCCAGGTGGGCTAGACAGCGACTTCTTCAGTTCATCTGCAGCTACAGCGTATTTCTACTTTTAATGTCTCTCTTTTTCCTTTTCAAGGTGGATGGGGTTCTATTAAATACTCTGACCTAGAGCTATAAGCAAACTTTCATTCTTTGTGGCAATGGTTCCTCCTCAAAGGGCTCACTGACCTGCCTGTGGTGAACTACGTGTGCCTGTCTGGACACGCCCCCTGCTGACTGCTTCTGTGGCTTCTCCCACAGGCCCCTGTATAAAGGCGATCTGAGGCCTGACGCTCGGCCTCAGTCTACAGGACGTAGACTCACTTCTGGTTCCTTCTTCCAGTCAATAAAAGCCGATATCTCGCCTTACGTCTCAGTGTGAGTTATTGATGGTGCATCAAATTTATTGACTGGAAGTTTTAAAACATGGAAACCGTTTTACGTCCGGAACAGTTGGATTTGGACCCTCAAGACCCTGACGCAGCTCTCGCTTTTGAACACTGGCTTGCATGCTTCCAATCGTACTTGGAGGAGGTTCGTGCAACTGAACCCGCCATTATGCACAGAATTCTACTCTCGAGGGTCACCCCAAAAGTTTACTCCATTATCCGGGACCTGCCGACCTACGATGGGGCACTGGACGCCCTCAAAAGACAGTACCTGTGGCCGGTGAACACCGTCTATGCAAGACATCGTTTAGCTACCCGGCAACAGCGGCCTGGCGAATCGTGCGCTGAGTTTCTCCGAGCACTACAGACACTCGTCCGACCTTGCGACTGCAAGACGCTCACGGCAGAACAGCATGCGGAGCTGCTGGTGCGAGACGCTTTTGTGACGGGACTGAGGTCAGTGTACATGCGCCAGCGGCTGCTGGAAAATGCCGACCTTACCTTACGCTCGGCGAGTGAGACGGCCAATGCTCTGGAAGCTGCTTTGCATAATGCTGACGCTGTCCAGTCGCGCGATTCCCCGCCGGTTCCGTGGACACCTCAGACCCCACTGCCGGCTCCCGGGAGCGAATTCGCCAACGCCGCTGCCAGTCGCGATTTCACAAGCTCCCCGAACCTGACCACGGCTGCGGCCCGTCAGAAGCCCGTGCTTTGTTATTTTTGTGGCCACAAAAGGCACTCTCGACAACACTGTCCAGCGCGAGAAGCGACCTGCTCCAGCTGCGGAAAGCGGGGCCATTTCGCCAAGGTCTGTAAGTCTCAACCTCGAGCGGAGTGCAGCGCTGCGGGTGAAACGTGGGGGCCGCCATCTTGCATGCTCGGATGTGGGCTGCCATCTTTGTCGGCGTCAGCACGCCCCGCCCCCGACCCTCCGATGCTTACCGGGTGCCCCGGATGTGGGCGGCCATCTTTGTCAGCGTCAGCATGCCCCACCCCCGACCCACCGATGCTTACCGGGTCTCTGGCCACTGTAACTCTCGACCAAAGCGCCCCACACCAGCTTGCAAGGTCCATGATGGACATCCGGGTGGAGGGGCACAGGACTAGATGCCTGTTTGACACTGGGAGTACTGAGAGTTTTATTCACCCAGACACAGTGCAACGCTGCGGACTCGCAACGCGGCCGGTAAGTCGGAGGATCCGTTTGGCTTCTGGGTCGCATTCCACAGACATCCGGGCGGGTTGTGTAGCGACATTGGTGGTTCAAGGCACAGAATATCGGAACTTTGCGCTACTGGTCATGCCTAATCTGTGCGCACCTGTGCTATTGGGGCTGGACTTCCAGAGCCACCTCTAAAGTGTGACTATGGCATATGACGGGCCCCTCCCACCGCTCACTGTCAGGAATCCTCAGTTTTGTGGGACTTCTTCACATACCCCGCTACTGACCACACACACACACGCACACACATCCCATCCAGAACCAGGCCGACAGCTGCGCTACCGACACCACTTGCAGCCTCTCCACTCTCAAGGTCCCTCCCCCACTGCTGTTCGCCAACCTGACCCCGACTGTAAACCTGTGGCAACCAAAAGCAGGAGGTACAGCGCGGGGGACAGGGCCTTCATTCAGTCAGAGGTGCAGTGGCTGCTCAGGGAGGGGATCATTGAGCCAAGCTCAACCCCTTGGAGGGCCCAGGTGGCTGTTGTTCGGACTGGGCAGAAAAATAGGTTGGTGGTGGACTATAGTCAAACCATCAATAGGTTCACGCAGCTTGACGCGTACCCCCTACCCCGCATCGCAGATATGGTCAACCAGATTGCTCAGTACAAGGTGTACTCGACAATAGATCTGAAATCCGCTTATCACCAGCTCCCCATCCGTCCAGAGGACCGCCCCTACACCACCTTCGAGGCGGGCGGCAGGCTCTATCACTTCCTGCGCGATCCCTTTCGGTGTCACGAATGTTGTCTCTGTCTTCCAGAGGGAAATGGACTGGATGGTGGACCAGTACCAACTGCAGGCCACATTTCCCAATCTGGATAACATCACCATCTGTGGTCACGACAGGCCAGATCACGACGCCAACCTCCAACGATTTCTCCAAGTGGCCGCAGCTCTGAACCTTACTTATAACAGGGACAAGTGTGTGTTTGGAACCACACGCCTTGCTATACCTGGGTATGTCGTGGAAAACGGGGTTATTGGCCCTGATCCCGACCGTATGCGCCCCCTGTTAGAACTCCCTCTTCCCACCACTCTCAAAGCCCTCAGACGGTGCCTGGGTTTTTTTTCCTATTACGCCCAGTAGGTCCCCCTTTACGCAGACAAGGCACGCCCCCTGGTCAAGTCTACCTCGTTTCCCCTCTCTGCTGAGGCCTGCGCGGCCTTCAGCCGCATTAAAGGGGACATTGCCAAAGCTACGATGCATGCGGTGGACGAGACCGCTCCCTTCCAAGTGGAGTGTGACGCCTCCGATTTTGCTCTGGCTGCTACCCTCAATCAGGAAGGCAGACCAGTAGCATTCTTTTCTCGCACCCTCCGAGGCTCCGAAATTTGGCACTCCGTGGTGGAGAAAGAAGCCCAGGCCATAGTGGAGGCTGTTAGGCACTGGAGGCACTATTTTGCTGGCAAAAGGTTCACCTTGCTGACCGACCAGCGCTCGGTTGCGTTCCTGTTCAGCAAGCAACAGCGGGGCAAAATCAAAAATGATAAGATTTTGCGGTGGAGAATAGAACTCTCCACCTACAACTATGATATCCTGTACCGGCCTGGCAGACTCAATGAGCCCCATGATGCCCTATCCCGGGGAACATGTGCTAGCACACAGCTCGACCAGCTGTACGCCCTTCATGCACAACTTTGCCATCCGGGGGTCACCCAATTTTATCATTTCATGAAAGCCCGGAACCTGCCGTACTCCCTGGAGGACATCAGGACGATGACCAGAGACTGCCAAATTTGCACTGAGTGCAAACCGCACTTCTACCGTCCTGACACGGTGCAACTTGTCAAGGCCACCCGCCCTTTTGAATGACTGAGTGTTGACTTTAAGGGCCCCCTTCCCTCCACTGACCGCAATGTCTATTTTCTCAATATTATTGACAGCTACTCACGGTTCCCCTTTGCCATCCCCTGCCCCGACACCACTGCCACGTCCGTCATAAAAGCCCTGCGCCAGCTCTTCACTCTGTTCGGGTATCCCTGCTATATCCACAGCGATAGAGGGTCCTCCTTTATGAGTGACGAGCTGCACCTGTACCTGCTGGCTAGGGGCATTGCTACTAGTCGGACCACGAGTTATAATCCCCGGGGTAATGGACAGGTGGAGCGGGAGAATGCCACAGTGTGGAAGACCACACTTTTAGCCCTTAAAATCAAAAGGGTTGCCGGTCTCTCGATGGCAGGAGGTCCTCCCTGAGGCACTGCACTCTATCCGCTCTCTGTTATGTACGTCCACCAATGCCACCCCTCACGAACGCCTATTCTCTTTTCCCAGGAAGTCTGTCACTGGGACCACCCTACCAGTTTGGCTGACGTCCCCGGGGCCAGTGCTGCTCCGGAAACATGTGAGGAGCAATAAATACTCTCCGGTGGTCGAGAGGGTTCACCTACTACATGCGAACCCCCAGTATGCTTACGTGGTCTTACCTGATGGGCGAGAGGACACGGTCTCCATCCGCGACCTGGCATCCGCAGGTGCAGCAGACCACTACCCTGAAGGCTCTCCAGTAACTATGAACCCTGCACCTGAGGTGACACCGTGCTCACCAGGCCCTACACAGACTCCTCACGACACTTGTATACCGGGCGTTTCGTACGCATTTATACCAGGCGCCTCGCACATGCATGAGGGATCACCGGCGCCTAGTGGGCAGGAACAAGCGCAACCTCCGTCCCCTGTGCAATCACCAATGTCGCTGGCATCCGTGCGATCACAGCCGGTGCTACGTAGATCGCAGCAACAGATTCGACCACCTGATAGACTTGACTTGTAAGAAACTTCGCCACATAGGGACTCTTTTAAACAAAGGGGGGGTGAATGTGGTGAACTACGTACCTGTCTGGACATGCCCCCTGCTGTCTGCTCCTGTGGCTCCTCCCACAGGCCCCTGTATAAAGGCGATCTGAGGCCTGACGCTCGGCCTCAGTCTCCAGGACATAGTATGATGGTCACTCACTACTGGTTCCTTCTTCCAGTCAATAAAAGCCGATATCTCGCCTTACGTCTCAGTGTGAGTTATTGATGGTGCATCACTGCCTTTCTTCAATATCCCAAGGGTGTGGCCGAGAAGGTGAGTGCTTCTTCGGGCTCCCGAGGCTTCACAGCCCCAAGGACGAGCCAGTCCCATGCCAGTGCCGTCAACTGATGCGCGCGGGAGAGAACAAAATATTAGGAACAGCAAGTCAGCTGTCGGGACCTCTGTACTTGGATCATCTCTCTCTCTCTTTCTCTCATTGGTAGGAGGAGGTTTTTGGCAATTCTCGAGTCAGAGAACTCAGAAAAAGTGACACAGCAGACCTTAACACTCTAAATCAGTGAGTTGTTTTGTCTATGTCTCCCATCTCTCTACCCCTTTATGAGGAAGAGGGAGAGAGCCTGTGATATGTCGAATTGTCAGGTGAATTTTTTTGTTGTACTGAAGTTCATTATTGGGGGGGTTTCTGTTCCTTGCTTGATGAGTGGAGGGCGCTGATGCTTTTTGCTGAAGTAAGTGTGGGAGGGGGAAGATCGATATTTTACTGCTGCTCGTGTGTAGGAGGGGCTTTGGGGTTCTAACATTTTTATTGTCACTCATTCTTTGTACACTCTTCTGTTGTCATGGATGTCTGTAAAGAGCAAGAATTTCAGTTTGTATGTTGTTTACATTCTCTGACATTAAATGGAACTATTGAACTATTGAAATGATGTATTTAAGTGAAATACAAAACAAATTAGAATGCTACCAACGCTACTACAGTACTATAACACTGTATTAGTTGTCGACAGAGGGATTCATCCAGTGTACGCTGCTGTGTTCTTTTTATTGACTGTAAATGAACAAAATCAGCTGAGGGTGATTTTTTTCAGCTAGTGTCAAATCTTTTTGTGGTATCTTGGCAAGGGACTGAAACTTTTAAAAGTCAAAATAAAAGCAATATAATCAAAAATCACTGCATTTTGAATTGGTGTCCGTCAGCCCAAATGGATAACATAACACAAGTATCCACAACTGATGTTATTTATAAATTGTTCACTCTAAGGACCGTGTGGCATCTAACAGGCACACATGTGCACACAACAGATGCTAGTTAGAAACTCTTCAGCAATAGTCTCCTGTCCTAAATAAGCGGCATAGTGTTCCAAATAAACAAAAGGGAATACTAGCTATTTTCTCCATTAGTCATTGTTCTTTAAGAGTTGCCCCAAATAAGTAGGTGTCCTGATTAACTGATGCCCAATTAACCTGAATCCAATTAAAAGTGTAATCTCTAGTTAAGATTTCTATGTTATACTTTAGATATTTCATTTTAGCAGCATCTGCAAAAGCAACGTGCCCTGCTGGCAGAATGTTTTGGTTTTGGCTAAAGATAAGAGGCAACAATGCTCCACTTAGGAATGTTGTGTCAGCCAGTCAGGATGGTGGAATTGGGAAAAGGGTCCAGAGAGAGCTGACTGGAGAGAGATTTGTGACAGACTCTGGTGGAGTTTGTGGTCTTTTTGGCAGGAGCTGCAGAGAAGACAGGGGTGGGGGTGGGGATGGGGTGAAGATGGCTAAGAATGCTGTGGAAAGGAACGTCTTCATTGAACAAAGTGCTTTGTGCAGATGAGTGGCTCCAAGGAGGAGGGGACTATACTCCTGAGAGACAGCCCATTTGTCTGAGGTGGATTTCGAACAAAGTTTGGAATAAGAGGAATGCTTTCATGCAGACCATGGGTGGGCGTATGAGTGAAAAAGACAACTCCAAGATGAGCTTCAACTTTATGTGCACATTTGGACTGGGTTAACTGAAAGGGTTTACCTATTAACAGTTTGATAAAGCTGAAATTTATAAATATACTTTCTTTATAATTTTATGCGGTGTATGATCTGTTATTTCTTGCCGACTGATAATTGTGTGTGGGCAGTATTTACACAGCATTAGCTCAAACTGCGGCTTCTTTAATCAGAATAGATGGTCCTATTTGGCGGAACCCAAATCATACTAACCCTAGATGCACATTGTTTATGAAAGGTGGCCTGCTCCCCCCTGAGACTCATGGCTGTTAGTAGAGCTGTTTCAATGTATGAACCCATTGAGGGTGATCCATAAGAATTTCAAGAGAGAAACAGCAAAGCAATCTTAGTATATAATCTTAGTGCCATGTCCACCCAGCGGCCTCACAGCATATGAACATAAGAAATAGGAGCAGAAATAGTTCTTCTAGTCCATCGAGCCTGATCCACTATACAATAAGATCATGGTTAATCTGGCCATGGACTCAGCTCCACCTACCTGCTTTTTCCCCATAATCCTTAATTATCTTGTTGTGCGTTCTAAATGTACCTTAAATATATTTTAAGCCTCTATTTCATCCCTGGGCAGAGAATTTCACAGATTCACCGCTCTGTGGGAAAAGCAGTTTCTCCTCAACTCTATCCTGAATCAGCTCCCCCAAATTTTGAGACTAAATCCTCCTACACACTTCCCAGTAGGAACATCTTTCCTGCTTCTACTTTATCTATTCCTTATCTATCATATTTTTGTATATTCCTATAGGATCCCTCTTCATTCTTTTGAGTTCCATCAAGTTCAGTCGCAGGCAACTCAATCTCTCCTCATGGACTAACACTCTCATCTCCAGAATCAAGCTGGTGAACTGCATCCTCAAGTAAGGAGACAAGAACCGCATGCAGTGTTCCAGGTGTGTTCCCACCAGTACCCTGTACAATTGCAGCATAACCTCTCTGTTCTTAAAAGTCATCCCCATAGCAATGAAGTCCAACTTTCCACTTACCTTCCTGATAATCCTTTGTGCCTGCAAACCAACCTTTTGTGATTTGTGTACAAGTACTTCCAAGTCCCTCTGCACAACAGCTTGCTGCAGTTTTTCACCATATAATTAATAATCTGATTTTCTATTTTCCTTCTCAGTGGATGACCTTGCATTTAGCAACATTGTACTCCACCTGCCAAATTGTTGCCAACTCACTTAACCTATCTATATCTACCAACAGTGGGGTTTTCCAACCTTTTTTAAAGCCATGGACCAATGCCATTAAGCAAGGAGTCCATGGACCTCAGGCTGGGCACCCTCTGCACAGTTTGCTTTTCCACTCAATTTAATGTCATCAGCAAACTTAGATATGCAACACTTCCCTCTTCCAGATGATTAATGTAATGCCCAGTGGCCACTTTGTTAGGTACACCCATACACCTGCCTGTTTTTGCAAATATCTAATCAACCAATCATGTGGCATAAAAGCACGCAGACATGGTCAAGGGGTTCAGTTTTGTTCTAACCAAACATCAGAATGAGGAAGAAGTTTGGTTCACTGTGGAATGATTGTTGGCGCCAGGCATGGAGGTCTGAGTATCTCAGAAACTGTTAATCTCCTGTGATTTTACAGCGAATAGTGTGAGAAACAAAAGCATCCAGTGAGTGATGGTTTTGTGGGGGACAATTCCTTGTGAATGAGTGAGTTCAGAGGAGAATGGCCAGACAGGAAGACTGATAGGAAGGTGACGGTAACTTAAATAACCACCCATTACAATAGTGGTCTGCAGAAGAGCATCTCTGTGTGTACAACACATTGAACTTTGAAGTGGATGGGCTACAGCAGCAGAAGACCACAAACATACACTCAGTGATCGGGTACAGGAGGAAGTGGCCACTAAGTGTATATCATGAACAGTTGCATGTTCAGCATTGACCCTTGCAGCACTCCCTTCAACACTGACTGAGAAGCAGAGAAACACCCAATTACCTGAACTTTCTGTCTTCTATTGATTAACCAATTCTCTGCCTGTGTTAATATATGACCCCTAACACCATGCATCCTTATCTTATTGGTAAGTCTTTAATGTGGCACTCTATGCAGAGCCTTCTTAAATCCAAGTATCCAACATCCACCTGTATGTGCTGCACTCATTATATCTGCAAAGAACTCCAGTAAGTTTGTCCAACTGGAACCCCCCTTCATGCGTCCATGCAAGGTCTGCCTGATGGGATAAGCTCAATCCAGTGGTCTTGCTTCTTCCTCCTTAATGTTAGTCTCAAGCATTTCCTGACCACAGACATTAACTTAACAGGCCAATTGTTGCCCATATCCTTTTTTAAACAGTGGCATGACATTCTTTTAGGACCACTGGTTTGCTCATCACCGCCTCCTTTGTGACAGCCATTGTATCAAGATCCTCACCTCCATTGCTTCTACAACATCTCTCATTGGCATGTTAAACATGTTCTCCATGATGGCACAGAACAGTAATTCAAGGCCTCAACTATTTCCCCATTACCCAATATCAATTCCCCTTCTCATCTTCTGAAGGATCTACGTTTACTTTAACCACCTATTTCTGCTATATATAATATCAAATATTTTTAATATCTGTTTTTCTATTTTGTGCAATTTTACATTCATGATCTATTTTATCTTGCCTTGATGGTCGTTTACTGTTTCTTTGTTGCTTTTTAGTGTTTTTCCAGCTTTCCACCGCTCTCCTCAACTTTGTCTGCATGAGCTTTTAGTTTGATGCCTTTTTTTATTTCCTTAGTTATAAAAGCTGTCTCTCCCCACCATTGGTGTTCTTGCTTTTAATTGAAATATACCTTTGTTCAACACAGTGAAAATCTCTTAGAAAGTCTTCCACCGTTCCTCAACTCAAGCATGTGCATGAGGTTCCTGAATTGACAGTTTTGACCAAGTTTTGTACAAAATGTTCTATTGATTTGACTTTATTACTTACATCCTTCATATACATGAGGAGTAAAAACCTTTACATTACATCTCCATCTAAATGTGCAAAATGCAATTTATAGTAATTTATACAAGTAATATGTACATAGGATAGTCAAAATAACATAGAAATACAGTTGTGTCAGCATGAATTAATCAGTCTGATGGCCTGGTGGAAAAAGCTATCCCAAAGCCTGTTGGTTATGGCTTTTATACAGTTTCCCAGATGGTAGCAGCTGGAACAGTTTGTGGGTGGGGTGACTCAGGTCCCCAATGATCCTTCGGGCCATTTTGACACACCTGCCTTTGCAAATGTCCTGAATAGTTGGAAGTTTACATCTGCCAATGTGCTGGGCTGTCCACACCACTCTCTGCAGAGTTCTGCTATTGAGGGAAATACAGTTCCCATACCAGGCAGTGATGCAGCCAGTCAGGATGCTCTCAATTGTGCCCCTGTAGAAAGTTCATAGGATTTGGGGGCCCATACCAAACTTCTTCAACAGTCTGAGGTGAAAGAGGTGCTGTTGTGCCTTTTTCACCACACAGCTGGTATGTACAGACCACGTGAGATCCTTGGTGATGTGTATGCTGAGGAACTTAAAGCTGTCACCCTCTCAACCCCAGATCCATTGATGTCAATAGGGCTAGACTATCTCCATTCCTCCTGTAGCCCACAACCAGCTCCTTTGATCTTGCGACATTGAGGGAGAGGTTGTTTTCTTGACTTCTCCTCTGTTGGCTGCCTCATTATTGTTTGCGATTAGGTTGTCATTGAACTGATAACTACTGCATGTTAGTCCTAAAATATATAATTACTGATTTAATTATTTTAAAAAAATAATTAATTAATTGGTGAAATTTTAATTTATGCTCCTGAAGTCTTCAGCTAAAGCCTCTCAATAATATTCCAGTCATGCAACTATGGTATTACCTTATCCTTATTTAGATTAACCTGTGGTGTTGAATGAGCTGATTTGTCATGTTGGAAGTGAAGGGGTGTTGACATATATTTTGGCTTGCAACCAAGGCACAGAAACAGGACGTTCTGAATTGCAACTTGTTTTACGTGTCTTTAGACCACTGCACTGAATTCTGATATAGCGATCTGAAGAGGCAATTGTATAAGTACTTTTATTTTAAGTTGCTTCCTGCACAGTGCTCACAAGAATAGACCTGACTGACAACAAGAGACTGAAATGTCTTAGTATAGGCCAGCTATAGGGAACTGCCTGATTACAAATGCATGACATATGGATTCCTTCTATATACAAATGCACTTCTATAATATTAGTCAACTCAAAAGGCTTGCATACTATAGGTATATCCATTTGTTTTTACAAATGTCAGAATTACATTTTCTGATCAACTTTATAGCTTTTCATGCCATTCATTATACCACTACAGAGGTATAGTTACCACGGGGAATGATTTTTTGTGTAGTTTCTAATCTCTCCAGACACCAAATTTTAAAAAAGGCATTCAAGTCAGGTAACTATATACACTTTATACCTGTCAGCCTGACATCAGTAGTGGGGAAGTAACTGGAATGATTCTAAGGGACAAGGTCTACCAGCATTTGGTTAGACTGAGTCTGATTTGGAGACAGCATGGCTTTATGTGTGGAAACTAATGCTTGATGAATCTTGCTTGAAGAGATAACTGTAAAGATAGATGAGAGTAGGGCAGTAGTTGTTGTCTATTTGGATTTTTTACAAGGACCTGCATGGTATGCTGGCTGGAAGTCCCATGGAAAAGCTCATAGGCAGATTCAAAACTTTCTCAGTGATACGAAACAGAGGGTGGTGGCTAAAAGTCATTTCTTGAGGCAGAGGGCAGTGACTAGTGTTGTGCTGCAGGGGTTAGTGTTGGGACCAATGTTCCCTCTAATTTATTGAAATATATTGAACATGCCAACAAGGTACAGGGTGACAACCTTTTGTGCGCTAGTAGGAGAAGGTGTATGCGTGAGCACACCTCAGAGGGAACATTGGTTGAGACCCTTGTTATTTGTTACTTGTGTAAGTGATTTGGATGCAAGTACAGTTTTTATCAGTAAATCAAATGCTGATACAAAATTAGGACTGTCACAACCATGAGCTCTGCCATGGGGTCTGCGCGCCATTGTAGGTGGGCTGCCGAATGGGATCAGCAATCATGCTCGTGAATATGCACGTTCCAGCCAATTCGTGTTTCATTATGGTGGTACTTAACTCTCTTCCTCTCATTTCACCTTGTTCAGACTTGACCAAAACACAGCAATGTCAACACTCCCTATTGGTCCCGGGAATTATGACGTCCATGTAGTTTGACATTGTAAACGAGCGCTATTTATTTAGTTTCAAGTTACTGCTTCTAAGTCGCAGTGTTGGCATTACCTTTCTGTTTGAGGGTTTTTGTTAATGGCCCTGTTGCTTTTCCTTTAATTCTGCAAGCTCTAATTAAAGGTCGGTGAACTGTTCATTTGCTTCAATGTCTCTCCTTTAGAAAGTCAAGCCAGCATAGGAGTTATACTATGAATGGTAGGGCACCAGGGAGTGTAATCGAACAGAGTGAGCAGTGGGTACAAATGCATAGTTCATTGAATGCAGCATCGCAGATAGACAGGGCAGTGAGAGAGATGCTTGGAACGTTGACCTTCATCATTGTGGCATTGAGTATAGGGGTTGGGATATCATGTTACAATTGTATAAACGGATAGTGAGCCCACACTTGGATTACTGTGGGCAGTTTAGCACACCTTGTTATACAGCAGCTTAGACATGTTAAATTGGAAACAGTGTATACAATATTTATGAGGATATTGTCAGGAGTAGAGGGACTGCTTTATAGGCAGATGTTGTGTTAATTTGGAAGGTAAAAGTCTTTTTCTCAGTGTAAGGAAGTCCATAATTAGGCATCGTAGATTTAGGGTGAGAGGGGAAAAGAAAATACTGACAGAATATAAATGTTGCAGGATAATTCCAGAAGTCTGATCCATGAACATTTTTGGTGGTGACTCAAGCGAGCCCTCATGGATCTTCTGCAGAGATTTATCTTTTATAAAAGGGACCCAAGGGGCAACTTTTTCATGTAGAGGGTGGTGAGTGTACAGAACCGGCTGCCAGAGGAAGTGGTTGAGGCAGGTCCAATAATATAATTTAAGGAGCACTTGGATAAGTACATGGAGAGGCAGAGCTTAGAGAAATATGGGTCAAATTTAGAAAATGGATGGGCATCATGGTTGATTGGGTCGAAAGGCCTGTATCTATGCTGTATTGTTCTCCATTATTCTGCTTTTCACTCCATAGCTACAACCTTATCTGCTGGTTATTTCCAGTCTTATATCTAATTTCAAAGAGCATCACAAAATGGGCAAAGTGTTGCGCAATAAAGCTTTGTGTCACATACGTTGGATCCAAGTGTTTAATTGCTATTTTCTTTGCAGTTTAACAATTACAGTTGAACAATTATTTGCCTGCTTGTATTTTAAGTAGTCCTTGCAGACATGTAACAGTTTACTTTGGTTTCCTAGTGGCCACTGTGTGTATATGCAATCTGCTTGGTGCTGCATTATTTGAATAGGAGCTTTCTCATTAGTTGACTCTTGTCTACAAATTTGAATGGAATGTTCCTTATCTATATAGTAAAAAAAGAGCTGCGTCATGTGGCAGTGCCATCTTAGTTCTTATTGCTTTTCTCTCCCTTTTCTTAGCAGACCTCCATCATTGTCTGTTTCAATTTCTCTTTGCCCTATCCATGCTAAATAAAACAATCATGTAGCAACAAGTTCTGTGCCTCTTTCCTGAGATTAAACTATCAGAATCCAAGAACTGGCATAGATGGTGGCAGGATGAGCACTGCAAAATTTAAGGATTTGGAACAATTGCAGACAAAGTGGACATCCTCTGTTCCAATTGCAGAGAAGGAAGGATGTGTTCTGGCTTCAATATCATCTTATGAAAATTAGGATTGAGGACTACCGTGTTACTATTTTGACAACAAAAAAGAGATTGGTAAAAATCAAGACAAGCCCTGAAATTAATATTGGGTTCAGCCATACTAGCGGGTGGGGTATGGGAGTATTTCAGTTGCAGGACAATATATTTTGGTTACACCGCAATCTATTTCAGTATCTAGTGAAATTAGTTTGGTTGTGCAATCTATTTGGTTGCAATTTGTTTCAGTTGCAGGACCAGCTATTCGATTGCAAACTATTAATATTTTGAGATTGCAGTGAAAGTAATATGAAGTATTAAGATCAAATCAAAACAATGGTCAAAGTCCTGAATTTTACTCCATCCTCCTACCTGAATAAAACACCTCAGTATAATAAAATTAATGAAAAAGTCTGGATGAAATACTCCAAAAATGTTAAGTTGATTAAGATTCAGAAAAGCTTGAGGGAAAAGATAAACCTGGGATGGCTGCTACTATTTAGAGATAAGAACATGTGGTTGGTGTAGTTGAATGTGCGAATAAATGAAACATTTAACGGGATGAGTAAAGAATTTTGCTAATATATTGGAAAAGAAAAACAAAACATTCCAAACATTTCAAAGTACGTTTATTATCAAAGAATGTGTAGATTATGCAACCTTGTGATTTGTTTGCTTACAGGTAGCCACAAAGCAAGAAACCTGAAAAAACCTAATTAAAGAAAAAAAATAAAATCAGCACCTGATGTGTGAGAGAATGGAAAATAAAACACAAATCATGCAAACAGCAATATTCAAAACCAAATTGAGTCCTCAGATCCAAACACTGGAGTTGGCCCAAAGCCTCATTTATCAGTTCATCATACTTGGAGGCACAGAGGTCTCAGCACGAGAAACCATCGCACAATGGTTTACAGTAATTGATGTAGCCAATGGATTCGGGTCAGTACCACTGATGCCTGAACGTCATCCGTATTTGTTTTTCAGTGTTGATGGTCAACAATACCAGTGGACAAGGCTACTACATGGTCTCCGCATCCGTCCCACTTTCTATCACGTGGCTTTGAGACAACATCTGAGTGACTTATCAACCACTGATTGGGCTATCATACAGTATGTGGATGATGTCCTGAATTCAACTGAAGCTACAGACCAGCATGAACTTGATGTGCTTTACTTGCTCGATTATTTATCCTCCAAAGGATACAAAGCAAATCTAAACAAAGTACAACTTCGGCAAGAGGAAGTAATTTACTTGGGACAGAAAATTCACTGAGGATCGTGTAAAAGCCTCCTGCAACAATTCAGCAACTCTAGTCATTTTGGGGTTTGTGGAACTACAATAGATCGTGGGTCAATTCATAAGCAGAAATTGCTCAACCAATCAACAGTATGTTGAAAGGCAGTAAGCACTCCAATGATTCTGTAACCCTTAATGAAGTTCAGCTGGAAACTTCTCAAACCTTAAAGGTGACATTGCACACTGTACCTGCAATAAACATCCATGACACAGGTAAACCATTGATCCTGTATTTCAGCGAGAAACATCGCTACATGATGGCAGTCTAAACTCAAGAACATGGAGAGTCACAGCATCCTGCTGGTTATTACTCTGCCAAATTGGATAATGTAGCATTAGGATGGGATCAGTCTTTACATGCAGTGCCGGCAACCTATCTAGCAATCATGGCTGTTTCTAGCACTGTGCTTGATCAAATTTTAAGTGTTTGATGCCCACACTCAGTACACAATTTACTGACTGTGAATAAGGCCTCTCACGTAACAGCGACTCAGTGGCCCAAGTGTATGCTTTTCTTGAGGCACCTAATATCATCATTCAATAAGTGAGCTCAGTGAATCCAGCTACACATTTATCATTGGATATGCAAGACTATGATGACCATGACTGTGCAAGGACAATGGTATGCCATGAAGATGCAAGTTATTACAAAGAACTACCTTTATCAAACGCAGATCTGATTCTCTATACTAATGGCTCCTCAATGGCTGCGAGAGGAATTTGAATAGCTTGATGGACTGTCGTTCCTGAAACTGAAGGAAACATGGCTCCTGGTATCTCTTTGCAACAGGCAGAACTAAAAGCTTTGACTGAAGCCTATAAGTTGGCAGAAGGAAGATCAGCTAATTTCTACACCGAATCTCAATATGCTTTTGGAGTTGTTTGTGATTTTGGAAACTAATGGAGACAGAAGATTTCTTACAGCCATAGGAACCCCAATCAAGAATGACTAACTAGTACAAGAACTCAAGGATGTCATACAATTGACATCAGAAGTCATATTAAAATGTATAAAAGCCACTCAAAAATGACTACAATGGAAAGACAGAGAAATGCATTCACGGATGAAATTGCAGAAAAGGCAGCACGGGGAGAAATAAAAACGTAGAAGTACCAAGACCATATACAGTGAACCCGACAACTGGAATTATGGAAACAAAGTTGAACTCTATATCTGTGGTGAACTATGTGCCTGTCTGGACACGACCCCTGCTGAATGCTCCTGTGGCTCCTCCCTCAGACCCCTGTATAAAGGCAATCAAGGCCTGAGCCCGGCCTCTCAGTCTCCAGGATGTAGTATGGTGGTCACTCACTGCTTGTTCCTTCTTCCAGTCAATAAAAGCCGATATCTCGCCTTCACGTCTGAGAGTGAGTTACTGATGGTGCATCAATATCAGAGATGAACATGCAAAATATTCGAGAGATTCAAGCTTGATGCTTTAACCAGGAAAAGTGCTTGTGGAGGGAGAGTGGTGGGAGGTTAAACAGTGATGGAGTATGGAGATATGGCACTAATCATAGATGGGCTCTAACTACATTGTCTCCTTATCTGTCACAGCAGATACACTCCCGAGGACACACTGAAGTGGAAAGACTGATTGATAGATTCTCTGAGTGGTGGTGGAATCCAGCCAGAGTTTGGAGCACAAAGATGAATGAGATGCCAGAAAAGAAATCCTGGATCAGCAGAAAAGCTACCATAATTAAATGCTCCGGTCTACCTGCTGTATTTTCACACTTACAAATGGACTACAGCTCCTTACCAAAATATCAAGGGCCACGGATGTACTAGCAATAGTGGACAAGTTGTAAGTGGAAACTATTCCAGTAAGGAAAGCTACTGCCACACACACAGCAAATACAATGATCAACATGGACCATTAACCCAAGCTGTACAGTCTGCTTCTCAACAAATTCCTGTCACTTGAAGTGATCCAGCAGAAGGAGGAAACACCCCGAGTCCTGGTGAGTGGATCCTGATGGCCTTTGGCTCTTCCTATGGTTGTGTGGCATCAGATCAACCCCAAAACGAAACTAAACTAAACTAAACGAAACAAGAAAATGAAACTAAGTCCATTCAAGGAGGCAGCGGGAGAGCACCTAAGGATTTTCAGCGGGAAGACATTTTGAATTCTCGGGTGAAGAGGGAGGCCAGACTGCGCAGGCGCGTGACGTCAGCCAGTTGAGCACGAACAGTTTAAAAAGACGGCAGCCATATCCAGCGGGCATCGTTGGGAGCAGAGTGACAGACAGCAGAGTGAAGGGGCTTTGGCTCCACGGGCTTCGGTGGTAACGGGACAAGGTGAGGCAGTTGTTGATTGCAAAAGGAGGTAGTATGTGTGTGAGGCCAATTTTCTGTGGTCGGTGTCAGATGTGGGAGGTCCTGGAGTCTCCTGGCATCCCGGACGGCCACATCTGCACCCGGTGCATCGAGATGCAACTCCTAAGGGACCGTGTTAGGAAACTGGAGCTGCAGCACGATGACCTTCGGCTGGTCAGGGAGAGTGAGGGGGTGATAGAGTGGAGTTACAGACGGGTGGGCACTCCAAGGCCACGGGGGACAGAGAAATGGGTCACAGTCAGGAGAGGGAAGGGGAAGAGTCAGGTACTAGAAAGTACCCCTGTGGCTGTAGCCCTTGACAATAAGTACTCCTGTTTGAGTACTGTTGGGGGGGGATAGCCTACCTGGGGGAAGTGACAGTGGCCATGCCTGTGGCAGAGAGTCTGGCCCTGTGGCTCAGAAGTGTAGGGAAAGGAAGAGGAAGGCAGTAGTGATAGGGAACTCTATAGTCAGGGGTTCAGACAGGTGATTCTGTGGACGCAAGAAAGAAACTCAGATGATAGTTTGCCTCCCAGCTGCCAGGGTCTGGGATGTTTCTGATCGCGTTCAAGATATCCTGCAGTGGGAGGGAGAACAGCCAGAGGTCGTGGTACATATTGGTACCAATGAAATAGGTAGGAAAAGGGAAGAGGTCCTGAAAGAAGACTACAGGGAGTTCGGAAGGAAGTTAGGAAGTTAAAGCAGGACCTCAAAGGTAGTAATCTCGGGATTACTGTCTGTGCCATATGCCATATGACGGTGAGAATAGGAATATAATGAGGTGGAGGACAAATGCGTGGCTGAAGGATTGGAGCAGGGGGCAGAGATTCAGAATTCTGGCTCATTGGGACCTCTGTTGGGGCAGGTGTGACCTGTACAAACAGGACGGGTTGCACTTGAATCCCAGGGGGACCAATATCCTGGCGGGCAGGTTTGATAGAGCTGTTGGGGAGGGTTTAAACTAGTTTGGCAGGGGGTTGGGAATCAGAATGTGAGTGCAGGGATTAAGGTAGAAGTACAAGGGGATGATGCTAAGAGTTCTGAGTTGATGAGGAAGGACAGGCAGAGGACAGAACATAATTGTAACCAGTTAAAGGGGTTGAAATGTGTCCATTTCAATGCTAGGAGTATTAGGAACAAGGAGGATGAATTTAGAGCATGGATTAGTACGTGGAACTATGATGTTGTGGCCGATACTGAAACTTGGTTGGAGGAAGGGCAGGATTGGATGATGCAGGTCCGGGGGTTCAGTTGTTTTAAAAGAAATAGGATGGGAGGTAGAAAAGGGGGGGGAGTGGCATTGCTGGTTAGGGATAGTATCACGGCTATAGAAAGGGAGGACGCTGCAGAAGGAGTGTCCATGGAGTCTGTCTGGGTGGACGTCAGAAATAGGAGGGGATCAAATACTGTGCTGGGAGTAGTCTATAGGCCCCCAAATAGCCCTTGGGACACTGAGGAGCAGATAAGTAGGCAGATTTTAGAATGGTGCAGGAAATACAGGGTAGTAGTTATGGGAGAATTCTACTTCCCTCATATTGACTGGCACCTCCTGAGGGCAAGGGGGATAGATGGGGCTGAATTTGTCAGGTGTGTTCAAGAGGGATTCCGGACCAGTACGTGGACCAGCCAACGAGAGGAGAGGCTGTACTGGATCTAGTTCTGGGTAATGAACCTGGTCAGGTGACAGACCTCTTGGTGGGGGAACATTTTGGTGAGAGTGACCACAATTTCCTTAGCTTCAGCATAGCTATGGAAAGGGATAAAATTGGATGAAATGGTAAAAAGTTTAACTGGGGAAGGACTAACTTTGAAGGGATGAGGCAGGAACTAGCGGGAGTAAATTGGAAACAGACGTTCAAAGGGGAAAGCACAGAAGTAATGTGGGAGAAGTTTAGGGACCACTTGAGCTGGGTTCAGGATAGGTTTGTCCCACTGAGGCAAGGAAAAAATGGTAGGGAAAGGGAACCGTGGCTGATGAAACATGTGAGACAGCTTGTCAAGAGGAAAAAGGAAGCATATGTTAGTTATAAGAAGCAGGAAGTAGGAGGGGCTTATGAGAATGATAGGGTAGCCAGGAAAGAGCTAAAGAAAGGACTTAGGAGAACTCGAAGGGTGCCTGAGAAGGCATTGGCATGTAGGATTAAGGAGAACCCCAAGGCGTTCTGTGTGTATGTGAAGAATAGGAGGATGACGAGAACGAAGGTGGAACCGCTAAAGGATAAAGAGGGCAACATGTGCCTGGAGGCGGAGGAGGTTGGGGAGGTCCTAAATGAATACTTTGCTTCAGTATTCACAAGTGAAAAGGATCTTGATCAGGATGAGGTCGAAGTAGAATGGGCCTGTGTGCTGGACAATGGGGAGATTAAGGAAGAAGAAGCGCTGGATCTTCTTAAAAACATAAGATTTATAAATCCCCAAGGCCGGATATGATACACCCCAGGTTGTTGTGGGAATTGAGAGAAGAGATCGCAGGAGCATTAGCTATGATCTTTGAATCCTCTTTGCCTGCAGGGGAAGTGCTGGAGGACTGGAGAATGGCAAATGTAGTTCCCTTGTTTAAAAAAGGTAATAGGGAGAAACCTGCGAACTATAGACTGGTGAGTTTTACGTCAGTGGTCTGCAACCTACTGGAAAGGATTCTTAAGGATAGGATCTATGAGCATTTGGAGAAGTACAGTCTACTCATGGATAGTCAACATGGCTTTGTGAAGGGAAGATCGTGCCTCACGAGCCTGCTTACGTTTTTTGAAGAGGTAACAAAAGAAATTGATGAGGGTAGGGTAGTGGATGTGGTCTACATGGACCTTAGCAAAGCATTTGACAAGGTCCCTTATGAGAGACTCATCCAGAAAGTCATGAGGCATGGGATAAGTGGAACCTTGGCTGTTTGGATAAAAAAAAACTGGCTTAAAGGAAGAAAGCAGAGGGTAGTTGTGGAAGGAAAGTATTCTGCCTGGAGGTTGTGACTAGAGGAGTGCCGTAGAGATCTGTCCTGGGACCCCTTCTATTTGTGAGTTTTATAAATGACCTGGATGTAGAGGCAGAAGGATGGGTGAGTAAGTTTGTGGATGACATGAAGATTGGAGGAGTTGTGGATGGAGTTGTAGGTTGTCAAAGGTTACAAGAGGATATATACAGGCTGCGGAGTTGGGCAGAAAAATGGCAGATGGAGTTCAATCCGGACAAGTGTGAGGTGATGCATTTTGGAAGGACAAACCAGAAGACTGAGTACAAGATTAATGGTCAGTTACTTAAGAATGTGGATGAACAAAGGGACCTAGCGGTTCAAATCCATACATCCCTCAAGGTCGCTGCGCAGGTTGATAGGGTAGTTAAGAAGGCCTATGGGATGCTAGGCTTCATTAACAGGGGGATTGAGTTCAAGAGTAGAGAGGTCATGTTGCAACTCTACAAATCTCTGGTGAGACCGCACTTAGAGTATTGTGCTCAATTCTGGTCACCTCATTATAGGAAGGATGTGGAAGCTATGGAGAAGGTGCAGAGGAGATTTACCAGGATGTTGCCTGATTTGGAGAACAAGTCATATGAAGCAAGGTTAGCAGAGATGGGACCTTTCTCTTTGGAGTGTAGAAAAATGAGAGGGGACTTGATAGAGGTCTACAAGATAGAGAGGCGTAGATAAGGTGGATAGTCAGTACTTGTTTCCCAGGGCACCAATAGCAAACACCAGAGGGCATATGTACAAAATAAAGGGAGGGAAGTTTAGGGGAGACATCAGGGTTAAGTTTTTTACACAGAGGGTTGTGAGTGCCTGGAATGACTTGCCAGGGATGGTGGTGGCAGCTAAAACATTAGGGGTATTTAAGAGCCTCTTGGACAGGCACATGGATGAAAGAAAAATGGAGGGTTATGGGATAGTGTGGGCTTAGTACATTTTTTTAAGGATTATATGGGTCGGCACAAAATGGAGGGCTGAAGGGCCTGTACTGGGCCGTAGTGTTCTATGGTTCTAAGGTCCATTGCGGATACGATAGGGTCTTTTAAGAGGCTTTCAGATAGGTACATGGAGCTTAGTAAAATAGAAAGCTATAGGTAAGCCTAGTGACTTCTAAGGTAGGGATGTGTTCGGCACAACTTTGTGGGCTGAAGGGCCTTATTGTGCTGTAGGTCCTCTATGTTTCTAAGGTGGTAACAGGTTGTCCTATGCCACTGCCAGGAGCTCTCAATCTCAGAGAAGCTGATAAACACATTATGACAGTTTTGTTAACCATTGTGGGAAATTAAGAAATTGCACAAGGATCCGTTGGGCGCTCGCTGGGAAAGTCCTTATCAAGTGATGTTAATTACCAACTCAACAATGAAGGTAGAAGGCAAAAGTAAGCGGATACACATTTCTATTTCTATTTTTCTTTGTTCAATCAATGCTTAATACAACGATTGTGAAGCAACAAGTTTTGTGCCTTTTTCCTGACTTCTGAAAGATCCTTGGATTAAAATGTCAGCATCCAGCCTGCACATGTAAACCTAGGAAATGGAACTGATGTATCATCTTAGCTCAGTATCTTCCACTTGATATGCATAGAAGCAGAAAATGCTGGAAATTTTTAACAGATTAGGCCGCACCTAGGAAAAGAGAAACAGAGAGAGCATTTCAGGATATAGACCTCTCGACAGAACTGCTCCCTAATGTTCTGAATTCTTCCAACAGTTTCTGCTTTAATTTCAGACTTAAAGGACCTGCAGCGTTGTTTTACAAACGTATTTACATTACCTTCCTCTGCATTTATCTTTTTGTTGGAACAAACAATGTAAGGCATGTCACCATCATGGATGAGAAGTTCTGCGGACCCTGAACTAGGAGGTCCTACTCCACAGTTTTGTTGCTGGCAGTGGGTTGCATCAGCCAAAATCCTTCCTTTGGGCTCTGATTCATGCACTCTGGTGTTACAGTGCCATTGTGGGCAAGAATATTATAGAAAAGCAGACACAGAAGAGAGCAACAATTAAGGTCCGAGGAAAGTAGCAGCTGATCATTTTGCTGTTTGCAGCCTGATATGCTTCCATGCAGGTTGTCAAAATAAACAGATGGTCAATAAGAAGTGTCGGGCAAATGGATAAAAGAAGTAGTTGTTGACTTGTCTCACTTGTAATGAGCTATTATGTAAATAAGTTTAGCAACATCACTTGTATTGCTGGTGAACTTTAAAGTCGGAGCTGTTCATAATTGCTATGTCATTTTAAACCACAAGAGCCTTGGTTGGGGTCAGTCATTATAGAGACAAGTACAGTATTTACACTGAGACAAAGACCTTCTCACACAAGGCTTGCCCCCATAAGGTTCAGTTTGAAAATTGAGAGCATGGAAACCAAGAAAAGCTAACTCACCTTGCCAAATATCATGGCCATATAGATTAGTTGTGCATAGTTATCCACAGGTATACTCATAATAAAGGGAATCATGCGAGCAGAAAAAAAACTGCTTTATTGTGAATACCAGCGCTAACTGTAGTTATTACCATTCAACTATCAGGCTCTTGAATCAACATGGATAACTTCACTCACCTCAACACCAAACGGATTCCACTGCCTATGAACTCACTTTCAAGGACTCTATGACTCACGGTCTCAGTATTATTTATTTACTTATGTATTTTATCTAGTTGTCTATCTAGTTATTTATTTATAATTTTTGCATTTGCACAATCTGTCTTCTTTTGCACATTATTTGTCAGTAGTATTTCATTGATACTGTTGTATTTCTTTATTCTGTGAACGCCTGCAAGAAAATTATTCGCATGGTAGTATATGGTAACATATAAGTACTTTGGTAATAAATTTACTTGGAACCATAGACATTGATGTGGTATAGTCAAATAGGATTAAGTAATATGACAAGGAAAGGCCCATGAAAGAAAATTCTCCACAAAAAATCCATGAGAGCTCTGATCATTGCCATAATGTTCACGGAATTCCCCTGCACCTTGTGTATGGTTTCAGTAATTGCTTAATATTACTTTGAAGGTGTTGGCAGAAATGGGATTCAAAAAGCCACAGTTTGAGCAGTATGGCTATTTATTCACAGAGGCTTTACAATGTTGGCATTTCAGAAGCAGTACAGGATCAATGAGTGGCAGGAGAAGATAGCGAATTGCAGAGAAAGGATTAAAAGATCAGACAATCGAGAGTGATTTCAGAGATTGGGTTCCAGTGTGCAAAATACAAAAATGGCCATATTTTGCTTTGTTACTTACAGATTCTTCTTCTTGAGTCCTTAGCATTGATGACCTTCCACCTCCATCGTCCTCTGTTCTGAGCCACTTTCTCGAGGGTAAACCAGCAGTGTCCCCATCATCTAACTTCAGCTTCAATGTCTCTCCTCCATGTGTTCTTTGGATGTCCCTGTCTCTTCTTTCCTTGGGGATTCCATTTCAATGTCAGCCTGGTGATGTTGTTGGTTGGCTTCCTCAAGGTTCAAACTTTCTGCCTAATCACTCAAAGAGTTAACCTGCATGTGCATGTAATGAGAGCTGTATAACTCACCTCCTTCTACCTTAGGCCACAAACTTATCAATCACCCATCTGTGGACACTTTCTGGAGGTCCAAGATCTGTATGCTCCACGACCGCTGGACTAAGTGTGTAAATGTAGGAGGGGACTACGTTGAAAAATAAATGTGCTAGGTTTTCTAAAATTGACTCTACCTTAGGCCACGAACTTATCAATTACCCCTCATATATGTCACCATACTCAATAAATCTATAATGGAATAATATCCATAATCGAATCAATGAAAGACCACAACAACTAGGGCGTTCAAACAGTGTGCAAAAGCCAACAATCTGTGCAAATACAAAAAGAAAGAAATAATAATAAATGCAAAAACGAAAAGTATTGAGAACATAAAATGAAGGGTCCTGGGAAGTGAGTCCATTGGTTGGGGGAACATCTCAATGTTGGGGCAAGTGAAGTTGAGTGAAGTTATCCCCTCTGGTTCAAGAGCCTGATGCTTGAGGGGTTATAACTGTTCCTGAACCTGGTGGTGTGAATCCAGAGGCTCCTGTCCCTTCTTCCTGATAGCAGCATCTAGAAGAGAGAATGTCTTGGGCGGTGAGGATCCATAATGATGGATGACCAGTGGTTTGGAGGGCATTATCCATTATGAACTGGGCCATATTCATTACTTTTGTAGGATTTTCCATTCAAGAGCATTGGTGTTTCCATACTCTGCTGTAATGCAATCCTACTGCTCATCAATGGAATTTTGTCAATGTTTTAGATGTCATACTGAGTCTTTGCAAATTCCTAAGAAAGCAAAGGTACTGTTGTGCTTTCTTCATAATTGCACTTACATGCTGGGCCCAGGACAGGTACACTGGAATCACAACACAGAGGAAGCTGACCCTTTCCATCTCTGATCCTTCGATGAGGACTGGCTCATGAAGCTCTGGTTTCCTCCTTCTGAAGTCAATAATCAGCTCCTTGGTCTTGCTGACATTGAGTGAGAGGTTGTTGTTGTGGCATCCCTCAGCCAGGTGGTCAGTCTCCTTCCTATATGCTGATTCATCATCACCTTCGATTTGGCCTGCAACAGTAGTGTCATGAGCAAACTTGAATATATTATTGGAGCTGTACTTAGCCACACAGTTATAAGTGTAAAGTGAGTAGAGTAGGGGGCTAAATACACAGCCTTGTGTGCATGTGTGCTGATGGAGATCGTGGAGGAGATGTTATTGCCAACTTAAACTGACTGGGGTCTGCAAGTGAGGAAATCGAAGATCTAATTGCACAAGGAGGCATTGAGGCCAAGGTATTGAAGCTTATTGATTAGTTTGAGGGAATGATGGTACTGAATGCTGAGCTGTAGTTGATAAAGAGCATCCTGATGCATGCCTCTTTGCTGTCCAGATGTTCCAGGGTTGAGTGAAGAGCCAGAGAGATGGCACCTTCTGTGGACCTGTTGAACAGACAGACAAATTGGAGTGTACCCAAGTTGCTTCTCCGTTAGGAGTCGATACATTTCATCACCAACCTCTCAAAACACTTCATCACTGTGGATGTAAGTGCTACTGGCCGATAGTCATTGAGGTAGGTTACCACGTTCTTCATAGGCGCCGGTATAATTGAAGTCTACTTGAAGCAGGTTGGTATCTCAGACTGCTGAAGTGAGAGGTTAAAGATCTCAGTGAACACTCCAGCCAGTTGATCAACACAGGTTTTAAGTACTTGGCCAGGTACCCTGTCTGGACCAGATGTGTTTCCCTCTTGAAGGCTGCCTCAGAGACTGAAATCACAGAAATGGGGGTTGTGAGAGTTCTTGATGATTCCTCCATGTTTTGATGGTCAAACAAGCATAAAAGCCATTCAGCTCATCTGGAAGTGAAGCCCTGTTGTCACCCATGTTGCTTGATTTAACTTCATAAGAGGTGATAGTATTCATGCTCTGCCATAACTGTCGAGCATCCTTTGTTGACTGGAGTTTAGTCCGGAATTGCTACTTGTCCATGAGGTAGTTTTTCAGACCTCTTGTTACTTTCTTGGTCACCAGGCTTAAATGTCTCTGATCTGGACCTCAGCAGATTGTGGATCTCATGCTTCATCCAGATCTTCTGGTTAGAGAAGACTGAATGATTTTATGGGTACACACTCATCAACAGTTGTTTTAATAAAGTTTGTGAAAACCGGGGTGCATTCATTCAGATTCACAGATGAGTCATTAAGCATGGCTCAGCCCACTGACTGAAAGCAATCCCATAGCAGCTCCTCTGCTCCCACAACCATCTTTCTGTTGTCCTTATCTGTGGAGTCTGCACTTTAGCTTCTCCCTACATACAGGTAGAATTGGAGAAGGATCCAATTTACAAAATGTGGTCTAGGCATGGAATGGTAGGCATTCTTTGTCTTCGTAGAACAGTGGTCTAGTGAATTGGGACCTCCAGTGCTACAGGTTATATGCTGATGGCAATCGAGCAGGGTTTTCTTCAAACAAGACTATAATTTGAAATGTGTCAGGGATGAACTGTTTCTTGTTTGGAGCCGGAATCATGCAGTATCTCAAGCACTTGATTATAGTTGGCCACTGGAGGTATGTAAACTGTGGTCAGGATAATGAAGGATAATGAACTCACAAGGTAAATAAAACAGATGGCATTTGATCATCAGGCACTTAAAGTCGGAGCTTGACAATGCCATCACATCAGAGCACCACAAAGAGTTTACCATGAAACACATACCTCCCCCTTTTGCCTTTTCAGAATCAGCAATTCGATCCATCTGTAAACTGAAAGCCTTCTGGTCTGACCGCCGTGTGTAGGGAGAAAGCCGTATCAGACTTAGAACACAACAATCTCTCATTTCCCTCCGATACAGAAATCTTGCCCTTAGGACCTCAATTTTGTTCTCCAGTGACTGCACATTTGCTGTCAAGATTCTAGGTACAGGCAGACTTGTCCCTCCATGTTTCAGCCTGGCTTGGAGTCCCCACATCCTTGCTTCCAGCGATGGCAATGATTTTCATCCACTTAAATGCGATGAACTTGCTTAGTCTGCTGAGTCCTTCAGACGATCGTGAAATCTATAGATCATTAAGCTGATTTAAAAGTACATTGCTTAGAAGGAAGTTACATGCTGCACATTACAGTGAAAATAATTCAAAAGCGGTATATTTAGAAGTATTGTCCAGAGTCTACAGAACGTCACCATGATTTACCAATGCATCTTATAGAGCTAAACTAGATTGGTAGAGGGAATGGGAGACAGAGTGATAGGTCAGATGATGGAACAGTTGGTGTAAAGGTAGATGCAATGTGTGAAGAGACAATGAGAAAGTTTAAGGCATAAATGCAGTCAGCTGGCTCGGTTGAAATATGTTTACTTCTTGCAAGAAGTATGGAGAAAAAAGGGTGATAAACTCAGACCATGGGTCAGTACATTGAACTATGACGTTGTGTCCATGACAGAGACTTGGACATCAGAAGGGCAGGTATGACTGCTGTATGTTCGGGGTTTAGTTGTTTTCAAAGTGATAGGAAGGGAGATAGAAGATGTGGGGGAATGGCATTGCTAATCAGGGATAACATCGTGACTGCAGATGGGGGTGATGTCATGGAAGGGTCATCTACTGAGTTAGTGTTGGTGGAAGTCCAATGCAGGAAGGGAACAATCACTGTAAGTAAAGAACAGGAAGATGAATCGTATGAGGTAGGGCTGAGGGACAAAAGAGGAAACATTTGCCTAGAGTAGGAAGAGGTAGGGGAGGTTGCTTCAGTATTCACCAGTGAGAGGGGCTTTGACTAATGTGAGGTTAATGTATAACAGTCTAATATGCTGAAGCATGCCGACTTTAAGAAAGAGGAATTATTGAAAAGCACTGGGGCAAATGACTAGAGAGGATCCTCAGAGACAGGATTTATGAATACTTGGACAAGCATAGGCTGATTAAGGATAGTCTTTGTGACGCTTTGTGAATTGCCTCTAGAACTTTTTCAAGGAAGTGACAAAACAAATTGATGAAGATAGAGCGGTGGATATGCTGTATATGGATTTTAGTAAGGTAGTAAACAAAGTTCAGAAAGTTAGGGGAAACTTGGCTGCATGGATTTGAAATTGGCTAGCTAATAGAAGTAAGATGGGGTATGTTCTGCCCGGAGGTCAATGACCAGTGGTGTTCTGCAGGGATCTATTCTCTTTGTGATTTTTATAAATGAATTACATAATGAAGGGAAGGATGTGTTTGTAATTTTACAGAAGAAACCAAGGTTGGTGGTATATTGAATAGTGTAGAATGCCATCATATTTTACAATGGGATACTGACAGGATGCATAGCTGGGACAAGATGTGAGAGACACAGTTTAATCTGGAAAGATAGAAACAAAGTTGAACTTGAAGGCAGAGTACAAAGTTAATCACATAAATATTAGCAGTGTGGAGAAACAGAAGGACATTGGTCACACAAGGAAATCTGCAGATGCTGAAAATTGAAGCAACACATACAAAATGCTGGTGGAACACAGCAGGTCAGGCAGCATCTATAGATAGATAGATAGATACTTTATTCATCCCCAAGGGGAAATTCAACATTTTTCCAGTGTCCCATACACTTATTGTAGCAAAACTAATTACATACAGTATTTAACTCAATATAATTTGATATGCATCTAAAATCACCCTCCCAAAAAGCATTAATAAATAGCTTTTTAAAAATTCTTAAATAGTTTACTAAAGTGCATTGAGTGGTAACTTAAGCTCAGTCCTAACCCTGGCACTTAACATGTCTTGCCCCTGGTGGTTGAATTGTAGAGCCGAATGGCGTTGGGGAGTAATGATCTCTTCATCCTTTCTGAGGAGCATTGCATTGACAGCAACCTGCCGCTGAAGCTGCTTCTCTGTCTCTGGATGGTGCTGTGCAGAGGATGTTCAGGGTTTTCCATGATTGACCGTAGCCTACTCAGCGCCCTCCGCTCTGCCACCGATGTCATACTCTCCAGTTCTGTGCCCACAACAGAGCCCACCTTCCTTACCAGCTTATTAAGACGTGAGGCGTCCCTCTTCTTAATGCTGCCTCCCCAGCACGCCACCACAAAGAAAAGGGCACTCTCCACAACTGACCGATAGAACATCTTCTGCATCTCACTACAAACATTGAATGACGCTGGCCTTCTGAGGAAGTACAGTCGACTCTGTGCTTTCCTGCACAGGGCATCTGTGTTGGCAGTCCAGTCTAGCTTCTCGTCTAACTGCACTCCCAGATACTTGTAGGTCTTAACCTGCTCCACACATTCCCCATTAATGATCACTGGCTCCATATGAGGCCTAGGTCTCCTAAAGTCCACCACCATCTCCTTGGTCTTGGTGATATTGAGACACAGGTAGTTTGAGTTGCACCATATCACAAAGTCCTGTATCAGTTTCCTATACTCTTCCTCCTGACCATAGGGAGAAGCACAGTCAATGTTTCAGGCCGAGACCCTTCGTCAGGACTAATTGAAAGAAAAGATAGTAAGAGATTTGAAACTAGGAGGGGGAGGGGGAAATGCGAAATGATAGGAGAAGACTGGAGGGGGGTGGGGTGAAGCTAAGAGTTGGAAAGGTGATTGGCAAAAGGGATACAGAGCTGGAGAAGGGAAAGGATTATGGGACAGGAGGTCTCGGGAGAAAGAAAGAGGGAGGGGAGCACCAGAGGGAGATGGAGAATGGGCAGAGTGATGGGCAGAGAGAGAACAAGAAGGGGAGGGGGGGAAAATAAATAAATCAGGGATGGGATAAGAAGGGGAGGAGGAGCATTAACGGAAGTTAGAGAAGTCCATGTTCATGCCGTCAGGTTGGAGGCTACATTGGAGGATGTTGGTGTCCAAGTCCATAAATCTCTCAAAATTGCTGGGCAAGCTGATGCAGTGGTTAAGGTGTATAGTGTGTTGGCCATTTTAGTAAGGGGATTGAGTTCAAGAGCTGCGAGGTAATGTTGCAGCACTATAAAACTCTGGTTAGACCTCACTTGGAGTATTGTGTTCATTTCTGGTCATCACATTACAGGAAGGATGTGGATGCTTTAGAGATTGCTCAGACAAAATTTACCAGGATACTGCCTGGACCAGTATGAGAAAAGTTGAATAAACCAGTGTTTTTCTCTTTGGAGTGAAGGAGGATGAAAGGCAACTTGATAGAGTGCAGATAAGATGATGAGAGGCATAAATAGAGTGGACAGCCAGTGCCTTTTTCGCAGGGTGGCAATGAGAGGACATTTTTACTGTGATTGAAGGAAAGTATTGGGGATGTCATAGGGAGGGTTTTTTTCCACAGAGAATGGGAAGTCTGTGGAATGCACAGTCAATGCTGGTGGAAGAGTTACTGTAGATACATTTAAGAGATTCTTAGACAGGCAAATGGAAAAAAGAAAATTGGAGGGCTGTGCAGGAGAGAAGGGTTAGATTGATTTTTCAGGTAGGTTAATATGCTGGCACTACATCATTGGCTGAAGGGCGTGTACTGTGCCGGATTGGTCCATGTCTTCCCGTTCATGCTTTCCTTGCCTCGAGAGTAGCATGAACATGATAAGCTCAGCTGGACAAATACGATAGTAAACATTTTGAATTGTGGTATCTACATCGTTGATGACTGCAGAGTGAACATCGATAGCAGCACTCATACCTTGGATTAAACTCCTGAAATTAGAATCATGGAAAAATTATGCCCCTTTCTCTCATTGTGTCAGAACTAGTTGAAACATAACTGTCTCACTGAATTCCTCCCTCTGTTCTAGTTCGAGATCACAGCTCTTTTACTTGATGAGAGTTCTCATGTAGGGACTTCCAGATTCCTACCACCAATAGGTGAAGATGTTTTTTGTCAGCTCCAATCTTATTCAATTACTTTAAATCTGATCAGATTTTTCATCCTTTTTGTAAGGCATTGCAACAACAACCTTGCAAAGAATGTTAGTACGACCAACGAACTGATTGTAATCTTCAGGAAATCAAGGAAATACACACCAGTCCTTTTCAAGGGGTCGGCAGTGGAAAGGTTGAGCAGTTTCAAGTTCCTGGGTGTCAGCATCTCTAAAGATCAGTCCTGGGTCCAACATATTGATGTAATTATGAAGAAGGCATGTCAACCATCATTTTTCATTAGGAGTTTAAAGAGATTTGGTATGTCATCAAAGAGTCTAGCAAAATTTTGGCAAATATACAGTGGAGGGCATTCTAACTGGTTGCATTACTGTCTGGTATGGAGGGGGCCACTGCACAGGATCGGAAAATGCCACAGAGGTTTATAAACTCAGCCAGGTCCATCATGGGCACTAGCCTCCCCGTATCAGGGGCATCATCAAAAAGTGATGCCTCAAAAAGATGACATCCGTCATTAAGGACCACCACTACCCAGGGTATGCCCTCTCCTTATTACTACCATCAGGGAGGAGGTACACATTCAGCGTTTAGGAACAGCTTCTTCTCCTCCATTTTGCTCTTTGGTTGCACTTTAAAAATATTTCCTATTGTAATTAATGATATATTTTATGTACTGCACTGTACTGCTACGGCATAAAAACAGATTTCCTGACATACAGTATGTCAGTGATAATAAACCTGATTCTGATATAGATCCTTCCTGTTTACTCCATCGAGATCCCACAGAACTGTAAAATGTTAGTTGACTCTCCCCTTAGCCTGCTCCGTTCCAGTTAAAATAACTTTGGTGTACTAAATTTTCTTCATAGTTGACATGTTCTGTAGTCGGGACAGAGGAACTTACATGGATGCTGCAATGTGTAGAAAATGTGTTTGCTGGGGGGTGGGGGTGAGGGTCTTGAATTCACATCCATAAAGGGAGAGAGAGAAAACTTAATCTTATTCAAAAAAGAATTTGGATTTGTTCCTGAAGAGAGGTAATCTACAGGTCTACAGCCCTAGTGGTGGAAGATGCAATTAGCTTGAATTGTGTTTTTAAAACCAAAATGGGCACAATAGGCTGCATGTTCTCTTTTTGTATCACAGGATTTTCATCTTTCATTCCTTTTCAGAAGGTATATGGTGATACTGCTAAGTCTTCAATTGCTCATTTCTTACTGGACTCAAGAAGATGAGGATGAGCCACAATACCATAAGACCATAAGATTTACTATCAGAATTAGGCCAGTTGGCCTATCCAGTTTGCTCCACCATTTCATCATGGCTGATCGAATTTTCCTTTCAGCCTCAATCTCTTGTCTTCCCCCATATCCTTTCATGTCTATGAACATTCAAGAATCAATAAACCTCTACTTTAGTATACATAATGACTTGGCATCCAAAGCTGCCTGTGGCAATGAATTCCACAGATTCACCACTCTCTGGCTAAAGAAATCCCTCCTCATCTCCTTTCTATTCTGAGGCTGTGTCCTCTGGTCTTAGACTCCACCACCATAGGAAATATCCCCTCCACATCTACTCTATCAAGGCCTTTCACCATTCAATAGGTTTCAATGCGGTCAACCCTCAGGTCTTCTAAATTCCAGTGAATACAGTCCCAGAGCCGTCAAGCACTCTTCATATGACAGGCTGCTCAATCCTGAAATCATTTTTGTGAACCTTCTTTGAACCCTCTCCAGTTTCAGTACATCCTTCCTAAGATAAGAGGTACAAACATACTCACAATACTCCAATGAGGTCTCACCAGTGCTTTATAAAGTTTCAACATTACATCCTTGTTGTTATATTTTAGTCCTCTTGGAATGAATGCTAACATTGTATTTGCCTTCCTCACCACCTTTGCACCTCAGCTTTTGTATTTTCTCTCTATTTAGAAAAGAGTTCATCTACCAAAGTGCATGACCATGTACTTCCCTACACTGTATTCCATCTGCCATTTCTTTGTCCATTCTCCTAATCTGCTCTCTACTTCCTTAAAACAACCTCCAACTTCAATCTTCATATCATTTACAAACTTTGCGACAAAGCCATCAATTCTATCATCCAAATTTGATATATAATGGAAAAAGAATCAGCCCCAACACAAACCCCCTGGAACTAGTGAAAACTCCGCTAGTCACTGGTATCCAATCAGAAATGACTCTCTTCATTCCTACTTTTTGCCACTTGCCAATCAGCCACTGCTTTATCCATGTTAGAATCTTTCCTTTAATACCATGGGTTGGTAACTTGCTAAGCAGTCTCACATGTGGCATTAAGTCAAAGGCTTTCTGAAAATCTAAGTACACAACATCAACCAATTCTCCTTTATCTATCTTACTTGTTATTTCTTTAAAGAATTCCAACAGATTCATCAGGCAAGATTTTCCTTTGAGTAAATCATGCTGACAACAGCCTAGTTTGCCATGTGCCTTCAAGTACTTTGAGACCTCATCCTTAATAATTGACTCTAACATCTTCCCAACCACTGAGGTCAGGCTAACTGGCCTACAGTTTCCTTTCTTCCTTTCTCCCTTCTTGAAGAGTAGAGTGACATTTGCAATTTTCCAGTCTTCCAAAACCATTGCAGAATCTAGTGATTCTTGAAAGATCATTACTGATGCCTCCACAATCTCCTCAGCCACCTCTTTCTGAACCCTGGGGTGTATACCATCTGGTCTAGGTGAATTATCCACCTTCAGACCTTTCAGTTTCCCAAGAAGCTTCCCTCTGTTTATGGTAACTTCACATACTTCATGACCCCTGACACCTGGAACTTCTACCATATTACTGGTGTCTTCCACAATGAAGACTGTTACAAAAATACTTATTCAGTTCATCTACTGTTTTGTTGCCACCCGTTACTATCTCTCCAGCATTGTTTTGAAGCAGTTCGATATCCACCCTTGCCTCCCTTTTCCGCTTCATGTATCTGAAGAAACTTTTGGTATCCTCTTTAATATTATTGGCTAGTTTACCTTCCAATTCCATCTTTTCCTTCTTAATGACTTCTTTAGTTGCCTTCTGTTGACTTTTAAAAGCATCCCTGTCCTCTAACTTCCCACTATTTTTTGCTTTATTAGATGCCCTCTCTTTGGCTTTTATATTGGCTTTAACTTCTCTTGTTAGCCATGGTTGTGTCATCTTGCCTGTAGAATGCTTATTCCTCTTCGGGCTGTATATATCCTATACCTTCCGAAGTGCTTCCAGAAATTCCAGACATTGCTGCTCTGCCATCATCCCTGCCAGCATTGTTCTTAATCAATTCTGGCCAACTCCTCTCTCATGCCTCTTTATTCCACTGTAGTACTGATGCATCTGACTTTAGCTTCTCTATCTCAGATTTCAGAGTGAAATTGATCATATTATGATCACTTGCCCCAAGTGTTCTTTTATCTTAAGCTCTCTAATCAATTCCGGATCATTGTACAACACCCAATCCAAACAGCTGATCTCCTAGTGGCTCAGCCACAAGCTGCTTGAAAAAGCCATCTTCTAACATTCCAGAAATTCCACCTCCTGTAATCCAGCACCAACTTGATTTTCCCAATCTACCTACATATTGAAGTCCCCCATGACTATTGTAACATTGCCCTTTTGACATGCATTTTCTAACTCCCATTGCAGTTTGTAAGCCACATCCTTACTATTGTTTGGGGTCTGTATACAACTCCTGTCAGGGTCTTTTTAGCCTTGCAGTTCCTTAGCTCTATCCACAATGATTCAACACAAAACTTCTTTCATTTATGATTTAGTGATGCTTACAACATCATACCTGCCAATCTGTAACTGTGCTGCGAGCTCATCTGCCTTATTCTGTATACTGCACCATTGAAATATAACATCTTCAGTCCTCTATTTACGCTTTTCAATTTAGTCCACCTTTTACATTGCAACTCATTCTGTTGACTGCGTTTTTGCCAATCAACAGCCTCTCCTTACTACACTTTGCCTCTGTTTGTAAATCAGCTGCATCATCTTCAGCACGATTATCCACCTTTCCTACAATACTTCTTGCATTGAAATATACACAGCTCAGGACAAAAGTCGCACCATGCTCAACCTTTTGATTCCTAAATTTGTCTGAGGTCTTGCCAACATCTGCCTCCACAATTTCACCACTAATAGTTCTGGCACTCTAGTTCCCATTCCCTTGTAACTCTACTTTAAACCCCACCGTGCAGTATTAACAAACCTTCCCTCTAGCAGACCCCTTCCAGTTCAGGTGCAAACTGTCTCTTCTATATAGGTCCCACCTTCCCTGGAAGAGAGCCCAGTGATCCAAAAAAATTATGGCCACCCTCCTACACCAATTCCTCAGCTATATATTAAACTCTATAATCCTCTTAGTTCTGGCTTCACTAGCATGAGGCACGGGTAGCAATCCTTCAATTACAATCCTGGAGGTCCTGCCTTGTAACTTAGCACCTAAATCCCTGAGCTCCCTATATAGAACCCCATCACTCATCCTACCCATGGACTACATGGACCACGAGCTCTGGCTGTTCAACCTCCCACTTAAGAATATTGAGTAATCCATGCAAGATGTCCCAGATCAACATACCATCCAGGAATTTCATTCTCATCCACAGACCTCCTGTCTGTTCCCCTGACTAATGAATCCCCCATCACCACAGCATGCTTTTTCCTCCCCCTTCCCTTCTGAGTCGCAGAGGCAGACTTAGTGCCAGGGACCCAACCATTGTGACTTTACTCTGTTAAGTCATCTCCCCTTACAGCATCCAAGGTGATATACCTGCTGTTGAAGGGGATGGCCACAGGGTTACTCTGCACTGGATCCTTCACCCCTTTCCCCTTCCTGACTGTCACCCAGTTTCCTGTGTCCTGCACTTTAGTTGTAACTACCTCTCCATATGCCCAATCAATTTCCCCTTCACCCTCCTGAATGATCCACAGTTCATCCATTTCCAGCTCCAACTCCTTAATGTGGATTGTTGGAAGCTGCAGTTGAATGCACTTCTTGCAGTTGTAGTCATCAGGGACGTTGAAGGACTCCCTGCCTTCCACATCCTGCAAGAGGAGCATTCAACTACCCTGCCTGGCATCTCTACTATCCCAGCTGAGCAGATATAAAGAAGGGAAGGGGAAAAAAAAACTTAATCTGGAGCTTTTCTTTCCTTTGCTTTCTTTGACTGAAACCTCTCTTCACTGAAGCCTTAAAGAGTTAAAGCCTCAAGTTCACCACTCAAACAACGGCCGCTGCACTTGCTCCTGCCTTCCTTTAGTTTGCTCTTGCTAATCAGTCGCAAACGCGGATTGGCTGCTGGTCAGAACTTTTTTTTTATTGTACCGAGCCACTGCTGCCTTTTGTATTCAGGCAGTGAACCTGATTGAAGTCCCTTCCTCTCAAAATTTCCGTTGACCAGCGATTGGCCGCTGGTCAAAGCTCTTCTTGAACTGCTCCAGCCTATCTGACTCTAAAGAATTGTTGTAGCAAGACTGGTTCTATTCCAGGAAACCATCTCCAGGAAACCATCTGAGCAATTGACTCCCTGTTTCTTTCTCCCTCACATATCTACTTAATTCTGGAGTTAGTGAATCCTTGGACCATAAAGTTCCTTTTAATCCTTTTGTTACAACTTCAAGTGGTGATGTCACATGTACTTGCACAGCAATTTATTTTCCACAGTTTTTCCTATTTGCTCAATCTATTTGCATTCCATTCATAGAAGCATAGAACCATAGAACATTACTGCACAGAAACAAGCCTTTTGGCCCTTCTTGGCTGTGCCGAACCATTTTTCTGCATAGTCCCACTGACCTGCACCTGGACCATATCCGTCCAAACCCCTCTCATCCATATACCTGTCCAAGTTTTTCTTAAATGTCAAAAATGAGCCAGCATTCACCACTTCAATTGGCAGCTCATTCCACACTCCCACCACTCTCTGCGTGAAGAAACCACCCCCCCATGTTCCCTTTAAACTTTTCCCCCTTCACCCTTAACCCATGACCTCTGGTTTTTTTCTCTCTTGGTCTCCATGGAAAAAGCCTGCTTGCATCTATACCCATCATAATTTTATACACCTCTATCAAATCATCCCTCATTCTCCTACGCTTCAGGGAATAAAGACCTAACCTATTCAACCTTTCTCTTAAACTCAGTTTCTCAAGTCCCAGTGTTACGTATTCAGGCAACAATAAATATATGAGTTAGGCAAGGGTTTATATAACAAACAACACATTTATTAAACACTGAAAACAAACACCCCAAAAGTAAACAAATACTAACGTAACCGGAAATCAGCTGCTGCACGGCAGCTTAAACAGTTCTTAAAGCAATGAATCTTACAGTCCTTAAAGCGATGTTGCAAGAACAGTTATTTAAAGTAGTATTGACAAAAGTTCAAAATGCTCACAGTCCATTTAAGGGAGAGACTTTTTAAGACGATTTAAATTCTCTTTCACGTCGTTTTGCTTCAGTCCCCGACGTCGAACTTTTCCCACGAAGAATTTAAGAAAATTAACGGCTTAAAGGCACTGACCTTTACTTTATCACACTGTCCTCAATCTTTTCTGCTATCCCGCAGGGATTAACACGAGAACAGTCAACGAATTCCTTCTGAATGAGGATCAAACAAGGTCGAACCTGTTTCACCGTCGAAATCGATTCTCCTCGATCTTTAACTCCCGAACTCCGATCTTCACTCTCCACTGATTCTCAACCAGCAGTATTGTAAAGAAACTGCTGGCAATGACATTTTAAACTTTAGGCATTAGATAAGACTTCATCTTTCAACTAAACTGTGTCATCACATTAAATCACGCAATGGCATGAAGTCAACATGGCAAATCCAGCCACGAACTGCCCCTCCTCACAGTGAGGGGTCCTCCTTTTATGCCCTGTAAAAATAAAACCTGTCACATGATCTCTACTGGCGGGAAAATGACGTCACTCCACCATCACAAGACCATTACCTCAAGTCCAGTATAGCTTCAACCCAGTCACGTGACAAGGGTACAACTGTCATGTGTCACGAGTACGTAACACCAGCAACATTCTCGTAAACCTTCTCTGTACTCTTTCAACCTTATTAATATCCTTCCTGTAATTAGGTAACCAAAACTGCACACAGTACTCCAAATTCGGTCTTATACAACCTCACCATTACATTCCAACTCTTATATTCAATACTTTGATTTATAAAGGCCAATGTACCAAAAGCTCTCTTTACAACCCTATCTACTTGTGACACCACTTTTAGGGAATTATGTATCTGTACTCCCAGATCCCTCTGTTCTACTGCACTCCTCAGTGTCCCACCATTTACCTTGTATGTTCTACCTTGGTTTGACTTTCCAAAGTGCAATACCTCACACTTGTCCACATTAAACTCCATCTGCCATTTTTCAGCCCATTCCTCCAAGTGGTCCAACTCCCTCTGCAAGCTTTGAAAACCTTCCTCACTGTCCACCACACCTCCAATCTTTGTATCATCAGCAAATTTGCTGATCCAATTTGCCATGTTATAATCCAGATCATTGATATAGATGACAAATAACAATGGACCCAGCACTGATCCCTGTGGCACACCACTAGTCACAGGCCTCCTCTCAGAGAAGCAATCCTCCACTACCACTCTCTGGCTTCTCCCACTGAGCCAATGTCTAATCCAACTTACTACCTCTCCATGTATACCTAGCAACTGAATCTTCCAAACTAACCTCCCATGCAGGACCTTGTCAAAGGCCTTACCGAGTCCATGTATACAACATCCACTGCCTTCCCTTCATCCACTTTCCTGGTAACTTCCTCGAAAAACTCTCATAGATTGCTTAAACATGACCTACCATGCACAAGGCCATGCTGACCATTTCTAATAAGTCCCTGTCTATTCAATTACTTGTAGAGCCTATCTCTTAGTATTCCTTCCAATAATTTACCTACTACCGATGTCAAACTTACTAGCCTGTAATTTCCCGGCTTACTTTTTGAGCCTTTTTTAAACAACGGAACTACATGAGCTATCCTTCAATCCTCCGGCACCTGACCGTGGATATCGACATTTTAAATATTTCTGCCAGGGCCCCTGCAATTTCAACACTAGCCTCCTTCAAGGTCCGAGGGAATACCCAGTCAGGTCCTGGGGATTTATCTACTCTGATTTGCTTCAAGACAGCAAGCACCTCTTCCTCTTTAATCTGTATAAATTCCATGACCTCCCTACTTGTTTGCCTTGTTTCCATAGACTCCATTCCAGTTTCCTTAGTAAATACAGATGCAAAAAAAACATTTAATATCTCTCCCATTTCTTTTGGTTCCATACATAGCCGACCACTCTGATCTTCAAGAAGACCAATTTTATCCCTTACTATCCCATAACATGATAAGTTTTTATCTACAATTTGAGAGGGATAAGGGCAGATCAGAGGTGTCAGTGTTGCAGTTAAATAAAGGAGACTACGGAGCCATGAGGGAAGAGCTGGCCAAAGTTAAATGGGCGGATGCCCTGGCAGGAAAAACAGTGGATCAGCAGTGGCAGATATTCTTGGGGATAATACAAAAGATGCAAAAGCAGTTCATTCCAATGAGAAGTAAGGATTCAAAGAGGGGGAAGGGGCCACAGTGGTTGACAAAGGAAGTCAGAGATTGTATAGCATTAAAGAAAAAGAAGTATGACAGGGCTAAGATGAGGGGGAATACAGATGATTGGGAAAGTTTTAAGGAACAGCAGATCTTAACTAAAAAAGCAATACGGAGAGAAAAAATCAGGTATGAGCTCAGTCTAGCCAGGAATATAAAAGGGGATAGCAAAAGCTTTTTTAGCTATGTGAAGAGAAAGAAGATAGTTAAGAACAATGTTGGCCCCTTGAAGAATGAATTGGGAGAAATTGTTATGGGAAACAGGGAAATGGCAACAGAATTTAATGCGTACTTTGGATCTGTCTTCACCAGGGAGGACACAAGCAATCTCCCAGATGTATGGATGGGCCAGGGTCATAAGATATCAGAGGAATTGAGACAGATTGACATTAGGAAAGAAACTGTGATGAGTAGACTGGTAGGACTGAAGACTAATAAATCCCCGGGTCCAGATGGTCTGCATCCGAGGGTTCTAAAAGAGGTGGCTCAGGAAATTGCGGATGCATTGGTAATCATTTTCCAATGTTCCTTAGATTCAGGATCAGTTCCTGATGATTGGAGAGTGGCTAATGTTATCCCACTTTTCAAGAAGGGAGGGAAGGAGAAAACGGAGAACTATCGCCCTGTTAGCCTAACGTCAGTCGTGGGGAAGATGCTTGAGTCCATTATTAAGGACGAAATAGTGGCACATCTTGATGGCAATAATAGGATTAGGCCGAGCCAGCATCGATTTACCAAGGGCAAATCATGCTTGACTAATCTGTTGGAGTTTTTTGATGGTGTAACAAGGATGTTAGACGAGGGTAAGCCAGTGGATGTTGTGTACCTAGATTTTCAGAAGGCATTCGATAAGGTGCCACATAGGAGATTGGTGAGTAAAATCAGAGCTCATGGCATTGGGGGCAGGGTTTCAACATGGATAGAAAACTGGTTGGCAGATAGAAAGCAAAGGGTAGCAGTGAATGGGTGTTTCTCGGACTGGCTGGAGGTGACTAGTGGGGTACCACAGGGCTCTGTATTGGGACCACAGCTCTTTACGATTTATGTCAACGATTTAGATGAGGGCATTGAAAACTATATCAGCAAGTTTGCTGATGATACTAAACTGGGTGGCAGTGTGACATGCAAAGAGGACGTTAGGAAAATACAGGGAGACTTGGATAGGCTGGGTGAGTGGGCAGATACTTGGCAGATGTCATTCAATGTGAATAAATGTGAAGTTATCCACTTTGGAAGTAGGAACAAGAGGGCAGAGTATTGTCTGAACAGTGTAGAGTTAGGTAAGGGAGAAATGCAAAGAGACCTAGGAGTCCTAGTTCATCAGTCAATGAAGGTGAATGAGCAAGTGCAACAGGCAGTGAAGAGGGCAAATGTAATGTTGGCCTTTATTACAAAGGGAATTGAGAACAAGAGCAAGGATGTCCTTTTGCATTTGTACAGGACCCTGGTGAGACCACACTTGGAATATTGTGTACAGTTTTGGTCTCCAGGTTTAAGGAAGGACATTCTGGCAATTGAGGAAGTGCAGCGTAGATTCACTAGGTTGATTCCTGGGATGGCAGGGCTGTCTTACGCAGAGAGATTGGAGAGATTGGGCTTGTACACGCTGGAATTGAGGAGCTTGAGAGGGGATCTGATTGAAACGTTTAAGATAATTAAAGGATTTAATAGGATTGAGGCAGGAAATATGTTCCAGATGTTGGGAGAGTCCAGTACCAGAGGGCATGGATTGAGAATAAGTGGTCAGTTATTTAAAACAGAGTTGAGGAAGAGCTTCTTCTCACTGAGAGTTGTGGAGGTGTGGAATGCACTGCCTCGGAAGACGGTGGAGGCCAATTCTCTGGATGCTTTCAAGAAGGAGCTAGATAGATATCTGATGGAAAGGGGAATCAAGGGATATGGGGACAAGGCAGGGACTGGGTATTGATAGTGAATGATCAGCCATGATCTCAGAATGGCGGTGCAGACTCGAGGGGCCGAATGGTCTACTTCTGCTCCTATTGTCTATTGTCTATTGTCTACTATCCTTTTGTTCTTAACATACCTGTAGAAGCTCTTACGATTATCCTTCACCCTGATTGCCAAAGCAACTTCATGTCTTCTTTTAGCCCTCCTGATTTCTTTCTTAAGTATTTTCTTACTCTTTTTATACTCCTCAAACATCTTATTTCCTCCCTGTTGCCTATAAATGTTATACATCTCTCCCTTCTTCTTTATCAGAGTTTTACAATATCCCTCGAGAACCAAGGTTCCTTATTTTTATTCATTTTGCCTTTAACCCTGACAGGAACGTACAAACTCTGCACTCTCAAAATCTCTCCTTTGAAGGCCTCCCACTTACCAATCACATCCTTGCCAGAGAACAACCTGTATCAATCTATACTTTTTAGATCCTTTCTCATTTCTTCAAATTTGGCCTTTTTCCAGTTTGGAACTTCAACCCGAGGACCAGATCTATCTTTATCCATGATCAAGTTGAAACTAATGACGTTATGATCACTGGAACCAAAGTGTTCCCCTATACACCCTTCCATCACCTGCCCTAACTCATTTCCTAATAGGAGATCTAATATTGCATCCTCCCTAGTTGGTACATCTATATATTGATTTAGAAAACATTCCTGAACACATTTCACAAACTCTAACCCATCTAGACATTTAACAGTATGGGAGTCGCAATCAATGTGCGGAAAATTAAAATTCCCCACTATCACAACTTTCTGTCTCCTGCAGTTGTCTGTTATCTCTCTGCAGATTTGCTCCTCCGATTCTCGCTGACTATTGGGTGGTCAATAATACAACTCTATTAATGTGGTCATACCTTTCCTGTTTCTCAGCTCCACCTATATGGCCTCAGTAGACAAGCCCTCAAATCTGTCCTGCGGAAGCACTGCTGTAACATCTTCCCTGACTAGCAAAGCCACCCCCCCCCCCACCACACCCTTCATCCCTCTGTCTCTATCACGTCTGAAACATTGGAACTCTGGAACACTGAGCTGCCAGCCCTGCCCCTCCTGTAGCCAAGTTTCAGTAATAGCTATGATGTTATAATTCCATGTGTCAATCCAGGCCCTCAGCTCATCTGCCTTTCCCACAATACTCCTTGCATTGAAATATACACACCTCAGAAGATTGTTACCACCACACACAACCTTACTATTTATGACTTTGCATGAACTACTAACATCATTTATTTTTACCCCTGTTCCATTATCTACTCTGGCACTCTGGTTCCCATCTCCCTGCAAATCTAGTTTAAATCCTCCCCAGTAACACTAGCAAACCTCCCTGCAAGTATATTGGTCCCCTTGTAGCTCAGGTGTAACCCATCTCTCTCGTACAGGTCCCACCAAGACTGATTAAATTTCCCAGTGTATTTGTGTCAATGAATGTTGTGTAAATGAAGCTTTCTTGCCAATCATGCTAGTAATTAATGATATTTATGATAACTAATTGAGATCCGGCACACGTCATTACAAGACATCTCTGTAACATCCTGATAGTGTCAGTATCTGCCCATTATTCCAAGTCTCAGTCAAGGATTATTATTCCAAGGGTCCTAATCTTACCTTCAATTCCATAAGCTTCAATTTCCGTCATTTCTTAGAATCTCAACTTCTGGAAGTCCCTATAAATTACATTAGATATAGGTATTCTTAATAATTTGTGTGAAAGATGGAATGGGTGGGATGGTAAAAATTGGAGTGCATCATATTTTTGCAGAGATCTGTTTTTGAGGTAACACATCCATTTTTGCAGATTCCGCCTCTCCTCGATTTTTTTGCCCATTATCTAGAAGCAGTATCACCATGGTTATAATCATTTACAGCGGCATTTAGCTGTACAATTCACACACTGGATCTGTATAATTGACCGTGCCCTTTATTATCTCATTGCTGAGAAGTCAGTCGTTCCAAATCTAAAAATACTGTACAGTGACTGTTTTATATTTCTCCTTCAAAACATAGCACTGAGCACGTGATTGATTTTAGACAATCTGCTCTCTGATACCCAGTTTAATGCATGTTTGGTGTAGAGTTTAATGGTCCTCGTGAAACCCACACTGGTAAGTGGGTTATTGATGACAAAGGCTCCCAGTATATTTATGATTGAGAGTAGACTGATTGGGCAGATGAGTTTTTCTTTATGACAACCCAATAGACTGTGGGGTAATCACTATTTTTTAAGGTAAAATGCATACAGGTTGAGCACAACTTAGCTGAAATTCCAAAATACAAAACCTCTAAAATCCAAAAATTATTTGAGCGCTGACATGATGCCACAAATGGAAAATTTGACAAGGTGCTGGGAAGGTTCCCAGGTGATGCACAGGTCTCTGTGTACCACAGACAGTTCTGAGAAGTGGCTTCACATATGTAATGAACAGAAGTTAATGAAAAATAGAAAAAGACTGCTTGAAGCAAAAAAATGAAGTTCTCGATTGTGTATTGAAAGAGTGGATTCATCAGTGTTGGAGTGAATACATGCCACTTAATAGTATGCTGATCATGAAACAAGCAAAGATAAGAATCAGAATCAGTTTTAATATCACCAGCATCTGTTGTGAAATTTGTTAACTTTATGACAGAATAATGAAATATATGATATAGAGAAAAAAATGTTACATTAAGTGTCTATAAAATAGTTAAATTAAAATAAGTAGAGCAAAATATCAGAAATAAAAAAGTAGTGAGTTAATGCTCACGGGTTCAATGTCCATTTAGAAATCCTATGGCAGAGGGGAAGAAGCTGTTCCTGAATCACTGAGTGTGTGCTTTCAGGCTTCTGTCACTTCCTTCCCAACAATAACAGTCTGAGGAGATCATGTCTTGTGCAGAGGGGATCCTTAATGATGGATGTCGCCTTCCTAAGGCACCACGCTTTGAAAATGTCTTGAATACTACGGAGGCTAGAACCTAAGATGGGACTGACTGATTTTACAAGTTTCTGCAATTTACTTCAATCTTGTGCAGTAGCTCCCCTCCCCCCACCCCACACCAGATGGTGATGCAGCCAGTCTGAATGCTCTCTATGGTACATTTGGAGAAGTTTTTGTGTGTTTTAGTTGACAAACCAAATCTTCTCAAACTCCTAAATGAAAAATAACCATTGTCTTGCCTGCTTTATAGCTGCATCAATATGTTGCATCCAGGTCAGGTCCTCAGAGGTATTGACACACAGAAACTTGAAATTGCTCACTCTCTCCACCTCCGATCCCTTTATGAGGATTGGTTTGTGATCCCTCATCTTACCCTTTCTGAAATCAACAGAAGGTCTTTTGTCTTGCTGACGTGAAATGCAAGGTTGTTGCTGCGACACCACTCAACCAACTGGTCTAATTCGCTCCTGTTCACTCTTTCATTAACATCTATCACAATGAACTGAAAATTGAAGGTAATTGTGAATATTCATCAGACTGTTTGCAGAAGTTTAAGAAAGTCACTGCATTAAATTTTTAAATACTTGTGGTGATAATGCGTCTGCTGATCATGAAGCAGTAGAGAAATTCAGTCACAAACGAGAGAAAATCTGCAGATGCTGCAAATCCAAGCAACACATACAAAATGCTGGAGGAACTCAGCAGACCAGGCAGCACCTATGGAGAAAAGTACAGTTGACATTTCGGACCAAGTGATGAGTTTGCCAAGATCGTCGCTGATGAAAATCTAACATGCTGAACGGCTGTATCAGTACATATGCATCATGAACAAGTGTAAGGCAAAGACGGCTTACAGGTAGCACATAAATTCGGAGTTGAAAGTATGGCGATGCCAAACGGCCACTGAATGTCCACTTCAGCAGCCGAGGTGAGATAACTTACCTTGCTGATGGTTCAATGCATGCATTATTGTTTCATACACAAAATTATTAAAAATATTATATAAAACTATCTTCAGGGTGTATGCATAAGCTGTATATGTAACATAAATGGATTTTATCTTTAGACTTATGTCCCATCCCCATGGTATCTCATTATATCGATTCAAATATTCCAAAATCTGAAAACCAAAACACTTCCAACCACAAGTATTTTGGATAAGGGGTGCTCAACCTGTATCATTAACTGAATGCTGATACGGTGAGTTTTGAATTCATGTCCTTGCATTATTACCCAAGTAACCTAACCAGTGCAGGCTAGCTGGTTAATGCTCACCTGGCCATGGTCTTGCTTTTCAGACATTAGACAAGCATTATTCAGAATATAAGTGTCTTGCTATAGTTTTACCCATGGAATAAAAGTGGAGGAGAAAAGCAGCTTAGTAATAACATTGCAGCTTATGTTGCCCAGAATTAACTTACTCTAACTGGAATCAGAGTTGCATTTTGAAGTTCAATATCTACATAACTGCGTAAGTGACAGGTGTACTTCCACCTCCCAATCATCCTGCACCTGAAGCTATTGATGTTCATTGTAACAATTACATACGGGGTTCCAATGATTCTCAGGGAACATTTTTGATGAACTATTACTATATTTTGTGAATTTTATAATATGGCTTCAAAAACTACAATTTCTTGAATGGATAATTATTGGAAGAATTTGGAGCAAAACATTTCTGGAATAAATTATGTTTATTATACAAAGCAAGTATATTTTGGGTAGAATCCTGCAGTATTATATCTTACAGATCACTGCCAACACATTGTATTTTATATATATAGCTGTGTGTGGCCTATTATGTGCACCATAAATACATAAGTGCTATCAAACTTAATAGAAGCTGTTATAAAGTGCACTGACATTATACAGCAGCTAATATATTTTCAATCAGTGCATGGAATGAAAGCATCAGGTACACAATTTGTGCACATTTCTTTATTTCTCTATAATCTCTTTTGTAAGGACATTATTCATACACAGATACCATCTAAATGCTCTATTTGATTTCAGATATTGCTGAAGTTGTATTGTATATGTCATATAACATGTATTTATATTACTCACTGTTGAAACAAAAGCCATTATTGATATACATTTTATATTTAATATTACAACATCTCAATAGACTTGGCAATTTAACTATCAAACTTTGACAAATGGAGAAATATATACTATATTTTTCTCATTTACAAATGGCAGTGGCATGAACAAAAGCTCACTTTCAATCCAAAACTGACGGACAGGTTGTGGTAACATGATTTCAAAACAAACTTCACTTACGATATGGAACGTAAAATTTTTCTTAAATTCATACATTAGGAACATTAAGCGTGCTCAATTAAAAGTAACATCAAACTTTCAACGTACTTTCAATGACCTATCACAACATCATCAACATGTTATTCTGAGAATAGGAGAATGATTACAACGTAGTTCAGTTTTCATGAACTGGGTGCTGTACAGCAGCATACAGCATAGTTTGGTTAGAATATTTGCATTGCAATTTCATGCTTTCATTCAAATTTGACATGAATACAGTTGGTTTCAAATCAACTTTTAATCACAAAGCGTTTAGAATGAAAAAATATGCTTGAGAGATGCCATTCTTTGATATTTCTCATACAACGAAACAGAACAATGGAACGTTCATAGATATGCAGACCAGTATATGACATTAAAAAAGAGGAAGCAGAACGGGAACAAAGCTCTTGCATAGAGGTCGATCCGTTTCGCTTCTGTTGGGATGACAGGCTTTGGAGGTGGAGGCTTCTTATTATTTTTTAACTGAAGCTTCCCAAGACCATTGTTAACTTCAATGGGTTTTCCATAGCAATCATAGTTGGACAATTCAAAGTCCCGAGGCAAGCTGCCAACAATACTGAAGTCATTGGATCTCAGGTCAGATTTGGAAGTGCAAACCTTTTTGCATCTTGTTTCAGCAACCTAACATAACACAGAATATAAATTGTTGAGATTTAGTATCAATGTAACCAATATCACCATAGCCACGATCCTAAATATTGATATTTAACTATACAATTCACATTAATTCCTTTGTTTAAATGGCCATGGTAAATTGAACAAAAGTAAATTGTGATTGTGGTGCAATACACATATATACCAATGTGTGGCGCCACAAGGTAGTAAAATCCAGCTACAATTCTCAGCCAGGCAGTTGAGAAACAACATAATTGAACATGATTTCAGTACAGACTTTTACTTACAAGTTTTCCAAAACATTGTGCTTAAAGGATAAGGTACTGTCTTTGAACTTGGTGTATAAAATAATTTCCAAAATTACACCAAAAATATTTGGGCAGTTCCCTGAAAAATAGTAGTATAAACTTTAATTTTCTTACAAAGTGACCACTAATTTTGGGTTTTATATGTGATGGATTATGTCTAGAGGCTAAGTATGTATTGAGTGGAGTATTTGAAAAAAAAAACACAGTAATCCACAGCAGAATTTATCCATGCACCATTCATACAGCACAGAAATAAGTCCTTCAGCCCATGATGCTGAATTAAACTATATCTTTTCTGCTTGTATATGATCATATTCTTCAATTCCCTGCATATTCGTGTGCCTGGCAGTGTCTTAAGCACCAATATTGTATCTAATTATACCACTCTATCTCCAGCAATCCATTCCAACACCTGTTACTTTGTGTTGTAGAACTTGCCCCACACAAATCCTTTGAACTTCCTTTGTGTCATCATAAATGGATTTCCTGATATTTTTTTGCATTTATACCTGGGGAAAGATCTTAACCATCTATTTATGCCGCTCATAATTCTATCCGGTCTCTGATGTTCCAGAGAAAACAAGTTTATCCAAACTCTACCTATAGCAGCATCCTAGTAAACTCTTCTGTACCCTATAAATGAATAAATCTGATAAACACTCTTAAACCACCTAATGATATGACATTTGATTTTCATGACGAATGGTTATGTGGCTATTATGTGTAATAACGAATGGTTATTACACATATTAGAGCAAAGGTAACTGCAAACATAAACATTCAATACTATCATCCTCTCAAAAACTAACCAATAATCTCCAAGACCTTGGCCTCAGCACCTCCTTATGCAACTGGATACTCGAATTCCTCACTTGCAGAGCCCGGTCAGTTCAGAATGGCAACATCTCCCCCACAATCACCATCAGCACAGGTGCACCACAAGGCTGTGAGGCAAAGCACAGCTCCAATGCCTAATTTAAGTTTGGTGACGACACCACTTACTGGCCAAATCAAAGGCGGTGATTATTCAGCATCTAGGAGGGAGATTGAAAACCTGCCCGAGTGGTGCCACAACAACAACCTCTCCGTCAATGTCAGCAAGACCAAGGAGCTGGATATTGACCACAGGAGGAGAAGATCAGAGTGGAGAGGGTCAGTAATCAGGCTGAGTGGTGCCACAACAACCTCTCGGTCAATGTCGGCAAGACTAGGGAGCTGGTTATTGACCACAGGAGGAGAAAACTGGAGGTTCATGAACTACTCCTCATTGGAAGATCAGAGTGGAGAGGGTCAGTAATCAGGATGAGTGGTGCCTCAACAACAACCTCTCAGTCAATGTTGGCAAGACTAGGGAGCTGATTGTTGACTATAGGTGGAGAGAAACAGAGATCTAAGAGTCAGTCCTCATCAGGGATTCAGAGGAGGAGATCTCAGCAACTTTAAATTACTCAGTTAGTACTTCAAAGATCTGTGCTGGGTCAAGCACATAAGAGCCTTTTCAAAGAAAGCAAGGAAGCACTTCTACTTTTTTAGACATTTACGAGAATTTACCATGACACCTAAAACTTTGGCAAACATCTATATGTGAGCGATGTATAGAAGATTGATTGGCTGCATCGTGGCCTGGTATGAAAATGCCAATGGCCTTGAATGGAAAAGCCTACAAGAAGTATGGATACAGCCCCACCCATCATGGGTAAAACCCTCCCCACCACAGTGTGGATCTGCACGGAGTGCCATTTGGAGGAAAGCAGCACCCACCATTCAGTACCCCCACTATTCAGGCCATGCTATTTCTCAGTGCAGCCAACAGGAGCCTCATGACCCATATCACCAGCTTCAGGAGCAGTTATTACCCCTCAACCATCAGGCTCTTGAACCAGAGGGAATAACTTCACTCACCCCATCACAGAACTGCTCCCACAACTTGAACACTCACTTTTAAGGACTCTTCATCTCAAGTTCTCAATGTTTATTGCTTATTTATTATTAATATTATTATTTACTCCTTTTTTCCTTTTAGTATTTGCAGAGTTTGTTGTCTTTTGCACATTGGTTGTTTGTCTGTGTGTTATGTATGGCCTTTCACTGATTCCATTGTGTTTCTTTGTACTTACTGTGAATACCCACGAGAAAATTAATGGTGGCATATACGTACTTTGATAGTAAATTTGCTTTGAAATTTGAGACATATTTGAATGAGGATCTGCAGATTTTTATCTGGAGCAACACACACAAAATGCTGGTGGAACTCAGCAGGTCAAGAGGCATCTATGGAAATGAATAAACAGTCAATGTTTTATGCCGAGGCCTTTCATTAGAACTGGAAAGGAAGGAGGAAGAAGCCAGAGTAAGAATGTGGGGGCAGGGGGAGGAGGGCAAGCTAGAAGGTGTAGCCAGATGGGTGGGGAAGGGGTTGTATTAAGTAGCTGCGAGTTGTTAGGTTGAAAAGCTAAAGGACTGCAGAGGATAGGAGAAGAGAGTGGATCATGGGAGAAAGAGAAGGAGGAGGGGCACCGGGGCAGGTGATAGGTAGATGAGGCAGAAAGGTAATAGGCCAGAGTGGCCTCCAACCTGATGGCATGAACATTGATTTCTCAAACTTCTGATAATTATTTTCCCCTTCTCTTTCCTTCTTCATTCTCTACTCTGGGCTTCTTGCTTCTTTATTTCCCCATTCGGGCTTCTTTTCCTCACCTGCCTATCACCTCCCCCTGGTGCCCCTCCTCTTTCCCTTTTGGCCATGGTCCATCCACTCTCCTCCCCTAAGAGATTCCTTCTTCTTCAGCCCTTTGCCTTTACCACTTACCACCTCACAGCTTTTTGCTCCATCCTCCCTCCCCCACCAACCTGGGTTCACCTGTCGTCTTCCAGATTCTCCTCCTCCCCCTACCTGCACCTTCTTATTCTTGCTTCTTCTCCCTTCGTTTCCAGACCTGAAGAAGGGTCTCAGCCTACACTGACTGTTCATTTATTTCCACAGATGCTGTCTGACCTGCTGAGTTCCTCCAGTATTTTGTGTGTGTTGCTCTGGATTTCTGGCATCTGAAGGGTCTCTTGTGTTTAGATTCCGAACTATATTATTCAGAATACAAAACTGGCAATTAGATTCTTAACAACGTATGACAAAAAGATTCATTGTTAATTAATTTAACTTAATGTCATTTAAAAAAAGTTAAACTTATTTGAAAGTTTATATTAACTTAATGGAACACAAAAATCTCATGTCATTGTTTTCATATTTTACAATTATAAATTACTTAAAATCCAGTGATGTTTAGGCTACACTGCCAGCTTGTTAGGGAAATTGTTGTTTTTAATAATAAACTTAACTAAGAGTAAAGTTCTGACTGCCATTCCATGCTAAGGCATTGAAAAGTACTGTATATTAAATCAATACTTTCAGGGTGGAGAGGGTGGAGATTGTAATGAAAATCTATTTGAGTGTTCTGGAATGCAATGATACAAGACACTAAACACACCCAAATTGTTGAATTGATCATTTATATATGCCGACCATAAAGGCATATCACAGATGCTGTATTATAATGGCACCCCAGTTATGGGTGACTGTGACGGCTGTCTTCTGTCCTCCATAGATGCTGCCTCATTTGCTGAGTTCCTCCAGCATTTTGTGTCTGTTGCTCAAAATTTGTAGCACCTGCAGAATCCTTTGTGTTAATGAAAACTCCATTTCATTACCTTATTTCCCTATATTGGTCAATTAATCTTGGGACAGAGAAATCAATATAATGTTACAGTTGTAATTTCATTGAAGTCTTTGCTGTTTGTCACTCTACCCCCTCCCCCTTCCACTATTAGGTGGTTTGTGGATAACTTCTGTTTATGTGATAGATTCTTAACTAAACTTTAATTATTTTCCTGTCTTATTGGTTACAATATGCTTTTCACTGCACTCTCTAATAAATTCAGCCATCCACTTTCCTTCACATTTTTGAAATATATCTTGCAATGGTTCCTATCTGATCCTGATTTTTCTGCAGGCAGATCACAGTAATCCCAACAAATCAAGTCTTTCTAATGTATCATTACTCTGTTCCTTTCCTTTATTAATGTCACATTGTGCATGTCAGAGTTATTCAGGAGCTAGGGAATTATGTGGATAACAGACAGTAATACAAACTAGAACCAGTCTTTGACAAAAACCTGTTTGGATGTAAAACTACAAGCAGTAATCAGTTTTGAAAATAAAAGAACTATGCAAGCAAAAACAGTATCGTCTACAGAGCAAGGGTTACTGGCCTACAGTAGGCGGCTGTCAAAGAGATATGGTTTGTAAACTGACGTGACCATGACACATTCTTGTATGCATCAGCCAAATGTCAGGCCATGGGGCTCTGTTTATGAGCCTATAAACCAGTGTAAAACAGCACCTGTTAAGTTATTTTGCACTATTGTGACTGAGATGAAGTAAGCATCCAGAGCAGGCTTATTTTGTTACTTAGCACAACAAAATGGTCATATTCCCCTTCTAGCAAAAACTGGAATAGTTGTATACCCAGACAGCCAGCCTTCACAATGCTAACTTCGGGTGCCTGTGTTCTGTGTCCTCAGAAGCTTATAGACCATCTACGTAAATAACTTTGAACTTGTAAAGGTGTTTGAACATTTAGAGTAGTCAGTTAGAGTGTGGGCCTATAGTAAATATGTAGTCAGTGGATTTATTTGTTGAAATAATGTCACTGTGGCATCTGAAATTGTACTGAATCCACCTGCTATTATCTTTGTTCTTAAGAATATAAGAACTTGATGTACTTTAAGTTCAGGAAGACTCTGTTGGGAGAGCCTCCAAAGAAGGTGCCTGATTCTCATGAAGAACAAAAATTATCTGTATTTTTCAGCTTCAGTCTCCAGTAATTTAGTCAGATACAGCAATTCATTGCTGTAAATACGATATAGCTTTTTTTTAATAGGTAGCTCCTTATGCAAATAGGTTTAGTTAGTATTTGGAGAATTAAGAAAAGTTGCATGGTATACCTATGACTATTTTGGTCTCTCTGAAAAGACTGAGATACCATTTCCTGACATTGCATACCTGACACCAAATGCTTCCTTACAATTTAACCCTCCCGTTAGCTACTGTGTGAAGTTCAGTCAGCTCCCAGAAGCCTACAAGGTAGCAGTCAGATCAGGGCTTCAGCCCTTTGCCGGGGTAACCAGTGTTGCTACAGTTAGCAAGAAATGGCATACATCTAGTCTAGTAAAAGGGCAGATCCTAGACAATGAGCTAATACAGGATTAGCACAAGATGCATTAAAGAGAGCTTGACTGTACCACTGAGTTGTTCCAGCAGATGGCTTGTTACCATCAGATATTAATTGTTTGTACAGCTACTAATTAAAACATACACACAATCCAACACAGCCCTACAGTTAAACCTATTCTCTCTCTCACTCCCTCTTTTATAGGGAGCCATCATTGTCATCAACACATAGTCTCATCTCATAATTCTTAGCAAAGGTTAATAGCAATTAGATGGAGGCTAACCAGAATAGACTGAGGCCCCTCTTGTGCTTAATATCTTAAGGCAAATATCCCCCTCCTCCTCAAGGGAAAAAGGCCACTGAAGACTACACTGAATCAAGAAGAAGAATGCTAGGAATCTACCTGATAAGCATGTCTAACCTCTTCAATTTCTTGAAACCTACTGCATGTTAAAAGGTCTGAGCAGATTTGGCATGGAGAGGATGCTTCCATTAGCAAGAGAATCTAGAATCTGAGGGTACAGCCTCTGAATAAAGGGATGCCCTTTTAAAACTGAGGTGTCGAGGATTTCCTTCAGCCAGAGCGTGGCGAATCTGTGAACTTCTCTGTCACAGAAGGTGGAGGAGGCCAATTCATTGAGTGCATTTAAGCGAGAGTTTGATAGGCTCTTGACTGGTAGACAGTTTACGCTGTATGGAGAGAAGGTGGGAGAATGGAGTCAGAAAGAAAATCAGCCATGATCTGAGAGGCTGAGAAAGGCAGAACAAACTTGAACGTTATAAATGGGGTTCTCTTCTGAAAACTGTGAACAAACGTATCGAAAGAGTTGCCCCTAAGAACCAAAGAACCGTGAGCCAATAGAATTCAAAGGTCAACTGAAGGGGTAGCCAATCAGTATTGAAGCAAGTGAATGAGGACCTACATAAATGCGAGCACTCCCAGAGAGAAACACCAACAACTGCGCACTGACGATGCCAGCTTGGCTGGTGATGAAAGATCTGAAAGCTAATTACCAAGCTCAGCGAACACCGTAACATCAAACATAAAATGGGATTAGTTCTAATTGGGTACTGGATGGTCAGCACAGACTGGCGGACCAAACAGCATGTTTGCACACTTTAGGATGTTAAGACTCGGGAAGTTTTCATGTGAAGGCCTATTAAATTCACACTGCTCTAATTGGCATGCTGTAGATAGATGACACAAAGGTGCAGCAGTCAGTACTAGGTACACATAGTCACAGTGGCACTGTAAATCCAACTTTTGTGCCTTGTGGGAAGCTGTGTAGAACCAGGAGAACAAGGCTTCTCCTCGGAGGTGGCACACAATTCTCTTCAAGGTCTCTGAGTCATTTAGTGAATTCTCAGTCTGGGCAGGGTCAATGTCTCACTGCATCTATCCAGTTGCAGGAAAAGGTAACTGCTCTTCACGATCAGAAATATTATATTGTCCTTCTAACTTAGTTTCCAATTCTTGATAGCCCCTCCACTCTATTGTTATTAATATGATCTGTTCCAATTCAGAGCACAACTGGATTTCCCTCTTCCCTTTCCAGCTGCATTGAGATATTCCTTACTCCTGTGCTTACTTACTGCCCTTTACGCTGCTGGTGCTTTGGACAGCAGTGAAGGTCCTCCGTCTCTATTAGCCCATACCATCACACACAGATTCTTCATTGCTGTTTCCGTAACTATTTTGTTTTACCAGTAGGATTGCTGGCCCTGAGCTGAACCCCTGAACCTGAAGGGCTGCTGAACCACTCTTATTCTGACCTCTACCATTTGATCTGTTTGGCATGGGTGACCCTACCGACAGCCAAAGCACAGGGACTTGCTTCCAGCCAACATAGCTCTCCGAGTCATTGAGGCATGCAAACCTGCAAACCCTACAAGGTTGTGGTCCCCTTGGAGGTCCTTACTCCTGTATCATGTAAGTAATGCATCTCTTAGGATTGTCATTTGCAACTTCAGAGGACGCTGTATCTCCCTGAATCCAATATCGCACTCGCAGAGCAGTTCAAGTCTTCAAAATTGCTGAGCACATCCCATAGAGGAAAACCTCACAGAATAGCGAAGGAGCCCCTGACCTGTCATCTTTAAGTTACTGAAGAGGCAGTTGTTGATTCAGACACAGGTAGATGCTGCTCCTTAGCTAATTACCTTAGACAGTGGATTCCAGTTAACTGGGCAATTGGTTAATTGTGGCAGCTCTTTATTTGGGACAACTCTTACAGAACAAAAACTAGTCTTGAAAATAGCCGAGATTCCCTTCATTTATTTGCAACACAATGTCACTTAATTGGGGCAAGAAACTATTGCCGACAGCTTCTAACCAGTACTGTACGTATGCACTTGTGTGGCCATTAGACACTCTACTGTGCTTTGAGCTAACAGTTGTTAAATTTCATCAGTTGTGTGTGTGTCTGTGTTCAAAAGGCAGTGATTTTTGTCATTGATAGTTGGTGAGAGATACACAGTAAAATAATTCAGAGCTGTTTTGCTCATTGCCATTTCAAGCATTCAAGCTTGGTGATACCAGAAATGGCTGGGAGTGAAAATGATACCATGTCATTACTCCAAGGTAGAAGCTATGAAGAAGTTGATGGTATTGACAATCATCTTGAATGTTAACATGATAATGAAGATTTGGAGGATGCAATTATTGATAGCACTGCATAAAGGCAATCTGTGCTGATTTTGTCCATTTACAGTCAATCAAAAGAATGCAGCAGTGATTCCTCTGTCAATAACGATTAGGAACTAATAGTGTTACAGTACTGTAGTAGTATTGATAGTGTTCTAATTTGTTTTGTATTTCAGTTAAACACATAATGTGTTACAGCAGTTAAATGATAGGTTGTCTCTTTATCCTTTTTTAACTGTTTCCATGAAACTTTGGCTAATTGGAGGTAGCCGCTTAACTGAGCCAAAATGTTCTGGCCCTGATGTGTCCCAATTAACTGGAATCCACTGTATTTGTTGCTCTCATTCGACCTATACATCTGAGACACACCAGTGGGAAAACAGGCCCATTCATTTAGTTTGTAATTATTTTGATACTATCAACCTCAGACGCAGGAGCAGAGTTAGAGCTTTCGGTCCTTTGGCTCTGCTCTGTCATTCAATCATGGCTGAATTTCCTAATAGTTTGTGTTTATTTTTCTTTTTCACCATCACCTGTTGAGGAGTGTTTTGCTTTTCATCTTTCCTGGTGAACTGAACTCATTTCATTCTGATTCTTTGGAATGTGCCTCTTCAATATCATGTGTTTTTCACCACAAAATCACTGGCAAACAAGCTGAAGCCGAATCATTTTGTGATCACTCCAACGCTTAGTTGGTGACTTTAACAGAGAAAATGTCAAAGGAGATTTCACAAACAATCACTGACAGAAAAATCAATGCTGCTCTACGGAGGTTTTTAGCGGGTGTGAACCAAAGCTTCATCAAAAAGGTAGGGTATGAAAGGATGAAAGAGATTTACTGAGAGCAGGAGTAAAGAGGTTTAATTGCATTAAGTTGGGTTGATATCATTAAAGGATGAGTGAAGGGAACTTACTAAATCCCAGAGCTCCAAATGATGTAAATGTGATACAGGTTCAGTGCAATAGGGGGCCCTCAGAGGGTAGCTAGGGCACAGCACATAAAGGAGTGGAAGAAATCATACACTCTTTTTGAAGCCTCTCAAATCCATGGGCTTGGCAAATTGAGAACATCTTTTTAGACGAAAATGATTCTCTCCACATAAATCTCCCCTGTGCTCAATGCCCAAGCCAGTCTTTATTTCCAAGTACAATAAGAAGCAAGTCTGCATGTTGTTTCGTCCACTGAAAAGAGCACGGAAGCAAAATTTAACTGCTGAGTGATGTGGAGCCTGAAACTTAGTTTATGTTTATTTTCTTGCCTTAATTTTCCACTTTTCCATATGGAAACCCAACCCTTGTCTCTTACTTTGATAATACGTGTACTTTGAATGCTGAACTTTCTTTGTTGTTATTTTTACTCCACCTTTACTTACCTGGCATGAGTCCACAAGTTTTGCTCTCTCAGATATAAGTGCAGTGGCTTTGAAGGAGCAGAATTCCCAGAAATGCATGCAACAGGAGTTTGGAAGGATGTTCCTTTCAGAGATTGCCAGTGAGTGTCAGAGAAGGGAAGGCTGTTAAATGCAGCAGAGCTGGAGTAGAGAAAAGGGTAGTTGGGAACTGGTTGGCAGAAAGGAATACAGAGGCAGTTGAGGCTGAAGTGGAGAGAAGAAAAGTTGGTGAAGCAGAAAGGAGTGGTGGGCTCGTTAAAGCTGGAGTGGAAGGAAGAGATGTCACAGACAGCTAGATCAGAGAGGAGGGAATGGATGTTCGAGTTGAAGAGCTTGAGAAGAAAAAGGGAGAATGAGACAGGAGGGAAGGTGCCAGAGATAATGAAGTGAGTGTGGATACAAGGGTCAACAGAGATATCATGGCTGCAGAGCCAGGAAGGGGTTCTGGGGACAGTGAGCCTGGATTATAGCTACTGGAAAGAGCCCAGCGCAGGAAGAAATACCGGTTAATTAAAGGGTGGGAATGAATATACTGTATGTGTAAGCTCCAATGCCAATACAACTCAATTTTGAGAAGAATTATGATGTCAATTGTCCCGGTTTTAGAGAAGTGTCAGAATAATTCTGCAAACAAACAACTGTAGATCTCAGACAACTGTTTAACTAACAACTTCCATATCGTGTTGAAAGAAACATATCAGTAACACAATTTATAAAATTGTGTATTAATCACAGGGCACCTGTGCTTCTTAATGGACTGTTTATTAATAAAATTTTAAAAAGTATATTCTGGTAAAGTTCCAAACAAAGATTGTACTTTTAGTTTGAATTACATGGATGTTTAGTGCATTCTGAAATTTGTGAGACATTTTATCATTGAAGCAATTTAGCAATAATGTCATTTACTTATATTAGTCTGGTGAAACTACTAAATGCTTAATCACTGTTCAAATAGCAGTAACTTTGATTGGTGTGACAAATGACTTTATGGTTTACTAACAGCCAATGGAACAGGCTTCACAGTATGGACAAACAGTGCAATAACGCTTATCAATCTGTTTATCAATGTCAAGGATAACACTGAGCTGTTAGCTTTTTAATGAGATAGTCTGACAGTTAGTATACCAGCAATGATACTGACAATAATAAAATCATCTGTTAGCTCAAGGATCATCCGAGCAATCACGAAAAGCAACTCTTTCTGTATCATTGTATCACATGGCAAAAGCAACAAGATCTTTGAGGTGAAGATCATGGTTTTCAATAGATTGATTTTCTTAGACAATTTCAAATCTAGTGGATTCAACCACAGTCAATTTCAAAATTTAGCAGAATTTGAGGCTGGATATACTCATAAGATTTATCACATAGAAGTGAGGTAGAATTACAAAATAGATAAAACACGGAAGAAGCTACTTTGTCCACAGGAGCTAAACTGTTGAAAAGGAAACACTCCCACTAGCCTCACCTTCCAGCTCCTGGTCCATAGCCAGCCCAGTAGTTCACAGAACTCCAAGTACTCACTTTTATTATGCTTTTTCTCACTGGCAATGAGGGCACTCTGAATAGCATCCAGAATATTCTGGGTAAAACAAAAAGCTAACAGTTGCTTGAATTCTTTGTCCCTCGGTTTTTGACCCCTCAGCTAAGGGAAAAGTTCCTTTCAGTTTACTCTGTCTGGAGAGAGAAGAAGAATTTGGTGCATTTCCAACTCAGTTCCCCCTCAGCTTCCTCTTTTCCAAAGAAAATAACTTCAGTTTATCCTGTCGCTCTGCAGTTACAATTTTCCAACCCTGCCAACATTCTCGCAGTTATCCTCAGAGTTCTTTGCAATGCAATCATATCTTTCTTGGTAATGCAGTGACCTAAACCATACGCGGTATTCAAGCAGAGATCTAACTAGTGTTACATATAGTTCCATTCCAATGACCTTTATCTTGTTTTCTATGCCTCAGCTAATAAAGGAAAGCATCCCAATATTTTTTTAACCACTGTATTCATCTGCTCATTTCCTTTGAAGGGTTGGTGGACCTTCCCAAAACACATCTGGATTAAATTTTATTTAGCATTTTTCTGTTCAATTATTACCTTCTTGCAGTTTACAGCTTTCCTCCTCACATCAAAATCACAAGATAAAGAAAAAATTAAGCTCACAGCAGATAGATAGAACTTAAAACAATGGAGAAATTTCTGTTGGTCAGAGTGCTCAAATTATTTTACTTCATGGGCAACAGGAAAGATAGAGAATATTGATGAATACCTCTAATCACTATTCACTGAGAAGAACACCATTGTCATTGGAGAATTCAGGAAGAGGTGGGTGGTACTAGGAGGATAGCCTTTAGCTACTGGATAACATTGATGAAATTGGGAGATAACTGAGCAGCAGATGATGGAAATTAATCCTGAAAAGGGTGAGTCATGCATTTTAGGAGGGCTAATAAAGCTAAGAGATTGGTATGGCCTAAGGGACTACTTCACAGAGGGGCTTTGGTATACACGTCCAAGGAAGGTGAAGGTGGCAGCACAGACACATAAGGTAGATAAGGCTTTAATTACTTCTTACATCCTTCACATACACGAGGAGTAAAAATCTTTACGTTACGTCTCCATGTAAATGTGTAATATGCAATCATACTAATCTATAATAAACAGAACAGTCAATGTAACATAGAGTGCACTCAAGTCAGTGTGAGTTAATCAGTCTGATAGCCTGCTGGAAGAAGCTGTCCCGGAGCCTGTTGGTCCTGACTCTTATGTTGCAGTACTGCTTCCCAGATGGTAGCACCTGCAATAGATTATGGTTGGGATGGCTTGGTTCCCCAATGATCCTATGGGCCTGTTTTACACACCTTTCCTTGTAAATATCCTGTATCATGGGAAGTTCACAACTACAGATGTGGTGGGCTGTCCTCACCACCCTCTGCAAGGGAAGTACAGTTCCCATACCAGGCAGTGATGCAGTCAGTCAGGATGCTCTCAATTGTGCTCCTGTAGAAAGCTTTTAGGATTTGGGGGCCCACACCAAACTTCCTCAAGCGTCTGAGGTGAAAGAGGCGCTGTTGTGTCTTTTTCACCATACAGCTGGTGTGCACGGACCAGTTGAGGTCCTCGGTGATGTGAATGCTGAGGAACTTGAAGCTATTTACCCTTCAAGCCCAGATCCATCGATGTTAATAGGGTTTAGCCCGTCTCCATTCCTCCTGTCATCCACAACCAGCTCCTTTATTTTTGCGACATTGAGGGAGAGGATGATTTCTTGACACCACTGTATCAGAGTGATAACTTCTTCCCTGTAGGCCACCGCGTTATTGTTTGAGATAAGGCCAATAAATGTAGTGCCATCGGCAAAATTAATTAGTAGATTGAAGGCACATGAAGAATTGACTTCATTGGTGGATGTATAAAATCTAAGGACTGGGAAGTAAGTTATAGTACAACTATAAGAGGTAGGCGGACCTAAAGCTGGCACCAATGGGCGACTTCCCCCAGCTCATCAATTAAATTCTTCCTATTCTAATGACACTATTTTCCCTTACAGGTGATCTACAGCGGTACTCAAAAACTGCAGTTCTGCACAACAGTGTGTTCCCATTCTCGGAGCTTGCCAATCGGCCGCGTTTCAGCATGTCCAGCTTCAGCCTGAAGTTGGGTGACTTCGGGGCCTGCACAGCCCTGTGGACACAAATTCTCACCGGTGTTGCATATTGAAACATAGCAGGAGCCGAAACATTGAAGACCATGTGAGTGGCTGTCGGAGGGCTCTGCACTCAGTTTGTCAATTCTTGAGTTGGAGAACTCAAAATAAAACATGCTTCAGACTAACTGTAACATTGAAATAATGACTGTTGTCCTCCCTGTTACTGTGGAAAGAGAGATCTGTCTCTCCCTTGTTTGTCAGAGAGAGAGTCTGTGGGATGTCGAAAGGCTGGAGTGAAGAGTTAGTTTTCAATAGACTGTAAGACCATGGTCTCTCTTTAAGTGCTTTGCTTTTGCTGGCTTGGTGGGTGGTGAGAATGCTGATGTTTATGCTAGAATGGGAGGGTGGGAGAGGGGGAGGATTGATGCTGCTTGTGCATGGGTGTGGACTTAGGGGCTTATGTCATTTTTCTGTCATTCATTCTTTGGGTTTTTTCTTCTGTTTTGAGATGTCTGCAGAGAGTAAGAATTTCAGGTTGTATATTGTATACATTCTCTGAAATGAAATGGAACTATTGAACGATATAACAATTGGTGAAAAACCACAACTGGAATACTGTGCACAGCTTTGGACACCACTCTCTGGGAAGGACAGGACTGCATCAGAGACAAAACACTGGTAACTCCCCAGGAAGCTGACTGTGATGGAGCACTTCAGTTATGAGAACTGATGGAATAGGCTTGTTTTCCTTAGTGTAGAGTGAAGTGACCTGATGGAGGTAAAATTATGAGGGGCAGCAATATGTAGGTAGCAAGAACCTTCTCCCTATAGCTCCAAAACCATTGTACCTAAGTTAAAGAAACTGGATAGGAAGTTTCAAGGGGATCTGAGAAAGAATTCTTTTCATCCAGAGAATGGTTTAAATTTGGAATTGTCTTAAGAACACACTGTTGTAGGGGCAGATATGCTGATACTTATGAAGTATCTTGAATAGCAGCTGAATTGCCAGGGTATAGATGGATATGGGCCATATAAAATGGATGTGCATTTTATGGTCAACAATACTTAGCGTTGGAGGGTTTGGTTTTCCTCTGTACAGCTCTCTAACAACTTTAATAATACAGCAGATTCAGTTTAATTGGTCTATTGGTTAATTGATGATGTCCATTAAAATCTTTTTGGAAATCTTTATTTTCTACAATTTCTAAAGCTCTGAAAATTAATTTACAACCTAATATATTAACTGTTCTATTTGGAATAGTTCCACATCATATTCAAGGTATTGCATCTTCAGACCAACATGTAATTGCATTTGTTACATTGTTGGCAAGAAGGGCTATTTTATTAAAATAGAAAGATACTTCTGTCCCTACCTTAATTCAATGGTTTTCTCAGGTAATGTTATGTCTTAGTTTGGAAAAAATCAGAAGTAGAATTTTTGATCCTCGATTTGACTTTGAGAGAAGATGGGGCTGTTTTGCCAAATATTATCATTTAATTTGAATTATTTTATATGGTTTCCTTTCAATTTTATTTTATATAAACATGAATTGGCGGTTGATGATTCTTTTTTATATAGATATAGATGATGGTAAGTTGTATTGCTCCGGGAGTTGATTCCTAATGGGTTTTTTCTTTTTTCTTTTTCTTTCTCTTGTAGTTAGTGGGGTTTCTTTCTTTTTCAGTAAGTTGGAATTCTCTTTTTTCCTTTTCTTTATAAAAGAAATTTTCTCTTTCATTATCGTATATAATCCTTTTTTGTTAAGTTTTTTTCTTCAGCTTTATTAATTGTATATATATCAACTTGAAGTTTGTATCATTGTATAGCTGTAGAAGATTATGTATCAATAAAAAGATTCTAAAAAATGAAAATGAAAAATGATGATGATGATGATGATGATGATGATGACATTAACTCAGGCCTGAGATGCCAGTGTCGGGCATTTTCACGCCTTACAAGGCGTTGAACAAAAGACTGTGTGGCGCGCCACTCCTCACACAGACATTTTTGCAGTATTTTTCTTTATTTTACAAGGTCGACTTGCGAGCTCAACACTCAACCTGGCATGGATGTAAAACGTACTCAGGAATGGTCTGACTGGATTCGAACTCGGGAACCTCTGTTCCGGACTCTGGCGCTGATGCCACTATGCCACCTGTTAATTGGGCCAATGCTTATTTGGGACAACCGATAAAAAACAAAAACTAATCAATAAAATAGCTGGGACTCTCCTCATTTATTAGGGACACTATGCTGCTTAATTGGGACAGAAGACTCCATCCACTTTCTAACTAGCATTAGGAGTGTGAACTTGTGTGGCCATTAGACCTTACGCCATAGTTAAAGAGATCTAAATAGCATCAGTTAGTTGTGTTTGTGTTCAAAAAGCAGTGATTTTTGTTACTGATAGTTGGCAAGAAATATGCAGTGAGAAAATTCAGATCTGTTTTGTTTACCGTGGTTTCAAGCATTCAGGCTTGGAGATGCCATAAATGGCTGGGAGTGATATAAAATAATTTCACTAATTCAATAAGTTAGGAACTACGAATAATTTGAAGGTATTGACAATCATCTTGAATGTGACAATGAAAATGAAGATTTGGAGGATGCAATCATCAAAAGCATTGTATGAAGGCTGTACATTATCTGCACTAGGTGTCTTCGCACTCATTTTGTTCACTTACAGTCAATCAAAAGAACCCCGCAGCGTGTTAGCTGTCCATTGTATCTGATAGTGACAGTGAAACCTGTGCAGGGGAGCTTTTAAAGTGGAAAAGCCGTTGCATTGGGACGGTTCCACTTTCTTGACCTTGGAAGTCCAAGTCCAGTGGTATGAGTAGTTGCCACAAACTAGGGTCTTCCTTGGTTACAGAAGATAAGCATGACTCCTTCTGTGCCTTGTCATGCCCTTTGCTCTCAAAGGTAGTTTGTCTTTTTCATACCTTTTTATCTATCTCCATTAAACTTCAGCAAGATACTGAGGTAGCATTTATGGGTTCATGGACAATTCAGAAATCTGATGGTGGAAGGGGAAAGTCAGTTTCCAAAATGTTGAGTGCAAGTCTTCAGGCTTTTGTACCTCCTTCCTGGTGGTAGTAGTGAGAAGATGGAATGACCTGAGCAGTGAGGTTTCTCACCTTCCTGAGGCAGCTCCTTTTCAAGATGTCCTCCATGGTGGGGAGGCTAGTGACCATGAAGGAGCTGGCTGAATTTACAACTCTCTTCAGCTTTTCTCAATCTTTTGCATTGGAGCCTCCATATCAAGCAATGATGCAACCACTCAGGATGCTCTCCATGGTACATCTATTGAAATTTGCTAGAGTATTTGGTAACGTACCTAATCTCCTCAAACTCTGAACGAAGTATAGCTGCTGGCCTGTCTTCTTTGTGACTGCACCAATACGTTGGGTCCAGGATAGATCCTCTGCGATGTTGATGCCCAAAACTTCTCACCTATTCAATTGCTGACACTCGATGAAGACTGTTGTGTGTTCTCCTGACTACCCCTTCCTGAAGTCCACAATAACTTCCTTGGTCTTACTGGCATTGAGTGCAAGGCTGTTGATGTTATCTACCTTGCTCCTGTATGCTTCCTCGTCACCATCTGAACTCCTGCCAACAATAGCTGTGTCATTGACAAATTTATAGCTGGTGGTTAAGCTATGCCTAGTCACACAATCATGGTTGCAGAGAGAACAGTACAGTGGGCTAAGCACAGATCCAAGAGGTGCACCGTGTTAGCGGTAAGATGTTATTTCTGATCTGCACTGACTGTAGTCTCCCGATGAGGAAGTCCAGGATCCAGTTGCAGAGGAAGGAACAGAGGCCCAGGGTTTTAGAGCTTGTCGATTAGAACTGAGGGTATAACTGTAATGACAATCGAGCTGCAGCTGTCGATAAACAGTAGTCTGACATATATATTACTGTTGCCCAGGTAACCCAAGGCCACATGGAGACCCAATGAGATTGCATCCACTGTGAAACTATTGTGGTCTATGGGACCTTAACAAGATTTCCTTTGTTAAGATCCCTCAGAGATCATAATAATAAGATCATCTTTAATAAGATCATCTTTAACTTTTACTTGCTTTCACAGAAAACACACAAATCCTGGCAAATAATGTATAGTTGAGTATCAGAGGTCAAGTGAAAATAAGAAACTAAAGTAAATAGATAAAATAAATTACTAGGGAAGTTAGTGAGCTTGAAAGATAATGAATCCCAAGAACTGATGATCTATATCCTAGAGTTTTGGAAGTGAAGGCAAGACACACAAAATGCTGGAGGAACTCAGCAGGCAAGGCAGCATCTATGGAAAAAAGTACAGTCGATGTTTCGGGCAGGACGGATCTGGGAGTAAAGGACCTGGTTATTATCCTGGTTCCAAAGTTGTGTGTTTCTAGAGTTGCTCCTGTGGACGGGGGGGTAGCTAATATGACTTTACTATTTAAGAAAGGAGGGGAAGAGAAAACAGGGAACTACTGATCTGTTAGCCTAATGTTTTTGTTAAGGGAAATGATTGAATATATATTGAAGGCTCCTTAAAAGTTGTCATAGCCAGTGATGGTAATGGGCACAAGCTCCCACTACTTAACAAATACACTCAGTGGCATTGCCTCAAATAACCGCTGACAACCAAGTCCAGCTCCTGGCCTTCATGGGTGGCTTAGCTACTAAGCTTGGCAAAACTGTTTCTACTGACAGGAGAAGGTGCAAAGCGGGCTACTAGCACCTTAAAAATAGTCGCTTCAGGCAGGTAAGGTTCGTCTGCCATGGTTGGCAACTCAGCTAGGAGAAGGAAAACTCTGATCTCAAACCTCTGCTGCCTTGCATCTATAGCCACTAAAGGGGAGGGCTGTGGGAGTAAATCCTGAGGGAGAAATCCTGAGCTGGAGTCCCTAAGGCAGTCCTACATTGAGTTCAGTGCCGACTGGCAACTCCTGTGACACTTCTGGTACCAAACTGTATCGTTCTCTGATATTCCTTTGGGTTCCTCAGTTGCATGGAGAGGGGGAGCTTGCTACATGGGCAACAGCTTGCTTTCCATATCATACTGCCCAGGCTTGCAGATCTAGACAGTTAGGACACAAAATCCATGGCCAACCCTGACCAACGGAGGTCTCCTATCGAAGGATGCCATAACAGAATGCCTTGAAAAAAATAAAGCTAAGAAGAATTAACACAAGTTTATGAAGAAAAATAATGTTGATAAAGCTGTTGGAACTCTCTAAGAATGTGGCTAGTTGAACAGATAATTGAGCCAATTGGTATTGTGCCTTGAGACCGAGGTTCTGCACAAGAAGTTGTGGAATAATATACTGGTTACTGGACAGAAAACAAATAGTGGGAATGAATAGATCCTCCTCCTCAGGTTTGCAGGCTGTTACTGATGGGCCCCAGCTATTATTGATCCAAATCAGTCATTCAGTTGAGGGTACAAAACATAACAATTCCAAGTCAGCTTATGATATTAAACTAAGCTGGTGTGAACAAGGAGAAATGCAAAGTCTTGAATAAAATGAGTCAGGGGCAGGGAACATGGCAAGTGGAATATAATATGCAGGCATGTGATGTCATCCACTCTGTTGCAAATAACAGAAAGGCTGATTATTTGTTAAATAGTGAGAGATTACACAGTGCTGGTGATCAAAGGGAGCTGGGTGTAATTGCACAGCACTGATAGTGAGAATGCAGGTGCGGCAAATGAATAGGAGACCAATGTTACATTACTTTTATGACAAGGGTTTGATGAGACAAGAAAGGATGTTTTATCGCAATTAAATTGCCCCTTGTTGAGACAGCACCTGGAATATTATGCACAATTTTGTCTCCCATCTACCGATGATGAAGAAAAAGCACCGAAGTTACATTGAACTGGTTTCAGGGACAGCAGGTTTGCTATATGGAAAGGAATTGAATACATTGGAAATTTATTTTTAGAATTTAGGAGAATAAGAGGAGATCCCATCAATACTTACAAAATGTCAAGGAGCTTGACAGACTAGATAGAGGAAGGGTATTTCCTCTGAATAAAATATTGTAAGAAAAGGGGCACGATTTAAATAAAGTCAAAGTAAATTTTATTATCAAAGTACATATATACCACCATTTATAGGCCTGAAATTCATTTCCTTGTGGGCATACTCAACAAATTGTAAAATAGTTTCTATAACTGGATCAATAAAAGATCAACCAGAGTGCAGAAGACAACAAACTACAAATGCAAATATAAATAAATAGTACTGAGCTATTTAAGCTCAGTACTGAAATAGCTCTAAGCTCTGAGGAAAATAGCTCTGAGCTGGAAGATCAGGCATGATCTTGAGGGATAAAGCAGCAGACTCAAAAAGCTAATCCAGCTCCTATTTATGTTCCTATCATCTCTAATTTTTCTAAAGTCCAGTGAATATGAATTCAGTTTGCTCAGTATCTCTTTGTAAGAAATTGTTTTTATACCAGGGATCCAGTAAACATTCTCTATACTGGCTCTGCTGTAGATATAACTGTGGTGGTTCAGTCCGAAGTCCGTGGTCCGGTCTGCAGACTCCAGGTTTTCCGGCGGTCCCTTGCTGCGGTTGGACTTAACCAGAAACACCTGAGGCTCATATTGGAACTGGGAATATAAGTGGTCCTGGTATTGAGTGTGGTTGGGGGTTGTCTTGTCAAGATACTCATGGCACAGGTGGCTGGTGGAAGGCGAGAATGGGCTCTTGCCATCCTTGGGGCTGTGTTGGAGAACCATGGCTTCTGGGAGTCTTGCTGGCAGTAGTTGGGGTGGTCATTGTGGTATGGATTCAGCTGCTTCCCAAGCCAGCTGGGTGTCTGTCAACCACTCTGAGTGAGGTTGCTTCTGTATCCAGCCAAGGCTGCTGGCTGTAATGGCTACTTGGAGCTACCCTGATGCACAGGTGGAACTGTCTGTTGTTCCTTGGTGTTTGTCTCTTCCTGTCCTTGCCCCCATGGGGTAAGTTGGGCCATTTGGCTGTTGCCCTGTGGGGGGAATCTGTCTTGTCTTTGCCTCTGTTGGGTAGGTCAGGCTGTTCTGCTGTTACCTGATGGATGGTCCTGCCCCACCTTGGTGTGGAGTTATAGATGAGTCCTGGCTTGTTGAGGATAAGTCCCAGCTCCATGTTGATGTAAAGTTCTTAGTCTGCCCCTAGCTCCAGCCTCCGTTCCCCAAGCCTCAAACCCCAAGTCTCCAGCCAAGTCTTGTCATGGCTCTGCCTGGGTTTGGGGGTCTGAGCCTGAGGCAAGACCTGGGTTCTGGGTCCTTGTCCAGTCTCGGGCTTGGAGTCCACCCCAGGCTCCTTGTTCACAGTCCCTTGTCCTGGTCCTGTTTCCCTTGCCTAGACTGCTTCCTGCCCCATCCTTGGGGTTCCATCTCATCCTAGTTCTGGGACTCCAGTGTCTGTGTCCTACAATTGGGTCCTGATACAACACCACCTTATGACAATAACTGAGGAGACCAAAATTTTGTACAGTAACCTGCATGTGGACACAGGAATAATAAAGGCCAACATTTCATTTGCCTTCCCAATTACCTGCTGTAAATGTATGCCAACTTGGTGTGTTTCACTTAAGAGGTAACCTAGATACTTTTACACAGCAGCAGCATTCTGTAGTCTCTCTCCAGATAACTTCAAATATCATCTTCAAATTACATATCTACTTGCTTATACCCTGCAGACTCTTAGTATCCTCTTCAGTTTGCTTTCTCACTTTGTATTATCACCAACTTTGTCTCTAATACATTACTATCATTAATAAGGACTGGAAATAGTTGATGTCCCAGAACAAGTCCCTCTTGCACCATACTGTAAACCTGAAAATGACCCACTTAGCCTAGCATTCTGTTTTGTTACTAAACCAATTCTCTATTTATATTAAAGTCCTACTCCCAAAGCCATGGGCACTTAATGCCTTGCATAGTAACCTTTTTTTGTTGAACGTTAAGCCATTTAGAAATCCAAATAGATTACATCTACCAGCCCCATTTATCAACTTTGCAACCTGCATTCTCAAAGAGCTCTAATAAATTTGTCAAACACTGTTTCCACTTCATAAAGCTTTGTTGACTACTCACTTTTTGTTACTGTTTTCTATTACATAAATGAATAAAAGGCTTTAATAAAGGATTCCATCATTTTCCCAGTGACCAATATATTTTTTTCTCCATCCTTCCCCAGATAAGTTCTCTAATCAGTTAGGATCTTTCTAGAATCTGAGGAATTTTCAAAGACAACATCTAATGTCTCCATTAATTTAGCAGTCATTCATTTGAAACTTCAGAATATTGCCTTTCTTTCAGTATTGTATACCATTCCTATCTTCCTTTTGTTTAATCATTTTATAGTCTCCATTTCTCAATAGAATATATATTTCTTGAAAATTACAATGTACTTGCTTAAATATACTTCAATGCTATTCTACTGTTTTATTTCTTAATCAATTCCCTAGTGCAATTTAGCCAACTCTGCATTCACTGTTAAGTCAAATTATACATGTACGTTTGTAATTCAGACTTGCATTTCTCCATCTCAAAACTGACTGTGAAATCCCATAATGTATAATCACTCTCCCCCAAGAGGATAATTTTTTTGAGGTTAGTAATTAATTCATCTTATTACACATGACTAGATCTAACTTATTCTCTGGCTAGTTCTGCAATGTATTGTATTAAGAATGTATTCTGAATGTTTTCAATGAACTTTTCATCAAGGCTACTAGCTACTTGTGTCATCAATCGATGGAAATCTTTATGAATATTTAAGTTAACTCATGACCATTATGGTAAAATTTCTCCTAAGGCCGCTGTATTTATTAGCTTATGTTGTGTTATATTGTGCGAGCTATGCACAAGTGCATGGGGTTCACCATTTCCATAGAAGTAGTCATGATCAACCCTCTGCTGACAGCTCATCTTCCTTTACACCCCTTATATTTAGGCTAGCTGCTGCTCGTGCACTAGTAGAATCCCAAGTAGATGCCATTCCTCCCTGGATACGACTGTTTAATATCAATGCAACAGTCTACTCTCTATTCATTTCAAAAGAAGACTATCCTTAAGTGTTGGGAAAGCTACAGTTATATTGTTTAGAGCCAACTGCAAGACATCAGCTGCTAATGAGAAAAAGAAGTTTTTTCCCCCAAACACATTGTATGCGTGGAGCTGGAGAGGAAGGAAGGTAGCATGTCCAACAGTATTTTTAAATTTACAGCAATGAAATAGAAATGTTGGCTCTCTTCTCAGGAAATCATTCATAAAAAATGTTCATGTCACTAACCACTTCTTCCGCTAATCTTCCAACTATCCCCTGTTTTCCCTACCATCCACCAGTTTAGCACTTCTCCCATGCCTGCAATACATTAAGTGAAAGATATCCACCTCAGTGGCAGAATGGGAGGTGTACTCGGAGATACAAAGGGCAGTAACTGGTGAAAACACATAAAGAGAATTGCATTATCAGCTATTATAGAGAAACAGTTTCTTTAGGATCCTAGAAGGCCCTTCAGCTGATCCTGAGGAAGGCAGTCAGATAATGTCTGTCATATTCCTTGGGGCTGTCAGAATGATGCAAAAATATCAGCAAAGTTCCACAATCATGGAGAAAATTTGCAGCAAAAGGAGGCTGGAGCAAATAAAACAAATTTGATGCAGCAAAGACCATTTGATATTAAACACAAAATACTCTGCAAATGCTGGGGTCAAAGCAACACGCACAACACATTGGAGGAACTGAGCAGGCCGGGCAGCATCTGTGGAAACGAACAGTCAACATTTCAGGCCGAGGCCCTTCGTCAGGACTGAAGAGGGAGGGGGCAGGGGCCCTATAAAGAAGGTGGTGGGAGGGTGGGAAGGAGAAGGCTGGTAGATGCCAGGTGAAAAACCAATCAGAGGAAAGATCAAGGGGTGGGGGAGGGGAAGCAGGGAGGGGATAGGCAGGAAAGGTGAAGAAGGAATATAAGGGGAAAGCACTAAGGGTAGTAGAAGAAGGCAGAACCATGAGGGAGGTGTTGGGCAGCTGGAGGAGGAGGCAGAGAGAAACTGGGATGGGGGAAGGGAGGGGGAGGGTATTACTAGAAGTTGGAGAATTCTATGTTTATGCCAAGGGGCTGGAGACTACCCAAACGGTATATGAGGTGTTGCTCCTTCAACCTGAGTTTGGCCTCATCATGTCAGTAGAGGAGGCCATGTATGGACCTATCTGAATGGGAATGTGAAGCAGAGTTGAAGTGGGTGGCAACCAGGAGATCCTGTCTGTTGTGGTAGACAGAGCACAGGTGCTCGATGAAGTGGTCCCCCAATCTGCCCACTTCAACTCTGTTTCACATTCCCAGTCTGTCCTCCCTCATGGTTCCTCCTTCTTCTACTACCCATAGTGCTTTCCCCTTACATTCATCTTCACCTTTCCTGCCTATCCCCTCCCTGCTTCCCCTCCCCCACCCCTTGATCTTTCCTTTTATTGGTTTTTCACCAGCACCTTCCCCCTCCCCCCACCTTCTTTATAGGGCCCCTGCCCCCTCCCTCTTCAGTCCTGACAAAGGGTCTCGGCCCAAAACATTTTCCACGGATGCTGCCCGACCTGGTGAGTTCCTCCAGCGTGTTATACCACTTTATATTAAACAGCACCCCTCAAGACTAAACTTATGAGTTAAATATCAAACAAATCTTATATCTCAATAAAGATACAATATACCACCTCACGTGGAAGAAGTGACATTATGAGCAGATACACCTGTCTATCAATAGAATCACAAATCAACTTCTTACTGAAGTAAAACTAGATTTCCCTCTGTTACACAGGCTATCTTCATCGAACGCTAAGTTCAATCGACTGAACATTTCCTTGCAAGAAGGTTATACACTACACTCATTTGAAGGTATTATCAAAACTTCAAAGTAAAGTTTCAATTAGTTGCAGATGTTCATACATTAATGATAACAGATGGCTGCATTAAACCTCTTTCCAAATCGGCTTCAGGATACTGAAATGTCCCTTGATAATATGGCAAATGTCTTTTTACAGTATATCAGATTCAATTTATTTTAGCAGATCAGAGATCAGAATATGTAAATAATCTGTCAAATAATAGTCATTTCAGGTATTTCAGGTACTTGGAACTTCGTGCATGGTATATTCAATACTACTCCATTGTTGTGGAATTTGACATGAGACCAACAGGAAGAACAATTTTGAGCAAAGTGAAAGCTCTTGTGTTGTTAACAGTCTTAAATTACTACTTATAATATCTACAAGAATTAATAATTATTGTAGGTCTTCACAATATATCTGCTGAAATGCAGTCTTTGATAATTTATAAGAAAATTTTCTTAGTTGTGACATCCCAAAATAATCTTTCCTTAAGAAAAATGGAATAGCTAATTGTAAGATATAAAAGAACATTAGAATTTGTTCTGATAATGTCATTACACAGGCTTTCCTAAACCAAACCTAACACTTAATCTAAAACATCTTGTGATGTGACTCATATGGTGAACCATTAAATAATAATAATAACAACTTATTTATGGAGCATTTTTCATAAGGTGTGGTTTAAAGTGTTTTACAATGGGATAAAGTACAAAAATAAAAATAAAAGATAAAAAGATGTTAGTTAAGAAGTTAAATAAATAGATTTTGAGCTGATGCTTAAAAGTGCCAACTGAGTCTGCATCCCTTATAGTTTTACATATTAAATTCCATAGTTTAGGAGTGCAGTTCAAAAACAGCCGACTTGCCAATTATCTTTTGAAGGAGATTGTTTAAATTTAAGTGACCGGCAAAAGAAGGCCAAAGAGCTCCAGCGGGATTATAAAATGAAATCAATTTTGTGATGTACTCAGGTCCAGACCAGTGAGAGCTTTAACCACAAGTAACAGAACATTAAAATCAATTCTAAAAGATAGAAGAAACTATATAGAAGCTAGGACAGGACTGATATGCTCCGTCATCCTTTTTTAGTTAAAAGTCTAGCAGTGGTGTTCTGAATGAGTTGAAGTTTGTCAATAGATTGCTTTGGAAGGCCAGTAAAAAGTGCATTGCAGTAAATTAGTCTATTCAATATGAAGGCATAAGTTAGATTTTTAGTATCATTACGTGGCAAGAACAGATGTAGCTTAGCAATATTCCTTAAATGTAGAAATGGCAACATTCTCTGAGTTTAATTTGAATAAATATGAAGAAGAATGAAAAAAGTTTGATTGGAGACAAGTACACAACACAATCTTGTCTGTTTACTTCATGTTTTTACAAAAGCTTCAAATATCTGAAGTGTGCTATCACACTCCTGATTTCATTGAAGTGTTTGTTTTGTTCTTCATGATTTTCAGAGACAAGGAGTAGCATTTGTACAAAGTAAGAAAGAGCAAAATGTATCAGCTACTAAACAATTAGAAGTTTGATGAAACAATGCCATTACGACACTCAGAGAAGGATTCTGAACCTTCTCAGTAGAAGTTCAAAATCTGAATCACGTTTGATATTACTTACATCAACACCATCATCATCATCATCATATGACGTAGGCGATCATGGTGACCATGATTGTTCTTGGCAATTTTTTCTATAGAAATGGTTTGCCATTGCCACTTTCTGGGCAGTGTCTTTACAAGATGAGTGAGCCCAAACTTTCTCAGTACTCTTCAGAAAATGGCTGCCTTGCTTGAATGGTCACATAACCAGGCCTTGTGATATGCACCAGCTGCTCATGCGACCATCCACCACCTGCTCCCTGATTGGGGGGCGAAGCAGGTGCCACATCTTGCGCAAGGTGACCTGCAGGCTCGCAGAGAGAAGGAGTGTCTTAGTAGAAACGCATCTTCACCTTGCCACTTAGGTTACTGACATATGTTGTGAAATTTGTTGTTTTGTGGCAGCGGTACAGTCCAAGAGAGAAACATCATCATAAGTCACTGGAAATAATTAAATAAATTGTGCGACAGAGGAATAGTGTGGTAGTGTTCATTGATTGTTTAGAGGTCAGATGGCAGAGGGGGGGAAATCACTTCCTACATCATTGAGGGTCAGTCTTCAGACTCCTGTAGTTCCTTCCTGATGTTAATGACGAGAAGAGGATTTGTCCCAGGTGGTATGGCTCCATAATAGAGGATACAGCCTTCTTGAGGCACTGGATTCTACAGTCTGGAGTCTGCACTGACTGCGGTCTCTCAAAAAGGAAGTCAAGGATCCTATTGCAGAGGGAGGTACAGAGGCCCAGGTTTTAAAGCCTGTTGATTAGTAGTGAGGGGATCATGGTGTTGAATACTGAGCTGTGATCAGTAAACAGTATTGCTGTTGCCCAGGTGGTCCAAGACCGAGTGGAGAGCCATTGAGATTGTGTTCACCGTAGACCTGTTGGGGGTGTAAGCAAATTGCAACAAGCCCAGGTCCTTACCGAGGCAGGTAAGGGTAAGAATATGATGATATGGTGGATGAATGTGTGGCATTGGAATTGATCAGAATCAGGTTTAATATCACTGATGCACATTGTGAAATTTATTAACTGTGCAGCAGCAGTACAATGCAATACATGATTAATATAGAGAAAATCCGAATTACACTAAATATATGTATATTAAATAGTTACATTGTAAAAAGTAGTGCAAAAACAGAAATTTAAAAGTAATGAGGTAGTATTCATGGGTTCAATGTCCATTCAGAAATCGGATGGCAGAGGTGAGAAACTGTTTTTGATCTCTGAGTGTGTGCCTTTAGGCTTCTGTACCTCCCTCCTAATAGTAACAGTGAGAAGAGGGCATGTCCTAGGTGGTGAGGGTCCTTGATGATCGAAGCTGCCATTCTGAGGCACCACTCCTTGAAGCTGTCTTGGTTACTACGGAGGCTAGTACTCATGATGGAGCGACTAATTTTACAACTCTCTGCAGCTTACTTCGATCCCATGGAGTAGCCCCCATCCCACCCCTTACCAGCTGGTGATGCAGCCAGTTAGAATGTTCTACACAGTACATCTGTAGATGTTTTTGAGTGTTTTAGGTAACAAACCAAATCCCATCAAACCCCTAATGAAAAAGAGCCACTTTAATTGCCTTCTTTATAGATGCATCAACATGTTGAGGCCAGGTTAGGTCCTCCGAGATATTGACATTGAGGAACCTGAAAATGCTCCTTCTCTCCACTTCTGATCCTTCAATGAGGATTGGTTTCTATTCCCTTGTCTTACCCTTTCTGAAGTCCACATTCAGCGCTTTGATCTTACCATCATCAAATACAAGGTTGTTGACCCTAGCCGGTATATCTTGCTCCTGTACGCTCTCTCATCACCACCTGTGATTCTACCAACAATGCTTGTTGTCGTTGTACCTCTCCGCATCTTGTGGGGCATCGGGTGGCAACCTTTGCCGTTTCCTTAGCATTTGTCATTTTTTTTTAACTCTCAAACAAGCAGGGATGTAAAGTGTGCAAGGAGCCTGCCAGATTCGAACCCAGGACCATTTGCCTTGAAGTCTGGTGCGAATGCCACTACACCACCTGCTGGCTACATCAATGATTATATCATCAGCAAATTGATAGATTGCATTTGAGCTGTGCCTAGCCGCACAGTCATGGGTATAGAAAGTAGAGCAGAGCAGTGGGCTAAGCACACATCATTGAGGTGCACCAGTGTTGATCACCAGCGAGGTAAAGATATTATTATCAATCTGTACAGATGGTGGTCTTCTGGATAGGAAGTTGAGGTATAGAGGCCCAGGTTCTGTAGCTTTTTCATAAGGACTGTAGGAATGATGGTGTTAAACACTGAGCAATAGTCAATGAATGTCAATCCTGACATAGGTATTTGTATTTTCCAGGTGATCCAAAGCCATGTGGAGAGTCATTGATAGCTCATCCACTGTAGATCTATTGTAGTGACAGGCAAATTGCAGTGGGTCCAGGTCCTTGCTGAGGCAGGAGTTCATTGTAGCCATGACCAACCTCTCAAAGCATTTTATCAGTAGATGTGAGTGCTATTAGCCAATAGTCGTTAGGTAACTTGTACTGCTCTTATTGGGCACTGGTATGATTGTTGTCCTTTTGAAGCAGGTGGGAATGTCTGGCTGTAGCAGTGAGAGATTGAAAATGACTTTGAATACCCCTGCCATTTGGTTAGCACACGATTTCAAGCCTTACCAGCTACCCCATCAATGTCTGCTTCTTTGTGAGGGTTCACCCAATGTCAGTTTCCAAGACAGAGATCACAGGGCCACTGGGTGCAGAAGGGATCCTCATACCTGTAGTTTTATTCTCCCTTTGAAAGCAAGCATAACAGGCATTGAGCTTATCTGGTACTGTAGCATCGCTGCCACTCACGATGTTGGGTTTTGCTTGTAGGGAGTAATGTCCTGCAAACCCTGTCAAAGCTGGTGTGCATCCGACATCGCCTCCAAACTTGCTTGGAATTGTTTCTTTGCTCTTGAAGTAGCCCTCCACAAGTCAAATCTGGTTTTCTTATACATACGCAAGTCGCCAGGATTAAATGCCACACATCTAGCCTTCAACAGACTATGAAGCTCCTGGTTCATCCATGGCTTTTCATTTGGGGTGCAGCGAATTTCAGATTTGTGAATCATTGGAATCTCTTCTGGGGGAGGTATAACCTATACAAAAGGAACAGTTTACAGGTAAATTCAAGAGGAATCAAGGTCCTTATGGGCAGGTTTGCTAGAGCTGTTACAAAAGGTTTAAACATAATTGGCAGCTCAAGTGATAGGTCAGGTAGATACAGCACGTACAGAGACTGAGTTGGAGGTGTACAAGAGCAAGATAGATCAGCTGGTTAAGTGGTGTCGCAACAACAACTTTGGACTCAATGCCAGTAAGACCAAGGAGTTAATTGTGGATTTCAGAAAGGGAAAGTCAAGAGAACACACACCAGTCCTCATCGAGAAATCAGCAGTGGAAAGGGTGAGCAGTGACAAGTCTCTGAGTGTCAACGTCTCTGAAGATCTATCCAGATGCAATATATTGATGCACATACAAAGAGGGCACAACAGTGGCTATACTTCAATAGGAGCCTGAGGAGACTTAGTATGTCACCAAAGACACTCACAAATTTCTACTGAACACCTATCTATTTGCATCACTGTCTGGTATGGAGGGGCCACTGCACAGGATCAGAAAAAGCTGCAGAAAGTTGCAAACTCAGCAAGCTCCATCATGGCCGTTAGCCTCAGCAGCATCGAGGACACCTTCAAAAGGCACTGCCTCCACAAGGCACCATCCATCAATAAGGACCCCATCGCCCAGGACACAACCTCTTCTCATTGCTACCATTAAGGAGGTGGTACTGGAGCCCAAGGACATATGCTCAAAGTTTCAGAAACAGCTTCTTTCCCTCTGCCATCAGATTTCTGAATGGATTAAGAATCCATAAACTACTTCATTATTTTTCACTTTCTTTTTGCACCACTTATTTCTGTTTTATACTTATTGTAATTTACAGTTTTTATTATGTATTGCAATGTACTGTTGCCACAAAACAACAATTTTCATGACCTATACCAGTAATATTAAACTTGATTCTGATTCTGAGGATAGGTGCATTGGATTGGATGGGTTGAAATGTATTTACATTAATGCAAGACGAATCAGAGCAACGGTGATGAACTTAGAGCATGGATCAATGTTAGAAACTATGATGTAGCAGTCATTACAGAGACTTGGCTGTTACAGGGGTTGGACGGCTGCTGGATGTTCTGGGGTTTAGATGCTTCAAAAGGGAGGGAAGTAAAAGAGGTGGGGGAATGGCATTATTAATCAGGATAATATCACAGCTGCAGAAAGAGAAGACATCGTGGAGGGTTGTCTCCATATCCCTTCCACATCAGTGAAGTCAGTGTGGTTAGAAGTCAGAAATAGGAAAGAAGCAATCGTTTTATTGGGAGTGTTCTATAGGCTCCCCAACAGCAGCAGGGACACTGAGAAGTAGATTAGGGGGCAGAGTTTGCAAAGGTTAAAAGTAGCAGTGTTGTTATCATGGGTGACTTCAACTTCCTTAATAGTGATCAGTAACTCCTCAGTGCAAGAGGTGAATTTGTTAGGTGTATCCAGAAAGGTCTCCTGACACAAGATGTATTGGCTGACAAGAGAGGACATACTAGATCTAGTACTAGGCAATGAACTTAGTCTCTCTGTAGGCAAACACTTCAGAAACAGTGACCACAACTCCCAGACTTAGCATAGGCTTGGACAAGGATAGGAACAGACAATATGGAAAAGTATTTAATTTGGAGAAGACTAGTTATGATGTTACTAGGCTGGAACTTTAGAGCATAAATTGGTAACAGATATTGTCAGGGAAATGTACAACAGAAATCTGGAGGTTGGTTAGGGAGCACTTACATGAGGATCGAAATAGGTCTGTCCCATTGAGGCAAGGAAAGGATGGTAGGGTGAAGGAATCTTGGTTGACAAGAGAAATGTAACATTTAGTCACGAGGAAGAAGGAGGCATATTTAAGCTTCAGGAAGTAAATATCAGATTTCAGTGAGCTCTTTGGGCCTGTGCAGGGCGCTGGACAGCATTGGACTCCAAAGTTTTTGGAGTACTTGAATTAGTTCTTGTTGCTTGATGAGAGTTGCTAATTGTTTATAGAGTTCCTTGTGTTTTTCTTGAGCGACTCACTCTTTGTAATGCAGTCTCCTGGTGCTTTCTGTTTCAGCTTTTTCAGATATTTTGACAGGCTCAGGGATTCCATATTACTTGTATTATTTAAGCAGACGCCCAATTAGCACTAATCGCGTGGTTCTAGTTTTGAGAATGCTACATCTCCCAGTATCGATTGGCCGAGCCACCGATGTTCTGCTGGAATTATGATGAATAAGCTCTCATTGCCATCTCTACATCAGAGTCTGTCTTTCCACGGCACTTGGGTTTCAATATTGCCAGCAGACATTGTGACACAGATAGCGTTCTTTATGAGTATTAATGATTTGCAGGAGATCCTGCATTTGATGGTTTTCTTTAGTGGTCAAGATGAAACCTTGGGGCTGGGATAGAGTGGTGGGGGGTGGGGGGTGGGGGTGGGGGAAGAATGTATTGTCAGGATAGCACTGGTGAATAAATGTGCATTTTGTGAATGATGCATATTTCAGTCAAAGTGGACAGAATAGACATTTTGGATGATGGCTGAGGTATTAATCAAATGGACTGTTTTGTTCTAAATGGTGTCAAGCTTCTTGACTATTGTTGGAATAGCATTTGTCTAAGCAGATAGAACATTTGGTTCAGCACATAATTGACTCATGGTTTGTAGATGATAGAAGCTCTTTGGGTACCAAAAGGTTCAGTCACACACTGCAGTTAACACCACCTCTCACCTGTCTTGCGGTTATTAGTTCAGTTGAGTTTTGGGTTAATGGTGGCATTTAACATGTTGATGGTGGAGGGCTTGGTGTTTGTTAGCAATTTGTTTGAATGTCACGGGTAGCTGGTATGACTTTCTTGTGTTACATTTTATTAATATAGTAAGCTATTTGAAATGCCTGAAGTTTGATTGCACTTCTTTTTTAAAGAGAGCTTAGAAATTCTTTTTAGTTCCAGCACCAGCTGGATGCCCCTCAAAAATTTCTGGTTTGTTGAAAACAAGTGCACATTACACACAGAAAGCCAAAGCTGCACACTACCCAGTGGGACCAGGCTAACTTCACCACAGCTGCCAACAGTTTGTACCCAGCAATCACAGAAGGCATCAGGCCTTATACGCAGGCTGCTCCCGGCCATCAGATAACAGGCTACACCATGAAGGAGATAGAAGTAGTAGCTCCACAATTTGAGGGGCAGGGCATAGAAGTGCCTATCAAGATACATACTAGTAGATAGGTTCTGTTACTTCATACATATCCCCATACACTAAGCTCTCCCCTGTACCATGTCACAAAATATAAGGAGAGGCTCTTGTCTTTATCATGACCAGAGTAGCAGAAGATGAAGCAGACTGAGGAACTGGTGGGAAAAGTTAAGGGAGAGGAGGAGGAGGAGGGTGGTGATGGCCACAATACCCCACAGTGCCACCACACAGAGTGGTATAGCAAAGATACAGGGCAGAAAAATGTGTGTCACAGGGAGATTCACCTAGCGTAATAGGGCTACACCCTAGCAAGAGACATAAGAAATCTAGATCTGGGACTGACATCCAAATTGTCTAAAATGACTCTATATTAAAACAAAAGTTGTGGTTGGGATCAAGAGACTAAAAGCTATGATTGGAATCTGAAATAAAAGGAAAGCATACTAGCAATGCCAAGCAGGTCAGCAGCTTCTGAGGAGAAATCTGACCTATCTACAATCTGTCTTGAGATGGTGCTGCTGAGAGACATGACACTTTACTGGCAGCAAACAAATCTACCATCTACTCTACTCTGAATAACAATCACTGCAATCTAGAGCCTGCAGCTTCCCTTTCAGAGCTGTGGCTTTGAACTGCCTGTACCACCTGGCATTATTTCGGTGAACTGGAGACTCAAAGGAGTAATATGGTTGCAGAGGTGTGTGGGTACAGGCCAAATTGGGGCAGCAGGGTCCAGATTTGAGAACAAGGAATGAGTTAATGCTTGGCCAACTTAAGCACAGGGCTAGTTTGAAAAGGTTGGGGTTTCAGGTCCAGAGGTGAGGGACAGGCTGTGTTCAGCTTGCTGCTCCACGAAGTTTACTCGTTTCTGCGTGGAACTGAGGCTGTGGCGTGCAGCTAACAGCAATGAGCAGGGTTCATGGGCTTGGACTCACTTTCGTGTACATCGGCTCTGGGTGTTATTTGTTTACTTTTTATTGTTTGCATGATGTGTTCTTTTTGGCACAATGGGCGTTTGACAGCCTTTTTAAAGGGTTCTGTTGGGTTTCTTTTGTTTTTGTGTTTGCCTGGAAGAAGATGAATTTCTTCTCACAGGAGCTTGTACAAAGGCAAACGACCTTGATGTTCAGTATGTACGAGGACTCTGTGACAATCCTGTCACACTATACCTACTCCAGGTGACAGCCACTTTGGAGGGAAAGACAGAGGTCATAGGACTTCTGTTTACTGCAGTGACTAAACCATTTTGTTATTAGTCTGTCATTGCCATCATATACTCTTCCCTCTCCATACAGCCTGTATCTCATCCAAAGTCAGGTCATCCACTTTGGTTGGAAAACATGGCATGGCATTTATCAAATTATCTGAAATTGAAAGATGCTAATAGTTCAGGGTGACCTGGGAGTCCTAATATACTTCTCACTGATGCCCAGCCTGGAGGTTTAGCAAGCAATTAGGAAGGGGAACAGGATGATGGTCTTCACTGTTAGTAGCGTTGAGTACAACATCTTTCTCCAATTACATCGGGCCCTAGTGATCCTTCATCTGGAATAGTGCAAACAGGTCAGCTGTCTCTACTTTTGGAATGGATCCACTTACAATTGAGACAGCATAGCAAAGTTTCACCAGATTGATTCATAGGACAGCAGGTGTATCATACGAGAGTTTAAGCAAAGTGTAGAGAAATGAGGGATCATCTCACCGAAGTGCACAGTGTTCTTACAAGGCTTGACAGGTGTTTCCCTGAATGGCTTGTCCAGAAACACATGTTAAGGTTTCAAAATAAGAATATAGATGAAAAGCAATTTCCTTACCCAGAGGAGAGTGAATCTTTGTAGTTCTCTACTCAGGCTGATACTGATGGATACTATATTTGGATATTAAGTGAATCAAAAGAAATGGGCTGAGCCATGATCTTATTGAATGGCACAGAAGGCAAGAGGAACAGAATAGCCCTTTAGTTCGATTTCTTACGTTCTGACCTTCAGTGTTTGCCTATCACTGCAAAGCCAAATTGTGAAGACAAGAGCAGTTCACCTTTATTCCTGAAATACTGGTTTATCTAATATTCCTCAGGGATAGTCTAAAGATCGAAGTTCAAAGTAAGTTTATTGTCATATCAGATCGATTTCCCTGTAAGTATTGTTACGAATATGCCGCAACTCTGAGGGGCTGAAGGGTACAAATTCGCCCCCTCCTTTTTGAGAATCGCAAGATCGCTATTAATTCGGGTCTGGGACCCAGGAAATCAGAGAGATACACATCATGGCAATAATGAGAGAGAGCGAGACGCCGGATCACAGCCCCGGCAGTTGCCATAGACAACGCAGAGTACACAAGGTAGGGGGAATGCCTCCTAACAAAAGTGGGATGGAACCATTGATTACTGCCATTGTCTCTTGGAGACGGAATTGTGTATTGAGTACTGTACTATTCATTGAAGCCCTCAGGGGACGACCAGAGTGGGCTGGTTGAGGGATTGCATCATCCCAACCTGAGTGACATCTGAGACCCCATGAGTAAGGATAAAAGAGGGTCTGGGGAACAACCCCTTTAGATGCACCAAGAGAAACGCTAGCGATCCCGTGACAGCGTTTAATAGCAAAAGCTGGTGGGGGCTCGTGAGTGCGTCCTTCCCTTGCCTGGGATTGGTGGGCTCTCCACGGAAGAACGGCTTAGCTAAAGAAGAGGCCACAAGTGAACGGCCGCACCAACGAGACTCCGATGGATCGAAATCATAAAGGAAAGCTGGCAAGTTTCTTTTCTCAAAATCTCTCTCTCTCCAACAATTGCAAACCCAGCAGTCCCCAAAGGCTGAAGCCTGTATGAAATGAACGAACTTTATATTTCCATCGAACAATTCTTTATCCCCTAGACAACGATAGAGCTTATTTCTTAATTATTATTATTATACCCGCACTTTTAGATTTAGTATGGACGACGTATATTATCTGTATGTTTGCATTGGTATTATTTTTGTGTATTTTTACTAATAAATACTGTTAAAAATAGTATCATCAGACTTCAACGGACGTCCCTATCTTTGCTGGTAAGTTACCCAGTTACGGGGTTCATAACAGTATTTACAGGAATAAGTACAATAGATTATTTCAAAAAACTATGCTTTAACTAAGACTAACAAATACTAATGGGAAATGAAGACAAAATGTGCACATACTGAGAACCCAAGTTATAAAGAGCCCTTGAAAGTGAGCCAGTACAGAGCTGTGGTGAACGAAATTATCCGTGCTTTTTCATGAGCCTGGTGACTGTACGTTAATAACTGTTCCTGAATCTGTGGGTTTCTCCCAGCCCATCAGAACAGTTTAAATTCTTCTTCTTTCTAATGCCTCCATTTTTTCCTTTTCAGGTGGCTGGGGTCCTTTCGGAGTCTGTGATCTACAACTGCACTCAAACTTTGGTTCTTGACAGTTCTTGGTGCTCGCCCATTGGCCATGTTTTCAATATCTCCAAAAGCAGCTTGGATGACAGGCGCCTTTGGGGCATGGCCTTGCTCGGCCCTGTAGACCCGATTTCTCGAAGGTATCATGAACTGAAGCTTCGCAGGGAACCAGAACAGAGAGAACGGGTGCAGCTGTGTAAGGTCTTTGCCCTGGGGTGATCACTCTTGCTCTCACTCTCTCGATGTTGATTGAGAGTTCATTGCCAATTCTTGAGTCAGGGAAACTCAAAATAAAAGCAGCGATACAGGCTGTAACATTTAAATAGCAAGCTGCTTGTCTCCCCTCTAGCTGTGGAAGGGGTGGGGGGAGAGGGGGAGGGGGAGAAACTGAAGGATGTTGAACTGTTGGGATGAACAGAAGCTTTTGATGGACTGTAGACCATGGTGTCTCTTTACAGCTTTGCTGTTGTTTGCATGGTGGGTGGTGGGAATGTTGATGCTTTCTGCTGGCATAATTGGGTGGAGGAAGAGGGTTGATGCTATGCTGCTGCTTGTATGTGGGGGGTAGGGGGCTTTGGGGTTCTAATATTTTTTTCTGTCATTCATTCTTTGGGGTTTTTCTTCTGTTTCATGGATGTCTGCGGAGAGGAAGAGTTCCAGGTTGTATGCCACAGACGTTCTCCGATATTAAATGGAACTATTGAACCTAAGGCTCCTGGAATTGCACAGTGGTAGCAATTGGAAGAGTGCACGGCCTGAATCCTTGATGGATGCTGCTTTCTCTTGGCAGCACTCCTTGTAAACACGCTCAATGGTGGGGAGGGCTTCGACTGTGATCCCTCATTTTCTGTACCCTGTTCCATTCCTGGGCATTGATGGTTCCATACCAGGCCACGATGCAACCAGTTAGATACTCTACACTGTGCATCTATAGAAGTTGTTGGTAATATGCCAAATCTACACAAACTTCTGAAAAAGTAGAGGCACTGTCATGACTTCTTTGTGATGACACTTTGGTGCTGGTTCTAGGACACATCCTCTGATATGTTAATGTCAAGGAATTTTTACCTTTATTTCTCCTAATAAAATGAACTCCTGCTTCACCCTAAATCATGCACCTAAAATACATAGTCATCCACACAAAATGCTGCAAGAACTCAGCAGGTCAGGCACCATCCATGGAAAGGAATAAAGAGTCAACATTTCGGGCCAAGAGCTTTCATCAATACATCTAAGCATTTGGATAGCTTGTTTTATATCATGATGAACCCAATGTCTGGATGACGGCTGAAGTGGAAAAGTTGGGTACAGGCCAAAACAAGGCGCTGCGGTCCAGCCCTCAGGGCATATCAAAGCTACTGAACCCCTTGTTTGGTTGACGACTTAAGTGCTGGGCCAGATTGAAAAAGTCAGGGTGTTGGGGCCCGAGGCGAGGGATGGACTTGTTGCTCCGCATTGTTTAATTGGCTCTGTGCTAAACTGGGGGCCTGTGGATGGACTCCCTTTCACAGACTTCAGCCCTGAATGCTATTTGCTTGTCTATTATTTGTTGTTTTGATTTGTTGTTTTTTTTCCTCTAGGGGTTTGATGTTTTTTTATATAATTTCTTATGGGTTTTCTTGTTTTGTGGCTGCCTGTAAGGTGATGAATCTACATGTACACATTTTGATAATAAATGTACTTCGAACAACACTGAGCTTAATGTGTAATAGAATTTTGCAAAAGTGGGGCCTCAAATAAAAGATTAATGTGTTTCTAGGTCTACTGTACATTGTTGACAGGTATTTGATCTCAAATCAAAGGAGTTAAAAGTTAACAACACTTTAAAAGATGGAGGGAGTGTATTTAACGGACAGCAGTGTTGTTTAAAGAGGGAGCAATGACCTTCCACTATCTGACATGAGAGCACAAGAGCCTTCAGAGACACCGCTGTCCCAAAATCAAGGAAAATCAGGATTCAGGATTTTCAAGATTCAAGTTTATTTGTCATGCATACATCGATTTTGTTAACAATCGACACACCAGAGGGTGTGTTAGGAGCAGCCCTAAGTGTTGCCACACAGTCTGGCACCAACACTGCATGGCCACAATGCTCGTCAGAATAACACTGACCACAATAAATATAAAAAAACAACACCAAAACAAGCCCTGTTTCTCCCTCCTACCCACATTTAACCATAGGACAGCTCTCCAGCAGATTCAGACTTGGGTCTGCAGAGTCCAGGCTTCAACATCCCCAGTGGACTTGCAAAGATTTGCAAACTCAGCTCCAGCCAACTGGCCTCAGCTTCCAGACTTCTGGATCAGGCTCTCGCTCTATACCCTGTCTACACAATGAACCCAGCATGAGCTCTCATCACTCCTACAACTTCCAGTGCACCAGTATTTGTCTTATGCTGATTCTGAAGCCTCTCCTTCTCTGGGTCTGACAGTATTGCTGGATACCATCTTCAAGTGAAGGAGGAGGATCAACAGTGTAAGGAAGAAGGCAATGAATGCATGACAAAACATTATGCAAATAAAAATTCTGTTTATTACTTGAAAAGAATCTATGATCACTACTCTAATGCACATATCAGCCATTTTACAGGCCCAAAATTGCAATCCTAAATTTCACTTTAGAGGCAACATGAAGACATAGGTGGAGAGATGAATGTGTTTACCTTACATCTCCTTGGTTTCAAATGTTTGATTTTAATCATAAGTTTAGGTCTTGTATAATGGATTGGTCTTTTTAAAGATTGCAGGAATCTTTTTTTTACTGCTTCATGTCAAGCCTAGCCCACGAGGAACACACACTGTGCATTGAAACTCCCAATATATGATTGCGGTAGGCAAAGCTCCCTTCTGGAAGCATGGATTGTGAAAATGAATTCTCAACTAGCAGTACATTAGTACTGTGGAAGCCACAATGCAATCAAATTTCTATGTATGTGGGCTGGACAGCAGTTGCTATGCTCAGAATTCTGCATATTTCATATCTTTTGAATTGGTTGGGATGTGGGCACATTATTTCTAATGTACACATAAAGAGTGATCATATTGCAACAATGCTTTTGCTCTGAGCAGCTCCAGAAAGTTATCCACGAGTTAGCAGAGAGTTCTAATATTGATGTATATTTTTGCAGTTAGTCCTACACACACGAAAACAAAATATATTCAACCACATCATAGTGATATCCCTTGGATAACATGCAAGATAAGCTATTGGGGGGAAAAAAATCACAAGTCATTAGAGCAAATGTATTCAGATTAAACTTAAAAGCAGTTCTCGTTGTTTCTTACCTGTAATGTGCTAATATGAACAGGAGTATCTGTGCCATTAACGGTATTTTTAGAAGAAGGTTTAACCCAGTTTCCACATCCTTTCCCTTCAGATGCAATAGCTTGCTCCTTTGCCTTCAACTTCTTTTGGATTCGAGCCCTTTCGGCTTCAACTATTTTTGAGCTGTTCAACAAAACCTGCACAACCGCATATTCCACAAGAGATGCAAACCCAAACAGAAGGCAAGCTATCAACCAGATATCCATGGCTTTTACATAGGAAACCTTGGGCAGTTCTGCAGCAAGGTTCATACACTCGGATGACAAGTTGAGGACTGAGAAGATGCCTATGAAATAGAAAAATGCATATTAATATCAACATATTTAAATATTATGCTTGTGAATATAAATTATATGGATAGTCTACTATTTATTAGGATAGATAACTCACTGATTCAAATGAAAAGAGATTTTGTTTGTTTGACTTCTCCCATTTCTGCCTGCGACAAGACTTATAAAACCCCATCTGCTAATATTTTAAGGATAATGTTCAGGTGTATGTTGCGGTGTCAAAATATCTTCAAGAGTGCATTAGTGGAAAGAATATCAGAAGTTCTACATTGGATAGAATATGATTAGAGAATTACATAAACAATGAATGTGCAAATCTACACGAAAATCAATGCTGCTGCTTCCTACTGGATTTGTCCTTTTTACACGAATCTACAAATAAAACATGGAAGGTGACAGTCAAATTAGTTGGCACCAATTAAAATAGTTAATATTCTCAAAATTACCTTATCATGCTTTTACTGAAGTGAGTCCAAATATTACCCTACCTGCAATTGTGCCCATTTTAACATTACTCAGCTTTAACATATTTCTGTATATATAACAACTATGCAGATTATGGAGCCAAGCTATTGAACTGCATGGAGCAAACATAGGCAACCATTATTGCCTTAACAGAGTAAGATATGAAGAAGAAAACTGCAACATCTCCAACCAGAAAAGGCATTTCCCACTTGTTCTAACTCATTCTCTCAGTTCCAAATGAAAAATGCTACATTCTGGAGCCCACACAGCTGCTGCCAGCATTTCCAGTTTGACTTAACACACACCAATATATTTTTAGATATTAAGGTAATGAAGTGTGGGAAAATGGCACTAAAGTTAAAGATTTGCCATGATCTTTATTGATTGGTAGAATGAATGCAACAGGTAAAAGGTAGAATGAATCCAACATTTTGTAATACCTACGTTTTCAGGAAATTTGCTGCTTGGGATGTGGCTGGGTTCAGAAAAATCAGCAAGCCATCATGAGAATTAACCAAAGGTTTGATCAGTGCCATGTGTGCCATGTGATAGAAGGGGTGGTCATTTGGAATAATCAAAGTCTATTTGATCAAGACTGAAAATTGAAGTTATGTGAAAATGGTAGATAAGTGAGGCTCTTTCTATGGAAATGAAGGGTGGAAGATTTAATTATATGCTGCCAGAAGTTAAGGGAGCCCTGGATATAGTGTATTAGAATGACAATTTTCCTTGAACAAGAAGGCTTTTCTAAACAACAGGCAGAACGTTTAGAAGGGAGATGAGAGTTTTTTCAATCCAATCTTTGGTAGGAATCTGGAACTCAATCCCTCATCAGGTGATCAACAGACACAATAGTAACAATTAAAAAGTACTTGGATGTGCATTTGAAGATTTGTGGGCTAAAAACCTAGACTAAAAGGTGAGGAGGGAAAGATCTTATTCTAGCAACAAGGACATGATGACTCAACTATTTTCCACTCAACTGTTCTGTGAATAGTAGTACATTAAAGGGATGAGATAGATAGGCTGTACAAATGCATTGAAAATAATCCTCAATCATTCACAATTCCCAACTGCTATTTAAAAGGTTTACATCATCCATTTTTAGAAATATCAACAATATCATGAGCTTTTCTGTAATCAGATGTACAATGGCAAATGAGTCAGCAACATATATTGGAATGTACAACTATTCTCTACATTTCTTTCTGCCGTGATGCTGTTGACTTTTACCTAAAGGTACTCTTGCAGCACTTGCATCAGGGTTTATCCAAAATGACAGCCAAGAAAGGACAACAATCAGAAGAGTCGGAGCATAAACGCCCATCATGTAATATCCAACCTGTCTTCTTAATGTAAAAATCACTTCCACGCATGTGTAATAACCTTTAATAAAAACAAGGTTTTGTATAATTATAATGCGTATCAAAATAGGAAGGCAGGTATTTAATAGAATCGTTACAATTAGTTTACATTTAATTCAATACGTTTTTCAAGAAGTAAAGACCAATCTGTTGCTTTTTACATTTGAACAATGCTTTAACAAATGGTTCAGTTTGTTTTGTTGTGGGATGAACACGGAAAGATTTTAATCTTTGTAGTTAATCTCACCTCTTACATGAATTTGCCTTTCTAGGAATCAATCTGGTAAGGTTTTGCAAAGCTCACTTTGTTGCAGGTAACGGTTCCTTAGGTAGGAACACTAGACATAGACATATCATTGATCTCACCAGGGCCCTGTATGATTAAAGGAAGACACCTCCACCCTTGTTTCCAACTTGACTTGAAATAAAAGCCAACATACTATCATGACGCAGGGTTTCAACCTGAAATATTGATCATTTCTTTACCTCCACACGTGCTGCTGATCTCCTGAGTTTCTTGAATTTCTTTTTCAGCTCCAGGTTAGAGCATCTGAAGTCTCTTCTGTCTCCAACATACTGCTCACCTCTCGTTGCTTGCTGCATAGCAACTTGCAGTAACTTATGTGCAAAGAACATGGACACCTTTCAATCCTTGTCTTTCAATTTTTATGAATGGAAGTGGATGACCATATTTTTCTACATATTTTATTTGCCAGGTCTTTGCTCATTCACTGAGCTAGTACATGCTCTGGAAACCTATCTGTGGTATTCCCAGTCTGCACACTTGGTCTTGTATCATTAACAAACTGAGATAAATTATACTTGATCCCCTCATCTAGATCATTAATGAACATAAAGGGGGTACAGCACTGATTCCTGAGCCACCCTGGTGTCACATCCTCCCTACCCAAACAATTATCCATTTATCCCTACTGCCCATTTAAAAATCCTCAAGATGGGTCAGTATGTTTTACTCCATCACAATTTCTTTGAATTATGCTTAAAGTTCAATTATATGGCTCATTACCAAGGGCTTTTTGAAAGCCCAAATGCACCACAGCAACTGGTTTGACCATATCTCTTCAGACAATTCCAATTTTATGACACTCAAAATGATTTGTCTAACGCGATTTCTCTTTCTAAATCCATGATGGGTCTTCCTGTTCACTATAACTTTCCAAGTGCTCTTCCTTAATTACAGATTTTGACATTTCAACTTGTCACCAGGCTAACTAATCTAGAGTTTCCTGCTTTTTTTCCCCTTCCTTCCTGGAAAAATAGGGGGTTGGATTCGCTATCTTTCAGTCTTTGGGAACAGTTCTGTAACCTTGAACTTTAGGGGATGACAACTGCAGTGTCTACTATTTTCACAGACATTTCCTTAATTCCTTTTTTTTTAATTCCACAATACATTTATTTCTTCCTAAGAATTACCTTGATTTTTGATACTTTTTCCTATTTTACATACAGGAAACCTTTATGATCAGATTTTTTTCTCACTACCTTGGTTTTGCATTCTATTTTCCCCATTTTTTTTCAATTTCTCAACATTCCTTTATCAAATTCTCAAATTTTCCCAATTGTCAAGCCTACTGCTTTTTGGCAACATTCTAAACATTTTCTTTTGATATAATGCTACTTTTAACTTCGCTTGGTAGCCACTGTTGAATCACTTTTCCTGTTCTCTTTATATGCCTTAAAGGGATTTATATTACTTGTAAACTGTGACAGTTCTTTAAAAGATTTACTGTCTGTCATTTTTAATTGAAGTTTCCCAAACTATTGTAATCAGTTTATCCCTCGTGTCTTCACAACTTGCCTTTAAATTGTGATTTCAGATTAAATCAACCATATTCCAATCTTTAATAAAATTCCTATCATGTAATGATCGCTGTTCCCTAAAGGCCCATTAAGTACCAGATGATCAACTGGCCCTTCTACAGAACATTAGATCCATCATACCCTGTTCCCTTGCTGGTTCCTCAATGCAATGATCTAGAAAACCATCTCTTACACACCATGAGTTTAGATTCCCCCCCCCCCCCGCCACCCGCCCTACCACTAATGTTACTGTTTGTCCAGGCCAGAGAAGTAGAACTAGGGGACATAGCCTCAAGATCTGAGAAAACAAATCCTTGACAGAAATGAAAAGAAACTATTTTCCCCAAAAAGTAGTGAATCTATGGAATTCTCTACCCAGAGAAGAAGTGGAGGCTACCTTAGTAAATACACTTAAGCACAGTTACATGTTTTTTTTTGCATTAAGAATTACGGAGAAAAGGTAGGTAGGTGGACCTGAGTTCACCGCCAGATCAGCCGTGATCTTAGTGAATGACACAGCAGCTTGAGGAACCAGATGTCCGACTCCTGCTCCTATTACTTATGGTCTTGTATGCCGTTCACAGTTTCCCATGATATTTTATTACCCTTGTTACATGCACCACTAATGTTGTGATTTATACCGTGTCTTATATTATTAGCACAGTTTAGAGGCCACATGCTACTCCCACCAACATTTTCTTCCTCCTGCTGTTTCTCATATTCACTCTAACTATTCCTGCTTCTCGATTTTCTGGGCTCAGATTGTTCTTTTCTGCTGCCGTTACCCTTTTCTTAAAAATGAAGGACATTCTATCTCCTTTTGCATTTTGCCTGCCTTTTGTAAAATGTAAAGTTTCCTGAAATACAGAATTTAATTCCCAGCCTTGGTCAACTGGCTACCATGTCACTGTAGTGGATATATGATTGTACTGCATATATTTGTGCTATTCACATCCTTTGTTGTTAATGCTCTATAAACTCAAATTAAGAGCCAGTAGTTCTGTCTTTGTACCGTTTTCCCCTGCTCTGACTCAGGATGAACTGCTGCTTCCTGACAGACTGGTTATCATTAGCTATGTTTTCCAACTGGAGCCATCTTTTTGTCCTTAACTCTCTTCATTTTCCCCTCAACAAAACCCTTCTCCCAGCATCACCTCATCCTCCTCAGAGGGTATGATATGGCAAAAAGGAAAGCTTATGTTAGATCAACACACACAAGATGCTGGAGGAACTCAGCAGGTAAGGTGGCACTAATGAAAATATATAAACAGTCAGCATCTGGGGCTGAGATCCTTGATCAGGACAGGAAAGGAAGGCGGGAGATGTTAGAATAAAAAGGTGGGGGAAGGGGAAGGAGGACAAGCTAGAAGGTGCTAAGTGAAGCCAGATGGGTGGGGTGGAGGGGAATGAAGTAAGATGCCAAGAAGTGATAGGTGGGAAAAACAAAGGGCTGGAGAAAAAAAGAATCTGATAGGAGAGCAGGGTGGACTATGGGAGTAAGTGAAGGGGGGTGGGCACCAGGGGAAGGCGATAGGCAAGAAAGAAGAGGTAAGGGGCCAGAGTGGGAAATAAAAGACAGAAGGGGGAGAGAAAAGAAAATTACCAGAAGGAGAAATCTACATTCATGCCACCAGCTTGGAAGCTACCTAGATGGAATACTAGATGTTGCTCCTCCACCCTGACAGTAGCCTCATTGTAGCAGAGGGGCAGCCGTGGATCAACATGACAGAATGGGAATCGGAATTCATATGGTTGGCCACTGGGAGAGTCCACTCTTTGCAGGTGGAGCAGAGGTTTATGACAAAGCGGTCCCCTAATTTACATCAGGTCTCAACAATTTAGATGAGTTTGCATTGAGAGCATTGGATACAATAGATGATTCCAACACGTGCTCAGGTGAAGTGTTGCCTTACCTGAAAGGACCATTTGAGTCCCTGAATGGAGATGAGGGAGGGTGAGGGAGGAGATGAATGGACAGGTGTACATGTTTGCCCTTGCTAGGAGGGAGATTAGTGGGGAGGGTCGAATGGACAAGATTATCAAGGAGGAAGTGATCCCCGCAGGAAGTGGAGAGTAGGGGGAAGTAAAGATATGTTTGGAGGTAGGGTCCTGTTAAAGATGGGAGTAATTGCAGAAAATGATGTGTTGGATGTGAGGCTGATGGGGAGGTAGGTGAGGACAAGAGGAACTCTGCCCCTGATAAGGTAGTGGGAAGATGGGGGTGAGTGTGGATGTTTGGGAAATGGAAAAAAATGCAGGTGATGGCAACATCAATGGTAGAGGAAGGGAAACCCCATTCTTTGAAGGAGGACATCTCAGATATTCTGGAAAGGGAAAACTCATTCTGAGAACAGATGCGACAGAGACAAAGAAACTGAGAAAAAGGAATATCATTTTTACAGGAAACAGGGTGTGAAGAGGTATAGTAAAGACAGCCATGGGAATCACTAGGTTTATAAAATATGTTGGTACACAGTTTGTCTCCAGAGATGGAGACAGAAAGATCAAGAAAGGGGAGAGATGTGTCAGAAATGGAAGTGAATTTAAGGGCAGGATGGAAGTTTGAGGCAAAGTTTATGAAATTGACAAGCTCAGTATGGATGCCTGAAGCTGTGCCAATGCAGTTGTCAATATAGCACAGGAAGAGTCAGGGAGCATTACCATGTAAGGCTTGGTACATGGACAATGAAAATGCAGGCATAGCTGGGACCATTGTGGGTGCCCATGGCTACTTCTTGAGTTTGGAGACAGTGGGAGGAGCCAAAGGAGAAATTGTTGAGGGCAAGTACTATTTCTGCCAGACAGAGGAGGGTGTTGGTGGAGGGGAACTGGTCAGGTTTTTAATTTTAATTTTATTTATTTAGTGATACAGTGTGGAATAGGCCCTTCCAGCCATGCTGTTAACTGGGACATGCCCAATGGGAAAGCTTCCATCAAAACCAAATACTTCCATTTCTTTTGCTACCAGAAGCCACTGCTATGAAGGTTCCAACCAACCTTATTGCAAATGGTACACATGTCCTGTAGATACAATATACAGATCACAGCTTCAGCCTGCTACTCACACTAATGCAAAACAAGATGGATTCTAATATTGTTGAAACCCCTAACTGACAAGTTCTAAAGATCAAAAAGCAGGCAGCCTATGGAATTAAAAGTTATATTGGTTCTGTTGTAGACAAGTCCCACGTACTGTGGGAAGCTGTAAATGTAACACCCCGTTCTAGAAAGGCGGTAGAAAAAAAAAAGCGGGAAGCTACAAGTCATTTGCTCTGCCATCTATGATTGAGAAATGCCAAAGAACCATCAAAACTTTAGAAATTAAGAATACATTTGAATGAGTCAATGGGTTTGAATGAAAGGGAAACTATATTTGTAAGACTTACAAGGTGATTTCTAAGTTGAAGGAATATGATGAGGGAACCTGAGAAGGTTGATCCAATATTCACTGGAGTTTAGGTAAATAGAGGGTGATCTTCTGCAAACATAGTGTACAGGATTCTGAAAGGCCCTGTCTGACTGATGCTGAAAGGATGGTTCCTGTTATGATGGAATATAGAACTGTTAAGCAAGAAATTTTGTTTTCTTCCAATTAACAACGTTGGCATCCAACCTACTGTTTTTTTTTAGATCCTGTGGATATTTATCCTTCTAGTTAATCTGTGATAAGAGACCTTGTTAAAATCTATGTTGAGTCTTCCAGATATTTTTTTTCCTCATTAATGTTCCCTGCTACTATCTTGGAAAATCCAATCATGTGAGTCATATATGCTTAACAAATCAAAGCCGAGTGTCCTTGATCAGTGTGTTTTGCCGAATGAATAACTTGCTGAAAGCGTGCGCTGTTAATGGTGCAGGAAGGGAAGCAGTGGGTCTGAAACCGCAGCAAACAAGTCAATCAAAAGGTTATCTCCTCAACCATTCAGGTTCAAGGACTGTGAAATTGATAGCATAATGACTGAGAAGGATTGCAATACAAGAGCTGGTGTCACATCGGGTGCCGAAAGTAAAATTAAAAAGGTAATAGAAAGATCTCTGTAAGTTTATAGAAGAATAAAGAAAAGAAATAGACTATTTTGTTTGTAAAGGAATGAAACTTCAACAGTGGCTAATGCTATTCAGAATTAGAGATAGTGACAGGATGCTTACATATTATTAAAAGGATATATACTGAAACTGACTAAATGTACTGGACAAGTGTAGCAACCTTGTGACAGTCTATGAATTTCAATAGAAGATAAGTAAGGATATGTCTTTGATGGGTTAGCAACAGACAAGAGGAACTTGACTCTTAAGTTTTAGACATTTATATTTAATTTTATGTATGCCTCTTGAGCAAAAACAGTGGCAAGTATTATTAATTCAAAGATTATATTTTCTGCAACTTCATCAATAATATCTTTCATCAGTCTAATAATTATCTTCCTCATGTTGAGTCAACAGAATCCAAAGAGGTCTTCATAAAGAAGGATGTTCACTGGATAGACTGGGTTACTAAAGGAAAATGTACAGCTGGACGAATAACATCCAAGATCAAGAATCAGCATGTATCTGAAGAATAAAAATCTACAATTTTTAGAGTATTTTCTCAGAAGGGCTTTGTCAGAAATAATAGATAGACAAGAAGACACCCATCCTTTGACTCCGCATACACATCAACCTATATAGATGGTCTACAATTCTAACTTCTTTGTCATCCTTCTAGAAAATACTGGGCTTTCATGGACATGCAAATAACTAAATCAGAGAGTCACATGTAACACAGCAAAGCAGCTGCTTTTAACTTTAAAGCAGAAGTACCTGCTCTTAAAACTGTACTTGTAAAGGTTATATCAAAATTAAAGCAAGCACAAGAACACAAGTCTCAATATATTTGAACAAGGTGCAAGGAAATATACAAACCTACTGTGATTCTGACCTGCTGGGTAAAGAAACTGCCAACTCAAGCATAACAGGGATATCACAAAACATATGAATCATTCACATCTTACAGGGAGAAAGATGAGATTTTTTCATGGCCATTAACATTCTTGAGCTGGAAGACAGTGCTGACATATGCAGGTATTGAATGCTGTAGTGAGCAAAGCACTTAAGGAAATTGGCTCCTAAGTGCATTGTACGCTCATTAACTTAGAAGCTTGCAAAAAGCTGCAGACTTCTCATTTATAGAAATAGTTCAGAGATTGGAAGAACATTTCAGCCTATTGAAATAGTGCAGAGTTATGAATTCACCCCATGCAATCAAATGCTAGGAGAAAGCATGGCTAATTACTCAGACAGTTTCATATGCAGAGACAAAAGGCTCCAGTTAAAGGTATTAGGCACTAGAAACACTATACTTGATTTGATATGTAAGATTGTGAGTTCCACAGAACAGCAGTCAAGAATGCAAAGACATTCTGTCCTATGCCATCCACAAATTCAATGGTAGCTTAAAAAGCAATTCTGAAATCTTTGGTCCAGAAACAAAGTCAGCATCAAGTGATTTGAGCCATTCTTCGACTGTCAGCAGTCATTCCCAACATACAGTAAGTGTTTTTATAAAGGATTTAAATTGGTGATCATATAGAAGAAAGGACACTTAGCAGTAACTTGCAGAATGTAATGTGTGACTTCAGACAAAAATGCAAAATTTCAAATGCAACATCAGCACAGAGCAAGCTTCTCTGAAGATGATGTAAAGGAATTTGCAAAATATACAACCACTATGTATGGCACAGAATATAATTTCACTAGGCCTGAAATAGTCCACAACGTCAGACCTTAAGTCCCAACTGATGGAAAATCACTGAAAAAGCAGATTGATGTAGCTACAGGCAGGACAAATAGAATTATAGAACAGTGGGGTCTCAGGGGGAGGCCATTTCATATATGAACCTCATGCCATCTCTTTACACAGCTACTGACTAGTTGCACTAGCTGCCATTTCTGTAGCCTTTCCAATAATTTCCTTACCATTGACATTTTTATTCAATTCTCTCTTGAAGGTTACAAGGGAACCTGCCTCCAATATTTCTGCAGACAGTGTATGCAAGATTCCAATCTCACACCACATAAAGTAAATGCTCATGGTATTATTAATTTCCTTTCCTTTCATTATGTATCTGTGACATCTAGTCCCCAAACCCTTCACTAAAGACAATAGCCTCCTAAATATTCACCCAGTTTGACCTCTCTTAATTTTGCATACATCTAACACAGCTATCTCTTCTTTCTAACATGTCTACCCTCAATCTTCTCTAAAGAAACCATGTTAGCTACTTTGACCTATCATAAGACCTCAAGACATAGGAGCAGAATTAGGCCATTCTGCCCATCAAATCTGCCCCAGCCATTCCATTATGGCTGATTTATTTGTAACCTTTGATGCCCTTACTAATCAAGAACCGATTAATCTTGGCTTTGCATATACTCAATGACATTGTTGGCAATGAATTCCACAGATTCACCACCTTCTGGCTGAAGAAATTCCTCCACTTCACCGTTTTAAAGGATGACATTGTATTCTAAAGTCATGCCCTCTGGTCCTAGACTCTCCCACTATAGGAAACATCCTCTATCTAGACCTTCCAATATTCAACATGTTTCAGTCAGATCCCCCTTATTCTTCTAAACTCTAGCAAGTACAGGCCCAAATCCATCAAACACTCCTCATACGTTAACTTTTTAATACCTAGAATCATTCTTGTGAACCTCCTCTGGACCTTCTCCAATGCCAGCACATCCTCTGGATAAGAGTTCTAAAACCTTAAAATACTCTGTGTGGTCAGACCAATTCAACTCAAGTTTAATTGTCATTCAATCAGACATGAATACAGCCAAACAAGATGGTGTTACTATGGGGTCAAGGTGGCTCACACAGTACCAACAGTCACACATAGCACGTATAAGATAGAAAGATACGACCACTCGATAAAAGAGTCCAAGCTCTGGAAATCCAATGCCACCAACATCTGTGGATGACCGCAACAGAACTTGTCTTCTGCCGAGTGAACACTGGGGAGGGGGGTAGCAGCAACTCCAGCCCGAATGCTGCGCCACACACTGGCTCCGATGCCTCCCTCCTGCCAGCTGTAAGCAGGCGATGGCATGGCTTGAGGCTCTGAGTCCAAATGAATGCTGTCAAAATCTGCAGTTACCACAATATAGCTCCTCTTCCGCCAAGCAGAGACAGGGTGGGGCGGGGTGGGGAGGGATGTACGGCACCAACTCCAGCCCAAATGCTGCGCCAGGCCATCCGCTGTGGAGCGCACCGGCTCCAATGCCTCTCCCCTGGTGGCTATGTCAAGCGACACCGTGGCTCGTGGCCTACTCCTCACTACAACCAAACACTCAGCTCCCCCACCATCGACCCCTGCTCTCCATCAATCAATCAGTGAATTCAACTGGCGGCATTCCACCTTAATAATGCCCAAAAGGATTCTGAGATTGCAATAAAGGTGACCAAGATGGTCATTCACTGTTAGACTGTATACCTTCTTCAATCAGGTAGCAACACATCGCGCAGCTCCTTAATTTTCCACCATCAAGCAATACTTACTGCACTGCTTCAAGTTCTTAATATTCAGCAGGATCTTGCAATCATGAAAAATACATTTAAATATGACAGTAGCATCTTTTATTGACCCCGTAGCAGCTGCTGCAAACAAACATGCCATCATCTTATCAGAAAAATGCCTTATAAAGACTTAGCATTACATCCACGTCCCCGATTAATTTAAACCCTCCCCAACAGCTCTAGTAAACCTACACACAAGGATATTAGTCCCCTTTTGAGTTCAGACATAACCCATCCTTTTAATACATGTCATAGCTTCCCCAGAAGTGATCCCAGTGACCTAGGAATCCTTACCCTGCAACAATTCCTCAGCCACGTATTCATCTGCCAAATCATCCTATTCTTACCCTCACTGGCACATGGCAGAGGCAGTCATCCAGAGATACTTATCCTTGTGGTCCTGATTTTCTGCTTTCTACCAGGTCCCTATATTCTACCTATGTCATCGGTACCAATATGTATTATGTCTTCCACTGTTCACACTCCCCTTTTAGAGTGCTGTGGACGCAATCTGAGACATCCCTGATCCCGGCACCTGGGAGGCAACATACCATCTGGGTATCTCTTTCACATCCACAGAGTTTCCTGTCTGCTCCTCTCACCGATGAATCCCCTGTCATTACTCTACTTCTCTTTCCCCTCCTTCTTTCCTGAACCACAAAGCCAGACTCTGAGCCAGTGACTTTCCCCAGGTATGTCCAAAGTGGCACATCTGTTACCTCAGGGATTTTCTGCACTACTTGCCTAGTCCCTCTCCCTCTTCTGAAAGTCACTAAGCTACCTGCCTCCTGCAACTTAGGGATGACTACCTCGCAGTAGCTCTTGTCTATCACCTCCACATTCTCCCACATGAGCCAAAGGTCATCAAGTTGCAGCTCTAGTTCCCTAACACAATTTGTAAGAAGATCAAGTTCAAGTTCAGTTTATTGTCATTCAGCCGTACCCATGTATATCATCAAATGAAATGATCCGAAAGACCCTGAATTCTTTTAAAATCTTGTCCCGCCTCACTAAAACAAGCGACTGCTCGCAATGATTGAGGCCCGTTTGAAAATCTTTGTAACTATCTGCATTGCCACACTGCAGAAACCATCTCAATCTCTTCTGGACGGTCCACATCATTTTAATAATATTGCAATAAGAAGTAGCCGAGGTCAGACTGACATTTTAGGATGGATTCACAAGAATTCCCCGGCTTTACACTTCATACTTCTACTAATGAAGGCCGGAATCCTGCATACCTAGCAGCTTTCTCAATGTGGGCTGCCACTTCCAACGATGTCTGCATCTATAGTTCACAGATCTCTACTCCTGTATCCCTTTGACACCACCATCCTATCGTCTACATTGAATTTCATCATTCATCTTACCAAGATGCATCATCTCAAATTTCTCCACATGTATTTGCTCATTCCACCAGCCAGCTTATATTCTGCTTCAGTTTACCACCATCCTCTGCACTTCACTTCAATGCTAAGTGTGAACATATATAAATTTAGAAATTGTTGCCTGTACCCTCAAGTTTAGATCTAGCTCATTACCTACTTCCTTACTGCCTGTTATGATGCTGGCATTTCAGGCAGCCATGAAGCTTCTCTATCTCTGCTGGCGTTCAGGGCTTCCTTCACCGTGTCAGTAGCTTCCTCTCGGTTTTCACTACTGTCAGTCATGCAAATCCTGGTGGAGACTCAGGAATGCCAGCACACTCAGATGTAGAAGAATTTTTCATTGTTGTTTCCGTAACAATTTTGTTTTACCGGTCAGGGTTGTTGGCCCTGAGCTGAACACCCGAACCTGGAGGACTGGTGGAACACTCTTAGTCTGGCCTCTACCTTTTGACTTGTTTGGCATGAGTGACCCTACCAAAAGCCAAAGCATAATGCCCTGACTCCAGCCAACATAGCTCTCCAGGTCATTGAGGCACATAAGCCTCCAAACCATGACAAGGTTGTGGTCTACTTGGAGGTCTAGCTCATTATCATAGACCTAAAAAAATTGGCCCCCAACACTGATGCATCCCCCAGTCCCAGAAACACACATTCACCATGTCACTCTACTTCTTACTTAGCAGTTTTGCATCCCTCCCTATTTCAGTTTCTCTCATTCTTAGTTCAAATGATAGGTCTCAGATCTGAAAATTTAACTGTTTAGTCTTTCCAGTATTTTGTGTCTACATTTCAAGTAGTACTAGTGCCTGTTACACAGATCCTGGCAGCCAAATTCCCCTTCTTTCCTGACTTTCTGGCACTCTTGCACAACCTGAACCCTTCCTCACCGTCTTCTCAAGATATGTAAACACAATGAGCCTTGAAACTTCCCAATAACCAACTCACCCTGATGCCCATTATTGCAGTCCTGAACCTTCTGAATTCCCAGTTTCTTGTTCCCCGGTTCCTGCCCCTGAACTTCCTCATCCTGAGACTTCACAAACCTGCCTTCCCATACCTTAGGTGATACCTTTGCTGATAAATGATAGAAGAAAGAATGGCTGGTAACTAGGCAATTTGGATTTGTTTTACTTTTACTGACTGGAGAGCAGCAGTGACAGGAGTGGACAACCCCCAACGCACCCACAGAGACTTCTGCTCTCTCCTACACCACCTTGGCGTTTCCTTTACCGGGCAGCTGCAAAAGGAGACTCCACAGCATGAGGGCCTAGTACACACCACAACCAAGGCAATGCAGTTCCTCCACCACTGGTCTCGCCAATGAACCAGTGAACTGGACTTGCAGTTTTCAACATTACTGAAGTCCAACAAGGCCTTGTGATCACATGAAAAACATTCAAGAAAATCATGCACACCTACTTTTGGACTGTGCACTGCCTTTGTACAACTGTACTCAACAAATAGTTTGGCTAAAGGCATTTATAGTTGTAGAGTGTAACACAGTGCTATGGCTGATATGTTGTTTGATTCCATAGCTTTTTCTATATCCTGTTCCACTAACCACATCATGGTATGACGTGACGTGAGTGGAATTGGTTAAAGACAGGCTGATGAGGAAGCCAAAATGGATTATCTGTTTGGCACTTCTGGCCGAATATGTTGGCAAATGCTCCTGTCTCATCTCTTGCACTTAAATAAGAAGTTGCACAGTACAAGTACTCCTTGGCCCACCACATCTAGAATATCTCTTTTATCCACCTACACCAATTCTATTCACCCAAACAAGGTCTGTATCCTTTCATATCTTGCTTATTTAAGTGTGTGCCTAAATGCCTCTTTACTCTAGTGACCGCATTTGACTCTACCATCTCATCTGCCTGCTATTTCATCTCAAAACTCCTTTAAAACTCTTTCATCTCACTTTAAGCCTACTATGAGGGATAAAAGATTCTGACCAGCTACACCACAGATTGCTCTTATAATTTTATATGCTGTACCATTAACAGGTCATCTCCAATCTTGTTTGATTCCAAGGAAAGCAAACAAAATTTAATCCATCTCATTCCATAGCTGAATTCCTCCAATCCAGGCAATATCTTGGTGAATCTCACCACTACAGTCACATTTTTCCAATAGCATGGCAATCAGAAACACACACAATATTCCCTTCTGAAAATAGTTCAAAAGTTACTCACTATCTATTTACTGTTTGCTTATAATTCTTTTGACATTTTTATTTAACAATTTTAGTGCCTCATATGAAATTTTGGTTCATGTAGTCAGATGCAAAAGAGTTCATGAGCTTCTGAGATGATTTCATGATCATTGAGCTCTTCTATATGTACTTCTGGAGTGTTTGAACAGGACATTCTGTCATTCAAAGAAACAAAGTATTCCCAGATGTATCTAGAAGGTTGCAACGAGGTTTTAACTCCAGCTGATTAGATCCACATGTCACCCATTGAAATGACATGAAGCTCCTAAATCTAAATTTCCGAAGTGTGGTCATTCTCCGAAGATTTATATCTTCAAAATAATGTACCAAAACAGCTTTTAACATTGATAAGAAAATAGCTCACCAGTGCCTTCATAATACTTTGTGCAGTTTCCATATTCAATATCTTCCTCTTTAACATCAAACTGCGGTAATGCAATTTCTTCCATCTGTACGGGGTCCTTAGCTTGCCAAATGAATTTCAGGTCTTCGGTGGTATAGCCAACTAAGAGGAAAAGTGCACATAATTAAAGAAATAAAGATGCAAGTGCAGAAAAGATACAAAAAAAAAGTTTTTGATGACTAGTGCAAAATCTTTGGTAGGGTCCAATTCCTATTCTTCTTTTACCTACTTGTCTATTTCCTATGAAGTCGCATTGTTTGACCTATTTCACTGTAGCTGGAAGGGAAGGAAAACCGATTGATGAAAAAAAAACACCAAATATGAGTGAATATATATAGCAAATATATTTTCTTGAACCTGCCTAATGCTAATAGATTACTCTGAAATAAAATGGACGGGATAGATGAGCTTGAACATTAGAAAGTTTTTGTGCATTAGAACAGGCCATTCAGCCCAACAAAGCTTGCCAAATTCCTATTCACATAGTGTGTTAAAATAACTATTGAGTTTAGATTTGAAAGTTTCTAAGGTACTACTCTCAGCTACACAACTAGGTATGTGTACCTAGTTGTGTACAACTTGCAGTGGAAAGAAATGCTTCCTGATGTTTGTCTGAAATCTGCCTTTAACCAGTCTCCACCTATGGCTCCATGTCCTCATTGATGGATTAATTGTGAAGTGGCAGCTGGCATCCACCTTACTTATACCCTGAATGATTCTGAACACTTCTATCATGTCATGTCTACTTAAGCTAAAAAGATTTAATTCTTTCAATCTTTCTTCATAGCTCATACCCTACAGACCCAGAATGAGTCTAGTCACCCTTCTCTGAACTCTCTCAAGTGCTTCACATCCCTCCCAAAATATGGAGGCCAAAATTGTACACAGCACTCAAAGTGTAGCTTCAAAAGTACATTATACAGCTTAAGCAGAACATCTATAGACTTGAACTCCACTGAATGCATTACATAGCCCAACATTGTATCTGCTTCCCTAATTGCTTCTGTGCATTCTCTAGATGTTGATAGTGATGAGCCTACCAGGATGTCCAAATCCTTCTCATACAGTGCACTTTCTAACTCAAGACACCCCCATTGTGTATTTATATCTACTCCCTATATGTAATATTTTACATTTACTTACATTAAACATATTCTAACATCTGCAAGTAGCGTAACACACAAACTATTCCAGAACATTTCCTTTCCTGCATATAGGCTCTCACCCTTTCTCTTCCTTCCTGCCCCTTCCACCCCATCAGATGTCATGCCCCCTATATGAAAGTACCTCAAAACCTCTCCCCCTCCCCTTACAGTCTTCCAAAGAGACAAATGAATGGCATACAGTGGTTCATGCCTCCATTTCCATTCCTTCTTTCAGCCTGATCTTATTGAAGAGCTGCTGTTTTTTTTTGCTTCGACAGACCTAAAATTTCTCTTTACTTACAATGAGCTATTATTAAATCTGTCCATATGTTACCAATAACATGTTGTAAGTTGTTAAACATACCTGTTAATGACAAACTGGTTGGCCTTATTTAGGTTCTGTCTGATAAGAGTTTAGCAATATGATACTTTACATACCAATAGCTAAAAATAATATATTCTAATTAGTTATGTTTACTTTAATGAACATAGCAATGACTAGAAATGTTACTCCAAATACAAAGCACTTGAAAGGTTGGAAATATGAAAGTTCCAATGAAAGGTTATCAAGCAACTCTGGTTCCCTCTTGACAGATGTATACATATGTATATAGATGACCTGATACGTATTTCCAACATTATATGTTTTCAATTCCATTATTATCTTATAGGTGAATAATGATTAGAAAATACTACCATCCTATTTTTGGGAAAAAAGGCCACTGGATACTTATAGGAATACTTTGCTGATTATTATTACTATTATCTCAAATAGGTCTATGTATCTGTGAGAATAATACAGTAATGTCCCAGAGTACTCTACATTCACTTATTATTTTCTCCCATAATTCATTAATTTAACTGATAGTCAGGAGCACAAAATAAATTAGCTATAAATTCACATTTCCACCTGGAAAGATCTCTCAGATTTGCTCTTTTATTTAACAAAATTAATGCTTTTCAAGAATGGATGCAAGCTCCCAAAGCCTTCTCTAAGTTGTCATGGAGACTCCTGCAGGATAACTGGAACCAAGTCCATTGTAGAGCTGAACCTGACACCTGCACCTTTTCAATGGGGGATCATTAATCAGTGATTAACATCCAGTACTCCAGGTGCTAATTTTCATTTTCTGGCACAGATGGTCAATCTGCGTTGTGGATGAGCAACTAATTATACATGCTGACCATGCAACAATTAGCGTTTCATTGCTCTTGATCAGAGTGAAAGTCATCCCTGCTCACTGAATAATTGTCTTTCCCTAAACAATAGAAAGCACTGCTTTTGAAATATGAGATCTTAAAACAAAAGCTGACTTATTGCCAACAACACCTCTACAGTCTCAACTATCAGTCAAAATATATGACCCGAAGCAAAAATTCAAGAAACCTACAGCTCTCCAGCTGAATTTTGCAACGCTGTGTATCCATGGGAAACAGGGTCAAATCAAGAGGGCATGAAAGTGTTATTGACAACCTGAAATATGAAAGAGAAGAGCAAACATTACCCACTTTTGAAAGCTACAAAAATAGAGCACTTTCAGCAAATGCAGTCTATGTCATCGTTAGATGTCAACATTTTATCGCACCTCATACTGAGCAGCACATCACCATTCCGGAATATAAAGAGCAGGATGTTGTCTTGTGTTACATCGTGAAAATTTGCATTCTTTTCATTTGCAAAAAATAAGTCAGGCTTCCATAAGCATTTGAACATTGTTGGATCCACAGTCAGAGTATCTGAACCCTTAAAATCATTTGGTAGTTTGAGTCGAGGGTCATTCCATTTTTGTCTCAGGAATATATTCACTCTATAGTCCTATCAAAACAGAAGCTACAAATTAGTTGTACATGAAAGACACAATCATAGAAAATTACAAGGTAAAATCATAATCAAAATAAAATCAAAAATAAAAACAAAATGCTGGAAATATATAGAGCAAGCACGAGGAAATCTGCAGATGCTGGAAATTCAAACAATACACATAAAATACTGGTTGCACTAGCATTTTGTGTGTGTTGCTGGAAATATATAGCAGATTAATCAACAGCTGAAAGGAAAGAAAAAATTTATCTAGGAACTGTGAATTCAACTTAGAAGAAATGCTAATAATTTTATTTATTGAGAATAACACAAGCATCCATTTTGATACTAATTTTACTAATTAATCTATCAGGTGCAACAGAATGCTAAATCTCTAGCATTGAATCCAATTATCATTTAAGTAAGTGTTAACTGTATGTTGTTACTTTAAAATGACTTTTCAATTATTATATTAGGAAGAGAATTTTTTAACCTACTGTTAGCATTCCTACCTCTGGGAGGGAAGGTTTAAGGCTTGTTTTTCAAGTAACAATGGTGGTGTCAACCAGAACATGTGGCTGAATATTTGTCCTTCTGTTTCATTGAAGTTAGGAAGTAATGACAGGTAAATTAGTATTACCCAGCAGAGCCAGCCATGAGTGACCCATAATTCTACAACATTCTTTACAAGCTCTGATCAATAATATCACAAAATGGTTGAACAGGTATTGGCATTGGTTTACTGTAGTAGATGTACCAAGAAACAGTGAAAACTTTTGTTTACATGCCATCCAGACAGATCATTCCATACAGAAGTAGATCAAGATAGTAAAAAAAGGAAAATAGAGCGCAGAATACATGTAAGGTTTCATTTACGGGGTAAGTGTAGGCACTTAGACGAAGTGCAAGGGTTGCAACAAGGTAGACTGGAAAATCAAGGATTCACCTTTTTAGTGTATGGAAGGACTTAAAGAGTCTGATAACAGCAGAATAGAAGCTGCCCTTGACCCTGGTGGTAGCTGCTCCTAAGCTTTTGTATCTTCTGTCGAACAGAACAGGTGAGAAGAAAAAATGGCAAGGTGGGAGAGATCCTTAATTATGATCAAAGTTCAAAGTAAATTTATTATCAAAACACATGTACGTCACATATATAGCCCTGAGATTTGTTTTCTTGTGGGCATGCACAATAAACACAAGCAAAATAATAGAATTAATGAAAGGCCACACCCAAGAGCATGGGCAAACAACCAATGTGCAAAAGACACAACAAATGGTGTAAGTACAAAAGAAAAACAGAAATAATAAAAAATAAATAATATCAAGAACATGAGATGAAGACTCCTTGAAAGTGATCTCATAAGTTGTGGGAACAGGTCAGTGATGAGGCGAGTGAAGTTTTCTTTGGCTCAAGAGCCTGATGGCTGAGGGTTAATAACTGCTCTTGAAGCTGGTGGTGTGAGTCGTGGGCTCCTGTACCTTCTTCCTGCAGGCAGTAGTGAGAAGAGAGCATGGTCTGGGTGGAGGGGGTCATTGATGATGAATGCTGCTTTCCTGTGACCATCCACCATGTAGATGTGCTCAATAGTGTTGGAGGGCTTTACCTGTGATGGACTGCTGTATCTACTACTTTTTGTGGATTCTCCTCAAGGACATTGGTGTTTCCATACAAGGCTGTGATGCAACTAGTCAATATACACTTCACCACACATCAGTAGAAGTTTGTTAGAGTTTTAGATGTCATGCCGAATCATCGCAAGTTTCTAAGGAAGTGGAGCCACTCCCATGCTTTCTTTGTAACGGCACTTACGTGCTCAACCGAGGACAGAACCTCTGAAATGAAAATACAGAGGAATTTAAAGTTGCTGACCCTCTCCACCTCTGATCCACTGATGAGAACTGGCTCACAGACCTCCAGTTTCCTCCTCCTGAAGCCAATAATGGGGCTAACAGTAGCATAGTGGTTAGAGTGATGCTATTACGGCTTGGGATAATGGGGTTTGGAGTTAACTATCGGCGCCGGCTGCAAGGAGTCTCTGTACCTCCTCCCTGTGGAATACATAGATTTGCCCCAGGTGCTCCAATTTCCTCCCACAGTCCAAAGACCTGCCAAATAGGTTAATTGGTCTTTGTAAATTGTTTCCTGATTAGTTGCAAAATAAATAAATAACTTGTTCTTTGATCTTGCTGACATTGAGTGAGATATTGCTGTCGCACTACTCAACCATATTTTCAATCTCCCTCCTATATGCTAATTTGTCACCACCTTTGATTCCGCCAATGACACCGGTTTCGTCAACACAGTTAAATATTGCATTGGAACAGTGCTTGGCCTCACAGTCATACGTTTAAAGAGACTAGAGTCGGCAGCTAAACACACAACCTTGTGGTGCACCTGTGCTTATGGAGATTGTGGAGGAGATGTTCTTTCCAAACTGAACAGACTGGGGTCTGCAAGTTAGGAAATTGAGAATCCAACTACACAAGGAGGTATTGAGTCCTAGGTCTTGAAGCTTATTAATTAGCTTTGAGGGATGATGGTATTGAAAACCGCTCTGTAGTTGATAGAGAGCATCCTGATGTATGCACCTTTGCTGTTCAGATGTTCCAAGGTTGAAATGGCATCTGCTGTGGACCTGTTGAGCTGGTAGGCAAATTGAAGCAGATCCAAGTTGCTTCTCAGGCAAAGGTTGATATATTTCATCACCGACCTCTCAAACCACTTCATCACAGTGGATATAAGTGTTACAGGATGATAGTCATTGAGGCAGGTTACCTCACCCTACATTCACCTCTGGAGCATTGGACTGTAAAGACACCTACATCAGACTATTGTTTATTGACTACAACTTTGCATCTAATGCTGTAATTCCAAGCAATCTCGTCACCAAACTCCAATATCTGGGAATCAACAATTCCAACTGCAACTGAATTCCACAATTATACTCAAAGCTGGTGCCCCACAAGGCTGTGTTCTCAGCCGTCTACTTTAACCCCCAAACATTCATGACTGTATGGCCAGATTCTGCTCTTATTCCATATACATTTATAGATGATACCACTGTTGTGGATAATAACTATGAGACCGAGTTCGGAAGGAGATAGACAGCTTGGCATGATGATATCATGAGAACGGCCTTTCCCTCAATGTTAGCAAGGTAAAAGGATTGGTTGTTGACTTTAGGAGTTCAAGTTCCTAGGAACGAGTATTGCTAATTGCTGTCCTGGTTGATTCACATGGATGTCATGGGCAAGAATGCTCACCAATGCCTCTACTTCCTCAGGAGGCTAAAGAAGTTTACCATGTCCATCATCCTTTACCAATCTTTATCCATGAACCAGAGAAAGCATACTGTCTGGATGCATCATGATTTGCTATGGCAACTGTTCTGCCTCTGATCCTAAAAAACGTCTAGAGAGTTGTGAACACAGCTCAACACATCATGGAAACCAGCGTTCTCTCCAGTGACTCTGATTATGCTCGTCGCTGTTTCAGTAAAGCAGCCAGCATAACCAAAGACCCCAGCCATTACAACATTCTCTCTCTTTCCCTCTCAGCTTCAGGCAGAAGATGCAAAAGTCTAAAAGCATATACCATAAAGCTCAAAGAGAGATTCCACCCAACTGAATGAAAGGATAGAAGCTGTCCTTAACTACTAAATGGTCCCCAGTATGCTAAGATGGAATCTTGACCTCATAACCGACCTCATTATGATCTTGCAACTTATTGTCTGCCTGCACTGCAGTTTCTCTGTAGCTGTTAGACTTTATTCTGTGTTCAATTATTTTCTTACCTTGTACTACCTCAATGCACTGTGTTATGAATTAATCTGGATAAACAGTATGACCACCTTTTCAATGTACCTTGATACAAGTATCAATAATAAAACAACTCCAATCCAATGTAAATTCCCTTCAAACTCAGCATGATATCCAGAGGTATCAGTGAATCTTGGGGCAGCTGTGGCCTGGCTGAGCCACTTATTCTTCAGTACAGGCAACTACCTTCTACAAATTGGAAATACATTTCGAAATGTGCAATACCATCATACTCTTTCTTCAGTATATGTGAACAAGGAAAATTTTCTACAGCGAGATTTATCACCAACAACCAAGTTACTTTTTCCTGACATAAAGGAATTAAATTCCTAGTTGTGGAGTACAAAATCAAGGAAAATATGCTGAACTAAAAGCAAAAACTACACATACTACCATAGCTGGAATGAGTTGGATTACTCTAATAAAATCCAGCAGAGATGCAAAGGCCAAATGACTCTTCCGTGATTCTGGGTTTGCTGACTTAGTCAGAGTCACAGAGGAACATGGCATGGATACAGTCCCTTTGGCCCATCAAGTGCATGCTGACCAATGTGTCCATCAATCTAGTTCCAACTTTCCTACAGCCCGTTTCCCCTTAAACCCCACCCCTCCATGTACCTATCCAAGTGCTTCTTGAATGATATTATTCTACTTCTTGCAAATACTTCCTGTGTTAGCTTGTTCCATATACTCACTACTCTCTGTGTGAAAAAGCTGCCCTAGTCACTTACAAGTCTTTCCCCTCTCACCCTAAATCTATGCCCCCAGTATTGGACTCCTCTACCCTGTGGAAAAACTGTTACCATCCTTGTCATCTGTGTCCCTCATGATTTTATAAACCTCTATTATGTCACCCAACATTCTCCTATGCCCCATGGAATAAAAACCTAGCCAGGCCAACCTCTCCCTATAACTAAGGGCCCTCCCACTAGTAGAACACAATTATTCCACCAACGATGAGCAATTTCTCTTCACAACTTCTCCTCAAGTTCCCACTGACTGTTGGGAGGTCCCACGTGGATGATCCTCCCTCTCATGTTTCAAATATCTACCCATTTGGTCTCATTGAACAATCTCCTTCAAGAACATCATCTTAAAGAACTGCTGTTATGCTTTCCCTTATCAAAAGGGCAACACTCTCCCTTCACGTGCCCATACCTCTGTCACAGCTGCAGCATCTGCTTTCTGGAACATTGAGCTGCCATTCCTGCCCTTCTGTCAGCCATGTTCCTACTATGGTTAGAGCATCTCAGTCCTCAGAACCAATCCACACTCTGAATTCATCTGCGTAGTGCTTTGAAATAAGTGCAGTTTCACGGGGTATTCCTTTCTCCGCCTTTTCTGTATTCCTAGCCAATCTGAATATTAAACACGCCGGCTGGCTACTACTTTATCCATGAATTCCTCCAGTGCAGAGTTCCACCCATCGTGCACCCCCCAAGCTGTTCCATATAACACCAAGAAATTTCCTTACAAAGATATTGCCCCTTTGCTGGTTCAACTTGTACAACCTGTCGCCTTTGTACAAGTCGCCTCTACCCCGAAGCCATTCTACTGGTCCATGATCTTGAATCCATGCCACCTGCACCAGTTCCTCAGCCACAAATTCAGCTGGTCTATCTTTCTGTTTCTGATGTCATTTGCACATGGACCAGGAATAATCTGGAGTTCACTACCACTGAGGTCCTGCTTCTTACCTAACTTCCTACACACATCCTGCAGAACCTTATCCCTTGTTCTACCTGTGTCATTTGTACTGACATGTACAACAAACTCTATCTATTTGTTCTCCCTCTTGAGAATTTTCTGCAGATGCTCAGAGACATCCTTGACCCTGGTACCCAGGAGGCAATAGTATCTGGTATCTCTTCCGCAATCACAATATCTCCTGTCTGCTCCCCTCACTATGTTGGAGCAGTGAACTAATTTTCTAATCATTCTTAAGGTCATTCTTTTTCAATTGACAGCAGAGTCCCGAGTGATGCTGCAAAATATCTTACTGCAGTAAGAAAGGACAACCACTATAACATTATCAATAACATTATGCTACATCCATCATTTGGAACTTGGAAAATTCAAAAAGCCTATCGTCAACAATAATCTCCACTAAAATGTTAATGTGCAATTTCTCTGACTTTTCATACATTAACCTTTATTTATCTAATACTGCAAAATATGCTGGAAGCTTAAAATGTGCTGAAATTTTGAAATAAAAGCAGAAAGGCTTGAAACACTGAGCAGGTCACTGCAGATCTCCTAAAGGAAACCATAGTTCTGATGAAGGATCTCCAACTAGACATTATTACACTGTTTGTCTTCTAACAGATGTGGTCTGCAGAGCGCTCCAAGCATCTTCTGCTTTCATAGCACCATTCCACTCCATTCTGTTTCCTTCTCCTTTATTTTCAATAACAGATTTTCACAGGGAAACTCATAATATCTGTCTGGAGGGTCAGAATTCTTCTGGAAATCCTCCTTTGGAACTGACCAAAATTTAGATAAATATTGAAAAGTCGCTTGTTGCTGGAACAACCCAACATTCTCTGCGAATACACTCTTACAAGTGCATTTAACAAAACATTTCTTCATGGCTCAGATATCCTTAAAAATAACATGTTACCTTATCCACTATTTCTAATAGTCAGCAGGCCACACCTATGCTGTAAAAAATTTTTTAAATTCTTTATTTAAGCAAAATAAACTTTATTTGTAATCATTTATAAGAATAAACCATGTAGCATTTTTTCATTCTTACATTCATATACAATATACTTAGTGTTAAATTATACTGTTTAAAGCCAATAGTACTTCTGACACTCATGATCCCCTGGGAAATTCCATTAATACAATAATTGAGGGGCTTCCTCAGCTAACCCGGCCCCTCCCTGTCCAGTAGAAGAAAAACCCTAACATGTGCTCTTCCCCCACCAAGCCCTTGTGGTAGCTGCACTAAGCTTCGGAGTGTCACCTGGCAGCATTCCTCTACAGACGTCTTAATGTGCTGGCAGACCAAAGGACATCTCTCACTGAGTCGATGATCCTCCAGCACGGCATGGTGTCCGCCCCTGGGAACAGCCCATACATGACAGAGTCCTCTGTCACCCACAGCTGCTCACCGTGAACCATGACACGGGCCCTTGCACCTTCCTCCACGCACTCTACGCAAACCCGTGGCTGCTATTTTTGACACAAGTCCCTGCTCCTCCAGCTTGGAAATCACCTGGGCCATCTTCCAGTTCATCGGGGGATCCAAGATGGAGCAAGTCCTATGGATTGTTATGCACAAGTTCCTGGTCAGTACGGAAAAAACATACTCAATGGTGCCCTCATCCTGACGACCACCTTCATGTGTCGTTGCGTCACGTGCCACTACATGCTGAGGTTCTATCTGTCCTCGTGTTGTGAAGGATGGGTCTACCCCCATTACTACATAATGTCCCAGCAAGCTGCACTTGGTTGCACTGCCTGTCCTGCACGTGAGTGAAGCGTACGCATTAACTAGCCAGAGCAGAGTGTTTTGGTACATTACACTTGCTACGGGGAAGTGCCCTAACCACCTCTCTGACTTGGGTGATTGAGAAGTTGCCTCCCTGCAGCAGAATCCCCAGACCAGAGGCGTGACAACCACACTGACCAACCACGGGGTCACGGTAGCAACCACCTCTGATAGCCGTGAAGGTGAGGTAGCCTGCACTCCTATGAAAGGTTACATCAGCCTTGACCGTGGCAAGGCACTACAAGGCATTGATACATCATACTGCACATGGTTAAGGATGCTCTCCATGATTGAGTAGTGGAATGACAGTGCTGTCATTCAGTCTGAACCATCATGGCCACTGCCTCCCTGTTTGGAGGCTCAGGTACTGAGAGTGCCACTTCCCCAAGTGTGGCACTGCTGCTATTGTGTCTGGGGACTGGTTGGTCTTTGCTCCTGTTCCAGCGTAATGCTCTGGTCACCCTGCACCTTCCATCTCTCTGAGCTGGGGTGTGCCAGATGATGTTCTTTCCTGGACTCCCAAAGCTGGGAGGTAATGGCTCCAGTTCTCTCCTGGTCTCCCAGAGCTGGGGGCTAATGGCCTCTGTGCTGCCCCCAGTCTCCTAAAACTGAGGGTGTTGGGTCGCTGGCAAATTCTTCCTTAACCACATTCGCTTGTTGGCTCCCTTCTGCTTTGTACTCTCTGGTTTGGCATTTCCTCTGCATGAATCATCAGTTTCCCACACATACTTAACAGTCCAAGAGGGGAGGATGCTGGCATCCTTCAGCCACACTGTCCTTTCTTTCTCATTCCTTTTACTCTTAGCTGCCTACTGTCACTTAGATGGTGCCTTCTGGGACTTCTTCCTCTTCACCACCCACCACTCTTCTTCTTGTCTCCCTGCCCTTCCTTCCTCCATTAACCTCTCCTCATTTTATGGAGGGGACTGGGGTTTTTCAGCTGCAGGGAGTGTTGGGGGGGGTGAGTGGGGAGCTTGAGGCAGTGAGTCATTCCGCAGTCCCAGTCTCTGTCTCAATTTTGGCAGCAGCCTCTTCAATGGTATTGAATTGACGTTATGACTTACACCCTTCATATACATGAGGAGTAAAAATCTTTATGTCTCCATCTAAATGTGCAATGTGCAATGTGCAATTTATAGTAATTTATGATAAATAGTATGTACAACAGGATAGTCAATATAACATAGAAATATAGTTGAGTCAGCATGAGTCAAGCAGTCTGATGGCCTGATGGAAGAAGCTGTCCCAGAGCCTGTTGGGCCTGGCTCTTATGCTGTGGTACTGTTTCCCAGATGGTAGCAGCTGGAACAGTTCGTGGTTGGGGTGACTGGGGTCCCCAATGATCCTTTAGGCCCTTTTCTCACACCTGTCTTTGTAAACGTCCTGATTCATGGGAAGTTCACATCTACAGATGTGCTGGGCTGTCTGCACCACTCTCTGCAGAGTCCTGCGATTGAGGGAAGTACAGTTCCCATACCAGGCAGTGATGCAGCCAGTCAGGATGCTCTCAATTGTGCCCCTGTAGAAAGTTCTTAGGATTTGGGGGCCCATACCAAACTCCTTCAACTGTCTGAGGTGAAAGAGGTGCTGTTGTGCCTTTTTCACTACACAACCAGTGTACAGACCACGTGAGATCCTTGATGATTGTATATGCTGAGGAACTTAAAGCTGTTCACTCTCTCAACCCCAGATCCATTGAAATCGATAGGGGTTAGCCTGTCTCCATTCCTCCTGTAGTCCACAACCAGCTCCTTTGTTTTTGCAACATTGAGGGAGAGGTTGTTTTCTTGACACCACTGTGTCAGGGTGATGACTTCCTCTCTGTAGGTTGCCTCATTATTATTTGAGATTAGGCCAAACAGTGCAGTGTCATCAGCAAATTTAATTAGCAGATTGGAGCTGTGGGTGGTGACACAGTCATGGGTATAGAGTGAGTAAAGGAGGGGGCTTAGTACACAGCCCTGAGGGTCAGAGGGGCAGTGATGAGGGAGGCAACTCTTATCACCTGCCAACATTCTGACAGGAAGTCTAGGATCCAGCTACACAAGGAAAGGTGAAGGTTGAGAGTTCTGAGCTTCTTGTTGAACCTGAAGGGATTATGGTGTTGAATGCCGAACTGTAGTCCAAGAAAAACATCCCTCTTCTCCGGATGTGTAAGGACGGTACGTAGAGCTGTGGCTATTGCATCATCTGTCGATCGGTTGTGTTGGTAGACGAATTGTAGGGGCTCCAGTGTGGGTGGTAGCAAGCTGCAGATGTAGTCCTTGACCAGCCTCTCAAAACATTTGCTTATTACTGAGGTGAGTGCGACAGGACATCAGTCATTCAGACATGTTACCTTGGTCTTTTTAGTGTGGGTGTTGACGTATCTCTGGGTGTTATCAGTGACCACTTCCCCTCTTATTGCCTGAGCGTTGGTACTAGCCTGCTTTGGATAGGCTTTGTGAAGCTGACCTTGCTCCCTACACATTTGCTTTCCCTGTAATCCTTGGTCGCATGTCCTTCCTGCTTGCAGTTTTTGATGATGTCTGTACTGCACTGGGCCGCCACATGTCCAGACTTATTGCAGTTATGGCCCAGGCTGTGCCATAGCTGCAATAATATCCCAGCATATATCATATAAGCAAAGTCTGCTCCAATGGCAAAGACAGAGGGAGTGTGGATGGTGATGCCATTTGTATCCGCTCTCAGTTTGACCTTTACCTGGCATTCATTTTTCCAAATCCCAAACACATTCTTGTTGTCCATGAAGCTTCCTGTTCCTTCAACGTAATGAGCCAGGAAGATTAGGACATCTACAACGGGCACTTGTGGGTTGAATATGTGCTCTATGATCACATGCTCCTTTGGGGTGGGGATGGTGAAGACTGGCAGCGCCTTCAGAAACGACAGCGTTGCCTCATTTGCCTTTTTGTGAAAACCCTGTAGCAACTTTTGCCATGCCACTGCATATTTGAAGGTGATGTCAAAGAAGCCATTATTGGTGAAGTCTCGGACACAGATGTCCTTCATCTCAAACCCGCAAAACTGCAGCGTGACCTTCTCAATGAAGCAGTCCCTGTTGAAGGAGTTCTTGTTGAGATCCTTGACTACCATTTTGATAGTGTTTCTGATCCCAGGTCCTCCTACCGACAGACACACTGTAGCTACAGTCATCCTGACTAAGCTGACCATTGATTGCTGGAAAGGGTGTTAGACTGGTTTTCCAATTAGCATGATGATACTCCCCGACATCACAGGTTAAGCTCTTATCAGTGCCACTTGATCGTGAAGAATCCCTCGTGTCTTCTGTTCTCAATGTTAGTATCTACAGAGATCCACCATGAGTCAGTTCCTGCAGAAACTACATTTGATCTTAACCAAAAAGCTGAGATATTCAAATGATCGCATTCAAAAAGTAATAGTCAGTGAAAACAGACACTATAACCATGGTAAAAATGACAATGCATATTAAAACTGGACTGAAAAGTACAGATCTCCAAGCTGACAAAACTGCAACCTTTTTAAAAATATAGGTTGAAATTTTCTCGCATACAGTGGTCCAGCAACTCCCGTGGTCCAGTACATTTGGAATAGACCTGTACTAACAAACTACCTAATGACTTAGCAAACAGCCATTTCACCTTACCGAAATTTCAGCTCTCAACTGCAGAAAACTCTCAGATTCCACATGTAACCTGTGGAGTACCTATAGAAGAACAATTCTCCTGGTCAGTGGAGGATGACTGGGAGTGAATTCTGACATCAGGTATTAGTCAGGTCTCAATGGTGCCAGAATAGAGTTTCAACCTGTATAATCTGGGTACAATGCATCCAGTGTGGCAGCAAATGCACTTACACATTTTTTTCGAGCTGGATATATGCAACTGCCATATTAGTTTAGCAATAGAAGATGTCACCCATTCTATGGTCATTTGCCAGCAACTAAATATCAATATGGGTTAGACATTGAGAGGATATATGATCTCATCCTACTTGCTGTTCGCCTAAGAAATAGGGAACTACTGGCTTGCTCCTATGATAACAACAGAGAACGAGTGATGGAATCATGTATGGGATGCGATATCAAGACACAGAAATGACATGATCAGTCAACACCAATTTTGACTAAATCAATTAAAGATTTTTTGTAGATATGCTTGGAGACTGGGTGAGAAGAAACCAACAGATGTGCATTTTCAAATAGTTTTTCATCTCTCATACAGGTTTGTTTTCTTTGTTGGAAGATGTGGATAGGGAGTGATATATCCGTGTGTTGAGAGTTTGTTAACAGGTAGAACATAAAGAGCAGGAATAAGTGTATCCTTTGCAGGTCAGCAAGCTGTGTCTAGTGAGAAAATACAGGAATCGGAGTTTGGGCCTTAACAACTCACAATTTATACCAAGGTTTGCCTGCGGAGAACATATGTAACATTTCCAAGTTTGCAAATGACATAAAATCATGTGGAAACATGCCGTGATGAAGCTATAAATAGGTGTCTAGGAGATTTAAACAAGCCAAGTCAGTGGGCCAAAACATGACAGATCAGAGTAGATGCAGAAAAGAGTGTAGTTATCCACTTTAGTTCGAAAAACATAAAGGATCATTAGTTTTTAAATGATGAGAGAACAGAAAATGTTAATGTTAAAAAGGACCTGACTGTTCTTGTATATAAGTCTTGGAATACTTTTATGTAAATGTTGCAGTTAATTAGAAGGCAAACAGCAGGCTGACCTTTATTTCAAGATGTTTTGAGTACAAGTGTAAACATGTCTTCGTACATTTATGTAGGATCTTGGTGAGACCGTACAAGGAGTATTGTCTGCAACTTTGGTCTCTTTACTTAAAGAAGTATATACTTACTGAAGTAAGAAAGTAGCAAAGATCAACAGACTGATTTCTGGATGCCATTCTGTCAAATGAAGAGTGAATGAGTTTCTTTTCTCTAGAATTTAAAAGGATGAGAGGTGATCTCATACAAAATTCTTATAAGGCTTAGGAAGGTTGATACAGGAAGGATGTTTCCTTGACTGTGATTTTGACCAATTTGCAGTATAATCAAATGCAGAGAAAGACTTGTTATACACAATGATATTTGTGAGGTAAAAGTTGTAAAGACTCCAGAGAGAGAAGGTACCTCACAAATGCCCCACGTCTTACTATTTCTGGCCTCTTGTATCCAATCTCTTAACGTCATTCCATCCAGAACAATTTCAATAACTGCAATACAATCATCTTTTTCTTCTCTTTTCTTCTCTGCTTATTATACAACTTCTTAGAAATTTAAATAATTTAATGATTTTAAGATGTTTACACTGTTTTTAATAAAGCTCTTCAGTAGTTATCAAGCAGATCTCTATTTATTGAGTTAATAATGTGAGCTTACCATAGTTGTTTCATGGATTGAGCCAAAACTGTTAATGAAAATATTTACTTGTACATCAACTGGAATATCTGGAAAAAAATCAGAAGAACTTTATCTTGCAGGATAAATAATAATTTTTCAAGAACATAAAACAAAGTTCAATTACTATACTGGTGTTTATTCATTGAGCACGCCAACTTTCTTGTCAAAACAAGAACAAATTGAAATCGTGATTTATTGAACCAAAAAGGAATCAGTTTTGAATAAAAGATTTATTCTTGATGACTTTAAAGTGTAACTTCTGTTAAATTCCACTTACATCCTTTGATTCCTATGTCCTGTCTGAACTTGAATTAACAGATTAGATGTAAAATTATACTGTATAATTTCTTCCCTCTCCATCCCCTCTATCTGGTTTGTATAAACTTAAACTCATCTGTTCTACCCTCAACGTAATTTTCTTTATGGCAGAATTCAGCCATGTTTACATTTATATCAGATTGTTTTTTGATCCCTTGCTGCCAACTTTAACGCATCTGTATCTTCCCTTTTAATGATAAATCCAAACAAAATATTTCTCTGCACTTTTTCTGAATATCTGTACTCAACCATTCTTGCCTGTATTTCCCAATGTTTTTACTTAAACAATAATGGTGGCCTTGGTAAGCACACCGAAGTTTCTGGAGTGAACACACTTAAAGAGTAGCTGTCAATTTTACAGCTATTGGAAGGAAGTCAGTGGAAGTAAAATTCAGAAGAGGTAAGAAAAGGGTGGTAAGGTAGCATCGTGGTTAGCACAATGCTTTACAGCACAGACAACCCAGGTTCAATTCCTGCTGCTGCCTATCAGGAGTTTGTATGTTCTTCCCATGACTGGATGTTCCTACAGTCCAAAGATATACCGGTTGGTAGGTTACTTGGTCTTTGTAGGTTGTCCCGTGATTAAGATGGAATTTAATCAGGGGGGATTGCTGTGCAGCGTGGCTCGAAAGGCCAAAAGGGCCTATTTTGTGCTGTAACTCAATAAATTAATAAATAAGCTTCAACTCTGTGTTCGTCATTTTAAAGCATCCCAAAAAAAGCTAAATCACTGCTTCAATCTAAGCTTTAAATTCAGACAAAATATTTTTGCAGCAACCTTATGTAACCTTGATCCACTGCAGTTTGTCTACCAGAAGCACAATGGAGTCAATGATGCTGTCATCTACCTACTGAACAGAGTCTTCTTCCATTTGAATAAGCAGGACAGCACTGTGAGGATCACGGTTTTTGATTTTTCACATGCCATACAGCCCATATTGCTGGGGGGAAAAGTTCTATTCAATACAGGTTGGCATTTCCATTGTATCTTGGATAATGGATTAACTGCCTAGTAGACCACAGTTTGTGCAGCTTCAGAGCTGTGTGCCAGACATGGCTATAAGCAGCACTGGGGCCCCAGAGGGGACAGTATTGGCTTCCTTCCTTTTTAGCCTGTATACCTCAAGCTTTAAATACAACACTGAGTCATGTCATCTGCAGAAATTCTCTGATGACTCTGCAATATTTGAGTGTATGAAGTGAGGATAGGAAGATAAATACAGAGCCATGATGGAGGACTTTGCCATATGGTGCAAGCTGAATCATTTGCAGCTCAACATCAGTAAGACAAGGAAGATGATAATAGAATTTAGGAAGACTAATCCTGCACTGCTCCCTGTTACTATTGATGGTGAGGATGTGGATGGGGTGCACCTGGATGACAGACTTGAGTACAGCACCAACACAGAGACGGTGTACAAGAAGGGCCAGAGTCACTCCTACTTCCAGGGGAGACTGAGGTCCTTTAGAGTACGCAGGCCTCTCCTTCACATGTTCTATTAGTCTGTTGTTGCCAGCACAATCTTCTGTGCAGTGATGTGCTGGGACAATGGCATCAACACGGGTGATGCTGACAGACTCAATAAACTGATCAGAAAGGCTGGTACTGTTTTAGGAGTCAAACTGGACACACTGGAGGCTGTGGTAGAACAAAGGACCCTATGGGAAATCCTGGCAATTCTGGACAATGTTTCTCACCCTCTGCATGCCACCTTGACTGAACAGAGGAGCACTTTTAGTAATGGACTAAGACAATTGAACTGCTCCAAAGACTGCTATGAGGTCATTCTTACCCTTGGCCATTAGGCTCTATAATGAGTCAACCTATAGCTGGGGAAGTGACGACCCCTCCTGTCAGACTGTTTGAGGTAACTTATTTTTTATTCTTTCTTACTTCTCTTTTAATATTTGTGTATCTGTGCACTTGTAATGCTACTGTGACAGGGTGATTTCCTTTGGGATCAATAAAGTATCTAATTATATTTGTTCCTTGAACTCATGCTTCCTCATGTCCATGTGCTAACGTTTCCATCTACTGTATACATCTGACTGATGATATTTTTATGACCTGCACAATGTTAAGTTGTCTACAATGACACTCAACTTATGAATGGGACTACTGAAACGTACAAATTAAGGCACAAGCATTAGTCTAGTGTTTCTTGTACATACGTACAAGGCTCCAGTCTGGTTAACATGGTCATAAAGCTTTGTAGAAATAGTTGACGTGGTGCATGGTATGACCACAGCAGTCTGGAGATCTGAGGGAGAAATCTCTGTAGGTAAGTAACTTATTTACACAGTAGAAACCTGTTCTAATGAAAAACACTCAATCTACTGGAAGAACTTAGCGGGTCAAGCAGTACCTGTGGGGCAAAATTAATTGTCAGTGTTTCAGGCTGAAATACTGCATCAATCCTGGGATAAAAAATAACTCAGGGGAAAAAGTAGAGCCATCTTTGTACAGCAGAGGCTTAGGTAAGGTTCTAAATCAATACCTTTCATCAATATTCACAAAGGAAACAGACTTTGTAGCTGCTGAATTCAGTGAAAGAGAAGCTGAAAGTTTGGTGTAGGTCTACATAATTAAATAGAAATCCCCAAGATTGAATGGAATTTATCCCAGGCTGATGGGGGAGACAAGGAAACAGATTGCTGGGGCTCCAGCTAAGTCGTACTGGAAACCGAAGGTTAGCAAACATAGTTTGCCTTTTTTTCAGAAAGGAAGCAGGGAAAAGTTAGGAAATTATGGACTTGTGAGCCTAGTTATCAGTAGGAAAGAATATACAGGAAAATAATTCTGTAGTTGATATGGCAGAAGGCAGTCTTAGACTGCAGGGAGATATCGGTGTTTTGGTGACATAACAGATGGAATTTAATCCATTCAAGTGAGGTGATGCATTTTGTCAGATCTAATGAGGTTTGATAAACAGCATGACTAGTAGAGTGTTAGGAAATATTGAGGAATGCAAGGAACTGGTAGCATCAGTCCATTGACTCATGAAGATGACAATGCAGTTGGATGATTAGGTTAGAAAGGCACAGGGAATATTGGTATTCATTAATCAGGACATTAATTACAGAGTAGGGAGCTAACTTCATAATATCTTAGCCATGCCTCTGTAAGAACCATAATCAGCCTCAACTGGCCTTATAAGCTAAACATAAATACAAGGGATTCTGCAGATGCTGAAAATCATGAGCAACACATACAAAATGTTGGAAGAATTAAACAATTCAGGCAGCATCTATGGAGAGGAATAAACAGTTGACATTTTGGGCTGACGTCCATAATCAGGACAGTCCAGATGAAGGATCTTGGTCTGAAACATCAGTTGCTTATTCCCCTCTTGGCTGAAATTGGAAATGTATCAGCCATAATAAATGCAGAAGCATACTATACATGTAGAATGACTTAATTTTGCTCCTATGTCTTATGGTCTTCAAGGTTGCTGATTGACTTGTTGAGTTCCTCCAACATTTTCTGTGTGTTTTACCATCTAAGCAAATCTCATTTGGCTGCAGTTGACCTTTATTCCACTATTTTTTTCCCGATCAATGTAACAGTCCAAATGTATTTCAAGTGTTGTTAACGTACTTGCCTCAGCCACTTCCTCTAACAGCTCATTCCATAATGAACCGCCCTCGGGGTGAAGATTTACACTTCAGGTTCTTATTAAATCTCTCCCTTCTCACCTTAATCCTATACCCTCTAGTTTTTGATTCCTCAATCCTGGGAAAAGTACTGTATGTATGCACCCTATCTATGTCCTTCATGACTTTATTCACCTCCATAAGGTCACCCTACATTTTCCTTCTAAAGGCCTTACTGAATCAAAGGCTTTACTTAAGTCCATATAAACAATGTCTACCATTCTACTCTGGTTGGCTTTCTTGACATGTCTTCAAAAGCAAAATAAAATGTGTGTATTATGATCTCCCATGCAGAAAGATATGCTGAATATTCCTAATCAACCCCACTTTCTAAAGCACATGTATCTTGTTCCTCAGAATCCCTGTTAGTAACTTACCTACTGTAGATTTTTGGATTTACTGGTCTATACTTTCCAGGGTTTTCTTTTCACCTCTTCTGAAGTAAAGGCACAACATTAATTACCATTCAGTCTTCTGGCATTTCACCCATAGTTAAAATTGATTCATATATCTCATCAAGAGTTCCCACTATTTTTAGCTCTGGTCTCCCATAGTGGTTTTGGACACACCTGATCAGGCCCCAGGGATTTATCCACCTTAATGCATGTTACAACAAGTTAGGTTTCTCTCTTTGAATTGAAAGGGGATATGGGGCAACTTGACGGAGATGTTTCCTTTCAGAATCAGAATCAGGTTTATTATCACCGGCACGTGACATGAAATTTGTTAACTTAGCAACAGCAGTTCAATGCAATACATAATCTTGCAGAAGAGAAAAAAATAAGAAAAATAAAACATAATAATAAATAAACAAGTAAATCAATTACGTATATTGAATAGATTATTAAAAATGTGCAAAAACAGAAATATTGTATATTAAAAAAAGTGAGTTGGTGTCCAAATCCGAGACGGAGATCACAGGGTCATCAGATGCAGCAGGGATCGTCACAGCTGCAGTTGTGTTCTCTCTTTCAATGCATGCATAGAAGGTGTTGAGTTCATCTGGTGGTGAAGCATCACTGCCATTCATAGTATTGGGTTTCGCTTTGTAGGAAGTAATGTCTTACAGTCCCTGCCAGAGTTGCCATGCATCTGATATCACTTCCAACCTTGTTTGAAATTGTTCCTTCGCCCTTGAAATAGTGCTCTGCAAATCATACCTGGTTTTCTGGTACAGGCCTGGGTTGCCAGACTTGAAAGCCACAGATCTAGACTTCAGCAGACGATGTACCTCTTGGTTCATCCACAGCTTTTGGTTTGGGAATGTACAGTAAGCCTTTGTAAGCACACACTCATCAACATAGGTTTTAATGAAGTCGGTAACAACTGTAGCGTACTCATCCAGATTCAAAGATGAATCCCTGAATACAGTCCATTCCACTGATTCAAAGCAGTTCTGTAGGCGCTCCTGTGCTTCCCTTGTCCATACCTCTTGGTCCTCACTGCTGGTGCTGCAGTCTTCAGTCTCTGCCTATACTCAGGGAGTAGAAGTACAACCAGGTGATCAGACTTCCTGAAGTGAGGGTGTGGAATAGCATAGTAGGCATTCTTGATGGTGTTGTAACAATGGTCCAGTGTGTTGTTTCCTCTGGTATTGCAAGTGATCTGTTGATAGTAATTGCTTAGTGATTTTTTTCAGACTGGCCTTGTTAAAATCTCCCAAAACGATGGTGAAGGCATTAGGGTGCACTGTTTCGTGCATGTTGATCCCATTGCTCAGATCATCTAAAGCCTGCTTGACATTGGCCTGAGGTGGAATGTAAACTGCTACCAGTATGACCCCAGAGAACTCCCGAAAAGGACAACACTTTACTGCTAGATATTCCAGGTCTGATGAGCAGAATGGGGACAGCACTGACATATTCATGCACCAACAAGAGTTGATCATGAGGCATACTGCTCCACCTCTGCTTTTGACAGACGCCATAGATCTATCCTGACGTTGTATAGTAAGCCTGTTGATCTGAATCGCTGCTTCCGCTACGGAAGGGGTTAACCAGGATTCCGAGGAACAAAGGACACACACGGTCCTAATGTCCCTCTGATTCAGCACCCTGGCTCTGAGATCATCCAATTTATTCACCAGAGACTGCACATTCGTTAGCAAGATCATCGGTATAGGGAGTTTAAAACCCCATTTCCTTACCACTACTACGTTGACTAAGGCCTAGGGGGCCGGTGTCGGCATTTCCTTAAAAGCACTTGTAATCCTGATCTTCGCCCATGCTTTCTCCGAGGTTTTCTCTGAGGCCCCTTCCGACCACAGACTGTATTGTTTCCAACGGTTTTAAGCAGCGATAGTTCGTTTAAACACATTAAGACATCTTTGTTGACTCCACTGACTTTGGAAGCAGTTGTGCTTTTGAGCTGTATCAGGCTGAAAACGGGAATATTTATTCGTATCCATTGAGAGTACTGCTGCTACTCGAGCCACACCTAGGCACCCCGAAAGATGCCCCAGCTGATAATGGCTAACACCAGAGGACATACTTTTAAAGTGCGTGGAGAATAATTTAGGGATGTCAGAAGTAGGTATTTTACATGGAGAGTGATAAGTGCCTAGAATGCACTCCTAAAAGTGGTGGTAGAGGCTAATTTAAAAGACTGTTAGATAGGCACACGGATGAAAGGAAATGAGGAATATAGGCTATAAAGGAGGGAAGGGTTAGACTGATTGAGGAGTAGTTTGAAAAGACTGCTTCTCAAATCACAGCTTATGCGGGTCAAAAGTGACCTGGGACTCAGGTCAGCTGAGATTTACAGGATTCCCTGTGAATGCAGAGCGACGTATAGCAGCCTGACAGGACGGGACACACGGTGGAAACCTGCATGAAGGAGCACAGGAGGTGTATCCATTTGGATTACCTGGAGAAATCAGCAGTGGCAGAACACTGCATTCGCAATGGCCATAAGATTGACTGTGTCATACCAATGGATTTTGGGACCACCTGGTAAAGGAAACCATTGAAATAAAACTATAAGAAAAGAATCCTGACAATGACAAAGGTCTTGCTCTACGTAAGAACTGGAATTCAATTGCAAACAAGGTGGGAGAGCGGAAACCTGATTGGAGGAGGACTAACTAATCAGGAAGGACAGACTACGGGGGGTATAAATACCACTGGACTAGACATGCCCGAGGTACAGATGGTTTGTTCTTGAAGTTCACTACTTTTTTTAAAATCTCAGATTTTGGCACCCCTTTTCTTCAACAGAACCTTAAGGGCAAGGACAATGAGCTTCCACTCTGACTCTATGGATTCTGAGGTGACTGGCCACACCAATGTGCTGTCTGCACAGAAAGGACTGAGATACTTTAACTGTGGCTTAGTGGATAATTTGGAAGGTGATGCATTCCTTCTGCTAGCTTCACTGGGCTTCCATGTGCTTCCAATGAAGAGACGCAAGGCTCAGTGGCAAGTCAGATACTCAGATAGTCTGATTAGTTGTCAGAGTCCGGTCCGGTCCGGAATCTGAGTTCTGGGTCTCGATCCGGTCCGAGTGCTCCAGACTCCGGGTCTTGCAGCTGTCCCTCCCAGCCCCTTTGAGCCTGTTAAGATCATCCTGCATCAAGGAGGCACACCTGTGGCCAATTCGGCTGCAGGTGTTTATAAGGGGCGGGTGATTGTTTTGTTCTGCATCCGGTTAGCTCCAAAGCTGGTTTAACCAGCTCTATACCTGGTTCTTCTACTCCTGGTCTGCTCCAAAGTCTGTTCAACCTACTCTACACTTGGTTTGTTTGCTCTGAATCCTGCTCCGTATCCTGCCTTTTTCCTGTTCTGTAACCGGCCCTCTATTCTGCTCTGCAACCCACTCTGTACCTGTTTTACCCGGTTCGTCATGCTTTTCCTGCTCCTCTCGGGTGCGCTGGCCCTGCCGTTCAGTCTGATTTGGCTTGCTCGCGCTTTTGGTTGCCTTTACCAACGTACTGTAGTTCTGCTGCTCACCCTGGACCCAGCTTCCTACTCGTTGCCTCCGTCGGGTGGGTCTGGCTGGACTGCTGCTGCCTGGCGGGGGTTCTGCCCCCTCTTACCTGTTGCTTCCGTCGGGTGGATCCGGCCGGACTGCTGCTGGCTGACGGGGGTTTCTACCTCTTCCACCTATTGCTCCCTAAGGGTTGTGACCTGCACCTGCCCAGGTGTCTGCGACTGGCCCAGGCCTCTGTGTTCCCACCTGGGAGGTGGCCTGCCATGTGGAATCTGTCTGCCTGCCTGCCCCGAACTGTGGGATCCTCCTGCCTGCCCGCCTGCCTCGTCTGAACTCTAGGATCCAGCCCCACCTGCATTAACCCTTAAATGCCATGGCATCCCCACCCTGTCCTCCCCCTAGTACTTCAATGTCTCTGTCCTGCGTTTGGGTCCGTCCGGCCCCCGATCCTGACATTTGTCCTGAGTCAAGAATTTCCATGAACTGATGAGGACACTATACATATCCAAAGAGGCTTTGAGAACACGTGGGAATGTTTCTGTTGACTTAGTAATCTGATACCTGTGATGGTACTCAGAGCAGAATGTCTTTTTCAGCACGTTCAGGCCTGTCAAAGGCAGTGATGAGATCAATATATTATCCTGGGAGGGAAAACTCATGCTGATTCACTCATCCTGTTGGTGGATTTCAGCCACTTTGAAGAGACATTCATTGAGATGACTGCTGTAGCATAGTTCCTGCCTCTCACAGAATGCGCAGGCAGGAGTCTCTGCTGCACTGTAAACTCAAGCTTCACATTCAACTTGAAGCCATGATCTTCAAATATTCCTCCTTCAGATTGCCCGTGGCTGCAATGGTCCACTGGAGGTGAAAGTAAACTTTGTCGTCAATGTCTGCCTCTGCTGAGATCTGGCTCTCAGCATGTGAAAAGTGATTAATGCGTTCAAGGGTGACACTGTGGAACTTACCATGGAGTAGGAAGGAAGGCGGGGGAGCTTTGCCAAAAGTTAGAAATATTGATATTTATGCCATCAGGCCGGAGGCTACCAGACAAAATATGAGGAGTTCCTCCTCCAACCTTCAAAGTTCAAATTTCCAAGTACATTTATTATCAAAGTATACCTTAAGATTTGTCCCCTTACAGGCAGCCATTAAACAAGGAAACCCTTAAAACCCATTTAAAAAAAGATCATCAAACTCCCAATGTACAGGAAAAAAAAGACAAATCACAGAAATATCAAAAGCAAGCAAATAAGTGAAATTCATGAAAGTAATGCCATTCGTCACTGTAGCGGATCCAGTAGCCTGCTAGTTGAAGGTAACAGCCTCAGTTCAGCAAAGAGACAAGTAAACCATGCAGAGCAGCGAGCTAAACCAGCCCAACACTCAACTCCAGTCCTGACACCCTGACCATTTCAACATGGCTCGGCACATAAGTTGTATAAGCCTCACTCTTGGACCCGCACACTGCTATTTTGCTATTTCTCGGGCCTGGGGTCAGCCGGCTTGATTCGGCCCGTATCGAACCTTTCCAATTTGGCCCACCGCTTAAATCAATCAAACCTCAGGGCTTTTCTCATTCTCGATCCCAGGCCTCAACTCTGCCTTGGTTCTGCCACATCGAATGATGGCTTCAGCAATGACCAAACTCTGGCTCATTCCTTGCGCTTGGGCCCGGGCTGCAGCACCTCAATTCGGCCCATAAACACCACACCAGAGATGTCCTGCACCTTCAAGACTTCTGTTCACTTCGCAAAAATGCCAGATTGTACAGGTGGTTCAAAAGCTCAACTCCAAAAGGTAAGTTATAGGCTGTTGATTGCAGTGCTCCGGAGGAAAGGCAGTAATGACTTTTTGACAGCAGGTATTCAGCGCAAGGCCATTTCTCTTGCATGCTGCAGTGAACAAGTCTATGTTGATTTAAGAGTTTGAGCTTATTGTCCACCCATGTGTTTACGTGAGTGAAGTTTGTATACTGCAGCTCAGTAACTGAGTCTGGAGTGTCCTTGGTTCTAGCGTGGAGGTGAAAACGGATGAATGGTTGACCATTTGACCTTTAGATAAGCTCCACTCCACAGCAAGTTTAGTGGTGGTTGAGTGAACTCTATTAAAACAAAAAGCGGGCAAGTGAATTTGGGTGAAAGAAAATATCGAGAGTATACGACGAAGGATCAAGCAATAGTGCAGGGTAGCAGAATAGGTAAACAGTGTCTGTCTGATAGAAACAATGCAGATTAACCAGCAACACACACAAAATGTTAGCAAAAATCAGCAAGTTAGGCAGTACCTATGGAAATGAATCAACATTTTGGGCTGAGACCCTTCTTCAGGACTGGAAAGGAAGGGGGAAGATGCCTGAATAAAAAGGTGGGGAGCAGGGAAGGAGGACTAGCTAGAAGGTGATAGGTGAAGCCAGGTGGGTGGGAAAGGTAAACGGCTGGAGAAGAAGGAATCTGAATGGAGAAGAGCGTGGACAATGGGAAACACGAAAGAATGAGGGGCACCAGGGGGAAGTGATTGCAGGTGAGGAGAAGAAGTAAGAGGCCAGAGTGGGTAATAGAAGAGAGGGGAAATGGAAAGATTGCTAGAAGAGGCAGTTGATGTTGGAAGCTATCTGGATGGAATATGAGGTGTTGCTCCTCCACCCTGAGAATGTCCTCATCATGGCAAAAGAGAAGGCCATGGACTGATATGTCAGAACAAGACTGGGGATAGGAATTAAAATGTTTGGCCACTGGGAAATTCCGCTTTTGGCAGATGGAGCAGAGGTGCTCAACAATGCAGTCCCCCAGTTTGCATCATGTCTCACCAATGTAGAGGACGCTGCATCGGGAGCACCAGATACAATGACGACCCCAGCAGATTCACAGGTGAAGTGTTGCTCACCAGGAAGGACTGTGAATGGAGGCAAAGGAGGTGAATGGGCAGGTGTAGCATTTCTGTCGCTTTTGCACACATATGTGCCAGGAAAAAGATTAGTGGGAAGGGATGAATGGACAAGGGTATCACAGAGGAAGTTATCCCCATGGAAAGTGGCATGTGGGGAGGAGGTAAAGATGTGTTCGATGGTAGGATTCTGTTGAAGATGGAGGTAGTTGTGGGGAATGATGTGTTGGATGCAGACGCTCATGGGTGGTAGGAGAAGACAAGAGGAACTGAATCCCTGCTAAGGCAGCAGGAAGATAGGGTGAGTGTGGACATACAGGAAATGCAGATGCAGGTGAGGGCAGCGTCAATGGTGGAGGAAGGGAAACCCCATTCTTTGAAGAAGGAAGACATCTTTGAGTGTCCTGGGAACATCTTTGATATCCTGGAAAGGAAAGCCTTATCCTGGGAACAGATCTGGCAGGGGTGAAGGAACTGAGAAAATGGAATAGCATTTTTACAGGAGACAGGGTGGGAAGAGGTGTAGTGAAGATAACCATTTATAAAAGATGTTGGCAAGTAACTGGATCTATATTCTCTAGAGTTTAGAAGAATGAGAGGTAATCCCATTCAAATGTAAAAAGCTTTTTTGAGGGCTTGACAGGTTACATAGAAAGCTAAGGTTTCCCATGGCTGGGGTAATACAAACCCATAATGAAAGATTCAAAATAAAGGGTTCTTCACTCAGAGCAGAGAAGAGGAGTTTTCTTCAACAACACACACAAAATGCTGGTGGAACACAGCAGGCCAGGCAGCATCTATAGGAAGAAGTACTGTCCACGTTTCGGGCCGAGACCCTTCATCAGGACTAACCGAAAGGAAAGATAGTAAGAGATTTGAAAGTAGTGGGGGAAGGGGGAAATGTGAAATGATAGAAGACCAGAGGGGGTGAGATGAAGCCAAGAGCTGGAAAGGTGATTGGCGAAAGTGATACCGAGCTGGAGAAGGGAAAGGATCATGGGACGGGAGGTCTCAGGAGAAAGAAAGGAGGGGGGGGAAGCACCAGAGGGAGATGGAGAACAGGCAAACAACTAAATATCTCAGGGATGGGGTAAGAAGGGGAGGAGGGGCATTAACAGAAGTTAGAGAAGTCAATGTTCATGCCATCAGGTTGGAGGTATATAAGGTGTTGTTCCTCCAACCTGAGTTTGGATTCATTTTGACAATAGAGCAGGCCATGGATAGACATATCAGAATGGGACGTGGAATTAAAATGTGTGGCCACTGGGAGATCCTGCTTTTTCTGGCAGATCGAGCGTAGGAGTTTTCTTCACTCAGATGTGGTGCATCTTTGGTATTCTCCATCCAAGTGGCTCAGTTCAAGATTATATGTAAGATGGACATCAATACTTTTTTAGATATACTCTACAGGAATCACGGAATATGGGGAATGCCTTCTCAGAACTCACAGAACTGCAATGGAAGCAGCACACCCTCAATCCCAAAGAACTGCTTAGGCAGAGCATCAATGTGTGCATTTAATCTTAACCAGGGTTATTTTGTAATTATCAGATTATTTGATTGATTTCTATTCAAAAATCTTGAATATCTTCAGGCAACATTTGAAAATCTTTCTTTCATTTCACTCAAATGCCAACTTCTCAGATTATTCACTACCAAACATAGAATTAAACTATGCTCCTGCTGTTCATTTCAGTAATTATAAAGATCCTTATGATAACAACATATAATTGTTTCCAAGTCAATAATTTTCCTTGCTGTAAAGGTAATAAAATAGAACTGAAATCCCAACATGCATTGCTTCCTGAATGAAGCAACATTCAGAGATAGTCAATAATTTTCAGTCCATTAATTTAATTGAACAAAGTAGGGGAATGAACATTCTAAAAATGCACTCCCATAGGGAGCATACGCTGGTAGAATGATTATTAGATACACCAGTTGTAAATCTACTTTCCGTTATCAAAACTACAGGAATCTTTTACAAAATCATTGAAATTAATTTACAGACTAAGTTTCCTTGTATTGTCAATGGATTGTACAAACCTTTAAAATTTGGCCGTATTCTTGGGTCATATGAGACAAGTAATCTGCTGAGGATGTTACTAGTGGAATTTGCAGGAGTCCGTGCAAGATCTTCAGCTGATTGTTCTCTGCAATAGAAATAAATACATTTATCATGTTTAGTTCCAGTGTCCAACCTAATCATCAATTAGTTATGTCTTCAATATCAGTGTGCCAACATCCATATTTGCATCTGACTGATGAGTTTTCTGTTAAACCCACGGGTCCTGATTATAAAGGATAGGACATGGGGATTGGATAGAATGGAATTTGTTTGGAAATTAAACAAACACTCCATGCCTAGTTTTATAACACACCTAACAAGTGAGAAAGTGAAAGGCATTAATGCTAGTTAAAAAAAAATGCTAGAGCATTATACAGATCAAAAATAGGCGCTTCAGCCACACACATATTGTTCATCAAATAAGCTGTATCCACGGTATTGAAATAGTTGATTATGGAGAATATGGTTGTCACCTTCCAGAATTCTGTACATTCTAAAATAGTTTCCACTGATTGGAAGGTAGCAAACTCAACCCCACTATATGAGAATGGAGGGCAATCTATGCCAGGGAAGTGGATAGCAGTAATATGGGAAAATATTAACATGGATTGCAAGAAAATAGTAACAGGTTATTTGGAAAATAAAAATTAAATTAGGCAAAGTATCATAGATTAATGAAATAGAAATCATGCTTGATGATCCTGAAACTGATTTTGAGATTGTAACTAACGACACAGATGAGGTGAGCCTGTCGATGTCATACATTTGGATGTGAAGGAGGGTCTCAGTAAGTTACCACTGAGAAAATGATGAAATAAAGTTAGAGCACATGAGGTTGGGATCACTTAGAGCACATGTAACTAAACACCGGGGTAGTGTAGTGGTTAGCATGATGCTATTACAGCTCCAGGTGTCAGAGTACAGAGTTCAATTCTGCTATCATCTGTTAGGTGTCTGCATGTGCTTGCTATAAAATGTGGTGGTTTTCTCTGGGTGCACCAGTTTCCTCCCACAGGCCAAAGGCATACCAGCTAGTAGCTTAATAAGTTATTGTCAGTTGTCCTGTGAGTACAATAGGGTTAATCGGGGGTTGTTGGGTGATGGGTTCCAAGGTCTGGGGGTCCTATTCCGCGCTGGTATCTCATTTAGTAATTAAATAGGTAAGAGGGGAGTAGATTTGGAGCGGAGATGAGGAGGAACTGCGAGTGGTGAATCTGTGGGATTCTCTGCCCAATGAAGCAGTGGAGGCTACCTCAGTAAATATATTTAAGACAAGGATGGATAGATTTTTGCATTGTAAGGGAATTAGGGGTTATGGGGGAAAGCAGGTCGGCAGAGATGAGTCCATGGCCAGATCAGCCATGATCTTTTTGAATGGCGGAGCAGGCTCGACGGGCCAGATGGCCGACTCCTGCTCCTATTTCTCATGTTATTATGTTCAATGCTAATATGCATTCAGGTGCAGATAAAACACAGAAAGAAGAAGAAGATTGACTGTGCCCAGTTATGGTGTGCAGGAATTACTACAGGGACCCCAACTGTTCATAAACTAAACCGTGATTTGGATAAAGGGACATTGTACAATATATCTGAGTTTGTTTATGAGGAAAAGAAGTATGAAGGATGTAAACAGACTTCAAGAGATGTAGACATATTGGTGTATGGGTGAAAACATGACACATTCAGCCAAATATGGAACAAAGTATGAATTCATTCATTTGGTAGAAAAAAATTAAAATAGGCTAATTTTCAAAGAGATTGAAAAGTGTATGATTTGAGAGGAATCTGGGTGAAACCATACATGAATCTTGAACAGGTACAGCAAACAATTAGGAAGGCTAACTCTATGTTGGACTTTATTACAAGAGAAGTTGAGGACAAGAATAGAGACATCTCAAGGCACACACTCAACGATTCAGGAACAGCTCCTTCCTCCCCGTCATCCGTTTTCTGATTGAACAGTGAACCCATGAACAGGACCTCACTACTTTATTTAATTTAACTGTTTTATATATATTACTGTGATCCATGTTTTTTTCCCGTTATCCTGTATTGTATTGTACTACTACCACAAAGTCAACAAATTTCACGACGTATGTTAGTGATATTAAACCTGATTGTGATGTTGTTCTTATCGCTCTTCACGTAGAAGATGCAGGGACGTTGTTTCACTAGCTGTGGGCTCTGGTATCTTGAACAAGGACCACTGTCTCAAAATAAGAGGCATCCAATTGAGGCTCAGATGATAAATTATTTCAACAGGAGGGTAATGAACCTTAGGAATTTTCTAGCTAGGGCTACAGAGACAGAGATATTTTTGGATATTTAGGAAATCAAAGGATACAAGTTGACTATGGGAAAATTACTGTGTCTGTCTGCACAAGGGCCTGCTCTAGTCTGTGTCTGCTATAATCATGCGCTCCTGTCTCCGCCTGTCATTTCCTCTTTTTATTTTTCCAATACTAATTCCTTCTTTCTTCACTTGTCTGATCCTGTCCACTTTTTGTATCTCCTGCTTCACCTGTCTGAGACAGCCTGGTTATTGGTATCAAAAGATTCAGGAGCAGCACCCGAGGAATGGAAAAATTGCAAATGTTACGTTCTAGTTCAAAAAAAGAGTATACCTACAAACTTACTGAACTTAGGCCAATTGGTTTAATTTCAGTGGTGAGGAAACAATAATTAGGTGAAGAATTAAGAGCTACTTTGACAGATGTGAAAATAATTACAGAGAAATTCTGTCAAGCTAATTTAAGAGGTTTCTTTTAAAATTACCTTGGTTGATGAAAGAAATGCAGCTGATAAATAGAATACTTAGACATCCAAATGACATTTTATAAGATGCCACATAACTGGCTTGTCAGTGGTGGGAGGTTCTTTCTCAGACTTAAGAAAACTTTACTGTGGAGTCCTGGAGTCTTCAGACTAAGGCCACTTTTCTTAAAATACATTAACCAAATTGGGGTGTACAGGGCATAATTTTTGACTTTGCAAACAACACAAACTTGAAGACATAGAGGGCAGTAAGGAGAACAACAACAGAGATGAAAATGTTGACAAGCTACGGGATTAGAAGGATAGATGGCAGATGAAACTTAATGATGAGAAAGGTATAGTATTGGAAATAGTTTGAAAGGTGTGTAGCTCGGGTACTTGATGGTTGGGTTCCGTTCTCTCCGATCTCGGCAATTTATTTGCAAATGTTTTATCATCACATGGGGAAACATCATCAGTGCGCTGTTGATTCAGCAGCACATTGACGACGTCTCCTCGCATGGTGTCAAAATGGTTGCAAGTAAGTATAGTTTTATATTTTAACAAAAAGAAGCAGAAGCAGTAATATAAACTACAGAACATAATTCTAAAAGGCGTACAAGATCTGGTGTTGTATTTGCATACTGTAGTTCATTGAAGGTGTTAAGGCAGCTTGAGAAAGTGGTTAAAACATATGGGATCCTAGATATTATATATAGAGGCACAAAAGACAAAAGCAAGGAAGTCAGGATTAATGATAAAAACCATTCCTTTAGTCACGACAGATGTATGCTGTCTATTTTGTGAAGGTACAGAAATGGGGGACTTTAGTTATCTGGATTGACAGGGGAGAATTGGTTGTTCTCTTAGGAGAAGATGAGGTGGCAAAGGAGCATTTAAAATCAGGAAGGGTATAGGCAGAGTACACAGAGGGAAACTGTTCCCTTTGATGGGGTGGCCAAAAACTGGGGGAAGTAAGACTGAACTTGATTGACAATTGAAACAAAGTTGAGAAAAAATACATTTTTTCACAGCCAGTGGTTTGAGACTGGAACGTTCTACCAATGGAGGCAGCTTCAATTATAGCATTCAGAACAGTGCTTGATAATGAAATAAAATGAAGTTACTTACAGAGACATGGGGAAGGGGCTTCGGGCTTTCAGTGTTTCTATAATTCAATATATGGGGTTTCTTGTTTTTTGGATGTCTATGAAAAGTACGAATTTCAGGTTGTATACTTTACACATTCCCTGATATTAAATGAACTTTCAAACCTTTGAGAGGACAGGGTGTGTAATTACCTGGATTCTTTTTCCTTTGAAGCAGTGTAGTCTCAATGGACTGAACGTCTTTTCTCACCAATGCTACTTCATGGTTGTTTTTAGCAAAACATATCTCAAGTAATAAATGAACTGTATACTCTACTAGTGGATGAGCTGAGCAGAGGCTGAAATAGGCTGTGCAAATGTGAAAAAAAAATTGATGGTGAAAGAGAGGGTTTTTGTTTGGTAGATTACCATAAGAGACAAATAGGAGGCCAGTCATTCGAAGCAGGTTAAACAGAAGCCTGGAATTTATAGCAGAGACAGATAGATGGTAATGAGTTTTCTCATTTCAAAATTGTTCCTCAGGAACTTAATGGTCACACATACTAGTAAACAGAACATTGAATTTCAAGCCATGCTACTAATCATAAGAAATATGAGTGGACCTCTCAATCCCTCATACCTTCTACATTATTCAATCTGACCATGTTTGAACTTTTCCCTTGGTGCCACCTTATAGCATGATTAAATCATGCAAGGAAAAGAATTTACTCCTCAAACCCAGCTTAAGAGATCAACACCCTATTCTGAGACTAAGCCTCTTAAGTTTTAGATTCCCCAGCATTTTTATCAAACCTCTTGTTAGTTCCAATAAGATTACCTTTCACTTTCCTAAAATCCTAATAGTGTAGGCTAGTTTGCTCAGCCTTTTCTCATACAGTAACAACACATCCTAAGGAGCAATCTTTAGAATCGTTGCCATTGTGTCATAAGTATATCTTTCCTAAAAGCAGAACAGTTTTAAAGTACAAATGATCAAATCTATGAATTGCTTTGGCAAGTTAATAAAGATATGAAATCTAGCATCAGAATTAGATTTGTCGTTCTCAATCTGCATGTAGAATTCTACATTATGGCCTGATGATACCTAGAGGACCCTCTGCTATGTGATCGCTAATTAATTCTGTCTTCTTTTTTATCAATCTTTTTTTTCAATTTTTTTATTGATTTAAAATATAAAGGATAAATACAAATCATAGGAGAGGTGATCTCAAATACATACTTCAATAATAATACAAAGAAAGGAAGATACACTGTCAAAATCATATATAGTATTAAACTACTATAAAGAAAAAAAAAAGAACCTCATCTCCTCTTAACAATTCATAGAAAAAAAGACTCTTATTGAGGAAAAAAACACTAAACTAACCCAAAACAAAAAAAAGGGGACTGGGCAGTCCATTTTGAGGATAAAAGAAAGATCTTTCTGATCAAATCTAAAACTTCGCGGAGAAAAAAAAATTAACTAAAAAAGTAAAAAGAAGTAGATCATATGAAAATATTGAATAAAAGGTCGCCAAGTTTGCTCAAATTTAAAAGATGAATCAAATGTCCGACTCCTAATTTTCTCCAAGCTTAAACATGACATAATGGAGGAAAGCCAAAAAAAAAACACAGTAGGTGGATTGGGATCCTTCCAGCACAATAGAATAGCTCTCCTAGCCAATAAAGCTGAGAAAGCTATCATGCGTTGAGCAGAAGCAGGAACATTTCCTGCTTCCATTGGAATAATCCCAAAGATTGCCGTAAATGAATTAGGTTGTAGGTCCAAACCTATGACTTTTGATAACGTTCTAAAAACATCTCTCCAAAAATTATTTAACTTTATGCAGGACCAAAACATATGAGTTAAGGTAGCTACTTCAGTATTGCATCTATCACAGGTGGGATTTATATTAGAAAAAATATGCGCTAGTTTATCTTTTGACATATGCGCCCTGTGCATACCTTGAACTGAATCAAGGAATGACGGGCGCAGGTAGATGAGTTGTTAACTAAATGACAAATTTTATTCCACTGATTATCTGAAAGTGATCTGTCTTCTTAACAGAATCAAGTAATCACATAATTACAGAAAGCTTACAATTCATTTTGGCCATTGAGCTTTATGCAAGAGCAGTCTAGCTGGATCCACTCCCTTACCTTCTCACTATTGTTCTGCAATTTCTTTCTTTAAATCTAGTTATCCAGTTCCCATAATTGTGTTGCTCTCCACAAAATAGTAAGAATCTGGCACTATATTCTAAATTCTAAATCCTAAATGCTGGCTCCATCAAAAGTTTGTCTGCATGTCCCTTTTGGTCCTGTGACCAGTCGCCTTCATTCTATGACTCTTCCACCACTGGGAGCAGTTTCCTTCTAGCCACTCCATTAAAATCCACCATAGTTTTAAATACCTCTTGCAACTTCTCTGTTTCAGAGAGTCCCAACTTCTCCACCCTGTCTGGATATCTAAAGTCCTCATTCCTGGAATCATTCTGGTAATTTTCTTCTGCATGCTTTCTAAGGCCTTCATATCCTTTCTATAGTGTGACCACTAGACTGGACACAATGCTCCGGTTGTGTCAAACTGGTGCTTTATAATAGTTTGTTATAAAAACTTGAACTGCATACTTCTACTTATATTCATTTGCAATGTCCAGGATCTTATATGTTTTAATCGATTCTTGTTCGATCTATCTTGAGATCCTGCATATCTACCCTCAGATCTCTTTATCCCTACACAGTCACAAAGAGGAAACAGGAAACAGGCCCTTCAATCTGCCAAATCCATGCCGACCATTAAGGATCCGTTTACTGGAAACGTGAGGCACCTACTATACTAGCTGCATCACAAAGCCACCTCCTAGAAATAATGTAACCTCTGAAATGGTGTAAGTAGGGCAACTCTTAGAATTCTCTCTCCTAATTTATATTAACTGCTCTAATTCATCTTCCAAAAATATAACCTTTCTTGTTATCTGACTAGTTCACCAACTGATCTACGTTTGCTTTAAGTCTATCATTACCCTCATGGTTCAACAATGTTTCCACATTTTGATCATGTCCATATTTGGAATTTTGCATGTAAAGCCACATCCTCGTCATTAATGTGCGTTGAGAATAGCAGTAATCCTGAGTATGACATTGGGGAACACCACTATACATTTGCTTGCGTCTGGAAAATCAGCTTTCAATTCCCACTTGGATTATCAACCTGACATTTTGCACGTACCATTTTTTCTGCTTTATTTTCTTCTTTTTATCCCTTTGAAGAGTCTTGAAGAAGTTCTGATATTAATTATCTTTCTCCCTCGTGGGAAAGTATCTGAACTCTTAAACTATGTTATCCATTAAAGCTATCTATTATTCAATTAGATTTTGATTGCTAATCTTCAGTTACTATTTACCTTGGCCAGATTTGTTCCAATCTCATAGAAATTGGTTGACCATTTTAACCTGAGTTAATCTAGATGTTGCAATATCCATACCCCTAATACCTATTCTACTTGCTCTGCTTCATTTCCCAGAGCCATTCAGTAATAATCAGATTTGAAATGACTTCTTATCTGGATGGATCCACAAATATTTTTCTACATGTTATGAATTCCCGTAACTGGATCACTTACCAGCAAAGATAGAGAGGTCCGTTGAAGTCTGATGGTACTATTTTTAAAAGTATTTATTGATAAAGGGGCACAAAAATAAGATTAATGCAAACATACAGATAATATACGTCGTCAATACTAAATCTAAAGCGCAGGTATGATCATAACCAATAAAACGTAACTCTATCGTTGTCTAGGGGATAATGTATTGTCCGATGGAAATTTAAAAGTCATTAGCTCGTTCAGGCTGCAGCGTTTTGGGTTTAAGAGAGGGAGGCGTTTAAACTTGCCCAAGTCTTTTATGATGCCAATCCGTTGAGTCAGGGGAGCGGGTTTCCCCGTTGTTAGCTAAAAAACCATTTTCCGTGGTTTCAGCCACCAATTCCAGCCACGGAATTGAACGCACGTGACTTGGTTTCCGATGACCGTCTGCTGTTACGTCGTCGCTTAACGTTTCTTCTGGTGCGTCTGAGGGGTTATTCCTACAGCCCCTCTTTTATTCTGACTCGCAGGGTCGTAGATGTCAATCAGGTTGGGGGTGATGCAATCTCTCCCTCAACCAGCCCACTTTGCCCGAGGGCATTCACGTAGCAGAGCAACTCAATCTACAAATCTGTCTCCAAGAGACAATGGCCATGTCCCGTAGCTTTACATCGCTATGGAGGGGGGGGGGGAGAAACGTGACATCCTGCACGTCTCCCCCTCATGTCTTGGGCCCCCTTTTGACTCAACCCAACAATGATCTGGCGATTCTCACAAAGGAGGGGGCTACGGACGTAACATACAAAATTGCCTTGCACTCATTGGATTTAAGTTTAGGGTCATACAGTCAAGACTGAACTAAATCAGAAAACTGAATTCCATTCAGTGAGAAATTTGATGATCTTATACACACATGGTCAAGCTCAATGAATAGATCATTAGATCCCATCTCACAACAGTTACTCCAATAGCCTTCACATTCAATAAAAAAATTCCATCAATCAGGACTCCTCTCTCACATTCTAATGTTCTATCATATAGATACATAGTTACCAATAGTCCAACAATTACAAGCACATCCAAATCCTGAGTTAAGGGTCTCAGCACAAAACTTTGACTATTTCCTTCCATAGATGCTGCCTGACCTACTGGGTTCTTCCAGCATTTTGCGAATGTTGCTCCAGATTTCCATCACGGGTAGCCTCTCTGGTGCATCACAAGCACATAGCTGTCACGCACAGCCAGACATATTGCTCAGACATGTTTCATGGCATTCATCAATACATTTACTTCTCCTCTGATGATACATAATTGGCACAAGCAGAAACAAATTGGTGATAAACAAGCTCAGTCTTTTTGGTGTGGCCACTACTGTCTCATTAGGCACCAATAGCTCAAAGATAACTGAAGATGATAGATCTTCCTTATCCAATCTTCCTTCTTATCCAATTTGATGCTACTGTACAACTCTGTCAGTCCAACTCACTTGAGACATTAACAGTACCAGACTATGAGATACTTTAATTAACACTAACACTTTTTCTCTTTTTGGTTTAGGTGTTATATATTAAAATAATTAATTTTCCAGTGAACCTGGTGTATCTAAAGAGAGTATGGGCAACCAAGTTGTGTCTATAAGACCAAAAAACTTAGGAGCAGAGTTAGGCCATTTAGGCCATTCAATCATGGCTGATCAACCCTTTCAATCCAGTTCTCTTGCCTTCTTCCTGTAACCTTACTAATCAAGTACCAATCAACCTCCACTTTAAATATGCCCAATGACTTGGTCTCCACAGCTATCTGTGGCAATAAATTCTATAGATTCACTATTTTTCCTCATTTTTGTTCTAAAGAGATGTCCCTTCTGGTCTTAGACTCTCCAGCTACAGGAAATGTCCCCTTATGTCTACTCTATCCAGGCTTTTTAATATCCAGTAGGTTTGAATGAGATACCCCTCCCCAAATTCTTTTAAACTCCAGCAAGTACAGGTGTAGAGTCATTAAACACTCCTGATATGATAACAACCCTAATCCCCAGAGTCATTCTCGTAAACTTTCTCTGGACCCTTTCCTTTGCCAGCACATCCTTTCTTAGATATGGGGCCCAAAATGCTTACAATAATACAATACACGTGTCCCCTGCTTTACGAAAATTCGCTTTACGCCACTTCGCTTTTATGAAAGACCTACATTAGTACCTGTTTTAGCTAACCAAAAGAAATCTGAAGAGGATTTTAACTTCTACGAAAAAAGGCGCCCACTTTAAACTTGTACTTACCCTGAGAAAGACTATCATGACCGTGAAGCCTTGCGTAGTCAGGAGTGTGCGCATGCATGTACATGCCGATTTTTTTCTACAAATCAGTTTTGGCTAAATCTTCCTGATTCTGGTAAGTGAAACCACACTGTACATACATAATTTCTACTTTATATAGGCTATGTATTTATCATACCATTCCTGCTTTTACTATATGTTAGTGTTAGTTTAGGTTTTATGTGCTATTTGGTATGATTTGGTAGGTTATTTTTTGGGTCTGGGAACACTCAAAATTTTTCCCATATAAATTAATGGTAATTACTTCTTTGCTTTATGCCGTTTCGGCTTACGAAAGGTTCCATAGGTAAGCTCTACTTTCGGATAGTGGGGGAAAGCTGTAATCTAAATGTGAAATAACCATCACTTTTTAAAGCCTCAGCATTATATTCTTGCTTTTATATTCCAGACCTCTTGAAATGAATGTGAAGATCACATTTGCCTTCCCTCCTACTGACTCAACCCGCAAATGAACCCTTAGGAAATCCTGCACTAGGACTTCCGAGTCTCTTTGCACCTCCGATTTCTGAATTTTCTCTCCATTTGGAAAATTGTCTACTACACCTTTACTCTTCTACCAAAGTGAAGGTCCATACAGCTCCCTATGCTGCATTCTGTATACCACATCTTTGCCCATTCTCCCCACGTCCTTCTGCACAGTCCCTGCTTTTCGAACACTACCTGCTCCTCCACTGATCTTTGTCTCATCTCCAATGGGCACTACAGTGGTATAGCAATTAGGGCAATGCTAATACAGCTTGGGGCATTCCAGAGTTTGGAGTGCAATTCTGGCACATCCTCCCCATGGATACACGGGTTTCTTCTGGATGCTGAGGTTTCCTCTATAGTGGAAGATGCACCAGGTAGGTTAACTGGTCTTTGTAAATTGTCCCATGATTAGGTTAAGGTTAACCGGGGTTGTGGAGTTGCTGGGATGGCATGACTTGAAGGGCTGGAATGGCCTACTCCGCGCTGTCTTTCTAAATAAATAAAGCTTGGCCACAGAGGCATCCATTCTATCCTTACATATCTGACCACTGTGGCCCATAAAGTAAGAGTCAGAAAAATGGATCCTTCAGTCCACCATATCTATCCTGACTAACAAGTACATTTCTATATTAATCACATTAATTCAAGGGCTCGTCCAGATGCTTTTTAAATGTTGTGAGAGAACCTGTCTCAATGAGCTTCTCAAGCAGTGCCTTCCAGATTGCACCCATCCTCTAAGTAAAATTCTTCCTCAGTGACCCTCTAATTCAGGGGTTCCCAACTTTTTTATGCTGTGGGCTAAAACCATTATACAAGAGGGCTGTGAATGAAGAGAAATCAAGGTTCTAAGGTCAAAGTAAATTTATTATCAAAGTACATATGTGCACCATATACAACCCGGAGATTAGTTTTCTTGTGGGCACACTCAGTAAATCCAAGAACCATAACAGAATCAATGGGTCCACACTCAACAGGGCAGACAAACAATCAGTGTGCAAAAGACAATAAATTGTGCAAATACAAAAGAGAAAAATAATAACAATAATAAATAAATAAGCAATAAATATTGAGAACATGAGAAGAAGAGTTCTTGAAAGTAACTCCAAAGGTTGTGGGAACAGTTCAGCGACAGGATGAGAGAAGTTAAATAAAGTTGCCCCCTCTGGTTCAGGAGCCTGATGGTTGATGGGTAATAACCGTCCCTGAATCTGGTAGTGTGAGCCCTGAGGTAAGAAGCAAGCATGACTTGGGTAGTAGAGGTCCCTGATGATGTTTGCTGCTTTTCTGAAACAGTGGTCCATACAAATGTGCTCAATGGAGGGGAGAGCTTTACTGACAGACTGGGCCAAATCCATTACCTTCTGTAGGTTTTTCCATTCAAGGGCAGTGGTGTTTCCATACCAGGCTGTGATGCAACCAGACATCTGCACCATACATTTATAGAAATTTGCTAAATATTAAATGTCATGCTGAATCTTCACAAGATTCTGAGAAAGTAGGAGTACTGCCGTGCTTGCTTTGTTAACGCACTTACATGACAGTCCCAGGACAGATCCTCTGAAATAATAACACTGAGAAATTTAAAGTTGCTGATCCCCCAAGGAGGACTGGCTCATGGACTTCGGGTTTCCTCCCCCGAAACCAAAAATCAGCACCTTGGCCCTGCTGACATTGACTGAGAGGTTGTTGTTGTGGCACCACTCAGCCAGATTTTCAAACTCCCTCCTATATGCTGATTTGTCACCATCTTTCAATTGGCTAACGGCAATCGTGTCATCAACCAACTTAAATATGACATTGGAGTTGTGAGCCACACAAATTGAATATCCACAAACATCTTATGTCAATGTTGTATTATTTTTGAGGAAGACCACAATTATACTAAGTGCATTTTTTGAACATTTGTAATGGCAGATGTGAGGTACACTGCGCAGTACCTACAGCAAAAGAAAAGCCCTTCGGCCCACAAAGCTGTGCCGAACATGTCCTGATCTTAGAACTACCTAGGCTGACCCATAGCCCTCTATTTTTCTAAGCTCCATGTACCCATCCAGGAGTCTCTTTAAAGACCCTATCATAGAAACATAGAAAACCTACAGCACAGTACAGGCCCTTCAGCCCACAAAGTTCTGCCGAACATGTCCCTACATTAGAAAATACTAGGGTTACCCATAGCCCTCTACTTTTCTAAGCTCCATGTACCTATCCAAAAGACTCTCAAAAGACCCTATCGTATCCGTCTCCACCACCGTTACCGGCAGCCTATTACACGCATTCACCACTCCCTGTGTAAAAAACTTACCCCTGACTTCTCCTCTGTACCTACTCCCAAGCACCTTAAACCTGTGCCCTCTTGTGGCAGCCATTTCAGCCCTGGGAAAAAAGCCTCTGACTATCGACACAATCAATGCCTCTCATCATCTTATACACCTCTATCAGGTCACCTCTCATCCTCTGTCACTCCAAAGAGAAAAGGCCGAGTTCACTCAACCAGTTTTCATAAGGCATGCTCCCCAATCTAGGCAACATCTTTGTAAATCTCCTCTGCTCTCTTTCTATGGTTTCCACATCCTTCCTGTAGTGAGGCGACCAGAACTAAGCACAGTACTCCAAGTGGGGTTTGACCAGGGTCCTATATATCTGCAACGTTACCTCTCGGCTCCTAAATTCAATTCCACAATTGATGAAGGCCAATACACTGTACGCCTTCTTAACCACAGAGTCAACCTGCGCAGCTGCTTTGAGCTTCCTATGGACTTGGACCCCAAGATCCCTCTGATCCTCCACACTGACAAGAGTCTTACCACTAATACTTTATTCTGCCATCATATTTTACCTACTAAAATGACTTGAGCAGGGGAACAATCTGTTGCACAATCTCTGTTGAACAATCAATCCATATTGTAATATAAGATGGAAACAGAAATTGTATGAAGGAATTCTCAAGTTAATGGTGAGGAACTGCCTAATTCTCCTTCCCCACACAACTCCTCTCCTGAGGACTCACAGAAGTTCCTCTCCCCTTTGTCAGCCCACAGCACAACATGTCAGCATTAATTTTAAAGATTAATATCTACCACTTGCCCTTAGGCAATGAACATGACCTTCCCACATAACCTGCTATCTCAAACCCAAGGCACAGATGGTAGAACCGTGCAGTTAGAGAGAATTCAGTCAAGCCCAGCCTTTGCAGAGCTGAGCTTATTGCAAGCATCCAGTGCAGATATCTGCTTCTCACCACAGTGGAAGAGAGTTGGCTTCCAACAGCCTGTCAATGGGCACAGCCAACATACTTCACCACAGTACTCGAACCTCACCAATCCAGATGAAAGCATTCTAAAAAACAGCACTGGTCTGTTTACCTGTTATAAGAAATATACAATAAGCTCAACCTGAAAAAAAAATTGTAATATTATGTTAATTAAAATATTTTCTTTGGACACTGTCTGTCTTGGAAACCAGACTATGAAGTTTTAAATGGTGAATATGAAAACAAATGCCTTTTACAAATGTTCCTGCCTGATTATTCAGACTTTTCAGGTCAATGAAGGAGTCTCTAAAATTAATCAGACTCTATTCCCTCATCATAAAGGAAAGGGTCTATCTCAGCTTAGAATTACTGTTATAAAGAACCTAATGACCTGTTTTTCTTGTATCTATTCCCCATGCAAACTCTAGGGCTGGTCTCAGCTGCTGCAGTGGGAACAATTGATTGTGCCCCCATTATAAAATGGCCTCTGACAAGATGAATGATGAGTGAGGTTGGCAGTGACTTGTCGATGCACAATGATATGAAGTGTGGGTTATTCAGGACTGGGTTTTCATTGAATATGTCAAGGGAAATGGGAACTTTTATGACCATCAGATAGCAATCTTTAGCTTGATGTACTATGTCTATAGGGACATTCAGGCATTTGGCCTGGTCAGAATTATGTTCCTTTTACATTCCTACAATGGCTGTTATTACATTATTAAAACTGAAATGCAACATTAGATGATTAAAACTTCCACTCCAGTGGAAATCGATTCCCCTGGACTTACTCATGTGATAACATCTACAAAACTCAAATGAGAGCAATCACAATGTATTAGTAATGTCATGTGTAAAGGTGATTTATCTTGTAATGCAGGCCTGGATATTTATTTATTTATTGAGATGCAGTGAAGGGTAAGTCCATCCAGTATTTCGACCTATGCCGCCCAACAATCACCCGATTTTGATCTGAGATGACGATACACATTTATGAATTAACCAATCAATTGGATACAATAGGGTCTTTTAAGAGACTCTTGGATAGGTATATGGAGCTTAGAAAAATAGAGGGCTATTGGTAACCCTCGGTAATTTCTAAAGTACCTGAAAGAAACCCACATGGTCACATGGAGAATGTACTGTTACGTACCCCGTAACTGGGTGTCTGACCAGCAGAGAAAGAAGAATCCGTTGGGAGTCTGGTGGTACCAAACTAAAGGTGTTTATTAGTAAACTACACAATACAATATCAAAAATGCAAATATACATATAACACAAGGTAGCAGTAATAAACCTAAAAGTGTAGGAATAATAATAATAAATGAATTGTCATAGGAAAGTATAGAGTTCAGTTCATAAATGCTGAAGTGGTTATGGTTGTTGTATTGAAATCATTGGAGAGAGAGAGAGAGAGAGAGAGAGCGAGCGAGATGTAACAGCAACAGTTGCGGCAGGCAAACCTTTTTATGACTTTCTTAATCCGTCGTATCGTTGTGGTCATTCAGTTATGACCCCTCTGGTATTCAGCTAGTCTGTTCTTCTGTGGTAGACTCATCACTCTGGCATGAGTGGACACACACACAAGTCCCCACCCGCCCTGCTGTAATACTGTGAGCTTTACTGACCGATCTCCTGGTTCGGTCTCCGAAGCCCCCACTTTTCTGTAGGTTCCCAATACTCAGTCAGTGTCTACTGGTGTGTCTGAAGGGTGTCTCTCTGGACCTGTCTTTTATCCCCACTCACAGGATCTCAGCTATCCATCTACTCTGAATGACTGTGTCCATCAAATCAGGCCACTCCTGCTGTCTCCTGAAGAATGTTAACGAGCAAAGTACATGATGCACCATCAATAACTCTCTGAGACGTGAGGCGAGATATTGACTTTTATTGACTGGAAGAAAGAACAAGCAGCAATTGACCACCACACTACATCCTGGAGACTGAGGGCAGGGCTCAGGCCTCAATCGCCTTTATGCCGGGGTCTGTGGGAGGAGCCACTGTCAGTGGGAGGGGCCACAGGAGCAGTCAGCGGGGGGTGGGGCATGTCCAGACAGGTATATGTAGTTCACCACAGTACAGTCCTTGTAGTACAAGGTAAATAATCCAGGAAGAGTCATAATACAGTAAATCAACAGTCTCTCTCCCCCTCACATCTGTAGCAAATGTTCTTGCCTGGGCTTTTTCTCTCTCTCATGAGCAGCACAACAACAGCAATATTTCGTGGTTCTCGGTGGGGGGGGGGGGGGAATGGTTAACTCTGCACCCCATTGTCCATCAGGTCTGTCCATTACTCATAACGGTACAAACTCCTTACAGGAGCCGACAGGAATTGAACCCACATTACCTGTACTGTAAACCATTGTGCTAACCACTACATTACTGTGCCACCCCTGATTACCCGATAGCAGTAAATGCTGCATCAATAACATTGAATGGTGTTCATACAGAACATCAATAATGAGAATGGAGAAGTTCAGAGAGCTTCTATTTCATCAAAAGTCTTTTCATGTATTGCAGTTGATTGATTTAAGGCTGGGCATTTAACTGGATCAGCATTATGCTTCTGGCTGGCCTTAACTCAAAACAATTACTTTGAAAGAATCTCATGATCTGCATTAAGCTATAAGCTGTAGTGGTATTATGCCACTGCACAGACATGTCTCCAGGGCTGATTAGTTAAAACAATTGATTGAAATGTTAAAAGGCAGCGATTTAATCTTACAACAGAATGCTTCTTTTTTTATGAGTGCTGCCAATAAGCACAGGTGCTGTAGATCAAGAATATTCCGCCTTGTGATATTCATTTTCAATAAACCCTCTCAAGTAAGGCTTTGAGAACATTTAAAGTAAGGATTATCTTTTTTTCTAAAACTTTTCAGGATTAATTTCAGTATTGGAACAACAGTAGCGCTCAGTCCACAACTGACAACATTTAACAACACATAGAAAATGATGGAGGAATTCAGCAGGTCAGGCAGAATAGAGTTGAATAAACAGAAGACGTTTTGGGCCTTGACCCTTCTTCAGGATCAGAAAGGGGGAAGATGGCAGCATAATAAGGTGGGGGAGGGGAAGGAGGATTAGCTGGAAGGTGATAGGTAATTCCAGGTAGGTGGGAATGGTAAAAGACTGGAGAAGGGGAAGGGGACAGTGGAAAACAGGAGAAAGGGAAGAAGGGCAGGTGATAGGCAGGTGATGAGAAGTGGTAAGAGGTCTGAGTGGAGAACAGAAGGGAAGGAGGAGGACCAAAAATACTGGAAGGAAAAATTGATGTTCATGCCATCCTTTGTTATATCCTTCTTCTTATACAATTCTGCCAACAGCTGAGAACAAGCAAGAAGGAGCTACACAAGAAGAGGCTAAGTGTCTCGGCCCAAACTTCAACTGTTTACTCTACAGAGGGAAATAAACAGTCAATGTCCTGCTGAAGGATCTTGGCTCGAAATATTAACTTCATTGCTGCTGCCTGACCTGCTGAGTTCCTCCAGCATTTTGTGTGTGTTGACTAACATGCTTCAGTTTCTACATATTTGTATCTGAATGTCTAAAATATTCATAAAGGTCACAACCACAAACTGTTTTGCTCCAATTTCTGTCATTAAGTCAGAAAAGCAGGTTATGAATGTTGATGACATCATCACGTGTACAAAACACAATGGGGAATGACAGCAACATTATGGTGAATCACAACAGCAAATGTGAACCCCAATTTCCAAGTGGGTGGGACCTACAATGAAAAAGGAAGCTAACACTTAAGTTATATACGAAGTGCTCTCGCAGCAAGATTTATATGCAAAAAGGCACAAATAGTTTTTACTAATCCAGTTTCTAGGTTTTCTTCCAAAGAGGTGAATGAGCTTCTGACTTAGTGTAAACAGTCACACAGAAAATCTTGATATGATTTGACAGTCAATATAGTCTTATGAAGAGAAATCAGTGTTTGATATACACTGAGTGTGTTTTTAATATAAACAGGGATATGGGGAAATCAGTGTAATTAATTATGTTGATTGGGTAATTGATTAGATGTCACACAAATAGTTATTGCATTAAATAAGATTAGAGCCTATGAATGAATACTGATAGAGGTTTTGCCAAAGGAAAACATAGTTATACCTGCAAAAAGGGTGAGTGAATGAGTCTAACTACATGATGAGGACTGAATGGCTGTGCAGGTATTGTGAGATCAGACATTCTGGCTCTACATTCCAGAAGCTGATTATAAGGTGTAGCTTTCCATCATTCAGTGAGAGAATGGATGTACAATCTACGTGACAGAGTAAGGGAGAGTCAACTCTCAGAGCTCCTGTGGTTTTTGATTGTCCACTGAACTAGCATTGTCAATGCCATTACAAAATAAAGGTATTGAATCTGAATTTAGCTCTGAAGGGAGCTTTTGGACATGGCTGAATACGAGTGTTTGTTAAGAACATACAACAATACACCACAGGAAAAGGCTCTTTGGCCCAGAATGCCAAATTAAACTAAATTTATCTGCCAGCACGTGATCCATTTTCCTCAATTCCCTTTATGTCCAGGTACAAGTCTAAAGGTTTCAATCGTTTTATTTCCTCACCTGAAAAGCAGTCAAAGATTCAAAGAACATTTATTATCAAAGTATGTTTGCAGTATTAAACCCTGAGATTCGCAGACAGCCATGAAACAATGAAAACAAGAAACCTGTTCAAAGAAAGACATCAAACATCATTATTGCAAATGTGCAATATATTTCTTTTGAACCATTTTTACACCTGAAACATTACTGAATTAATTCACCTTAACCACTGAAATTGTATTGCTCACCAGGAATAACGTAGTGATTTTATAATATTTGAAACCATATCAAATGGTCCTCCCAGACATCCACATCTGCGCCAGTTGCACTGAAATGCAGCTCCTGAAGGACCGAGTTAGGGAACTGGAGCTGCAGCTCGATGACCTTCGCCTGGTCAGGGAGAGTGAGGAGGTGATTGAGAGGAGTTACAGGCAGGTGGTTACTCCGGGGCCACGGGAGGCAGATAGGTGGGTCACGGTCAGGAAGGGGAAGAGGCAGGTACTAGAGAGTACCCCAGTGGCTGTACCCCTTGACAATAAGTACTCATGTTTGAGTACTGTTGGGGGGGACAGCCTACCTGGTGGAAGTGACAGTGGCCGGGCCTCCGGCACAGAGGAAGGCCCTGTAGCTCAGAAGGGTAGGGATAGAAGAAAGAGGACCACAGTAATAGGGGACTCGATAGTCAGGGGTTCAGACAGGCGGTTCTGTGGAGGTGATTGGGAGTCCTGGATGGTAATTTGCCTCCCTGGTGCCAGGGTTCGGGACGTTTCTGATCGCGTCCAAGATATCCTGAAGTGTGAGGGTGAGGAGCCAGAGGTTGTGGTACATGTAGGTACCAATGACATAGGAAAGGGGAAGAGGTCCTGAAACGAGAGTATAGGGAGTTAGGAAGGCAGTTAAGAAGAAGGACCACAAAGGTAGTAATCTCGGGATTACTGCCTGTGCCACTCGATAGTGAGAGTAGAAATGGAATTAGGTGGAGGATGAATGCGTGGCTGTGGGATTGGAGCAGGGAGCAGGGATTCAATTTTCTGGATCATTGGGACCTCTTCTGGGGCAGGCGTGAACTGTTCAAGAAGGACGGGTTACACTTGAATCCTGGGGGGGACCAATATCCTAGCGGGGAGGTTTGCTAGGGCTACAGGGCAGACTTTAAACTAGTAAGATGGGGGGGGGGGCGGGAATCAATTTGAGGAAACTATGGGAGAGGAGGTTAGTTCACCAGTAGAGCAAGTAAAGAGACAATGTGTGAGGGAGGAAAGGCAGGTGATGGAGAAGGGATGCGCTCAGCCCGAAGATGTAGGGGAGAAAAAAGAAAAGGATAGTAAATTTGAATGCATTGTTAGGAATGAAAAGAGAGGAGGAGGTGAAGAGTATCTTAAATGTATCTATTTTAATGCTAGGAGCATTGTAAGAAAGGTGGATGAGCTTAAAGCATGGATTGATACCTGGAATTATGATGTTGTAGCTATTAGTGAAGCATGGTTGCAGGAAGGGTGTGATTGGCAACTAAATATTCCTGGATTTAGTTGCTTCAGGTGTGATAGAGTAGGGGGGGGCAGAGGAGGAGGTGTTGCATTGCTTGTCCGAGAAAATCTTATGGCAGTGCTTTGGAAGGATAGATTAGAGAGCTCCTCTAGGGAGGCTATTTGGGTGGAATTGAGGAATGGGAAAGGTGTAGTAACACTGATAGGAGTGTATTATAGGCCACCTAATGGGGAGCGTGAGTTGGAAGAGCAAATGTGTAAGGAGATAGCAGATATTTGTAGTAAACACAAGGTGGTGATTGTGGGAGATTTTAATTTTCCACACGTAGACTGGGAAGCTCATTCTGTAAAAGGGCTGGATGGTTTAGAGTTTGTGAAATGAGTGCAGGATAGTTTTTTGCAACAATACATAGAAGTACCGACTAGAAATGGGGCAGTGTTGGATCTCCTGTTAGGGAATGCGATAGGTCAGCTAACAGATGTATGTGTTGGGGAGCACTTTGGGTCCAGTGATCACAATAGCATTAGCTTCAATATAATTATGGAGAAGGACAGGACAGGACCTAGAGTTGATATTTTTGATTGGAGAAAGGCTAACTTTGAGGAGATGCGAAGGGATTTAGAGACAGTGGATTGGGTCAAGTTGTTTTATGGGAAGGATGTAATAGAGAAATGAAGGTCATTTAAGGGTGAAATTATGAGGGTACAGAATCTTTATGTTCCTGTTAGGTTGAAAGGAAAGGTTAAAGGTTTGAAAGCACCATGGTTTTCAAGGGATATTAGAAATTTGGTTCGGAAAAAGAGGGATGTCTACAATAGATATAGGCAGCATGGAGTAAAGGAATTGCTCGAGGAATATAAATAACGTAAAAGGAATCTTAGGAAAGAGATTAGAAAAGCTAAAAGAAGATACGAGGTTGGTTTGGCAAATAAGGTGAAAGTAAATCCGAAAGGTTTCTACAGTTATATTAAAAGCAAGAGGATAGTGAGGGATAAAATTGGCCCCTTAGAGAATCAGAGTGCCGAGCTATGTGTGGAGCCGAGGGAGATGGGAGAGATTTTGAACGATTTCTTCTCTTCGGTGTTCACTAAGGAGAAGGATATTGAATTGTGTAAGGTGTGGGAAACAAGTAAGGAAGTTATGCAACCTATGACAATTAAAGAGGTGGAAGTACTGGCGCTTTTAAGAAATTTAAAAGTGGATAAATCTCCAGGTCCTGACAGGATATTCCCCAGGACCTTGAGGGAAGTTTGTGTAGAAATAGCAAGAGCTCTGACTGAGATCTTTAAGATGTCATTAGAAACGGGGATTGTGCCAGAGGATTGGCGTATTGCTCATGTGGTTCCATTGTTTAAAAAAGGTTCTAGAAGTAAGCCTAGCAATTATAGACCCGTCAGTTTGACATCAATGGTAGGTAAATTGATGGAAAGTATTCTTAGAGATAGTATTAATAATTATCTGGATAGACAGGATCTGATTAGGAGTAGCCAGCATGGATTTGTGCGTGGAAGGTCATGTTTGACAAACCTTACTGAATTTTTTGAAGAAGTTACGAGGAATGTTGATGAGGGTAAGGCAGTGGATGTAGTCTATATGGACTTCAGCAAAGCCTTTGACAAAGTTCCACATGGAAGGTTAGTTCGGAAGGTTCAGTCATTAGGTATTAATGCTGGAGTAATAAAATGGATTCAACAGTGGCTAAATGGGAGATGCCAGAGAGTAGTGGTGGATAATTGTTTATCGGGATGGAGGCCAGTGACTAGCGGGGTGCCTCAGGGATCTGTTTTGGGCCCAATGTTGTTTGTAATATACATAAATGATCTGGATGATGGGGTGGTAAATTGGATTAGTAAGTATGCCGATGATACTAAGGTAGGAGGTGTTGTGGATAATGAGGTGGGTTTTCAAAGCTTGCAGGGAGATTTATGCCGGTTAGAAGAATGGGCGGAACGTTGGCAGATGGAGTTTAATGCTGAGAAATGTGAGGTTCTACATTTTGGCAGGAATAATCCAAATAGAACATACAGGGTAAATGGTAGGGCATTGAGGAATGCAGAGGAACAGAGAGATCTAGGAATAACAGTGCATAGTTCCCTGACGGTGGAGTCTCATGTAGATAGGGTGGTGAAGAAGGCTTTTGGAACGCTGGCCTTTATAAATCAAAGCATTGAGTACAGAAGTTGGGATGTAATGTTAAAATTGTACAAGGCATTGGTAAGGCTAAATTTGGAATATTGTGTGCAGTTCTGGTCACCGAATTATAGGAAAGATATCAATAAACTAGAGAGAGTGCAGAGACGATTTACTAGGATGTTACCTGGGTTTCAGCACTTAAGTTACAGAGAAAGGTTGAACAAGTTAGGTCTCTATTCATTGGAGCGTAGAAGGTTGAGGGGGGATTTGATCGAGGTATTTAAAATTTTGAGAGGGATAGATAGAGTTGACGTGAATAGGCTGTTTCCATTGAGAGTAGGGGAGATTCAAACGAGAGGACATGATTTGAGAGTTAGGGGGCAGAAGTTTAAGGGAAACACGAGGGGGTATTTCTTTACTCAGAGAGTGATAGCTGTGTGGAATGAGCTTCCTTTAGAAGCAGTAGAGGCCAGTTCAGTTGTGTCATTTAAGGTAAAATTGGATAGGTATATGGACAGGAAAGGAGTGGAGGGTTATGGGCTGAGTGCGGGTAAGTGGGACTAGGTGAGATTAAGAGTTCAGCATGGACTAGGAGGGCCGAGATGGCCTGTTTCCGTGCTGTGATTGTTATATGGTTAAATAGCTGACAGTACAGTAATATCAAACAGGAAAGGAGAAGTAATCTGACATGCTGTTAACGCGGACCAGAGGAAAGGGACAGCAAAGATCTTGTATGTTACATCAAATCAGAGGGTATACTTATTGTTTCAAGGCAGTGAAGATTTACTGTTAAGATCTTTTCAGCGACAGAGTGGTTGCAATTAAGAAACCCGACGTAGGTTGGGGGACCACTTCGTCAAACACCTCCACTCCGTCCGCCACAACAGACAGGATCTCCTGGTTGTCATCCACTTCAACTCTGCTTCACATTTCCATTCGGATGTGTCCATACATGACCTCCTCTACTGCCATGATGAGGCCAAACTCAGGTTGGAGGAGCAACACCTCATATACCATCTGGGTAGTCTCCAGCCCCTTGGCATGAACATTGAATTCTCCAACTTCTGGTAATACCCTCCCCCTCCCTTCCCCTATCCCAGTTTCACTCTGTCTCCTCCTCCATCTGCCTACCACCTCCTTCATGGTTCTGCCTTCTTCTACTACCCATAGTGCTTTCCCCTTACATTCCTTCTTCATCTTTCCTGCGTATCCCCTCCCTGCTTCCCTTCCCCCACCCCTTCCTTGATCTTTCCCCTTACTGGTTTTTCACCTGGCACCTACCAGCCTTCTCCTTCCAACCCTCCCCCCACCTTCTTTATAGGGCCCCTGCCCCCTCCCTCTTCTGTCCTGACGAAGGGTCTCAGCACGAAACGTTGACTGCTTGTTTCCACGGATGCTGCCTGACCTGCTGAGTTTCTCCAGCGTGTCATGCGTGTTGCTTTGACCCCAGCATCTGCAGAGTATTTTGTGTTTCCCTCTATAGATGCTGCCAGACTTGCTGAGTTCCTCTGGCATTTTGTGTATGTTGTTCAAGTTCTCCAGCACTTTCACAATCTCTTGGTCACTGAATTGGCCCCTTACCAGCTGATGTCAGTAGATGAACCAATGAGACCAATGAGACAATGAGTAATGAACCAATGAGACAGGCTGCAGTCAGGGAGGAAATCTGCTCATTCTCTGCAAATCATGCCTCCTTGCTGGACTGGCCCCCAGGACAGTAAGGAGAATATTCACTCCTATGTTAATAGCAAAGAGGGGTGCAATAGCAAAGAAGGTATACGTATCTAGTATACGCACTAGAGGGCTACTGTGATCCCGCAAATTACTTTAACACTGAATAAGGAATTTTTTTGTCATTCATTGGGTGAGCTGAATGCACAGCTGCACAATAGGCTAATTACAGCCTATTGTAAACTAGAGAAGACCCGCAGAAATGATGAACCAAGCAGAGTCAACACAGGGTGATAATAACAGGGTGAGGTGCTTCTGGATGACCAGGTGGTGAGTTAATTTGCTGAAATTAGCTCTCAACAAGGAGTGGGTTTGGGTTACCCTCAAAGATGATAGCCCACTGTATGATGCTGAAACATAGTCACAGCAATCCACATTTAACCCTTCACAGGAAAAAGCAGTGTGGGCACCAGCATATCAAAGGTAGATACAGCAGGAGGAAAAGCAAAACACAGTGGTGGGAACAGATAGCTGAAGTAGAAAATAAGCTGAATGAGCAGGAAGCTGTTGAGATGCTGCGTGGCATTGATCGTGTTGACAGTCAGAGGTTTTTCCCCAGGGCTGAAATGGCTAACATGAGAGGGCACAGTTTTAAGGTGCTTGCAAGTAGGTACAGAAGAGACATCAGGGGTAAGTTTTTTTACGCAGAGTGCTGAGTGCATGGAATAGGCTGCCGGCAATGGTGGTGGAGGCAGATACATAAGGGTCTTTTAAGAGACTTTTGGATAGGTACATGGAGCTTGGGAAAATAGAGGTAAATAGGTAAGCCTAGTAATTTCTAAGGTAGGGACATGTTCAGCACAGCTTTGTGATGTAGGTTTTCTATGTTTCTACGAAGTGGAGAACGATGGGGAGCCAGACTATGGGTCAAGTTGACAACCTCTTGGAAAACTCTGGCTCATGGTACCAAAGTGGCAGAAAATATCAGACTAACTGACTGAGCACCTTGCTTGACTGTGTTCTTGATCTCCCATTCAGCATAGTTTAATTAAGACAGATAGCAGCAACCCCATCAATGTGACTTTTGGCCTTTCCAGAGGTTGAACAACTGTCAACATTGAACAAACTTGACAGAAAGGAAGAGGTTGCTGCCATTCATAATGAATCTTGGCATATACGTCTGATACTCATTTAGGAAATTTAAAGGAACCATGAGAAGGGGCAAGACACATCCTTTCTAGGACATAGCTGTACCTAACAGAGATGTACTGTAGCTTCCTTTGAGTTCATTGACCAACTGTAGCCAACCTACGTGCAGACTAAGGAAGGAGTGCTTATAGATCAAGGACAGTTCCAGGGAGTTCGTTAAATTATTGGCTGTGATTTCTGATATCACATTCTGTATTCCAGACTTTTATCCTGTAAATAATGATAAACACAAAAAAGTAAATGTTGAAGAAAGTGACCTTGCATGTCACTTGCAGCAAGTTGGTGAAGTCAGCCCAGCACCACTTCACAAAAACAAGAGAAGATGGTGAGGTAAAGGAAGTAACTGTAAAGAGTTGTCAGCAAAATTCAAAGGACATCAATTCACAAAGAAATATCCAATGGCAGCCTAACAGCAGCAGCACACGTAAGAGGCAGACTTTGGGATACTTATGGATTGAAGCATTTTGGAAAGAGAGTATCGAATACATTTCTCCAGTGTTGTGAGGATCCTTTTGTTCAATGTAAAGGCATGTAGGGAACACTGCCATTGGATAGACTATGTACTCAGTGCTGGTTATGAAACTAGTCCTCCCAATATTCTTTTCCCACTTGGCAGAAAGTACAGTGGAAACTGTATCTGCCATTACTGCTAAGTAACTCCCAAGATTTTGGAGGAAACCCATATTTCTCTTGAATCAGTGTTCAATGCAGGAGTGATCAGTGGACTTCTGAGGTCAAAGCAACACAGCACTTTTTCTTCTTTTTCCTGGACACTGACAGCACTCCAACTGGGTCTTGTTGGAGGAGAGACAGGAAAGTTTGAGAAGAATGTTGGATGTCTCCAATCTGCATTTGGATTGGGTCTGGGTGGACCTGCTGATTATCATCCCAGCTTGTATTGTTATTGTGTAGCAGGTATGAACTGGCATTTCAATTCACCAGAAAAAAATGGGTATCCCAGTGTATGATTCACACAAGCCACTAAGTGAGGAATTAGAAAATCTCACAGAATGCTAGAGAATTTGAATACTACTGTAAGGAGGTTAGGCTTTAGTATAGAGAACATTTCTAAAGCACCAAATGAAATACTGTGAACATCGTGGTCTCATTTAAAAATGAATGTTAATGCGTTTAAAACAGTTTTGAACAGGTTTTCTTGACAAATAATTAAAATGTGTGGGTTGTCTTGTGTTGGGCAGATGAGGCATCATCTACTGGAGCTTTGGTGAATGAAACATGCAAGATCCTGAGTATCTTGCCAGAATAGAGGATCCTCTTGCAGTAGTAACTCAATCAAGGAGTTGCCATTTAAAGATAAGGACCAACTAATTAAGACTGTAATGAGACTTTTTTTTCTCCCTCAGTAAGTTGTGAAACTTTTAAATACCCTTCCTCAAGGGATGGTGGAAGCAGGGTCTTTGGAAGTTTCTTTAGATAGTATTCAGTAGATTTTCATAAACAAGAAAGTGAAAGGTTATCATAACTTGAGGGGAAGAGTTGAGTTCAAAGTTCAAAGTACATTTTATTATCAAAGTACATATACAGTACGTCACCATATACAAGCCTGAGATTCATTTTCTTGTGAGCATATTCAATAAATCTACGGAATACTAACTATAACAGAAGCAATGACAGACCACCCAGCTATGGTGTTTAACCAGTGTGCAGAAGACCACAAATTGTGAAAATGCAAACAATAATAAATAGCAACGAACAATGAGAACATAAGGTGAAGAGTCCTTGAAAGTAAACCCATTGGTTGTGGTAACATTTCATGATGGGGCAAGTGAAGTTGAGTTCAACAGCCTGATGGCTGAGGGGTGGTAAGTTTTCATGAACCTAGTGGAGCAAGTTCTGAGGCTCTTGTACCTTTTTCCTGATGGCAGCAACGAGAAGAAGCATGACTTGGATGGTGGGGTCCTTGATGATGAATGCTGCAAGCTGATCAGCCATGATTTTATTAAATGACATTGCAGGCTTACAGGACTAAGCGGTCCTCTTTTTCTCCTAACTGAAATGTTATGCTTTCATCTTTAAAGCAACCTTTCAGCTTCACATCATCCCAAGCAATGAGAAGTTAATTACTCTCACAAGTCTGATTTCTTACAGTAGTTACCATGGCTACCCCTGAGAGAAACACTTGTAGGAAAGGTAGTGAAATAGAAACATAGAAACATAGAAAATAAGTGCAGGAGTAGGCCATTCGGCCCTTCGAGCCTGCACCGCCATTCAGTATGATCATGGCTGATCATCCAACTCAGAACCCTGTACCTGCTTTCTCTTCATACCCCCTGATCCCTTTAGCCACAAGGGCCATATCTAACGCCCTCTTAAATATAGCCAATGAACTGGCCTCAAATGTTTCCTGTGGCAGAGAATTCCACAGATTCACCACTCTCTGTGTGAAGAAGTTTCTCCTCATCTTGGTCCTAAAAGGCTTCCCCTTTATCCTTAAACTCTGACCCCTCGTTCTGGACTTCCCCAACATCGGGAACAATCTTCCTGCATCTAGTCTGTCCAATCCCTTTAGAATTTATACATTTCAATAAGATTCCCCCCTCAATCTATCAAATTCCAGTGAGTATAAGCCCAGTCGATCCAGTCTTTCTTCATATGAAAGTCCTGCCATCCCAGGAATCAATCTGGTGAACCTTCTTTGTACTCCCTCTATGGCAAGAATGTCTTTCCTCAGATTAGGGGACCAAAACTGCGCACAATACTCCAGCTGTGGTCTCACCAAAGCCTTGTAGAACCGCAGTAGAACCTCCCTGCTCCTGTACTCGAATCCTCTTGCTATGAATGCCAACATACCATTTGCCTTTTTCACCACCTGCTATACCTGCATGCCCCCTAGTGTACAATGACACCCAGGTCTCGTTGCACCTCCCTTTTTCCTAATCGGTCACCATTCAGATAATAATCTGTTTTCCTGTTCTTGCAACCAAAGTGGATAACTTCACATTTATCCACATTAAATTGCATCTGCCATGAATTTGCCCACTCACCTAACCTATCCAAGTCACCCTGCATCCTCTTAGCATCCTCCTCACAGCTAACATCGCCGCCCAGCTTTGTGTCATCCACAAACTTGGAGGTGCTGCATTTAATTCCCTCGTCTAAATCATTAATATATATTGTAAACAACTGGGGTCCCAGCACTGAGCCTTGCGGTACCCCACTAGTCACTGCCTGCCATTCCGAAAAGGTCCCATTTATTCCCACTCTTATATATAAGGCAAAATTACTATCCAAGATGAAACAATTCTCCAAATTGCTCCTCCTCTAGAAATACACACTGCACACAAGGAATTGAAAAGAAAAGGATTAGGTGAGAGAGCGATAAGTAAAAAGTGGTTTGTGCCAGAAAATCCATGTTGCAGCATTGATGAGATTTAACTGTTGCAAACTTAACGAAACACAGCACTACTATCACTGCCATTTCATCAGTTCTTTCCTTTCATACAATCAGTTGGCGCAGCAACTTAAAATGAAACTCAGGGGTTTTGCTTTACTTAATAATAGTGGACCTCACTGATGTGATATTTTCACTTCTCAGTATGTCTTCTTATCAAATGCACACAAGTCAATCAGTGCATTTTTAACTGCACTGCACTTGAGCGCTGTAGCTATCCGGCCACCATTGCCCAAAGGATTCAGGGTTCAAAAATCAAGGAAATTGTCAGTCAACGTGACTTTGATCTCCCTGTAAAGCATTGTCCATATATGAAATCAAAGCTGAGTCTTACAGAATGCCATATATATCAGTGATAACAGCCTTGGAAAACTTGAGCTTTATTGGAAAGAGAAAACATAGGGTCTCAGGTTCCAGACTCTTTGCAGACAGGTACGTTTCTGCTTCCTGCAGCAAGATTACTAACCACCCATGCCCAGTAGTGGAATGCTGCCAGTGATATCACAACTGAAGAACCACGTGATTAAGCATCACAGCTACAAGATGCTGACAAAAGTACTCCTTGGCAGTTGTAGCACAGGCTAAACACTTCAGAACATCTTTGAACACTCTGCAATCAGTCACCCAGTTGGGTTTCCTAATGTCAGTAGAGTGGAAGCCTCTTGAAATATCAAGAGAAGAAACAAACAAGCACAAGGTGCTCATAGTTCTCCTGAGAATGTTTCACAAATGGAAATAATGTTGAAGTTCAATTTATATTAGTACTGGCACAAATGGCTATAACTCTTAAAGCATAGAAATAGACCCTTTATCTCATTGAGTCCATGCTGACCATCAGCACCCACTGAATCCTACTTCCACTTTTTATTCTCAGGAAATCCAATCAAAACTATCTTAAGTACTGTCCTTCATCTACACAGTCAGGTTCATTTCACGCGGCCAATTGGACTCCCACCCCGTACATCATTGGAATGTGGGAGAAAGCTGGAGCATTCAAAGGAAACTCATGCAGTGACACAGGAGAGATGCAATCAATATGTGGGTTCACATGTATGCATGGCCAATTTCATGACGGAATGCTACTTCATCCTGAAATGATCATTGATATAATCTCCTCCAGGTGAAATCAAAATTGGATCACATAGTATTGAAAATTTCCAAGAAAACTTGTCTGCTGGGATAGATAAACCGGTTAAGCAGCTGTGTAAAAATGTGGTCGATGGAGCAGAATGTGGGAGGAGATATCGAGAGACTGACTGAAAGCCATTCAACTTCCTGCTAAATGACAGCTAATGCAAGTACATCAGCAGTTTTCAGCAGTGATGTCGGAGAACAATCGAATATAGATCAGCAAATGATCCCACAGCAGATAAAAGTACACAACCAGATGGAGGTTTACAGTTCATATAACACACGCAAAATGCTGGTGGAACACAGCAGGCCAGGCAGCATCTATAAGGAGAAGCACTGTCGACGTTTTGGACCGAGACCCTTCGTCAGGACTAAAAGTGATACTGAGCTGGAGAAGGGAAAGGATCATGGGATGGGAGGCTTCGGGAGAATGAAAGGGGGAGGGGGGAGCACCAGAGGGAGATGGAGAACAGGCAGAGTGATGAGCAGAGAGAGAGAGAGAAAAAAACAATTAAATATGTCAGGGATGGGGTAAGAAGAGGAGGAGGAGCATTAATAGAAGTTAGAGAAGTCAATGTTCATGCCATCAGGTTGGAGGCTACCCAGCCGGTATATAAGGTGTTGTTCCTCCAACCTGAGTGTGGCTTCATCTTGACAGTAGAGGAGGCCATGGATAGACATATCAGAATGGGAATGGGACGTGGAATTAAAATGATCCTTTCCCTTCTCTAGCTCTGTATCCATTTTGCCAATCACCTTTCCAGCTCTTAGCTTCATCCCACCCCCTCTGGTCTTCTCCTATCATTTTGAATTTCCCCCTCCCCCCACTACTTTCAAATCTCTTATTATCTTTCCTTTCAGTTAGTCCTGACAATGGGTCTCGGCCCGAAATGTCGATAGTGCTTCTCCTTATAGATGCTGCCTGGCCTGCTGTGTTCCACCAGCATTTTGCGTATGTTGTTTGAATTTCCAGCATCTGCAGATTTCCTCATGTTTACTCTTTACAGTTCATATCTTTATTTTTCAGAATCTGAGCATTATTAGCAAAGTCAGCATTTACCGTACATTACTAACTTCCTCAGTGAAGGTATTTTTAGAGTACTTATGTGTGAAGAATAGTAGGACTCAGATCTAGTGATGAGGTAGATTGTTGACATATTGTCAAGTCAAGATGATGTGCAATTTAGGTTGGGGGGTGGGGGGGGGAGTGGTGTGCAGAAGTGGAAACCTGCAGATGATGAGTTCCCATGAGTTGGAAGCCCTTGTCCTTCTTTGAGGAGGTCACAGGTTGGAAGATGGTGTCAAAGCAGCTGAGGCAAGTAATTTACACTTCTTTTAATGGATGACTCGCACTGTAGCACTGTGGGCAGTGTCTTAGGGAATGAAGGCTTAGGGGGCGGATGGGCTACAGATCAAGCAGGCACTTTATGCTGGATGGTGTCCAGTGTCAAGCTGTGCTCACCCACACAAATGAAGAGCATTCTATCATGCTCCTGATTTCTGCCCTATAAGTGGTGTACACTTCCAGGTGTCAGAAAGTAGGCTGCTCATCACAAGATAACCCATTCGCTGACCTCTTCCTGTAGCTACAGAACGAATGTTGCTGATCCAGTGGAAGTTCGAGTGAATGATGACAAAGACACTGAATTTGAATTTAAGTTGGCTTTAATTCTTACATCCTTCATATACATCTAAATGTACAATGTGCAGTTATAGGAATTTATAATAAATATTATGTACAACAGGATAGTCAATACGACATAGAAATACAGTTTTAATTACAGTTTTGAATTAATCAGTCTGATGGCCTGGTGGAAGAAGCTGTCCCGGAGCCTGCTGGTCCTGGCTTTAATACTGCAGTACTGTTTCCCAGATGGTAGCAGCTGGAGTAGTTTGTGATTGGGGTGACTTGGGTCCCCAATGATCCTTTGGGCCCTTTTTACACACCTGGCTTTGTGAATGTACTAGGTAGTGGGAAGTTCACATCTGTAGATGCACTGGGATGTCCTCACCACTCTCTGCAGAATCCCGCCAATGGGGGGGCTTGAAGATGGTCATAACTGGCACCTCTGTGATACAGTTGTCACATGTCCCTATGAGCCCAGGTCTGAAAATCACCCAGTTCTTGCATTGTTCAGGATGAGTTGATTCATTTGCTGAGAAGTTGTGGATTAGAATTGAACTTTATACAGTTATCAATGACTCTCCAATTCCAGCCTTTGGTGGAGAGAAAGCTGTTCGTGAAGCCCACAGAGCTAGAATATTGATGAACTGAGTGATACCTTGGTCTGGGTGAATTGACCTTTCACAATAACCACTGGCTTCTCTATTATTCCAACCACAGTTCAATTCAATTTATTCAAGCTTCCTCGATGTCACACTTGGGTTAACTATTACTTGATGTCATGGGCAGTCATTCTCACCTCAACTCTAAATTTCACCTTCTCGACAAGACCTAGAGCTGATTAGTTCTGTTGAAACTGAAACTGGGCACCAGTGAAAGGTTATTGCTGAGGAAGCAATACTTGATATCATTCTACTGACGGCAAGAGTAGACTGGATGAGAGGTAATGAACAGTGTGAACTTCTCCTGCATTTTTACTAGAGGACATATTTGGGCAATTTATCACATTGTGGAGCAAATGGCAATGTTATAAAAACTGGAACAGTGTGGTTACATGTTCTGGAGGATAGATCTTCAACATTACAGTCAACATGTTAACTTGTTTTTATGGGCTATGTTTTTTTCAATGCTCTAAGCCATTTCTTAACTGAAGACTGGCTTCTGTGATGGCACAGAACATATTGCTTACAGACCCACAACCTCAGCCTGGGCTCTCAGGCAGATTTTCACGATGACTGCACCTGCCCCGCCCTATCCTGGCCTCCTGACAGAGCAGCTTTAGGCAGAGTGAACCTCATTGTCATTGGGAATGCTGAATTCTCAAGAAAACTTCCATAAACTTTGTGTCATACAGAAACATAGCAAACAGAAGGAGGAGTAGACCATTCACCCCTTCTTACCTGCATCACATTCAGTACTATCATGGCTAATCATCTACCTCTTAACCGTATTCCAGCTCACTTCCCATGCCTCTTGATGTTTTCCCAGGAATCAGTCTGATAAACATTTGCTCCATTCTTTCAATGGAAAATATATTATTTCTTAGACAAGCAGACCAAACTGCACATCAAGACGTACAAAAAAGCTGGATGAACTCAGCAGGTCGGGCAGCATCCGTTGAAAGAAGCAGTCAACATTTCAGGTCAAGACTCTTTGTCAGGACTCAACCCAAAACGTTGACTGCTTCTTTCAACGGATGCTGCCCGACCTGCTGAGTTCATCCAGCTTGTTTGTACATGTTGATTTGACCACAGCATCTGCAGTGTACTTTGTGTTTACCAAACTGCACATATTACTTCAGTATGGTCTCAGAAAGGCTCATGGTGATGGGATTAAAGAGGTCATAACTATTTGGTAGGTTAATAACTAAACGAGGGAGAGCAGAAAATTTTCTTTAGGCAGGAGATAAGGATACAGTGGGTCCATAGCTCTGCATGAAAAACAAGGCTTTTTTGATGATATTGTAGCGGTGTGCTACACGCAGCGCTAAAATTACGACACGGAGTCGGTAACTGCAGTCGAAGGAAAAAACTTTATTCGAAATCTTCAGCCTCACTTTTTTACCTCCCTCGTGGCACAGAGGCTCCAAAGCTCTGTGCTCGCAAACCCCCGTAGGCTATCTGATTGTGAGTCGGTTCGGATGTGCCAGGAAATGTGTCGCCACAATATATTAATGACGGCCTCACTTATGATGTATAGGACATAATATCATACACTGCAGATTAAGTTGATATTCAGCAATTTATTAAACAATTAGCAAGATGGTTTTCAGAATTCAAAAGTATATTTACAAAGAGCAAAATAGGCTGATACATGACAGATGAAATTTAAAGCTAAGTGGAAAGCTATTCATTTTACAACAATTTTAAAAGAGAAGTTGAAGTAGAGGGATCTGGGATATCCATTTGTGAACTTTTTTCTACACTGTAGCAATGCTTATATTTCAAAAGACATACTTTAAGGTGCTTTTGGATGTTCTGTTCAAGTTTCTGCATAAACGAGTCTCTTTCGTTTTAGAGATGGTAAGACATTGAGAAACCTTTATTAATAGAAGCACAGAATATATTAAGTGAGGAAATTATACCCTCATAAAATACTATTTAGACCTAATCTGAAATATTATAAATACCATGCCTGGGATCCAGCTATTCACAATCTTCATCAAAAATTTAGCTGAGACCAAATGATATACCAATTTACTAATATGATATACTATTAATAACTCATCAGTCAATAACTCATAGGGGTGATTGATAAATTTGTGGCCTAAGGTTGAAGGAGATGAGTTATACAGCTCTCATTACATGCACATGCAGTTCAACTTTTTAAGTGATTATGCAGAAAGTTTGAAGTTAATAACTCATCAGTCAATAACTCATTGGGGTGATTGATAAGGTCATGGCCTAAGGTAGAAGGAGATGAGTTACTAACTTCAAACTTTCTGCATAATCACTTGAACTGCATGTGCATGTAACGGGAACTGTATAACTCATCTTCTTCTACCTCAGGCCACAAACTTATCAATCACCCCAGCTGCGGACACTCTCTGGAGGTCCAAGATCCGTATGCTCCATGACCACTGGACTAAGTGTGTAAATGTAGGAGGGGACTATGTTGAAAAATAAATGTGCTAGGTTTTCTAAAATTGACTCCTTCTACCCCAGGCCACAAACTTATCAATCACCCCTCGTACTTTTAACTTTGCTGAAAAGACAGATTGTAAGTACAGAGGAGTATGTAAAGGGGCTTTGGTGAGAAGAGGAATGAACAATCTGAGTGAATGAGTCCGAGCAGTCAGCACAATAAACCCACTTCCTCACAATTCAAGTTACCTGGATTCAATCCTGACATGTCTGTGTGGTGTTTGCATTTCCTCCCAATGATCATGTATTTCCTACCACATCCCAAAACCACGTGAGCTGGTTGGACAATGACCACTGTAAATGGCCATCCCTGTGTAAAGAGGTTGATAGGAATAAGGGGGAGAATAAAGATGATGGAAGTAATGGAATATTACTTTAAAAGGGTTGTTGATGGTTTAAAGTTCAAAGTTTAAAGTAAATTTCTTATCAAAGTACATATATGTGACCATATATAACCCTGAGATTCATTGTCTTTTGTCAAGTCAAGTCAAGTCAAGTCAAGTCAAGTCACTTTTTACTGTCATTTCAACCATAACTGCTGGTACAGTACACAGTAAAAATGAGACGATGTTTTTCAGGACCATGGTGCTACATGAAACAGTACAAAAACTACACTGAACTACTTAAAAACAACACAAAAAAAAACTACACTAGACTCCAAACCTACCCAGGACTGCATAAAGTGCACAAAACAGTGCAGGCATTACAATAAATAACAGACAAGACAATAGGCACAGCAGAGGGCAGTAAGTTGGTGTCAGTCAGGCTCTGGGTATTGAGGAGTCTGATGGCTTGGGGGAAGAAACTGTTACATAGTCTGGTTGTGAGAGCCTGAATGCTTTGGCGCCTTTTCCCAGACGGCAGGAGGGAGAAGAGTTTGTATGAGGGGTGCGTGGGGTTCTTCATAATCTTGTTTGCTTTGCAGATGCAGTGTGTAGTGTAAATGTCCGTAATGTCGGGAAGAGAGACCCCGATGATCTTCTCAGCTGACCTCACTATTCGCTGCAGGGTCTTGCAATCCCAGATGGTGCAATTTCTGAACCAGGCAGTGATACAGCTGCTCAGGATACTCTCAAATCAACCCCTGTAGAATGTGATGAGGATGGGGGGTGGGAGATGGACTTTCCTCAGCCTTCGCAGAAAGTAGAGACGCTGCTGAGCTTTCTTGGCTATGGAGCTGGTGCTGAGGGACCAGGTGAGATTCTCCACCAGGTGAATACCAAGAAATTTGGTGCTCTTAACGATCTCTACCGAGGAGCCGTCGATGTTCAGCAGGGAGTGATCGCTCCGTGCCCTCCTGAAGTCAACAACCATCTCTTTTGTTTTGTTCACATTCAGAGACAGGTTGTTGGCTCTGCACCAGTCCGTTAACCGCTGCACCTCCTCTCTGTAAGCTGACTCATCGTTCTTGCTGATGAGACACACCATGCATACTCAATAAATACATGGAATATTAACCACATCAGAATTAATGAAAGACTGCACCAACCTGGCCATTCAACCAGTTTGCAAAAGAAAACAAAACTGTCCAAAATCAAAAAGAAATAATTAATAAATAAATAGATAAATAAGCAAGCAAGCAAGCAATAAATATCAAGAACATGAGTTGAAGAGTGTAAAGAAGTGAATCCATGGGTAGTGAGAACAGTTAAATCACTGGGTGGGGTGATAAGTTATCCCCCTTGGTTCAAGAGCCTGATGATTGAGGGGTAATAACTGTTCCTGAATCTGATGCGTGAGAGTCATGATGCTCCTGCACCTTCTTCCTGATTGCAGCAGCAAGAAAAGAGCATGTATTGGATGGTGTGGGATCATGATGATGGATGCTGCTTTCCTGCGACAGCGTTTTGAGTAGATGCGCTCAGTGGAAGGGAGGGCTTTTCTTGTGATGGACTGGGCCGTATCCACATTTTGTAGGATTTTCCATTCAAGGGCATTGGTGTTTCCATACCAGGTTGTAACACAGCCAGTCATTATATTCTCCACCACACATCTATAGAAGTTTGTCAAAGATTTAGATGTCATGCCGAATCTTCATAAACTCCTAAGGAAGTAGAATCTTTATAATTGCACTTACATGCTGGTCCCAGGACAGGTCCTCTGAAATAATAAAACCAAAGAATTTAAAGTTGCTGACCCTCTCCACCTCTGATGTTGCCTCAGTCAGAGAAAGGACTTATTTATATACTCTTTGACTGTATGACTCAAACAGACAGAATATAATGTAGAAAAATGTAAGTCTATCCACTTTGGTGAACTTAAAACTAAAACAAGACTATTTGTTACGTGATGAGAAATTGTTATTTTTTTAGTGGTAACTGGAAATGCTTGTACACAGTTACTGTAGCCCAACATGCAGGTGCAACAGAAGAAAAGGGAGAAAGTGGTATGTCCGCTTTTATAACACGAGGGTTTAATTGTAGGAGTAGAGAAGTCTGGTTGTAATTGTATGCTGCCTGCTTGAGAGCACACTTAAGAGCATTATGTGCTGCAGGGTGTACTTGTCATTGAGGGAGCCTTAGAATGATTCACTAAACTGGTCTGCCAAAAGGAGAATGAGTATACTGACAGCGTTCCCTTTCGAATTGGGAGAAAATAAGATAGATCTCTTAGAAACTTACAAAATTGTTACAGGATTTGATAGGCTGTGTGCAGGGAGGATTGTTCCTCTGAATCAGAAGTTATTTTCTTTCTCATTTAACCGACACCACCAGTACTTCTGCCGTTTGATCTCTCCTTGCCTCCACACCTATCATACACCTTGGTTCTTCTCTACCTTTTACAACTTAAGGTGTTCACAGTTCTGAAGAACCATTAATTCTGTTTCTCTCTCCACAAATACCAACTGACCTGCTGAGTATTTCTATTTTTTCCCTGCTTTTATTAGCAGAGCGGCACTGAGGCAGAAGGGATTTAGTTATGTGATACAGATTTATAACACATGGACAAAGGTCTCTGGCAAATCCTCCGGATGAAAAAGGCCATTCGCTTCATAGCCACACAGAAGAATTCCAGTCATTGAAGATAACTCCCATACTTCTGTTTACTTTCATACAGTCCAATAATTGTGTTCCTTGTGTAGGTTCTCCAACACTGACATTTAGTTAAGCCAAGTAAGCTTTTTAACATATAATTCATACCTTCGATAAAGAAAACAATATATCTAACAAAACTAGCTGATAAAAACAATCAAACCATGGATGACACTGAGTCAGTTTACAGCAGTGAGACAGGACACCTGCTTGGGCAGTGCCTTAACAACAACCTCTCAATGAATGCCAGTTAAGCTACAGAACACATCATTTGACTGAAGGAAGAGGAATGAGGGCAATCATGCACCAGTTCACATTGGTGGATCAGCAGTGGAGAGGGTCAGCAGCTTTAAACCAGGGCATTAAAATATTGTCTGACCTGCCTTTGAACCAGCACATAGACTGCATCTAATCATAAAGAAGATGCACCAGCATCTGTACTTTCTTAGAAGGTGAAAGAGGTTCAGCATATCAACAAACACTAATGAAATTCTACTGATGTAATTTTGAAAATATCCTGACTAGTTGCATCTAGGTCTGGTATAGTAATTCAAATGCACAAGAATATAAGAATTTTCAGGGGGAAATGCGCTCACTTCAATACATCATGGACATGTTTCTTCCCAACGTCAAAATTATCAACATGAGGTTCTACTTACAAAAAGCAAAATTTATCATCAAATCACCCCACTATCTGGACCATGCCATCTTCTCACAGCTACCACTGGGCAGGAAATACAGAAGCCTCTAGTCTCACCCCACCAGCCTCAAGAACGGCTACCTCCCTTCACCCATTCAGTCCTAATTACAACCTCAGCGCAGTAACACCATGATGATTTTACACTACAATGAAATTTGGGGGTTTTGTGCTAATTGTGTTCTTTCTTGTCCAATTTTTATAATTTATCTTTTTTCTTCTGATGTTGCTCCTTTCATGCTATGTGCCTGTACTACTGTAAGTTCTTCATTGCAGCTATACGTACACGTATTTGTGCACATGGCAATAAAGTTGACTCAGTAACTTACACCACAATACAATACAATACCAATACAGCAAAACTGTGATTATCCACTATCTATTTAAAATCCCAATAGTTTGGCATCTGGCTCACAAAGTAACATTTGCTGTATTCCCTTTCCACTCAGTAGGAATCTGGCTCTCAAATTCCCTTTCAACTTACCTGGTTCACTGGAAAATTTATAATTGTGCTATGTAACATTATTTTAAAAACTGAATTCAATGAGCTTTGATGTATTTTGCAGAAATATCAACCAGCAATCCAGAGAATCAGCCAGCCTAGCACCTCCAAGGTTCCGAGGTGCCTGAATATCAGAATTTTAATGTACATACAGTTTGGAAAGGTACATATATCCCAAATGCCACACTGTTTTCATTTCAAAAAGGATAATAATCATGAAGCAACGATATCCACATATTTTAAATTATTTCATGTATATGAAATATAAAATTATACAAGTTCCTAATTGTTTACAATGTGTATATACCTGGTAAACTCATAAATTTATTTAAACATATATCTATTTGTTTTTAATCCTCTCAACTACAACCCAATCATTATAATCTAAATCTAACAATGTAGCAGTATGCACTCTTGGTATCAATAGATCCACTAATTAATATGTCTAACAGGCTTCATATTACACATTAGAAAAACCTCACATTCTGTGCAAAAGCATTACAGTCATGGTTAAACAGACCTAAATGAATTGTAAAACCCAAATTTAACACTGACCAATGAACCTATCAAATACAACAGTAATAGTAATTATGATTTATCCAAAATTTTCACAAGCATCACAAGCCTAGCAATTTCTAACATAAATAAATTGGAATTACTAAGAAAAGGGGAGGCACAGTAGTATGGTCCACATGGTAGTGTAGTGGTTAGTGTATTGCTATAGCAGCACCAGCAACCCCAAGTTCAAATCTACCACTGTGTACAAGAAGATTGTAGGTTCTCACTCATGGCTACATGGGATTCCTCCAAGTGCTCCTCTCACATTGAAAAAGCATACAGGTTAATTGGTTGCGTGGATATAATTGGCGACGCAAGCGTTTTTGGCCAGTAAGGTCTGTTACCATGCTGTATCTCTGAACATTTTTCTTCACATGTTCTCTGTTTCATATTGCAACTCCCACTTCAGTGCCCTTGTCCTCGCACTTGATTTTTCACAACCAATGTTAACATTTCCAGGTCTGAGGTAACATAAGACCATAAGATATCTGAACAGAAGCAGGCCATTCTGCCCAGCAAGTCTACTTCGCCATTCAATCATGGCTGATCCAATTCTTCCAGTCATCCCAACTCCCCTGCCTCCCCCCCCCCCCCATACTCTCTGATGCCCTGGCTAATCAAGAACCTATCTATCTCTGCCTTAAATGCACCCAATGGCTTGGCCTCCACAGCCACACGTGGCAACAAATTCCACAGATTTACCACCCTCTGACTAAAGTAATTTCTCTGCATCTCTGTTCTAAATGGACATCCTTCAATCCTGGTCATACCCTCTTGTCCTAGACTCCTCTACCATGAGAAATAACTTTGCCAAAACTAATCTGTTCAGGCCTTTTAACATTCGGAATATTTCTATGAGATCCTCCCCCTCATTCTCCTGAACTCCAGGGCCCAAAAGCTACCAGATGTTTCTCATACGGTAATCCTTTCATTCCTGGAATTATTCTCATGAATCTTATCTGAACCCTCTCCAACGTCAGTATATCCTTTCTAAAATAAAGAGCCCAAAACTGCACACAATACTCCAAGTAACATCATGTATAAGATCTTCAAACTCCAAAACCCAAGGTAATCTAAATCTGTTCAGGCTATCTGACTACAGGATAAAGAGCGGAAGCCCATAGACAGCATACCTTCTTCCAAGGACTACAAAGTCTTGTCCACCACAGCTGCAACATCAACATGGTTTGTTTCTTTGCCTTGCTCTTAGATTCTCATTTCCCTTGACTCAAATTGCTCATTGTTACTCTAGGGCATCTTCTCTATGTTGCAAATTCTGACACTCTTGAAGCCCTGAAACCTCTCCATTCCACTTAGCGTCCAAAGACTATCCATAGGTACTGCCACACTGCTATTGCACTGCAATATTTGCTTCATTTTGTCTACTTCAAAGCACTCAAATAATCAGCACTCTAAACTCTCCTGATTTTCAAAACAATTTCACTCTAAGGTTCTTCATTAATAGATTCCTCATCTTAACTTTACGCCTGGGAATATCACATTTCCAGGCAGGTGGACAGCTGGAGTTGCTTTGTTGGGAAAAAACCTCAGAAAGAACTGACACAGGATCAGTAAATGTAAAATCTTTGTGGGTAGAGTTGAAACTGCAAGGATAAAAAAGATCCTGGTGGGAGTTATATACATAGAGGCCTCCAAACAGTAGCCAGAGGGAGATAGAAAAGGCATATAAAAAGGACAATGTTACAATGGGGATTTCAATAAGCAGATAGTTGGTGCTGGATCTCAAAAGAAAGAATTTATAGAATACCTATGAGATGGCTTTTTAGAGCAGCTTCTGGTTTAGCCTACTAGGGAAAATGCAATTCTGGATTGAGTGTTGTGTTATGAACCAGATCTAAGGCACTTAAATTACAGGAACCCTTAGAAGCAATAATCATATGATAGAACTCACTCTGCAGTTTGAGTGGGAGAAGCCAAAATCAAATATACAGGTATTGCAATGGGTAAACAGAGCTACAGAAGCATGAGAGAGGAGTTGGCCAAAGCTGGTTGGAAGTTGGTGATGACAGTAATTCTCTCCTACTTCTTATGGTCCATCTACCTTTGCTGACCTTGGTTCATACTATTGAATTTTCCAGCAATCCTTTGTGCACGCTATCAGTATATGCATCGAGCCAACTTCTCACTTCTCTGTTCTTAGGAAAATTGTGTTGCTTTCTCTTACGTTACAGTCGTAGTGCTCGTTGCAACTTGAGCAAAGCGCAGCAATATTTTGCTGCCTGCTTGCATTCGGCCTTGCCTGGGAAATTGGACTGTTGAGTCAACTGACTGAAGACCAGTATTCATTTTGTATTTAGTTATTCCTTTCAGCCACAGTGTTGGGCTTTGTTTTCCATTTGAGAGTTTTAGTTAACAGCCCTGTTTGGCCTAGCGTTTATTGTTTACTTTTCCCTCTAACTCATTAAAGTCTGTGAACTAGCGAACCGTTTCAATGTCTCTTGCTCCACACTTGGACCATATTGGAACACAGTGACACCTAGCTGTTCTCCCTTCTTCCGACAACCTCTCCTCAGACTCAATCATACTGCTACCAGACTTACTTCCATGCAGACAGTCAACCATCCTCACCACGCTTGGAGGGTAATGAGAAGAGGACATACCCTGGATGATGAGGGTCCTTAGTATGGATGCTGCTTTCCTGATTCTGCCTGTTGAAGATGTCCTCAGTGATGGAGAGAGTTGTGTCTGCAGTGCTGCTGGCTGTGCCTACAACCTTGTGATCCTGTATATTAGTGCCTCTATACCAGGCTGGGATGCAACCAGTCAGATTGCTCTCCATTGTACACCTATAGAAGTCTAAGAGTCCTTGGTTACACACCAAATCTCCTCAAATTCCTCATGAAATAAAGCCGCTGCTGTGCTTTCTTTATGATTGCGTCGATGTGTTAGGCCCAGGTTAGAACCTCTGAGATGGCGACACTTAGGAACGAAGCTGCTCGCTCTTCCCACTGCTGACCCCTCAATGCAGACTGGTGTGTGTTCTCCTGATTTCCCCTTCCTAAAGTCCACAATCAATTCCTTGGTTTTGTTGACATTGAGTAGGAGGTTGTTCTGACATCACTCAACCAGCCGATCTCTCATTCCAGTATGCCTCCTCATCACCATCTGAGATTTTACCAACAATAGTGGTGTTATCAGTGAACTTATAGATTTCATTTGAACTATGCTTACCCATGCAGTAATGACCAGAGAGAAGAGAGCAGTGGGATAAACATACATCTTTGAGGTCTACCTGTGTTGCTTGTCAGTGCGGAGATGTTATTAACACTATGGATAAGTTACAGACCATATCATCATTAATTTCCACTCACAGACCTCTATATTATTGCTCATTAATGCAAATTTCTAATCAGCCAATTATATTGCGGCAGCTGAATGCATAAAATCATGTATTCATAGTCAAGAGGTTCAGTTGTTGTTCAGACCAAACATCAGAATATGGAAGAAATGTGAACTAAGTGACCATGGAATAATTGTTGGTACCAGACCAACAATACAGTATCTCAGAAACTGATGATATCCTGGGATTCCCACATACAACAGTCCAGAGTTTACAGAAAAAGGTGCATAAAAACAAGAAACATCTAGTGAGCAGTAGTTCTGCGGGCAACAACACCTTATTTATGAGAAATGTCATCTTCAAATTGGAATGAATACGCCACAGTTATCACCAACTTCTACATGACCTGTGTGGATGAGTGTGTCCATTCTAGAACCTACTGGACATAACCAAACTAAAAGCTGTGGATGAACCAGGAGATTCGTAGACTGCTGAGGGATGAAGTCTTTGCTTAGGCGTTAGTTGGTTCCTGCCATGACCAACATCTCAAGGCACTTCATCACAATCAGGTCCTGAAGCCTTGCAAAGGTTCACTCTTGGAAGATGTTTTGACATCAGCCTCTCAGACAGAGATCACAGGGTCACCGGATGCTGCATCTGATTCTGTCTCTAATATCATTTGGAATTGTTTTCTTGCCCTTAAAACAGCCTTCCGTTGGTCACACCTGGTCTTCTTGTATAGTTCTGGATCAACAGCCTTGAATACCACAAACCTAGCCCTCAGCAGCTACAAGTCTCCTGGTTCATCCACAGCTTTTGATTTGGATATGTCTGGTATGTTCTCAAAGGCACACACTCATCCACACAGTTCTCGATAAAGTTGATGACAACTGTGGCATACATACTCATTCAGATTCAATAGCACTCTGTAGGAAGTTGGGGAGGGACAGGTCATTATTGGAATTGAATGTACAAGGGAAATGAAACTTTACCAAAGCTTTCTTTCACACTGGCATGAATGGAAGTGTTCCACAAAGCAATCACCTAATTGCTGCCTGATTATCACCAATCACAACCACTAACCTTTCAAGTGTGGATAAGACTGCTTCATGGGGACATGAACACAGTAGGTTAAATTGAAAGTAAAAAGAAAAGTTTGGGCCCCTGAATGGTACAAGAGGAGTAGTTAAAAGACCTTTTACACACACACGGGAAAGCCTGTCCAAGTTTGGAGAAACTATTGAAGAATCTGGATTTGGTTATTCTGTAGTTGCAGCACACAAAACAACAGTGTTAGGCACAAAAAATATCAATAGAGCCAGTTTCATGCTAGATATAATGTCATCTCACCATGGTGTACTGTAATTTCTATGCATAGTATAGTTGAAGACAGAATTGACTAGATCCTGCCAACCAACTCAGAGTCCTAGTCTCAAAGAGAAAGCACTCCATATTGTTAGAGCTATAATGAGCTGGAAACCTAAGAAATTCAACATCAGGCATCCATTTTTATGTTGCATATCCAGTGATGATCTCGGAATATTATACAGGCATAGCTTCACAAAGTTGTAACTGTTGCTTAAATTGACAAGGATCCATAATCAAAGAAGAACACTGATAATAGCTATGCAATCATTTTAAAATAGCATGGCAATTTTGAAAAAGGATTCTGTACATATTCTCCTTCTATCCACAGGGACTTTAGTGTTAAGACGAATAAGACTAACACCACAGCCCACCTCAAACTTTCAGAAGTCCCACTGCATTGTCCAAAGTACAACCTGGGGAAATTCCTGAAGTGCAATTATTTCAAATGAAATGTTAAATCAAACTTTGCTATCCAGTGTGTATTTAAAAGATCCAGTAACACTATACCAAAGTAGAACATGGAAACTCACCAGTATCATTTATCCTTCAATGATTATCAATCAAGCATGCTGTAATTTTTTATCATTATCACTTCACGGGGGGATTTTACCATCAACACACTCGCTGCTGCATTTTTTACTTGATCATGGCGATTACATTTCAAAAACACTCCACTGACTATAAAGTTCTGGATCAGCAGAGTAAAGAAGCATCTCTACCCCTAATTCTCCATCAGTTTAAAATAAAGAATAACTTTCCAGCAAACAGTCTGTAGTTCTACAATCTTATGAGCTATCTCAATCAGTAGTAATATTATTATAATGGTTATATATTCAAGGATAAAAAAGGTACACATTGCACAGGTAAGAAATTCAAAAGCACAAATGATAGGCACATATCCCAACAATAGGCAGAATCTAGCCATTGTATTGAAGAACGTTGCATTTGAAACAACACGATTCCAAGATTTCTGTCTAGCTGGGGTTATTTTACCCAAGGAATAATCTCTGATATGACAGAAATATAAAATAAATTTAGCTGTGGCTGATTATTGGGTTAAATATTAAGGAGCTGCAATCCCCCATTGAATTTCAACTCTCAAGGATACATATCAGGATTTTGAACATTGTATTTAGTAAGACAAAATAAATTTTTCATCTACCAAGAAATGTAGAAATGACCAAACTGTGTGCTAGGTGGGAAAAAAGAAATCAGAAAATGAAATTTGTAAAATCTATATTATCGTATCCTACATTGTATACTGTTTGAGCTTGATTCCAAACTACGCTTCTAACGGGTATGAAATTATTTTACTGACTGCAAAAATGTTGGCTATCATGGCTGCCGCATTTATCAAGGTGGGAAAGGCATGCCAGAATGAAGATGTTTGCTTTGTCATTTATAACTCCCTTTAAAGGGGAGCTATAACATTTTCTTGAATATCTGTATTACCTCATGCAAAAGCATAGGGCAATATCAAGGGATTAAACTTTTGAGTTTGTTTTATTGTTGCTGAGCTTGGCTAAGAATTCATACCACTCGAGTGCTAAGATGGATCTATAAGCAAGTGAGTGCACAGTAATTAGTAAAACAACATGGCTTTGTGATTGGCCAGTATTTTTGCCATTCTTTTTTCTCATTATATGGCAGATCTGTCTACACTATGAAAGACATAACCACAATCTATTTTCTTTGGAAACATGTTGAAATTCACAAGTTTACATTTTAATACATCATGAAATAAAAGGAATAACATACGATGGACAGGGATACTGCTTCTTCTTTCCCTTTCCTTTCTTTGTGGTTGCTTCACCGGACAAACTCCGTTCAATACCAAAGCAGAAGATGACAAAGAGAAGGAACGCCTTGATCAGCTCCATTCTCAAAATGACTGCTCTCTCCCACACAAAGCTAATCTGGAATAGGAAAATTGTCAGCAAATGTCAAATTATTCTACAAACTCTATTTTACAAGTGACAAAATAGTAATAAAACTAAATACACTTCATCATACGTGTTTAGGTGCCCAAATCAGAGAAAGGGTAACAAGAACAATACTTCAACGCCAGAGTCAATATTAAGCCTCGCACAGTAGATCTGTATTGCTATCACTTCTTCGCATCCTGAGAGAGGAATAGCAACAACATTAAGAGGTGTCCTGACAGGTAATGGAATGAACAAGGATAAGAGGGAACTAATGCAAGCAAGTAGGATTAGTATAGATAGGCGTGGTGGAGTGGGCCAAAGGGCTCTACAACATTTCACCATTACTAAACACTGGCCCTACATCTTCAAGATGGTGCTACTGGTGAAACTGCTACCTAGCAACACCACTGACCCCTGTTTAACCTTTAACCTTTAGAGTTGATCATGTGGAGTTTGCACCTTCTTTCTTTAACCCTGGGTATTTCCTCTCACATCCCTCTGGTTTGGAAGGCTAATTGGCCTGTGTGTGTGTGTGTGTGTGTGTATGTGTGTGTGTGTGTGTGTGTGTGTGTGTGTGTGTGTGTGTGTGTGTGTGTGTGTGTGTGTGTGTGTGTGTGTGTGTGTGTGTGTGTGTGTGTGTGTGTGTGTGTGTGTATAACTGTTAGAATCAGAATAACGCAGATGAGAATGGATGTCTCATGGCCCCACGTCCACTCAGTGGCTCGAAGGTGGCTGGTGTTGAGATTATTGAAAATTTATGAGAACACCTTTCTGTTCAAATTTTCAAAGATTTCAACCCACCAAATATAAGTTCTGAATAAATCATTACAGATTCAGAATGATAAACACATGTAAATATGAACAAAAGAAAATCTGCTGCTGCCGGACATGTAAATATGAAGTTGTTTTGCTAAAGAGGCATAGATTATATTTAATACTGCAGATAAATGTAACTGCATCCTTTCAAATATTATATACATTAAACAAAAAATCCAAATATTAAACCTCATCCTGTCATAGTCCCGGGGGTAGTTCCTGCACAACACGATCCCTTTCCAATCTGCAGTCTGTGGGGACTGAGACCATCACAATACTGTCCCAGGGCTGCCTGTTGTCTTTGGGGACTGAGACCAGCAGAACACTATCCCAGCGCAGCCCGCAGTCTGTGGGGAGTGAGACCAGCAGAACACTTTCCCAGCGCAGCCCGCAGTCTGTGGGGACTGAGACCATCACAATACTGTCCCAGGGCTGCCTGTTGTCTTTGGGGACTGAGACCAGCAGAACACTGTCCCAGCGCAGCCCGCAGTCTGTGGGGACTGAGACCAGCAGAACACTGTCCCAGCGCAGCCCGCAGTCTGTGGGGAGTGAGACCAGCAGAACACTGTCCCAGCGCAGCCCGCAGTCTGTGGGGAGTGAGACCATCACAATACTGTCCCAGGGCTGCCTGTTGTCTTTGGGGAGTGAGACCAGCAGAACACTGTCCCAGCGCAGCCCGCAGTCTGTGGGGAGTGAGACCAGCAGAACACTGTCCCAGCGCAGCCCGCAGTCTGTGGGGAGTGAGACCAGCAGAACACTGTCCCAGCGCAGCCCGCAGTCTGTGGGGACTGAGACCAGTAGAACACTGTCCCAGCGCAGCCCGCAGTCTGTGGGGACTGAGACCAGTAGAACACTGTCCCAGCGCAGCCCGCAGTCTGTGGGGAGTGAGACCAGCAGAACACTGTCCCAGCGCAGCCCGCAGTCTGTGGGGAGTGAGACCAGCAGAACACTGTCCCAGCGCAGCCCGCAGTCTGTGGGGACTGAGACCAGCAGAACACTGTCCCAGCGCAGCCCGCAGTCTGTGGGGAGTGAGACCAGCAGAACACTATCCCAGCGCAGCCCGCAGTCTGTGGGGACTGAGACCATCACAATACTGTCCCAGGGCTGCCTGTTGTCTTTGGGGAGTGAGACCAGCAGAACACTGTCCCAGAACTGTCCACAGTCTGTGTGGACTGAGACCAGTAGAACACTATCTCAGGACTGCCCGCAGTCTGTGGGGACTGAGACCAGTAGAACACTATCCCAGGACTGCCCGCAGTCTGTGGGGTCTGAGACCAGTAGAACACTATCCCAGGACTGCCCGCAGTCTGTGGGGTCTGAGACCAGTAGAACACTATCCCAGGACTGCCCGCAGTCTGTGGGGACTGAGACCAGTAGAACACTGTCCCAGGACTGCCCGCAGTCTGTGGGGAGTGAGACCAGTAGAACACTGTCCCAGGACTGCCCGCAGTCTGTGGGGAGTGAGACCAGTAGAACACTATCCCAGGACTGCCCGCAGTCTGTGGGGACTGAGACCAGTAGAACACTATCCCAGCGCAGCCCGCAGTCTGTGGGGACTGAGACCATCACAATACTGTCCCAGGGCTGCCTGTTGTCTTTGGGGAGTGAGACCAGCAGAACACTGTCCCAGAACTGTCCACAGTCTGTGTGGACTGAGACCAGTAGAACACTATCCCAGGACTGCCCGCAGTCTGTGGGGACTGAGACCAGTAGAACACTATCCCAGGACTGCCCGCAGTCTGTGGGGTCTGAGACCAGTAGAACACTATCCCAGGGCTGCCCGCAGTCTGTGGGGACTGAGACCAGTAGAACACTGTCCCAGGACTGCCCGCAGTCTGTGTGGACTGAGACCAGTAGAACACTATCCCAGGGCTGCCCGCAGTCCGTGGGGACTAGAACCATCAAAACACTGTCCCAGCCTGCAGTCTGTGGGGAGTGAGACAGCACAATACTGTCCCACCACCGCCTGCAATCTATGGGGACCAAGACCAGCACAAACCTATTTAACAGCAAGAGCTATGGCGCCTTGGACAGCTCCTCTCACTGCTCAGAGCGCAGTCACCTCTGTGCGGCTGAATTTCGAAACAATATACTTATTTACGATTGTCTCTACTTACCCTGCATGTCGGCGTAATTTTATTTTAAGTAGGTTTCGTTGGAGATCCCGGATCGTGCCTTGTGCTGGATGAGGAGCGCTAGCCCTTCGCAGCTCTGGCGCCGTCGCCAAGACAGCTCCTGACAGCTCACCGCGCCGCCGTCAGTCTTCCCCGCTGTGCCTTAGCCACATCTGCCACAATTGTTATTATTTTGTTAAAAGGTATTTTGTAGATGATACTGTCCCCCAAGATGGAGGAGCGCTGTCTGCACTGACTACATGCGCAGTGGGGACGTTACTAAATTGTGAGGGGGGTGATCCTTCATTAACCATTCCTTTACATTACCTTTAGTCAAAGGGTTTTGAAAATTATATTCAAGTACATAAAACCGACAGAAATGTTGTCAAATGCTGATCAACGGCTTCGAAATGCTTAATGCTATGCAGCGTTGCCCTTGGGACGTTTTATAATTATTATTCCTTTTGCATAAATTCTTGACGCTAGAAGCTAAGTCGACACTAACATTATTCATGATGTGTGAAGTCGGGAATGTATGATCCCTCGCACCACATAACACAGATAATATTGTCAGTATTATTAAAATATTGGCAGTATTATTGTGCGCGTCATGTCTTAGCGCAGTTCTGTCCCACAAACATTCTTAATGTCCTTAACAAGAATCGATTTTATCCGCATAATATTCTGCTCTGTCGTCATTTTTTAAAAGACCATACGTCGGGGAAACTGCAAATCCGCGCAGTTCCCAAACAGTTAGTTATTTTGGTCATGCGTCAGAATCTCAGCATCTCGATTATTTCAATGGAAACCACTATCAGATAGGCTGCCTTGCAGCCAAACATCACAATTTCCTTTCCTGGTCCACCGCTGTCCAAACGCATTCAGTACCTACAAATCTCAATCTTGCCCTCACTCCTTTTCGTACTCTGTTATGGCTAAATATAAAATTAGTGAACTTATTTTATCGCATTGTAACGTCGATATTGGATCCATCGGTGCTCAGTTTTCATACACGTAACATGCTGAACGTTCAATACGCACTGGCGATTTACCCATTCGGAAATTCATTTGAGCGCCTCTATGCATGTCTGACCGTTTTGCTGCATCAATCACACATTTAATCACTTCACAACACACTCCTTTCATCTGTTACCACCAAACTAATGTAAATTTAAACTTTTAGGTGAAACCTACAATGTTTGCTATCACAGAGAAATAAAAATGTCCATTAAAGAGTCGTTATATTGGTTCAGCACAGCGTCTACCAGCTCCTGTTTTTAAAGCTTAGGATATACAAACTGTTATCACTGCTTCTTCCATCACTGTCTTCAGCCATTTCATGCAGTTCACATAAATTCTGCTTCTTGCCTTCTCTCTCCTATGATTACGCTCAGCTGCCAGTGGCCAGTATAGGTGAGGAACTTGATTAAGGCAGATCTTCACATGATGGGTGCCCACAAACACATAAGAAATTGCTGGGGTTCTCCTCTCCTCACCATAGTTGCATTTTATGTGAAAACTTGGCAAAGATGTGGCTGCAACCCTTTTTCATGTAGCTGCTGAAGGAAACAGCACACACAGATCCTGCTCCAGCACAATGCCCAGTGTGCCATTTTAACCGCAGGTGAATTCGTGATTTTTTTTTCTCTGAAGGAACCCAATTATAAGTTATTGTTGTGTGCTAAGCTGTCAAAGTTCAAAGTGAATATTATTTTCAAAGTACATATATGACACCATATACAACCCTGAGATTCATTTTCCTGTGGGTATACTCAGCAAATCGATAGAATAGTAACTACAACAATGAAAGATCAACCACAGTGCAGAAGACAACAAACTGTGCAAGTGCAAATATAAATAAATTGCGATAAATAGTGAGGACATGAGATAATGAGTTAAGCATGAGATCACTGGTTGTAGGAACATCTCAATGATGGGGCAAGTGATTGCTCTTATCCCCCTTTATTCAAGAGCCTGATGTTGAGGGGTAGTAACTGTTCGTGAACCTAGTGGTGCGAATCCTGAGGCTCTTGTACCTTCTGCTTAGTGACCACTTGTTGTGGCTGTAATGCAAGAGCTTACTGAGAGAACAGGAGCAGGACTTCACTGCTACAACATGTATATTGACTGTAACTGTGGCCTTGTCACATGCAGTCATTTCTGGCAGTCGGTATCATAGCAACATAAGAATATAAAAAGTAGAAACATGAGTAGGCCATTCAGTCTTTTAGGCCTGCAGTGCCTTTCAATAAGACTATGGCTGATTCTTTACCCATACCACCTGTAAATTCATTAATGATCTATTGTTCTGAGTAAAGATACTCAGTGAAAAGTCTTCACAGCACCGACAGCTACTGAAATTCAAAGATTCACCACCCTTCACAGAAATTTATTCTTATCTCTATTAATAAGTTTATCTTCTGGTTTTCTGAATTCAAGATCTGTGTAATTGTAACAAGATGTTTCCACTGTCATATACAAACAAACATAGAAACATTGAAAACCTACAGCACAATACAGGCCCTTCAGCCCACAAAGTTGTGCTGAACGTGTCTCTACCTTAGAAATTACTAGGCTTACCTATAGCCCTCTATTTTACTAAGTTCCATGTGCCTATCCAAAAGTCTTTTAAAAGACCCTATCGTATCTGCCTCCACCACCACCGCCGGCAGCCCATTCCACACACTCACCACTCTCTGTGTAAAAAAACTTACCCCTGACATCTCCTCTGTACCTACTCTCCAGCACCTTAAACCTGTGTCCTCTTGTGGCAGCTATTTCGCTCTGGGAAGAAGCATCTGACTATCCACACAATCAATGCCTCTCATCATCTTATACACCTCTATCAGGTCACCTCTCACCCTCTGTTGCTCCAAGGAGAAAAGGCTGAGTTCACTCAACCTATTCTCATAAGGCATGCACCCCAATCCAGCCAACATCCTTGTAAGTTTCCTATGCACCCTTTCTATGGCTTCCACATCCTTCCTGTAGTGAGGCGACCAGAACTGAGCATAGTACTCCAAGAGGGGTCTGACCAGGGTCCTATATAGCGGCAACATTACCTCTGGGCTCCTAATTTCAATTCCACAATTGAAGAAGGCCAATACGCCATATGCCTTCTGAACCAAAGAGTCAACTTGCATAGCAGCTTTGAGTGTCCTATGGACTTGGACCCTAAGATCCCTCTGATCCTCCACACTGCCAAGAGTCTTACCATTAAGACTATATTCTGCCATCTTATTTGACCTACCAAAATGAACCATTTCACACTTATCTGGGTCGAACTCCATCTGCCACTTCTCAACCCAGTTTTGCATCCTAACAATGTCCCACTGTCACCTCTGACAGCCCTCCACACTATTCACAACACTTCCAACCTTCATGTCATCAGCAAGCTTACTAACCCATCCCTCCACTTCCTCATCCAGGTCATTTATAAAAATCACGAAGCGTAAGGGTCCCAGAACAGATCCTAAGGCACTCCACTGGTGACCAACCTCCATGCAGAATATGACCCATCTACAACCATACAACCACTCTTTGCCTTATGTGGGCATGCCAGTTCTGGATCCACAAAGCAATGGCCCCTTGTTTTTCTGTGGGAGACAAGTTAAAGAAAGGCCAAGATACTACTTGTATTTCTAATTGCCTGTTTAAACCACATATTAACTTTCATGATTTATAAGGCCCAAATCTTTCAATTACTCACTATTTAAATAATCTGTTGCTTTTCTATTTTTTTCCTCTAAAAGGGGCTATATCAGCCTTTTATTCTGCTCATTATTTTCCATTTGCTGTATTTGTTCTTATTCATTGAAAAATGGCATCAGTGATAATGGAGGTCCCTGGGGGAGGCCGATGGAATCATCCATGCGATACATTTAGCTGGAAGTGATTAGCAATGCTTTGGCCTTGTCTCTTCTGCTTCATGCCGTGGCATCTACAAAGTGTTAATAGAGCTTCATCTTCAAATGTTAACCATTCATCAATGTTTGTTACAGGATATAGCAGAACTGCAGACATTTGGAAGGGCTCACTTGCTGTATTAACATGGCACTCTACATTGACACACTATTTTTATTGTTTCTCATAAAAATAGTTCTTTGTTACGGGGATGGTTTTCAAATAGAGCAGAAAGCACAGAATCTGGCACATCACAAGAAACTGATCGTTTAGAGTCTGTCCCTTCTGTAAAGCCACACATTTCTATATGACCTGGTAAAATGGAAAGGAAAGCCAATAAAGATGTATAATAAATACCAAATCCAATCAGACAATTGATGTTCTTACAAAAGTTACCCACTCTTTTTGTGGTCTTGATTTATGAAATGAAAACTCTTCATACACATTTCCTGAAATCAACCAAAACTGATAAATTGCTATTCATTAAATATTTATCGGTGGATCCAATGAAAAAGAATATTATCTGAGCTGTAAAATAGAACTATTAGAAACCTTAGAAACAGAATGTTAATAATTTATGGCAAAGGAGGAGAACATTCTGTGATGGGTTGAATGTACCATCTGTGCTAAAAGTTCATATTAATCTGTTTCTGTCTTTGTCATTCTTTTAAGCAATAAGTTCAGGCTCTCTCTTGATAAATGCGCGTGTGCACGTCACACACACACACACACACATCCATTTGTCTCTTAGAAAAGTATCGCTTATGATAAGTATCTACAGCAACAAAACTGGGTATGTGTTGGAAGCACCAACCCCAATAGAGAAAATAGCTTTCCACGGTCGAGTCATTGTTATCACAAACACTGTTACAGTTCTGGGCGTTGGAGTTGAGAGTTCAATTCCAACATCATCTTTAAGGAGTTTGTATGTCCACCCGTGAGGACATGGGATTCCCCTGTTTGCTCTGCTTTCCTCCCACAGTCTAAAGACATACTGGTTGGTAGGTTAATTGGTCATCGTAAATTGTCCCGTGATTAGGCTAGGATTAAATCAGTGGGTTGCTGGCAAGCACGGCTCATTCAGTTGGAAGGTCCTATTCTCCATGGTATGTATCTCTAAATAAAATAAAATAAATAAAGATCAGCATTAAGCCAAAATTGAAAATCTGTCAAGTATCCAAATATGCAAGCATCTTCTGAAATTTTACCACGTATTAATATGTTATCTTAATCTTGCAATATGCTTGACAAAATGCCTTCTGAAAAGAATTGATATGTCAATTAATAACCATATTTTTAAAAAAGAATAAAGATGAAGCTGGAAAGATAATAGAGGAATAGCAAGGTAGTGAACAGTCCATTAACTCATGAGTAATATTACTCTATCCCTCTTTTATACTGCTTATTTATTTTTTTAATTTTATTTACTAATTTAGAGTAATTTGTTATGGCTGCACTCTACTGCTAGAATGGTAGTTTAGTGGTTAACGCAAAGCTTTACAGTATAGGCGACCTGGGTTCAATTCCTGTCACTGCCTGTAAGGAGTTTGTATGTTCTCCACATGACGGCATGTGTTTCCTCCAGCTTTTCTGCCTTCCTCCCACAGTCCAAAGACCTACATTTGGTAGGTTAATTGGTCATTGTAAATTGTCTCAGGATTAGGCTAGGATTAAATCAATGGTTGCTGGGAGGCGCGGCACGAAAGGCCGGAAAAGCCTATTCTAAACTGTATCTCAATAAATAAAGAAATATCTAATTTACAGACTTATGTCAGTGACAATAAACCTAATTCTGCTTCTGATTCGGAAAGATTATCATAAGTTCTGGCATGGTACACTTAAAACCAATCCATTTCCCTTTGAAAAGCCCTCCTCAAAAGCAACTTGGGATGTTGTCTAAATTGGGACATCATTCCACTGCTTAGTTAAGCAACAGCATGGCATAGTTGTGCAAATAGTATCATACCATTGTCCAAGTCTTCCCCAATCACATAGAATGGATATGCTCCATTCCACCTGCAAGGCAGACCAAATAGAGATGATACCATAGAAGTAAAAGTCAGGATGAATTTGTCCTAGACGTCTTCAGCATTGATTCGGGATCCCATGTACAAACGTTTGTAGTTTCATAACATTAGTAAAACGTGCATAAAAATACCTCTTCCTAACTATCACCTACTGTCCTCTCTCAGATGATAAATCAATGCTCCTAATATTGAGCAGATCTTGGAGGAAGCAGTTAAAAGTATTAAAAATACCAGGATGTATTCTGTGAGGGACTTCAATGTCCATCATCAAAAGTGACATGCATAACACCACTGCTAACTGAGCTAGCCAGTCTGGTGAATATTACTGTTAGGCTGCACTAGCAGAACAAAAGCAGTGATTGCTGCATTATGAATAATAAACCTCTTTGACCTCATCCTCACCAACTTACATGTTACAAGTGCATTTTTTCCATTTTGGTAAGTGAAAAATGCACAATTTCTTGAAGGCAAAGCCACCTTCACAGTGAGAATATCATGCTCTCCATAAATAACATAACATTAAATTAAACATTAATCCTGAACTAATTTCCACTTGGCATAACTTACTTCTTATCATTTAATTATTTATGGTTTTATATTGCTATATTTCTACTCTATTCTTGGTTGGTGTGACTGTAACGAAACCCAATTTCCCTCGGGATCAATGAAGTATGTCTGTCTGTCTGAACAAATCTCACAGCTCAAAATCCAAACTAAAGCTTTCCTGCTGTTAGTGCTTGCTACCTAGTCTGAAAGGACACACATCCATCGGTTGAGTTCGGGTCAGTGTGGTTTTAAACATAGTTCTAAGTCCTCAGATATTATAGCAAAGTACTTAGGAAACAAATAAACTTAATATGGCTTTGTAGAATGGCTTTGATGAATCAGCATGTGCTGTGAATGGATGGTAACTGGTGGGTTTACTATAATTATCTGCACTGTACTATGGCAGCATTTAAGGTGCCACATCAAATGATATTGCTGAAAATAACAGCCCATGGTATGGATCACATACTGGGCTGGGTGAAAGATGGATTGACTAACAGGAAACAGAGCAGAGATATAAATGGATCTTTTTATAGTAGGATGATTAGTCTGCCTGGGACCTCTAATGCAAAGGATCAGGAACTAAACCCCATGGAATTCCACTGGCAACAACTTAACAGTCGCCAGGAACCTATTGTCATTTAGCTTTGGCATTGCACCAGTTTTGGGCACAATTTGCCACTTTCCATTGGATTCTATTTTATCTTTTTGACCAGCTTGTCATAAAAGAACTTTGTCAAAAGACCAGTTAAAACTTATGTAGACTGCGTTAAACTCACTGATTTCGTTGATCTTCCATGTGCCCCCTCAAAATGTTCAACAAAATTGTCGAGACACCAGATTCCTTTAATGTCTTTCTTGACTGTCCTGGTTCATCTGTGTCTTCTCTACTGAAGGTTTCTGCTATCTCTTGCAACTGATTTTGGAAATGTCATAGTTTCCAAAGTTAAATAGATTGGCTTGAAGTTAATAAATATGTCCCTTCCTTCCTTCATAAACAGTGATTCAAGATAAGCAGATGCCCAGTCATCTGACATCACCCCATGTGCCCAAGAAAGTGAAAAATGATGTTGAGGCTCTGCAGTTTCCTTGTTTACCTTATTTTAAAAGCTTTGCCAATAGGCTTACTTTCAAAGATGCTTAACCTCTTAATTCTTTCTTTTCTACTCTCCTTATCCTATACAACATTTCACATTTTTCTTCCTTAAAAACAATGCCAGCATTATCTCATTTTGTGAAAGCAGCCTAAAAGTATTCCTCCTTCTCGAAATCCTCTGCTTTCTCAAATGGGTTATGTTTTCAGTCCAGAAAATCTCTGGCACTTTCTTTGTTATCCTGTTCTTTATGTATTTATGAACATCTTGGAATATTCTATGATGATACGTGTTGTTGGACCTAACTGTTTAATTATTACTTTCTTTGCAGTTTAACAATTAATTGTCTGCTTGTATTTTATGCACATTTTATATGCCTCGAGTGGCTATACAAAATATAATTAAGAAAGCTCTGGACGCTTCTGTGTTCCGAATAAAGTCAATGAGTGTTTTCTTATTGGTTAACTTGCTACTGCAGTATTGAATAAGTATTTTCTAATTGGTTCATTTTTCTCTATAGAGTTGAATGGAATTTTCTACATCTTTAAGTATAAAAATACTGTAGTTGTTTTGTGTTAGGAACCATTATCTTCTTTAATCATAGCTTTCCCTGTCAATATCTGTTCAGTATTCTTCTGTTCTATCAACTCTTAATAGGGAAACAACAAGTTTCGTGTCTCAATTCTGACTTTTAGAAGAACCTTGGATCAAAAACACCAGAATCCATCAAGTGGAATAGTCAGAAAAAATTTCAAATCCAGAACTTGCGACAATCTCCTGACAAAGTGAGATTTTCAGTGCCTGAACAAAAGAAGTACGAGCTTCCTCTTAATGTTCCATTTTGTCTGAGAGAAAACTTCTGGCTTCTACACCACTGGATGGGAGTCAGGAGTGAGAAGCTGCTATGTGGCTATTTTAAAAATAAGATCTGTAAAGAAGAAACACAACCCAGTAGAGCCACATGCAAAACAGGTAGAGCACAGACTAAGTACATAGGCCAGTAGAGCATCAAGAATTAAATTCGTACAAGCAGTGACCAAGGATAAAATGATAATAAATTCGTGTGAGTTAGTGGAGTGCTTGAGAAAAGTTACAATAAATATGTATGAGCCAGCAGAGCATGGGGAAAAAAGACTTAAGTTGGGGTAGCAGGGCAGCCTAATAAAAATTTCAGTTGCAAATCATTAAATTTAGAGATCACGGTCAAAGTAATAAAAGTTAAGTACGAATTAAGGTCAAATCAAAACAATGCCCAAAGTCACGAAACCTCTATCCTCCAAGGGTCACAAAGTGAATCTAGATAAGGCACAATTACAACAAGAGGAAGTAATTTACTTGGGTCAAAACAAAATCACTAAAGTAAGTGGGAAATCACTGAAGACTGTGCAAAACCCATGAGTTAATAACTCATCTTTTCCTTCCTTAGGCCACAAATTTATCAATCACCCCTGATAAGTTATTACCTTCAAATTTTCAGCATAATCACTCAAAGAGTTGAACTGCATGTGCATGTAAAGAGAGCTGTATAACTCATCTCCTACTACTCTAGGTCACGAACTTATCAATTACCCATCTGTGGACACTTTCTGGAGGTCCAAGATCCGTATGCTCCATGACCGCTGGACTAAGTGTGTAAATGTAGGAGGAAACTATGCTGAAAAATGAATGTGCTAAGTTTTCTAAAATTGACTCCTTCTACCTTAGGCCACTAACCTTTCAATCACCCCTCGTATATAGCTAGGATGTCTAAGACTTTTGCACTGTTCTCGTCAACGTGGAGCTGAGAGTAAGCTTGTAAATCTGGCAGGAGCAAAAGACGTTTGGAATGGTGAGGGCAGAGCTCAGCGGGAAGGGTGTGGGACAGATGGCAAAGAAGGAGTGCTGGGGCAAGAGATGGTGTGGAACCAGACACAACCTGTCCTGAGACACCAAGCAAGGGAATTTGATTAAAGCAAGGTAAATGACAATTTATAGATCATTACAGAATGTCTCTCTGGTGCTTCGTGCTCCCTCCTCTCTCCCTTCCCTTTTTCCCAACCATGACTCCCCTCGCCTCTCACCCCTCCCACTCTCAGTCCTCAATAGAGACCCATTTCAGAATCGCGTTTATTACCACTCACATGTGTCATGAAATTTTGTTTTTTTTTGTGGCAGCAGTACAGTGCATTATATAAAAGTACTACAGTACTGTCTGAAGGTCTTAGTCACCCTAGTTATATATATGTTCGTAAGACTTTTGCAGTACTGTACACCACACAGTTCAAAATATTCACCAATGCTAGGCATTCCTGCAGATCCAGAACAAACACATGTACTCTTTATTAAACATTCCATTGACATTATATCTATGATTCCATATTCTCAGTGGAGTCATAAATATACGATGATCATGCCCCCAATGTATCATCTTAAACTGGATCAAGCAACACATACCAAATGCTGGTGGAAAGCAGCAGGCCAGGCAGCATCTATAGGAAGAAGTATAGTCGACGTTTCAGGCCGAGACCCTTCGTCAGGACTAACTGAAACAAAAGATAGTGAGAGATTTGAAAGTGGGAGGGGGAGGGGGAAATCCAAAATGATAGGAGAAGACAGGAGGGGGATGGATGAAGCTAAGAGCTGGGAAGTTGATTGGCAAAAGGGATACAAAGCTAGAGAAGGGAAAGGAGGCCTAGGGAGAAAGAAAGGGGGAGGGAAGCAAAAGAGGGAGATGGAGAGCAGGCAAGAAGTGATTGTGAGAGAAAAAAAAGAGAGAAAAAAAGTGGGGAGAATAATAAATAAACAAACAAACAGTAAGAAGGTGAGGAGGGGCATTAACGAAAGTTAGAGAAGACAATGTTCATGCCATCAGGTTGGAGGCTACCCAGCCGGTATATAAGGTGTTGCTCCTCCAAACTGAGTGTGGCCACATCTTGACGGTAGAGGAGGCCATGGATAGACATATCAGAATGGGAATGGGACGTGGGGAGATCCTGCTTTCTCTGGTGGACCGAATGTAGGTGTTCAGTAAAACAGTCTCCCAGTCTGCATCAGGTCTCACCGATATATAAAAGGCTACACCGGGAGCACCGGATGCAGTATACCACACCACCCAACTCACAGGTGAAGTGTCGCCTCACCTGGAAGGACTGTCTGGGGCCCTGAATGGTGGTGAGGGAGGAAGTGTAAGGGCAGGTGTAGCACTTGTTCTGCTTACAAGGATAAGTGCCAGGAGGGAGATCGGTGGGAAGGGATGGGGGTGGGGGGAACAAATGGACAAGGGAGTTGCGTAGGGAGCGATCCCTGCGGAAAGCAGAAGGGGGGGAGGGAAAGTTGTGCTGGGTAGTGGGATCCCGTTGGAGGTGGCGGAAATTACAGAGAATTATCTGTTGGACCTGGAGGCTGGTGGAGTGGTAGGTGAGGACAAAGGGAACCCTATCCCGAGTGGACTGAAATGGGAGAGATGTGTTTGAGAGCAGAGTTGATGGTGGAGGAAGGGAAGCCCCTTTCTTTAAAAAAGGGAGACATCTCCTTTGTCCTGGAATGAAAAGCCTCATCCTGAAAGCAGATGCGGCAGAGATGGAGGAATTACGAGAAGGAGATGGTATTTTTACAAGTGACAGGGTGGGGAGAGGAATAGTCCAGGTAGCTGTGAGAGTCTGTAGGCTTATAGTAGATATCAGTAAATAAGCCGTCTCCAGAGATGGAGACAGAAAGATCAAGAAAGGGGAGGGAGGTGTCAGAAATGGACCAGGTAAATTTGAGGGCAGTGTGAAAGTTGGAGGCAAAGTTAATGAAGTCAACGAGCTCAGCAGGCGTGCAGGAGGCAGCGCCAATGCAGTCGTCGACGTAGCAAAGGAAAAGTGGGGGTATTCCCTCCCCTTTTTTTCTCTCTCTTTTTTCTCTCTCTGCCCCTCTCACAATCACTTCTTGCCTGCTCTCCATCTCCGTCTTTTGCTTCCCTCCCCCTTTCTTTCTCCCTAGACCTCCCGTCCCATGATCCTTTCCCTTCTCCATCTCTGTAACCCTTTTGCTAATCACCTCCCCCTCCTGTTTTCTCCTATCATTTCAGATTTCCCCCTCCCCCTCCCACTTCCAAATCTCTTACTATCTTTTCTTTCAGTTAGTCTTGATGAAGGGTCTCGGCCCGAAACATCGACTGTACTTCTCCCTATAGATGCTGCCTGGCCTGCTGTGTTCCACCAGCATTTTGTGTGTGTTGCTTGAATTTCCAGCATCTGCAGATTTCCTCATGCTTGCAATCTTAAACTGGATCATTTATGTAAATATAATCAGTGTGATTTAGGTATCTAACCCCATTCATTTCAATATCTACATCTAATGTTCATGAAAAAGCTACTAGGTCTTTACACATGTTCATCGTAAAAGCTACTTTTTGCTTAAGTTCAGAAGGTACCATTCCAGTAAGTTACAGTTTATGCAATTACACTTTACATTGTCCAAAATGGTGTAATGATTTTGGAATTTTCAATAACAATCTGAAAAATATTACAGTTCAGTGAAGCTCCTGTCAAGTAATAAGAAGTGGCCTAAGTTCATGGAACAATATGTACAAACGTTTGTACTTTATGTGTGGAAAAGGAACTTACACCTCCCTTCCATGTAATTAGTTAGATTTTGTTATTTAGAGTACGTTTTCCTACCATGGGATATACACACACCTTACCTTTTCCTCCTGAGTTTCGAAGTAAACGAGACATTTCAGAAGGAGGTTGTTTTGCATCAATTTTGTTCCCATTTTATGGTGTTGCAAGGAATATAAGAAAGATTAAAAATGTTGCTGAGGCCTTAGAAAGAGTAAGCGAAGACACTTGGTCCATGTTTCATCACACTCTTCCTGAAGTCAATGTCCTGCTCTTTTGTTTTGCTGACATTGTGGGAAAGGGTATTGTCATGACACCATGTTACCAAGCTCTCTAACCCCTTCCTGACACATTGTTATTTGAGATATAACCCACCGCGGTGATATCATCCGCAAACTAGTTGGTGGAGTTAAAGCAGAATCTGGCCACACAGTTGTGAGTGTACAGGAAGGAGAGTAGGATGCAACATTGTGGAAAACCAGTGTTTAGAGTAATTAGAACAAAGATGTTGCTGACTGTCCTTACAGATTGCAGTCTGCTGAGTGCGAAGTCAAGGATCCAATTGCAGAGGGATGTGTTGACTCCTAGGGTCTGAAGTTCGGAAATGTTTGCTGGAATTATAGTATTGAAGGCAGAGTTGTGGTCAATAAACAGTCAGCTGACTTAGGGCCTTTACTATCTAGATTCTCCATCGATGAGTGTAAGTCCAAGAAGATGGCATTCACCGTTGACCTGTTTCAGTTGTGACAAGCTGCAGTGGGCCGAGGTTGTCTGGTAGACGTCAAAGCCACTGGTAGTTGTTAAGGCATATTATCTTGCCTTTTTTAGGTACCAGAATGCCAGTGGTCTTCTTAACATAGGTGGAAACCACAGGTTGATCCAGGGAGGGGTTAAAATTTCTTCAAGTACCCCTGCTAGCTGATCTGTGCAGGCTGTAAGGACACCAGGGACACCATCCAAGCCAGATATTTTCTGTGGGGTCATTATCTGCAAAGATGACTCTGGATTGAGGTGCACTACAGGCTGATGGGTTGGGTGTTGACATCTCAATTCCCTTCTGCTCAAAATGTGCATAGAATGCAATAATCTCTTTGGGAAGGGATGTGCTGTTGTTGGTAATGTTGCCCAACTTTGTTTTGTAGACCTTTATAGCCCTGTGACAGCTGATGTCACAGGGGACTTGATATTGGACTAGTACAATCTCTTAGGATCTCTGAGACCTTTTTGAAGGTCATACCTTGATTCCTTGTGAAAGTCAAGGTCCTGATTTGAATGCAATGTGGTAACCGCAGACTTTTCCACAGTTGGCGTCTACAGAGTCTGATAGGAAGGGCAGGTGGGTTGGTTTTCTCCTTCTACTAACCCAGGGATTATATAACTCCAGGAGAATGAATTGTGATAGAGGTATACAAAATTATGAGGGGTTTAGATAGGGTGGTGAGACTGTGGAACAATCTGCCAGTTTTAATTGCAATATTTAGAGAAGTTTGGATAAATAGATTGAAGGGAAATGTATTGAGCGCTATGGTCCAGTTGTGGGTCGATGGACTAGGCAGAATAACAATTTGGCATCGACTAGATGGGCCGAAGGGCCTGGTTGTGTGCTGAAGTCCTCTATGGCTCTATGACTGCTTGACCAGAGATTCCCAATTACATTCTGAATGCTCCTTTGAGAGATCATGAATGAAAAATTCCCATTAGTCATTAAAAATGTTACAATCTTTCAAGGAGGCTTTCACTAAATTCTTGAATCTTTTCCTCTGTTGACTGGTAATCTCTTCCTGTAACAGAACTTAGAATAAAGTGTCAGTTTCGGGAATCTGGCAACAAACATTCACATAAAGTGGTCCACCAAACAGAGCCAAACAAGTATAATTAGGGATTAATTCTGATGATACTGGCCAAAGAAAGACAGGTGTTGGTAACTATCTAATTCCTTGACATACCTCTAGGCCTTCAAAGGATATAGGAGGATGGGAATCACTGTTGCCTGGTTGGTCATGCGTTTTATGTCATGTCTAAGGTCTTAATCATAATACATCCTTTTCTTAATTGACCTAAAACATTAATGACAGATTTAGATTCAGATTCAGTTACTTATCACAAGGACATCGAAGCATACAGTGAAATATGTTGTTTGTGTTAATAACCATCACCACACATTCCAGCAGCAACATAGCATGGCCACGATGTTCAGCAGATTAACACAAGCAGGAACAGCAAATCAATCCTCTTTCCTCCCCCCCATTCCCCTACCCACTCACACACACAGGTAGTCCTCCAACCCCAGAACAGGCTGCCTCTGGACTGCCAGAAATGAGCAGACATGCAGACTTACAGGCATTAGGAGTCCAACCTCCCTGGTGGATTTGCAGACTCTCAGTGCCAGGTTTTGTCCATCAGGACTCAATTTCTGAATTTACAATTGACTTTGATCTTTGAGTGTCCACCCAAGGACTTATGGACGACAGAACATTGAAGTCCAGATTTGTTGACTTGCATACCCAGGGGATCACCAGCCCTCATGCCCCCTGCCCACATGGTCCTCCAGTCCCAGGATCCAACAGCCTGGAGAGGACTCGCTGACCTGGGGGCGAGGGAGGTATGGTGCACGCCAGCCTTCACTTCACTGGTCTTCGTCCACAGTACTTGTTGTTCGACATCCATCCAGAGAAATCCTTTGTCACACATCCATACTGCTGGCCTTCAACTGTGAAGCATAGACAGGAGGCATGGAGTGTGGCCTGACCTCTAACTCACCTTCATCCCTGTCTCTAAACCCTAACCTGACTCAGACCGACCTTTTCCGTACTTAAAATCACCCCAGTAAACCTAAAAAACCAACCAAGTACGAGCCATGACCCCAACAGAAACCACTGCTCAGCGCCATCTTGAATTGGAATGCAATCGCATTTTTCCTTAATCTTTCTTGCACTTCACTTTCAACAAATTTTCCACAAGAGTTGACTGAAACATGCCGTCACTGGGAGGTAGCTTCCAAAATATGAGAAATGGTCCTACTTCCTAAAGTCTCACCATGAACTATGACTGCCAGAGACTCGTGTTGTGCATTGCAATGCGGTTGCAGGGAGCAGCACCAACAGCCTCTCTCAGCTTACTAAAACCTTTGATTCAATCACTTAAGAGGGACTGTGAAATAATTGCCTTTAATTACCTGACCACGGGATCTTGTCACCATTTTAACATTTGCTTCATGACAGCATGACCAAACCAATGGCCATACGATAATTTTAATGGTGGCTAAACTGTGCTACTGCCCTGACATTTTCTTAATCATTCTTGTGGCAATATTCCACGCTCACATTCCCATGCGAACAGATGTGATCTTCAGAATCATTGGAAAAATAGCTAAGAATGACTACACTACAGAACCTCAGTAGTTGAGCTACAAAATGAAGACAATGCTTTTGTTGGCAGCCAAGCACCAAACCACCACTGACTCATTCATTGACTCATTCACCGACTATATGAAAGTAATGGCCTGTTAGTCCAAATAGGAACAATACTCATACAAGTTCATTGAATCAAGCAATCTCCTGCCTCATTGGACTCTAAATTAACCACATTCTTTTCGGTTCAAGGCTATGCCCTGTCTAGCCAAAATGCAAAAACATTCCCCACTTTCTTTGGTGAAGCCACCAACCTACCTCTACCCTCACCTTCTAGCTTGTACTCCTTCTTCTCCTCCCACCTTCTAATTCAGGCTTCTTCCGCCTTCCTTTTCAGTCCTGATGAAGGGTCTTGGTTTGAAATGTCGACTCTTTACTTCCATTGATGCTGCCTGACCTGCTGATTTCCTCCAGCATTTTGTCAGCCAAGTGTCTTTGCCTTCTTTCTTTTGATCCTTGTTTCCCTAGTGATCCCAACACGTCCAAACACTTTTTCATCTAAAACTACTTTCTGATTCACATGTCCTATCAAGCTTGTTTAAACCTTCATGATTATAAACCTCCCTATAAGGGTATTGGTCCTATTTCATGTGGCCACAACTCACACTCGTAAAAGGGAACCACAATTGATCCCAAAGGCCCATGAATCTGAATCTTTCTTTCCTATACTTCATCTTCAAAAATGTGCTCATTTGTATTTCCTATGTTCTCAAATATTGGCTTAAGCACCATTAGTAACCCATAGTTTGCATCTGTTAAGGTGCAACTTTTAATCTCTAACTTTTGATATTCTGCCTGGAGTATAGAGAGAGCCTGGAGTGTCATCCTTTCTGCCTTTGTCATTGATAGTACTGTGGCCAATAACATCAGGCTATACATCCTGCCTTGCTAAAATGGTTTGGTGTCCTCTTATATCCTAGGATCAAAGATCAGGGATCAACGTCAATTTAGTAAATTTTATTTGTGATATAACTTCACTTGTATTAGGACTTTGATGTGATGTGTTGCCGCGACATGCAACAAAAACAACAACATTCAACAACAGGTGGAGGAACAACACAATATATTCTGTCTGAGTAGCCTCCAACCTGATGGCATGAGGATCTATTTCTCCTTCCAGTAAAAGTAAATTCCATCCCTCTTTCTTCTTCTTCAATTCCACCCTCTGGCCTTTTACCTTTACTCACCTGCCTATCCCTTATCCTTGGGTCCCCTCCTCTTCCCTTTCTCCTATGGTCCATTCTCCTTTACTATCCAATTCCTTCTTCTCCAGCCCTTTACCTTTCCCACCCACCTGGCTTCACCTATCACCTTCTAGCTATCCTCCTTCCCCTTCCTCCACATTTTTATTCTGGCATCTTCCTTTTTTTTCTTGGTCCGGAAGAAGGGTCTCAGCTCAAAATGTTAACTGTTTATTCATTTACATAAACACTGCCTGACTTGCTGAGTTCCTCCAAGATGTTGTGTAGGCGTTACTTTGGATTTCCAACATCTTTTTTCCTGGTTAACATTCAACAAGTATAACAATAAAGAATTACACAAATAACTGGAGGACCACAATCTCTATGGATTGGCGATAATATCTCCTCCTCACTGACTATCAACACCGGTGCACCTCAGGGGTGTGTGCTTAGCCCACTGCTCTACTCCCTCTATACCGTGCGGCTCGGCATCTATAAATTTGCTGATGATACAACCATTGTGGGTAGAATCTCAGAAGGAGATGAGAGAGTGTACAAGAGTGAGAGATGCCAACTAGTGGAGTGGTGTCACAACAACAATCTGGCACTCAACATCAGTAAGACGAAAGAGCTGATTGTGGACTTCAGGAATGGTAAGATGAAGGAACACATACTAATCTTCATCAAGGGATCAGAAGTGGAGAGAGGAAGCAATTTCCTGTTCCTGGGTATCAAGATCTCTGAGGACCTAACCTGGTCCCAACATATCAATGCAGTTATAAAGAAGGCAAGACAATGACTATACTTCATTAGGAGTTTGAAGCGATATGGTATGTCAACAAAGACACTCAAAAACTTCCATAGTTCCACTGTGGAGAGCATTCTGACAGGCTGCATCACTGTCTGGTATGGAGGGACTGCTGCACAGGACTGAAAGAAGCTGCAGAGGGTTGTAAACTTAGTCGGCTCCACCTTGGCTACTGGCCTACAAAGTACCCAGAAGACCTTCAAGGAGCGTGTCTCTGAAAGGCAGTGTCCATTATTAAGGACCTCCAGAAATGATCAATCTTCAGAAGAAATGTCAGTGATAATAAACCTGATTCTGATTATGTATTTACAATGTAAAGAGCATTATAAAAATGGTTTAAAGTGCTTATAGTGCAATGAAGTGACTGAAGTAATAGAGGGGTGGTGTGGCTAGTTAGAATGGTTGATTTAATTACTTAACTGAGGGAAGAAACTCTTAAGAAGGCATGAATTCTTTTGTTTTAAATAGCCCTAAGCTTTTTCCAGAAAGGACCTTTAGGAAAAAGCAATTTGCTGGGTGGATAGTATCTGCAATAATTTTTTTTACCCACTTCTTTGTCCTGGATACATTCAAATCCTGCAGTGATGGAAGACTGCAGTCAATAACCTTTTCAGCTGACCTGAGAGTTCGTTCGACCAACACACGCAAAATGCAGGTGGAACGCAGCAGGCCAGGCAGCATCGAAAAGGAAGAAGCACTGTCGACGTTTTGGGCCGAGACCCTTCGTCAGGACCTGACAAAGGGTCTCGGCCCAAAACGTCGACAGTGCTTCTTCCTATAGATCCTGCCTGGCCCGCCGCATTCCACCTGCATTTTGTGTGTGTTAGTTGAATTTCCAGCATCCGCAGATTTCCTTGTGTCTGAGAGTTTGTTGTAGTTTTTGTATATTGTGAGAAGATACTGCACCAAACCAGACAGTAATGGCTGATGTGAGGACGCTCTCTATGCTGTCAGTGTAGAATTGCAACAGTATGTTCTGCAGAAGGTGTAATTTTACCAACCTCTGCAAAAAGTACATCTTCTGCTGAGCCTTTTTGTTAATGAAGGAGATACAGTTCTCCCATCTGAAGTCCTGGAAAATATTGCTGCCAGGAACCTGAAACAGTAGTTTTTGTTGATGAGTGGGTGGATAGGAGGTTAATGTCTCCTGAAGTTGAAATGCATTTCCACAGTTCTGAGCGTATTCAGATTCAGGGTGTTGTGACGGCACCAGGATACCAACTTGTTTACTTCCTGGTGGTACTTGGAGTTGTCACTTTTGTTGCATCCTGGAATCTCTTTGGGGGCTGCAGAAATATCTGTTTACTGAATCTTTCTTTGCAGCAGCTTTCCTCTCTTTCCTACCTCTACCTCACACTGACAGTGCTGTAGATTTGGCCCTGGCCGTTCTTCACTGTGTAGTCACAATCTTATCCATTATTCAGAGGTGAACACTAGGTAGAGAGCATGATATGTTCAGGAGACTTCACACTATCAGCCTGACACTCTAGTCTGTCTACTGGTCACCCACTCTCCCTCTCTGCTAACACTTGGGATGATCACCACATCACCCTTTGGCTGTGAATGCTGTGTAACAGTACCAAATTTGTCTAACGTGAAACAATCCAGAAACCTTGAGCTTTTCTTGGCAACTTTTGAAGAATGTGTGTTTGTTTATGATGCATGAAGCAACTGGATTCTCCTCCCCTCTCCAATGTACATGTATGCTGTATCTCTCATAAAATAAAAATTAAAAACATTTGTCAAGGCCATCCATTTTTAGTACTAGCTGGTTATCCAATGTATTAAATTAAATACTTAATTTACTCATATTTTTATTTATTAATTATTAATGTATAATGATGTCTAACTACCCACACATGATATTTAATACTATAGCTCAGTTTATCGCCATTGGCATATTGAAGGTCACTAATGGTCAGAATTAATCAGAACCAGTACTGGATCAGCAATGTAAATACTGTGACTAAAAATGCAGCTCAGAGACAGGGAGCCCTGCATGAGTGGCTCAGCTCCTAAAACCCTAAAGCTTTACCATTGCTCGCAAGATATATTCAGGGTCTGATGGAGTGCTCATCGCTTCCCTGATGGAGTGTCATTCCTTTAACACTTTAAACAACTCAACAGCATCCACACAATGTAACGCTTTGATTGACATCTCATCACTATCTTCCCATCTTCTCTAACACTAGTGTACAGAAAGTTCATCTACCATTGCTTAGTCACTTCAATAGTAGCCCGCAAACAAGCAACCACTGTCACCAAGTATCACAAGAAACCCATCATCTTCTAATCCCCCTCAAAGCGTAAGTGTAAGTTCAAAGTAAATACTGTATATATCTCCATATCCAACCGAGATTCATTTTCCTGTAGGCATACTCCGCAAATCTGAATAGTAATTGTAACAGGGTCAATGAAAGATCAACCAAAGTGCAAAAGACAACAAACTGTGCAAATACAAATATAAATAAATAGCAATAAATAATGAGAACATAAGATAATGAGATAAAGAGTCCTCAAGGTGAGACCAATGTTTGTGGGAACATTTCAATGATGGGGCAAATGAGTGCAGTTATCCCCTTTTGTTCAAGAACCTGATGGCTGTGGGGTAGTAACTGGTCTTGAATCTGGTGGTGTGAGTCCTAAATATCTTATACCTTCTTCCTGTTGGCCACATCGAGAAGAGAGTATGACTTGGGCTGCGGAGATCTCTGATGATGGATGCTGCTTTCCTAGCACAGTGTTTCATATAGATGTGCTCAGTGGTTGGAAGGGCTTTACTCATGATGTTTGGGGCTGAATCCACTACCTTTTGGAATTAGCCAGGCTGCCACCATCAAAGGATGAACAATGAGTGATGCCTTTGCCATTGATGGCCATCTCCTAGAAACAAACTTTACAAATTTTTACGGGACTGTCATATGTTGAAAGATTGGAGCGACTGGGCTTGTATACGCTGGAATTTAGAAGGATGAGAGGGGATCTGATTGAAACATATAAGATTATTAAGGGTTTGGACACACTGGAGGCAGGAAGCATGTTCCCGCTGATGGGTGAGTTCAGAACTAGAGGCCACAGTTTAAGAATAAGGGGTAGACCATTTAGAACAGAGATGCGGAAAAACTTTTTCACCCAGAGAGTGGTGGATATGTGGAATGCTCTGCCCCAGAAGGCAGTGGAGGCCAAGTCTCTGGATGCATTCAAGAGAGAGTTAGATGGAGCTCTTATAGATAGCGGGGTCAAGGGATATGGGGAGAGGGCAGGAACGGGGTACTGAATGTGTATGATCAGCCATGATCACAGTGAATGGCGGTGCTGGCTAGAAGGGCCGAATGGCCTACTCCTGCTGTCTATTGTCTACTGTCTATTAAATGTAACAGGTGTCATCCTTTCCATGTTTACTTACCTTAATCCACAGCCCCCACTCAGAAAACTAAAGAAGAATCTACAATACTCATTCAAAAATCAAGTTCCTGCTGATCTTTCAGGCTAGCCCTTGATGTTCTTTAATGGTCTAATAGCATAACACAGATGCACTGAGGAAGGTCAGCAAGGTATTCAAGCTGCAGGCTATATTTATCTCTAAACACAAAGTACACTGCAGATGCTGTGGTCAAATCAACAGGTACAAACAAGCTGGAGGAACTCAGCAGGTTGGGCAGCATCCGTTGAAACGAGCAGTCAACGTTTCGGGCCAAGACCATTCATCAGGACTGAAGAGGGAGGGGGCAGGGGCCCTATAAAGAAGGTGGGGGGAGGGTGGAGGGTGCCAGGTGAAAAACCAATCAGAGGAAAGATCAAGGGATAGGGGAGGAGAAGTAGGGAGGGGATAGGCAGGAGAGGTGAAGAAGGAATTTAAGGGGAAAGCACTATGGGTAGTAGAAGAAGGCAGAATCATGAGAGAGATGATAGGCAGCTAGAAGAGGAGGCAGAGTGAAAGTCGGATGGGGGAAGGGAGAGGGAGGGAATTACCAGAAGTTGGAGAATCCAATGTTCATGCCAAGGGGCTGGAGACTACCCAGACAGTATATGAGGTGTTGCTCCTCCAACCTGAGTTTGGCCTCATCATGGCAGTAGAGGAGGCCATGTATCTATCTCTGTAGTCTACCACCTCTACTTTATCCCTGTCTTTTGCTGTTATATTCAGATAAATCAATATGAGCTTTGGTTTTCTCTGACTTTAGTGCTTCCAGATACCTCACAGATACAGTTCCACTGTTACACTCAGTTTCTTAAAACAAAAAGCCATGGGAATCAATTGAAAGTTGGTTTTGGTTTAAAACTGGGAAAGCGTAAGTTACTGCAAGTTATAGTGACTGTAATGGTATGTACGTGTAGAGTGATTCCACGGGGCTGATCCTTGTTTCCCTGCTTTACGATAGATGATTGAACTTAGAAACCATGTTTAAGAAGTTTGCTGATGAAGTGATACTTGGCAATGCAGTTGACAGCGAGAATACAAGTTGTGGACTGAAGGAAGATATCAGTGGAAAGACTGGATGAGCGGAAAAGAGGGAAGTTTAATTTATTCTGAAGTAGTATGAGGTAATGTTTTTGAGGGATGCAGACAGGACAAAACAGCTAGCAGGTTGTTGAGAAACGTTTCGGAATTGTGGGGTTGTGGAATGCATATGCAGTGATTCCTGAAGGTGGCCGGTTTGATTGTAGAGATGGTAGAGATGCCAGAGATGTAAGAGCAATAATTAGGCCACTTATAGGTACAACGTATGGTTCCGATTACCAATCACAGGAAGAATGGAATAGCACTAGCAAGTGTACAGAGAAGATTTTGACAGGGCTGGAGCATTTTTGGTTATGTTGGCAGACTGGCCAGGCTGGACTGAAGAAAGAGTTAAGTGAGATAAATAAAATATAGAGGCTTAAAAGATGTGAACAGGAAGGACCCATTTCCTATGGCAGAGAGGTCAATAAACCTAGGGCCATAAATTTTAGCTATTCATGCTGAGAATTTGAAGGTAACTGAGGAATTTGTATTTTACTCAAATGTAGCAGGGGTCTGAAATTCGCTGGACAAAAGGGTAGAAGAAGCAGAAGCCCCCGTCATATTTAAAATGTACCTGGATGATCGCTTGAAGTAGAATTAAGCTATAAACTTCAGACTGAGAACTGGGAAATGGGATTAACCTGTATAGTTCCATCTTTGAGCCAGCTTGAGGTGAGTTTGATTATATGACAAGTGTATTCCTTTCTGTGCCATGAATTTCAAAGGTGCCTATGGTTTCTGTACATCTCTATGGCTTCTATCTCCTCCCAACTACAGGAAAATAAATACGCATAGTTGTCCACTGAAATGAATTTATACAAATTAGCTCATTGTTTCAATATTGATATTTTGGAAATAACTTGAACTGCAAAAATGTAATAGCTGGGATGGTCTGGTTACACAATGACCATCAAAATGAGGAGGAAGTTTGATGAGGCCACCCTCAGGGTGGAGAAGCAACACCTTATATTCTGTCTGTTTAGCCTCCTAATACTCCCCTTCTCTCTTCTTCTATTCCCCACTCTGGACCTTTCCGTCTTCTCACCTGCCTATCACCTCCCACTGGGTTTGCTTCTCCTTCCCTTTCTCCCATGGTCCGCTCTCCTCTCCTTTCAGATTCCTCCTTCTCCAGCCCTTTACCTTCCCTACCCACCTGTCCTCACCTATCACCCTCTAGTTGGTCCTCCTTCTCTGCTCCCCACATTTTTATTCTGGCATTTTCCCCCTTCCTTTTCAGTCCCGAAGATAGGTCTTGGCCCAAAACATCTACTGTTCATTCCCATGGGCAATGCCTGACCTGCTGCATTCCTCCAGCATTTTGTGTTCATTGCTTGGTGTTGTTTTGTTTATTATGATCATTTTAAATCGTTATCAGTCATATGCAGTCCTAATGTAGGTTAACCCATCTGCTCTGTCTCCTGAAATGGGTTTTATCCTCAATATTAGGGAGATATGTCCAATAGTCTCCTCTTGCTTCTGGATTTTGTGTTATTAACATTTCACGCTGATAATCTTTCATTAGAGTTTAGGAAAAGTTCAAAACCAATCAAATTTAAGGTGTAGCAAAAGGCAGGGAAGAACAAAGGGCTTTTTTCTGCGTGACTGTTAATTGGTCTGTCACATGACATCTGGCATCATGGGATTGGCAGATTTCGCGGGCTTGTCCACCTATCAATTAATGTTTGCCTTCCTAATTCTGTGCCTGTGAACATGTTCACTGTTTCCGGGTCAGGCAGACCTATTCCGCTGCACTGCACACAACACAACCTCTGGGTTGTTCCTTCAGTGTAATGGTGATGATGAGAATTAAACCTGTGACACTCGCTCTTTTGTAATTCATGTTCACAGTTGAACAATGAGCATAGTTAGAAAAGTTGAGGAATAGTGGTTTACAGTACCCCTGGAATGTTTACTTCGAATGTTTGGACTGTTTTTTCACAGCAAGTGACATCACCGATCCCAATAAAAAAAAGTCAGCAGCTCGCTCAGTGTACATAGTCCAAAAATGTACGACATTGTATGAGGTTTGGTGAGTCCCAATTTGCCTTCTTCAAAATCTTATGGGGAACTCGTGAGATTATTTGGATCTCATTGTAATCCTAAACCATTAGGTATTGTGCAAAGCTTTCTCTGTGTTGTTTTTTTTTGTGTGTAGTTCAGTCTAGTTTTTGTACTGTGTCATGTAACACCATGGTCCTGAAAAACACTGTCTCATTTTTACTATGTACTGTACCAGCAGTTATGGTTGAAATGACAATAAAAGTGACTTGACTTGAACTGACTTGATTAACTTGACTTCCAGAAGATAGAATGCATGACTGCTTGGTTGTCGGCATGTTTGGTGTTCATGTTTAGCATTGTCTATTGTCAGAATCAGAGATCCCATTTAAGGCAGTCTTTGATATTGGAACTGGCATGGAAGCCACACATAAGAATGCAGTTTTGTAGCAACAGTGCAAAGTACAGGGAGACGTGACATCCCCATCACCTACAACTGCAGCAGATTATACCGATGTTAGCAAAGTGTTCCCAGCTAAGAGAAAAGGGGTATGTCGGGGTGCCGACGTTAACATCGCAGTGAATTTCACCAGAAGCCTACTAATTGTTGACACTGAGATTCCGTCTGCCGTACTTGCCAAAAGAAAAGATACTAGTTAAGAATTTGCCGAACTCGGCCTCTATTCAGAGCAGAATGCTCAAAGCAGCACAGTACCTGGTTATGGAGCCAGAAGCGTTTGTAATGTACTCAGATGGTCTAGGGCCAGTTCCCCCAGTATGGATGGTTTTAATAATTAACGGCAGACCCGTTCCCTTTGAACTCGACACGGGATGTGCAGTGAAAAGACATGGGTAGACTCATACGTTTGGCTCTGACTCTTTGAAGTCACTTACACTACTGCATTACAGACTGAAGACAAACAGGGGAGCAGTTGTCGGTTGTGGCAGAGCTCATCTCGAACTTGAAAATGAATTGCCCCAACTACCGGTGCATATCATTAAGGGAAAAGGAGTGAACTTTCTCGGGCGTGATTGGCTACAGAAAGAGCCTATCCAAGGTGTGTATCAGATGAGAACCAACATATAGGTCGAGCTTATTCAAGCAGTATAATCTTGTATTCAGCAATCTTGATGAAATTTAAGTGCAAGGGTCCCAAAGTACATTCTCCAGAATCAGGCACAACCAAACCAAAGTTCTTCAAGGTATATTCCCTGCTGTACATGCTTCGCCCGAGATTTGAGGTGGAGCTGATGCAATTACAAGAATATGGGATCATTGTACCGGTGAGATTTTTACAATGGGCAACCCCAACTGTGCCAGTAGTCAAGAATGATGGGAGCGTAAGAATATGTGGAGATTACAAGCTTACAGTGAAGTCATGCCTACCCACCAAGACATACCTAATTCCAAAGATAGAAGCCATCTGCGCAACACCAGGAGACAGGAAGTTCATCACAAAACTTGATTGTGCATGTCCATACCAACAGCTCAAGCTAGAAGAACAGTCTGAGAGCCTCACTACTGTTGAAACCCACAAATCCAGTAAATGAGGCTCCTGGTCGGCATAAATTCATCTCCAGCAATATTCCTATACCTTCAGGCAGATCACATAGAATACCTGGGTTTCGCTTGGATTCCAAAGAGATGCATCCAATCAAAGAAAAGCGAGTTTGGAAGGAACTGCCAGGTAGTTGTGGATTGAATTGTATGATTTCAGGGAAGGTTGTGTAGTTACGTGGATGAGAGATGGATGAAGGGTACAGATAAATGGGACGAGGTGGAAGATCACAGATGGATTATCTGGATGCGCAGAGGAGCCTATTTCCCTGCAGTAATAATCTATCACTCCATGACTACCTCTGTCCCATTTCCCCATTCAGTGTTTTCTCATTTTTCCACCGAAACCAGTCTAAGTATGTGCAGTACAGAAGATGTGTTCAAGCTCAGCTTTCAATCACACTTCTTCTGCTCTTGCAGTACACCACACTGTGCCTATTGTGGAACTCATATCGATGAGTGGCCCTTGGCTTATTGGTGATGTCTCACCGCCCTGTATCCCTTGTGGGACTCGTACGAATCTCCAGCCCTTGGTTGTCTCAAGAAAATCTCACCATTCTATTTCCATTGGGGAACTGGTATCGCTGTGCAGCTTTCAGATCACTGCAGGATGACTCACCTCTCTGTCTCCATTGTGGAACTGGTACTGATGCGTGGCCCTTGGCTCATTTGAGAAACTCTCAACCCTAGTACACGCTTTCCGCTCTTACACTTAGAATACCATTTGTGAGACTGACTGCGCTTGTCTTGCCGTTTTACTCACGTTTTCTTGTGAATTGCTTTCATCCCTAATTCATGAACAGCTGCCCTGTGTTGCGACAGCAGTTCACTTGAATTCCTACTCCGCCATTTTTATTGTCAACAGCCCTATTAACTAATACATTGGGTTAATTGATTAACTCTCGCACTGGTTTTGTTTACTTCTGTGATGTATGCAGTGTTTCCAAGGCATCATTTATTATCTGTCTCCAATTACTCCAGGGTTTGGTTGGCCTGAACTATGACATGGTACAGTAATATTTAAATGTCCAGATTGCTGACATGGGTCACTTGCACTAACAACATGTTCAATGTCTTCATCAATTTTTGACTAACAAATGTGATTCTGAGTTAGCACCTTCATACGTGATATGCCTGGGCACGCACAGTGTAACTTTTCCAGGATAATTGTGTAGGAATTACAATACGACTTCCCCACAGTAGATAACCATTGTAGATCCTTAGCTCATTTTGAAACCTGGCATAGAATAGCATAGTTTTGGACACACATCCATCTTCTACTTAACTTTTTACTTGTGTCAATGTTACATCTCGCTCAGTTTCTCCTGTTACCTGAGAAGCAGTGATTGGAGATGTGTTGACCCAGTCTATCAGTAGTACCAGTTCACCTGTAAGTTCTGACTCGTGAGGATATTCACATAACGGAAGATGACTTCGGGCATCTGTGGAGTTACTGTTTCTACCAGGAACATAAGATATTGTGTACTGATAAGCGGACAAGTTTAGGGCTCGCCTTTACATCCGTAGTGATGCCATCTGCAGCACGGCCTTGCTCTCACCAAGCAATCCCACTGAAGGTCGTTTTGAGTCTTGAAACGTTAGCTGCACAGGTCACGGTGAAATGCATGACCCCAAAAACAATTGCCAATGTTTCCTTGATCACTGTGCATAGTATCGTTTGGTTGGGTTAAGGGTGCACGACATGAAAGCGACAGGCTTTTCATTACCTTCTGTATTCTTCTGGGATAGCACTTCACCAACACAATGCGAGGAGGCATCACAGCACAAAACTATTGCACCCCGGGTCTGACATTCATTAATGCTTGGGAATTGAGTCAGCATTTGACTGGTTCTCTGAAAAGCCAATTCTTTTATCCGTTCCCAATGCCACTTCGTAACTTTCTTCAATAGATCAGTAAGTGCAGCAAGAAGTGTGGTTACGTGAGGCAAGAATCTGGCTTGATGACTGTACATGCCCAAAAAGGAGTGAAGTTCACGGATGTTCCTTGGTGCTGGGAATTCAAGAATGGAGCAAAGGTGGATGAAAGCAGAAGCTGTGGTGAAAGAGGGCCAACAAGTTATTTCAGCACCTGAGGGCGGAAGTGTACACTGCCAACATCTAGACCAAATCAGGACATGGCCAAGTGAATCCCTCATTCCAGAGTGAGCTGGTGAACAAGACAGTCAACCCATCGAGGCAGAATCCCCAGATCTGTACCAATTCTCGCTCGACCTTGGTGTTTCCGGATTGCGCCTATTAGAATGGACCGGAAAGCCAGTGGAATATTATCAAGCTGCTTTCACCTAAAAACTTACAGGTGGAGAAATGTTCTACCCACTGGGTGACTGTTTATCAGTCTGTCATGTGATGTCACATGATTGGTCGATTTTGAGGGCTTGTCCATCTATAAATTAACATTTGACCTACTAATCCTGTGCGTGTGAACGTGGTCATTGTGTTCAGGTGACTACCAATCAAGCAGACCTATTCAGCTGCACTGTACACAATAAACATCCAGTTCCAGTCGCTGAGGTTTTCCTTAATTGAAACAGGAATGACAATAGAATTTTAAATGATACACACTGCAGTTGCAGATGATCTGTCTGGTGGAGATGTAAGCAGAGGAGATGAATGAAGGAGAAAGAGAAAAATAAGTGCTCGAACAATAAGATACCAAAACTGTAGTTACTAGAAAACTGAAATTAAGTAGGTTGCTGGAAAAACCTAGCAGGTCTGTGGATAAAGTAAAACACATTTAACGTTATGGATTAATGATCTTTCATCAGAACTAACCTGCTCTGATACAACTGGAAACATTGGTTATCTGAGTTCTATCTCTTGAAATGTGTCTAGCTGGAAGATGGGATGATGTTCTGCAAAGTCACATGGGGCTTTGTCAGGACATTTTAAGACACCAAAGAACAGAAGTCTGAGCATGAATTGAATGGAGAATTAAAGTGACAGGCAACTGAAAACTTCGCATCACCTTTATGGACTGAACAAGGTGCGAGGTGGTCATCAAATCTGCGTTTGGTTTCTCTGGTGTAGGGGAAATCATCGTTTGGGTACGTAATGCAGAGCTGAAAGCTATGATTTCACTCAATCATTTATTTTAGAAACTAATAATGTCTTTTCTTGTAAGTTAAACATAACCCCAAGAAAGCCAGTTCAGAAAATAATAAATGTTTGAAGGGACTTTAAAAAAATCAAATAATTTCAAAAGTTAGATATTGTAACTTTCATCTCCAGAACATTAGAAAGCACTTCACTGCCAAAGAAATATCCTTTTTTATGCAATTACTGTCCAAAGTTCAAACTTTGAAGTGATTTTATCACCAAAGTGCATACATGTCACCATGTACTGTTCCACCCTGAGATTCATTTTCCTATGGGTATTCACAGTGAAACACAATAGAATCAACGGAAAAAACTGCACATAAACAGAATTGACAAACAACCAATGTGCAGAGAACAACAAATTGTGTTAATACAAAAAGAAAAAAATGAATAGCAATAACAAATAAATGATATATATTGAGAACGTGAGCTGTAGAATCCTTGAAAGTGAGTCTACAGGTAGTGGAACCTATTCTATGTTGGGGTGAGTGAAGTTATCCCCTGTGGTTTAAGTGTCTGATGATTGAGGGGTAACAATTGTTCCTAAACGTGGTGGCGTTGGACCTAAGGCTCCTGCACCGCCTTCTTGATGGCAGCATTGAGAAGAGAGCATGGCCTGGATGATGGGGGTCCTTGATGATAGATATTGCTTTCCAGCAACAGTGCTCATTGCAGACAGGCTCAAGGGTGGGAAGGGGTTTACCAGTGATGGATTTGGCTGTATCCATTACTTTTTGTTGGCTTTTCTGTTCAAGGACATTGGTGTTTGCATACCACGCTTTGATGCAGCCAGTCAGTATATTCACCGCCATGCATTTGTAGAAGTTTGTCAAAGTTTTGGGTGACATGCCGAAACCGTGTAAAATTCTGAGAAAGTAGAGGAACTTCCATGCCTCCTCTGTAAGGCACTTCTGTATGTCATGGCACTTACATTGCCGGTCCCAGGACAGATCCTTTGAAATGATAATGCCGAGGAATTTAAAGTTACTGATCCTCTCCACCTCCGATCCCTTAATGAGGATGGCTTATGGATCTCAGTTTCCTCCTTCTGTAGTGAATAATCAACTTTTTGGATTTGCTTGACACTGGCTCAGGACCTCCTCATGTAGAGAACAATTATTTCCTTGGCATTCTAATATAGGGAAACAAAGCAATAATTTGTAAAGAGCACGATTACACAAATAACAGGACCATTGGCTTTAGTACCATATTAGTTAAATTTGACGCTGGATTTTCACCTTAACAAATGTTACCCACTTATATGCTGAAATGTGATCTGAAAATCTAATCAAACTTAACAGGATAAACATCTGGGATGTGATTTAAATATTCTGAAACATATGAAGCTAAATTTACAACTTCTGAAAGTGGATGTGCCAATTGTGTGGAACCATTAACCTGTACCTGTTGTTTCAGAAGCAGTCCCAACCTCCTTTCTGTTATCTGTAATTACTGCAAGGGGCCAGAGCTAATCATGCTGTTCATTGATTTAACGCTTCAGCAGGGGGTCTGCTTTCAAGAGCTTTACACGGTACCTGAAGCTAGTCTGTGCTTCATTCGGGAGAGTACATTGCAGCTGCAGCACTACTTGAGCCATTCAACAAACAGGGCTGTCTGGAACAGCAGGATGTGGGAGAGGTCTGGATCCATGGCTTTCCAAAGCTGCAGGTGAGAGAGATGCAGAAGGGTAGAGACATCCTGTTTCATTAGGGTCCAGAATATTCTCTAGATACAATCAAAAGATACAGTCAAGAGGTGCCAGTGAATGTCGAAGTCAGGATTCAATACCCAACTTGAAAGCAATGAAATAAAAAGTTAACTGATCTGATTTCTATGGTGAAGGTCACTGAATGTATTTTATGAAGACACATTCCTCAATGGCACCATCTGCCTCCAGGGCTGCTCAGTGCACTCGCCACCATTTACCACTCACACCTATCTTCAGTGCTCCAATGAGCCTTCACACACACGGAGCACCGATGCAAGATCACACTTCCTCCTCACAGCTTCTGCACAGTATCAGGTGTAAAACAATGCTGGCATGGGTGCTCTTGCACATAGCAGGAGATCCACTAATGTGGCAACAACAAATCTCCCACTAACTAACCTCTGAACTACAGAGACCCTACTGAGGACAGAAAAACCGCCAAGAGCATCATTAGGGTCTCCCTCACCACTGCTTGTTACATCTACCTGGAGCATTGCAGACTAAGGGCCCAAAGCATTATCATAGACCCCTGTCACCCACTCCACAATCTCTTTGACCCACTGCTGTCAGGAAGGAGGTACAGAAGCATCAGGACTATGACTGCCAAACTGGGTAACAACTTCTTTCCTCAGACTGCGAGACTAATGAATACCCTGTCATCACCGAGGTCATGTTACGAGAACAGCAAACTATTTGCTGTTTACTGTTTACCAAAGCTGTGCACTACCTGCACTTTGAATTATATTTTCTTAACTTATTTGTGGCAATATTTTGGGTTCTGTGCTGTGTGTGATCTGTGGGTGCACCGCGGTCCAAAGGAATGTTGTTTCGTTTGGTTGTATATATGTACAGTTGGGTGACAATAAACTTGAACTTGAACTTGCTATGACATTGATCTTCTCGCAGCAGCTCTTCCATTGAAGCTGATGTTTTGGAGACATGTTGATTGAGGTAATAGAGCCAATTAGATGGCGGTCATCAATATTTCTCGTGGTGTAGTTGATAAACTCATCTTTGCTGACCCTCACTCAAAGCCTGGTGCTCGTGCATTCTAATGTAGAATTGTAGACAACAACTCACACTGCAGCACAAACAGAAGCCACCTGATAGGTGGATAATGTAAAGGAAGATCAGACATCTGCTGTGCTTCCTCAGCCTGGTTCCATGAAAGCTGAATATGCTGTCAATATCACTTTGTATGTTTCTTTTCAAAGAGACTTAAATGGTGTTTGGTCCCTCAAGCCATCTTCGAAGTCTCCTGAGATGCTACCAGAGCAGAAGCATCAACTTTGCGGAGAATGATTCTCCTGCCTCCTTTCAGATTGTTGGAGGTCAATGTACGTAAAGATAAGTAGTTTGTTTTTTTTCCACTTCGTTTTCATTACTATTAATATTTGTATCCAATTTATAAGTTGCAGGTGTTTTTAAATGATTTTATTATCTTTAATTTAAAATATTTGTAAGCTTTAACTTCCTTTAATCATGGAGCTGTCAGCATAAGCAAGGCTGCGTCCATTGAACGTCACCAGCTGTTGTTCACAACTTGGTGAGGCAGCTGGGATACTTTGATCTGCTCAGCATCAAAAGGTAAGTGCACAGTTGGCACCTAGGAAGAAGTAAAAGTGAGGTTCAAGTCAGTTCACATGCATTTTGGTGGCTTCTATATTTGCTGAGCCCCTGTTGGTGACCACAGTGTCTGCCACGCACTGCGGTGGAGGCCACATCCAGAGGTATATTTAAGGCAGAAGTTGTTCGTTTCCTGATTGGTCAGGGAATCAAAGGAGATGGCAAGAAGGCAGGTGTATGGGGTTGAATGGGATCCAGGATCAGCCATGATGGAATGGTGGGATAGACTCAATGGGATGAATGGCCTAATTCTGCTCTTATGTCTTATAGTCCTATAGACATGCACCCATTTGACAATTCATCTACAACTGTCAGTATCTGCATTGTTGTGCCTTGCATGGCAGTCCCCTAATGCATAACCACATCTCCTGGTCTGACTTCCTCTTCCAGTTTTCTAATCATCTGCTGATTTCTCTGTGGTCTCATCTACATTAAATGTAATTTTTGTATCATCAACAAATGTCTTAGACACGCTGCTTGCAATAAGTTTAAAGCAAAACTCTTAATCATGTATATTCAGACCTGCTCTGCTGAGCATCACTGGGTAACTCCAAGACAGACAATAGAACCACTCCCCATTCCTTTACCCTCCAACGCTCCACTCCTCCTCCTACAGACATTCACAATACCACAACCCAAGTAAGCTGTTTTTCATATTTCATGTGTCAATGACCCGCACAGTATAGATTGCACTCTCATGCCAAGAGTCCTGTCAATAGCAGCTAACCCTGTGAATTAGTAGTGATTAGTGCCCTGGTGGTGGATTGGAGCACAGTGTCTGCACCTTAACTGCTTCCAGAATAAAGCAGCTTGTGTATGATCACATTTTCAAACACATTTTTTAAGCAGCTGCTCAAATGAAGTCGTCAATACCTGGCACACTATTGCCTGTAGACTTTACCATTAAAAAATGCATGAAAAACATCGCAGCAATATGCTTTGGAATACAATCATTTTAAAATTGTACTTGACAATCTCTTTAACAGCAATGTGTATGTGCATGTGTTTATGTGTCTGTGTCTGGTGCTTGCTGGGACAAATCAAGTAGTGGAGGGGGTTTATCCTTATCTTCTGCAGAACATATTCTCAGTGGTACAGGATTAAGATATGGTGTGTTACTTGGAGCATAAAATGGTATGAAGTATCAATTTAACAGGATCACAGGCAAATTAACCTGCCTGTATTATATACTGATGGCAAATGCAGGCACCACATCGCCAGCACCCTTCCAAATATGGTGGCTGGCTAGTTGGTGTGAAAAATAAACAATCGCTTTCAGCATATTTTGTGCAACTCAAAACAAATGTAATTGCCAAGCTGTAGGGGAGATAAGATGGTAAGATAAGTTCAACATTAAGTCAGTTAGGTGAAGAAAATATATACACCTAGTGGCCACTTTGCTAGATACCCCTATACAGCTGCTCATTAATGCTAATATCTAATCAGCCAATCATGTGGCAGCAACTCAGTGCATAAAAGCATGCAGAAATGGTCAAGCAGTTCAGTTGTTGCTCAAACCAAACATCGAAATGGGGAAAAAATTGGATCTAAGTAACTTTGACTGTGCAATGATTGTTGATGCCAAATGTACTGGTTTAAGTATTGCGAACACTGTTGATCTCCTGGGATTTTCATGGACAAAAATCTCTGGAGTTTATAGTGAATGGTGCGAAAAACAAAAAAACATTCAGTGAATGGCAGTTCTGTGGCTAAAAATGCCTTGTTAGTGACAGAGGTCAGAGGAGAATAGCCGAAATGGTACAAGCTGACAGGAAGGAGACAGTAACTCAAATAATCACAGGTTATAACAAGAGCATCTCAGAACCTTGAAGTGGTTGGGCTACAGTTGCAAAAGACCATGAACATACACTCACTGGCCACTTTATCACCTACAAGAGGTACCTAATAAAGTGGACACAGTGTTGAAACAAAGAGAAGGATTAGATTGTGAGGGAAGGGAGAGAGAACTGATATAAAAGGAAGCATTAAAGAATTGAACTCTCAGTTTTTAATTTTTCTTTTTCTTTTCTTCGTACATATTTTTCATTCCCTCCTTTTTCTTCCACTCCATATCTGGTGTTTTGTTGAATTCATCTAATTTAAATCCGTCCCAATTTGGCAGCAAAACTTGGTGCTGTAGTGAATTTTTTTGGCTTCTATGAGTGTTGGAAGAATGAGATTCCAGTCATAATTTGGTTTAATAAGTGTGCATTATTGCCATGCTGTTAGTCTTCTGGTATTTATTCTGCAATTTATTCTATCCCCTTTTCCCATTAACTCCACTTGCTCATACTTGGGGTAGTCTATTATTGCCAAATAACTTAGCAACATTTCTTTGGGAGGTAGGAATACCTGAGGCATCGTGTAGACTTCACAAAGACAGCACCCAAGGTCAAGATCAAACCTGGGTTGCCGGTGCTGTGAGGTGCCACCATCATGTTGCCCAATGCATGTCGATAGCAAAGCAAACACTGAATCCACCAGAAGCTCCTGCACTTTTGCACCCAAATACAAAATATCATCTGTGCAATTGAGATATTACAAGAAAATATGTCTCAGAAATAAGGACCAGAAAATATGATGTTTAGTAGTGTCTGTTAAAGGCAGTAATTGGCCTTAGAACTTTTCCTACTGGATGTTGAATTATGTCATGTAATCTTTTAGGATGTAAAATTGACTAAAAATGATAATGCAGCCTTCTTTTGTCCTGCAATAAAAGACTAGCCTTTTTTTTCACACAGTCATATGTCAAGTATAAGACTTGAAACTACAGCTCTGACTTAAAGTTATAGATGTTGACATTGAGTTCAAGCTGACACCCAGTAAACTTGAGAAGCAAAATTCGGGACGGCTGTCTTGTGGTTTTCATGGGAAATGGGTAGAGATGCATTAATGCCTTATGACCCCCCAGAGGCTAGTATGAAGCCTAGCTTGCAATACGTTAATAAAAATTGATTTGATTTATTAGAACAGCATAAAGATCTGACTATAAAATCATCTATGAAAGAAGTAAAAGTGCTATACTGGAGCATTTTTGGCTAGGATTGGAACACACTAGTGAAAAAGCCAAGGAAAAGCTTAGCATGAATTTAACCTAACCTTGAGATACATTCTGCTTATTATATAAGTACTTAAGACATAGAAACAGAATTAGGCCAGTCAGCCCATTGAATGCTCCACCATTTGATCATGGTAGATCTATTTGCCATCTCAACCCCATTCATCTATGTCCTCCCCATGTCCATTGATGCCTTTATTAATCAAGAGTCTATTCATTTCCACTTTAAATATACCCAGTGACTTGGTCTCCACAGCTGTCGGTGGCAATAAATTACACAGATCCACTACCCTCTGGCTAAAGAATCTCTGTTCTAAATGGGCATCCTTGAATTATGGGGCTGTGCTCTCTGGTCCTAGACTCCCCACTACTGGAAACATTTCCACATCCGTTCTATCTAGGCCTTTCAATAGTCAATAAATTTCAAATGAGATTCCCCTCATTCTTTAAAATTTCAGCTAGAACAGGCCCAGAACCATCAACTGCACCTCATACATTAAACTTTTCATTCTCGGGATCATTTTTACAAGCCTCCTCTTGACCTTCTCCAAAACTGCTCACAATACACCATGTGGTCTAACCAATGCTTTATAAACTCAGCATTAAATCCTTGCTTTTATATTCTAGCCCTCCAAATTACTCTGAGAAACTCTTGCTGTTACTGCTCTACTGCCAGCCTGCTAGCATTCCCTTCCAAACAACCTTGGCTAACTCCTCTCTCATGCCTCTATAATTCCCTTGACTCAACGGTAATACTGATATCTCCAGTTTTAGCTTCCCACTCTCAAACTGTGGAGTGATTTCTATCATATTATGATCACTGCTTCTTAAGGGTTCCTTTACCTTAGGCTCCCTAACCAAATCTGATTCAATACAAAACACTCAATCCAAAATTGCCTTTTACCCAGTGGACTCAACAACAAGTTGCACTAAAAAGCAATTTCATAGGTACTCCTTCTCTTGGATTCCAATATCAACCTGATTTTATAATCTTAACTGCATACTGAAATCCGCCATGACCATTGTAACATTGCCATGTTTAAATCCCTTTTCTATCTCCCATTATAATTTGTACTCCTTCTCCTGGCTACTGCATGAAGGCCTGTAAGTAACTCCCATCATGGTCTTTTATTCCTTACAGTTTTGTTACTATACCCACAAGGATTCTACATCTTGTGATCCAATGACATGTCTTTTTCAAAGGTTCAAAGGTCCAATTTAATGTCAGAGAAATGTATACAATATACATCCTGAAATGCTTTTTCCTTGCAAACATCCACAAAAGCAGAGAGGTGCCCCAAAGAATGAACGTCAGTTAAATGTGAGAACCCCAAAGTCCCCCCCCCAACTCCTCCGTCCCGTGTGTAAGCAGCAGTGGGCAACAATCCCCCCTCCCCCCACTGTCAGGAAAAAAAGCAAGCGTCAGCACCACCCCCGAGCTCTCAAGCTTGAGCAATGCAATAGCAAAGACACAGACTTGCAGTTACCCTAAAGACTTGGCGTTTCATCCGGCATTCGACATACCACAGGCTCTCTCACTCTGCTTAATAAGTGAGAGGGGGTTGTCTCCATTTTCCATTTTCCCGTCCCTCGATCCGCCCATCTCCAGAGCCCCGAGATCTAAGGCTTCCAAATATGAGCCAGTCTCTCAGGCTGAACCCTTGTCATGCCCAACAACAGCCAGTCTTGAAACCCTGAGAATGGGTCCCACTCCAGCTATGATCTTCTCTCAAGCACAACTCTGTGATGCCCACAACATTATACCTGTCTAATTCTAACTCTGCTACAGGACCATCTGCCATATTTTGTACACTGTACACATTCAAATATAACATCTTCAGTCCTGTATTCACCATTCTTCTTTTCAATTTTGTCTCCATGTTGCCTAAAGTTAATTCTTATCCCTTTCTAAACTTTAAGTCTTTGTCTTTCTGCTGGGTACTGCAGTAACTTCCCCTGTACTCCCCTTCCCTTTTATTTTATTCATACATTTCCAAGCTGTTGAACAACCCCCCCCCCCCACACACACACACACACACACACATATTATTTAATTTAAAGCTGTATCCATAGCCCTCACTATGCAATTCGCAAGTGTCTAGGTCCGGGCATGGTTCAGATGTATCGGAACAGCTCCTTCCTTTCCCAGTAATTGATGCTAAAGTCCCACAAATTCAAACCCACACCAATCTTTGAGGCATACATTTAGAAATATAGAAACACAGAAAATAGGTGCAGGAGTAGGCCATTCGGCCCTTTGAGCCTGCACCACCATTCAGTATGATCATGGCTGATCATCCAACTCAGAACCCTGTACCTGCTTTCTCTCCATACCCCCTGATCCCTTTAGCCACAAGGGCCATATCTAACTTCCTCTTAAATAAAGCCAAAGAACCGGCCTCAACTGTTTTCAGTGGCAAAGAATTCCACAGATTCACCGCTCTCTGTGTGAAGAAGTGTTTCCTCATCTCGGTCCTAAAAGGCTTCCCCTTTATCCTTAAACTGTCACCCCTCGTTCTGGATTTCCCCAACATCGGAAACATCTTCCTGCATCTAGCCTGTCCAATCCCCTTAGAATTTTATATGTTTCAATAATATCCCCCTCAATCTTCTAAATTCCAGTGAGTATAAGCCTAGTCGATCCAGTCTTTCTTCATATGAAAGTCCTGCCATTCCAGGAATCAATCTGGTGAACCTTCTCTGTATTCCCTCTGTGGCAAGAATGTCTTTCCTCAGATTAGGGGACCAAAACTGCGCACAATATTCTAGGTGCAGTCTCACCAAGGCCTTGTATAACTGCAGTAGAACCTTCCTGCTCCTGTACTCAAATCCTTTTGCTATGAATGCCAAGATACCATTTGCCTTTTTCACTGCCTGCTGTACCTGCATGCCCACCTTCAATGACTGGTGTACAATGACACCCAGGTCTCGTTGCATCTCCCCTTTTCTTAATCTGCCACCATTCAAATAATAATCTGTTTTCCTGTTCTTGCAACCAAAGTGGATAACCTCACATTTATCCACATTAAATTGAATCTGCCATGAATTTGCCCACTCACCTAACCTATCCAAGTCACCCTGCATCCTCTTAGCATCGTCCTCACAGCTAACACCGCCGCCCAGCTTTGTGTCATCCACAATCTTGGAGATGCTGCATTTAATTCCCTCGTCTAAATCATTAATATATATTGTAAACAACTGGGGTCCCAGCACTGAGCCTTGCAGTACCCCACTAGTCACTGCTTGCCATTCTGAAAAGGTCCTGTTTACTCCCACTCTTTGCTTCTTGCCTGCCTGTCTTCCTGTTTTAGCTGTCTGAGTTTATCAACACTAGGTTAATTTGCATGTAGCTCAGGAAACAATCCAGAGATTATTACCTTTTGGTATTTTAATTTAGTCCCTATCTGCTCAACCTCCCACAGCAGACACACAAAATGCTGGTGGAATGCAGCAGGCCAGGCAGCATCAATAGGAAGAAGTACAGTCGACGTTTCGGGCCGAGACCCTTCATCAGGACTAGTGGGAAAAAGAGATAGTAAGAGATTTGAAAGTCGGAGGGGGAGGGGGAGACCTGAAATGATAGGAGAAGGTAGCAGGAGGAGGGATGAAGTTAAGAGCTGGGAAGTTGATTGGCAAAAGGGATACAAGGCTGGAGAAGGGGGAGTATCACAGGAAGGAAGGCATTGGAAAGCAAGAACCACAGCAAAACCTTTTTCCTTGTTCTTTCTATGCTGTTGATGCACCCATGAATCCTGACAACTGAATCACTCCCCTTCCCACTCCAAATTTCTCTGCAAGTCAGATGAGATGTCCCATATCTGGGCACCAGGCAGACAACACAGTTTTCAGAACTCCTGATATTTGCAACAGAGAATTGTGTTTATTCCCCTGACTATACTATCCCCAAATGCAACTACATTCCTTTTCTCTCCTCCTGAATGCTCCCTGAACCACAGTGCCAAGGTTCAGTTGCTCATCCTTCCTACTCTCATCCTCACAGGGAGCAACGATGCCAGACCTGTTGGGAAAGCTCAAGGACGGAGGCTCCTCCAACACAACCCCTTGATTACCCCATCTGCCTCACTCACAGTCACACCCTGATGAAGTTAATCTAATTGGTGATACTGCCTCCTGACTCAAAGTGAAGTGTCTAAGCAATGCTCCCGGCTGCCTGGTGCCTGAAGCTGAGATTCCAGATCATCAGCTTTGCGCCTGAGTTTCTCAAGCAATGAACACTTGCTTCAGATGTGGTCAGCAGATACACAATGGGGTCCATCAGCTCCCACATCTTGCAGCTACATCACATCACCCAATCCTGCATTCCTACTTTATTTAATTAGACATCATTTGGTATATTTTTAGTTAAAGACTATAAAAAAAACCCTTATCTGTTTTTACCTGCTCCTTACTTGTGCCTCCTTGCCGAAGCCTTCAAGCCAAACTCTCAGACTCCTACTCTACATTAGTTGTAGATTGTAAAGAAAAACAATAGCTTTTGTGCAGGGTTATTCTTTATCAGGGAAGATATATTCAGGTCAATCAACCCTAAACCCTCCTCTTTGTGATTAAAATATCTGTTGTTCTTTTTTCCCTTTAACATCCCTTTCATTTTCTCTATTTTGATGTAATGAAAACATGTCTTTTTCTTAAAATGTGTTTTCCCAGCATTTGTATTTTAAAGATTTCCTTTATCCTATTTTGTGTTTGTTTATAATCAGATTGAAGATGAACTTGAATGGTCAAAAATATGGCTAGTGCTTTGCTGAATAATGGCTCTGCAACCCTGGGAGTTCCATGACCGATTAGATTAAGCAATAAGCTAGTGTGGGTGTGTAAATTGTCAAAGCGTTTTTGTATTCTACATTGTACAACCCAATCGATTGCACAAATTGTACTTCTAAAAATAAATATTCCCATGTACATTTCTGTAATCTCAAACACTCATAGTTCAAATGTTGAGTAAAAAACAAAGTATGGTCAGTAATAATACCATGCATTTTTAATTGTTTATAGATTCTAAACCTAATCAAGACTGCTTGATTCTGACACTGTATTACTTCTGATCACAATATATTCATCGAATTACAATGAAACTGATTTCCATGTTTTATTTTTCACTTGCACCCTGATGTACATGTAGTGTACTAGGTTTAATGGTCATGAAACTTTGTACATGTTATTGAATGTCGGGCCTGCTTAACCAGCTGAGTATCCCTGGCATCTTCTGTTTATGGTCCAATTTCCAGCACCCACAGATTGTGAATATGTTTCAAATGAGCTTCAACTGCTGCAGTAGAAATATTTCTTGTGATTCGAGAATCAGAAAATGAGGGCTTAATCTTAAAACTTGAACTTGGCTGCTTGGTGCTGGTGGTGGAAAGCATTTAGTTACACTGATAATAGTGGACCACATGAACTTCTCCCCTGCCCAGGCTGCTGAAAATGAGAAAACTAAGATTAATATTTTTTTTAATTTTATAATGCTACTATATCAAATGTTAGAGAGTAAAGGTATGCAAATGGATTAAGATAGTAAACATGCATAAATTCATGAATGTCATAAGTTTGAAGGGTTGATACTTAAACTGCTGCTTGCATTTTTTGTTTAGTTTTTAATTGGAACTTATAGGGTGCATTTAAAAAAAAACACAGTCCTCACTGAAACCTGTAATTCATTTTCTGTTTTTCTAATCCATTCTCATAATCACTCTTAAAATTGTAGGTTCTTAATCATAAAGTTACTGATGTGGAAGAGCAAACAATAAGTTAAAATTTAAACTAGAATGTTATCAGAACAAAAATACTGGTGTGTGTTCATAATTTTCCAAGGTTTCAATTTTTTACGCTGATTTATGCCTATAATTACATCAGGAACATCAGGAAAACTCAAATAATATTTTTGGTTCCAACTTGCTTCACACTAAAAAGCGGGAAAAAGGTTTGCCTTTGTAATTTTTAATGTCCTTGGATATCACAATACAATTTACAACAAATGAGGTGCCGTCTGACAATTATGTACTTCTACTGCAGAATGTAAAGAGGAGTCAGAAAATCTATCAAACCCAGGTTAGACACATCATATTCTGTCTGGGTAGACTCTAACCTGATGGCATGAACATTGATTTCTCTGACTTCTGGAAATTTCTCTCCCTTCCCCCTTCTCTCTTTTTCAATTCCCTATTCTGGCTCCCCTCTTGCCCCTTCTCTTGAACTGCCTATCAGCTCCCTCCAGTGCTCCTGCTACTTTCCTTTCCCCCATGGTCCTCTCTCCTCTCCTACCAGGTTCCTTCTGCTTCAGTCCTTTACCTTTTCCACCTATCACCTCCCTACTTCTTATTTCAACCCCTTCCCCCACCCACCTACCTTCCCCTTCACCTGGCTTCGCTTATCACGTTCCAGCTTGTACTCCTTTCGCTTCCTCACCTTTTTATCCCTTCTTTTCCAATCCTGATGAGAGGTCTCGGCTTGAAACAGTGACTCTTCATTCCTTTCTGTAGATGCTGCCTGACCTACTCTGTTCCTCCAACAGTGTGTGTGTGTGTGTGTGTGTGTGTGTTTTTACTTTCATTCTAAAGGTTAATCCTTTGTGTTATTGCTTCTTTGTTTGCAAAGAACTAATTTAAATAATTTCTATCATTAGAAAAAAATGCCAGAAACACAAAACAGGTCAGGTAGCGTCTGCAGAAGGAGAAACAGAGTTAACGCTCCAGGTCTGAGATCGTTTGTCATGGTACTTCTTTGCAAAGAAGTTGTTATCCAGATTGGAGGCATGTGATCATTGATGTGTCTCAGGGATCAGAGCTGGACCAACTGTGGCTTGTCATTGACAAGAACAATATGAATGACAATGTTGTTGGCTTGGGGAGTAAGTTTGCAGGTGACATTAAAATTGATGATGTAGTGGACAATGGAGAATGTAATGTAAGACTATAATGCGGTCTAGAGAAACTGGGGAAGTGGGCCAAGGGATGGCAAATTGGACTTAGCTCAGACAAGTGTGAGCTGTTACATTTTGCTAAGTTAAACCAGAACAGGACTTCCACAGTAATTGGTAGCGTCCTGGAGAGTGTTGTAGAATGGAGAGATCTTAGGGGTACAGGAACATAGTTTCCAGAAAACAGCAACACTTCATTCTAGAAACACGGCTATAAGAAGGATGTTACTACACTGGAAAAGGTGCAGAAAAGATTCATAATGATTTTACCGGGACTGGAGAGCTTGAGTTATAAAAAGAGGTTGAAAAGGCTGGGACATTTTTCCCCAGGGCATGGGGGCTAAGAGGTATATAGAATCATGAGAGATATAGATTAAAGGTGAGAAGGGAAAGATTTAAAAGGGATCTTTAAGGGCAACTTTTTCACATTGAGGGTTGTGGATATATGAAACGAGCTCCCAGAGGAAGCAGCAGAGGAGGGTACAATTTCAATGTTTAAAAGACATTTGGACAGGGTCATGGATAGAAAATGTTTAAAGGAAATAACAAAATGTTGGCAAAAGAGACTATCTTAGACATTTTGTTGGGTGTGAACAAATTGGGCAGAAGGGCCTATTTCGATGCTATGTAGCTCTACAACTCTATAACCTGAAATGCTCCCTGTTTCTCTCTCCATGACTTGCTGAGTATTTTCAATTCTTTCTGTATTCTTTACAGATTTCCAGCATCAGCAGTCCTATTATAGTTTTCATTTACTCTTACCCTACACTTGTATATCTATTTCTGGATTTCCCTCTGCCAAGCTATTTCTTTCAGGGGGAAAAGTCCAAATGTGTTTCATCATAATTCATAGTTTTGACCATAAAAATTAGCCCTTGAACATTTCTCTGCACGGTTGGTGATTGCCTTTGGGTTTGCAGTGCAACGTAAGTTTCTCAGGATGAAGTCTGACCAATTGATTATTCCTTTATTTTAGTTTTCAAATAATGCAGTTCAAACCTGTATTTGCTTTAGTGGGTCCTGCACTACATTACAAGCAAGAAATTTGCAGATGCTGGAAATCCAAAGCAACACGCACAAATTGCTGGAGGAACTCAGCAGGCCAGGCAGCAACTATGGAAAAGAGAACAGTCGATGATTTGCACCCAGACCCTTCATCAAGATGAATTTGACGTTTTGACTTTATCCCAATGAAGGATCTCAGCCCAAAATGTCAAACTAGACCCGACGTAGATTGAGAGGCCGCTTCACCGACCATTTTCGCTCCATCCGCCAGAACAAGCGGAATCTCCCAGTGGCCACACATTTTAATTCCACTTCCCATTCATGAGTATGTTGGCATAAACATCAATTTCTCAAACCTCTAGTAATGCCTCCCTCCCCTCACCATTTCCCATCCCTTTGTCCCTCTCTCATGTTATCTCCTTGCCCGCCCGTCGTCTCCCTCCGGTGCTCCTCCCCATCCCCATTGGTTTTTCCTTTCTCCCATGGCCTTCTGTCTTTTTCACCAATCAACTTCCTAGCTCTTTGCTTCATCCCTCCACCTCCAAGTTTCACCTATCACCTGGTGCTTCTCTCTCCCCTTCCCCCACCTTTCAAATCTACTCCTCAGCTTTTTTTCTCCAGTCCTGCTGAAAGATTTCATCCAGAAACATTGACCGTACCTGTTTGCCTAGATGCTGCCTGCCCTGCTGAGTTCCTCAAGCATTTTGAGTCTGTTGCTCGGATTTCCAGCATCTGCAGATTTCCTCTTGTTTGTGTGCGTTGTCCTGCACTATATTAGATGGGCATAGTGAACAGTAAGTCAGCAAAGATCTCAGGAACTTAATTCTTCACTACAATATAATTCAATTAAATTCACAGAGACAAAAAGATATTCAGAAATCTGCCCTTGCTGACTATCAACCATCTAGCCATATTAACCTCATTTACCAGTACCTGGTCCACAACATCTGTGCATTTATGATTTCAGTACTCACCCAGATACTCCCATAAATGGCGTGTGAGTACCTGCCTATACCATCCACTCAGGCACCATAGTCCAGATTCCAACGAGCACCAGTGAATCATCAGGTAGAGTCACCAGTGAATCATCAGGCTGCCATCAGGTAGAAGATACAAGAGCCTCAGGACTCATACCAGGTTCAAGAACAGTTACTACCCCTCAACCATTAGGCTATGAAATAAAATGGGATAACCACACTCACCTTCACTTGCCCCATCATTGAAATGTTACGACAGCCAATAATCTCACTTTCAAGGGCTCTTTATCTCAGTTTCTCATGTTCTCGTTATTTATTGCTACTTATTTATACTTGCATTTGCACAGGTTATCGTCTTCTGCACTCCAGTTGATCTTTCATTGGTCCTGTTGTTGTTACTTTTCTATAGATTTGCTGAGTCTGCCCACATTGAAATGAATCTCAGGGTTGTATATGGTGACAGAAATATACTTTGATAATAACATTTACTTTGAACCTTGAACCTTGAAAAAGCCTTCTTCAGATTTTCTCTAAAACTTTAACCCCTTACTCTAAATCTACGTCTCCTGTTACATATTTACCATCAACTTCATTTCCTTTATTTACATTAGATTTTATTTGCTGATAATCAGTCCGGATTCAGACTTTGTCCAGCACATTCTGTAATTTGCCTGCTACTTGTTAGCAGTTTCAACATTGCTAATATTATTTGGAGGAGCAACACCTGGCATTCTGTCTGTGTAGCTTCCAACGTGATGGCATGAACATGGATTTCTCTGACGTCTGGTCATTTCTGTGTCTTCCCCTCCTCTATGTTCCAAAGCTCATTCTGGCTTCCCTCTCATGCTTCTTTTCTCCTTATGTGCCCATCGCCTTGCTTTGGTGCCCTCCTCCTTCTCCTTTTCCCAAGCTCCACTTCCCTGTCCTATCTGATTCCTTCCTCTTCTGCACTTTACATCTTTCTCCCATCACTTCCCACTTCTTAATTCATTCCACCCCCTCCCCACCTCCCTACCTTCTCACTCACTTGGTTTCACCGATCACCTCTCAGTTGTACTCCTCCCCCTGGCCTTACCCTCTTATTCAGGTTTCTTCCCCCTTCCTTTACAGTCCTGTTGAAGGGTCTCGGCATGAAATGTCAGCTCTTCATCTCCTCCAGAGCCGCTGCCTGACCTGCTGAGCTCCTCCAGCTCTTTGTACCAGTTCCTCAAGATTTCCAGCATCTGCGGTCTCTGATGTTTACAATTTTGACATTGTTGACTTTTTCTAGGTGTAAGCTACTGATAGAATTTATTTAGATAACAATAGCAATCTCTGAGGACTTTATCCAGTACTGATTTACCTATTTTTAATCCACATAATTTATCTAAACAGAATAATTTGTGTTTTAAACCTTTGCCCAATTTCTTATCTTCAATCAGGAATTATCCTGATGTATTTTGATTTAAATTTGGTCACCATCAAATCTAATCGTATGAGAGGGTTGTGATTCAGAAAGTCCGTATTTTTTATTTGCTTTAAGTACAGTACAATTACGTACACTACTGCTTTGCATTTGAAACGTATTTCGAGAAACTCTGGACTTGCTTGGTCCAACAGTACAAACCATTTGGCAGTGAACCGTTCAGCCGAAGGAAAGACATTCATCAATTGTCTCTGCGGTGCTAATATGCCCCCAAGTGCCTCTTATTCCTTATAGGTTGGTTTATTTACATATTTCTTTTATTTCAGAATAGCATCAATGAACACCATCCAGCGAATTGATCATCACTTCTAAATACCTTCGGACAAAAAGAATCTATCAGCCATTAAGATAAATCTTCCCTCCCTCTCTCTTCCTCTCCCTCCCTCCCTCGCTCTCGTGCTTTTCAACTTCATCTATTGTAAATTCACACGAACTTCACTAACGCATAGATTGTTTTAGATCACAACTTTTCAAACCTGACTTTTTTTTTAAAACTGGACAGTTTGAATTAACAATGGGAGTCCTTGACGATCAGTTAAAACAAGTTCTGACGCATGAATTAGGCATAAAGTACAGACAATGGCCACATCTTTGATAGTAAAGCCGGCACGAGGTATCGGAGCACTTTCCCGTTCACTTTGCGGCGAACACTTGTGTGAATTGCGAGTGAATCTGATCAGTTCCAGCGGATGGGAACTGAATACTGTACTGTCGTTATCCACATTGGTCCCCGTAATGGGTACAGACGAAACCCTAAAAAGTAGTAGAAGTATTTATTCGCTGTTTCCATTTTTATATGGATATAGGGTTTCCCCAACTATCTCAAAATAGTTTATAAACAATCCGAAGTTTCGATTTGTAAACTGCACTGGGGGGATTAAGGCTGCTATGTAAAGTCTGATGTGCGAAGATTTTTTTTGTCTCTGGAGAGGTTTGCAGCCAGCAATGCTACACCACCTGTCGTGTCGCCAGTTGGCAGTCTTGCTCACCCAAGAGGCGAGTCCACCCAGCGTGTCTGAACGGAGCAGCCCGTGGGTTTTGTGTATGCGTGTTTGGTGTGTGTGTGTGGGGGGGGGGGGGGTGGACGTAAAAAGTGCACAGGCGTAATCTTTCCTTTCGTACGGTAACAGGCAGCACTTTGAAGGATTTGTTTTTGTCTTTAGCTGACGTCAAGTGAGCAAAAAAAAACTTAAATCAGCCCTTAAAAAAACTCCACTTGAAAGTACCCTGGAATAATGGAATCCAGCTGTTCGCTGGTAAACTACCTTTTAAAGTAATTTTTTGCTAAAAGTTTGTCCAGACAGAAAAGTTTGGCTCTGGCAGCTGATGATAGGGGAAAAAAGCAAAGAGAAAAAAAAATCACAAAGATCGTGGACTTTATATAGAAGACAGTTTTAAAATCCAGAAGTTTATAAAAGTTGACAGGTGTGCGTAAGGACTTGGCTGCGTCTTTAAAAAAAAACTTGGTTTCTGGCATCAGCGTCTGTCATTTTTTTTCCGCCTTGCATTAGCCATTGAGTTGATAAGTGAGATCGTTGGGTCGGGGCACGGAGGAGAGAGAAGAGAGTGCTTTGGATCGGAATGTGGAAGCCACTGTGTGATTATCTGGTGAAAATGCTGGCACATCAGGGTCCCCGCACTGCGTGGTAGACGGCAGCTGTGACCGAGTCAGCGCGGAGAAGCCCAGTGCGTGTCTTGTCTGCTCTGTCCCGACAGCGCTCACACACTGTGCCCCTCAAATGTCCCTGTCATTAGCACTCCTGCTAATATCGGCTCTCAACTTCCGCCATCATGGATCGGAAGCCCAAATCAACAAGTTCCAGCCCTCAAGTAACAAGGAACCGAACGGTAAGTCTATCTCTATCCCCACCCCCCTCCGGTTGCCCTTTGATGTGGTGAAATTGGCTTTACCCCTGTATTGTTTGCCGCACTCACTTGCCGGTGTGGCGAGTGGCGGATCCTTACAGGTATGAGGTTCAGCAGGCTGCCAAACTACTTTACAATTGAGGGAATCTCGTCCCTCGCCCTCGTCAGTCGTGTGAATGCAAGACTTTGCCCGTAGGGAATGTCGATTTATTTCCCCAGCGCCAGAATGCAAACGTCTCTTATGGATCCCATTTCTGCAAAATGCTGCTCCAGAACTTTCGCATTATGCATGCAATCTCATCGCGACCACTTTCCAGCGCTGTGAAATAATAATGCATAGAAAAAGTTCTTGAGAGAGTATTTAAATTTTCTGCTTTCTACTTCTGAAGTAGAGCTGGCGTGTTTTTTATATATTTAAACAGAGCCACGCCGCTTGTAAATGCGATGACATCTGGCACCTGCAGGCAGCTAGGGCGGCGATCAAAGAGCAAGCGTTAACAAAGCTGGCCTCGCAGTGAGAGAACTTGGAAGAGCCAGTGAAAGCGATCAAAAGAGTCAGTCAGCAAATGAGCTACGCACTGACAGACAGCCGCCAGGTCTTCCAAAACCTCCACGTCACATCTTGAGAGCTGCGTATACATAAAGCGCGCTTTTTGGTAGATTAGTTTAGCACAGAAGGGGGCCATTCAGCCCGTCGTGTCTATAGCATTGATTTCTGGACTGCTGACATTATGTATCCTTATCTGCTATAATACATAAAGCAACTTTTATTTACTTGTGAAATGAAAGTATCACTCAGACATTTCAGAATTATGTAGAGTTTATTTCATAAAGTTAGATTAAAGCCAGTTTCAAAAACATGTAATGCAGCCCATTTTGATTTTTACCTCCTTTTTTAAAAAATCGCAATGGACAATCGAAAGGTGCTCTCTAGCTGCGGTATGTCCTCCTGGCGAAACTAAGATTAGTAGTTTAAAATGCACTCTCCCCATTCATTACCACCTAATTATATAGCTTTGGGTCTTGACAGTTTTAGATTACAACCTAGTCTAGGTAATAATAAGGGATAGAAAACATAAGATTCCTGTGTTTTTCTTTAAAGACACCCACCCCGAATAAGAAATGGATGGAATAGACCAGCATGGGCTCGGACTAAAGTAAAAACTTGAGATTAGTTTAACGGCAGCGCTTTTATACACTTATTAAACTAGATTTATGGACAAAACATTCTGTTTAACAATTTGCAGCTGAGATCATAGGAGCCATCAAAGGATTTCTTGCTTTAAAAAGGCGGAAGTAAAGCTGTGAAAAAAACGACGAGTTGTTGTGTTCTCTGTCTTGATCACTAATGAAGGAGATTTTCTTTATGTGTGTGATATAGTGCCGTGTTAGCTGTGGTTCAGCTATATGATGGTTGGTCAGTGCGCAGCAAAGCCTCAAAATAGATTTAGTTGAAGATGCTATGTACCTAGACTCCATGCTGGGTCTGCGTTACGTGACTCAGACGGAGCAAATAGTTAAAGTTGTTACTTGAATAAGTGCTTTGAACATTACAGGGTAGATTCAAACATCCCACTAAATGCTTCTGTTGTACTTCTCTAGAGTAATACTTGTGTTTACAGGGTATGGAGCCATATTCATTCAATAAGTCAAGTCAAGTCAAGTCACTTATTGTCATTTCGACCATAAGATAGTAAAAATGAGACAACGTTTTTCAGGACGATGGTGTTACATGACACAGTACAAAAATAGACTGAACTACGTAAAAAACAACAGAGAGAAAAAAAAACAACTACACTAGACTACGGACGTACTCAGGACTGCATAAAGTGCACAAAACAGTGCAGGCATTACAATAAATAATAAACAGGACAATAGGGCAGTAAGGTGTCAGTCCAAGCTCTGGGTATTGAGGAGTCTGATAGGTTGGGGGAAGAAACTGTTACATCGTCTGGTCCTGAGAGCCCAAATGCTTTGGAGCCTTTTCCCAGACTGCAGGAGGGAGAAGAGTTTGTATGAGGGGTGCATGGGGTCCTTCATAATGCTGTTTCCTTTGTGGATGCAGCGTGTGGTGTAAATGTCTATAATGGCAGGAAGAGAGACCCCAATGATCTTCACAGCTGAACTTACTATCTGCTGCAGGGTCTTGGGAACCAAGATGGTGCAATTTCTGAACCAGGGTGTAATACAGCTGCTCAGGATGCTCTCAATACAACCCCTGTAGAATGTGATGAGGATGGGGGGTGGGAGATGGACTTTCCTCAGCCTTTGCAGAAAGTAGAGATGCTGCTGGGCTTTCTTTGCTATGGAGCTGGTGTTGAGGGACCAGGTGAGATTCTCTGCCAGGTGAACACCTAGAAATTTGGTGCTCTTAACGACCTCTCCCAACGAGCCGTAGATTTTCAGCAGGGAGTGGTCGCTCTGTGCCCTCCTGAAGTCAACAACCATCTCTTTCATTTTGTTCACATTCGGAGACAGGTTGTTGGCTCTGCACCAGTCCGTTAGCTGCTGCACCTCCTCTCTGTAAGCTGACTCGTCATTCTTGCTGATGAGACCCACCACGGTCATATCATCAGCGAACTTAATGATATAGTTCGAGCTGGGTGTTGCAGCACAGTCGTGGGTCAGCAGTGGACTGAGCACACAGTCCTGGGGGGGGGGGGGGGGCCATGCTCAGTGTGATGGTGCTGGAGATGCTGCTCCTGATCCGACTGAGAGAGGTCTCCCAGTCAGGAAGTCTAGGGTCCAGTTGTAGAGGGAAGTGTTCAGGCCCAATAGGCTCAGCTTTCCAATCAGTTTCTGAGGGATGATTGTGTTAAATGCTGAACTGAAGTCTGTGAACAGCATCCGAACGTATGTGTCTTTTCTGTCCAGGTTGGTTAGGGCCAGGTGGAGGGTGGTGGCAATGGCGTCATCTGTTGAGCGGTTGGGACGGTACATAAACTTCAGGGAGTCTAGTGAGGGGGGCAGCAGGGTCATGATATGCCTCATGACGAGCTTCTCGAAACACTTCATGATGATGGATATGAGTGCAACAGGACGGTAGTCATTTAAGCAAGACATTGAAGACTTCTTCGGCACGGGGACGATGGTGCACATTGGAATGGTGGCGCTGCTCAGGGAGATGTTGAAGATGTCAGTGAGAACATCTGCTAGCTGGTCTGCACATCCTCTGAGCACTCTACCAGGGATGCTGTCTGGTCTAATAAGGGGCCAAATTGAGCTTACCTGCTTTCAGCCTTTTGATGTTCACAACATTTTGGATTCCAGGTGTATATGTTGAAGATGAAAGTCAAAGAAGCAGATAATGGTGGAACAAGCCCTCCTCTCTACTGCTGGGATCATCACTGGGGCACTGATTAGAGTCAAAAGAGGCATTTGATGCATTTCATATTTGGTCTTTCAGCTCAGCTAATCTAGTGGAAAATAAAGGAAGTGCTGGAGCCGTTTTACGTTGGGTGTCCTTACACAAATTATCATTTTTAATTCTCATATAAATAAAATACCTTTTGAACAGCTTTCAGACAGTTCTCTCATCAAAGAATTAAAAACTATTCAGAAACTGTGAGCAGCTGATTGAAAGCCAAAGGCATCATGGTGTTCCTAAATTGCCTCAGGTCCTTTTTACATTTCACTATTTGCCTTTGGGATCAAGATGTAGAGGACCAGTGCATTCATAATAGGCATGTGGAGAGTGTGGGGCCAAACGCTGGCAGCTCGATGTGGAGTATGATTCCACCTGCTATAGTTAAAATACTAAAATATTGTAAACAAATGCAAAAATATTGAAATTACCTAGCTGGTCTGTCAGCATTGTTAAAGAAAAAGAGAAAAGTTAATAACTTGGAATGGTGATACATTCTAGCAAATAAACTATGAACAAAGTCAAAATATTGAGAGATGATAGATTCTTTTCTAAGAAGTAGAATTTTTTTTTCTAAATGTTTTCCAAATGTATATGCCTACAATTCACAAATGACATGTATTTACATGTTGCTTTTAACAGTGTAATATTGTATCAAGTGCTTTACAAAACCATTTATCAGAAAAAGATTGACGTTAAATCAAATAAAATATCACAAGAAAGGTAATCAAAACATTGCCAGAGGAGCAAAGTTATAATAAGCAATTTGGAGATGGAGAGGGCTAGAGCATTTTTGAGAAACAGGGATTAAACACAATATGATTTGGGAGTCCTTATGCATGAAACACAGAAAGTCAGCACACATACAGCGGGTATTAAGAAAGGTTATAATGGAGTGTTGGCCTTATTTCTAGGTGCTAGGGAAATAAAAGTAGGGGTCCTACTTCACGAAAAAAATCACAAGACTGAAGTAGAAGGAGGTTAACATGGTCAAAATAGGGGGGGGGGGGAGGCAAAATTATCAAAGTACTCCAGAGATGCATAAGTGGTAGGAAGTGGTAAACCTATAAAAGTAACACATACAAAATGCTGGAGGAACTCAGCAGGTCAGTCAGTATCTATGGAAATGAAGATGCAGTTAATGTTTCAGGCCGAGATCCTTCTTCAGTACTGATGTGAAAAAGGGGAAGACACCAGAATAAAAAGGTGGGGGGGGGGGGAAGGAGGCTAATTGGAATGTGATAGGTGAAACCAGGTGAGTGGGAAAGGTAAAGGGCTGGAGAAAAAGCAATCTGATAGGAGAGGAGAGTGGACCATAGGAGAAAGGGAAGGAGGAGGAGGCACTGGTGGAAGTGAGAAGGGGTAAAAGATCAGAGCTGTGAATAGTGGAAGGGGGGGATTTATTTTACCAGAAGGAGAAATCGATATTCATACCATCAGGTGTTGCTCCTCCACCCTGAGTGTGGCCTCATCTTGGTACAAGAAGTCGCCTTGGACCGACATGTCAGAATGGGAATGGGAACCACAAATATATATTTTTGGCTACTGGGAAGTTCCACTTATTTGGATGTAGTGGAGGTGGTTGACAAAGCTATCCCCCAATTTAAGACGGGTCTCATCAATATAGAGGAGGCCACCAGGATTTGGATTAATTTATGTGACCTTGATGCATCAGGAGCGTAATCAAGCACAGGCTGTTGACCACTGGGATGCAAAGTTCCACCTCAGCTCAAATCTGTTGTCATTGAAAACTTTCCTTTCTTTTTACCACCGTCTGGACTTAACAATTCTAATCTTTCCTGGCTGACCTACTGTCTTCCACCTGCTTAAATTCAAGCTGATGAGAAACTCTGCCACCTACATTCTAATATCCCCTGCCATTCTTTGATGGGAACATTCATTAGTTTCTTTTTGTGTGTGTATTTCTCATCTTGATTCTCCGGTATATTTCTGCAAGTACTTTGGATACCATTTCTTTGAGCAGTGGTCAACAAAGAGGCCTGAGATGATCAAGCTATCCAGATTTAGCATTTTATATAACCTGGCCAGAAGTTAAATAATGCTGCTTGATAAAAAGAAATCCAGTTCTGAATGTGTTTTTGAAAATGTAATGAGTTCAGGTGCCCATTTCCAATACTCTATATCTTAAAGGTTTTCTAATATGTTTTTCAGCTCAGTTCCACGCTTTTATCTTTACATCATTTTCAGACCTTCAATAGTCTATTGTATACCTCAGATCCCTTTATTTCACCTCCCCATCTCTATTGATGACAGAGTCCTTAGTAGTCTTAGGTTTAGTCTCTGAATTTTCTCTGTTTACCAAATTCTTACTATATTTACACAGTTTTGCTGCCATATTTCATGCCTGTTCCTTTACTTTTCTTCATAATTTGTTTTTATTTTCTCTGTGAACACCATTTTAAATAAAATACTTTCATGTCATGAGTATCTCTGGCAAATTTTGTTCTTTTTTAATTCAGATTTTCAGTATTTGCTGTTTTTGCTTTTGATTATTGTATTAAAAAGCTGTTGTTATAGTAGTCAGTAATAGAAAGGCTGCTTCCTTGCAGTTGAAAGGGTTGTTTGAACTGATTGTGAGGTAATTTTACAATTCTGAAAAGTTGCCATATATAACTCCTTCATCCTTCAGTCAAAGGAAAACCTTTAGGGAAAATCACAAAGTACTTTGGTTAACTGTTGAGTTTCTTAACTACCTGGTGTAAAATTAAGCAATCTTCAATGTGAATCCAAGAATATTTTTTTGGAATATATTACAACTCATGCAACTTTGTTAAGAAAGGTAATCTCAGTTGCACTAATGCATAGGCAGCTGTAACAGTGACATCTAACATTCATATAGAGAAGTTAGTCTCTATGAAGTAATCGCACATGCCGTATTCTCTGTGTAGCCATTCTGGCAGGATTAGACATCTCGCTGAATCTGCACTGCAATAAGAGTAAAAAATCTTTCTTACTGTAACCTTTATCTTTCTGTGCACTTTCTATAATGAGATTATATTACAATATTAATGTCCAAACAATTGCATTTACCAGTTCTTCATGACATTCCATTAATCAGTACCTTTATCAATGAGAAAGCCATGTAGCTTATTAACACTTCAGGAATCCTCTTTGCAATAATATGGTCCTTTGTGAATTTAAATGTCAGTTTATTGGTTTTGTACAGTTGAGCTGGTTGTTCCATTGAAAAGAACTGCAAATGCATTGGTTTAAAAGAAGAAAGAATTTGGATTTATTAGTTGCCTATTGCATCCTTGAGGGTGTAACACTTTACAGCTAACAAAGTATGTTTAAAGTGTAAACGATTGTGAACTTAACATTTAGTTGATTGAATCTGGATATATCAAAGCAATCACATTGCCTCTATTGACTCTGTGCTTGGGTAACTGGGCTGATAACGAATTGTGCAAACATTCATAGGGAAATACTGTTGTATTAGCACTAATTGCAAGGAAGGGGTTGTAAGCTAAATGTGTTAGTATATCACAGTGGGAGAAAAAGGTAAATACATGTACAATCTATTCCAAACAATTGAATACAACAGCAACATGTCAATACTAAATGATACAAAGACTTTCTATGTTTACTCTGAGAGAACAATATCGTTTTAGATTTTCTATTCTTAACACATCTAAAATTTCATTGTTTTTCTACTTTGACACTTTATACATGCTGAATATTTCTTTCGGTTAAGAATAAAGACTGGCATCATGATTGTAGACGCCATCCTACAGCTGCTGTGTGTGAACATTCCCAAGTGATTTTACCTCTGATTTTCCCCTTGCTTCTCTGTGGAAGAATTCAAGGTTTCCACTCCTTGATTATTCATCACAGCATGACGAAAGGCAGCACCACGTTACCTGTGGGAAAATTCAGCTCAGATGTTGTGTCTATCATTGTGAGGCAAGTTGAATTTCCAGTGTAAAAACCTATACTACTTGAATTCTGCTTTGAAACCCTATATTTCAAATTACATTTTTAACATCGCTTACAAAAAAATCGGCTTAAAAAAACAGTCACAGGATGTGGACTTTGCAGGCAAAGCCTGTTTTACTACCCAATACTAATTGCCCTTGAGAAGGCAACAGTGATCACCTTCCTGAAACTTGCTTTTCATGTGCTGTGGTATATTACATTGGGTAGTAAGTTCCAGGACTTGGACCTAGCAGTGATGAAGGAATGGGAAATCACTTCCATGTCTGTCTGCTGTGTGGACCCTAGCAAAATTAGAGGATGTGGTTTTGCCATGCTCCTGCTGCACTTGCCCTTCACAAGGTGGTTGGCTGGGGCTTTTATTGAAGAAACCTGGCCAGTTGCTGCAGTGCACAATGTCATTGGTACCATACTACACTGTGTAGATGGGAATGAATGTGTAAGGTGATGTTTTATTCAAAGTAAATTTATTATCAAGTTACATTTATGTCAACGTATACATCTCTGAGATTCATTTTCTTGTGGACATGCTCTGTAAATCCAATAAATATAATAGAATCAATGAAAGACAAACAACTTTCTTTTCTTTTTATATCTTTTTATTAAGTTTAAACAAACATAAGAGAAACATAGATACAGAGAGTGTGAGAATACATAATTAATAGATTAAAGTATAAATACAATTAGATGATAATCCATATATAATAACCTCCCAAACTCATAGTGATTACAAAAAAAGGAGTAAATAAAAAAAAACCTCCAAAAAAAACCTAACCAACATGGGCCATTGCATTATGTCAAATATACACAGCAGCGTCAATAACTCCGCACCTCCATCCAAATAATTAAGGATAACAAAAGTAAGGTTTAGGAAAAGTCAGTTTAGCTCATATGAAAATGTTGAATAAATGGTCTCCAAGTTTCTTCAAATTTAGTTGAAGGATCAAAAACAACACTTCTAATTTTTTCTAAACTCAAATAAGAAATAGTTTGAGAAAACCACTGAAATATGGTTGGAGGATTAATTTCTTTCCAATTCAATAGGATAGATCTTCTAGCCATTAACGTAACAAATGTAATCATCTGCCAGGCTGAGTGGGATAAACAACTATTATCCACCATTGGTAAACCAAAAATTGCAGTAATAGGATGTGGTTGCAATTTAATATTCAAAACTGTTGAAATAATACCGAAAATATCTTTCCAATAATTTTGCAAGCAAGGGCAGGACCAAAACATGTGGGTCAATGAAGTAACTTCAGAATGACATCTGTCACAGGTTGGATTAACATGAATAAAATCGAGCAAGTTTATCCTTAGACATATGAGCCCTATGTACAACCTTAAATTGTATTAAGGAATGTTTAGCACAAATAGAAGAAGAATTGACTAATTGTAAAATTTTCTCCCACTGCTCAGTGGGTATAAGACAATGAAGTTCTTTTTCCCATTCCTTCTTAATTTTTCCTGATACAACAGTGCTCTGTGTAGATGTGCTCAATGGTGAGGATTGCTTTACCTGTGATGGACTGAACCATACCCACTACTTTGGATAAGTTTGTAAAATGTTTAGATGTCATGCTGAATGTACACAGACATCTAAGGATTACTTTCTTTGTAATGGCACTCACGTGCTGACACAGAGCTTCTGAAATGATAACACTGAAGGATTTAAAGTTGTTGACACTTTCTACCTCGGATTTCCCCCTCCCACCCCCCAAAGGGGACTGGCTCATGAACCACTGGATTCCTTCTCTTAGAGACAATAATCAGCTCTTTGGTATTGCTGACATTGAGTGAGTGGCTGTTGTTGTGGCACTATTCAATTACCTTCCTATTTGCTGATTCATTGCCACCTTTGTTTTCGCAAGTCACAGTGGTGTCATCAGCAAATTTAAATCTGGCATTGGAGCCTCACAGTCATAATTATAAAGCGAGTAGAGCTGGGGGCTAAGTACACAGCCTTGTGCTGATGAGGATTGTGGAGAAGATGTCATTGCCAATCCAAACTGAATATGGTGGTCTGCAAGTGAGGAAATTGAGGATCCAACTGCGCAAGAAGATATTGAGGCCTTGATGTTCATTGCTTAGTTTTGAGGGGATGATGGTATTAAACGCTGAGCTGTAGTCAATGAAGAAAGTCCTGATGTTTGCATCCTTGCTATCCAGGTGTTTCAGCGTTGAGTGGAGAGCCAATGAAATGGCATCTGCTGAGGACCTTTTGTGCCAGTGGACAGATTGGGACAGTTCCACTCACTTCTCAGGGAGGAGTTGATATGTTTCATTACTAACCTCTCAAAGAACTTCATCACTGTGGATGTAAGTGCTACTGGACAATAGTCATTGAGGCAGGTTACCACGTTGTCCGTAGGTACAGGAATAATTGAAATCTGCTTGAAGTTGCTGGGTACCTCAGGCTGCTGAAGTGAGAGGTTAAAGATATCGAAGAACACTCCAGCCAGTTGATCAGCACTGGTCTTTCGTACTCGGCAGATACCTCACCTGGGCTGGATGCTTTCTGTAGCTTCAACCACCTGAATGATGCTCTCGCATCGGCCTCAGAGACTAAAATCACAGGGTCGTCGGGGGCTGTGGGAGTTCGTGAAGGTTTCTCCACGTTTTGGCAGTCGAAGTGTACATACAGTGCATGGAGCTCATCTGGGAGAGGAGCCTTGTTGTCATCGATGTTGCCTGGTTTCACTTTGCTTGAGCTAATAGCATTCAGGTCCTGCCACAGCTATTGAGTACCCTTCAGTGACTCAAGTTTGGATCAGAATTACCACTTCGTGCTTGTTCCAAATGATGTCAAGAATCCTTAAGTGTGGTTTGATCTCCACACATCCAGGTAAGTGGAGAGTATTGCATCTTGCTCTTGACCTGTGCTTCTCAGGTGGTGGAAAGGCATTGGGGATACAGGAGATCCCATTTTGTTGCAGAGAGCCCAGCTTCTGATGTGTTCTTTCGACCACAATACTTACAAAACAGGCAGTGGCAAGTTACTTATCAATAGTGACACAACATTTATTTTGATAGTAATTGGGAATCTATTTTGATAGCAACACTATGGATGATAGAGATTAGATTTTTTTTGTCATTGGAAATGGATATTGCTTGACCAATTTATATAGATTAAATGTTACTTGTCAGCTGAGTTTCAATAATATACATGTCATGCTGCCTAAAAGGTTATTTTTCAAAACCTAAGGAGTTGCAAATTGTTCTTAATATTCCTAAATCATCATTGAACTCTACACTTCTGACATTATGATGAAGTGAAAGTTATTGATATAACAGCTAAAGGTGGCTGTGCTGAGAACACTATCCCAGAAAACATCACAAACAATTACCATGGCCAAATTTGCCTCCAATAACCACAGACATTTCACATTCTGCATGTTATGAATCTAGTCAGTGAAGAGTTTTCCTCCTAATTCTCATTGACATACATTTTTGGCAGTGCTACTCAGATTCTGTCACTTAACCTTTGGAACTTAATTCCTTTGTGAAAGCTTGGGCAAATACTTCATTGAGTTCTGGAGGTGTGTGGTCCTGTTGGCACCATGCACTTATGATACCATATACTACAGGAAATAAGCATTCTGAATCTACATATTTATGAATCTATGCCGTACCACATATTTTCTGTAATCACATCCCCATTTTACCAAAATTAGTTCTTTGTTGATTTTTGTGTAGCATAAATTGGGGGTCTATAACTTAAAAAATATCTTAAATCACCTGAGAAGATATCCATAAGCATAATGTAAGGCAAGTGAAATTCCTATGAAAAAATTCATGATGCAATTTTTAATGAGATAGTAACAAAAAAGTTAAATATCTTGTTGCATTTCTTAAATTTAACATTTTAAATTTTATGATCAAGTACTTCTGTTCAGTTAAATTTGATTTAGTATTTCCTAGACATTAGAAAAGAAACATTAGAAGAAAACCTTTGATAATTATATCATCTAAATTGTATCAAAAAGAAGATCCAGGAAGAAAAATGAATAATTGTTCTGCCAATTTGCTGCATTTTCATGATGGCTTGACTATTTAGTTCTCTAAGAACCCCCACCACCCAGGATGTTCCCTCTTCTCATTGTTACCATCAGGAAGGAGGTCCGGAAACCTGAAGGCACACATTCATCAATTCAGGAACAGCTTCTTCCCCTCTGCCATCTGATTTCTGAATGGGCATTGAACCCATGAACACTACCTCACTATTTTTTTAAAAAATTCTGTTATTTCACAACCTATATTAATTGAACTATTTAACAAGCATATACATACTTGCAATAATTCTGTTGTTTTCTTTATTTCATGACATATGCCAATGATATTAAACCCAATTCTGATTCTGATTCTGTCTATGAACTAGGGAGTTTCATCCCAAGTCAGTATGGGTGTCTACTTTAAATTATCCTTTTTAAACTTTCATTATATGGTAGTTTAACGAAGGGCTGTGATGTATTTGTGTATCTTTTCCACTTATAACATTTTTTAGTTAGTGTGGTAGATTTTAAATTACATGTGGTCTAGAAAAATCAGAGATTCAATGGAAACTTCAGTGAGGTGTTCACAGAATGTTTTCAGGACACTTTCATGTTATGAAGCCAACCAAAAATAAGGCTATGGAAGACATGTTCAAAGAGAGGATTAATTACTGATTTATGTTGAAGGCATCTCCCGGTAGCAGTGATCATATTACTGAACTTACATTCAATTTGTGGGAGAAAATGATGGGTCCAAGTAATCTATATTTAAATATGAAATTATTAGGGCATAGAAACAAAGTGAGTAAAAGTAAACTGTCAAGTTAGATTAGGGGATCAATCAATCAAGTTCCATTGGTGGATATTTAATGGAATCTTTCTAATTCACGAGAATGAAAACAGAGAAAAATGCAAAAGCATATCATGGTGGAAAGAAGTGTTGGAGGTCAAAACATTGAACAGAATACAGTATATAAAAAATTACAACCAAAAACATTAATGTCAGCATAAATGCAATGTGCCAAAGGGCCTCTTTCTCTGCTTTATACGTTAATACTTGAATAATAAACAGTAAGTATGTAAAATTTTGAGTGTAAGGTAAACCTAACTTAAAAGCAAATAGCAAGAATGCTTTATTTAAAATATAAAATATTAACTATTTTATTAAAGTAGAATTAACTGAGTGTGATCCTACAGAAAGTGCATTAGGGAGTTAATAATAGTAAGCAAGTGGGTGGCAAATGGTTTGAAGGGTATTTTACGTTAGACTTCACTATATGTATGCAATTACATCAAAGAAATATCTGTAAATCTGAAATTGGAAGGGAACATGAGAATTCAAGTAAATTACAATGACCAGAAAAGTGGTACTGAGCAAATTGTTGGAGCTGTTGGTTGACAAGATCTCAGTTACTGTTGGATTTTATTCCGAGATTTGAAGAACAGGGATCAGTTAGATAATTGGTGCATTGGTATCAAATTTTCAAAATCCTCCATATTCCAGAAGGTACCATTAGATCAGAATGAGAAGATTAAAACAGACAATTATGAACAATTAGCTCAATATATGACATTGGGAAAATCAAAGAATCCACTATTAAAGATATTACTGCAGGTCAATTAGAAATATTTGAGATAATCAGTTGAAGTCAACATTGTATTATGAAAGGGGAATTGTGTGACCAATTTTTTTGAAGTCTTTTGAAAACATAACATGGGTTAAAATGAAACTAGTACTTGTACTTGGATTTCCAGAAAACATTCGGTAAGGTGACATAGCAGAGGTTATAGTTAAAAATGAAAGCTAATGATGTAGGAAGTAACCTATTCACATGGATAGAAGATTGGCTGGCTAACATGAAACAGAAATGCGCCTTTTTCTATAGGATGGTGTTAAATATTGATAGCTTCGGTTGAGATGCTTGATGTTGTGGTGTTTGCCGAGCTTGGCATTTAGGCTGCAGGTGTTTCATCACCAGTCGAGGAGACATCCTCAGTCCACAGTTGTCGGTGTTTCTCTCTGAGAGTGTTCGTGTCTATCTGGACCCTTGTTCACTTGCCTTGGTCCTGATCGTCTACCCCTTTAGTTGACCTTTGAATTCTATTGGTTTGTGTTTCTTTGGCTCTTAGCAGTTCATAGATGGTGTCAATTTCAATATGTTTGTTTACAGACATCAAGTTTATAATGGAAAGAGAAAGTAGCAACCGACTCACACTCCTGGATGTAGTGGTTGTGTGAAGGACAGACGGTACTTTAGAAACGTCTATCTACAAGAAGGGTACACACACAGACCAAGTGTTGAACTAGCATAGCAACCACCCAACCTGCCACAAGAAGAGCTCCATTTTCACCTTATTTAAGAGAGCGCAAACACACTGCACCGCCCTGAACTTCAGGCCAGGGAAGAAAAACACTTATTCAAAGTGCTCCGGAACAACGGCAATGCTAACTAATGAGAGAAAGTCATGTAGACTTTACTCAATACACATTGAAAGGCACGACCTTGCCGTATTTCAAGAATATCTTAGAAATGACAGCTCAACTGCTCGAGCCTCATGGCATCACAATTGCTCACAAACCAACGGAGACTTTTGGGAAGCTTGTCTGAAGAACCAAAGTACCAGTAGAGAACATCGGGCGAAAGTAACGTATAGAATCACCTGTGGAGACTGCAACAAGAACTCTCAACTCACTTACAGGAACACAAACTGACGTCTAGAGACATGATACACTGTCGCTGATCTTGGTATATGAAGACTGAAGAGGGCCCCACTTCAACTGGGACTCTGCGGAGGCTTCAGAGCAGCCTAACTCGAAGCAGGCATAGGAAAATTTAGAAGCATGGTTCTCTTCTGATAACTCCATAAACAAACCTATCAAAATAGACCATCTATGAACCCCTAAAAGCCAAAGAAACGTAAGCCAATAGAATTCAAAGGTCAACTGAAGGGGTAGCCAACCAGGACCAAGGCAAGCAAACCGGGTCCTATATAAACATGAGCACTCCCCAGAGAAACACCAACAACTATGCATACACAAGGAAATCTGCAGATGCTGGAAATTCAAACAACAGACACAAAGTGCTGGTGGAACACAGCAGGCCAGGCAGCATCTATAGGAAGAAGTACAGTCGACGTTTCGAGCCGAGACCTCGGCCCGAAACGTCGACAGTGCTTCTTCCTATAGATGCTGCCTGGCCTGCTGCATTCCACCAGTATTTTGTGTCTGCTGTAACAACTATGCATTGTGAATCTCACACCTTGACTGGTGATGAAAAGTCTGCGAGATCGTTCTCTATGGCAGGATATGCGATACAAAGTTGTGATTTGATTGAAGGCATGACATTTGGTGATGACACAAAGACAAGAGCAAAAGTAAGTTGTGAAGAGGACATAAGGTGAGCACAAAGGGAAATGGATAGGTTAAGTGAGTGAGTTTTAAACAAAGGAGAAAATGTAAAATTGTCCTAAATAAAATATCCTAAATGAAGAGATTATAATGCTCTGATAGATCCGAGGGATCTAGGTGTTCTAGTGCAAGTTTATTTGTCATAGGCTTACATACCATGGCTTTAAATTATATGAAAATATGCTTTTTACAGCTACAGCACAGTACATAACAAAACAATGACAAACATAATGTAACACACACTTAAATGAACATATTATACATAATTTCCACTTGTGCAAGATATAGAGGAAAGTAAGTAGTAAGAATATACAGAAACAACAAGTAGTTGGGAAAGCTAACAGAATAATACCACTTATTATGAGGGGAACTTTAAAATTAGGGATGTTTTACTTATGTAGAGTTACAGCCCTTTCTGGCCCAACAAGTCTGTGCCACCCAATTCTACCCATGTGACAAACTGACCTATTAACCTGTACATCTTCAGAATGTGGGAGACGCTTCCTACAATGGGGCAACCTGAACTGAATGTATCTAGAATATGCATCCAGTTCTGGTTGCCCCTCTGTAGGAAGCATTTGGAGGCTTTGTACAAAGTGCAGATGAGATTAACTAGGTTGCTGCCCAGATTAGAGGGCAGGAACTATAAGGAGAGGATATGACCCCAGTTACAGCATCGTGGCCCATGACTGATAAAAGTGTCTCCCATTGGGAGACTGGTTCTCTTATGTTTCAGTTATTTAGGTAATTGGTGAGAAAACAGATGGAGCACTATCAAGAAGTTAAAGCCAGCATGGTTTCCTTAGGGGGAAATCTCGCTTGACAAATCTGTTGGAATTCTTTGAGGATATAACAGGAGGGATAGACAAAGGAGAGTGAGTGGATATTATTTACTTGGATTTTCTGAAGGTGTTTGACAAGGTACCATGCGTGATTCTGCTGAACAAGAGCTCATTTTATTACAGGAAAGATAATCAGAAGACTAAAAGATTGGCTGACTGGCAGGAGGCAAAGAGGGAGAATAAAGGGAGCCTTTTTTGGTTGACAGTCAGGGATCAGTGGTGTTCTGCAGGAGCAGATGTTGGCAACCTTTCTTTTCACGTTATATGTCAATGAAATGGATGATGGAATTGATGTCTTTGTGGTCTATTTTGCAGACAATATAAAGATTGGTGGAGGGGTAGGTAGTGTTGAGGAAGTAGTGGGTTTTCAGAAGGACATAGATAGATTAGGAGAATGGGCAAAGAAGTGACAGACGGAGTATTGTGTAGGGATGTGCATGGTTATGCAGTTTGGCAGAAGGAATAAAGCTATAGATAACTTTTCTAAACTATGTGGAAAAAATTCAGAAATCAGAGTTGCAGAGGTTCTTGGGAGTCCTCGCACAAATTTCCCTAAAGGTTAACTTGCAGGTTGAGTCAGTGGTAAGGAAGAGAAATGCAATGCTCACATTCATTTTGAGAGGATTAGAATATAAAAACAAAGATGTAATGCTGAACTTTTACAAAACATTGTTCAGACCACACAGAGTACAATGAGCAGTTTTGAACCCTTTATTTAAGAAAGGATGTGCTGTCATTGAAGAGGGTCCAGAGGAGGTTCACAATAATGATTCTGGGAATGAAAGGAGGAGTGTTTGATGACTCTGGGCCTGTACTTGCTGCAGTTTAGAAAAATAAGGGGAGGATCTCATTGAAACCTATCAAATATTGAAAGGCCTGGACAGAACAGACATGGAGAAGATGTATCTTATAGTGGGGGAATCTAGGATCAGAGGACATAACCTCAGAATATAGGGATGTCCTTTTAGAACAGAGATCAGAGATGATGAGGAATTTCTTTAGCCAGAGGTTGGTGGTGAATCTGTGGAATTCATTGCCACAGATGGCTAAGGAAAGCAAATCATTGGGTATAGTTAAAATGGAGGTTGATAGGTTCTTGGTTAGTGAGGCTATTGAAGCTTACAGGAAAAAGGCAGGAGAATGGGGTTGAAAGGAATAATAAAACAACCATGATTGAATGGTGAAGCAGCTCCCTGGGCCAAATGGCCTAATTCTGCTCATATGTCTTATGGTCTTATGCAATTATGGTATTCAAAACTTTTTCCTCAAAAATTTAATATCAATGTTACTTGATGCTGGCAGGATGGGAGCAAGGCACCAGGATGGAATTAGAATTGGTTCATTATTGTTACATGTGTCAAGATACAATGAAAACCTTGGTATGCCATCCATATGGGTTGCTTTAGTGCATCAAGTAGTGCAAAGGAAAACAACAACAGAATGTAGTGTTACTGTTACAGTTTAGAGATAGTGCAGGTAGACAATAAGGTCTAAGGACCATGACAAGGTCAATTCTGAGGTCAAGACTATGTTAACATACAAAAGGTCTAGTCATGAGCCTTATAACAGCAGGATAGAAGATGTCTTTGAGCCTCACGGTATTTTTAAGTTTTTCTATCTTCTACCTGATGGAATGGAGAGGAAGAGAGAATGTCTGGGGTAGAGTTTATCAGATTATATTGCCTGCTTTTCTGTAGCAGTGGCAAATGCAGCCACAGCCCATGGTGGGGATGCTAATTATGATGGGCTGAGCTGAGTCCACAACTCTGCAATTTCTTACGGCCTTGGACAGAGGATTTGCAATACTATGCTATAATGTATCCAAATATGATGCTTTCTGTGGTGCAGCTGATGAGGGTCAAAAGGGACATGGTGAATTTCCTTAGCCTTCTGATGAAGCAGAGACATTGATGCACTTGACTGTTGAAGTTGGTTGACCGGTCTGGGCTGCTCTCATTGTCACAGGGTTTTCACAATGTTGTTTTTCTGAAGCTGATTGATAAAACAACTAGAACTTATTCCTTGTCGATGTGGCTCTGCCTCACGGTACAATGCAATCATTGGTAAACTTGAAGTGGAAGAAGTTGTTTGGATTCACATTGAATGCATAAAATAAAGCAGGACATACAGATAGCTTCTTGGGATTTGGAATTCAGAAGGAGCTAGGTTCCATGTTCTGCAGCTGTTGATGGCCCCACAGTCATGATAAGATGGGTCAGGTGCTACTGCAAGGAAGTGTCTTCCTTCAGCTGCTAGCCAAATGTTGTATAGAGTGAGATTCCCATCCTGCAACCACAAATCCCTTCAACGTTAGCAGTAGATCCCCAAACCAAGTACCTCAATGACATGAGCAACACACACAAAATACTGGAAGAACTCAGCAAGTCAGGCAGCATCTACAGAGGTGAACAGACAGTTGACATTTTGGGCCAAGACACTTCATCAGGACTCGAAAGGAGCAGAAGCCAGAATAAGAAAGTGGGGGTGGGGAAGGAATGCAAGCTAGGAGGTGATTGGTAAGTCCAGATGAGGGGGAAATTGATTAGTGGGAGAGGGGGGTAAAGTAATAAGCTGGGAGGAAATAGTTGGAAAAAGTAAAGGGCTGAAAGAGAGATCAAACAGGAGAGAACAGTGGACCATGGAAGAAAGGGAAGGAGGAATCAGAGGACGATGATGGGTCCGTGAGGAGAAGAGAAGCGGTCAGAGGGTAACCAGAATGAGGAATGAAGAAAGAGAGAAGGAAGGAGGGGGAGAAATTACTAGAAGTTGGAGAAATTCATGTTCATGCCATCAGTTTGGTGCTACCCGAATGGAATATGCGGTGTTGCTCCTCCAACCTGAGTTTAACTTCCTCACGGCAATAAGGAGGCCATAAATGGAAATTTCAGAATGGGAATTGGTCATGACACACACCCAACCACGCCAGCCTCTGGGGTTTAGACGCTCTAACTGTCCAGAGAATGGATAGCTGGCGCAGCCCCTTTAAAGATTCAGAACTGTCACATTAAATAGCAGACATGTTTTGGGCACCAAGAATTGAATATTTAAAGAGCAGCTGAAGTGAGGTTTGGTTCAATCGTAAGCCCTATAGTGATTATACCTGGCGTTGTTTTGTGCTCAGCTCTCGATCCAGTTTGATAAGTCTCGATCTTTGCTTTGGATACTCTAGCGTTTGGTTCCAAGCCACCCTTGTCAAGGACTCTCATCACAGTATGATTGAGCTGATATGGACACAGCAGGGTATCAGAGTCTTTCATCTACTGTGGCCAACCACAGTGAGAGAATTTCCAGACAGAGCCTGGAGATTCACGGCCTCCTGGTAGGCGTTTGTCAACTTTCACGAGAAGGAAGTCAGAGTTGCTTGGGAGAGCCATTTGGTCGCTCTGCAGAGCCAGTACACCATCCAATCTGAGAGAGATTTGATGGCAACCGGGGTAGTTCCACTCCCTGATCTCAGACTGTGACCAGCCTGTATCCTGCTCAGGATGCTGTTCACTCCATACAAATCGGCCGCATAAGAATGTCCGCCGATGAAAGGTACTGGCGCTGGAGTCGAGGTTGCTGCTATTACTGCAGGAAAGTAGGTCACCTGTGGGCTGAATGTCTAAAGCTGCTGCTGTCAGAACTGTTAAGACCGTCCAGTGCCAGGAGGACTATGACAGTATCAGCGACCACTCCAAGCCTCATAGATTTTGGTGTCACACTGAGGGCAGAGATTTCCTGTGGTATGAACTGACAAGAGGTGAATGCTTTTTAGGACTCTGGGGCAGCAGGAAATTTCCTGGACTTGGGGACTGCCCATCGGCTCAACATACCAGTGCAGGAGCTAAGCCAGCCCACGCCCACAACTGTCTTGGACAGCTGTCCACTTGGTTCCGGGCAGATCCGGCAGCAGACATTGGTCTTGCAGATGAGGATGGAGAATCATGCACAGGACTTTATTTTCTATATTATTGAGTCTCCTCACATACCCCCTGATCCTCAGGCTCACTTGCTGTCTCAGCATAACCCTCCCGTGAATTAGAAGGAAGGGAGGGTCACTGCATGGTCCAGTCGTTGTAAGAAGGTATGTTTCTGGCTTGGTGGTCCGAACCCCCCGGGCTCTCCTGAAACCAGCAGCTGCTGAGGCGGAAGACCCCTCTTCAGGTAACCTGGAGCGTTCCCAAGCTGGCTCCAGCCAATAGGCACATGAATGCCCCGACCCAGTCCAGTCAGGGATGTGCTGGAACCAGATCTCTAGTTCAGGAGCAAACCAAGGGGGTGCCCAAGCAGTCTGAAGCTTCAGCAGCTCAGCCAGTTGGCAGATCCTGTTGAAGGGAAAGGCTCCAAAACAAGAACCCTTGGAGCCTAGTCTCAGGAGCTCAGAGACCACGTGTTGCTCCTCGCTGCCGATGTCTGAGGATTTGCACTGTGGTTTGGCCTCTGTTTGCACTAAAGATTCTTGTCATCTGGTGAAGGAGACTCTGAATCATCCCACTACCTCAGGAGTTGTCCCCAGAGGAAGGTTCAGTGGTAATTGCAGCATCCAAGCCTCTTGAAATCCCATCTGTCTACAAGTATTTGGAAAAGGTCTTCAGCAAGGGAAAGGCCCCAGCTCTTCCACCATACCAACACTACAGCTGTGCGATAGATCTACTGTCTGGTACTTGTCCTCTGCAGGGTCAGTTATACACGCTGTCAGGCTCAGAGAAGAGTGCTATGGAGGAGCGTATAAAGGAGGCTCTTCTGGAATTTATTTGGCCCTCCACTCTCCAGCCATTGCTGGCTTCTTATTCGTGCAGAACAAGGATGGGAGCCCATAGCCATGCATTGATTATTGAGGGCTGAATTGCACAATGTTCAAGCATCATTACCCTCCTCCACTCATGAACACGGCCTTCAAGATTCTGCAAGGGGCAAGAGTATTCTTGAAGCTAGACTTGTGGACTGCATACAATTTGGTTCACATAAAGGAGGGTGACAAGTGGAAGACTGCATTCAACACACCGACAGGGCACTATGACTACCTAGTCATGCCTTTTGGCCTTCCGAATGCACCAGCAATTTTCCGGGCCTTTATAAATGACATGCTCTGTGATGTTCTCTATATGTACGCCTTCGTCTAGTTGGACAACATCCTAATTTCTCTTTTTTTTAGACAGATTATACTCATGCACTTAAGATCCAGGCTCCAACCTGTTCCCCATCTTTTACCCACAGTCCTAACAATGCTGAATGACTGAAATTTTACTGAAGAAACAATTGTCAAAATATATCACACACAAAATGGTGCCCAGGGAAGGGTGTGAATCCGGTGGCCGACTTGTGTATCTTAATTTGTGAGGTTTCAAATCAGCTATAGTTGATGGGCAACCCCAGAAAATTTTCCGTCTCACTGTGAAACTAGGATGCAGATGACATTACTCTGAAAACAGTGCCCCCCTGAAATTATGGTGATAGTAATGCTGGAGTTTTAGCAGCAGTGTGAATGTTTCTTATGAGGAAGGAAGATGGGGCACTCTATACCCACCTGTCCCATCAAAATTGTGCTGATATTTGGTAAAAAGAATGACAACTGTTTTGTGAAGATCTTCATCTGATATTCTCAATATTTATTACTATTGTTATTATTGTTTCTTCTTTTTCTATTGGCAGTTTGTTGTCTTCTGCACTTTGGTTGAACATCTTAGTTGGGTGATCTTTCATTGATTCTGTTATGGTTATTATTCTATAGATTTATTGAGCATGTCCACAAGAAAATGTATATGGTGATATATACTGCATGCAGTTTGAAAATAAAATTTACTTTGAACTTTTAAACTAAAACAAGCTCATCTGGTCCATTTACTGTCTTATTGCCTACTGAGCTAATGATGAAATAATCTCCTCAGAAATTACGAGTGGAAAGAAAATTCCTCTCATGTCAATCCATTTTAGTAAATTAATGATGTCATTATGTCTTTTCATTTGAGTTTACTAAGCTTGTCAGACCTGGATGTCAAAATTGTCACAAACTAAAATGTGTTAATTAGTTAAAATAATGGTCCTTTGTAGATCGTGTTAATTTGTAGGAAAAGCACATTTTGGTGCAGCAGAATAGACGGGATACTGAAGTATTTTTAATCAGTTAGATTGAAGCAAAATACAATATATAATTTGTGCCAGGCTGTGGAATCTTTCTCCTATGTTCCAAACTGGCATTTCTTTTGAAGCTGCTCATCTGATGATAATCCTCATTTCCACAAATGGTGTAATATTTCACATTCATGAAGTATGATACTGGACCCAAATATAAGGAATTCCTTGGTGGGATGATGTTGTAATCTAAATTTCACTGTGGGCAAAAATATCTTGCTTTAGAAAGCTCTTTTGTGTAGTTCTTGATATGGCATTTAAATCCTGTGTATAATCTTAAATTCCATAGTGTCTGTATGAAGCTTGCCCATTCTCCCTATGACTGTCTAAGTTTCCGCCTATATCCCAAAAAGATGTGGGCTTGTAAGTCAATATACATCTGTAAATTACCCTTAGTATGTGGATGAATGATTCTGAAGTTGGGGAGGAGAGAGGAAATGAATTTGAGAGCGGTGACAGGAATAAGATGGTTAGCATGGAATTTGTCAAAAATGGGTGTTTGATAGCATAGATCCATGGGGCTGAAGGGCCTCTGTCCATCCATTTTTTGTATAACTGTAATATTACGACTCCTTTAGTCTACATTTTAAAAAATAATGCAATAATATTACGACTCCTTCCAGTGTTAGTTGCACACTCCTGTTTCCATACACCACACCTCACAGTAGAGAAATACTACTTTTTTAAACCCCTCGTAGTTGGCAAACAGAAGAGGATGAACTTAGTCCAAATGGCTGGGAGATCTCATGCTGTCATGCAGATGTCTGAAGGACTAGTTTGCCATCACTTTGTTTATGTTCATCTTTGAGTGTACCAGTATGAAAGGTGAAATCAATCAGAAAAGTGGGGTTTAACTAGCTGGGTCATGCTACCAAAACAGCAAAAATAACCAGTTGAGGAAAAAAAAGATATAGCTATTTTTGATATAGAACCTTATCACTGTCTCTACTAGGAAGGCTGGAAAACTGTTTCACAGCTACCACTGTATCAAACATCACACTGCTACTGGCAGTTCCTGCATAAAAATATGCCAGGAGAAGGTTAAGCCTACAATCTTAGTGGTAATTGAGAAGTGAAAAGAATGCCGCTGAGAATAGAACCATCAGCGTTTGAATGACCCAAAAGATCCAGACACATTTTACCAATTTCCATGAAAAATCCCAGCAATTTTTCCCAAATTCTACAGCAGGACCAAAGTATCTATAACAGAAAATCTTGAATTTTGCAATCAAAAATAATCATGACTCAAATGTGATTTTAATCACATTGTTCAACAATTAAAGGATCACAATACGTTTCTTAAGTGGACATAGTTCAACAGTTTTCATGGAAAACCCCAGCAAACTTTCACAAATTCTACAGCAGAACCAGAATTTTTGTAACAGAAAACCATGAATTTTGCCATCACAACTGATCAAGACTTGCTTGGGGTTTTAAAGTGGCAAGAAGAATCAGGAGGGTACCTGGACAAGTCAGAGTGACAGCAATATGTTGGAGGAGCAATGTGAGACATGACAGTTGAGGATTGGCTGTTGGAGATGGGTTTGGCAGTAAATTGGAGGGCAACAGTGAGAAACAACAAGCGTCAGCAGGAGCTGGATGAAGGGTTACTGAAGTTGAATGTGGTAGTGGGTGTTGGGGAACATCAGTGGGAGTCAGAAGGTGAGTGGTGGGAGATAGGTGGCTGCATATTAAAGCTGAGGGCACTGGGTGTTGAGCAGTTTTGATGGTGAATGTTGGCTGGTTTGCAGTGGGAATTGGGTGGGCACGCTGGGAGTTGATTGGGTACATGGTGGGTGTTAGGTAGGTGCTGCGGAGTTGAGTGGGTGGGTATGAGATGGGAACCAATGTGGGTGCAGCAATGGGAATTAGGAGACTGTGGTAGGGGTTGGGGCCATTGGTAGGAGCTGGGGCAGGAGTTGAAGGAGTGTGGAGATGGGAAGGAGTTGGGCGGGTGCCGGTAGAGATTGGCTTGCAATGGTAGGTTATTTCTACTAAGAGTTGAGGCCCAGAGAAGATAATGTGTGAGTTATGGGAGATGTGCTGTTCTGGAGGGGTGAAGGCAAAGAAGCAAGGGCGTGGATAATTGCAAGAATTGAAAGAAGTGATGATGAGAATTGTTGCAATGCTGGGAGTCCAGTCGAGTAGCAGTTGGAATCGCTGGTTAATCTTGGGAGAAATTGTTGGGAGTTGGAGCTAGAGTCAAAGTAGGTTAAAAGCACAAGTATGCAGTGGGTGTTAAGGGAGTGGGCAGTGGGAGTCGGTGGTAGCTGGTGTAAGAGAGGGGTGATGCTGGTGCTAATCGAGGGCAGCACTAGTGAAGGGAAGGGCTACAGCAATGGTCAATGACAGCGGGGGTAATTGGGTGGCTGTGGTGAGTTGCTTGGGATAATGGTGGAACATGGAAGTAGCTGCAATAAGAGTCAGGAGAAGAGCTGAGATCAGCAGAGCATAGGGTGGTGTCAGGAGAAATTGGTAGTCGATCTTTGGAGCTGGGCAGCCATTGTACTGAGCTACATTTAACTTGTGGAATTTCAACAATTCTGTGATACAGGGTGAATTTTGTAACATTAAATGTTGTTTTTCATTGGGATCAACATTAGTTTATTTGTGAAAGTAAGCTTGTCGCTATCTGTTGAAGTTTCTTCCCTGACAACTGCCTCAAAGCACACGATCTAATTGAACTATATAGTGCAATACTGGCTAAGCCCTCTATTGTTAGAAGTGCCATTGTTTGGAATGGATGCTGGACTGAGATAGCTGCCTTGTTGACTGATGTAAAATAAATAATGTCAGCGCCTGATCAAAAAGGAAGTTCTGCTGGAATCCTAGTCATATTCCTTTTCTAATGAACACCATTAAAATGGAAAATGTGGCCAGCAAACTCTTGTGATGGATATGAAATTGATAGTGTGCAAGTTAGTTAGTCATAGAAATGTACAGCACAAAACAGGTTCTTTGGCCCATCTAGTTCTTGCCGAACTATTTAAACTGCCTACTGCTATTGACCTGCACTGGGGGTTATCTCCATACCCCTAACATCCATGTACCTATCCAAACTTCTCTTAAACAATGAAATTGAGCTCGCACCCCTCACTTGCACCGGCAGCTCCTTCCACTCTCTCACAGCCCTCTGAGTGAAGAAGTTTCCCCTCATGTTCCCATTAAACTTTTCACCTTTCACCCTTAACCAACCTCTGTGGAAAAAGTCTGTTTGCCTTTACCCTATCTATACCCCTCATAATTTTGTATACCTCTGTCAATTCTCTTCTCAATCTACTATGTTCCAATCTTCCCTTATAATCTTTCAATCTTTCTTTATAACTCAGGTCCTCCAGACCTGAGGCCTCCTGACGAAGGGTCTCGGCCCGAAACGTCGACTGTGCTTCTTCCTATAGATGCTGCCTGGCCTGCTGCGTTCCACCAGCTTTTTGTGTGTGTTGCTTTAATTGCCAGCAGCTGCAGATTACCTCATGTTTGCTTTTTAACATCCCTGTAATATTTTTTCTGTACTCTTTCAACCTTCTTTACATCTTTCCTGCACACAATACTCCAAATTAGCCCTCACCGATGTCTTATACAACTTCACCATAATACCCCATCTCCTGTACTCAGTACTTTGATTTATGAAGGTAAATGTATCAAAAGATTTCTTTATGACCCTATTTACCTGTGCCACCACCTCCAACAAATAATGGACCTGTATTCCCAGATCGTTTTGTTCTACCACACTCCTCAGTGCCCTACCGTTCACTGTTAAGACCTACCCTGGTTGGTGCTACTGAAGTGCAACAGCTGTTACTTCTCTGCATTAAATTCCATGTTAGCACATGCCAGTTGTCATACCAGAACACAAATTAGCAAGAATTTTACTTCAAGTGTAATCTATTGAAAAGTAGTGAAAAGATGCCATAGAAATACTTATTTTTCTGTACTATCCTTATTGTGTTCTGGCCAGTACTGGTACCTGTGTGCATTGCAAAGTATCACTCATCACTGATTAAAAGCATCCAAGGGTTAGTGAAGAGCACAGTCACTGGAACTCAAGGGAGAGGAGAGTTACTGCATTTTGCAGAACTAACAATTGGTAAATGCAATCAGATGTTCCCCTGTTTTGTAGTGGTCAGATTTTTGGGAACAAAGCGCATGGAAATTAAGGATGCAGAAGATGTTTGATTGCTATGTCTCTGGAAAAATTTAAGTTCAACAAAATTGCCCTCAGATTCCATCTGTGCGTGCCTGCCTTTTATGTTTTATTGCCTGCAAGTCTATAAAATACATTATGCTCAAACCACTGATCTTATGAGGTAAGATGCACAATAGTGTTGATGTCGAGTGGAACCACACCACAATAGAGAAAATTTCACCACAGTAGGTTGCAGGAGACTGCTTAAATTTGAACTCATAATGATGTAGATATTACAGATTTTGTCCAAGAGCATTTTGCTGCAGGCAAACTTGTATTAGCACTTATAGAGAAGGAAAATACACATCTGATGTCCTGTCTTTCTGTCACGCAAAATTTACTATAATATATTATTTTACTGTAGCATCAAACTTTCCTTGCCACATTATTATCAAATACTTTAGGCATCTGCTATTTTTGGTCAAAAATAATCTGTAAAGTTTACTAATAGAATAGAGCCAAGTAATGGAGGTTCAGAATGAAAACACTATCTTCAGTCCTGTTTGAGATGTTAGCCTGAGGGCTCAAATCTAGCCTTTGGAATTCCAAGATATAAACAAAAAAAAGGTGTAAATGGACTAATTGTGAATGCACCAAGAGCTACAGCATTGAATGGAGTACTGTACTTGCAAAAATACAATGAATTGAATACTGTAATTACAATCTGTGATAAAAGACAGAAAATGCAATCTGTATACAAAGAGCAAGCAGCAGCCTAAGGAGCGAGATGGCTGGATTTTTACTGCTTTATAGACTATGTGTGAAGGCAACATATATGGGTAAGTTTTTAGTGAATATTTTGTGGCTTAAAATAGATAATTCATCACGATGGGATGATATATATTCCAGGCTGTACAAAGAAACAAAGGAGCCAAGTAGCTGATAGGTGGTGTCATACCCCACTCCCTCTGTTCGTAGATGGGTTTTCCCATTTGACAAAGATACCTTCTTTTAACACTTCGTTCAAACCACCTGATCACACTGCCCTGTCCAAAATGTGCACTTTGATATCATCAAAGGGGTGTCCCTTGTCCTTCAGATGTAGATATACAGCTGAGTCTTGACCTGAGGTGTTATCCCTCCTATGTTGGGCCATCCATTTGACTCACCCCTATACAGATCTGTGCAGTTCTCAATGCATTGAGTAGCATATACAATATTGCTCTGTTTATGTTTGGGTGTAGGATCCTTGGCGTGGACGAGTTTCTGTCTGAGTGTGTTTGTAGGTTTGAAAAACACAGTGGTTTGGTGTTTGTTGAAAATCCTTCTGAGTTTCTCTGAGACTCCAGCTGCACATGGGATGATTCTGCTTTTCCGTCTGCTTTGCTCCATACCTCTGTCTGTGGGGCTGATGTCCCTGCTGGTTTTTGTTGCTGTCTGGATGAAGGCCCGGTCAGGTAGAACTGAAGAAGCCTTTCAGATGAGTGGTGAAACGTTTTCTAGACAACACAAGTCCAGTTGCCTTGACTTACTGCTGCTTGATACCCAGTGACCTGGATGACTAAGCACCTTCATGGACATACTGTATATATTGTTGTTTAAAAAGGGAAGAAAAGAAAATGACAAATTTGATCCAACTTTGGTTCCGTGCCAAGATATCAAAATAATGGTTAAAGAGTGTTTTTGAGAACCATAGGCTGTTAACACTGAGTTTCCACAGGCACCGTGCTTAATGCCTTGCTTTTGTAGTATCTATTAGTGATGTAGACTAAAAATAGTTGACACTGTAACGATTGCAGGTGATAAAAAAAAATTGATTGAGGAGAAGATTGTTAGCTGAAGGATATAGATAGTCTGGTCAGCTGGGCAAAAACACTTCTAATGAAATTTAATGCACAGGTGTGCGTAGTAGTACACTTTGAGGGGTTTGACAAGGTAGGGAAATATTCATTAAATGGGAATATAATGAGGAATGTGAAGAAATTATAGAATAAGTTTGGAATATAAGTATATAGTTCCTTAAAGGTTGCAAGACAAACCAGTAAGTTGTTTAAAAAGGAGCATGGAATGCATTCTTTTGTTGACCACGAAATGGAATATAAAAGCTGATAGGGGAGATGGCTGATGAGAGTAGAGTTCAACCTGAAAATGTATATGCCACCAGTAATACCTCAGTTGAAAGACAGCCTGCAGTTCTATTTTCCTTCTCAGCCATTAACTTCTTGGGTTTGCTTCCACTGCATTTCTTTGCGTTGTGAAGTGACCGGTAAGGCCAGCGTGAGAACTGCAGACTCCTCCAGATCTGGGGCAGAATGCTCCTGATGGGAAGGGCCATTGGGATAGTTTGTTTCAGTTATTTATGCCTCACCTTTGTGTGCCAGGGTGGACTCGAAATCCACTCTGCCATCCAGAATGCTACATCTCTACTTGATGTGGTCATGGGCCAGAGACCGTTAAGAGTCAACAGGGATGTTGTGCTTTCTTGGGCAGGCTTAAGGATGCCATTGAATCCTTTTCTCATTCTGCCTGGATTTTTCTTCCTATGATGGAGCTCAGAATGGCCTGTTTCTTTTCAGTGGTATTGGCCATGTGCACGAGTTGAACTGTCCAAAGGAGATGGCTATGTGTAATTAGAACCTCAGTGCTTGTGCTGTAGGCTGGAAGATGACGGTCATATTGGTTCCCTTGTTCTTCAATTGGACTTTGAGTTTGCGGAAACAACAGTGTTGGTATATCTTCAATGCCTTGAGATGTCTGTTGTAGGCTATTCAAGTTTCAGAAGCATACAGGATAGTGGGGCTTCACTTCACCTGCAAGTCTGCTGGGGTCATCTATTGTGTTCAGTGCACCTGATGTGGCCTGCTCTACATTGATGAGACCCATCGTTACTTGGGAGACTGCTTTGTCAAGCACCTCCGCTCCATCCGCCATAAGTAAAATTTCCCAGTGGCCAAATATTTTAATTTCAATTCCCATTCCCATTTCGGCATGTCAGTCCATGGCATCCTCTTGTGCATGATGAGGCCTCCCTCAGAGAGGAGGAGCAGCCCCTTATATTCCATCTGGATAGCCTCCAACCTGATGGCACGAACATCAATTTCTCCTTCCGGTAAAATAAAATTCTCTTTCCCCTTCCATATTCTATTCCTCACTCTAGCCTCTTACCTCTTCTTACGTGCCTGTCACCTCCCATTGGGTCCCCTCCTCCACATTCCACTCCCATCAGATTCCTTCTTCTCCAGCTCTTTACCTTTCCCACCCACCTGGCTTCACCTATCACTTTCTAGCTATCCTTCTTACCTACCCCCCACCTCTTTATTCTGGGATCTTCCCTTTTCCTTTCCAGTCCTGAAGAAGGGTCGGCCTGAAATGTCAACTATTTCTTCAATTCCATAGATGCTACCCAACCTGCTGAGTTCATCCAGCATTTTGTGTTTGTTGCTAGGGATTGTTGCTGCCCAGTAGATCTAGACCACAGATTCTGTGTCACAATTCATCTTTATTTCCAAGCATCCGTTTCCTTAAAGGCAAAGGCTGTCTGAAAACCAAAAAAAAAAACATTAAAAGGCCATGTCCCAAATTAAAATAACCCTGTCAGCAGATGGTGTCCCGGCTGAAGTTCTAAAACTTCATCTATTAAGTCATTGTCCATATCTGGGATGGAGAGGACCGGCCAGAGAGCTTCAGGATTGTCTTCAGGAAAAGAAAAAAGTCTAAGTGTGGTAACTTTAGAGTGAGCAGCTGCTGTCTGGATCAGAGAAAGTCCTCAACAGAGTCCGACTCAGTTTATCTTCCTAGTGACCTGGTTCTTGCATTGTGAATGGATTCATCCACCGTGAGGCAGACGAGACTTATTATTCACTATGTAAAAGTGCTAAGGCCGAGGCAGAGTGCAGCTTCAGACACAGCCTTTCACAAAAAAGATAAAGATTCTGATTCCATCAACTGCCCTCAGATTTAGCTGCCTTCAGAAGTCTGTTTCCATCTTAAATTTTCCTAATGATAGGATGCAAGCCATGATCCAACCCAAGAGGTCCACAGGGGAGTCCCCAACAAAATTTCATTAGTGTTCACCAAACCTCCAATCTTTCTGCCTGACTGGACCTAATATACAAAACTAAGAAACTGTTCACTTTATAATGCTCCCACTCTGGAATCTGACCTCGTAATCAAGTTGTTTATTGCACATTTGGAGGGGTTTCAAGTTGTTATACACTGCTTTACTGAGAACGAAGAGCATAATCAATGGCCACAAAATGAAATTACCCTGGCAACACACACAAAATGCTGGAGGAACTCAGCAGGTCAGGCAACATCTATGGAAAAGAGTAAAGAGTCGATGTTTTGGGCCAAGATCTTCCTGCTGGATTGAGAAGCAAGGGGGAAGACACCAGAACAAAAAAAAGGTTGGGGGCAGGGAAGGAGGCTATCTGGAAGATGATAGGTGAGTGGGAAAGGGCTGGGGAGGAAGGAATCTGATAGGAGAGGAGACTGAACCATTGGAGAAGAGGAAGAAGGAAGAGACCTGGGGGAGGTGAAAAGCAGGTGAGAAGAGGTAAAAGGCCTAAGTGGGAAATAGAAGGGGGAAGGGGAGGTTTTTTTTTTATCATGGAGAAATTGATATTCATGCCATCAGATTGGAGGCTACCCAGACAGAAAATAAGATATTGCTCATCCGCCATGAGGGTGGCCTCATATTGGCACAAGGAGAAATTTCTCTGCCTAACCCTGTTCCCTAATACCACATTCCCCAACAGCAGAGGTTCACGGTAGGACCCTTGGAAATGTGGCACACTTCCCATCGTTTGGGACCCACCTTTCAGAGAAGGTAGACAGGAATGGAGAAAATCTTCACCACCCTCAGCGGACTCTCTGCTCACTACGTTTCAGGCTAGATGTGACTGCATTGCAGAGAATGCTAAGGAGTGTTATGGAGGTGTTTCTGGGACTGTGAAATTGCAGCTTGGAGGATAGTTTGGATAAGCTAAAGTTATTTTTATTGAAACAATGAAGGCTGAGTGGAAGGTTAATTGAGCTGTATAAAATTATGGGGAATCTGGATAGAGAAAATACTGATTCCCTTAGTGGAGTGATCAGTGAGATTAAAGGGGAATGTGGAAAATCCTTCACCTGGAAGTTGTTAAGGCCTGGAACTCAATTCTGCAAGTGGGTGGTGGAGACAGGAGCCCTTGTCTCATTTATACATTTATTCATGTATACTTGAAGAGCTATCACCCACAGAGTTAAAATCTAGTGCTGAAAGTTAGAATTAGGCAGAGATGCATTGGGCAGAATGGCCTCTCCTTGCTTTGTAAGTTTGTTGTTACTTTTTAAAGATTTTATTGTTTGTTTACAGGAAGCGAGGTGACTCATGACTTTGCAACATTGAAACATTTTTTTCCCCCAGTTCTAAAGTCTTCTGGTTAATCCACCAAGAAACAGAAGTCTCAGACATAGAAAGTAATGACTGCGAAAGTATTTAGCTAAATGCCAAAGTATTTAGATCTTCCATTGTGCTGTACACCTGTTGAAATCAATCTTGCTGAGACCATAAAAACCAATGATGGGATTTCTTCACAAAAACCTTGAAAGCATTTTTTCGGATGGAGGGTTACTCTGCCGGCTCCTATATACTATGGGCCTCCTCTGAAACAGCCAATGGAACAATTCAAAATACTGTACCTGAAATCATGACTTTGTTCTCTTTCAAAGAAGGTATTAGAGGTCTATGAACCATTTCAGCAGTTTCAAACATTAATCAAATATGACATAGAAAATGCTGTCACGACAGCAGCCCACCCACTAAAGGATTGTGGCTGATCAGTTTTTCAAAAGCAAAATAGCTGGAGCTTAATATTAATGGACATTTTGTGCAGTTGAAGCATACTTCACATAAAATGTAATGCTAACTATAAAGCAAATTAGGTAGAAGAAGGAGTTTGACTTGAATCGACATTTGAAGCAGTTCATCAGACGTCTGGTCTAAGATTCACATTAAATCAGGACTATCGTCTATGAAATACTAAAGTAAAACAGAATTTTCCAGCAGTAACAAGATTATCCCACAATTGTACTTTGGGGTTCTTGAGACAATTTTTTAACTGTGAGAAGTGGCATTATTCTTCCCTTAAATTAGAAATTTTTGGGTGAGTTAAAAAAAAAGTGCAGTACACTGTGAAAAAGTTTTAATTGCACTGTGTCCATTCAGCTAAACATTAACTGGTATAAAATAGTTAGAGGTTTTCATACCTTATCAGTAGAAGAAAAAATAGATTGATAATGCTTTATTTTTTTCCATTGTAATAATTTATACAGTACATATTCACAACATGGTTAAGGTTTTCCAAGAAATAGGAAAGTATTAGGATGATGAAGTATTCCCTATCAGTCTGTCAGAACTTACAGAACAAGAACAAAGGATTTCTTTAACCATACCTTTCTCACAGCACACGAGGGCAACATTTTTGTTTGTGTAATAGAATTGTGGCTTTGTCTTACTGACCATACTGACAATATTTAAAACTGAATCAGAGAAACTGCATCAGTACAAGCTCAGAAATCAAATTAGTCAACACGTTCCAGAAGACTGAGCTCACATCTCATCTGATTTTTTATCAGTAACTATCAGTAATCCTTGGTACTAATCATAAAACAAAAATATTAATGTATATGGAAAGAGGAAAATGTTGCGGTTCATGTGCCTTGTTATCAAAGTCACTTATCTCTGTAAATCATTTTTAAGTGATCAATGAATTTTTAATTGTAGAGAAATATGGGTACACAAAGTGTAACAAGAATCTTAGCTATGATCATTGCCTTTCAATTTCTGCCCTTTGGATATGGCTTAGTGTTTTCATGTAACCCAAAGGCCAAGACTCAGCTGACGGTCCCTCACTCACCAGGTCATCTGCTCTCTAACTTTAATCTTGTACATGAAGCACTTTTTATCATTGATTAAAATTTCCCCGACACCCTTATTTCATTTACTCAAGGTAAATATGTTTTCCACAGTAACAACAATATCTCTCAAAATAGGCAGGGCTCACAATTTAGTCTTGGAAAATTGTTTGCTGCTTCATCATTGGTAGTCCATCTTCATTGCTAAAGCCATGAACTCATATATTTCCTCTCTAAATCTCTTCATCTTTCCATTTGGCTTTTTTCTTTTCAGCTTTTAAAAACTCACTTCCTCAAGCCAGTGTTTAGTTATCTGCCTTAATATTTCAATGTGGGTCCAGGTTTAAAATGTAGTTTGATAACTCTCTAGTGAAGTGCCTTGGAAAGATTTTCTATGTACAAGAAATTACATAAATGAAAATTTGTATGATGCGCAAATTTCATCCTGTTGCCGCCAAGTCAAAAACAAATGAGAGGGCTATCTGAAATTTAAAACAGAATGCCTTTCAGACAATGATAATGCTGCGGAATGTAAAGGGGAGGTGGTCAGCATCCCTCTAATTTGGCAATGTCTGATGCTTTTGTGGCCTGACTGTTACATTCTGCCCACATCTGAATTTTGTTCAGCTTTTGCTGCATGTGGATAAGGTCAGCTTTGATTGCTAAGGCTTTGCAGATGAAATTGAGCGTTAGCACTAATCATTGAACATCTCCACCTTTGATGGAAGGAAGATTATTCATCAAGTGGCTGAAGATGGTTGGCACAGGACACTGCCCTGAGGAACTCAGAGGGGATATCCTGGATCTGGAATGATTGACCTTCTACAATGGTAACCATGTCCTTGGTGTTACCAGTGACTCAAACCATTAGAGTGCTTTCTTTTTATTCACATTGTCTTCAGTTTTACCAAGTGATTTGATACCACAGTTGATCAAATGCTGTTTTAATGCCAAGGGCAGTAGCTCACCTTACCTCTGGAATTTAGTGATTTGATTCATTTTGAGGCCAAGGAGGTGATGAGGTCCATTGCTGAATAGTCTGGGCACAACTAAAACTGGTTACACTGGACAACATTTTTTTTAATGTGTTGCTTCCGCAGATTTTTTTTTGTTTCTGATAGACTGCTTGAAGCTGAACGCAGATATAATTTCAGACTACTTAAATCACGTAGTAATTTGGAGAAACAAGAAAATAACTTCTATTGAATATAATGAGTTTTAATTGAACAACAGTGCTGACAATTTGCAATAGTTCAACAAAGCTAAAAATGTTTTAGAAACATCGAAAACCTGCAGCACAATACAGGCCCTTCAAACCTTAAAGCTGTGCTGAACATGTCCTTACCGTAGAAATTACCAAGGGTTACCCATTGCCCTCTATTTTTCTAAGCTCCATGTACCTATCCAGGAGTCTCTTAAAAGACCCTATCTTATCTGCCTCCACGTCCGTCGCTGGCTGTCCATTCCACGCACTCACCACTCTCTGCGTAAAATCTTTCCCCTGACATCTCCTCTGTATCTACTTCCAAACACCTTAAAACTGTGCCCTCTCGTGCTAGCCATTTCAGCCCTTGGAAAAAGCCTCTGACTATCCACAGGATCAATGCCTCTCATCAACTTATACACCTCTATCAGGTCACCTCTCACCCTCTGTCGCTCCAAGGAGAAAAGGCCAAGTTCACTCAACCTATTCTCATAAGGCATGCTCCCCAATCCAGACGACATCCTTGTAAATCTCCTCTGCACCCTTTCTATGGATCCTTCCTATAGTGAAGTGACCAGAACTGAGCACAGTACTCCAAGTGGGGTCTGAACACGGTCCCTATATAACTGCAACATTACCTCTCGGCTGTTAAATTCAACTCCATGATTGATGAAAGCCAATACACTGCATGCTTTCTTAACCACAGAGTTAACCCGCACAGCAGCTTTGAGTGGCCTATGGACTCGGACCCCAAGATCCCTCTGATCCTCCACACTGCCAAGAGTCTTACCATTAATACTATATTCTGCCATCATATTTGACCTACCAAAATGAACCACATATAATATATAAGAGGTCCTGTCCAGAGTCTTATAACAGAGCAGGATTGAAACCGTTCTTGTGTCTGGTGGTGTATGTTTTAAAGCTTATGTATCTTCTGCCAGATGGAAATCAGAGAACAGCGAAAGTCTGGAGTGTGAGGAGTCTTTGATTATGTTGTCTGATTTTCCAAGATGAGAGGTATAGACAGAGTCCATGATTTTTGTGAAGGACTAAGCTCTGTCCACACTCTCTGCAATATGGTGCTATGTTGTGGGAACAGTTGCCATACCAGATTGTGATGCATCCAGATGGGATGCGTTGACTAAAAATTGAGGAGGTAGAGGTGCTGTTGTACTTTCTTGGTTGTGATATATATGTGGTTGGACCAGGCCAGGCTATTGATGATGTTCACTTCTGAAAACTTGAAGCTTTCAACCCTCTCAACCTCAGAACCACACGTACAGACTGCAGTTGGTTTTGTTTTGCTGACACTGAGGGAAAGGTTGCTGTCATGACACCATGTCACTAGACTCTCTGTCTCCTTCCTGTACTCCAACTCAGCATTATTTGAGATACAGCCCACCATGACGGTATCATCTGCAAACATCTATATGGAGGTGGAACACAATCTGGCCACACAGTTGTGAGTGTATGGGGAGTAGAAGAGGGGCTGAGGACACACCCGTATGGGGCACCGGTATTAAAGATAATCGTGGTGGAAGTAATGCCGCCTATCCTTACTGATTGGGGCCTATTGGTCTGCATTCAAATCCATTATCCCCATTATCATTGAAGATGGAGAATGTTCTGGAGGCTGTCCTCTTGAAAACATTAAATTTCCACCAACATTCATGACTCAATGTTACTGCTAAGCTTTTCTTGATCCGTTGGTTATGACATTGGTTAGCTCTGTACAGTGACCACTGTTTACCGTTGCTTAGCATGCAAGTTGTCCTGTACCAGGCTGGTTCCTGATCATTTTTAGCATTCACTGATAAACCCAAGTTAGATGGATTCATCGGTTGCAAGAGGGATGTAAGGGCTGTTAACAGGGTGTGAGTGGACAGTAAACTGGAAATGGTGAGCAATTTGTGTACGCTGAGTGAGACTACAAAATATTCATGAAATCAGTTTAGCCGGCTAGTACCACAAGGGATCAAGTAAGGTTAATTTGATGTGGTTCTTTAATGCAAATGGTTTGAAATTTAAAAATAGGGAACTTTATTTTTAAATTTCAAACCATTTACAGTTTTACAGGGCACCAGCGAACTCACAGCTGTAGAAATGTTAAGTTTTGCTTTCCATTTTTAAAAAAATGATATAGTTGCATTGGAAGCTGTGTGGGGGTGGTTCACTGAATTGATTCCTGGAATAACAAGGTCAATATCTGAAGAAAAGTTGAGCAGATTATGCCTCAAGTCATTAATACTCAGGAGAATGACAAGCGATCTTACTTGCGGGCACTACAAGTGGGCACTAGCCTACAAAGTACCCTGGTCATCTTCAGGGAGCGGTGTCTCAGAAAGGCAGCGTCCATTATTAAGGACCTCCAGCACCCGGGGCAAGCCCTTTTCTCACTGTTACCATCAGGAAGGAGATACAGAAGCCTAAAGGCACACACTCAGCGATTCAGGAACAGCTTCTTCCCCTCTGCCATCTGATTCCTGAATGAACATTGAACCCTTGGACACTACCTCACATTTTAAAATATACAGTATTTCTGTTTTTGCACATTCTTAATGATCTATTCAATATATGTAATTGATTTGCTTGTTTATTTATTATGTTTTTATTTAATTTATTATTTTTTCTCTCTCTGCTAGATATGTATTGCATTGAACTGCTGCTACTAAGTTAACAAATTTCATATATTTAAAGTTAGTGAGGTGTATTGACAGAGTGGAAGCTGAGATGTTTCCACCAGACAGGTAATGTAGAACTGATGTGTTAGAGGAAGAGTCAAACATTTAAAGGGTGAATGAGGAAGAATTAATTCCCTCAGAGGGTGTGAATAACTGGAATTCTGTGCCCCAGTGACAGTCTTTCAATATTTTCAGCATAGGGATAGACTGGATTTTGAGATGCAAGGGAGTCAAGAAGAGAGGGTGTCGGAAGATAAAGGCCCAAAGATTGAAGTCCCCAGGCTGGCTTGTCTGGAGTTAGAGGCCCAATGACTGAGTCTGGGCAAGGGACTGGAGTTTGGAGGCCCGATGTCTGAGAGTTTGGTGCCAAGGACTGGAGGCCCTGAGGTGGCCTGTTCTGAGGCTGGAGGACTGCCTCTATGTGTAGGATGGGTGGGAGGATGGGAAAAGGGCTTGCTTTGCTGTTTTTGTTTTATTTTGTTGGGGGGGGCGGTGTGTGTGTGTGTGTGTGTGTGTGTGTGTGTGTGTTCGTTCATTCTTTTTGAATAGTGGAGAAGTTGATGACTCCTGCTTTTGATCAAGTTCAGGTTTATTGTCATCTGACTGTGTATCCACTAAATATATATCACACATGGTACATAAAACAAAATATTGCCACAAAAAAGTGAATAACATATAAAATATAATTTTAAAGTGCATGTAGTAGTGCGTAGCACAGGTAAAAAGCTCGCTTTTCTAGTGATAAGACCGTGGTGGTGGCAGGGTATTCATTAGTCTCACAGCCTGAGGGAAGAAACTGTTACCCAGACTGGCAGTCCTGGTCCTGAAGCTCCTGTACCTCCTACGTGATGGCAGTGGGTCAAAGAGATTGTGAGGTGGGTGGTAGGGATCCTCTACAATGATTCAGACTCTTCAAATACAGTGCTCCTGGAAAATGCCCCAAATGGGGGAGGGAATGAATCCCGGTGATCCTCTCAGTGGTTTCTACTATCTTCTGTCTTGTGATATGAGGCCTTGCAGCTTCCTACAGCTACACAATGATGCAGCCAGACAGAACACTCTTAATGGTACTTCTTGTATAAAATTGTTAGAACGGTGGTGGAGAGCCTTATGTGGCTCAATATTCTCAGAAAGTGTAGACGCTGCTGTGCCGTCTTGACTAATGAGGAAGCGCCATGGGTCCAGGTTAGGTCCTTTATGTGCACACACAGGAACTTCATGCTCTTCACTCTCTCCACAGCAGAGCCATTGATGTGCGATGGAAAGTGGTTGACCAGTACATTCCTGAAGACCAAAATAATCCATTTTGTCTTGTTCACGTTGAGACTCGGATTGTTGTTCTCACACCATTCGACAAGCCTCTCTCCTTCCCCTCTGTAGGCCAATTCATCGTTGTTGCTGATGAGGCTAACTACTATTGTATTCTCGGCTATTCCTTATGAAAGGGGCTTCAGCTGAATTTCCCATTGGGTTTATTGCTGATGTTCTTGATTTGTAGTTTCTATCCACCACAGCCAAAAATGTTTCACTGTCACTCTTTTTGGGAAAAGTTGCTCGGACTTCCGAGCAAGATGGTGCTGAGCTGCGATGTCCATCGATAACGTGGCCCAGACTTGGTTGTTTCTGGGTTCATAGCGATGATAGCGTAGTGAGTTGGGTGTCAGGTTAGGGTTTAGTAACAGGAATGAGGGAGAAGTAGAGGTCAGATGAGGTAAATGAAGAGTCAGCAATCCAGGAGTTGAGTATGCAGGTGCTGATGAAGCCAGTGACTCCCAGGTCGATCATCTCAAGTCCCCAGGTATCCAGGTCCCAGATCAGAGGTTAATACACATGTCTCCATATACAACTTTGAGAATTATTTTCTTGTGGACATGCTCAATAAATCCATAATAGAATAATAACCATAACAGAATCAGCGAAAGACCGCAGCAACTTGGGCATTCAACCAGCATGCAAAAGACAGCAAACTGTACAAATACAATAAGAAAGAAAGAATAATAATAAATAAATAGACAATAAGCATCAAGAACATGAGATGAAGAGTCCTTGACAGTGAGTCCATAGGTTGTGGGAGCTTTTCAATGATGGGACAAGTGAAGTTGAGTGAAGTTATCCTCTTTAGTTCAAGAACCTGATAGGTGAGGGGTAATAACTGTTCATGAACCTGGTGGTGTGAGTTCTGAGGCTCCTGTACCTTCTTCCTGATGGCAACAGTGTCATGTCCTGGGTGGTGGGGGACCCTGATGATAGATGCTGCTTTTCTATGGCAATGTGTCATGTAGATGTGCTCAATGGTGGGGAGGCTTTACTCATGATAGACTGGGCCATATTCACTACTTTTTGTAGGATTTTCCTTTCAAGGGCATTGGTGTTTCCATACCAGGCTGTGATGCAGCCAGTCAGTATACTCTCCACCACACATCTATAGAAGTTTGTCAAAGTTCTAGATATCAAGCCAAATCTTCACAACCTTTGAAGGAAATAAAGTTGCTGCATGTTTTTTCATAATTGTACTAATTATTGAAACATATAAGATTATTAAGAGATTGGACACATTGGAGGCAGGAAGCATGTTCCCGCTGATGGTTGAGTCCAGAACTAGAGGCCACAGTTTAAGAATAATGGGTAGGCCATTTAGAACAGAGATGTGGAATAACTTTTTCACCCAGAGAGTGGTGGATATGTGGAATCCTCTGCCCCAGAAGGCAGTGGAGGCCAAGTCTCTGGATGCATTCAAGAGAGAGTTAGATGGAGCTCTTATAGATAGCGGGGTCAAGGGATATGGGGAGAGGGCAGGAACGGGGTACTGATTGTGTATGATCAGCCATGATCACAGTGAATGGTGGTGCTGGCTAGAAGGGCCAAATGGCCTACTCCTGCACCTACTGTCTATTGTCTATTGCCTATTAACATGCTGGGCCCAGTACAGATCCTCCATAATGATGACACTGAGGAATTTAAAGTTGCTGAGCGTCTCCAGCTCTGATTCTCCAATGAGGACTGGCTTATGGATCTCCAGTTTTCTCCTCCTGAAGTCAACAATCAGCTCCTTTGTCTTGCTGACATTGAGTGAGATGTTCATCCCGATTTTCAGTCTCCCTCCTGTATGCTGATTTGTCACCACCTTTGATTTGGCCAAAGACAGTAGTGTCATCAGCAAACTGAAAAATGGCATTGGAGCTCTGCTTAGCCACACAGTCAAAAGTGTAAAGTAAATAGAACAGGGGCTTACATCATTGTGGTGCACCTGAGCTGATGGAGATTGTGGAGGAGATGTTGTTGTCAATCTAAACTGACTGAGGTCCGCAAATGAGGAAATCAAGGATCCAATTGCACAAGGAGGTTTTGAGACCAAGGTCTTGAAGCTTATTGATTAGTTTTGTTGAGATGATGGTACTGAGTGCCGAGCTGTAGTCAATAAAGGCCATCCTGATATATGCACCTTTGCTGCCCAGGTGTTCCATGGTTGAGTGATGAGCCAGTGAGATGGCTTCTGCTGTGGATCTTTTGCTCCAGTAGGCAAATTGTAGCAGATCTATGTTGCTTCTCATGCAGGAGTTGATATGTTTCATCACCACAACCTCTCAAAACACTTCATCATAGTGGATATAAGTGGATGATAGTCACTGAGGCTGGTTACCACATTCTTCTTGGGCATCGGTATAATTGAAGTCTGCTTGAAGTAGGTGGGTACCTCAGACTGCCGAAATGAGAAGTTAAAGATCTCAGTGAATTCTTCTCTGTGTCCTGAATTCAAGGCCTAAAAGTCAAACTTTTGATCAGAGGGTCAGAGGTTCATACCCAGAGATTAGCAAAGTCCAGAAGGCGGAGTCAAATATTAAGGTCCAGAGCTCAGTGAGTGCAGAACTTGTACGTTCAAAAGTCAAAGTTCAAAGTAATCATAAACAACCGTGAGATTCATTTTCTTGTGGGCATCCACAATAGAACAAAGAAATACAATAGAATCAATGGAACACTATGCAAAAACATAGGCTGACAAATAAACAACATGCAAAAGAAGACAAGCTGTGCAAATACAAATAAAAGTAAATAAATAATATTGAAACATGAGTTGTAGAGTGTTTGAAAGTGAGTCCATAGGTTGTGGAATCAGCTCAGCATAGAGACAGGTGAAGTTAAGAGATGAGTGAAGTTATCCATGCTGATACAGGAGCTTGATGGTTGAAGAACAGTAACTGTTCCAAACCTGCTTGTGTGGGTCCTGCTGCTCCTGTACCTCCTTCCTGATGGTAGCAGCAAGAAGAGACTGGATGGCAGGGAGTCCTTGATGATGAATGCTGCTTTCTTGTAGCAGTGCTTCTTGTGGATGTGCTCAGTGGTGGGGAGGGCTGTATCCACTACTTTTGGCAGGCTTTCCTGTGCACTGGCCTTTCCATACCAGGCTGTGATGTAACTAGTCAGGGTACTGTCCACTGTGAATCTATATTTAAACATTTTTGATGACATGCTGAATCTGCGCAATTAACTAATAAAGTAGAGGTGCTGCCACGCCTTCTTTGGAATGGCACTTATTGCTCACCGATTCATCACCACCTTTGATTCGGTCAGTGTGGTGTTGTCAGCAGACTTATATATAACATTGGATCTGTATTTAGTCTCACATTCATAAGTATAGAGCAGGGGCTAACCACACAGCCTTGTGGTGCCCTTGTGCTGTCGGTAACTGTTGAGATGTCGTTGCCAATCCAAACTGACTGGGGTCTGCTAGTGAGAAAATTGAGGATCCACTGCACAAAGAGGTATTGAGACCTAGGTCTTGGAGCTTATTGATTAGTTTCGAGGGGATGATAATATTGAACGCTGAGCTGCAATCAATGAAGAGCATCTTGATGTATGTATCTTCACTGTCCAGATGTTCCAGGACTGAGTGAAGAGCCAAAATAATGGTATCTGGTATTGTCCTGTTGTGACGTAGGCAAATGGAAGTGGATCCTCAGGCAGAAATTGATACGTTGCATGATCAATCTCTCAAAGCACTTCATCACTGTGGATGTAAGTGTTACTGGTTGACAGTCCATGAGGCAGGTTACTACATTCTTCTTGGGCACTGGTGTGATTGAACCCCACTTGAAGCAAGTGGGTATCTCAGACTGCCAAAGCAAGAGGTTAAAAAATGTCAGCAAACACTCCAGGCAGTTGATTAGAGCAGGTCTTCAATACCCGGCCAGGTACATCATCTGGGCCAGGTGCTTTCTATGGGAAGATGTTTTCACATCAGTCTCGGACTAAAATCACAGGATCATCGGGGGCTAAGGGGGTTCGTGAAGGTGCCTCCATGTTCTGTTGGTCAAAGCAATCATAAAAGGCATCAAGCTTATCTGGGAGCGAAACCCTGTTGTCACATATTAGAACTAGAATTAGCATTAGAATTTTATTTCTTACATCCATCTCACATCATGAGGGTGTAGAAATCTTTATGTTGTGTCTCCATCGCTATGTACCAGCAAAAAGAAAGGGAAATGTGGGAGGGTATTACCCAAACACTAAGATTGTATACATAATTGGTTTGTAGGCATGTATGTACAGTCAGATATGCAATCAGATCAATGTGTATTGATAAATCTGGTGGCCTGGTGAAAGAAACTGTCCCAGGGCCTGTTGGTCCTGGCCTTAATGCTGCAGTACTGTTTGCCAGACGGAAGCAGCTGAAACAGTTTGTGGTTGGGGTGGCTGGAGTCCCTGATGATTCTCCGGGCCTTTTTTATTCACCTGCTGCTATAAATGTCCTGAAGAGAGGGAAGTTCATTCTCACAGATGTGTTGGGATGTCCATACCACTCTGTGTAGTGCCCTGCGATTGAGGGTAGTACAGTTCCTGTACCAGATGGTGACACAGCCAGTCGGGATGCTCTTGATGGTACCCCTGTAGAAAGTCCTGAGAATTTGAGGATTCATGCCAAACTTCTTCAGTGGTCTGAGATGGAAGAGGCACTGTTGTGCTTTTTTCACCACACAGACGATATATACAGTCCAGGTGATCCTCGATGATGTGTACACTGAGGACTTTGAAACTACTCACCCTCTCAACTACAGTCCCATTGATGTCAATAGGGGCTAACCTGTCTCCGTTCTTCCTGTAATCCATGATCAACTCATTAGTTTTTTTTCAACATTGACGGAGAGGCTGTTTTCTTGGCACCATTGTGTCAGGGCACTGACTTCTCCGTAGTTTGCCTCATCATTGTTGGGTGTTGTGTCATCTGCAAATTTCATCAGCAGACAGGAGCTGTGTGTGATCACAATGTCATGGGTGTACAGGGAGTAGAGGAGGGGAGTCAGGACACAGCCCTGGGGGCTCCTGTGTTGAGGGTCAGAGGGGCAGAGGTAAGGGTGCCCATCCTCACTACTGGGATCCAGCTGCACAATGCAGGGGGCAGGCTGAGATCTTTCAGCTTCTTGTCAAGCCCGGGGGGTAATTATGGTGTTGAATGCTGAACTGTAGTCCAAGAACAGCATTCTAATATCCCTCTTCTCCAGGTGAGTGAGGATGGTGTGTAGAGCTGTGGCTATGGCGTCACCTGTCAATCGGTTGTGTCTGTAGGTGAATTGCAGGGGGTCCAGTGGGGGTGGAAGCATGCTGCAGATGTATCTTTAACCAGGCTCTCAAAGTGCTTGCTTATGATTGAGTTGAGTGCAACAGGATGCCAATCATTCAAACGGATGTCACTTGATTTTACTTTGTAGGAGGAGATGGCTTTCAAACCCTGCCGTAGTTATGAGCATCCTTCTGTTATTCCAGTTTGGTGCTGAATTGCCACCTCACAGGTGAGATGGCTTTCTAGAGGTCACACCCAGACCTGAGCATCACTGATCTAGCCCTTAGCTGATTGTGGTCCTCTTGGTTCATCCAGGTCTTCTGGTCGAGGAAGACTCTGAAATGAGTTGTGGGGACACACTCATCCACAGCTGTCTTCATTCAGGTCCTCCGATGGATCCTTGATCATTGCCCCCGTCCACCTGCTCAAGGTAATCCTGTAGCTGCTCAGAAGTACACTTCTTAAAGGGAAGTTAAGGATGGAAGGCCAAAGGTCAAAGTCTGAAGTTGTCTAGAAGTACAGGCGCAAAGGTTGAAGCCTCTAGAACAGCTTGTTCGGAGGTCAGAGGTACAATGACTGAGATTCCTGACCAGGGACTAGGGGTTAGACACCTGATCTCTGAAAGTCCGGGGCCAAGGGCTGGAGATCCAGAGGCGTTCTGACCTGGGGCTGGATGCCTGTCTGTCTGTTTGAGAGTGTGTGGGTGGGAATTGCTGTTGATGCTGCTTGCATTGTTCTGCTGAGCATTGTGGGCATAGTATATTGGTGCTGGAATAGGTAGCGAAGCTTGTGACCTGCCCAAAGCACACCCTTGCATGTGTTGCTTGTTAATGCAAATGATGCATTTCACTGTTTGCGGTGGATTCCAGTTAATTGGGACACATCGGGGCCAGTTTACTTTGGCTCAATTAAGCAGCTGTGCCGAATAGTCAAAGTTTCATCGATAGTTAAAAAAGTATAATAAAGACAAACTTCTGTTTAACTGAATTACATATTATGTATTTAAATTAATTATAAAACAAATTGGAACACTGCAACAGTACTATAAAACGGTAGTTCTTTATAGGGTTTAATGGCCACACAGGTGCATTTGACTGACACTAGTTAGAAGCTTTGGCAACAGTGTTCTGTCCCAATTAAGCTATACAGTTTCCCAAATAAATGAAGGAAATCCCGGCTATTTTCTCATTGAAGTTTTGTTCTTTAAGAGTTGTCCCAAATAAACAGCTGTACCAATTAACCAACGGTCCAATTAACCGGAATCCACTGAATTTTCATGTACAGTGTGGTGGCACAGTAGCATTGTGGTTAGCACAACAGTTTTCAGTACCAGTGACTTGGGTTCAATTCTCGCCGCTGCTTGTAAGGAGTTTGTATGTTCTGCCCGTGACCAAGTGGGTTTCCTCTGGGTGCTCTGGTTTCCTCCCACAGTCCAAAGATATTCTGGTTGCTAGGTTAATTGGTCATTGTAATTGGTCCCATAATTAGGCTAGAGTTAAACTCAGGTATTGCAGAGTGATGTGGCCAGAAGGGCCTATTCCCCATGGCAAGGCTTTGCTAATCAGTGTAACCTTTCAGTTTTAGTTTCATCCATACAAATCTTTTCTCCCTTCTGTGATATTTCTGTATGATATGGAGACCATTTCAATTTCACTTTTGTAAAAATACATCCTAGTACTTTGTTGGTTTTTAACCAATGTTGCTGATTTCTGGTGAAATGTCTTTGAACTGAAACATTAATTCTGTTCTTTCTTTCCACAGATGCTTCATGACCTGTTAACTACCAGCATTTTCAATATGCTGATATTCTTGATGTGTGTGTCCTTTTCCTCCATGTCCTTTTGCTTCCCTTACAACCAACATGTGGTTTTGTCATTCTTGCTGCCAAAGTGCACCCACCATCCCACTCTCAGCTAGACTGAAATTCATTTGCCAGTTACAATTGAAAAAAAATCAACCAACAAAAGTAAAAAGAAACATTAGTGCATTTCTTTGTTGAATTTTTCACTCATAGGATAACTTTTGGAACAGCCTCAGTGCCCAGCTAATAACATGTTGAACGGAGTATGAGGCACAATCAGTGTTAACCTAAGTGACTGTTTATGGCTTCCAGACTTAATATAACAAATATGGCTCTCACTTCTGATTAATAGCAGCAGATTTGTAAACATTTATCTCTGAGCCATAAATAATTTACAAATATAAGATGTGCTAATGAAAACATTTCTGATGTTGAGATGCAATTACTAGTTTGTTGTATCGGACAAAGTGAGACACTTTGTACAGAAATTATTCAGTGTGTAACATTCTGCTGGGAACTCACTGGCCCTTTGGTACACCAGATGTGATCATATTTTTAGGCAATCCCTCCGGACTTAGGATCTCTGGTGTTGTGGATTCTAAGGTGACTGATGAGGCTGATGTTGGCTATTCTGCTGATGGAGCAGGAGGTGGCTAATGGTGCAGTCAGCTGGATACTTTGTGAGGTGCTGCACAGCTTGTCTGTTACATAGCACTTCTGTTTGTTCCAGTTACATGGATTTGCGATCCTCAATACCATCCCAAATGCTCCTTCTCCATTTTGAGTCCATATTGGCCCCAAAGTTATTGAGATCATTGCAATTTTTTTCAAGGATGTCTTAAACACAGTCTTCCTATTCCCACCTTCCTGCAAAGGGTGTCTGAGGAGTCCTTGTGTGTTCAATGTGTAACTGGGACCTAAAAGCTGGGGATATTAGCCAGATGGAGGACACTGGGTATCATATTCTTCCAGTAGATTTGGAGAGATTCTCAGAAACATCATTGATGGTAATTCTTCAGCGTTTTGAGGCACCTTCTGTAGATTGTTTAGGTCGCGGAAGCACATTAGAGACAAGGGATCATAGCTGCGCAGTAGACCATGAGCTTAGTGACAGATCCTGAAATGACAAATGGCTGATTTGGGGGACTGAAGATAGTGGTGAACGTACCAATAAATATCCCATACCTGCACTGTTATCATTGTGATCACAGGGCGATATCCATCATAGTATTCACTCAATCAGTTGTACTGATAACAAGGCCTCTCTTTTTGATATTGTACACTTGTAGTTTGGAAAACACTATCGATAGAATCATACCTTTACCAAGTCTGGGCCACAGGAGTCTCCAGTCCACCCAGAATACCATGTCTTTTAAAGGGTCTTGGAAATGTCCAAGTAAGCTATTCAGTCATACTGCTACCATTATGGAAAAATAAGGAAAAAAATAAAACAGGGCAAACCGTCAGTCATCGGCCTAGGAATTGGATTTTGACGGGTTGACCTTGCAAAGTCCTCTTCATAGACTTCTGGGAACTGCTGTCTACCTTGTGGAAAGTGTCCCACAGATTATTCATGGAACAACCTGGTGTGGTCGAGCTCACAAAATCATACTTATAGACAATGATATAGACTCCTCCCTGGCCACTAGCAGGACAGACCCAGCAGAAGTTGAAGCAGAACAGGAGACATTAATGTCCTCGGCACTGACTCTAGAGACTATGGGGTGGCTCAGTAGTGCAGCAATTTGTCCTGCTGTCCCACAATTTGACCCTGCCATCAAATGCTCTCTGTATGGCCATGTGAGATACCTTTGTCCATTTCGGTTTCTTCCCATGTCCTCCCATGACCCCACAGTGTAAAATGGTGGCAAAAAGAATGAGAAAGAAGTTGATGAACACGTGTGAGAGAGAACAAGCAGCAGGAATGCATAAGATATATGTCAATAAGGAGAGTGGGAGTGGGACCAATGGAATTGCTCCCCATTGGCCTGATGAGTTAAAGGCACTTGTATGTATAAGGTAAACAAAGCAGCAGGGCAAACGTGAGCAAGGAACTCTCTTCTGATTACCACCTAGCATCCTTCCTAAACCAATAACAAGTGCTCCCTAATACTGCTTGGAAGAAGCACTAAAAATAGCAAGTTCAGAGAATGTATTCCTACGTTTGGGGGAGAATCTGGGGGAACCATGTCCATCACTAGACTGGCGTTGTACCTCCTCTCCAAACTGGGCTGAGTTCTGCAGGGCTGGGCTACCAGACATGGTGTCTGGTACTGAACCAACAGGGTCTCGGGCAGACCTCACCAATGTACTTGTGGCAGATGCATCTGTGTATGACAAGCTGGTGGAAGTGAATCTCTTCTTCACTCTCTCTAATGCTCTTATATCCTCCTTGTACAGTCCCTGTGGATATTAAATCTCATTTTCATAGTAAGGACACCCTACATTCTTTTAAGAGGCGCAAAAAACCATGCTGATTGGGATAGGCAGGAAATATCAGGCAGCTCAGAAAGGATCTCCATGAGGTGCTAACCTCTAACATTATAGTGCAGTTTATGCCTCACTCTGCTGTTACCACCATACCAGTGACTGAAACTTGGTTCAGTGAGGAGTGCAGAGTCATACTGATCGCACATTGAGATGATGAGGTGGTAGCCTAGTGAACCTGCAGCTTGGGATGATGTATAAGCTAAAGGGGCTGCAGTGGGTAGAGCAAAGTAATCTCACAGAATGGTCAGACTGATCCATCAATGCTGTACATTGAAATGTGCAGCAAAATGTGTCATTTGCAACAAACAGAACAATCTGAGGATGCACCGGGGGCAGCCCATTAGTATTGCTGTACATCGTAGCACCAATGTAGCATGCCCAGAGAGCTCCACAGTCAATTTTCAACGAGCAACAGCAGCAAAACAAGCCCCTTTCCCACCTCCTCCCTACCACCCTTATACACAGACGGACTTCCAACCCAAGAGCAGGCCACCAACCTGCTGACTCACAGGTATGAGGTCAGATGGTACAAAGGAAGATGGGCAACATTATTGCAGGAGTTCCTCAAGACAGCCTCTCTGGTCCAACCATCCTTAGCTACTTCATGAATGGCCTTCCTTCCATCAGAAGTAGGGATGCTGTCTGGTAATGGTTCAATTTCGAATCCATTTGCAATGCTACAGCAAATGAGGTGCTCTGTGCTTGTACACAGCTAGTCATAGAGTTGGAGTATTGCATACCATTTTGGTTGCCCCATTACAGGAAAGACATAATTAAACTGTAAGAAATGTGGAGGAGATTTACAAGGATGCTGACTGAACTCAAGGGACTGAGCTATTAGTTACAATAACAGCATTTAAAAGACATTTGGATAAGACCATGGATAGAGGGGTTTGGAGGGATATGGATCAAATGCCAACACGTAGGATTAGGTTGGTTGGCACACTGGTTGGCATGGATGAGTTGGGTCAAAGGCCTGTTTCCATGCTGTATTACTCTGTGACTGTAGACAACATTCAACCATGGACTGGTAAGAGAAGCTTCAGTTAATATCCATCTCCAAGAAGACAGAATTGAAATGCCCACCCTTGATAATCAATGGCATTACCAATGCTGAATTCCTTTCTATCAGCATCCTCGAGGACACTGTTGATTAGAAAGAAAATGAGACCAGCAACTTAAATGGCACGGCAACAAGAGCAAGTCAGGGTTTGGTTATCTCTGATGAATGACTTGCCTTCTGTCACGCAAACCCTTTCCACGATCTACAAGTCAGTAGCATTATGAAAACCTCTCCACTAACTTGAACGACTCCAACAGCTCTCAAGAAACTCGGAACAATCCAGGACAAGGCAGCCTGCTTGATCGGTGCTCTACACTCGAGAGGTGAGTCACTCGCCACATGTACCTGGCCCCTGACCTGCTTTTCCAAATTCATTTCCTCCACCATTGTCATGCTGTTGCTGCAGCTACTCCCAACCTGTGGCATCTGATGACACGGCAGCCAATGTATGGAAAGACCTTCACCTGCAGATTCCCGTCTATGGTGCAGAGCATCCCAATTTGTTTTGTTTTGCTAGACCATCATCAATGCTAGATCTAAATCATGGACTTCACTGTTCGAAAAGCATTCAGAATGTGCCTTATCAGATGACTACAATCATTCTAAAAGACAGAACAATTGCTTCAACGGCCTTTGAAATAAACAATAGAATTGCACGTTTCAACAAAGCCCAGATCCTGAAAAGTAAGTGAACAACAACAGACAATCATTGCCATCCTATATTAGAAATCTGTTTGTGTTCTGCTTTTGGAACCGTAGCAATCTTTCTGGTGATGGGACTTCCATAGTGCTTTTGGGATTGAAGATCCAGGACTTTAAACAAGGAACAATGAAAGTACATTTACAGTATGTGCCAAGTCAGGATGACATGTGACTTGGGAAGGAATCTATAAGTACTGTTCCCAGTGTTAGAGGCAATAGGACTGTGAGTGTGCCTTTATCAGAGAATTACAGTCAATCTAGAAGGCAGAACTGCCTAATGTCACAGTTTTGTGAAGTTTGGTTGAACTAATTAGTGAAAAACTGCAGTGCATTTCGTTGCTGACTCACACTGAGGAAACAGTGCACTAGTGCTAGATGACATGAAACTTTAACTATAGTTATATGTATTGAAGTACAGTTAAAAAAAACATTGTTTTGCATGACACAATGTGCCAGATTGGTGGCACTGATGCACTTCCCTGGCCATAATGTCTATATCATTGGACCAGGACAAGTTATTGGTGATGTTTACACCTAGGATCTTGAAGTTCTCAATAACCTCCTCCTCACCACCATTGATGTAAACAAGAGCATGTGCAACACTTCATTTTCTGAAGTCAATGACCAGCTCTTTTGTTTTGCTGTCATTGAGGTGAAAATTAGAGTGATGGATTTGGGGTCGAGCAAGACTGGCTGCTTTGCCCCAGATGGTGTTGCCTGAATTGCATAAATCCAGAGAAATGAAGCATCTCCATCCATCCTGATGTGCTTCTTCATTGCACATAAGAATGTGAGAAAGTAAGAGCAGGGTTAGGCAACTCATCCCCTCAAGCATGTCAGTGTTGTGGGACATCTTTGGGAAGTCAAAAGATGAATGAATCACTGTAGTATACTCAACCTCTGACCTTCTTTTCCAGACGTTGTATTTAAATAACTGATCCAGTTAATTTTCTGACCACTGATGAGCAACAGGATGTTGATGGGGTGGGGGTGGGGGGTGGGTTCTCTCAGATGATCTGAGTGCCAAGGGTAAATACTAAGTTGCCTGGTACTTGATTGGTGTGAATGTAACAAGTTATAAGCCTTTGTCTGAATGCTATCATGTCTGTTTAAATATAAGTTCCTTGATTTTCTGACAAACGTTGAATGGAACTTAACATTGTGCAATAATCAATGAACATCCCCACTTTCTAAAGCAGGTCATAGATGAAGCAGTTGAATGTGGTTTGGCAGGAGCTCTGTGTTGAGGTACTTCTGCAGTGATGTCCTATGGCTAATGAGTAACCTACAATAACCACAATTATTTCTTTTGATGAGGCATGAATCACGTTACTGAAATGTTGTTTTCCTTTGATTCTTATTGACTTCCATTTTACCGCAATTAGCTAATGGCAAAGTCAAATGATGTCTTGTTGTCAATGGCCACAACTTGGACCTCAGTTCTTTTTGTCCATATTTGGATGAAGGATGTACTGAGATCTGGAGTTCAGTGGTGCTAGAGAAATTCAAGCAGAATTCATTGAGCAGTTTATTGATGAGTAAGTGTTGCTTGGTAGTAATGTTAATGGCTCCTTCCATGACTTGGTTTAACAGTAGTCAGATGGCCTGATGGAATGCATAGTGTTGAGCACCTTCATACTTTCCAGCACCATGTAAAATAATGTCTGCCATATCCTAACATGAGAATATTGATTCTCATTTAATTTTTATTTGTCTTTAAACCTAGCTTACACAGTACCTGTGCTTTTTGATATCAATGTGATCCTTGAGCTTGATGGTTTTTGGCAAGAGTTGAAATATCTGGTTCAAGTTGTGAGAGAAATCCATAAGTCCCACACATAACAATGTTCATGCGGTTTCTGTTTTTTGTGAGAATGTATTTCACTGCACTGAAGCCTCTTTCAACAAGGCAGGAGGATGGAAATGCAATGAAGAGCAGTTGACTCTTCTCCAAAGACCAGGAAACTTAATTTGGAAGTGTAGCCACATAGCACAAAAGATGTCATTTTTGAAAAGCATTTTTGCTTCTTCATCATTCCGAATTTCAATAATTTCTTCTTGCAAGCTCTCTTCCTGTTCTTCCACCTTGCAAAGAAATGGTTACTTACCCTGTCCATTATTTCCAGATTGTTCAAAACCTTGAATTGATTCTGAAAATCCTTCTTCAGTGACTGCAGGTTTAAGCAGTACTCTTGCAAATCACTGTCTGTGAAAGAGAGTGCCATACTTTACATGCAAGGGAAACTGTGAGAACATTCTTCTCCCAATGTTTTGTTTATGTATTTCCAATTCTCCAATAAAAGTGGCTACTGCACTTTTTACCTGGATTAAATTGAAATTCTCACTCTGTAATTTCATATTTAGAATGTTCATTTTGTCATACAAATCAGCCAGGTATGCCACATCTCCACATAGAAGTTCAATCTTGTTTTCCAAGCTCTTGTTGACTTAGAGCCAAAAATTCAACCACTGTGTCAAAAAAATTAAAGAATTTTTTAAGCAGCAACCTTTTGACAGCCAACACACTTCAGCATGAAGAAGGAGGCATTCAAACTCTTCATCACTATATTGGCATAGCTGACAAAATATACTGCTATTTAATGGATGAGTTTTGATTTTGTTGATAGCAAATAATACAAGAGTCATGCTTGAAAAAAGTCGCTGACTAAGGCTTTTGGCTGTGAGATGTTGATGATGAATTACACAATCTATTGCAAACAGACATGGAAATTCTCTTTTCATAAATGCCATTAAATTAGCATGACAACAGCCATATACGGTGTTCCATCCATTGCACAAGAAATCATGTTGCTAATTGGAATACTTTATCAACAATACACATTTTGAGTTTGTTGTATATTGATTCTCCATTAGTTTTTTTAACTTCATAAACAATTTTCCATTTTTGATAAATTGTACATGCAATTAACAATGCTGCATTGTCTTGCACAGCTGACTCATCCAGTTGTATCCCATAGAAATATAGAAACATAGAAAACCTATAGTACAATACAGGCCCTTCTGCCCACAAAGCTGTGCTGAACATGTCCTTACCTTAGAAATTACTAAGGTTACCCATAGCCCTCTATTTTTCTAAGCTCTATGTACCTGTCCAGGGGTCTCTTAAAAGATCCCATCGTATCCACTTCCACCACCGTTGCTGGCAGCCCATTCCACGCTCTCACCAATGTCTGCTTAAAATCTTACTCCTGACATCTCTTCTGTACCCTGTCATGCTAGCTATTTCAGCCCTGGGAAAAGCCTCTGACTATCAATGATCAATGCCTCTCATCATCTTATACACCTCTATCAGGTCACTTTTCATCCTCTGTCGCTACAAGAAAAAAAAGGCTGAGTTCACTCAACCTATTCTCATTAGGCATGCTTCCCAATCCAGGCAACATCCTTGTAAATCTCCTCTGCGCCCTTTCTATGGTTTCCACATCCTTCCTGTAGTGAGGCAACCAGAATTGAGCAAGGTGCTCCAAGTGGGGTCTGACCGGGGTCCTATAAAGCTGCAACATTAACCTCTCAGCTCCTACACTCAATCCCATGATTGATAAAGGCCAATACGCTGTATGTCTTCTTAAACACAGAGTCAACTTGCGCAGCTGCGTTGAGTGTCCTATGGGCTCAGACCCCAAGATCCCTTTGTTAAATTGCAGGAACTTGTTCCGTGCCGTGAGTCAAGAGGAACTGTTGGGCACTCTGGTTGCTAATTTATGCCTCCCCAGTAATGTCTGTTTGGTTGGTAAGGTTGGATGAGATTGCTGAGTTTCAGGCGCATTGTGATGATGAGTGCTCACTGCCTGCAGAGCTATGGTTCTTCCTGTGTCCAGTGCCTCATCCTTGTTATTGAGAATGCCTACTTGTCTCGTACCTCAAGTTAGGGTGCCACTAACTGCAACGCCCCCAAGATACTTGAACACCCCCCGATGCCTTCTATTTCCCCTAATGCCCCCTTATGACATGTGACTGCCCCCTTGGGGGGACGGTACTGCCCCCAGTGGGAATCACTGTGCTATGGGGTGCAAAACAAATGGCTCTTCTGAAAAATCTATCACTTTTATAGGGAAGATGAAGAAATTCCATAGACAGAGATAAATTAGATCATAGGTTACATAATGAAAACAATTACATCAAATGTTTAAAGGTCCAATTTAATGTCAGAGAAATGTATACAATATACATCCTGAAATGCTTTTTCTTCACAAACATCCACGAAAGCAGAGAAGTGCCACAATGAATAAACGACAGATAAATGTAAGAAACCCCAAAGTACCCCCCTCCCCCCGCCGACAGAAAAAAAGCATCAGCACCCGCCACCAAGCTGTCAAACATGTGCTAAGCAATAGCAAAGACACAGACTTGCAGTTACCCCAAAGACTTCGTGTTTCACCTGGCATTTGACATACTACAGATTTTCTCTCTCCCTGATGAGGGAGAAAAAGATGTCTCCATTTTCCCAGCGAGCGGGGAGACATAACAAACAACTCGCCGGTTTACAATGTTAAAAAGTCCATTATGTTGCTTTTTTTGAGCTCAGTGTCCAAAGATTGCAAAGATCCCGGGTCTTCAGGCCCACAGCATATATCCTGACTCCCCCAATGACACACGGGTCTCCTGTGGTGTCATTGACCCTTGATCCATGCCTCTACAGATCACCGAGGTCTTAGGCTTTGGAATTCAAACTAGACTCTCAGGCCAAACCCTTGGCGTACTAAACAATGGCCAGTCTTGAAACTCCGAGAACAGGTCCCATTCCTGCAAAGAACTGAAAGTGTACCAGTGCGTAACTCCAGGTCAGGCTCCAAAAGAACCCTGAACAGGAAAAATAGAGATATTAAAGATGGAAATAGCGTTGTTTCAAAAGATGCAAGCAAAGGAGTCGCCATTTAGCGCCATCTTAACTTCACTCCACCTCCTCTATGTGGGTAAAATACTGATACTTAGCCAATGAAAAATGAGAAAGGTGATAAGCTGTTAGTTTAGCTGCTATACCACTTTCTGCCAGTGAGTGTGAAAAACACATGGGTTCGTTTAAAAAGTACAAATCTAATAAAAAGTATTAGTCAGCAACTGTAATAGGATGTTGTCTGTTCCATCACCTTGCTGCCACTAGCCTTCACAGCTGTTTCTTGATATCTCATGGATCAAAACAAACTGGCTGAACCTTACCTTTTGCCATGATGAAAACCTCAAGAGGAAGTTGAGAAGGATCATCAATTCAGCAATTCAAATAGAAAATACCTTGTGATTCAGCCTGTCATTAGCACTCGCATGCTGTACCTACTGTTTTCAGGATGGGAACATTTTCTTTGTGTCTCCTCCATTTCATTATCAATCACTTTTCCTGACTGGATGTAATGGGACTGCAAAACTTTCACCTGACCTGTTGTGAGCTTGCTGCCTATTGTATTCCACTTTTGTGGTTTACGCACGCATAATCTTATGTTGTGTTATTGGTAGGATCATTTCTTCTGTTTCGGTGAGTCTGGTGTTGCTGCCAATGTACACATTTTCTTTCATTATTGCCTTGGGTTGGACCCCTGATTTAATAGTAATGGTAGACTGCAGGATATGCTCAGCCAAGAAGTAATAGGGTATAAGTAAGCTCTTGGCTGTCTGCAGCGCCTCCATTCCTCACAGGTTTCTGATTCTGAGTCACCAGGTCTGTTCCAAATCCAAATTTATTGTATTATCAAAGTATACAACTCTGAAGTTCTTCATTTCTCCAGGTCGCCATGAAACCAAGAAAGAAAAGAAAAGCAGCACGGTCATCAGCCCCCAAATCCCACCTCCTAGCAAAAAAATACTAACAAAACCAGATCAGTCACATTGACCTCTAAATCCCCCTTCCCACACAAAATCTGAGCAAAAAGGATCAGGCACATCGACCCCCAAATGCCTCCTCGCACACAAAAACTGAGCAAAGCGGATCAGGCACGAGAACCCCCAAATTCCCCTCCCTAGATAACTAAATTGAGAAGATCAGGCGAGAATACATATAAATACAATAAAAACTATAAGACTGAAAAGAAGATTTTATAGTCCAAGTCCACACCCAAAATGCAATAAAAAGCCTGAGCAACACTCTCTGCAGCAGCAGGCTCTCCCTCTCTGGTAGTGTAGCAAAGCGATCAAAAGGCAGGCAGCCGGGCCTCACCCTCCACACAGGCTTCGATGCTTCAATTGCCCTTGTCATTTTAGTTGGTGAACAATGGAAGCTTTAATCGGTGAAATGGAACCAAACATTGGCTTGTGTGCCATCCTGCAGGCTTCTGGCCACAAAGTTCGGTCATACTGTCTCTGCCTCCCAGTTTCTCGAAGACTGCAGAGCGCTGAATTCTCCAGTTGAACTCTAAACAGCAACATGCAGTCTGCTACAATTCCAAAACCACAAACGTGCATAAAAGAAGTGAAAAAGATGGTTCCATGCTCTATTCAGAAGATGTCGACAAAGGAAACGCTTGACCAGAAGTTTAGTATAAGAAATTGTCATAAAACATGATGAAGATTGTTCTCAATGTTCAGCTTTTGAAGGATTAGTTCCAAAACTGTATCAATTAATATTGCTTTATTTTTTAAAAAAACTGGAAATGGTAAGAAAAAAAATTGACTTAGCAAAAGGCTTGAATTTGTCCATCCTTCTATTGTTTTGTAGAGAAGAAGTGTATTTTTCAAGTATCATTTGCTTAAAGGATCAATAACAGAGGAAGGTAAACTGCCAATGGGAATTCATGTTGCTTATTGCTGTCATTGTTCACTGGTAACAAGACACTCAGTAAAATGGAAAACCGCATATGGAATAGTCATGCAAGATTGAACCTGGATGCAAAGCTCCTTTTCCAGAGAAGAGAGCAATATCTGAAATGCACAAAAATGAATGAACAGCCACATTAAATACAATAGGGGAATAGAGTGAATGAATATTCTGTCCACTGCTAAATGTAGGAGAGGATTCTTTAAGGGGTAATGGCAGCTGCTTTGAAGAATTTTTTTTGAGAGTTTTCATGACATTAGTTAAAATTAGCTGAATTGGTATTGCCACTGGCTCCAACTAAGTTTTGATAATCTGACTATCAAATCCTTAAAGTGCTAGAGGATACTGTGCATAACGACAGGTTGCTTATTTTTATGAAGATCCAGAAAGAGTATTTCCACTCAAACTACCTACACATTTAGAGTGCAGACGTTGCCAGCACACACTCATCATATGTTTTAAATTCATCCTTGTATCAAGATTGCTCACTTTTAATGCTAACCTGATTTGGGATGCCCTGTTAGTAGCTACATCCTGCTGGAGTTAGTGGTGAGCCAAGATGAGTATAGACCTATCCTTGGCCTCTGAATGAATGCTTCATAAATCTCCCCATTGAGGGCCTTACAAAATTATCTGCAATATTGCATTTGAAAAGTATGTCCAATGAACGGAAAGTATAATTTAGCACATCATCTTTGAAAATTGTGCCACCATTTATGTATATATAATATTACATATGATTAGAGATGATGAAATCAGTTTGGTATTTTGCAGTTAAATCTTACATTTTCCTCCTCCTTCTTCCTGGAATACTAGTTACCTCATTCTTCTCAGTTTTTCTGAACAAAAAGAAAGTTTATATGTCTAAAGAACCTCACTCCTGATTGGCTGTCAAAAAGAAGACATTTTAAAAAAGTGAACTGGGAATGGTATTTTTTAATGTATGTATCAAGAACGTTACTTAAGCACCTGAGGTAGCACAGATGTACTTGGGAATAACTCTTACAGAAGTTTTGAATTATTTTGGGCAATTGAAAGTATTTAAAAGCCTTTCAGCAAGTGTTGAGTTCATTATATTGAGATCAATTTATCAGTGTAAGCTTTTGGTCAATGTACGCCAAGAATACTGGCTAAGACTTGCCTTGGGATGGTATTGACTGGTGGCCCAGCTCACCACTAATTGTAATTGGTGCATGGCTCCCTAAAGGCTGAAAAAGTCATGATGATTCCTTAGAGCACAAAAGCACCAAATTTCTTTGAGTATAGGAACACCAATAAAAATGATGTAAAAGCATTTTAATTTATGTAGAATTACATACTGTTCCCCAGTTTAAAGCAATTTTCAAAAATTTTATGAGCAGAATATGTTAGAACATTCAGTAAGTCATGCAGAAATGTGGAAAGGGAAGCAAAGCTAATGTTTCCTGCAGAATGTTCTTTATCAGAACTAGTAGAGTGAGAATACAATTTAATTCTGAATTATGGAGAGCATGGGGAGGAGAAATAGATAGATGAATGAAATAGCCATAACAGGGTTATGTGTTACCTGTAATTTTGGTTTGTTGTGTTTCTCCATATGGATATTTCCCAATTTACTGGCATTGTGAGTAATCTTAATTTGATTTAGGTTTTAAAAACAGAGCTGGTTTGTATTTTGTTGCTTTTAATTCTTTTTTTTCTCTAATTTGTTTATTGAACAAAAATCCTTATTAATTTGATTTTCTTATTACTCAAAGGATTCTGCAATATTAAGCATATCTGGGCAGAATGATCTGTCCTCTTGGATATATTCCTGTTGTCCTATCCGTTCCTCTTCACCCTCTCTGCAACTTCGAACTAGCTTGTTTTCTTACATTCTCAGTTCCAACAAAGAGTCTCTGACCTGAAACATAACTTGGTTTCTCTTCTGACGAATATCGCAGTTTTCTGCAGTATTAATTAAACTCCACCAAGATACCACTCCTGAATATTACATAATAAACTTAGCAAAGTCTTAGTAAAAATTCTGTTTGTAGAAGCTATCCAATCCAATTTTGCCAGTTTATCATAGATTTTGTGTTCAACAATATGCAAATGAATCTGAGCAGAAAATTGTTAGAGAAAGTAGTTCTAGGGTGTAATTTGTACCCTGAGTGGAAACCCTATCCCCTCAAGTGCATGGGTAAATTAACACAACTAGCTTTCTTGTTCACCTCGAACATACCAGATTTTTGATTGGGGGGTGGGGTGGGTTGGGAGAGAACGGAATGGTGCAAACTGTGATTAAGCAAAAACTTGTCTTCTTTTCGACTCTGTCTGGCAGTGTGTGGCAGCTATATCTTAAAAGACCATAGTGCTCTTTAATATTGAAGTCTGCAGCTGTGAGGAAAATTACTTAGTAATTTCTGAAAATCTGTAGCTTGTCTATCAATAGCTGGCTTGCAGCCAGGCTGTGTGTGTGCAAATTATGTTTCAGTTTTCTGGTGAGAAAACTCTATATATTGCGAGTCACGACAGACTAGAATGCATACATACATGCAAAGATTTTAACAAAGCAACATATTACAAAAGAAAATGTTTAAGCTTAATGTTTTTAAACAATTAATTAGATGGACAGATTAAGAAACAGGGATAAAAGAGGATGGAAAGCATAGTGTGTACATGTGGTTGGAAAAATTTATCACAGGGATGGTAAACACCAAATTGAATTACAGTGGATTCTGGTTAACTGGGCCATTAGTTAATTGGGGCAGACACTTATTTGGGACAACTCCTAAAGAACAAAAATTCATTTAGAAAATAGTTAGGATTCCTTTAATTTATTTGGAACACTATGCCTCTTTATTGGTGTTCAAAAAGCTGTGATTTTTGTCACTAATTATTGGTGAGAAATAAGCAGAGAGATGATTTGGAACTATTTTGCTGACAGCGGTTTCAAACATTCAGTACAGAAATTGCCATGAGTAAAAAAGAAACAATTTCACTACTTCAACAAGTTAGGTACTATGAAGAATTTGAAGGTATCAACAATCACCTTGAATGTTTCAATGTAAATGAAGGTTTGGAGGATGCAATCATCAAAGGCATTGTATGAAGGCAGTACATTTTCTGCATGAAGTTTCTGTGCTGATTTTGTCCATTTACAGTTAATGAAAAGTACACGGCAGCATATACTGCATGAATTCCTCCTTTGATAACTATTAAGAACTCCATTTTTATATTACTGTAGTACTATTGTTAGCATTCTGATTTGGTTTGTATTTCATTTAAATACATAATTTGTTACTCAGTTAAATATTAGTTTGTCTTTTTTATACATTTTAACCTATTTCCATGAAACTTCGGCTAATTGAGGCAGCCTCTCAATTGGGCTTAATTTACTGGTCCTGATATGTCCTAATTAACAAGAATCTGCTATAAGTTACTGTTGTATTTTCAAAGTAATATATGAGAAAGGTAGATGTGTCATACTGCAATTTGATGGTTTTACTTACAGCCAAAGACACGCTGACAAGCTTCCATTCTGCATCCTGGAGGCACGTTATAACTAATCTTCTTGGATGGAAATAATTTCAGTAAAATTGAAACCTACTCACCTGATTCTCCATGATGAATAACAGCATTGAAATTTCTTTAGCATTTTGTTCATGAGTGAAGAACTTCACAAACCAGAATAAAAGTGAAAATGTTGATAACATTTATATGAAGATTGGTTGCTATCCTTTAACATCCTTGGACATAGGAATTTTCTTTCAGTTCATAAGACTTAATGTGCTTTGCAAGTGAACAAGTATTTTTCTTATTGAATAGAAATTATAAGATGGTTGTGTCATGGTCCGGATTGTTAATCCCCTATCTTGCCCCTAATTTCTTTTGATAATGCTCGATTCCAATCGTTAATTTCCCATTTACTGCTAATTCACTTGATGACAGCACACCTGGTCTCCATCAAGAACTGCAGTCTAAGAACCCTGGCATCACAACCACTGGTTGCCAGTTCGTTGGTCTATTCCCATGTGACAATGTTCTTTCCAGACTGCTTAGAACCATTAGTTCTAAGTTCAGCTCCAGTTTCAAGATATTCCGTGTCAAGACTCCATATCAGAGCCCTGTGTCAAGATTCCTCGTATTTGCTTGTTCAACGTTCACACCTGCGCCAGCATCCCCAACTCAATCTCTGTGCCTGTGTCCTGCATTAAGGTTCTCCTCAGTTGCTCCATGGAACAGGTTGTTTGTTTATTTTTAACCAGTAGATTCATGGAGGACTAATAAGCAATTTTCTGAAAGGCCACTGCTGGGAAATCCAGTAGCACAGAAAACCTAAGCAAGCCCTGCGTACTTTGTGCTATTCCATTGTGCAAAGCAAATCCTCTGAGTTTGAAGCTGGGGCAAGTGTGATAGTCTGTAAATCAAGTATCAGAAGTTGGGACGGTGACTCAGCGCCAGCCAGCAGGTAGGCAAGTCACACCATTTAATAGGACAGCATTGGGTTTGTGATTGGTAAATGACCACGCTAGAGAGTGAATAAGCAGTCATAGTGTGATTAATAAATGTTCAGTGTGGTTATCAGTTATCGACCTTGGTGATGGGGAGGCATAGGACTTGGAGACTGGGGAGGGCAGTGGATGGTTGGTGTTCAGGAGGAGGATTCGAGATAGGGGCGGTCAAGCTTATAACTGGGAGTTTAGTCGTAGCAGGACTGACAGCACCAGTGGTTGTGGTGGTCAGCTTGGTAGTTGGAGTAAAGACCTGCAAATCTGACACAAAGATGGAGATTACTAGAAGTGTTGAATATGTCAAGTAGGACCAGTGGGGAGAAAACAGAATTGTTCTCTTAGGCCAATGACCCTCCACCGGAATTAGAAAGCACTTGCGTATAGATAATGACAAACACACTGTTGTCATTGACCCTTGTTACATCCTCAAAGAATTCAATTAAATTATTCAGACACATTATTCTCTTGACAAATCAGGGTAAATTTCTTTAACTTCAAAATGAAGGTGCATGTTATCCCTCAGAATGAATTTCAGTAATTTCCCACCACAGAAGATACGCTAGTTTACCTTTAACAAAGAAGCAAAAAAAAAATTGAAGGTTCAAAAAATCTGAAATAAAACCAAAACTTGCTGGTTCAGAGTGGTTCAGAGGTTAGGCAACATTTGTGGAAAGAGAAACATGGCTGATATTTCAATTCAAAGGCTTTCTATCAGAAAAATGAAGACCTCTTTGAAGTGTGGATGCAGAAAGTGTTATCATTGGATCTGTTATAATGGAACCAGAGAAACTGAGATAATTGCTTAAGCATACCAAACAAAATGCTGGAGGATCGAAGGAGGTCAACAGGTTAATTGCTCGAAACTACTGAGGAACAGCTTGTGGACGCTCTAAATTTGTAATAAAAAATAACATGGCTCAGAGAGAAATATTCAACATTTAAGATCTATGACCTCTCTTCAAATCTGGAAATAAAAAGGAGCGAAGACCAACATGCAGAACTAAACAGTTACTGGAAATCTGAAATGAAAGAGAATCCTAGAAAAATCTCAGGACATCAAAATGAACAAAAAAAAAACTGAGCTAATGTTACAGGCCAATGATCCTGAACTGGGGCTGGAAGGCCAAATAAACTGATAATGCTGGAATACGGAAATAAAAATTATTCTTTCTATGAGTGGTTGTCAGTCTACACACCACTGGTTTTACCTTTTTTTCCGTGGATGTTGCTAGTCCTGCTGAGTACTTCCAGCATGTTCGGATTTCCAGCTCAGTGTTTTCATGGATATAGTGCTGGAACTTGGAGTTGAAGCTGAAAGTCGCATCAGTGTTGAAGAACACCTGTGTAAGCTGCTTTCAAAGGTTCAGTCTATGAGGAGTGATTGATATGTTCATGGCCTAAGGTAGAAAGGTTTTAGAAAACCTATTTTTCAACATAGTCCCCTCCTACTACCTTAGGCCATGAACTTATCAATCACCCCAATGAGTTATTAACTTCAAACTTTCTGCATAATCACGCAAAGAGTTGACCTGCATGTGCATGTAACGAGAGCTGTATAACTCATCTCCTTCTACCTTAAGCCACGAACTTATCAATCACCCATCTGTGGACACTTTCTGGAGATCCAAGATCCGTATGCTCGATGACCACTGGACTAAGTGTGTAAATGTAGGAGGGGACTACGTTGAAAAATAAATGTGCTAGGTTTTCTAAAATTGACGCCGTCTACCTTAGGCCACGAACTTATCAATCACCCTCGTATTTGATGAAGAAAGTTCCAGAAAGAAAAATTTAAGCTCAGTTTGATTTGAAAGATTTTAGTTGTTGCAGGATTAGTTCTTTTTCCGTTATTTGAGAGCAATAGTAGGTTAATGAGACATTTTGCTTAAATTAATTAATATGGGAATCTTACTCTTTTTGGTATTGATAATTGGAATCAAAATATTCAGATTATAAATATCAACAATTATCTGTCATACAGGTGCCCAAGAGAGCAGGGTGTGTTGTCATAACAACTATTGCCCAGTAGCACTTTAAAAACATCTCTCTCGTACAAGATATTTTAATCATGGCAAAAGGGTACTAGCTGTTAAGCTATGCCTTGAATATTTGTAATTTCTCTTCTGCTCTGCTGCTCCAGAGAAAACAGCCCCAGCTTGCTCAACCTCTCCTCATGTCCTGGAAACCAGAAACAACCTGGTCTTCTGCACCCTCTCTAAAGCTTCCACATCCTTCTTATGATGAGGCATCCAGAATAGAACACAATACTCTAAATATGGCCTGATCAGACTTTTATGAAGCTGTGGCATAACTTTCTGGACCTTGAGCTCAATGTCTCAACTTACAAAAGTAAGAATGCCATATTAACACACACAAAATGCTGGAGGAACTCAGCAGGTCAGGCAGCATCTATGGAAAGAATAAAGAGTCAACATTTTGGGCTGAGACCTTTCTTCAGGACTGAAAAGGAAGGGGGAAGGTACCAGAATAAAAGTGTGGAGGGAGGGGAAGGAGGCCAGCTGGAAGGTGATAGGTGAAGCCAGGTTGATGAGAAAGGTCAAGAGCAGAAGAAACAATCTGATAGGAGACAAGAGAGGAAGTGATAGGCAGGTGAGAAGAGGTAAAAGGTCAAAGCGTGGAATAGAGAAGTGGGGGTGGGGGTGTGGGAATTCGTTCACCGGAAGGAGAAATCGATATTCGTGGCATCAGGTTGGAGTGTACCTAGATGGAGTATAAGGTGTTGTTCCTCTACCGTGAAAGTGGCCACATCTTGCCACAAGAGGAAGCATGGATTGACAGGCCAGAACAGAAGTGGAATGTGGGAATCGGAATTAAAATGTTTGTCCAGTGGGAAACCCTGTTTGTGGTGGACTGCGCAGAAGTGCTTGATGAAGTGGTCCCCCAATTTACAACGGGTCTCACCAGTGTTGAGGAGACCGAATCAGGAGTACCGGAAACAATAGACGGCCCTAGCAGATTCACACATGAAGTGTTTACTCACCTGAAAGGACTATTTGGGGCCCTGAAGAGAGGTGAGGGAGGAGGTGTATGGGCAGGTATAGTACTTCGGCTGCTTGCAGTGTTAAGTGCCCAGAGGAAGGGTAGTGGGAAAAGACTGGGGATTGCAGAAGTTGCAGAGGATAATGTTTTGGGTGCAGAGGCTGAGGGGATGGTAGGTAAAGACAATAGGGACTTTATCACTGGTAGCAGGAAGATGGGGTGAACGCAGATGTATAGGAAATGGAGGAGATGTGGGTGAGGAACAGCACCTTTTATTCCATCTGGCTACCCTCCAATCTGGGGGTATGAATTGGTGAACTCCAATGTCCTGGTATGGAAAGCCGCATCTTGGGAAAATATATGGTGGAAGTGAAGAAACAGAGAAAAGGGAATAGCATTTTTCCAGATCGGGTGAGAAGAGAAATAGTCGAGATAACCATGGGAATCAGTAGGTTTATAAAAGATGTCGGTTGACCGTTTGTCTCCAGAGATGGAGACAGAAATCAAAAAGGGGCAGGGAGATGTCAGAGATGGACCATGCGAATTTAAGGGTAGGGTAGAAGTTAGAGACAAAATTGATGAGCTCAACATGGATCTATGAAATAGCACCAATGCAGTCGTCAATGTAGCAAGGAAGAGTTGGGGAGTATAACTGGGGGTGGCGTTGAACATAGACTGTTCTACATTGCTGACAAAGAGGCAGGCATAATTAGGGTCCGTGCGAGTGCCCATGCTACCCCTTAGGTGTGGAGAAAGTATGAAGAGCTGAAAGAAACATTGTTCTGCCAGATGGGAGTGTGGTGGTGGAGGGAAATTGGTTGGTTCTTTTGTCAAGAAAGAAGCGGAGGGCTTTGAGGCCTTCCTGATGTGGTATAGAAGTGTATAGGGACTGAACATCCAAGGTGAAGATGAGATAGTGAAGGCCAGCGAATTGAAAGTTACTGAGAAGATCGAGGGCACGAAGAGTGCCGCGGATGTAGGGGTGATAGGATGAACCAAGGGGGATAGAATGGAATCGAGATATAAGTTTATTAGGGTAGGAGTAGGCAGAGACAATTGGCCTACCAGAACCATCTGGTTTTGGATTCTTGGGTAGGTGGTAGGTGGAACTATGAGTTTAGTGGCAATGGATGGGAGTTCTCTAGAGTAGATAAGGTCAGTGATGGTGTCAGAGAGAGTTTTCTGATGGTGTGGAGTAGGGTTCTCCTTGAGGTGTAGGTATGAGGAGTTGTCTGAGACTTGCTGCCTGGCCTCAGCAAGTTAGAGAACAGTGCACCACACTACAACTGCACCCCCTTGGTCAGCAAGTTTGAAGGTAATGTTGGGATTGTTGCAGTGAGAGTGGAGGGCAGTGTGTTCAGAAGGGGTCGTGTTGGAGGAGGAGAGAGGAGTGTTGAAATCAAGACGGATGATGTCAGTAATTAGAGATGAAAAGATCCAAAGGATGAAGAGAACCATAGTGGGGTGTCCAAGTAGTGGAGGAGGATTGGAGACGGGAGAAAGAATCATTAGAGTGGGGTGTCAAATCCTTGTAAAAGAAGTGGACCTAGAAAGAGTTTGACTTCGTGGCAGGTGTGTAACTCATTAAGGTACGAACCAAGGGAGACAAAGGTGAGGCCTGTACTAAGGACGGAATGTTTTGCCTCAGAGTGGAGAAGGTCAGAGCTAACTATGAAGAACCGGTCTGGATGAGAGCTGAAATCAGGGGGAGAAGAGAGTTGGTGGTATCAGAGGAAAGAGGAGGATTGGGGTTTTTAGGGAAGGTTGGGTAGGAGGGTGATGGAGGCTCCGAGGACCCAAGAGCTGATGGTGGTGTCTGAGAGACATGGGATTGAGGAGTGGTGCTGGGGGAAGGGGAGATTGGAGGTCCAGTGGCAGCGCATAAAGTCTTAGCCTGGAGATGCCAGCAGTTGCATGTCATAGGTATTCTTTCCCACCCAGTGCAAGGGAGCATGCACCCGGGCTCCAAGATCCCTCTGCTTATCAATGTTGTTAAAGACCCTACCATTAAATTTGGCTTTGTCAAAGGCAGGTTGTGCCTTATGAGCCTGACTGAACTTTTTGAGGATGCGACTAAGCACATTGATGAAGGTAGAGCAGTAGATGTAGTATGTATGGATTTCAGCAAGGCATTTGACAAGATACCCCATGCCAAGGTTTATTGAGAAAGTAAGGAAGCATGGGATCCAAGGGGACATTTCTTTGTGGATCCAGAGCTGGCTTGCCCACAGAGGGCAAAGAGTGGTTGAGAGGGGTCATATTCTGCATGGATGTTGGTGACCAGTGGTGTGCCTTGGGGATCTGTTCTGGAACTACTACTCTTGGTGAATTTTTATAAATAACCTGGATGAGGAAGTGGAGGGATGAGTTAGTAAATTTGCTGATGACACAAAGGTTGGGGGTGTTGTGGATAGTGTGGAGGGCTGTCAGAGATTACAGCAGGACATTGATAGGATGCAAAACTGGGCTGAGATGTGGCAGATGGAGTTCAACCCAGGTAAGTGTGAAGTGGCTCATTTTGGTTGGTCAAATATGGTACATTTTGGCAGAATATAGTATGAATGGTAAGACTCTTGGCAGTGTGGAGAATCAGAAGGATCTTGGGGTCCGAGTCCATATGACAATCAAAGCTGCGCAGGTTGACTCTGTGGTTAAGAAGGCCTACGATGCATTGGCCTTCATCAATTGTGGGATTGAGCTTAGGGGCCAAGAGGTAAAGTTGAACCTATATAGGACCCTGATCAGACCCCACTTGGAGTGCTGTGCTTAGTTCTGGTCGCCTCACTACAGGAAGGATGTGGAAACCATAGAAACGGTACAGAGGAGATTTATGAGGATGTTGCCTGGATTGGGGAGCATGCCTTATGAGAATAGGTTGAGTGGAATTGGCCTTTTCTCCTTGGAGCGACAGAGGATGAGAGGTGACCTGATAGAGGTGGACAAGATGATGAGAGGCATTGATTGTGTGGATAGTCAGAGGCTTTTTCCCAGGGCTGAATGGGTAACACGAGAGAGCACAGATTTAAGGTGCTTGAAAATAGGTACAGAGGAGATGTCAGAGGTAAGCATTTTACACAGAGAGTGGTGAGTGTGTGGAGTGGGCTGCCAGCGACAATGGTGGAGGCGGATACGATGGGGTCCTTTAAGAGACTCCTGGGCAGGTACATGGAGCTTAGAAAAATAGAGGGTTATGGGTAACCCTTGGTAATTTCTAGGGTAGGGACATGTTCGGCACAGCTTTTTGGGCCAAAGGGCTTGTATTGTGCTGTAGGTTTTCTATGTTTCTACATGTGTACTCCTCCTTTATGTTGAAACTCCCGAAGTGTGGCATTTCACATTTGATTAATGTCCATCTGCCACACTCTTCTCATATCTACAACTGATCTATGTCCTGCTGTATCCTTTGGCAATCTTTGAAGCAATTCACAATGCCACCAATTTGTGTGGTTCTGCAAACTTACATACCCAGCCTAGTATATTTTCATCCAAATTGTTTAAATATACTTGTATATATACTGTATTAGCCAGAAATTAACTGCCTTGCGTAACACCATCCTAAGTGTCCCTAATTAGGCCACACTTCTCCAGACCTCCCTAATTAGAGCCTCCAAATGCTCATAAATTCTACTTCTAAGAGTTCAACTAGTTGGCCTACCACTGATATGAGACTTGCCGATCTATAACACCTCCTTGAAAAAAGGAGCAACAACAGCTACACATCAGTCCTCTGGCACCAAAACTGTGGCTGACAAAGATCTTGGTCAAGGACCCTCAATCTCATCTTTTGCCCAAATCAATAACCTGGTGCATATCCCATCAGGCCTTGGGGACTTATCCACCTTGATGAATTTCAAGAGAACTAATACTACTTCTATCCCAAACTCAAAATGCCTAAGATTTTAGAATGTACTGTGATGTTTAGTAACTCCAAAAACTGATCAAATGAAAAAGACAGGAGCCGGGAGGTGCAGGTCTATCAGTCTTACTTTACTTTTCTTTAGTGAGCTGCTCACAGATGATGTGGCATAATGACGTATGCTATTCATGTACTTTTACATGTATAACCATTTAACCATTACAGCACAGAAACAGGCCATCTCGGCTCTTCTAGTCCATGCCGAACACTTACTCTGACCTAGTCCCACTGACCTGCACTCAGCCCATAACCCTCCATTCCTTTCCTGTCCATATATCTATCCAATTTTACTTTAAGTGACAATATCGAACCTGTCTCTACCACTTCTACTGGAAGCTCGTTCCACACAGCTACGACTCTCTGAGTAAAGAAACTCCCCCTCTTGTTATCCCTAAATTTTTGCCCCTTAACTCTCAACTCATTTCCTCTTGTTTGAATCTACCCTACTCTCAATGGAAAAAGCCTATCCACATCAACTCTATCTATCCCCCTCATAATTCTAAATACCTCTATCAAGTCCCCCCTCAACCTTCTACGCTCCAAAGAATAAAGACCTAACTTGTTCAGCCTTTCTCTGTAACTTAGGAGCTAAAACCCAGGTAACATTCTAGTAAATATTCACTGTACTCTCTCTATTTTGTTGACATCTTTCCTATAATTCAGTGACCAGAACTGTACACAATACTCCAAATTTGGCCTCACCAATGCCTTGTACAATTTTAACATTACATCCTAACTCCTGTTCTCAGTGCTTTGATTTATAAGGCCAGCATACCAAAAGCTTTCTTCACCACCCTATCCACATGAGATTCCACCTTAAGGGAACTATGCACCATTATTCCTAGATCACTCTGTTCTACTGCATTCTTCAATGCCCTACCATTTACCATGTATGTCCTATTTTGATTAGTCCTGCCAAAATGCAGCACCTCACACTTTATCACAGCGTTAAACTCCATCTGCCATCTTGCAGCCCACTCTTCTAAATGGCCTAAATCTCTCTGCAAGCTTTGAAAACCTATTTCATTATCCACAACGCCACCTATCTTAGTATCATCTGCATACTTACTAATCCAACTTATCACTCCATCATCCAGATCTTTAATGTATATGACAAACAACATTTGACCCAGTACAGATCCCTGAGGCACACCACTAGTCACCGGCCTCCAACCTGACAAACAGTTATTCACCACTCCTACTCTCTGGCATCTCCCATCCAGCCACTGTTGAATCCGTTTTATGACTTCAAATTTAATACCTAACGATTGAACCTTTCTAACTAACCTTCCATGCAGAATCTTGTCAAAGGCCTTACTGAAGTCCATATAGACAACATCCACTGCTTTACCCTCGTCAACTTTCCTAGTAACTTCTTCAAAAATGTCAAACATGACCGTCCACGCACAAATCCATGTTGACCGTTCCTAATCAGACTCTGTCTATCCAGATAATTATATATACCATCTCTAAGAATATTTTCCATTAACTTACCCACCAATGATGTCAAACTTACAGGCCTATAATTGCTAGGTTTACTCTTAGAACCCTTTTTAAACTGTAATGAATTATTTAAACAAGAAAGAATGCTTAATCAAACAATATATTTACAATATTACTGGAATATTAAAGACACAGCACTCATCCCTGCATGATTATAAACTCCAATTCAATACAGATGCATCTTAACTCAAATATGCAACATATGGCTCTCTATCCATATTATATATGTGTGTGTGTGTGTGTGTGTGTGTGTGTGTGTGTGTGTGTGTGTGTGTGTGTGTGTGTGGGTGTGCTCTTAACTCTTGGTGAAGTCATCGGGGTGCCGTCATGACAAGCCTTTTGCACCAATCTTTTTGGTGATTGCTCATCATGCAGCACGCCTTGGGTATCTGAAACCTGGCGGAGCCCATCCCTCTCCAGGTTTTTGGAGCCGGCTGAATTCGAACTCGGAAGCCTTCGCTCCGACGTCCAGCACTGATGCCACTACGCAACCAACCATAGGCCCATATCATATATATTGTGTATATAATCACAGTACACTATATAGTACTGCTACTATAGAGACATCCACAACATAGTAAACTTTAAATTGTCCCATTCAGGCCTAAAGATATAATCACAGTGAAGGAATTTTTACTCTGTGAGATAACATCTTTCTTGACAGTGGGGGGGGGGGGGGGGTGGGGCTCACTCTGCTTGGCAGGTGAAACTTGTGGCTGTGAAACATTCTTGGGTTCTAGCGCCTCCTCTGGTGGTTGTAGGAGTTGACTCTGGGACTGAGGGAAGTGATTCTCACAGCTCTGGATACCTTTCTTCTTGACCTTTTCGGTATGTTGAACAGTGCATGGCAAGCTCCTTAATCTACTGGTCCATCCCAGTGATGCTTCCATTTTGATCACACCTAGATGGTCATCATAAAGCTCCACCAACACTTTAGCTTGTAACTTAGATGGTACAACAATTCTCAATCACTGCATAAGTTACTGATGCTTCTCGATAATAAGCCTATTATAGTGATAAAGTTCTTTGTGAGCGTTTATGGTGAGAAAAACTTTGGAATCTCTTTCCATCTTCATCTGTTTCCCTCCAGAAACATTTGTAAGGTATGCTGTATCGTAGGCAAAGGGTATTGATATAATTTCAGTACGGGTTGGTGACCTTAAAGTCACCACAGATCCTGAAAGACTTATTCTTCTTGGCTACTGGGATCACTGGCATTACCTATGGGCTCTAATCAGGCTTGGAAAGAATTCCTTCAGTTGCCATGCGAACTAGCTCACTGGCGACTTTATCATGGATGGTATAAGGACCAGGACGGGCTTTGTAAAACTTGGGTGTGGTATTTTCGTTTAACAATATTTTACCCTTGATATGTTTGAGTTTTCCATTAACATCTTTGAACACTGCTGAGGCATCATCCAGTATCTTTCTTAATTTGCCTTCAGTTGACTCCATTGCAGGGGATGTGGCATGGATGGTAGTTCTCCAATTGAGTTGTCATTGCCTCAGCCAATCACGGCCCCACAATACTGGCACTCCTGTTTTTAAAAAAAAAACAAATGCCAAAAAAAGCCAATGCGGCTTTTTGGTTGTTGTATTTCACTATTTCGAATGTCATTCCCACAGGAAGGATGTTTTCTCTAGTATGAGTTTTTAATTGTATATTTATAGGCTTCAATTCGGTATTTTTGAAATGTCATTCAAACTCATTTTGTGTAATGATTGAAACAGCAGAGCTGGTATGCAATTCTATTTTAATTATTTTGCCATTTACAAAGCCGCATTGCTTGTCTCCTGTTAGTTTTCATATAGTAACTCTCAAGGCTACCCAATCCTGTGTCTCTCTCATCACGATCAGATTTTTCATCAGCAGCACGTAGATTAGTGCTCTTTTTGAAACTGCTACATGATTTATTTTTATCTTTTTCTCTAACCTGTGCAGTCCATTTATTTTTGTTTGCCTGACATGCTCTTTGTATGTGTCCTACTTCGTTTCATTTTCTGAAAGTTTCACCTTTAAACCTGCATAGGTCTGGAGTATGTGAGCCCCTGCCACAATGGTAACACAAGTTGTTTGGTCATGCAAGTTTCTGTTTAGACTAGTGGTCGCCAACCCATCGATCACAATCGACTGGTGGATCTTTGAGACTTTTCCAGTAGATCCCGAAGAAAAGAAAAATAAATACACAAATACTGTTGAGAGATTGTTTCTGGGTTGCGGGGTTTTAGTTCTGTTTCTTTCTGCCCAGTGCGCATGTGTGTAGCTCCCCCGCCCCGCACTACACGGTGTACTTCAGTGCGGACCATGAGGAAATGATATGAGTCAGCTGCACCTTTCCTCATTCCCTGTCACACCACTGTTGAACTTGAATGCACGTGAGGTCATCAGTGGCCTAAACCCAGTGATGCCCTTGCGTCAGAGATCACTGGTTGGCCTCGCGCTGCTGGCGGGAAGTGCCGTTGGTACTGGCCTGGAGCACGGGCAGATGGACGCCGCCTCTGAACCTGTTTACCACACCAAATGTTTGTGAGTACCCCGGTGATAAAATATTCACAGATGACCTCATTCGGGCTCAGGGTTTTGTAAGTAGCAGAGCAGCTACCTCGCTGCGATCTACTGAAAGTCATCCCTCGAGCCAAACTTTTGTCGGCCGATAGATCATACAAGGGGGGGCAGGCACACGTCCTGTCGCACTCCTTGCTCGGTCGGTCGCTCTCTCCAGACTGCGACCATCGTGGCCCCGGCAGGGGAACAGCCGCACCTGGCCAAGGCATCTGGCTGTGGGCAGGCGGGAGGTGGTCTAATGAGGCAATGAAGCACTCGAAGCTGCTTCGTTACCTTGATCCAAGTACTCTGCACTTACAGAAAAACCCATTTGAGTTTTTTTCCAGCGGAAAAAACATGAGCAAGCAGGACAGCAGCTAAGTGCTGAGAGCCACGAAAACTAAATTGAGAAATACACTGGACATAATGAACCTGCTTCGAGTATCGCTGTATTCCAGTCGTGGTTAACACCCCCCCAACTGGCCGGTCCGCAAGAATATTGTCAATATTAAACCGGTCTATGGTGTAAAAGAGGGTGGTGACACCTGGTGTTCATGCATTATTTCTACTTCCGGGTTGCGGGGTTTTACCTCCAGTCTTTTTTGCTCCGGTGCACATGCGTGTAACTAATCGATCTGCGGTTGATCTTGCCTTTCACTAAGGCCAAGGTGGGGGATCTTGGGCTTAAAATTGTTGGTGACCGCTAGTTTAGACCATGTAATTTTGTTCACGTTCACTTTCATTCCTGACTGCAACTCAATTGAATCCCTGGCTGCTGTTTCTACTGACACAGTGATTTCAGTTGGCTCTTTTAAATGTAGGTTGTGCTTCAATTAGGAACTGGTTTTGAATACTTACTTGTAAGATTCCACAAACTAATGATATCTCAGTGCATCTTTAAGCCCACCACTGAACTGACAATGCTTGGACAATTTCTTCAATTCAGCCACATAAGCCGAAATGGACTCCCCTTCCTTAGATTCCACTTATGAACCCTAATATGTTTTGCAATCAACAATGGTTTTGGTTCTAAGTGATCCTGGATTAGATTGATAATATTAGCAAAGCTCATTTCAACTGGTTTAGTTAGAGCATTTAAACTTCTAAGCACATGATGTGCTTTTCCAGCTATTGCACCCAGTAACACTGGTATTTGCTTTTCATTGCCTATTTCATTTGCTTCAAAATACAGGTCAATTCATTCAGTATATATAATCCAGTTATCCATTGTACGATCAAACATCTCTCCTTCTGATGTAGCCAGCCATTTTGGCTTGCTTATTTAAATTTATTATTATCAGTTGATACTCACTGTTTATGAACCCATGAATTTTGTCCATTTTCTGCCTTTTTTTAAACTCAACCATCCCTCTCCCCTTCCAAAGACACACGTGTTGATGCATTTCTTTAACTCGACTATCCCTCTCTTCCTTTGTGAAGAAAAAGACATGCTGCGCTTCAACAGTTAGGTAGTCATCTTGGGTTCATTTTAAAATGTCTTCATCGCCACTCTAATGTTTTGTAACTGTAAAAAGTGATTGAAAGAAAAACACAGGACATGGGAGAAAGTTTTACTTTCCTCTTCTTTAGTGAGGCGTTCACATATGATGTGCTGACATAATGGCGTACACATTTGTGTACTTTTACATAAAAGCTATAATGAGTTATATCAACAACAAAGAATGCTTAATCAAACAATCTATTTATAAAATCACTCAAGTATTACTGAAATACAAAATCTACAACATACTCCACTCTGATTTCACTATCCTTACATTCTTTTCTTTGATAAATACCAACAGAAAATACTCACTTTGGATCTCACCCCCAAACTCTGCCTTGAAGCACATTTCCTCCTTTATCCTTGATCAGTCCTACCTTCTTGCTCTTGTTGTATGTATAGAATGCTATAGAATTCTCTCCAATCCTGATCACCAAGGACTTTTCGCGATCCCTTGTAGCTCACCTATGTTCCTTTTTGAATTCCCTTCTAGCTTTTTTTATAGTCTTCAAGTGCCTGTTTAATTCAGTTTTCTTAAGCCTTATATATACTTCCTTCTTTTTCGTGACTAAATCAACTAACCCTGTCATCATCCAAGGTTCCCATACCTTGCTTTTCCTGTTTACAGAAACAAACTGGTTCTGAGCATGTCCAGCTGGTCTTTCAAAAACCTTCAAAAATCAGATGTGGATTAACCCTAAATCAACATTCCCTACCTAGCTCTTGTCTAATGACTTCACAATTAACTCCCAATGTAATACTTACTTGCAAAGTCCATGCTCATCCTTATTCATAATTTCCTAAAGCTAAAGGAATTGTGATCACCATTTCCCAAGTTTTCATCCAATATCCGACAGACAATTTAAAAATTCTGTAGCTATAGAAGTTGACCTGAAGTGCAGATATGACATACAATTAAATATGTAACAGTATAATGCTACTAATGCTGTCATAAATAATGTGTACTGGGTGGGAGCAGGTTGTTCAGAAGCCTCAATGTCAAGGGGAAGAAGTTGTTATCCAGTCTAAGTCTTTGTTCTACAATGATAAACTCTGCTTGATGGTAGGAGATAAAAGAGGTTGTAGAATGGATGGAAGCGGTCCTTGGCAATGCTGAGGGCTCTGCAGTCCCCATACCAGACAGTGATACAGCTGGTCAGAACACTCTTGATGGTGCATTGGTAGAAATGGGTGGGGAGTCGTGCTCACCTCAGTCTCCACAGGAAGTAAAGACACTGCTATGCTTACGTGACTAAAAAGGTGGTATTGAGAGACCAGGTGTGATCATCTCTGACGTGCACTCCAAGAAACTTGATGCTTCTGACCCTCTCCACGGAGGAGCCGCTGATATGCAGTAGGGAGTGATCAGTCTGCATCTTCCTGAAGTCCACAATCACCTCATTAGTCTTATCCACATTGAGACTCAAGTTGTATTTGCACCAGTCCACAAGCCACCCTACCACCTCTCTGAGTGCCGAGTCATCATTATGCCTGATGAGGACAACCACTGTTATGTCATCGGCCAACTTGATGATGCGGATCAAGCAAAAGAGAGATGTGTCAGCAGTGTGAACAGCATCAGGCTGAGCAAGCAGTCCTGGGGGCCTCTCCATCAAGAAATTCAAGGTCCAGTTACAGAGGGGAGTGTTGAGACCCAACAAGGACAGTTTCCACACAGCTTCTGAGGAATGATTGTAGGAAACATCATTCTCCAGGTGGGACAGGACTGAGTAGAAGGCGGAGACTATTGTATCATCAGCGAGCAAATTTAAGCAATATGCAAACTGGTGGGGATCAATGTGTGAGAAGGCATGATTTAATGCACTTCGTGACCAGCTGCTTGAAGCATTTCATTATAGTTGAGGTCAGTGTCACTAGTTTAGGTGGGCTTCTCCACGCTGTAAAGTTTACTAGTGTCTGTCAGCCTCCTGGGCACTGGGATGATGGTGGTGATCTTGAAGCCACACTATCTCTCTTTATGCTAGGGATGTATTCTGCTGTAAAATGTTATGGACTGAACTGAACATGTAGGGGCAAAGATAAAACACAGCCGTCTGTATTTCAGTCTTGCACAATCTTTTGTAATATCACTGTGTATGCTGGCAGTGCTCAATCAAAATGTCTCATGTGGGCAGTCAGATTACTTGGCAGTCATCCACCCCCTGTGCCGTATAGCATCTGATTTAATTTTCACTCAGTGAAACATTTTCGATAACATACTTTGCCATAGAACTGCCTTTCTGTTTTAGGGTAAGTTGTGTGGTCCTCCCGTAGAGTGGCCTATTGGGAAAAAGCATTGTGCAATAAGATGTAAAGTTATGCCATATCACTAGACTGTGACGCGAAGTTAATGAGACCCATAATAAAATCAACTTGAAAGAAATCCCAGGACAGATAGTAATATCTCTGCAGGATATAGTTCCTGATTGAGATATTGCCCAGGGGAGGTGGTTATTGTCTTCAGCATCCAAATTTAACATGCAACCTCAAAACAGTGGTTAGCATAGATGATACAAGTCACATGAGACACAAGAGTCAGCAGGTTATGGATCAACACAGAAGGGACTGGAGGATCTCAGTGAGCCAGGCAGCATCTGTGGAGGGAAATGGACAGTCAGTGTTTCAAGGGTACAATTTAATCAGAGAAATGTATACAATGTACATCTTGAAATGCTTTTTCTTTGCAACCAGCAGCAAAAACAGAGGAGTTCCCCAAAGAATGAACGATAGTTATATGTTGGAACCCCAAAGTCCACCCCCCCAGCTTCTCCCCCTCCAGCGTGTAAGCGGCAGCGAACAACAATTCCCCATGCCCTCTCCGGCAAAAAAGAGCATCGGCACCGCCACTGAGCGATCAAGCATGAGCAAAGCAACAGCAAAGACTGACTTGCAGTTACCCCAAAGACTTCATGTTTCACCTGGTGTTCGACATACTGCAGGTTCTCTCTTTCCCTAATAAGGGAACAAGAGATGTCTCCATTTTCCCAGTGGGCGGAGAGACATAACAAACAACTCACTGGTTTACGATGTTAAAAGTCCGTTATGTCGCTTTTTTCGAGCTCTGAGCCTGAAGATCGCAAAGATCCCAGGTCTCCAGGCACACAGCTCCCCCGACGACACAAAGGTCCCCTGTTGTGACACCGGCCCTCAATCCGCTCGTCTCCAGAGACCTAAGATCCTAGGCTTCCGAATTCGAGCCGGACTCTTAGGCCCAGCCTTTGGTGTGCTGAATAATGGCCAGTTATGGAACCCTGAGAGTGGGTCCCATTCCCGCAAAGAACTGTAGTCAGTGTGTAACTCCAGGTCAGGGTCCTCAAAGGAAAAATAGAAAAATTAAAATAGAGATATTGAAGATGGAAATGGAGCTGTTTCAGAAGATGCAAGCAAAGGAGTCACTGTAAGGAGCCATTAACCCTCCTAAGCTCAGGATCTTTCACCTGCACTGGAAAATAGAGAGAGGTAGACAGCGTAGGAAAGTGTAGGGCATGGTGGAGCAAAAGCTAAGAGAGGATTCCTGGATCCAGGTGGGTTATGGTCGGCAGATGGGGAAGGGGAGAAAGGGAATGCTGACAATGACAGCCGGAAGTGATGAAGGGGCCAAGAAGATGGAATCTGATTGGAGGGGAAAGTGGAGGATGGAAGTCAGAGTGCACAGGAACTTAAATATAAGTATTTACAAAATGGACAACTTAGTTATACTTAATTATACAAAATGTGATGGTTGCTCAAAATAAGTTATTAACACATATATGTAATATTTACATGCTTAACGTTAACAAGGGAGTGTAAGCAGTTAGGGGCGGAGCCTGTGATTCAGTTGCCTACGTCCCTGCCCCTGCACATGCTGCAGAACTAGTTCACACTGATAGAAATTTTCAAATAAACATTTCATTGTTACAGTATGATTTCTGTGTCATGATTGTCAGCCGGCAACTGTTATGCAATGCGCAACATCTGCATTGCAAACTCAGATGGAGCTGTGCATGTAGCAGCTGGTCTGATCTCACATGATTGTTTGGGTGGGATAAATGCCAGGGAACTTAATGAGATGGTTTGCAGTGATTAGCGAAACAAAACTTTGAGTTGCTATGTGGCATTATGAAGATGCAAAGGTTTCAGTGATATCATGGGTGTTGCATCATCTGCAGAAAACGAGGAGTGAAGGTGGCGGGAGATGGCCTCCACTTTTATTCATTTTCCAGGTAATGGTTTGCTGAAAGGAAGTTGCACTGTGGCAAAAACGGGAAAACCTGTGTAGGGATTCTGTAATTTGATTAACCCATGCTGACTTGTCCTGGTTCAGGTCACACGTAAAATTTGTTCTTTCCCCTTATTGTCGTGTTTGCTGATTCAGCCTGCAATAACTATTACTTATTTCAGTATTAAATATATCAATATATACACAAACTGAGCCAAAAAGAAAGTGGTGGTGGAGGTTATTTTCAAGATCGAGAAAAATTGGTGGAAGAGAACTGAGAACAGTTGATGTTCAGATGGGGCACTGCATATGTTGGTGGGTAATGTCTTCCAAGTCGCGTTGGAATTGTTCTCTTGGGAAAAGTTTGTTCCCCAACCTTTTGTTCAGGCATCTTCCCACTTCCTTATCAGACCTGAAGAAGGGCTCAGCCCCAAATATTGACGATCAAGTTATTTCCATAGGTGCTGCCTGACCTGCTGAGTTCCTCCAACATTTTGTGTGGGTTGCTCTGGATTTCCAGCATCTGCAGAGTTTCTCGTGTTTCGAGGTTGTTCTTGTTATGTTTGCGGCGCTGGGAAGCTGGGTGGCCGTGAGTAACACACACCAGAGACGGAGAGGTGAGGAACAAATATGCCACTGTTTATTTTGCTGGAAGTCTACCCAGAATGCCCTCTCACATTATGTTCAGTATATAACACACAGGGAAGCTCAACAGCAACCTGTAAGGGACAAAATATATATAAATACATAACATATCCCCCCCTTTATTTTAAAGGCTATTCCCCTTCCCATTCACAGACCAGCTGCTGAAGTATTAATATTCAATGGAGTAATCATCAAATTCAACCAACAACAAAAAATATTTTTTTTTCTAAACTAGGGGAAAAGGGTAGACTGCCTCTATTCCCAGACATAATCTTGGTAGATTATCCTGCCCCATGTGTTGAGTGTTAGTCAATAAACTACACATTCGATCTGTCTGAGGGCTGCCTGTTCCTGTGAGGGTACTGACAACCTGTGGATGACATCAAAGTCATTTTAACTCTTGGTTGTGTTTGTATAGATCTTGGCTTGGGCACTGCATTGTCAGTAGGGGGCACCTCAAAAAGCACAGGTGACAGGGAGCACTGGCTGTGTCATCTGATCTTAATGGAGGTTCTGCAGTCATTGTTTCAAAATGCTGTTACATTTCTACAACTGGGTCTGGATTGGCCAGTTTGTGTTGGTTTTCAGTAGCCTCAGAAATGACCAACATGCCTTCTCCAGATGGTGTCACTGGTTTCTATTGAGTACAATACAGAACCACTTTGTGCCTCCAACATTAACATTCTGAAGATGAAGTTTGGGGCAATTCACTCTGTCCTGCTGTGAAACTTCTATACTTCACTTTGGCATGCCTGTCTTCTTGGGTTTTCTGTTTTTTTGTTTTGTGCTTGAGGGTTTAAGCAGGACAAGCCAGGTGTGAAGATGTCTCTTCATTGGTGTGGTGGCTGGAGCCATTTTGGTGATGAAGAGAGGAGTGCTGCGAGATGTCAGCAAGAAAGTGCTAAGATGCTGGTTGAGGGATTCACTTCCCAATGAAGTCTTGAGGGCTTGTTTCATTCTTTGTACAAATCATTCAGCAGGGCCATTAGTGGCTGGATGGTATGGTGCTTACTTGATGTGCAGAAGACTATTTGCTTCCGTAAGTGCTTTGAACTCTTCAGTCAGAGGTTGAGGGCCATTGTCACTTACAAGCTGTTGGTCTCAACACCCCGTCTTTTCAATCCATCTAGCCAGATGTTTATATTGTCCAAACATCAGGTCATTCTTTGCACTGGGACCAGGGCACTGTTGCTTCGAAATGCTCTGTGCCTGGACCCCATTGCCACGTTTTGACCCATACCTGATCTTTCCATATCAACCTGGCACTTCGATCACTCTCAGTTTAGGTGGGCAGGCATCAGCCTCTGCCTCTTCTCCACGCTGACTTTGCTCCGCTCATTCACCCTGACTTTGCCTCAAACGTGCCTTGACCTCTTCCCGACTTTGCTTCTAACATGCCTTGACTTTGCCTTGCATTCGCACGCTTCAACCCTCGGCTCAGCCTCACCTTGGCTTGCTTCTCCATTGTTTGCAGAGATTGTTTACCATAAATTCAACTAGAGAAAGTGTTATTAATAAAGTATGTAGTTGTATTCTTCCTTCGCTACATCTACAACTGCATTGGCGCTGCTTCCTGCACACATGCTGAGCTCGCTGACTTCATCAACTGTGCCTCCAGCTTCCACCCTGTTCTCAAATTTACCTGGTCAATTTCCGACACCTCCCTCCCCTTCCTGGATCTCTCTGTCTCTATCTCCGGGGACAGCTTATCTACTGATGTCTACTATAAGCCCATGGACTCTCACAGCTACCTGGACTATTCCTCTTCCCACCCTGTTACTTGTAAAAATGTCATTCCCTTCACTCAATTCCTCCGTCTCCGCTGCATCTGCTCATAGGATGAGGCTTTTCATTCCAGGATGAAGGAGATGTCTTCCTTTTTTAAAGAAAGGGGCTTCCCTTCCTCCACCATCAACTCTGCTCTCAAACTCATCTCTCCCATTTCACACACATCTGCTCTCACCCCATCCTCCCGCCACCCCACTAGGGATAGGGTTCCTCTTGTCCTCACCTACCACCCCACCAGCCTTCATGTCCAAACTATAATTCTCTGTAACTTCCACCACCTCCAACGAGATCCCACAAACAAGCACATCTTTCCCTCCCCCCTCTTTCTGCTTTCCGCAGTGATGGTTTTCTATATGACTCCCTTGTCCATTCATCCCCCTCATCCCTTCCCACTGATCTCCCTCCCGGCACTCATGCTTGTAAGCGGAGCAAATGCTACATCTGCTCTTACACATCCTCCCTCACCACCGTTCAGGGTCCCAGACAGTCCTTCCATATGAGGCAACACTTCACTTGTGAGTCGACTGGGAGCTCCTTATGTGGCCTTCTATATACTGGTGAGACCCGAAGCAGACTGGGAGATCGTTTCACTGAACAACTATGCTCTGTCCGCCAGAGAAAGCAGGATCTCCCAGTGGCCACACATTTCAATTCCATGTCCCATTCCCATTCTGATATGTCTATCCATGGCTTCCCTTACTGTCAAGGTGAAGCCACACTCAGGTTGGAGGAACACCTTATATTCCGTCTGGGTAGCCTCCAACATGAACTTTGATTTCCTCTAACTTCTGTTAATGCCCCTCCTCCCCTTCTTACCCCATCCCTAGTTTTCATTTTTTTCTCTGTTTCCCTCTCACAATAACTCCTTGCCTGTTCTCCATCTTCCTCTGGTGCTCCACTCCCCCTTTCTTTCTTCCAAGGCCTTCTGTCCTATGATACTCCCCCTTCTCCAGCCTTGTATCCCTTTTGCCAATCAACTTTCCAGCTCTTAGCTTCATCCCTCCCCCTCCTGTCTTCTCCTATCATTTCGGGTCTCGACCCGAAACGTTGACTGTACTTCTTCCTATAGATGCTGCCTGGCCTGCTGCATTCCACCAGCATTTTGAGTGTGTTGCTTGAACTTCCAGCATCTGCAGATTTTCTCGTGCGTTTGTAGTTGTATTCTTTGTTTTGTTTAATGTCAGTAAGTAGTTGCTGGGGTTCGCCAGTGGACAAGGGAGCAAAGGAACGATTGAGGAACCTTTCCCACTTGCTGACAATGTGGACATGCTTTGGCCTTCTCTTCAATGGTTACATTCAGCCTAGTTATCAGAAGTAGCTGCCTGCAGTTTCATGTGCACTTTACCACAGTGCCCTGCATTTAGCTCGTCAAGCTCTTTCTTACTGAATGGTGGAGGAAGGACAACACGGTAGCCCTATAGTAAACATCCGTCGAGCCTGGCAACGTCTCACTTCCATGGCTGGCCCTCCTTTCCATTTGTGAGTTACCATGTCCACCAGTTTAGGTAGAACAGGCTCAGTACGCTTGTGCTTCTGGACTTGTGCCGCAGTTATCGGAGCTGTAGGTACTTCCTCGAAGTAAAAGATCCCTTTCAAGAATGGCTCTGGAACTGAAAAAGCTAAGGGAAGTCCGGATAGTTCAACAGCGTTCGTATAGTGCTCTGACCTCCTGTGCTTTATATCGTACTGATGTGCAGATAGTAACAGAGCCCAGTGTTGCATTCGACTAGCAGCCCGGGAAGGACTACCCATATCTGAACCAAAAATTGATGTCAAGGGGTGATGATCTGTCAGTTGTGTAAATTGTTGACCAAAGAGGAATCGATGGAATTTCTTAACCCGAAAGGCAGTTGTGAGTTCTTCCCTCTCAATCTGGGCATGTGGCTTCCTGCCTTGCTTAATGTCCCTATGTGAAAGTGATTGGATGCTCTTCACCTAACAGCATATTGTGTGAGATAACTGCCCCCACACCATGGGGTGATGCATCGCGGGCCAAGTGTATGGACAATAGTGGGTTGAGGTATGTGAGTGCTTCAGATTATGACAAAACTGCTCTGATCTTTTTAAAAGCCTCTTCACAGCGATCCATCCACTGCCAGGGTGTTGATTTATTTAAAAGCTCATGTTTCAGCAAGTTAGCTAAGTCAGTAACAAACATTGTCTAGGTGTTAGCAGTCATAAGGAAGACGTTAATTGACATACGTTCTGTAGTGATGGAGCCTCCATGGTTGCCCTCACCTTTGATGGGGCCTTATGAAGCGCTCAGCTGTCAATCAGAAGGCCCAAGTCTTCATTTAAATGTTCCTAAGAACTCACACATATCCTTTTGGACCCTTAGCCCATGTTCCTTGCGTCTTTGCAGTGCAGCATCCAAGTTTTCTAAGTGCTTGTGTTCATTTTTCCCAGTACTGACTAAGTCATCCAAACAGCATTGTAGCCCTGTCAGCCCACTCAGGATCTGGTTCATTGATCGCTGGAAAGGTGAGTGAGCCGAGGTGATGCCAAATGGAAGTCTTCAGTATCTGAACATTACTTTGTGAGTCACTATGGTCAACAGTTCCTGTGATTCTGGCTCCGCATGCAAGTATCTGAATCCTCACTGTGGCCCATCCAACCGCAGGGTCACCCAATAGCCATCCTTGTGTCCCGAAACAGATAAAATATGCAAAGCTTCTTCAATCGCAGAGTGAAAAATCACTTAGTCCATCCTCAGTGTGCTCCATCTTGTTCACATTTTTTTTTCCAGAAGTCATTTTTCTTTATTATAGTGTTTTTGGTTGACGGTGTCTTTTTGCTTTTACAGGTGTGTTCAATATGTCCCTTTTTGCCACAGCTTCAACAATCTTAATCTTTGTACCAGCCTTCTTTTGCTGAATTTCCAGTTTTGTCACAATGCTAGCAATGATTAGTATAGGTGACTTATTTTTAAAGTCAGTAGAAACTTTATGAACTTGGAAATATGTGCTTAATAGCTATGCTTCTTTAGCTGCCAGCTCCATAGATATACTAATCTCAATTGCCTCTGTAATGTTAGTCTGTCTTCTGTAAGCAAACATTTCTGAATTGCCTCACTACACAGACCACAAATAAGTCAATCACGTAACGTGTCATTCAGCGACTGCCCAAAATCACAATGTTAAGACAATTGCTTCAGTACTGTCACAAATTGTGAAATAGACTCACCTTCCTCTTGATTCCTTTTATGAAATCTTGAACTCTCAGCAATAATCAGAGGTGTAGCTGAACAGTGGACCTCTAAGACTTGAACTATGTCTACATAAGGCTTATCGCCAGACTTAGCAGGTTGTACTACACTGCATAATGAATTAAACTTTTTTGCACCAATCAGATCAGAAAAATTGGAACACAAATATCATCTGAAATTCAATTTCCCAATACAAGATATTCAAATCTTTCGGTATGTGAACTCCATCACTCTGTCATTTTATCATATGGCCCCATGCTTCCAAACATTGGCGCCGTTTTCAAACAATCCTGCTTTAGAAAATTTAACTAGTTTTATTCATCTCTCTCTGTCTCCCTCTCTTATTTGTTTTATTTAACCATCCCATTCTCGTTCTCTCCCCTTGGATCGTTCACTCACCTCATTTCCAGTGCAAGATATTCAAATCTTTCAGGACATGAACTCAATTGCTCGGTCATTTTGCCATACTTCATTAATTAGTCTTATCCATCCCTCTCTCTTTCTCACTGTCTCTCTCTTACTCTCTCTCCATCTTTGTTTTGTTTAACTGTCCCATTCTCCTTCTCTTCCCTTGATTCTTCATTCACCATGCTTCCTGAGGCCATTTTCTGATGGCATGTGGTGTCTTCTTTTCATTCACCCACCTTACACAGTGGTACATTGCCAGAGTTGCACACGGACCTTTCTTGCCGAAGGGAACAGAACAGTAAATTTTGCATGAGGACTTGTCGCCTCGTCACCAGCTCTTACGTTTGCGGCACTGGGAAGCCGGGTGGCTGTGAATAACACACACGAGAGACAGAGAGGTTCGGAACAGACATGCTGCTGTTTATTTTGCTTGTAAATCATTGCCTAAAATGCCCTGTCACATTACGTTAAGTGTGTAACACACAGCAAGGCTCGGCAGCGACCCATAACTGTCAAAATATACATGGAAACATAAAGGTCCTTAAAATTAATGATAGGAGAGAAGCATTTTGAACTTTAATGATATCCCAAATATTTAATGATGCCATAGACCTGATTAAGATCAGCAAATACATAAATAAATTCCATCAGTCAGAAGCTATAGATCTAAACTCACACATTGCTCCATCTTTCAACTAAACCCAATCTTTTTAAATCGCAGCACCTACTGGACACTTAAACTATACATTTACCACAATGCAAACACAAGGAAATCTGCAGCAGTAATTCAAGCAACACACACAAAATGCTGGTGGAACGCAGCAGGCCAGACAGCATCTATAGGAAGAAGTGCAGTCGACGTTTCAGGCCGAGACCCTTCGTCAGGACACAACCATACTTCACAGTTTCCAAGGTGTCCCAGTGTCTTGTCAATGGCAGACAAACCATCCAGGCACACTAAAATACAAGTCCTTCATATCTGCAGGCAGTACCATTAGCAGCATTTTGTTTGGGGACCAAGTCAATATTCATTGGCTAAGCAGCCTTGAGAAGGAAGTGCAATGTAATCTCTTCAAAGTTACTCAAGTGGAGTAATAATACCACTCATAATACTCTAAATAGCCTTCCCCATCCCATGAACTGATCCTTTCCTTTCCAAAAGGTAAGATCTCCCGCCTGGCCAGGCAGTGCCATTTGAGTCTCAAAAGCATCAAGCAGGATACAACTAGATTCAATTTACGTTTGCGATTGCCAGATCAGATGCAGGCTGTAATGGTGCAGTGGAAAGCAGTTTGCATGATGTGCATGTTGTAACTCCCTGCACCTAGGGTAATTGTGACCTTGGTATTAGCTTCACAGAATGTACTGCACAGGTGTAGATTCAGGTGGGAAGCTTATCCTAGTGCAGTTGAAGTCTGAAAGGCACAGACAGCAGGATCAGCAAGCCTGCCTGAAATCTTGTGTCAAATATCTTTCATATAGAAGCTGTATGACATGTAAAGGCATGCATGAAGGATATACACAGTGGAGAAAGTGTGATGATTGTTTGGCTTTGGTAAGTTCAGAATGAGGGCATGTTTTCATCTTTCAATCTTAATATATGAACATCACTCCTATTTTCTTCTTGGCCTTCTGCTGTATTTATGGTGAGAGTATTCACTGTGTTGTTCAGGAATTGCAGCATTAATGGACGAAGAGCTGATACATTTTCAAGTCAGGATAGTGTGTTCTCTAGAGGAGAATTTGCATATCATGACGTACTCATATAATTACTGTCTTGGTTCTACTGGAGATTGTAGCTGCTCCAGATGCCTTGATGAGGGAAATTGCTGTTTTCCCTATATAGGTGTGTAATGTGAAGGGTAAGTTTATTTGTCAATCGAGAGGTGTTTCTGCCATGCCAGTTGTCATTTGGCCGTTCGAAGGATGGAGCAGCTCTTTCCTATTGGTTGTCTTGTGTGCCACGGCACCAGTGTCCTGTTTTGGGAAGATCAGAGATACCGGAATAGCACGTGCGAGAGAGTGGCTGGCTTTCCTTTGTTTCCAGGGGTTCCTCTTCACACTGAGGTCATGACCAGTGGGAAAGAGCCGCAGATAAAGAGGAGCCCATGCACACTCCTATTTGAGTATTTGTTGAATGGTTAGTTTTGTTGTTGTGTAACTTGGAGAGACTTAATGAGATACCTGTTGAGTTTGAAGTGTTATTGAATGTTGAGTATCATAGTTTTTAATGTTTGGTCAAGTGTTTTCTGTTTGTAAATAAATGGTTTATGTGATTATCCATAATCAGTGTCTCCTGTCTCCTGTGAACTTGCTTCTTTGTAACAAGGTGGTGTACCGATGCATTATGTCAGTGCTGGAGGTAGTGAATAGTCTGGATGATTGAAATTCAAAGGAACCCTTGAAGCACTAGAGACCAGGATTTAATCCTGACATCGGATACTGCCTGTGTGGGCTATCTGGAGTGATACAGTTACCTCTCACATCCCAAAGGCATGCAGTTTGGTAGATTAATTGGCCACAGTGAATTGCTGTTGATATGTAGGTGAGTGGTAAAGTCATGAGGAAGTAGATGAGAATGTGTGGAGGAGGAATGAAAAACATGGATAATGTAGGAATACTGAAAATAGGTGTTTGATGGTCAGCACAGACTTGGTAGGCTGAATGGCCTGTTTCCGTGCTATATTTCTCAATAGCTCGATGAGTCTTTGATACAAGAGGGTGCCAATCATAGCAATAGTTCTGGCTTGAATTACATGGGGTTACTTGAATGCTGTTGAATAAACATTCATACAGACAAGTGGAGAATATTCCATCGCAGTCCAACACGTGACTTGTAACTATTGAGAGGCTTTGCAGTCAGGAGTTGAAATCTTTGGATTAGAACGCTCAGCCTTTCGGTGTGCTTTTCCTCCTAATATCATAATATGTCTAATTTTGCTGATTATCCATTTTAATGGCATACCAGATGTTGATGATGGTTTCGGGTATCCTCACATTGAAAAGGAAAAGCAAATGACTGAAGTGTTGCTGGAGATAATTAGATTCTAGGACTTGAATGGCAAGAATGTTCAAAGAAACAAATAGTCACAAATGCAGGAAATCTGAAATAAAAGCAGAAGATGGTGGAAATATTTAACAGGTTTGGCAGCATCTGGGGGGTTGATGACTATCATTTTTATAGTTTACAGTGGGTGGCAGTACAGGCAGGAATGTGTGGAGCAGTTTAAGTCCATATTGTCAGGAATGAACCAAAAGTGTGGTATCCTAACATTGCTGAGAGCTGTGGATGTACAAGTTGTACAAACATAGTGACAGAGAGAGAGAGAGAGAGAGAGATTTGGACATTAACATAATACACAGAACCACCTCATCAAATGGAATCTAATTAGTCAAAACAGACACGAGCTGTTGAAAACAGACCTCAGAAAGAGCACTTCTGTCTTCAATTAGAGGAAAAGGCGATACTGAAACTATGTATTTGAACAGAAACCAGGACAAAAGCATTTTTATTTTATTTTAACTTCATACCAGAATGCCGCGCTTTATGAATATTGCATTGTCATCTATCACCACAAAGAAAACCGTTAGATTTACGAAAGTACCTGGCCTAGATGGTGTACCTGGCCAAACACTGAAGCCTTATGCTAATCAACTGGTCGAAGTGTTTACTGAGATCTTTAAACTCTCGCTTCGGCAGTCTGAGGTAGCCACCTGCTTTAAGCAGGCCACAATCATACCAGTGCCCAAGAAGTACCTGGTATTCTGACTCAATGACTATTGTCCAGTAGCACCTACATCCACTGGGATGAAGTGCTTTAAGAGGTTGGTCATAACCATGTCAACTCCTGCCTGAGAAACAACTTGGATCCACTCCAGTTTGCCTACTGGCACAACAGGTTACAGCAGATGCTATTTCACTGGCTCTCTGCTCAGCTCTGAAACATCTGGCCAGTGAAGGTGCATACATCAGGATGTTATTCATTGACTACAATGCTCCCGTCCCTTTGAAACTAAGCTCCAAACCTTGGGCTCAGTAAGTTTTTGTGCTGGTTCCACATCCTAAGTACAGTGTTCACTTTCATGAACAAAAGGGACCGTTATTCTAAGTACCGTAGGCAGAGCTGTCACAGTAGACACATCTCTGATATGATCAATAGTGATTGATAGTCGCTCAACAAGAACCTTAATTTCTCTCCTCCCACTGTCCTCCTGCTTCTTTGGAGCCAACTCCACTCTTTCTTGTCACAAGATGACCATCAAGAGTTCAGTTCTTCCTTGAGCACAATAGCTATGCTCTTCAACTCCAGGGGTGTACTTTACAACTTCAGAATAGACACATAAAAGAGAATAGTGTATGGGGAAATGAATGAGATTGATGCATTTTCTCCAAGAGCTAGTGCAGACCATGTGGACTGAATGGCCTCCTTAAATGTAAATAAAAGTGCTGAAATGACCTTGGTATTTGTCCATCCATCAGGTTTACTCATAATAAATGCAGATCTGACTGTCATTGATGGTCTCTTTAAATGGTACAGCAGTGGATGCTGCTAGACCTCTCATGCATAATTATCAGGAGGTGCTGGATAATTGTAGCTCAGTTTCTCAGTATAAGCATCAATTCAATATTGCATGCAGATTGACAGCCGCTTTCTATTATTCTGGAACTGGAATAACAAGCGACTTTGCAGTTGCTGGAAATTCAGATCAACACACGCACAAAATGCTGGAGAAACTCAGCAAGTCAGGCAGCATCTATGGAGGGGAGTAGACAGCCAATACTTCAGGCTGAGACCCTTCATCAGGACTGGAAAGGAAGGAGAAGGAAGCCAGAATAAGAAGGTGGAAGGAGGGGAAGAAGGACAGTCTCACAGGCGATAGGTGGAACCAGGTGTGTTGTCCCATTGCCCTTCTTACAGATATTGATGTTGTATTTTCTGGAGGCAAAATTCTTGATCAGGAGATGCAAGATAGTGGCAAGTGTGGGAATAAAACTAGTTCATATAATGAGCTGCATTTTTTTTTAGCAATCTTAGTGGGTCAGGGGAGCAAGAAATACTGAGTTCTCACTCCATAACCCCAGATCACTCACTACCTCCAAGGGCAGCAATCTTTTTACCTCCCACTGTTATTGAGTTCTGCCACACTCCAATGTTGTTTATACCTTTTTCACCCAACCTTTTGCAGCCAAGCTCATTAGTTCTCCAAGCTCAAGCCTCCTTTCATTTGACGGCCCTCCTTTCACTTGTGGGGTATCCAGTAACCTCTGTGTCCTTAGTCCTGCCTATGTTCCACTGTGACACACCCCTCCCATCCGCAGCCTATAATGTCCATGCTGTTTGATAAATCTCTGTGCCTATAATCAAAAGGAAGAATCGAAGAATACTTCCAACCCAAAGCAGTGTGGATTTAAAATTAGCTGGAAGAGGGCGCATCAGTGGATGCTTGTTTGGCAATTGATGGGATGTGTTTGTCAAGTGTTTTAGATTCAGTGTAATTTTCAATAAATTAATAACATAGACTTGGAGACCAAGTGTAGATAGCCAAGTTCACAAAACTCGAAACTGTGTGGATGCATTTAAGTGCATGGAGAAGTGGATTGGAATTGAAGCATGTGTTGACAGATTGAAATCTGGGAAGAGATGCAGGTGGAGTATAAATAACTGGCCCAGATCTTGGGCCAAGTGACCTACTTCTGTGAGGCTTATACATCTATGTAACTCTGTGTATCAGGAGTAAATAGCCTGGATATGTGGGAAGATACATGACGAATTACATTTACGCAGCGAAAGTGTGAACTGAAATGATTTGGATGAAGTGCATTGACACAAAGAGCACACTTCTGCTAAACCGCTGGAATTCTCTATACTGAGGGATGTCGAGGCTGCTGTTGAGTTAATTCAAAACAGGGATTGATGCATTTCTGAATATGAAGAGAATCAAATGATATGGGGGGCAGTGCAGAAACATGGAACAGAGGTAAAGATCAGCTGTGATCTTGAATAGTGAAGCAAGCACGAAGAACCAGATGGCCAACACCTGCTCCAAATTCTTTATGGTCTGATGCTTGAAATGTATTTCATCAACTTTCTTCCCAGACGGATTAACAAGGTTACTGATTGAATGGGAAATTTGCAAGGGCTGCTGTTTAGGGACAGAGTACAGATTAAATGGAAAAGACAGGCTACAGGGCTGACATGTGCTTACCCTCCTGTAGAAGGTCCTTCCTTTCTTCACCTGCTGATTTGGGCAAATCTGGGCTTTGATATTTATGAAATATGGCTCAGCATAAGATGTCAAGGAAACCCTTCTGGGACTGACTGTGCCTTCAGCCCACCAGTGTCGACAATGAAATCCACCGGAAAGAATACAGAGTCAGGGAATATTGAAAGAGAGAGAGAGATTGAAGTGACTGAGGTTGTATTCTTTAGAATTGGGAAGGTAGCAGGATGAAATCCTCAAATGGCTTGACATGCTAGACACGGAGGATATTTTCCTTGATCAAAGACCATAGGATGATAGAACACATCAGAGAAAGCCATTAAAGACTGAAATGAAGAGAAATGGCTTCTTGCAGGGGTGCTGAATCTTTGGAATTCTTTACACTGGTCGTGGATGATTCTTGACAGTGAGGAGATCTGGTGATATGGTGATAGTGCTGGTAAATGGTGCTGAGGTAAATGAACTTTTGAACAGTAGTGTAGGCCTTCCCTTGATCCTATTGGTCAATGGCTCATGTTCTTATGACCATTCACACCCCCTCCCCAGCAGACAACTCATCAAGTGCCTCCAAGCTCACATTGGTCATGGAGAATATAGACAGCTACGAGACAGTGGAAGCTAAATGGCAGACTACTCATAGAAGAAGCAACATAGAAGAAATTACACATGGTAACTTTGATAATAGAATTTACTTTGGCCACTGAACTTTGAACAACCCCTGTATGAGGAGCATGGTGCCAGTAATTAGGGGCTTCAGTTTTGTGCTTAGTTTAGAGAAACTGATCCAAGACAAGACAGAGATAATAGAAATGTATAATGATTTTTTTTGGCAGAATTTTTTAAAAAGAGACTGTCTTCACTGGAAGATGGGACTAGAATCAAAGGTAGTGAGAAAAAAACCAAGAGGATATAAGGAATTATCCTTGCATGGATGACTGATGAAATAATAAACTAGAGACTTGACTAAAGACCCAAAGGTATGAGTACAAAACCCATAAAGACACCTGGATCATTTCAATTCAATCAGATGAATTCATTAAAACTCAGAAACCTTGATGTTGTGGCATCTGGCTCATTCACTTGGTGTCACGGTAGCATAGTGGTTAATGCAATCGCTTGGCAGTGCCAGAGATGACTGATCTGGGTTCATTGTCGAAAAGGAAGTTGTGCTTTCTCACAGTGACTGTGGGGGGTTTCCCCCAGCTACTTCGGCGTCCTCCTGCATTCCAACCACGTACACTTTGGGCAAGAGAGTTGTGGGCATGTTGTCTCGGCACCAAAAGCACGGTGACACTTGCAGACTTCCCCCAGTACATCGCAAACGGTGACCCAACAGACGATGCACTTCACTGTGTGTTTCGATGTTTTGATGTCTGTTACGTATGAAGCTACTCTTTTCTTTGGTCTGGAATGTGAGCCATAGATCTAGAGTATAACCAGGATGTGCGAAACAAGCTGGGAATGCAGGTTACAGCTGGTCAGGCAGCATCCATGGAAAAGGACAAAAGGGAAAGGAGCACCAAAGGGAGGTGATGAGATGAAGGAACAATGCCTTATATTCTGCCTGGGTGGCCTCCAACCTGATGGCATGAACATCAATTTCCTGAACTTCTGGTAATGCCCACACTTCACCATTCCCCATTTCCAATTCCCTCTTATCTCTTTGCCCGCTCATCGCCTCCCTCTGGCACTCCTCCCTTCTTTTCTTTCTTCCATTGTCCTCTCCTATCAGACAACCCCTTCTCCAGTCCTATATCCCTTTCACCAATCAACTTCCCAGATTTTCTTCTCATCCCTCCTGCTCCCAGTTTCACCTACCACCTTGTGTTTCTCTCTCCCATCCTCAACCTTTTAAATCTACTCCTCAGCCTTTTTTCTCCATTCCTGCAGAAGGGTCTTGACCCGAAGCGCAACTGTACTTTTCTCCACAGATGCTGCCTGGCCTGCTGAGATTCTCCAGCATTTTGTGTGTGTTGCTTGGATTTCCAGCGTCTGCAGATCTTCTCTTATTTGTTCTAAGATGCAGATAAAGAGTAAGAGCAGGGGAGAAAAAGAAGAAACACACTAGAAAGGAAGGAAGGTCAGAAATATTAAACTCCAAAGGAGTGAGTAGTGGAAAGTGAAAGAGTGGATTTTGGATAAATATGGAAACAAAGTTTGAAATTTGAAAAAAAGATTGCAGAACATTCTGAAACTGTTAATTTTCTGAAAGTTTCAAACTTGCTTGGTCCTGTGGGCTATTACATTCCAAATGGAAATTTAAGGTGTTGCTCTTCAAAGTTACATTGGTTGCATTGGAACATTGCAGAAGACTAAGAAGAGAGAGGTGAGGCCGTGAGTAGAATAGAGATTTGAAGTGAGAAGCTTAGAGGCATATATTATTTTCAGTGGACCCAAAGCAGTAAGTGAATCTTTGTTTGGTCTCTGCAATATAGAAAATGCTACGTTGGAGGACTGAATTCAATACATTGAATTGGAAAAATATATCAAGAGAATCACTGCCAAGTAAAGAGTATTTGGGTCTACAGATAGTGCTAAGGAAGGAGTAGATGTGGGAGGTCCTGTGGCTGCACAGGGAGGTGACATGGAATGATGAAGATGGAATCCATAAAAAAAACTGGCAGAGAAACATTTTAGTACATGTCCAAACACAGAAGAATTTCTAATCTTTTTCTCAATCTAGAGACTTTTAAAAAATGTTTCTTTTGCATTCATTTATCATTTTTACTAAAGCTATTTCTTTATTTTGTTGTTTTTGGACAAATGTAACAACATTCTGAGGCCAGATCTTGGGTGCCGAGCTTTTAATTGCTGCCCCTTGCTTGAACATGAGGAAGGCCTGTAAATATAAAACAAAGAAAGGGAGAAGTCAAGCAATGATAAAAGGGTGTGAGTGAATGAGAGAAGTGTTTGTGTGTTTCCACCTTTGTACATCTAGGCGGAACAAGATCCTTTATCTTGTGATCTTGTTAAGGAGGAGATTGACAGGTATCTAATTAGTCAGGGTATCAAGGGATATGGGAAAAAAGCCAGAAATTGAAACTAGACAGGAGAATAGTTTAGCTCATGGTGGAGTGGCGGAGCAGACTCGATGGGCCGAATGGCCTACTTCTGCTCCTTTGTCTTGTGATCTTGTGAAAATCTCAAATATCTGGGGTAAAAGGAAAACACTGGTAAATGCAGGCAGAGTTGATAAGAATACCAGATAGTACCAAAAGTAACTAACAGACTAATAAGCATAAATACTCACTCATATATGTACACAAAAAGTTGAATGCGGTATTTGTTTTACTACTCTTCTCTCCCTTCTCAAGAGTGACAGGTCTTTTCATAATTAAGCTCTCTGCTTTCAGCACTGTGAAATCAATAGAATTTTATAATATTGAAAAATCTTCCATTGCTTGTTCAGGCCAATTAATTCCTCATAAATAAGGTTTTCAGGAAAGGATTTGATAGTTTTTGCTGGGGACAGAAATAAAGCCTGAAGAGGAATTAACTCACCTGCCGGGCTGAAGTAAATTCAGCAATGAAGCAGCAACATGCACAGCGGTGTGTGGGTTTTGTTGCGACTATTGTAGAAACTTGCCTCTGGTGACCAGCCCCACATGAATCACACAGTCAACTGCTCCTGAAGTTTGCAATGTATTTGACTTGAAGTAGTTAAACAGTGTGACCAAAGTGGGACCTCATCACATGTTAAGAATGATACCTCTCTATAATATTTCTCTACTTCAACTGGATAATTTCATTAGCAAAATCTTTGGATTTAAAGATATATTCAGTCTTTTATTTTCAGCTGTAGCCAGTCAGAATATTGTAGGGCTTATAACCCAGCCCACTGGTTTGAACACGAAAGACAGACGTATCACTGAATGACTGAGAGAGTGACGGACTCTACAGGATCTACCTTTTGGATGTGAGATTAAAGGAAGATCCTGTTTAACCTTTCTAATGTAATAGAATCATAAAACCTGGCAATGCACCCTTCAGCAATCTACAAGAATACCACTTCTCGGCATTTAGCTCCTAACATTCTATTCTTTCAGTGTTATGATAAAACCTGCCTCCACCAACACCTTAAACCCTGCATTCCAGATTTCATCCACCCTCCAGGTGAAGAAAATTCTCGCTCAAATCCCTTTTAAATCTCCTGCCCCTTATCTTAAACACACGTTGTCTAGTCATAAGCACAACTGTTAAAGGAAAGCAGCGACACACAAACACACACACACACAAAATGCTGGAGGAACTCGGCAGGTCAGGCAGCATCAACAGAAATGAATAAAGCATTGACGATTCAGGCCTTGGCTCGAAACGTCGACTGTTTATTCATTTTCATAGATGCTGCCTGACCTGCCGAGTTCCTCCAGCATTTTGTGTGTGCTGTGCAGAGTCCCTGGTGTTTCTATTAAAGGAGCATGCTTCTTACTATTTACCCTATTTATGCCCTTCTTTATTTTTGCAGAAATCAATCATCACCCCCAACCACTACCCATACCCACAAACACACATACCTTCTCAACTTTCCATACTGTAGAAGAAACAAACCCTATCACTTGGTGACTCTGCTTAGACAGGCAAAGGCATCTTGTTCAACCTGGGTGAGTTGAGCTAGAGGGCTGTTTCTTGTGCTATGTGGCTCCAAGCACGATCTATTCAGACTTTTCTCATGGAGAAGCAGTTTCCTAAAATGATAGTGATATTATCCCTACTGAGCTGACTAATATTTATCCCTCCATTAACTGCACAGAAACAAGTTTCCAGATTACTGTCTCATCACCACAGTAGGTGGTATCACAGCAAGCTGTGTACATATTGGATCTGTATTTTCTTCATCATGCTGGCCTTGCATTATATAATTACACATCTGCCCAATCTTTTTTCAAGTTACAGAGAAATTGTTTTGGGAATCAACTCAAGGATACGTAGAATCTCCATCATAGACTTGGACATCAACATTAGTCGTGAAAAAGAGTCGTAACCCAAAACGTCAACTGTGTACTCAATTCCGTAGATGCAGCCTGGCCTGCTGAGTTCCTCTGGTATTTTGTGTGTGTTACTTCAGATTTTCAGCCTCTGCAGACTTTCTCCTGTTTTTCAATATTAATACTCCTCAAGGTTATTATAGCTGGGATGCTAATGGGGACAAGCTCCCACTACCTATTAAATGTTCCCAATGCTGTGTGCCTCAAATAGCCTCTGACAACCAAGTCCAGCTCCTGGCCTTCATGAGTGGCTTAGCTACTAAGCCCAGCGGAAACATTTCTACTGACAGGAGAGGGGGCAAAGGTGCGCTACAGGCGCCTCAAAACCAGTCATTTCGGGCAGATGGGGCTCATCAGCCGTGGTTGGCAGCTCATTTAGGAGAAGGAAAACTCTGATCTCAAACCTCCACTGCCTTGCAGCTGTACCCACTCATGGGGAAGGCTTCAGGAGTAAACCCCGAGGGGAAAACCTAGAGTTTAATGTTGACTGACAACTCCTGCAATGCTGCTGGTACCAAACTGTATCCGTCTCTGCCGTCCCTCTGGGTTTATCAGGTGTGTGGAGAGAGGGAACTTGCTACTTGGGCAACAGCTTGCTCTCCATATTGTGCTGCCCAGGCTTGCAAGATGCAACATCCATGGTCAACTCTGACCAACGGAAGCCTCAGACTTCTTGATAGACGGGGAAGACTCGATGGGAAGAGTATTTAGTGGAATAATCATAGGGGTACAATGATCATCCTATTTATGGCAGGAGTTTCTATGGGGTCAGTGTGTTACATTGTGCAGAGACAAGAAGGTTAATTAACACAGTTAAGTCAGGTTTGCTCTGGAATGCAGAGTGATGAAGCCCACTTCAAATTGTACGAAGGAAGGGTACTGACCATATCAAGACAAGCCCACAGAATTCTGCAATTGATAGCTGATGAACAAGATAATTATAGTTACCAGAAGGTAGATGAAGTAAAACATGCTTTGTTTCTTAACAAAATTTTGATGCAATCCAAAAAATCAATGCACAAATCCAGGTGGTTAACATTTGTGCTTAGTTATGAGTTCCCATATCCCATTATCCTTACAGTTTTAACAAAGGTGTACATTTCTGCTTAATGGAAGTGGCATCCAAAAGAGCAAAGAGAAGTAAAGAATTCCAAGTTACTGTCCTACATAATCCTTAGGGATCTCATTAGTGGTGCCAGCCTGGATACTTCTGCCTAATTAATTTGAACCTATGCCTAACAGTTCTTCATCCACCCCTTTGACCAAAAAGCCATTTTCCATTCCATATTACTTTTGTTGTTAATTAAAGGCATGATTGTTAAGCAGGGACATTACAGCGCTTGTGGGAGTGTTGCATAAGTGAGGGTGTGAACGGGGAATTGAATGAGAATTGATTCAAGCTGTGAATTGATGATAGTTTGCTGCTCAGGCTTGGTTCCCTCTCGGTGGAAGTTAGTCCAGAGCAGCCCACATTTGCACGTAGCTCTGACCTCCACTGTGGGTGGCCTGCTCTGGTAATAGGTTTGTTAGGGAGTTCCGGTGAGGGTTGTTGTGTATTTAATATTTCAATAATATTGCAAATATGTTGCTTGATTAAGCATTCCTTGCCTTTTACATAATGCATGGTGGGTTATACTGTATGTAAAAGTACGTGAATTTCATATGTCATCACGTCACCATGTCATATGTACATGCCTCGCTTAAAGTAAGAATGGAGTACAGTGCATGAGTTATACTCAGCCCTATGTTTTTTTTCTGTATTTCAATTAGTTTCATGTTTTGGAGATATAAAAAAATAACGGGTTGCTTATGCAACACACACAAAATGCTGGGGGGATCTCAGCAGGTCAGGCAGTTGACATTTCCAGCCAAGACCCTTCTTCAGAACTGGAAACGAAGTGCAAAGATGCCAGAATAAAAATATGGTGGGGGGAGGGAAGGAAGATAGCTGGAAAGTGATAGGTGAAGCCAGGTTAGAGGAGAGTGGACTATAGGAGAAAGAGAAGGGGGAGGTGATAGGCAAGTGATATCATGTCATCAGGCTACCTAGACGGAATATAAAGTGTTGCTTCTCCACCTTGAGGGTGGCCTCAAATTTGGTACAGGAGGAGGCCATGAACTGACATATCAGAATGGGAATGGAAATTGGAATTAAGATGTTTGGCCACCTGGAAGTTCCATTTTTGGTGGATGGAGCAGAAATGTCGACAAAGCAGTCCCCTAATTTATGACGGGTCTCACCAATGTAGAGGAGGCCACATCGCGAACACTGGACACAAAAGAAGACTCCGGCAGATTCATAGATGAAATATTGCCTTGCCTGGAAGGACTGTTTGTGGCTCTGACTGGAGGCGAGGGAGGAGGTGAATGGGCAGGTGTAGCACTTTGGCCACTTGCCGAGATGAGCACTGGGAGGAAGGTTAGGGAATGGGGATGAGTGGACAAAGGAATCATGGAGGGAGAGATCCCTGTGGAAAGTGGAGAGGGGAAGAGGTAACGATATGTTTGTTGGTAGGGCCCAGTAGGAAATGGTGGAAGTTGTGGAGGATGATGTGTTAGCTGCAGGAGCAGATGGATTGTAGGACAAGAAGAACTCTATCCCTGTTAAGGAGGCGGGAAGATCAGGCAAGCACAGATGTTTGAGAAGTGGAAGAGATGCTTGTAAGGAGGGCATCAATGGTGGTACTGTGGTATGGGGGTAGCAAGGAAACACTTCAGTTTCACTTATACTGCATGCTGTGAACTGATGACATCTTCTATAGAAACTTGTCTCTGTCTCCCTTCAGCTGCTGAGTTTCCCAAGAAATCTTGGCTAGGAACTTCCCTGTAAAACCTACAGAGCAAATGCAATCTGCGTTGCAGAAGAAGAAAGGAAATGTAGCTGTCGGAATTTCAAAATAAAAACAGAAAATGGTTGAAATACTCAGAAGGCCAGGGAACATCTTTACAGAGTCAAGGAAAGTTAATGTTTCAGATAAACTACTGTTCATCAACAGTACGATATTTAAATCGTGACTGCATCTCCAGGTTTCCTGACTCTTGTTCTGCCTCTGTTAATTGTGCATGTGGAAGGGCTTGGTGGTTTTGAGGGTTTAAAGTTTGTAAGATCTGATTCAACCTCAACTTGCCTTATTCTGGTGTCAAATATGTAAAAGTTTTTTGCAAATTTCAATTATTTATAATATTTCTAATGCCTTTAAGAAAGAGATGGTTTAGGCAGTGTTTAAGCACATTTCCCATGAGGAGCAAAAGGACAAAGAAATCTAGGATATATGAGATATAGAGGAAGGCACTTAAGCAAAAAAAATCTGATTTTGGTGAAATGTGCAGTTGTAGATAACACCAAGAACCCCAGGCTAATGACAAAACATCAGGGAAGTAAAAAGTGAAAATGGAAATGTGCACAAAGAAGAAATGCTCAGCTGTCAATAAAAATGGGAATCCAAAGGTGTTCTATAGTACTCTCTCTATTTTGAAATTGTGGCGTTCACCAGGGAAGAGAGTACTTCCAAAATAATAATGAATAAGAAGCAAGTTGAAACATTTCATATGTCAGAAATTGATAGCATGGAGGTATTGGAAAAGGTGGCTGAATGTTAAGTAGGTAAGTTGCCAGGATTCAATCAGATGTATTCCATTAAGTGAAGTATGGGAGGAAATTGCAGGAGAATTGGCCATAATCTTTAAATAGTCCTTGGATATGGGAGTGATGCTAGAAGACCACAGTAATAAGCTATTTAGTGTGAGATTAGAAAATGTTACTTCCATGTTCAAAAGTAGGGAATAAGTATTAGCCCAACAATGATAGGCCAGTTAGTTTCTGGTGCAGGAAAACTTGGGGAAGCATAAGCATTGATCCAGGGCAAGATTAATACTCACCTGGAAGAAAATGGATTAATAAAAGCAATCCAGGACAAAATATTTTCAGGAGGAATCAAGTTTAATTAAATTGATAGTGCATTTTGATGAGGGCATAAGACAATGAGACATCGGAGCAGAACTTGGCCATTCAGCCCATCAAGTCTGTGTAATAGATATTGAGTGTAATATAGAAAATTGTGGTGTACATGGGGTGCCAGAATGTTTTTGATAAGATGTGATTAAAAGTCTTAACAGCACATGGTATGAAAGAGATATTAATAATTGGGTTATGATGTTCGCTGAGTAACAATCAACAGAGGATCAAAGTTCAAAGCTCAAATTAAATTTATTATCAAAGTATATATATGTCACCATATACAACCCTGAAATTCATTTTATTGTGGCATTCTCAATAAATCTATAATGGAATAATAACCATGATAGAATCAATGAAAGACCCCGCACCAACTTGGGTGTTCAACCAATGTGCAAAAGACAACAAACTGTGCAAATGCAAAAAGAAAGAAATAATAGTAATAAATAAGTAAGAAACAAATATCGAGAACATGAGATGAAAAGTCCTTGAAAGTAAATCCATTGGTTGTGGGAACATTTCAATGATGGGGCAAGTGAAGCTGAGCATAGAGCATAGAAGAGTATAGCACAGGAGTGAAGCTATTCCCTTTGGTTCAAAAGCCTGATGGCTGAAGGGTTATAATTGTTCTTGAACCTGGTGGTGTGAGTTCTGAGGCTCCTGTACCTTCTTCCTGTTGGCAGCAGTGAGAAGAGAGCATGGCCTGGGTGGTAAGAGTCCCTGATGATGGATTCTGCTTTGGTATAACAATTCATTGGATGTGCTCAGTGGTGGGGAGGGCTTTACCGGTGACGGACCGAGCTATATCCACTATTTTTTGCAGGATTTTTGTTTAAGGTCATTGGTATTTCCATACCAGGCTGTGATGCAGCCAGTCAGTATACTCTCTACTATACATCTACCGATGTTTGTCAAAGTTTTAGATGTCATGCCAAATCTTCACAAACTCCTAAGGAATTTCTTTGTAATCGCATGGTGAATAGTTGCTTTACCAATTGGAGGAAATTGATTACTGGTAATCCCCAATGATTAGAATTGGGGCCAATACTATTTCAAAGCTATACTGATGATAATGACTTGCAATTTCTACATTTGTGGATGGCATTGAACTTGACAGTATTGTAAACTGTGAAGAGGATGGTAACAGAATACAAAAGGCCAGTGAAATGAGTAGATACGTAGCAAATGAAATTAAAATATGGAGAAATCTGAAGAGCTGTATTTTGGTAGGGAGAATAAGGAGAGGTAATATAAACAATATTATTCTGAAAGGAATTCTGGAATAGAGGGATTTGGTTGTGTGTGTGCATATATCATTGAAAATGCAAGGCAACTTGAGAAGCAGTGAATAAGTCAAATATAACTTTTGGTTTTATCAGTAGAGGCTGGAGTTTAAGAGCAGAGAATTCATCATGAACCTTTATAAGACCTTGGTCCCACTTCATTTCTGGTTGACAAATTATAGAAAAGATGTGAAGGTTTCAGGGAAGGTCTGAAAAATATTGGATGGTGAGGTGAAGTACTGCAGTTAGAAAGGTTGATTAGAAATGCTGAGACGTTAATATTTAGAGAAGAAAAGGTTGAGGGACTTTCATAGAAGTATATGAAATGACGAAGGAACAGGAGAGTGATGGACACTGGTTGTCCCCTTTGGTGGAGGGACCAAGGACTCAAGGACATCAGTCCCAACTAAAGGGGAAGAGAATTAACATTGACATGAGGATCATTTTTCTTCTACAGTGTATGGCTGTATTCTTGAATGCACTGCCACAGTTGCGATGGAACAAGGTGCCATTGTAGCCTTCAAGAGGAAATTAGGAAATATATAGTAAAGACAATTTTTTCAAAATTATTTGTGAAAGGCCAGGAGATAGGAATGGAACTAGTGAGCTGCCATTATCGAGGGCTGGCATGGACACAATGGGCTGTGTGTCCTCCTTTGTGATTCTGTAACTTTTCCCAGGGATTATTCAGAAAGGATTTATATTAATTATGGCAGTTGGCCCTATAATGGGGTTTTACAACGCAGCAATATACAATGTAGGTGAATGCAAATGTTAGGTATATAATTTTGATATACCATTCTGATCAGATTTGCATAGGCCGGGTAAGAATTGCTTGATTAACCTGAAGCTAGTTTTGAAAAGTTGTGGAAAGAGCAAGAACAACGTGAAATATGGCCTTTTCTTGGTAACCTTACCAAGATATGGCATTGCCTTAAAGGGTGTGCCAGGTCTTGGTAGCAATACTTCAAACACTGATAGACCTCCTCTCTCTACCGCAGCTGGGTTATTTAGTTAGGCACCTGTAGGGCAACAGAAGGAAAGATGGTTTGTTTTATATTTCTGTTGCTCCATGAGGAACCCAATGCTGGTTGTTGACTCAGGGTATTTCTGGCCCCAAATGTGATCACTTCACTCAGCAGAGCGCTTTCTACCCACCAGTTCATCTTGAAAAGCTCACCTTCCCTTTCACAAAATTCAGACTTCCTTAAGTGGCAGCGAATCTGCGGGATGTGTTGCCTTGCCAAGCGGCTGACTGGCTGCCAAGAAGCAGCACGATTCCCACTGGCAGCTTGCCCTTTTAATAGAAGCCTGGCTACCAATGTGGATCAACAAACTTCAAGCTGGCATCTGCAAAACAGAGCAGCAGATGGAGCCTTTGAACAGAGATGGTTCACTCTGACATGTTTTGGCACTTATGAAATTCAGTGGATTGGCTTGAAAATGTTAAATTTATGGATTGTGATTCTTTACAAACATGAATTCAGAGCAAGAGGCTGCTGGTCAGCTCCTCAAGCCTGTTTTACCTTTTTAATCCAATCAAGTCTGATCTGATCGTGGCATCCCATTTACCTGCACTTACCTTTCACCTGTTTGCTTGCTAACCCCTCCCACTTAGCATTAATACATCAAATACTACCACATGAACTTCAGAAAATTGGAATTAGAATTCTTCAACTAGAGTCCTTCAATTGGATCACGAGTTTAGAAACTATAAACTTCAGTGCTTCCTTTGTTTTCGCCATTTATATTGTACTTGGTCCATCCTATTTTGAGATCGATTAACTATCAGCCCCTGACATGGTCATTGAGTTCCCAGTCTTGACTGATGACTCCTGCTGCAGTTCAAAAAAAAAGTTCTTAAATTTTTCCTCTTCAGACAGTGTTGGTAATGAGAGGAAATTGTGCAGGGGGGTGGTGGGAGGGCAGGGGTATAGCTGCCGGAACTGGGGAGAAAATAGATGCCAGTTCGAGCAGGTTGATTCCCATTATGACAGAGGAACAGGACAGCTGCTCATGCTGATAGTTGGAAGGAGCAATCTGCCCAGTGGGGATAGGATATATACCCATCCTGTCAGCAGAAGCTGCTTCAACACTTCAAACTCACGTTCTTGACCCAGATCTGAAGTCAATGAAAGGCTTCACTTTTGCCAGGGTGAGAGTAACTTCCTTTTGCTCTCTCTCAATATCTCTCAGCCCAAGGCCAAGGAAGGTCTCAGTACTGGATTTCCTTCTGTTGACCAAATTGGTTGACCTAGTTTGGAATTGAAGGTTACGTGGTGCACACCCTACAGGTACTGAGAGAGAGTCACTTGCAACCATAGAAATACTAGTGTGTGACCATCTGACAGCATAAGAAAATGGCAATGCGGGAAACTTATGGGAATGCCTCTGAGGAACGCAGATGAATGCTTCAAGCAACAGAGTACTGTGAGGTGTAGGAAGCTAATGGCTATAACTTCAAAGGATTCAGTCTTTAGTGGTCAGGAGGGGGAAAATGATGCTGATACATGCATTGAATTAAGTTACATCTGTCACCTTAACACCCTTATGTTGGCGTAAAGGACAGCAATCAGTGGCTACAGTATAGTTTAATGAAAGTAAATAATCGAAATTTTGGCTATGAGAGAACCAACAAGAAAAGAGTAATGTCCTGTATTCCGACACTCAGAAGCAGGGCAGAAGTTAGAAACAAGATCTCAAAGCATCCACTCAGGCTGTTTCATGTCTTTTGAGCAAATACAGGTGTAGGAATGGATTAAACATGTTAACACATGACTGAAGCAATGGTACCATATGTTTCTTTAAGACAGGAGGGAGCATCTCTGGATAGATAGGTGGCACTTAAACCATGCTGGAACAGTGAGCTTCAACGGTGCTGGGGGGTAGAGTAAGTTAGTTGGGAGAAAGGTCTTAGAGAAGAAGTTATACTTAAGAAGAGATGGATCAGACAAGAAAACGAAAAATCTAAAGCAACAGGTACGAAATGCTGGAGGAACTCAGCAGCTCAGGTAGCATCTATGGAAGTAAATAGACGGTTGATGTTTCGGGCCGAGATCTTCCTCAGGACTGAGAAGGAAGGATGATGATAATCCAAGATGTGCCGGAAGCTCAATAACTCAGGTTATTCATCTGCAGTTATGAGTTGCCATGGGACTCGAATGGCCATAACCTACACTTGTTACTGAAATAGGAGGATGGGGAGTTTCATGTTCAGGATATTTAAAGATTGAAAAATAGGAATTGGCAGTATTCAAGTAACATAAAAGAGAATTTAAAAATATTTTGCAAAATATTTTACTCAAAGTAAGACTTCACTTTTTTTGTCTTTGTGCCTAATTCTGAGATGTTAGCAACACTGGCATTTTTTTGCCCATTTGTAATTAGCTTTTCTAAGCACAGCAGCAACATTTTCAATTCGACCGTATTGTATAGGTCTAAAGACACATACAGAGCAGATGGTGTCAGGGCAGATCTCCTTCATAGTAGATGGAGTGGCATTTATGCTCATATCTCAGGATTAGTAACTCTGTAATTCAACCATTGTGAAACCTCCCTACTCTTCTAATCATTCCATTTGCTTTATTTACTTATTATAGCGACATGTTAATTTTTCTATGTTTCTAGTGCAAGGGCATCTGAAACCAGCAGTTAAGTCTCAGATCATTTAAATTTCACTTTCCTGTTCTGTTCTTTCTACCAAAACGAATCACCTCACATTTGGCTGATGCCACAACGTGGTAGGGTACGAAGTAGAAATTAAGTTTTGGTCTCCTTACTTATAGGAAAGATATTCTTGCTTTGGAGATAGTCCAGAGAAAATTCACCAGATTGATTCCAGATGTATTGGGATTGTCTTATGAAGAAATAGAAAGAGGATTGGGCCTGTAGAAATCAAGAGTTGGGCCTGTAGAAATCAAGAGTCTGGGAGGCTGAGTCATGATCTTATTGAAATATAAGATTTTGAGGAACTTGACAGAGTAGATGCCATGAGCATGTTGGAAATTTATTTACTTATTGACATACAGGCCCGGCACTTTGAGCCACACCACCTGGCAACTCTCAATTTAACGCTTGCCTAATCATGGGATAATTAACAATGACCAATTAACTCATCAGCTGGTACATCTTTGGACCGTTACATGAAACTGGTGGAGCACCCGGAGGAAACCCACGCAGTCACAGGAAGAACTCCTTACATGCCGTGGCAGGAATTGAACCCCGATCACCTGTACTGTAATACACTGTGCTGACCAATGTGCTGTCACGCTACTTCTTTTGAACTAAGGGCATTAGTTGCAGCATGGTAGATTACAAATACAAATTAACATAAACTTAAAGTAAAATATATATTATACATAACCTACATGATAACATAAACATAAAGTAAATGTAACAGTATTAGTGCAAGTAAAGGGAAAGAGGAAAGAAATATTGTCTCAGGTAATATTGAATTCATGTTGGTCCAAGAACTTAGTGGCAAGGGCTGAGCCTTGATGTGTGGTCTTTCAGGCTCCTGTACCTCCTGATTGATGGCAACATTGAAAAGAGGGCACAAAGGCATGGATCTTGGGTTCCTTCATGATGGATATGAGGCATCACCTCTTGTAGATGTCTTTGGTGCTGGGAGTGCTGTAGCCATGATAGAACTGGCTGAAACATTGTAGCCTCTTACACTCCTGTGTATATGATTGAAAGGGCATAGTTAGATTCGAAGTCTGGGATGAGAATTCAAAAATCTGCCCTTGCTGTACTGAGTCAGTTCAGGTTAGTGACAATGAGATAATGGGCATGGGGATAATGGTGTATGTTAGGTTAATGGATCCATTTTGGACGAACTTGAGTCGCTGAAATGTATAATGCAGGAAGATTATAGGGCAATACATTGTGGAAATAGGACTTTTGGCAACCCATCAATTCCCCATTGACACATCCTACTTCATAATCCCTCCTTCCACTCAAATCCTTTATAGATTCTACCATGCATCTATACACTAGGGGCAAGTTAGAGCAGCTAAATAGCACCCAAAGTTCAAAGTGCATTTTATTATCAAAATACATATACTTCATACAACCTTGAGATTCCTCTCCTTACAGGCAGCCATGAAACAAAGAACCCCAACAGGACCCATTGAAACAAAAGCAGACTTGTCAAACACACAATGTGCAGAGAGAGAAATAAAAAACAAGTCGTGCAAACAGTAAAGCGAGCAAGCAGCATTCAGAGCTGAAATTCAGAAGACCAGGCATCACTGCAGCCGATCCAGATGTCCACTCTTTGCAAGAAATAGCCTCAGTCCAGCACAGAGTCCAGCGAACACCGCAGAGCAGTGAGCTGAAATGGCCCGTCTCTCGCCTCTAACCCTGACCATTTCAATATGGGCTGACACTTAAACCATCCAAACCTGGGGTCATTCCTCGCCCACGGGCCTTGACATGGCCCCTACCCAACCTTTCCAATTTGGCTCAGCTCTTAAATCAATCAAACCTTAGATGTTTCCTCGACTTGGTATCTTTTGTGACTGTCACAAACATTGTTTCCAAGACAGGGGCTACATCCTTCTTCTTGGCCACTGTCTGGAGTTGACCAAGACAGATCTTAATCTTGTATCCATAATTAATGGCAGAAAAAAGAGAACTCAGATGCCAGCCATGCAGTCATAGGGCCAGCATTCAAATGCCACACAGAAAGCACCAAAGGTCAGAATTGTACTCAGACCACTGGCAGAGTGAAGCAGCCGTTCTGCTTGTTGTTCCACTGTGTTGTCACTGAAACGCTGAATTTAAATTGATCAAAGATGTCCATGAGGTTTTCAGAAGTAGGTGAGCTGGGCCATGGGCAGAAGCAGATGAAGTTAAGTGGGATGATTGGAGAAGCCTTGAAGCTGTAAAACATACATCTGAAGCTGAGCTCCGGATTAAGTCAGGACAATGAAATACCAAAGCCAAGGAGAATGACACTGGCCAAAGATGAAGTCGTTGATCTTATTTAACAGGAGCAAGTTTCGACTAATCGATTCATAATCATCAACGTTTTGACTATTACACAGACATCTTATTTCAAATTAATTGAAATCTTAACTTCCTGTTGGATTATGCAGGGTTCATTCATTGAAGTTCAAATTTAAAAGAATATTTATAATGGTCTGTAGTGGTTTCTGTAGCAAGTCAGAAGACTGTAATCCTTTAAAGTACACTTTCAGTAGTCAAATCAATCCACTGAACTTTGCTTCAGTCCAAATATTCATTCTATGTATGGTCTGGCTCAGTCTTAAAATATTTTAATCTGCAAATTGTTTAACAATACAGATGTAATCCAACATGCCTTAAATGGAAAGGTTTTTTAACATTTTGATTTCTCAGATTCAGTTGCTTAGCATGAGTACTGTGCAGAAGTCATATAAAGGGCCAGGGCCTATATTTAATTGTGGTTGTGGTATTTATTTTTCTCCCATGCCTTTTCTGGCATGGGACTAATTTACTTGTAATGGCAGGAAAAATCTCATCTTCTAAGCATTCGGCAGCACATCTTCCTTACTAATGTTTTCAAATAAGATTTCTTAGAATCTACTGCTATTTTGGGCTCTGGAAGATCTTCAGATTTCTGTTCAGCAGAAAAGTGAAGTCTGTGTTCTGGTGTTTATAAAAGTATTCCCACTGCACTAATTGTTTGGATTGACATTTTTCATCATTAAGTTGTATGGCAGGTGATTTGGAATAGCATAATAACATGGTCAGATTTCACACGGTTGGATTATCGTATGATCATGCGTCAAGCAATGCCTCCAACAGAGTTGGCAAGACTATTACTAATCCATGTCTGTCTAAGACTGTATTGGCTCATCAGTTTTTCTATCCCCAGTTCATTTCTCACATATCCCAAAATCAGAATCGAATTTCTTATCACTCACATATATAATATGAAATGTTTTGTTAACAGAGCATAAAATTACAATAAATGACAGCAATAAATTACAGTGCAAATAAAGAATAATGCGGTACTGTTCATGACTTCATGGGCCATTCAGAAATCTGATGGAAGAGGAGAAAAGGCTGTTTTTGAATTGCTGAGTGTGAGTCATTAGATTTCAGTACTTCTCCCTGACTGTAGTAACGAGAAGAGGACATGAGGATGTTCTTAGTGATGGATGCCACTTCCGTGAAGCACCTCTTGATGCAGATGTCCTTGATGGTGGGGAGGGTTGTGCTACAACCATCGGCAGAGTCTCGTGATCTTATGCATTAGAGCAGGGGCGTCAAACTCAAATACACAGTGGGCCAAAATTTAAAAATCGGTACAAGTCGAGGGCCGGACTGGTTCAGTGTTTATTGCAAAAGTTATTGAAATGAATTTATTACACATGTTAACCTGGAACTAACAAAGCTTAGGTTATTGCCTACAAAAACAACATTGAACATTAAATAAATAAAAAATCAGTTGCATTTTTTTCTTATGGCTTTATCTGCAGCTTTTCCGGAGTAATTTCTAATAAAAACATTTTTCCACAGGCCAACACTCTGTGATTCACATTAGTCTAAGCCAGATACTTGGCATCTCATCTTGGATGCAAGTTCATCAATGTTTGGAGTCAGGCTCTGAGCTGAGGAAATCCTCAGAATTGAGTGAAGGTGTTCATCAGAAAGACGACTCCTGTTTTGTTTATCTTCATCAAAGAGAACAGTTGTTCACACAGATATGTGCTGCCAAACATAGAGAGCATTTGAGCAGCTTGGGTATGCAGCTGGGGCATCGTGTCGGGAATGAAACGTAGAAACTGTGCAGCGCCCACCGAGTCATACTTTGCCTTAAGTGTGTCACTACATTGGAGTTCAATCAGCTCCATTTGTATGTTGGTTGGTGCGCTTTCCATGTCAGCTGCAAATGGATTACTGCGCAGTTCAAACCTGATTTTCTGGGCTTCGAAGTCAGCAAATCGCCGTGTGAAGTCGGCACCAAGTATGCTAAGTTTTTCAGCAAACTTTACACGTGGGAACACTGCGGTAGAAACCTGCTCTTTCATAGTTTGGCAACACGGAAAATGGCTCAAGTTTTCTTGCTGCATCTGCATCTCCCACAGGCGCAGCTTGGTTTTAAAAGCCCTCACTGCAGCGTACATGTCTGTGATCACACGACCCCGCCCCTGAAGCTGCAGGTTGAGCGCATTGAGATAGCTCGTGATGTCACACAGAAACGCCATTTCACAAAGCAACTTTTTATCCTGGAGCTCTGTTGTGTGTTTCTCTTTGCTTTCCATGAACTGACAGATCTCCTCACGCAACTCGAAACATCTTTTCAGCACTTTTCCTTGGCTTAACCATCGCACCTCTGTGTGATAGGGCAAATCATTATATTCTGAACCCAACTCCTCCAGAAACGACTTGAACTCGTGGTGATTTAAACCTTTGGCTCTTATGAAGTTAACTGCTCGTGTTATGGTGCTCATTATATGTTCCATTTTCAAGGCTTTGCCACACAACAATTCCTGGTGTATGATGCAGTGATAAGCTGTCAGCTCACCTGCGCCGTTTTCCTCCCGCATCTTCTCCCGGATCCTGCCCACCAATCCACTCTTTTGACCGCACATCGCGGGCGCTCCATCTGTTGTCAGTCCCACAAGTTTATCCCAAGGCAGCCTCATTATATTTACACATCTGGATACCTCTTCAAAGAGATCTTTTCCAGTAGTTGTGCCATGCATTGATCTTAATTACAAAAGTTCCTCTGTTACACACAGACTTGAGTCCACTCCACGAATGAAAATTGACAATTGGGCAGTATCAGAAGTGTCCCTGCTCTCATCCACAGCAAGGGAATATGCGAAGAAATCTCTTCCCTTCCCCACCAGCTGTTGTTGTAGATTGGTGGCAAGCTCACGTACACGGTCAGCAACGGTGTTTCTGCTCAAGCTCACGTTTGAAAATGCTTGCCTTTTATCTGGGCACACGACGTCGCAAACTTTCATCATGCAGTTTTTAACAAATTCTCCCTCAGTAAAGGGCCGGGCTGATTTAGCGATCTCTGCTGCCACAACAAAACTAGCCTTTACAGCGGCCTCACTTTGTGTTTTGGCTTTTGTGAACATAGCCTGCTGTGACACCAGACTTCTTTTCAACTCTTCTACCTTCTGGAGCTTCTGTTTCTTGTCCAGATGCTTGTATCTGTCGTGTTGTTTCGTTTCATAGTGTCGTCTTACATTATACTCTTTAATTACAGCCACACCATCTCCGCACACAAGACAAACAGGTTTGCCCTTTATATCTGCGAACATATACACTGCCTCCCACCTGCCTTGAAAACCCCTGTTTTCAAAGTCCACCTTTCGTTCAGCCATTTTTGGGGTGAGGGATAGCTGAAAGTTGACCACACGTGATTAGCACCATAAGGATGCTGATGAGAGAGTAAGGCAAGCGTGAGCAATGCACTGGCAGTGCATTGTGGGATTTGTAGTATTAGTGGTGCATGCAATATACCGGCGGGCCAGCTCTAATAGAAAAGAAATTTATTCATTAATGATATTCAGGAAATAAACCAGGGAAACCGAATAAACACTAAAAAACCTGAAAACCTTGTACCTGAATAAACTCAGCATTAGCCATATCATACGCCATAGGCGCTTCGATTACTGGGGCCAGCTTTAATAGTAATTAGATATTATCTCGCGGGCTGGATTTGGCCCACAGGCCTTGAGTTTGACATATATGCATTACAGCATCCACGCCAGGTTGTGATGCAACCAGTCAGAATAGTCTCCACCATGCATCCATAGGAATAGAGTCTTTGATGACATTCCAGATCTTCTTAAACTCCTTACAAAGTAGAGCTGTTGGCTCTTTGCATTGACGCCATTATTTTTGGTGATTTCTATTGTTTGATGTGACCACATTGTTCACACAGATCAGCATGGTGTGCAGAATTTGGAATTGGAATTGGTTTGCTGTCACATGAACCGAGGTACAGCGAAAAGTTTGCCTTGCCTACTGTTCACACGGATCAAATAATTACACAGTGCCCTGTGTAGTACAAGGGAAAAGCAATAACAGAATGCAAAATGAAGTGCTACAGGTGGCAGGTACTTTCAGGCTTTTGTATCTTCTGCCCTAAGGGAGAACGGAGAATGGGGTGGGTGGGGTGTATGATTATGATAGCTACTTAACTGAAGCAGCAAGAAGTATAGGTGGAGGGTCCCTGGAGGGGAGGGAGGCCAGTTTCTGTGATGCGTTAAGTATTTGTCATGATTACAGTTGATTGTAATGCTGAAAGTTTGAAGTGATCACTGCACTTGGACTGATTACTAATGATTGCAATGGTTACTGTTCTTTGCAACGAGCACCATGGTTATATATGGTTATATTGGGCTGAGTGCACGTCGGTGGGTCTAGGTGAGAGTAAACGTTTGGCACGGACTAGAAGGGCCAAGATGGCTTGTTTCTGTGCTGTAATTGTTATATGGTCTACATACTGTTTGGAAGAATCATACTCATTCACAGAGATCATCATAATTTGATCAGCAAAGGTTCAAATTACATTTATTAACAAAGTATGTATGCAGTACACAACTCTGAGATCTGTCTTTCCACAGACAGCCATGAAACAAAGAAAACCATGGAACCCATCAAGAAAACTACCAAATCCGTCGCAGCATGTGCAAAAAAAATTGCACAAACAGCAATCAAAAGAACATGGAATATAAAACACAAAATCAAAAGTGTCCATATTCAGTTCAGCTCAGTGTCATCATCTGCAGACCACACCAATTCAAAATCGCCCAAAAATAACAACAAAAAAAGAAGTGACCAGAAATAGAAACACATCATAATGTGAATTTTTGCACCCAATCCACAAACCGTGTCGGTTAAACCAGGGTTTGATCTTAATGATTTGCTGTGATAATGACATTTGAAATTATCTCCATCATTAGTGGTGATCACTGTTGTTCGCATTAATCACATTTATAGTAATTACATTTGTCTCCCATGGGAAAGAATTGGCATCAATTTCACATTGTTCAAAAACATCTTCTATGATTTGCAATGGTGAATATTTCTTTGTCAAAGTATAGATAGTTACATGATAATATTCATTTCAAATATTGAAATATTATCTGGGGTCATTCTTTCCTTTATTTGCACTATTTTGTAATTTTATGTTTGTACTGTACTGCCACAAAACAACAAATTTCATGTTGTATAAGACAGTGATAATAAATCTGATTCTGATTCTGCCTTGCAGGATAAATGAACCTCTGTCTCAAACTAATACAGATCCAGCATGCTCTGATCATTAGTGTTTTTCCCATTCTGGCAGCCGATGGGCAAGGCTAAGGAGGATTTTGATAGGCTGTGACCCAGTTGAAAATATGCCGAGCTTCCTGAGCCAGTTCAGTGCCCAGCCGTGTGCAGATGATTAGCAGAATCTGGAGACTTGTTGAGAATCTGCGCAGAATAAAGTAAACTTAGTCTAGGATTAAGGTAAAAATAGGTGCTTCGAAGTTTCAAAGTGTATTTCTTATCAAAGTATGTACGCAGTACACAAATCTGAGCTACGTCTTCCCCACAGACAGCCACAAAACAAACACAACCACAGAACCTGTTCAAAGAAAGACATCAACCCCACCCCACACACACACACAAAAAAATCAATCAATTAGTAAAATAAAAGTGAAAAACACAGAATGTAAAACACAGAACTGAAAGAGGCCAGGCATATTCAGTTCAGCCGAGTGTTCATTACCTGCAGGCTGTCCTGATTCAAAACCACCCAAAATGCTGACAAAAGAAGGTTCAACCAGATACACATCACAATGTGAACCTCGGAGTCCAATCCTCAGACTGCATTGATTAAACCTCGCCAGAACTCCGGCACCATCCTCAGACAGAACGGAGCAAGAGAGAGAGACCATTCAAAAACCGGGGCCTTCCTTCAGGAGCAGAGGGACCGTCACACACAGACACCGTCCTCTGGCAACAGTGTGTAACAAGTTGGTAGATGGAGCTGAACACCTGCCCACCTTCTGCACTCACTTCGACGATTTCAACTTTCCTCAGTGCACTAATTGACGAGATTGGTGAGAAATAGAATCAGTGCCTATTAGATGGGCTAAAGAATCTGTTCCTGTGCTTTATTTCTCAATGACTCCCTGCCAAATAGAAAAGTTCATCCCTACAAATTAGTTTGCTTGCAGTAATCAGTCTGCTTTAATGTAATTTAGGAACAGACATTTTCAACAGCTGATAAACAAATGTGCATGCGCGCACACACACACACACACACACACACACACACACACACACACACACACACACACACACACACACACACACACACACACACACACACACACACACACACACACACACACACACCTCATTTGTGACCCAGAATTGAGAGTTGTGAAAACTCAGGCCCTATCACCCTTAACCAAAACAGCTTCTCCTTTCTTTAAAAGAAAGCTAAGCTGCCTTTCTTTTATCTGTAATCTCTTTTGATATAATACATACAGACTACGGACTTTCACCTCCAGTCACCCAATAAAGAAACAATGCAAAGTCTTGGAAATATGAAAGTGCTCTTGCGCAAAATGAGAATCTTTCATCTTAGCAGAGGGAAGAAAAACGCAGCTGGGACTACTGTAAACAAGATAGTAATATTATACTTTGTCTTTAAGAGAGAAGGTGAATGTTTATTCCGGTGAAAAGTGGTGCAGTAGATGAAGGGTGCAGGTTATGGGTCCATTCATTGTTCTAAGACTTCAGATTTCATTGACATGGTTACTTATACACAACCATTCTCTGGAGCTATGCCAGTTATTTGATGTTGTGGTCCTCACCAATCTTGGCAATTAGCTTGCAGACATTTCAGTCGAGGTAACATCCTTAGTGTGCAGTTGTGAGTGTTTCTCTCTGGGAGTGGTCACATTTATGTGGGCCCCTGTTTGCTTGCCTCAATCCTGATTGGCTACCCCTTCAGTTGACCTTTGAATTCTATTGGCTCATGTTTCTTTGGCTCTTCAGGATTTGTAGATGGCGTCTATTTTGATGTGTTCTTTTTTCAGAGTTATCAGAAGAGAACCACGCTTCTAAGAGTTCTGTGTTCAAGTTACCTCCCCATTGCCGTCAAATTCCTCCAGTTCCCTCCTTCTACAGAGAATCTACCAATTCTGATCCATAATGTTGAGTACTTCAAAAATGTTCTTTCGTTTGAGGAATAAAATACAAGATCAGTTGTTTTGGAAAACCTAAGTTAATAATTGTGATATAGGCATCTTTACAGTATAAATAGCCAGTACATGGGCCAGCACTGTCATGAATTCTTTGGGTTTGTAGGTATAAACTTGCCTCCCTTAGAATGGAAGAATAAATCTGTTCCATTCATCTCTTTCAAACTCTGGTGCCTCACTCTGCCAACCATTCTGAGACTAAAGAATTACTTCTATCATGAATTGCTGTCATATCTTCTCCACTAGAGAATATTAAATGAACCATGTGTTGTCCATAGCTGAACCGGGACATCTGCTCCCTACTGAAATCCAGGACTGCAGTGTTTAGATCAGGCGACCCTGACCTGTACAAGAAATTGAGATGTGACTGCTGTAAAGCTATCATGAATGCCAAGTGACTAATACCAATCTGAATTCAGTCCCTGGCCAGCCATCAATTGTAGCAAGTACTGTAACAGGCTACAAAGTGAAATTGGGCGGCACTGCCGACAACACTGCATCCCTTCTTGATGAGCTTATGAACGTCACCACCTGATCCAACAGCCTCCATTGCACCTGGACCCACACCTACTGTTGCAGACATAAGATCAGCCTTCCGGAGCCTGAAACCATTGAAAGCATCTGGCCTGAATAGTATCCCTGGCGGTGCCCTTAGTTCTTGCACAGATCAACTGGTGGCGGTATTTGCAGACATGTTTAACTTCTCCCTGATTCAATCTGAGGATCCCACCTGCTTTAAGAAGATCACTATCATCCCAGTAAAGTAAGGGAACAGGCCTAATGACTGTGGCTCTGACGCCCACCATCATGAAGTATTTCCAGAGGCTGGTCATGACATACATTTACTCCAGCCTGCCAGACAACCTGAACCCATTGCGATTTGCCCACCACTGACACAGGTCTATGGCAGAAGTTATCTTCCTGGTCCTATATTTATCTTTGGAGCATTTGGACAGCAAAGATGCCTAACTAGTTTATTGACTGCACATTTACCTTCAGTGTTATAATTCCAAGTAAATTCACCATACTCTCATGACCACAACCTTTTCCTCATTGTCAACAAAACCAAGATCTGGTCATTGACTTCAGGAAGGTTAGTGGTGTACACTCCTGTTTACATGAAAAGAGCTGAGGTTGAGAGAGTTGGGAGCTTCAAGTTCCTCGGAGTGAACATCAGAAATAACCTGTGTTAGTCAAACCACATAGATACCATAGCCAGAAAAGCTCACCAGCCTCTCTACTTCCTAAGGAGTTAAAGAAATTTGGCAAGTCCCCTTTGACTGTCACCAATTTATATCAACGCACCACGTTGATAATTCTATCTGGAAGTATCGCAGCATCATTATGGCAACTGCTCTGCCTGACACTAAGTTGTGTGGACATAACTTAGCATGTCATGGAAACTAGCCTCCCCTACATGGATTCTATCTACACTTCTGATTGCCTTGATATAGCGCACAAAATAATTAAAGACCCCATTCATCCCTCACATTTTCTGTTCTCCCCACAACCGTCAGGCAGAAGATACAAATGCCTGAAAGCATGTACCGGCAAGTTGAAGAACAGTTTCTACACCACTAAGACTATTGAATGGTTCCTTGTAAGGTGGACTCTCAATCTCACAATCTACCTCATTATTGTCTGCTTGCATTGTGCTTTCTTTGTAGGTCTTTATTCTGCATTCTGTTACTACTACCCAGTGCACTATAGTAATGAAATAATCTCAGAGTATGGCATGCAAACCAAAGTTATTCATTGTACCTCAGTGTATGTGACAATAATAAACCAATGATCTCACCCATAGAGCCTTTTAATAATTATCCTTTGTCCACTATCAAGACATCCACTATCTCCAGAATCTCCGCTTTTAAACTGTGAAATGTAAATCACTAGGTCCTTGGCATCTATCAGTATTCAAGCTCATCAATTTCTCGGGTGATATATTTTACTGATGCATAACTCTTTTAGCTCCCTAGTCTTACTAAACCCCAATTTTCTCATTAATTTGGCTGTTTTACGTTTATCCCCTTAAAGACTAACACAAAAAATATCTTTAATTCCTCTGCCATCTCCTTATTCCCCATTATTAATTCTCATCTCTGGGTCTCGAAGGGGCTCTTATTTGCCATGGTTAATCCTTTGCTATATGCCTACAAATAAAAACATGTGAAGTCTGCTTCTCAGTAGTGTTCTCCATATTGCTTTTTCATTAACATTTTATTTGTTCTCCTCTGCTGAGTCCTAAAAAACTTACCAATATTCAGTCCTTCTGCTATTTTGAGCAACGTTATTAGACGCTTCTTTAGAGCTTTAATTACTTGTCAGCAATGGATGACTCACTTTCCCTGTTGGGTTTCTTGGCTTGAAGAATTTATATATATATATCTATAGCAGTAATGAGAAAAGGGCATGCCCTAGGTTATAGGGTCCTTAATGATGGATGCCACCTTTTTGAGTCATTGCTCCCTGAAGATGTCCTGGAAACTGTGGAGTCTGACTTTGCATAGTTATATGAATTTAGATGTGAACAACAGTAAAGTTTAAGCGCAGAGAGGGATCAAACAAATTTGTGCATCACCCCAACTGTGCTCTCAATCCTATATGTTATAACATTGCGCATTATTACCCGACAAGATATCTGTTGAAATGAGCTAATCTGCCGGATGAATAGGAATCCGTTCAAACCCCATCCTCTAAACTCCAAAACCAAGGTCACCTTTGTTCTGCCATTAGCATGTAATATGCAAATAACTCAGAGGTCTTTGCATCGTCATTATTGATTCATCTACTCAAATATGTAAGAATAGGTCTTACATTAAACATCAGCAAATCACGGTCTCTCATCAATCCATCCCTGCTGGACAATAACGATCCTCAACATGACCTTGGGAAACACGGACCACTTCCTATTCCTCAGGGACCATATTTCAGTTGAGATATCAACTGAAGCAAGTCAGCGCGGTCTTGACCCGCCTGTGGAAAAATGTTCAATATCAAAGCCAGAAACACAGCACAAAGTCATGGTCTGCCAGGCAGCAGTGAACTGAGAAACTTTAACTAGCCAAAACAGGTGCCTTTGGGTACTGTTTCTACATAATCATTTCAATCCACTGGAAGGACTATTGTTCCTGTCCAGGCCAATGTCCTCAGCACTGAGACTTCTATTAACTCAAGCCAGCTCTAAGTGTCAGGAAACGTTACCTGACAACAGATTCCTCAAACAGACAGTCCAATCTGAGCCTCATCATAGTACAAGGTTTCATGATAAACACTCTGAGTCTTCTTAAAAAAAATGTAGTGTCCTCACTCACGGGAATTTCAGGCTAATAACCCATCACAGTGAAGGAGGGGCATCTAGGATGCCATCAAGTACCTTCAGCCTCTTTGTAGGATCTTGTGTAAGATGCTGGCTAAATACCCACCTTCCTGCCCCATAAAGCATGACCTGCTTGCCAGTGATAGAATCCATGGGTCCTACAATGGTTTCACCAATCAGTTCAGAATCCTCATAAATGGAGTGGAAGCTATTCATCCTGGATCCTGAACAGATGAAGATTCACCTTAGCAATATGTGCTCTCACATTCTTAATACACAGTTTCAGAGAGCAGTCTGACATACTTAATAACCCCTTGTACTCTAATGGTCAATATATTTTTTGTTGGCTCAGAAAAGTAAGTTTATATCATGGCAAACGACCTGAATTATCTTGAGGGTGTAATTGTGATTCAAGTTTTCACATGAATCTTCTTGTGTTCACTTATTGAACCTGCCTTTTGCCAGACTAAACAAATCATTGCCAGAGAAGAACTGCCAAAGTCTGTTTAAACTGTAACATACACATTCTCTTGAAAAGAAGTGAGAGGGGGAGTTTTTATATTCCTGAGAAAAGGAATAGCCTGTGTCAAATGAAAGGTCACATGATCTGAGAAGGTGGGATGCCAGAGATTTAATAAGAAGTTTGGAGGAGTGTAAACTTGCTTCACACATTCTTAATTCATTGAACAGTGCCAGCTTACAGGAAAACAAACAGTGATTGCCTTCAAGAAAGACTGGTTGGAACACTCTGACATCTGTCCTAGGTGAGTGAAATTTCATTAGGTCTTGTCACATGATGCATCAACAATGAGGAGGTCACAACAGTCTGAGCTTTAAACAGAAACTAATCGGGCTTATTTGTATTTATATTTCTTAGCTGCAGTTTGTCCTGTTTAAATGTGGATATAAGGAATGAAAATCGGCCAATTTTTGTACATTGCCTCATTGGTACGTAGATCCTAACTTGAAATACCAAAATCAGTTGGGAGCAGCATCTTGAGATTAATGCAAATTAATCAATTTAACATTTAGAGCACAATTTTATAAGTTGGCATGTCAGGCAGGAAACTCTGTTCAGCGAACATAGGAATTCTGGCTAGAGCTGTACATGACACTTCCTCTATTTATTAAGTGTCCTATGGTAGTGACATTATGATATATCCATACAAGGCTTCGGACATCTGTTTTCATGAGAATAAAATTCAAAGGACTTTGACTAAGTCATTTGAGTAAGAAAATGAATGATCTGTTATTTCAGCACCATTTTCCACTGTGTACCCATTATCATTGATTTCTTTAAACTTCAGAACTCTATTGATCTATGTTTCAAATGAGTGTAATAAATGAACCTCCACTGTCCATTGTTCCCAAACTCCTCAGCTAGAACAAATACCTTACCCACAGCTAACCTAACAAGCCATTTGAATTTTGGATTTCAATAAGATCTCCTCTCATTCTTCTAAGCTTCAGGGAATATAGTCCCCATCTACTTAATCTTTTCCTTAGTCAGGTGTATTTGTTTACATATTCTATTGATTAAATCTTGCACAATACATTTCAAAAATTGCTTCTCTGCCTGTGGAAGCCCATTCTTTCTTCATAATAACTTTAATTTAAAGCACTTATAATTTCTTAGGCGCTATTTAACTAATTAGAGATTGTTGGCAATTCCTGGAACAAGTTACTTATTCTCGCAATTTTAATCAATTTGGTAAATCCTGAGGAAATCTTGTTAGTTGTTGTTCTGTGTCTACCAGATCTACCTTTGTCTATATAAAGAAATGGATCTTGTTAAACTGCTTTTCAGTTAATCACCTTCTTTCATTGATTGGATTTTTGGAGGTTCTGTTATCAAAAAGGTGACTGACAGAAATTTTAACCTTGCATTTACAAGGGGAATCAAATTCTTGAAAGCAGGAACCTGATCCTTAACCAGGGGAGTTAACTTTATAGCCGAACCCACTTAGGAATTGTTTAAGTAAACAGATTTCCAAATATGGTTTATCAATTTGCAATTCAAATTTCCCAAGGCTCAGGAAACCTGGTAGCTGAAAGAAGTTGAGTGCTGCCAATTGCCATAGCAGTTCTCTTGGACTGGAAAGACCAGGACTGCTGCCCTCCAGCGCTCTACATTGAACTGCTTACCTTCATACAGCTGACCCACTGCTTCACTCCAATGATCTCCCTGCTGTCAGTTCTGAATGGTGTCCTCATTTGCTCCTTAGTTCCTGGATTGAGTAATCTAAGGTTCAAGATGTTTAAGTTCAAGTTCAGTTTATTGTCATTCAGCTGTGCTCATGCATACTGCCAAACAAAGTACCATTCCTCCAGACCAAAGTGCACAACATAGTATATATAACTCACACACATAACACATAAAGAAACATTATCATCAGTAAATTAACAAACAATAAGGTGTACACACAACACAAGTTAAAGAAATGAACAGTTTAATGCTACTGGCATTTCATGCATGATGAGACCTGGGTGGTGGCAGGGAATTCAGTCATCTCACAGCCTGTGGGGCTGAAGCTGTTTCTCATCCTGACGGTTCTTGTCCTAATGCAATGGTACCTCCTGCCTGATGGTAGGTGTTCAAAGAGATTGTTGGACAAATAGGAGGATTATTGACAATGCTAAAGGCCCTGCGTACACAGCACTCCTGATAAATTCAGCTGAATAGAGACCCTAATAATCCTCTCAGCAGTCTTTGCAATTCTTTTGTAGGAATTTGCTGTCACATGCCTTGGAACTCCCATAGCAGACCATGAGGTAGATGGTTAGGGTGCTGTCGATGGAGCCCCTGTAAAAGTTGGTTCGAATGTGATGGGGAAAGTTTCACTCACCTCCTTCTCCTCTGGAAGGGGAGTTGCAGCTGTACTTTCATGACCAAAGAGATGGTGCTGATGGACCAGGCTAGATTGTCTGTTATGTGCACTCCCAGAAACTTGGTTCTCCAAACTAACTCCTTGGAGCCACGTATGTGCAGAGAGGAGTGGTCATCCTGCACTTTCTGAAAGCCCACAGCCATCTCTTTGGTCTTGTCCACAATGAGACTCAATTTATTGTGCTCACACCATTAAAGCCCTGCTCTACTTCCTCTTTGTACACCAACTCTTTGTTGTTGTTGGTGAGGCTAATCATGTTGTGTCACCAGCGAACTTGATGATTGGGTTTGAACTGGATCTAGCAGTGCTGTCATGTGTCAACAGTGTGAAAAGCAGTGGGATGAACACGCAGGCCACTGGCGCTCTGCGTGATGAAGCTAGCGATGTTCCTGCCAACATGTGGCCTTTCTGTCAAGAAGTCCAGGAGCCAGTTCAGAAAGAGGTGTTGAGACCCGACGAGAACAGTTTACCCATCAGCTTCTGAGGGACGATTGTATTAAATGCCAAGATGAAATTAATAAACAGCATCCTGGTGTATGAGGCATCGGTTTCCAGGTGGAACAGGATGTATTGGTGTTCAGAGACTATGGCATCATCAGAGAACCGCTTTGAGCAATATGCAAACTGGAAAGGGTCCAATGTAACAGGTAAATGGAATTTAATGCAATCCATAACCAGCCGCTCAAAGAAATAGTGGAGATTCCCATATAAATGCCAGCTATTAGCTGAATCCAGACAGCTGCCAGATAGAAAAACATAAAACAAGTTGTTCCATCAGGACAGCTGCATTGTCATGTTAACTTTCATTTCAAAGTTTCCTGGCTGCTAAAGTATTTCTGCACTCTTTGCATTTGCTTGTAGATATTTGCATGTGCCAAAACCTATTCCCTTTTTTAATCTGCTGTTCCAGAAATATGGAAAATCTCATATTCCACAATATTTATAACTGATACCAAATGGATCCACCCCTTATTGAGGGGACACTGAGGGCAGAGAGAGGGGTATTTATGTCATGGGGGGGCAGGGTGATCTTTGATATTGAATATTAAGCCACATATTTTCACCTCAACTCATCTTATATTCTTGATATTTTTCTTAATTATATATCATTATTATTTCTTTCTTTTTGTATTTGCACAGTTTGTTGTCTTTTGTACACTGATTATATCATGGGTCTTATTCTATTATGGATTGATTATGTCGGCAAGAAAATAAATCTCAGGGTTGGACAGGGTGACATATATGTACTTTGATAATAAATTTACTTTGAACTTTGATATCACAAGCTAGCAAACTATGGAGGAAAGAAGAGGGTCCCTTTGCTGAAATTTGGAGCAAAAGGCCAATTGCTGGAGGAACTCAGTGAGTCAGGCAGTCTGCGGAGGCAAAGGACTAGTCGATATTTCAGGTTATGACTCTGCATTGGGACTGGGTCAGGGTGCTGAGACAAGTTAGCTGTCCCAGGTAGTATGTTAGCAAAATCAAAAGCAAAAGTGGAATCACTATAATAAGGTTCTGCCTGTAGCATCGCAACAAAGCAAAAGTGAGAGCAGGTGGAAAGGCAGGGTATGAAATTGAGGTTAAGTGAGGAGTCATCATGAAAGAGGGGAGTTTGGTCAGGAGGGATGTAATTGGGTCAGGTTGATCAGGGTAATGATGAATGCTAAAGAACATTATTACCAATGTAATTATTACCAAGAATTAGTACCAATAAAGGCACAGGGAAAAGTCTAATTACTGACCAAGCAGTCTACTGTTAGTGGTGGCGAGATTATTGAAAACATTCTTAGAGACAGGATTAATCTGCAGTTTGAATAGCGGGGACTAATTAATGATTGTCAGCATGCTTTTGCTAGGGGGAGATTCTGACTGACTGATTTGATTTAATTTTATTTTATTTTGAAGAAATAACAAAATGTATTGATAAGAACAGTCAGGCTGCTGGATTTCAGTAATGCCTTGCACAAGGTGCCATGTAGAAAACCTGTCCAGAGGATTTGAGCCCGTGGTATTCAGGGCAAGTTGGCAAATAGATCCAAAATTAGTTTGTTAATAAGAGACAGATAGTGATCATGGAAGTTTGCCTTTAAAATTGGAAGATTGTGACCAATGTGCTGGAATTTTTAATGCTATTAATATGGATTGAAAATTTGAGCCTGAATACAGAAGGTCTGACGCAATAAAAATAGTATTTTTGATGGTGACAACAAAGATTTTGCTTCCTGAATACTTGTCAAGGTGTCAAGATCTCTAAGGATCTAACCTGGTCCCAACGTATTGATGTAATCAGAAATAAGGCAAGACAGCAGCTATACTTTATTAAAAGTTTGAAGCTATTTGACAAGTCAACAAATATGCTCAAAAACTTCTATAGTTGTACCATGGAGAGCATTCTGACAGGTTACATCACTGTCTGGTATGGAGGGGCTACTGCACAGGACTGAAAGAAGCTACAGAGGGTTGTAAATCTAGTCAGCTCCATCTTGGGCACTAGCCTACAAAGTACCCAGGACATCTTTAGGGAGCGGTGTCTCTTATTAAAGACTTCCAGCACCTAGGGCATGCCCTTCTCTCACTGTTACCATCAGGTAGGAGGTACAGAAGCCTGAAGGCACACACACAGTGATTCAGGAACAGCTTCTTCCCCTCTGCCATCTGATTCCTAAATGGACATTGAATCTTTGGACACTACCTCACTTTCTTAATATACAGTATTTCTGTTTTTGCAGATATTTAAATATCTATTCAAAATATGTAATTGATTTACTTGTTTATTTATTATTATGTATTATTTTATATTATTTTTCTCTCTCTGCTAGATTATGTATTGCATTGAACTGCTGCTGCTAAGTTAACAAATTTCACATCACACGCTGGTGATAATAAGCCTGATTCTGATTCTGATTCTGATTTTGGGTATATATTATGGATTTTGGGCTGCTGATCATGAAAATCAACCATGGAATTTCCCAATCACAGCATTTTTTGAAATCGCCTTTATTTGTTATTTCAATTCACAATCAGGTAACTGATGCCAAGATTAAGGAAGACACCTTTGTTGGTCCACAAATCAAGCAAGCCATTAACGACACGCAATTTGAAGAACTTCTAGAGGGACCAGAGGAAAATTGCATGGAATGTATTCAAGGATGTTGTTGAAAATTTTCTTGGCAACTACAGTACATGCAGCTGGTTGACAACATGCTTCCAGCACACAAAACCATGAAGTGCAACGTGTCACTAAAGACTCGTTTTCTGCATTCCCAGTTGGACTTTGTCCCTGCAAATCTTGGTGCTGTCAATGACAAATATAAAAATGGTGGCGCGATGAGTTTTTCTCTGTGTTCTATGATTCTATGATTAAATTCATTAAATTAAACTCCCTGTCAAAATGCTGGATCATTGAAAGGACCTATTTAATTTTGCCATCTCCTTCAGGGAAGGAAATTTGTCTGAACTATGATGGGAGTTGAGTCACGTAATGTGATTAATTCTTAACTGTCTCCGCAGTTCAGGACAGTAAAACAAAGAATAACTTCAGTTGTTGCCAGACACATCCAGATCCTTTGAAGAAATAAATAAAAATGTAACATATTGTGAATGTTTTCCCAACAGGCTTACAAGGCCAATTACTTTGATGTATTGTTCTCCAGTGGCTGCCGCCTTGGTAGAGGAAGGTTGTACTGATAGCTGTGATGTCAAACACTATAAGCTTCTGTCCTGGAAGAGCCTGGACAGACAGCGGTGGGAGAAAGGGGTTGAGAATCTGAGTCTGCAATACCAGTGGAAATCTCCCAGGGCTGGACAGACAGCCATCTTTTTATCTGCTGACACCTGTACCCCCCCCAGGATCTCCAGACTCCAACCTCCCCCCCCACCCCCAGACTCTAAACTATTGCCAACACAATTATTTAACTTTTTTCAGGAGCAGTTTCCATCCCAATGGCAACAGTGCACTCCCATGTGTCGGCTCTGCTCTTGAATGACAGCAATCTAATCGTGAAGGGCAGCACTCTGATCCTGGGTTGATAACAGTGACCTGAGACTTTCCTGAGGTGTTGAATAGCCTCTGCATGCTCGTCCACACTGCTGAGGAAGGATCCTCTCATTCCTTTTGACGTGCACTCTTGTTAAGACTGTGGAGCTCTCAGCCCTTTCACATGCTTCCTTCACTTGACCTCTGGGACAGTAGCCTGCAAGTGCTGATTGCCTCTGCGGGGTGGGGGGCTGTGTTGATGTTCTTGTTGCTGTTTGCACAATTTGTTTTTTTTTTGTGCATGGGGGGCGGGGGTTGATGTCTTTCTTTGAACGGGTTCCATGGTTTTCTTTGTTTTGTGGCTGACTGTGAGGAAGATGAATCTCAGGGCTCTATAAAGCATACATACTTTGATAATAAATGTACTTTGAATCCTTTGAAATAAAAAAATAATTCTGTGATGTACTCTCCTCATCCCTTGCTTTATCAGTATCTGAACTGGTCCGCGGAAGGGTGTTCCTGCTCTTAAGCAGAGTCGTAGCCCTGGAAGGGTAGGTGCTGGGCAAATAGTATTTTTCTGACTCAGCATGGCAGCATAACTGCCATGGCTGTCAAGTGCATATGCAGATACTGGTAGGAGAAGCGTACATTTCTGTGAAGAAAGGACGCTCAGTAAAAATCCAGAAAAATACTGTGCACTGTGGTCTTCTGCTGCATTTTCCCCAGGTACTCTGGTGTGAGTGGTGCAGCATCTGTCAAGAGATGGACCTTCCTCTCCTGGCTGCTGGGCAGTTGTGTATAGAAGTTTATAGTGTATATATGTATCCACTTGTCCGTGGAATGAAATTATCTGTCACTCTCTGCATCATCTAAGCACTCAACCATGACTCATGGAGCATAAACACAAGAACTGGAAATCCAGAGCAACACACACAAAATGCTGGAGGAATTCAAAAGGTCAGGCAGCATCTAATAGAGAGGGATAAGCAGTCAACATTTTAGGCCTTTATCTGGACTTACATAGACTTTCCGGTAAAAAGATTCCCCCCCCCCCAGTTCTGTTTACCACTCCTCGCCTGCCTATTACTGCCTCTGGGTCTCCCCCTCCTTTCTTTCCTCCTAAGGTCCACTCTCCTCTCATATCAGATCCCTTCTTCTCCAGCCCTTTACCTTTTCCACCCACTTGACTTCACCTATCAGTTTCTAACTAGCCTCCCCCACCCCCCGCTTTTTATCCATTTCAGCCCTGAAGAAGGGTCTTGGCCCAGAAGGTTAGCTGTTGATTAATTTCCATAGATACTGACTGACCTACTGAGTTCCTCCAGCATTTTGTGTGTGCTTTTCTATGTTTCAGCTGAAAACAAGCAAACTTCCAGTGCTGTGTTTTAGCTGAGAGCACCACTTCCGAGCTGGAGCAGTGCCATTATCTCGTGCGGGGTTGGGCCTGCAGGGACGTGGTTAAAGCTCAGATCTCTGCAACTTTCCTGTCCAGGTAGCTTCAAGCATAGCTAGTGAGCTGACACATTTTCATGAGAATTGCTATCAAATACCACATTTGAGCTGCTCCAACAACAATACAAGCAGATTAAACTCTTATTCTTGTGTAGATTTCATACTCCTATTTAAAAGTAAACCAATTTCTGGACTCAGACGGCACTGAAAAGGGAACATGCTTCTGTATTATATGGGGCCTTTGGGGGACCAATTTTCTTTATTTGCCTGGCATTCAAAGTGCTTACATATCACAAAAGCTGAATCTTCTGCACAATTACACACAATAATTGTACATTACTTTCAAACAGGGATGAAGTGAATACTTAATAGTACAATTGCATGCCATGGTGAGAGCTATTATTAACAATTTAAAATGATGGATTTCAAGGCTTCAGACTGTGGGGCTGATTTGGGGGCTACTTTGGTTTTGAGTGCTGGATCACGTAAGGCATTAAGCCTGTGTGTGCCTCTGTCAGACATCAAATATAGAGCAACAGTACTGCACAGTACAGGCCCTTTGGCTCACGATTAACCTACTCCAAGATCAATCTAACTCTTCCCTCCCACATAGCCCTCCGTTTTTCTTCCATCCATATTCCTAATGTATCTGCCTGTACCACCACCCCTGGCAGGGTGCTCCATACCCTTAGCACTCTGTTTAAAAATAAGTACCTTTGCTATTCCTCTATACTCTCCTCAAATAACTTTAAAATTACGCCCTCTCACATTAGTCATTGCCACCCTGAGAAAAAGGCACTGGTTGTCCACCCCTTCTATGTCCTGTGTCATCTCATACACCTCTATCATTTCCTCTAATCCTCTTTCACTCCAAAGAAAAATTACCGAGATCTCTTAACTTTTCCTCATAAGACGTGATCTCTATTTAAGACAGCATCCTGGTAAATATCCTCTGCACCCTCTCTAAAGCATCTACATCCTTCCTATAATAAGGCCCGCACACAATTTTGGCATTAACCCTATTCTCAACTTCAAGTTTCCAAAGTGAATCACTTCACACTTTACTGGTTTGAACTCTATTTAGCACCTCTCAACCAGCTTCGTATCCTAACAATGTCACGTCATCATCTATGACAACCTTCCACACTATCCAAAGCACCTTCTGCAAACTTACTAGCCTCACCTTACACTTCCTCAAAGAGCTGGTCCCTGTGGAACACCACTACTCACAGACCTTAATCAATATTAACGATGTTGAAGCCGCCCATGACAACAGTCCTGTCCTTCTTGCACCTTTCCAAAATCTGTTCCGTAGTAAATCTGTTGCCATTGAGAGTCTGTAGTATACTCCTTATAGAGTGATTGATCCCTGACTTCCACCCACACTCTCAGTAGACAACCCCTTCATGACGTCCTCCCTTTCTGCAGCTGTGATACTATCCCTAATTACCATTCCCCCACTTTTTTTTACTTGTCCCCTTGGAAGCATCTATACACCAAAACATCTAGTAGCTATTCCTGTCCTTACGTCAATCAGGTTTCTGTAATGGCATAGCTCTAAGTATTGAGCCATGCTCTAAGTTCTTCACCTTTGTTACTGATATTTCTCACATTATAGTAAACATATTATAACCCATCCTACTGATTACAATTATGCCTTTCCTTCCTCACAGTCTCTCTACATGCTGCATCTACCTTCACAATGCAATAAATTCTGCAGATGCTGGAAATCCAAAGCAACACACACAAAGTGCTGGTTGAACTCAGCAGGTCAGGCAGCATCTATGGAACTGAATAAACAGCCAATGTTTTGGGCCGAGACCCTTCTTCAGGACTGAAAGGGAAGGGGTGGAAAACATGGGGGAGGGGAAGAATTCCAGCTGGAAGATGATAGGTGAAGCCTGCTGGGTGGGAAAGGCAAAGGCCTGGAGAAGAAGGAATCTGATCTTTACAACATCTGCTCCATCCTCTAATCTATCACTCTGCTCCCATTCCCCTGCCAACCAAGTATGAACCCCCCCCCCCCCCAACAGCTCTTGCCGCAAGGACATTGGCCCTCTCAAGTTCTCTTGTACAGATCGTACCTTTTCCAGAAGAGATCCCAATGATGCACAAACATGAACCCTTGCCTCCTGCACCATTTCTTCAGCCACACATTCATCGACCATGCGATCCTAATCTTGCTCTCACTTGTGTGTGGCACAGGCAGCAATTGGGACAAAGTCGTATCCGAGGTGCTCACTGAGGCAGGTATCCACTAAGCCAATCTTAGCTGCTCCTTCCTTACCATCCTCCTACAAGAAAGAAAAACCTCTAAGCTGCAACAAGCTGCAGCACAGAAGACACTGAACCCATCGTAAAATACTGCGGAGCATCTCTGATAGCAGTTCAGGCAGGAGCACGTCCATTCCTCCACGTTATCTTCCTTTTGAGGCACATACAGTTTATGCGGCAAGCATACATTCTCACAGAATCATGGTACTATTTACCCAGTGTCAACACAGAAGGCCTGAGTAGTTTCAGCAATTGATTTCCAACTTCAAATCTATCATATTGCATGTAGGAACCATGTGCTAAGTGATAGAATTTCTAGCATAAGATCTCTTGTGGTTAACTTGTTGCTTGCAGCAATGAAGCAACTGTTTTCTATCATGCACTTTTAGTCTTGGAGAGTTTTCAACAATCTTTGGCAAACTACAATTTCTATCTCCCTGGCAACATTAAACAGAAGGAGCTTTTGATTTGTGTGAGGCAAGAAGTATTGGCCAATTAGGGCAACAGAAGTCTGCATTGGTATTTTTTCTGATTCCATTTGTATTATATGTTAAAAAAAAATATTCCACAGACCACTTTGGTCTCAACATTAAAGGAATTTGTGATAATCTTTGGTTTATTTCTTGCCTTTTTTGGTCCAAAGTGTGTATTTTTACAGGAAAAAAGATTTTCTGTTTATCTGGGATGCAGTTTTCCATTGGTGTTGACAGCACTAGGGCCACAGTTTAACAGAAGCTTTGTATCTGATCAGCGAAGCTTTATCTGTAATTCTAGCACTTATTGGGAAAGAGAAGGAACACAGTTGAATTTTCCTTTCTGCCAAATTCTCAAAGTGGAATTGTGTGTCCCATCAGCTGACACCAGTAATGTACAGAGTCATGTGGCTATTGTCTAAACCATTGTCATCTTTGATTGTTTTATCATCAGAGGGAGTATCTTTAACTTAAAGTGGTACCTGTTTCTCTTTCTGCAAATGCTGGCTGAACTATTGAGAATTTCCAGTGCTTTTCTTTTTGTTTTTATTTCAAATAAAATGTTGAAATACTCAAGGTATAATTATAAAAAATTATCTTAAATTTGCAATTTTGTTATTTAGCATCTAAGAATAAATTTCTAATTGTTTACTGTTTTAATTCTGACCCATGTATTTTATTTAAAACTTTTTATTTACTTTATATGGCTAAAAGTTTCTGGAAATGCTCAGACAACTTAGAATTACTTTCAGTCGGGGCTAGTTCTCAGCTCCACTGAAGCAGCATTGACCTCCCAGAGCCATCCTTCTTTGTAAGATTATTGACAGGTTACTGTTGTACTGTACAGTAGCTTCCTTATCAATGTCAATGTCAAAGTTGAGTTTATTGCCATATGTATATGTGTGCAAAAGTGCAATAAAAAACTTACGCTGCAGCATCTCAGGTACATAGCATCATATAAGCAACGTTCACAAGAAAAAATCGATTAAACATAAATTATGCACAATAGAACATAAAGAAAGCTCATTTTAGTGCAAAGCGATCAAAGTGTTTTGCTAAACTGCTGGATCGGGGTTGTGCTGGTTGGCTCAGAAAGCAGATGGTTGTAGGAAAGGAGCTGTACAATAACCTGGTGGTGTGGGACATCTGCATTTCCTTCTAATGGAGGCTACAGGAAGATGTCAGAACCCAGATGGAGGGGATCTTTAATGGTTGATACCTGCTTGAGCCTGCGCTTCTGGTAGATATTACTAATGGTGAGAAGGAATGTACCTGTGGTGCATGTCAGAATTACATGCATGATGTAATGATGGAAAATTGATCTGTTAACTTGTGCACATCAAAATCTCATGAAAATTAGTGAGATGAACGTGGAGACAATTTGTTGATAGTAATGTTTCCCAACCAGCCTCCAGCGATCTATTTAAGGCTGTTGTCAATCTGCTATCAAAAAGGGAAAACCATTGACCACCTTAAAAGAAAATTTAACAACTGGAATATATTTTATAGGACTTCTGTCTACCAGCTCTCCCCAAATAAAACAGTGATTGACAAATTTATCACCGTCCCTTTTGCCACCTGATATCCTAAGTACAAGTAATGTGGCTTTTATTTCAAGGGTGGAAAGTGTTATTGCACTCAAAAGGGTGGCACTGTAGCATAGTGGTTAGAATAATGCTTTACAGTTAATTTCCCAGTGCTATTTGTAGGGAGTTTGTATATGCTCCCCGTGACAGCATGGGTTTTCTCCAGGTGCTCCATTTTCCTCTCATAGTCCAAAATCTAAAGTCCAAACAGTTCATAGGTTAGTGGATCATTGTAAGTTGTTCTGTAGTTAAGTTAGGGTCAAATTAGGGTTGCCATGTGGCATAGCTTGAAGGGACAGAAAGACCTATTCTGCCAAGTATCTCTGAAACCTCTGTCAGTATCATTAGATAAATAATATGTGTAATAATATATACACATAATGACATAATTTATATATATATATATAAAATCTGGAAATTAACTGAAATTGTTGTATGCTGCTTTTGAACCACAGCTCGGCTGATTACACTGCATGGTTGTTTATATCTGTACTTGTATCTTCTGGAAAACAAAATTTGCAATGAATATTGGTCATTACTTTTATCTAGTTAATAAATTCTGTCAAAACACTAGGGATGTGCCATGTAGATCAATATTCTGCATGTTTAGGTATGCTCTGGCCAGAATTTCAATTGCATAACGTTGCTTTCATTCTTGTTATGCAACGGGCTATGAAGTGTTACATGACTGAGGCACAGAAAGAAGCATCTCCAGGTTGTTTTGAACCATTTGAACCTTATTGTTGCGAGCCATCCTCGTAACCCGGACATGATTTCAGTGTCAGAGCTGCGTGAGACACCCAACCCTCAGCATTAAAACCACATTCAGCACCCCTGGTCCCAGCAAGTTCTTCTGGCCTTCTAATTTTTAGCCCTCCTTGACCCAGTGATGACCTTCCAGCTAATTTACCAGACTCTGCTCTTCTGCCTCTGATTCCTTCCTCCATCAGATAACCTATCATCGTCCAATTAGCCTCCTTCCCCTCCCCTGCCTTTTTATTTTTGCATCATCCCCCCCCCACCTTCCATTTCAGTCCTGAAGAAGAGTCTCTGCCCAAAATGTCAACTGTTTGTTCATTTCCATAGATGCTGCCTGATCTGTTGAGTTCCTCCAGCATTTTGTATGTGTTGTTTTGGAGTTCCAATATCTGCAGACTTCCTCTTGTTTACAGTATAACAACAACACTGGATCCCAACCCATGCCTCCCACTGCTGTCTTCCACTCCCGACCCCTGATATATCTGATATCCCCATCTCTTTTGGCTTTGGGGACAGATCATATGGCAGATTTTGAAGTGTTTGTTGTGATTGAGGCCTGGCTGAAACTTGATGCGTGGGTCAACGATCGAAACCTTGTCTGGATTTCAGTTATTTTCATGAACAGTGTGCTGTGGTTGATTACCCGAATATAACGGCATTAAAGGCAAATCTGACCCCGCTATCTCTTTACAGCTGCATCATTTCCAGCAATAATCCTCTCACACTAACAGGTAAATTGGGGAAAGGTTTATTCTTTTCACATCCAAGCTGGAGTATTTTGCACCTATCTTCAGCTGTGATGAATTAATTAAGACACATTAAGGTCTAGACATATACTCTCCTGGATATCTATTTCCAAGTTACTCTGTTGTTATGTGAGAGGATGGGTGAAACATTTCCCATTGAAAAGAAAGCATTCATAAATCATGTGTCATAGTGTAGATTATGTATGTTTCTAGGCAGTTAAGCCAAGCTCATCTCTTCCTTCTCTCTCACTACAGTGCAAAATCATTCATAGTACAGTTGAAGAGTATCAGTGTCTATTATACTGTTGCAGAAATGTTATTCCATATAATCCAACAAAAAAATCAAGGCAAAGTGCTCCGGCTGGACCCAGAATTCCAAGGCAGGCTTGAGTTACACATAAACATGTCATTCGAAAATAGCAGAGGTACATTTCAATAGATCTTTTTATGTATATATGAAGTATTTTCCTGATAAAAATTTCAAAAGGCTCTGCCTCATTCTCAATTGACCTGCAGAAGCACAGAACTAAAGACCAGTTCAAAGGCATTGCCTGGAGATTTTATGCTTTATATGAAAGAGGGTTAAATCTTAGGCTAAAGGAATCTTAGATGAGCTGAAGAAGGTAACATTCTGCAGTGTCAGAGAGTCAGATTTATGATCATTTAAATCATACCTTGCCTGCTCTGCAGCATCTGTCCTGGAATGTGCTCATTTCTTATTGGTGGTTATGCAGGGAAACACTGGTTACCTGGTCCTCAATAGTCAGCTTCTTGACTTTTATTGAAATACAGAAGTCAGAGATGAGCTGATTAGAAGGACCAGATGTATAAGTAATGCCGTTTATTTGAACGGAGTTACCAATAATGAATCCATAGTGGAATCAGAATCAGATTGATTATCACTGACATATGCCATGCAATTTATTGTTTTGCAACAGCAGTATTGTGCAATACATTAAAAAATGTTATAAATGACAATAAGGAACATATGGAAGGAAATTAAATTAAATATTTAGTGCAAAAAGAGAGCACTAATAGTGATATACTGTTCATGGGTTAGATTATTGCCCGTGCAGATATCTGATAGGGGAGGGGCAGGAGCTCTTCCAACACATTAAGTGTGTATCTTCAGGCTGTTGTACCTCCTCCCTGATGGTTGTAGTAGGAAGAGAGAATGTCCTGGGTAATGAATGCATATGTTAACTCATTTTTCCACATTTCACTCTGCCTCAGTTAGTTCAATTAATTTCAAGGACATATACTATATATGCATATATACTTATGCTGGTTTTAATTACGTGCAGTTATTAGAGCCTTTAAGAACATTCGCAGGGAGTCAAAGGCCATTAGGGTGCTAACGCGGTGAGCACTCAGGATACGTGGCCAGACTCCTAATCTCTAGTGGCTCGTAATGCTTCTCAGGAGGGTATTTAACTATGAGGAATCAAAAGTCCCTTTGTATCCAGATCAGGTAAAGTTGCGCAGCAAGTTCAGGCAGTAGGCAGGGTTCATGGACTACTTTACATTTTGATCTCAGATTGCATACAAGTGCCTTGGTGGCAGCAATATGGAAGCTAATTACACTTAGATAACTCACTGATGATTATTAAATAATTGAAATACTTCTTTCTCACTTTAGTAATCAAGAAAATTGAGTATTGCAGATGTATGTGTCAAAATTGCAGTTGCATATTCACCGTTTCATGCGTGTTGCACCCAGTAGAAGGCTTGGAACAAATCGGGCATGCATCGAGTAAGTGTCGGTGTGGAATGAATCCTTCATGGTTCTGAATACAGAGCGTCCAAAAGCCAGAACTGATAACTACACTGAACCACAATCAACCGAAACACATCACACTGCTGCCCTGCTGCTCTCGTGATCTAAAATGAATTCCTTCAAATCTTGCAGCCATATTAACACTCCCTTTGAGTTAACAGAACAGAATGTAGAAACACCAAACAGATACATTGACTTAAAACAATATAAAATTAGTCTTTCATTGTCAACCAACTTCTGAAACTACCTTAAGGAAAATAAATATCTTTCACTATTTAAATCCTCCATAATGTCTGGTTCTGAGTGAAAGGAAAGTCTGAAAATCCTAACAGCATGTGTTATTTATTTTTCAAAATTTTGTAACCTGTAGCCAAGTATGTGATGAAAGAACAGGCCTCATGCCAATCATCTTGAAGGAACTTTCAGCAGATACCTGTTAAAAATGATATGGTATATTGAATGGTTAAATATATTCCAGATTACCAACATTTCATTAGAAAGCTGGTTCTTGTGTTTCATTATTCTTTATGGGATTTATGTTCATAGCAGTTAACTTTTGTAAAGTTAAACAAAATGAAGTGCATAAAATTAATCAAAGCTGAGAATGAAATCTTGTTATTTAACATAAATAATTACATTGACTTCCTTCATCATTTAGGAGTGCACGATCATCAGCATGAAAAAATTATTACAATTTCGGAGGACGGATTTGTGCAGAGTCCCCGATTTCCGCAGAGCTACCCTCGGGATGTGGTGCTGGTGTGGAGACTAATAGCAGCTGATGAGAATATGCAAATACAGCTCACCTTCGATGAAAGGTTCGGACTTGAGGAGCCCGAGAACGGATTGTGCAAGTGAGTGCCTCATTCTCGGAACACTAATTCAGCTCTTAACAAAGAAATAGATTACTGATAGGAGGCGAACTCAGACCTCCTTGACAGAGCCTAAAGTTTGGGTAGATCTTCCAATAGAACCCCAGAAACATGGACCTCCCTCCATGCTCCATTCCTCTCACACTCACCTATTACCCACCAATACTTCCTCCAACTTGCAGAGCCTTGAATTGAAGTCTCTTTAGATATCAACGTTTTCAATGCTGAAGGCGTTATAGCAATTGTATATTTCCTGTACTTTATTTATGATGTCTCTATAAACATGTAGTATCTCTCAAGTTTAATGCATAATCTCCAAAATTTGTTCAGCTTCCCAGTATTTCCCTAATACCTTTCCCTCTGCATTCCCAATACTTCATATTAAAGTTTAAACATTTCTATCCCATATTATTAATCCAGGGATTTTGAAATAAGTTCATTCATGCAATTTAAAGAATCAAAGTAAAATGATCTTTCTTTTATTGCCAATATCACACGTTCACATCTTACCCATGATTCCTTGGTACAAATTATTAATAAAATTCTTATTTGAAATTGAACAAAATTTAAGGTGATGCAATGAACATATGCTACTGTTCTCATGTTTCACACATGAAACTGAGGAAAACTGTCAACCTTTTTCTTAATTTTAGTGTTGATACATACTATGGCTTATCAAACCCTGAATACAAAACTTTGTGAGACACAATTATTCAGATCTTCTCAGTCCACCTTCTTCATTTCAGTCTCTTGTCAAGCACTGTATTTCCTATTGGGTTAATAATTTGACTGACATATACACTGTGGTTTTAAACTCTGTACTTACTTCGTGCTGCCTTGTTAAAGCTGTCAGTATAATCAAAGATCCCAACCCACCCAGACATTCTCTGTTCTCCACTCTCTCATTGGGTAGAAGATACAAAAGCTTGAAAACATGTACCATCAGGCTCCAGGACAGCTTCTGCCTCACTGTTATAAAGCTATTGTGTCAGTACCTCCAGTTGAACTCTATCTTTTTGTGTGTTTCCCCCTGGCCAACGGTCTGTGTTTTGTATTGCCATGTGCTCCTGTCCCCGCTCCTGCTCTACTCCGGCCCCTGTATCACTGAGTACTCCGCCTCTCAGCTGTCTCTCATTATTACCTGCATTGCCACCTGTGTCTCATTGTGCTCCACCTATCATCTGCCTCTCTGTTTATAGCTCAGTGTATTTCAGTCCTGTGTTTTCACCTATTTGTTGCCATATTGTGCCAGTGAATTTTCCTGAGTCTTTCCAGCATGTGTATCTGTACTCTGTCTGTCTGAATATTGACTCTGCCTGTTTCCCCTTTCTGGTTTTTGGGTTTCTCTGGATGGTTTGATCTCTGTCTGAACTTTGATGCTGACTTTGTTGCACCCCTGGATTTGCTACTCAGTAAATATCACAGTGCACACAGTACTTGGTCTGAGATTGGCTCCCTGCTTCAGTGTCCTGACATATTGAATGGTTCTAGATGGACACTTAACCTCACAATATGTTGTTACGATTTTACACCTTATAGTCTACCTACATGGCACTTACTCTGTGCCTTTCACACTTTTTACCTGATACTATCACAATGCACTGTATAATGTATTGATTTATGTGAACAATATGCAAGAGAAGCTTTTCACTGTGCCTTAGTGCATGTGACAATAATAGACCCATTCCAACTCCAATTAAATTCCAATTTTGTGAGCCTATCAGAAACCTGGAGGTCTATATGAAGAGAATCCATAGATACAGTATTTTCTCCTTCACTATTTTAGTTCCTAGTCAGCTGCACTCAATGATTCAGGAGCTTCCTCCCCTCTGCCATCCAATTCCTGAATGGAGCTCGAACACTACCTCACTACTTCCTTTTTATTTTTGCACTATTATTTAACTTAACTATTATGTGTATATATATATTGTATGTTCAGTTTTCTCTCTATCATTGTGTTGCATTGTACTGCTGCTGAAAAGACAACATATTTCATGACATAAGCCAACTGGTATTAAAACCGATTGTTAGGGCATGACCTAAGTTTTACAAATCCATGCTGAATCTCAGTGACCAGCAGAAACCTTCTAAAATATTCAACAGTCTGTGATTCAAAAGGGAAAGAAGGAATCCACTTGGTTCACACTGACTGAGCACCTGTAACCAATTTATATCTGCCAAGGACCAAACGGGGGGGGGGGGGGGGAATGGGTCATTTTGCAGAGGTCCTGGCCTCCTGGAGTCTCCCTTCTAAACCGGTGGTTTCAGAGACCTGCCATCTTCTGTAGATTTCCAACTACACAGCCCTATCTGGATGACTTTGTCAGTAGTGGAGAGTCCAATGTCACCTAGAACTTTATTTCCAGATCATTTCAAGTGATAGCAGATAATTTATGTGATGTAGCTCTTTATTTCGTTGGAAAGGTCAGAGGTGCTTTCTCCTTCCTCTTGAGTTTCCCTTGAGATCAGCAGATGTCAGAGGTCACAGGAAATGGTAGACTGCACTTGGCTCACCTTGGCTCTTCACGTGAACTGAAAGCTACATTCGGGTTGCAAGGGCAGCTACGCACCCTGAATGCGTAGCTTTTCTGCAACCAAAGCATAAAAATCCTCATGGTTAATAACATATTTCTGTGGAATTTGTTCCGCTCCCTCCTTTCTGATGTTGCTTATGGTGCTTTTAAAATCTTATTTGGGGGGCTGCTTGTGAGGGAAGGCTGTCACCTCACTCCTTCACTATTGAGGTTTACCTGGGGTCCTGAGCATGTTGCAGAATGATGTTGTAATCAGGGTCAGATGAAGCCCAGTGAAGAGTGCCTTTAGGGTTGTCAAAGTGAGATGATCAGAGAAACCTGAAGAATTTGCCACAGTGCCACATTGCATGCGGCACAAACTTTCGATATCATGAGACCATTGTCCTTACCTGATGACCTGTAGGAGCTACAGGGGAAGGATGAAGAGGGAGATGATGGAGAGGAGGAGGTAAGCACCAGCATTGAAATTACATCCTCTTTGGATGTGTTGTCAGTGCACAATGCCTAATCCTGAAATTCTCCTAACTTACCCCAGGAGATTGAGGCATAATTCAGGCAATACCATTGCACCCTGATATAACAAGATTTTAGGATTTCCATGGGGAACGTATAAGGAAGATGGTCCAATGTTTGACTTCAGTTCTATTTCATTATCACAGTGTGACAATACCTCCAATTCTATTTGCAAATGCCTTAGAGGCACATTTCTATTAGGAATTCTACTGGCTGAACTTTACTTTCCACTGCCATATTGTGTTTTATTGACAACTTGACAATGAAAGCTTCACCAATCCATCCCTCCACTAGAGATGTCCAAATTTGGGGCGCATCATAAATCTCCTCCCCTGTCCCAGAATGCAGTTGATGTCTTCAGAGAAGAAAATGGCCATTTTGCCTGCAAAAGATTAGCACTATCTTTTATAACACCAACAAGGAATTTCTTTTATGTGGATATCAGCAAACGGAGTAGCTACACTATGAGGCGTTACACAATCACTGGCATCCATTGTGGTCTAGATATGTATGAAAGGCCAGAGGTGGCCTGGCCTGGGTTTGGAGGCCTGTGAGTGTGAGGGCAGAGGGAGGGTGGGAAAGGGGATTTTGTTTTGCTGGTGTGGTCTTGTTTTGATGTGTTGTTGCTGTTGTTGTTACCCGTGTTGTTGTGTTGAACGTTGTAGGCATGCTATGTTGGCACTGGAATGTGTGACAATACTTGCAAACTGCCCCCAGCACATCTGTGGGTTTGTTGGTTGTAAACGCAAGGTATTTGACTATATGTTTTGATGTACATGTGATAAATAAATCTGAATCTGAATCAAACTATGGTGTGGACACCCCACTAGCATCAGCTTAACAGTGAGTTAATTTGTCACCTGGGTCACAAGGTGACTTTCACTGTACATCTTCCATGCTGTAATGATCTCCTTTCTGTATGACATTTGCTTTTATATATCCTGATCTTAGAGCAGGGGTTCCCAACCTTTTTTATGCCATGGACCCCCACCATTAATTGAGGGATCTGTGGACCTCAGGTTTGGAGCCCCTGCCTTAAAGGCTCATATGGCATTTCCTTTTGCAGAAGTGCCCCGACTGATGTAGAAAAGCATTGATCAGCATCTGTGTGTAAATATCTGTCTGGTACTGCTAAGATCAAATGTGTCTACTGAAAATAATCCACACTGTGGTATATTTTCCAATTAATCTTCTTCATCCAGGGAACAATCAAAAACAAACAGAGACCTAAGTACTTAGAGCCAGTTAAGTTACATGACCTCTTTAATAACAGTTTCCAAGTTACTTACTTGGCCTACCTCTTCTCTTGTGGCTAACAGGAAATTCTGTTTGAGACATTGAAGCAGAAAGTGGTCATGAATGTTGCTCACTGCATCGCTGCAGCAGTTTTATTTTAATTTATTGATTTCTTTAAGGGATATGGATGTTAATGGTAAGGCTATCATTGACTGCTCATCCCTGTTTTCCCTTAAGAAAGTGGCATTGACCCACCTTCTTGACCTGCTGCAGGTATCTTGGTGGAGGTTCTCATACAATGCTATTGGCAGGATTTAGACCCTGCCATGGCCAACAAATAACAATACCTTGTTAAGTCAGGATGGCATTTGAGTTGCAGGGGAACATCGGCATCTGCTTGCAGCCCTCGTGATATGAGATAAGGAAGTGCTGACGGAGAAGCGCTCAGGGAGAACACGGTGCATTTTGTGGGTGGCATTCACTGCAGCCAGTGTGTGACAAGAGGCCAAAGAATCAAACGCTTGTGTTGGTACATGGTGTGCCAATCTAATAGGCTACTTTCTCTTCAATGGTGACCTTCCTGAGAGCTATGAGAGCTCAGATAAGTAGAAAATCAGGAAGACTGTAGATGCATAAACGTGATGAAGTCTACAGATGCTGGAAATACAGAGCAATACACACAAGGCTGGAGGAACTCAGCAAGTAAGGCAGCATCTATGGAAATGAATCGATAGTCAATGTTTTGGGCCGAGATGCTTCTTCAGGACTCAAGAAGAAGGGTCTCGGCCTGAAACGCCGTCTATCTATTCATTTCCATTGATAGAGATTGTAAACACAGTTTCTATTTTCATAGAAACACAGAAAACCAACAGCTGAATTTGGCCCTTCAGCCCACAATTCTGTACTGAACATGTACTTACTTTAGAAATTACCTAGGGTTACCCATAGTGTTCCATTTTTCTAAGCTCCACGTACCTATCCAGGATTCTATTAAAAGACCCTATCGTTTCCAACTCCACCACCGTCACCGGCAGCCCATTCAATGCACTCACCACTCTCTGTGTAAAAAAACTTACCCCTGACATCTCCTCTGTATCTACTTCCAAGCACCTTAAAACTATGCCCTCTCATGCTAGCCATTTCAGCCCTGGGGAAAAGCCTCTGACTATCCACACGATCAATGCCTCTCATCATCCTATGCACCTTTATCAGGTCACCTCTCATCCTCCGTCGCTTCAAGGAGAAAAGGCCGAGTTCACTCAACCATCAAGCTCTTTACACGTGCATATCTTTTTCATTGTTCTCCCTGGCCTACTGAATGTTTCTGACATTTACTGTTTCACTTCAGTATTCCATTGTACTGTGTGCGTTGCAGACAGTTGAAAGGCTATGCAATGTCAGGAGATGATTTACCAGCCACGGAATACCCAGCTTCTGATTTACTCTTGTGGCCACGGTATTTATTTGGCATGTCCAGCTGAGTTTCCAGTCAGTGATGATGAGTCTTTGAGAGTGAGTCCATAAATTTGGGAACAGATCATTGATGGGGTGAGTGAAGTTGAGTGAAATTATCCCCACTGGTTCAAGGGCCTGATGGTTAAGGGGTAAAAGCTGTTTCTAAACCTGATGGTGTGGATCCTGAGGGGTGTTATCATCTTCTTGATGGCAGCAATGAGAAGAGAGCATGGCCTGGATAGTGGGGTCCTTGATGATGGATGCTGCTATCCTGCCAGAATGCTTTGTGTAGATGTGTTCAGTGATGGGGAGGGCTTTATCTGCGATGGACTGATGTGTGTCCACTAAGTTTTGTAGGCTTTTCTGTTTAAGGGCATTGGTGTTTCTGCACCAGGCCCTGATGGAACCAGGAAATAGCCTCTCCACCACATATCTATAGATGTTTCATGGAGAGGATTTTTAGATGACATACCAAATCTTCACAATTTCTAAGGACATAGAGGTGCTATCGTGCTTTCTTCATAATTGCACTGATGTGCTGGCCCCAGGACCGATCCTCTGAAATGATAACCCTGAGGAATTTAAAGTTGATGACTCTCTCCACCTCTGATCCTCTGATGAGGATTGGCTCATGGATTCCTCGCTTCCTCCTTCTGAAGTCAACAATTGCTGACATTGAGTGAGATGTTGTTATGGCATCACCTAACCAGATTTTCAGTCTCCATCCCATATGCTGATTCGTTACCATCTTTGATTTTGCCAATGACAGTGGTGTCATTAGCAAATAAATATAGCATCAAAGCTATTCTTAGCCTCATAGTCATAAGTTTAAAGCGAGTGGAGCAGGGGGCTAAGCACACAGCCTTGTGGTGCACCTGTGCTGATGATGTTACCAATCCAAACTGACTGGAGTCTGCAACTGAGGAAGTCAAGGATCCAGTTGCACAAGGAGGTTTTGAGGGCAAGGTCCTAAAGCTTACTGATTGGTTTCAAGGAGATGATAGCATCAACTGCTGAAATGTGGTCAATTAAGAACATCCTGATGTAAGCATTTTTGCTGTCCAGATGTTCCAGGGTTGAGTGAAGAGCCAGTGAAATGGCATCTGCTATTGACCTGTTGCTATGATAGGCAAATTGGAGCTCTATTGCTGTATTGGCTCTATGCAAAAGCAATTCAGCTAACACTTCTCTCCCTCCTTCTGCCAGAGCCCTGTAAATTCTTTTCTTTCAAGTACTTATCCAGATCAGTTTCAAACAATTGAGTCTGTCTGCATGGCTCCATCTGGCAGTGCATTCCAGATACTAACTACTTGCCGTGTAAAATAAATTCCTTCATGTCACTATTGGTTCTTTTAGTAATAATCTTTATTCTGTCTCCTCCAGTTTTTGATTCTTCTTAAATAGGAACAGTTCCTCTCAACGTTCTCTGTCTAGACTCTCCATGAGTTTACCCTTGCAATCTCCACTGTACCAAGGAGAAGAACTTGAGCTCCTTCAGGCAGTCAATCTTGGAATCATTCAAATAAATCCAATCTGGACCCTTTCTAAAGCCGCCATGTCTTCCCGAAAATATGGTGTCCAGAAACAGACTCAGTGATTCCAAAAACAACAAACTACTGAAGAAATTCTGTAGATTGAGGAGCATCTATGAAGGCAGACAAACTGCTGAGAATCCAGGTGGAGATCATGCATCAGGACTGAAATTAATGAGGTAGGATGGCTGAAAGTCAAAAGGACCTAGGGTAGATCAGGAGAAGAGAGAAACTGTTCTTTCTGCACCTCTTTCTCCCTCTCTCTCACTCACCTTCCATCTCTTTCTCTCCATCTCCCTCCCTTCCTTTCTCCCCTTTCCCCCCTTTCCCCCTTCTCCCTATCTCCTTCTGAACCATCCCTGCCATCCCCCAATTTTATTCCCTTTTCAATATACATCCCTCCTCCCTTGCAAATGCCCCATCACTCATCTTTGCCTCCTTCCCTTCCCTGGTTCCCTCCATGTAGCGCCCACACACCCCACATTATATCTCACCATCTGCCCTTCATTTCTCCTGTAAATGGTTCTGATTATCACCATCTTTCCATCAGATTCCGGCACTTGTATTCATTGTGTCCCTGTACATCACCCTCCAGTCTCTGTCACTACTTTCATTTTCCCCTCCTCTACCCCACCTCATCTGTCTGACTTTATTTTCCCTTCTTTGCTCCCCATATCTACCCATATCCACTCACCTACCTTCGTCTTCCACGTCCACTCACCTCCTTTTCCCACCTCCACCTCCGTCTCCCACCTTCACTCACCTACCTCCATTTCCCACATTCACGCTCCAATTCTGTCTCCCACCTAACTCCGTCTCCTACCTCCACCTCCATCTCACGTCCACCTCCACCAACACCCACATACATCCATCTCCTACCTCCACCCTTCACCTCGGTCTCTCATTTCTACCTTCCACCTCTGTCTCCCACCTCCACCCTCTTTCACCATCTCCTACCCCACCTTCCATCTCCATCTCCCACCTCCAACCTCCAGCCACCTCCCTCCATCTCCCAACTCCACTTCTGCCTCCCACATCCACCCACCTACCTCTGTCTCCTCCCTTCACCTCTATCTCCCACCTCCATCCTCCTCCCTGTCTCATACCTCCACCCACCTATCCGGATCTCCCGACTTCACCCTCCACATCGACCAACTGGCTCCATCTTCTCACAATTTCTCACTGCTCCTCAGTCCACCAATCACCTCTGGACTCCTGTTTTAAGTTCCAAAGTAGTAAGGAGATGAATATATTGGCTAAAGTGAATATCTCCAATGGGATGAGGCCAGGGTTGCCTTGGTGATAGGCTGTTGACGAAATCATGAGGTTGTTAAATCAGTGAGGCAGTTAGAGAGAGAGCAAAGAATGGAACAGGTAGGAAGAGTGGGAAATGACTCACACCAGGCAGAGAGGAAAATGTGTAAATATTAGGAATGGATACAAAATGGACACTGTGTCTGATTTCTGCTCAGCCCAGCTGATTCCGTGTAGAGCCTCACTTAGTCCTTCCCATAGAATTGGGTATATTCTACTGCCTTTCTCTAATTCACTGCGAAGAAGTCTCTTCATCACTTGGTGTTGTCCATATATATGACATGATTGATCCAACTTATTTAACTCCATGCTAATTAGAAGTTCACACTGGGCATGGCAGATATTTGCAGTGCTTGGTTGTTGGTATTTGCACTGCACAATCTATCACCCATCTAGCGTTATTGGAGACACTTTCGTTTTTATGGGACTATTAAATGGGATGTTAAGGAGGTTAGGGGTACCGTGGCTCTATAAACTTGACATTTTATAGAAACATTGAATCGGCTGTCTTGTCCAGAATATATTTTTGTCCATGACTGAAAACTGAAGCAGCAAAATGTAAGCATATTGAAAGGGCTTTGTCAACGCTGATGTCAGCATTCATTGAAATTTCTAGAAATTAATGTTTTTAATGAGGTGCCGTTCAACTTTATTTCTGGTGATAATGGAAGTACTGAGTTTTCGCCAGGAGACTTTGATGTGAGTCGGATATATACAGTAATGAAACCAGCTCTTTAGCCCGTGCCAATCATCCCAAAAAAAACATTCTACCTGGATGCATGACGACTTGATATGGCAACTGCTGTGCACATGATTCTACAAAGTTGCAGAGGGTTGTGGACACAGCTTGGTACATCATGAAAGTCAGCCTCTCCTCCATTGTCTCTGTACTTCTTTCAAAATGATCAAAGACCCCACCCCCCACCCTGGGCATTCTCTCTTCTGCCCTCTCACATCTGGCAGAAGATACAAAAGCCTGAAAGCATGTACCACTAGGCCAGCTTCTATGCCGCTGCTGTCAGAGTTGAATGGACCACTTGTATGATAAGGTGGACTCGACCTCACAATCTACCTCATTATGATCTTGCATGTTGTTGTTTGCCTGGCTTCCACACTTCATTCTGCATTGTCATTGTTTTACCTTCTTCTACCTCAACGCACCATGTAATGACATGACCTGTATGAAGGTAGGCTTTTCACTGTTAAGTGGGACGTGTGACAATAACGAATAAGCCAATAAACCAATAATCAGTACCAATTCCATGTACAACCACTTGGCCTGTACTTTCTGTGACTTGTGTATAAAGGGTTCAAATGTCCTGAGAGTACATACCACCCCTTTCCTTCAGGTGGTGTGTTCCAACTTCCAACCATCTTCTGAGTGAGAAAGCTCCTTCTCAACCCCCCTCCCCAAATGTTTATCCCTTTCTTATGTCCTCTAGTTTTAGATATCTCTGCTATAGGGATGTCTCCATCTACTGTTTGTACCTTATCTATGCCCCTCCTAACTTTATATACCTCTGTCATGTCCCTCATCAACATTTCTGCTCCAAGGTAAACTATTCCAGTCTATCCAGTCTCTGTTCAAAACTGAAACACCTCATCTCAGCCAACATCCCAGTGAATCTCCTCCGCTCCCCCTCAATGAAATCATAGCGCAGTATTGTACTACTTACTTCAGCTGTGGCCTAGCCAAACCTTCATAAAGCTCTGCATAAAATCGTTGTTCCCATATTGCACGTTCCTGCTGATGACGCTGAGTATCCTCGATGCCTTATTTGTCACTTGTGCTCTTACCTTCAGGAATCCTTGAATCGTACACCAAGGGCCCACTGTTCTTCAATACTCCCTAGCTCCCACCATGCATTGTGAATATCATTCCAGTATTAGCCCTCTTTACATTTAATCAGATTAAATTAATTTTACCAGCTGATCAATATCACATTCATATCCAAATCATTAATCTACAAGAGAATGCTGTACAGTCAAAGGAAGTCAGTAAGTGTATCTTGCCATTCTCGGGAAGGTCATCAGGGGCTGCATTATTGATCAGTTGTATCATAGTTTTGAGATTTGCTCTGAGCTTTGATGTTATCGAATTATTTTATTTATTTATTTTGAAATACAACAAGGAATAGGCCCTTCTGGCCCTTAAAGGCACAATGCGCCAGCAACCCCTGACAACCTCAATTTAACCCTAACCTAATCACGGGACAATTTACAATGACCAATTAACCTACTCAGAATGTCTTTGGACCGTGGGAGGAAACTGGAGCACCTGGAGAAAACCCACACATTCCAGAGGGACCTTACAGAGGTTGCTAGAATTGAGCACCAAACTCTGAATCCCAAACTGTAATAACGATCCGCTGACCACTACAGTACCGTGGAGCTAAATTATAGCTTTAGGATGATGCTGAAAGCAACAAGTGCTAGCTGTCTGTCCAAGAATACTTTAAAATAATGTAGGGATAAGCACCGACCTCACTTAACTTCCAGATTGACGGGAGATGTAGGAGGTGAAGCACCAGACAGTGATATCTGGCCTTTTATGATAGTGGCATTAATGCTGATAAGTGTGAGTTGCTACATTTTGGTAGGAATAATCCAAATAGGACATACATGGTAAATGGTAGGGCATTGAAGAATGCAGTAGAACAGAGTGATCTAGGAATAATGGTGCATAGTTTCCTGAAGGTGGAATCTCATGTGGATAGGGTGGTGAAGAAAGCTTTTGGAACGCTGGCCTTTATAAATCAGAGCATTGAGTACACAAGTTGGGATGTAATGTTAAAATTGTACAAGACATTGGTAAGTCCAAATTTGGATTATTGTGTACAGTTCTGGTCACCAAATTATAGGAAAGATGTCAACAAAATAAAGAAAGTACAGAGAAGATTTACTAGAATGTTACCTGGGTTTCAGCACCTAAGTTACAGGGAAAGGTTGAACAAGTTAGGTCTTTATTCTTTGGAGCGTAGAAGCTTGAGGGGGGACTTGATAGACGTATTTAAAATTATGAGGGGGATAGATAGAGTTGACGTGGATAGGCTTTTTCCATTGAGAGTAGGGGAGATTCAAACAAGAGGACATGAATTGAGAGTTAGGGGGCAAAAGTTTAAGGGTAACACGAGGGGGAATTTCTTTACTCAGAAAGTGGTAGCTTTGTGGAACGAGCTTCCAGTAAAAGTGGTAGAGGCAGGGTCAGTATTGTCATTAAAAGTAAAATTGGATAAGTATATGGACAGGAAAGGAATGGAGGATTATGGGCTGAGTGCGGGCCAGTGGGTCTGGGTGAGAGTAAGCGTTTGGCACAGACTAGAAGGGCCGAGATGGCCCGTTTCTGTGCAGTAATGGTTATATGGCATAAGAGGCTGATTAATTTCTCTCAGCACATGAGAGCCACCAAAGAAGAGAGTATCCACCGGACAAGTGTGTTACTAAAACTCAGTAAGGACGCCATGGTAGCGGACTGGTTAGCACGATGCTGCTACAGCTCGGGCCATTCCCGAGCTCAGAGCTCAATTTTGGCCCTGTTCTGTAAGAGGTCTCTGTGAAGGATGTAAGTAATAAAGTCAACTCAGTTCAATGCATCCTCCCCGTGGAATGCGTGGGTTTTCCTCAGGAGCTCTGATTTCCTGCCACAGTCCAAAGACGTTCCATGTGGGTGAAATGGTTGTTGTAAGGTGTCCGGTGATTATGGTAGGGTTAATTGGGGTTGTGGAGCTGCTGGAGTCGTGTGGCTCAAAGGGCTGTATCGCTAAATACATTTAAAGATGTACAGATCCTGCCCAGGTGACAAATGCCTGGCTACTAAACAATCTGTACGTATGAACAAGTGTTTGGGAGATCAGCAGGATGGACATGGATGGATTTGCTGGCTGGAGCAGACCATAAGCAATTTCTGTCAGGTGGGATAGGAGCATTTCCGCGCTTGCTCTCCCAACACCCATCACCCACCCACTTGCTCCCCTCCCCACCTTCACTGTGCTACAATAATCAGGACTGGGATGAGCTTAGCAGAGCTTTGAACATTAAGCAGACTCACTGAGTTAGAGAGCCCGGCTTTTGATGCCTGTTGACTCTCCCATCGCCGTTATTTCTGAAATCCTCTTCCCTTACACTATCATTAATTTCTGACATTAAAATAGTTTGTGTTCAGACCAGTTCTCAGCCACAGAACCCTGTTATAACCCAGGGTCTGCCAGTTTGTTATGCTGCGATTTTCTGTTGTTGGGCCACCATTAACATAGCTTTGCTGTGTGGTGAGGGAAGGTTACACTGGGAATCAGGGAATGTATCATGTATCATCTGCAATAACGTGGAGCCTTTTCAACAATGACATACCAAGGATCTTAACAGCAGTGGGGAGAAGGAAATTGACAAGGTACTTCTTGCAGTGATTTCTGGTTCCTTCGATTCCCAAATTGTTATGATTTTACCAGCTTTGTAATTCTGAAATCCTGTGATAAAGCCTCAGCAAAAAAGTAAATCAATCTGAGAAAATTTTCTGATGATTTAAACAGTGCTTAAACATGGTGTTGTGCCTATTTCATTTTTTTCTTTTCCCTACTTGTCATTTGCCCAAGTATTTTTTAAATCTTCTCTCTAGCTGGTAGTTCTTCTGGCTCAAATGTACTGGTCTTTGTTGACCAGTCTACCAAGTGATCATCCGTGCTTGACTCATGATTGAGGACAACTGTGGGATCATCATCACATTTTGTTTTAGACGGGCATTCTAGCTCAGTGATTAGTGGACCACAAGAAACACTTGAATAGTCTTGGTTGTGTTCAGCCAGTCCATATTTCATTGAATTAGGACACCAAGGATTTTGTTGGCACAATCCCGCTGGAAGTGCTTTGCACTGCGGCTTGATTAGTGGTCCACTTTTCACTGCTTGTTCTCCTGGCACTGCAGTATAGACACGACACACTCTAGGCATTGAGGCTTAGCACATTCCAAGATAGTTGGAGTGCCCAAGTTTGGCCATCCTTTCTCAATGGATGTTAGATTATACATTAAACTACCTTGAATAGTTCAAAGTAAATTTATTATCAAATTACATATATGTCACTTCACACAACCCTGAAATTTGTTTTCTTGTGGGCATACACAGTAAATCCAAGAAACACAATAGAATCAATGAAAGTCATCATTCCATGGGACAGACAACAACCAATATGCAAAAGACAATAAGCTGTGCAAATACAAAGAAAACAAGAAATATCAAGAACATGAGAGGAAGAGTCCTTGAAAGAGAGCCCCTAAGTTGTGGGAACAGTTCAGTGATGGGACAAGTAAAGTTGAGTGAAGTTATACCCTCTGGTTAAAAAACCTGATGGTTGAGGAGAACCAGTTGTTCCTGAACCTGGTGTGGTGGGTCCTGAGGCTCCTGCACTTTCCTCCTGATGGCAGCAGTGAGAAGAGAGCATGGCCTGGATGCTGGGGGTTCTTGATGATAGATGCTGCTTTCCTGAAACATCTCTCTGTATAGATGTGTTTGATGGTGGGGAGGGATTTACTCATGATGGCTGAGCTGATTCCACTACTTTTTGTATGTAGAATTTTCCATTCAAGGACATTGGTTGCATCAAGCCAGGTATGGAAACGCCAATCAATATACTCTCCATCACACAGCTATAGGAGTTAGTCAAAATTATAGACATTGTGCTGAATCTTTGCAAACTTCTAAGGTAGTAAAGGTGCTACCATGCTTTCTTTGTAATGGCACTTATGTGCTGGGCCCAGGAAAGATCTTCTGGTGAGGAGTTGTTGAGACACCACTCAGCCAGATTTTCAATCTCCCTCCAATATGCTGATTCATCACCATCTTTGATTCTGCCAATGAGAGTGGTGACATCAGCAAATTTAGATATGGAATTGCAGCTGCACTTAGCCTCATAGACAAAAGTATAAAGCAAGTATGCACACAGCCTGGTGATGCACCTGTCCTGGTGGAGATTCTGCTTTTGCCAATCCAAACTTGCTGGGGTCTGCAAGAGAGGAAACTGAGGGGTCAATTGTATAACGAGGTATTGAAGCCAAGGTCTTGAAGCTTTCTGATTAGTTTTGAGGGGATGATAATATTGACTGCCAAACTGTTGTTGATAAAGAGCATCCTGATGTTTGCATTTTCACTGTCCAAATGTTCCAGGGCTGAGTGAAATGGCATCTGCTGTGGGCCTGTTGTGAAGGAAGGCAAAATGGAATGGATCCAAGTTGTTTTTGAGGCAGGAGTTGATATATTTTAATGATATAAGGATTCAAAGTACATTTATTATTGAAGTATGTGTACAGAATACAACTCTGAGGCTCACGCTTCCACAAGCAGCCATGAAACAAAGAAATGCCATGGAACTCATTCAAGAAAATATCAAGCACCCAACGTGCAAAAAAAAAATTGCAGAAATGCCAGAAAGCAAGTGGACAACACGTACAATGTGAAACACTAAACCAGGAGTCTAGTAGTATTCAGTTTAGTTAAGTTCCGCTTTGGGCAGCTAGCCGACTGCAGGCTGCAGGGCAAAGTATTCTTCACTGAAGCATCCCAGACCGCATCGATTGTTCAAATCAAATCACTCAAAAACAGTAAAAAAGTAACCAGAATCCAGGGACACATGCTACATGAACCTCAAAACAAGTCCACAGCCTCTTCAATCAATGCTTGCAATGTGGATCCCAAGACTTCTGCACTTTCCTCCGAAAGCAACTAACGAGTGAGGGGGAAGACTGGTGAAATGCAGGCTGGCAGCACTGAAGACCCGCTCGTCCTTTACTCTCGTGCACGTTGACTTCAGCCTTGCTCAATGCCTCAATTGCAGAAAAGCAATAAAGTTCATCATGGGCTTGTGCCCTCGATGCCTCAATCAGAAAGAAGCAATATAGCCAATCATGAGCTCGTGGCACATCTCCTGGCTACTAGCCCTCCAGGCTGCTCACTCTGCTCCAAACCCCACCAGAGATAGCAAAGTGCCAGATTGCTCAATCGGTCCAAAAACACACCATCCACGTGTAAATTACAGATTCTAATCGCACGTAGCCTAGTAATAGAATCACATTTGAAGTAGCAGTTTCATAACCTATCTGCCAGATATCGTCCTTGGTCACATTGTTTGCTGGCACCATCTTGAAGTCACACACCTGAGTTTTCATCACTACCCTCTCAAAGAGCTTTATCACCAAGGAGAGTGTTCAATTAGATGATAATCATTGAGGCAGGTTACCGTTTTCTTTTTAGGCATCAGTATAACTGAAGCCTGCTTGAAGCAGTTGGATACCTCAGACTGCCAAAGTGAGAGGTGAACACTGCAGTTGGTGGATCAGCACTGGTCTTCTGTACTCAGCCAGGTACCCCATCTGGACCGGATTCTTTCTGAATGTTCGTCCCCCTGAAAGATGCTCTCGCATCATCCTCAGAGACCAAAATCACAGGGTCACTGAGGACTGTCGGAGTTTGTAAATGGCACACACAAAATGCTGGAGGAACTCAACAGGCCAGGCAGCACCTATGGAAAAGAATACAATCGACATTTTGGGCAAAGACCCTTCAGCAGGAGTTTGTGAAGGTTGCTCCATGTTTTGATAGTCTAAGCATGCATAAAAGACATTGATCTCATCTGAAAGCGAAGCCTTGTTCTCACCTGCATGATTTTCACTTCGTAGGAGGTGATAGTATTCAAGCCCTGCCACAGCTGTCAGGCATCCTTCAGTGATGCAAGTTTGTTCCAGAATTGCCACTCTGCACATGAGATGGCTTTGTGAAGATCGTACCTGGACCTGTTGTATCTTACTTGGTCACCAGACCTGAATGCCACTGTCTGGTCCTCAGCAGATTGCCGATCTCATTGTTCATCTGGGGCTTCTGGTTGGGGAAGACCATGAATGATTTTGTGGGTTCACACTCACGACAACTATGGTGTATTGGTTCAGATCCTATGGTGAGTCCTTGATCATGGCCCAGTCCACCAACTCAAGCAATCCCGTAACCACTCCTCTGCCTCCTGCAATGTCCCCTTTGTTGTCTTTAGCTCTGGAGCCATGCTCTTTATGCCTGTATGCAGGTAGGAGGAGGATTTTCTGAAATGTGGCCTAGGCATAGAATGGTAGGTATACCTAATCGTAATATAGCAGTGGTCAAGTTTTTTGGGACCTCTTTTTCTTCAGACAAACTCGACTGAAGTCTCTATCTAAGATTTTAAAGGTTTAGACTGTTCCTAAACTTGTTACATGAGCAAGGACACGGGTGCAGAGGCAGAGTCAGGAGGCGTTCTTGACGTAGCAATCTTTGAATCAGTATCCAGGAGCGATGCTGGGCTTGGAACTGGCAGTCATAAGAACAATAAGGTTACTCACACCAGAGTCAACCAACAAACTGGCAGCTCCTTGTTGTGATCACAGGGTCTTTATTCTGCATTTTCTAATGGAAAGCAGGTTTGTGTAGTTAGTGGAACCTGGGAATGATTGGAAACTAAACAAGGGGATTGAGGCCCAATTCCTGAAGTAAGTAGCAAGGTGGGTGATTGCCAGAAGGGACCATGACAATACTGTCCCCTCAACAGGAGCCTCCAGGCCTGTCTGGATGGTCCCAATGAAAATCCTGGATGAGGGAAGGTTCTAGGATGAAGGAGCAGGGGACCCAGGAACGCTCTTCCGGACCGTACCCTGCCCAGTCTACCAGGTATTGGAGACCCCTGCCCCGACAGCGCACATCCAGTAGTCTTTGGACAGTGTATGCTGGATGGTTGTGGCTGATACAGACAGGTGGTGGAGTCTCAGCCGGGGGGACACAAGGGGCTGACAGAGACTGGCTTTAACTGGGAAACATGAAAAGTTGGGTGGATGCGCATAGATCTTGGCAGTTTTAGGCGGACCGCTGTGGGATTGATAACACTTCCGACCTTGAATGGTCCCAGGAAGCGAGGGGCGAGTTTCCTATGCTCGTTCTTCAGCGGAATGTCCTTGGATGAAAGCCACACCATCTGCCCCGGTTGGTACTCAGGCGCCAGAGTCTGGTGTCGGTCGGCCGTCTTCTTGTTGCGTTTTGCTGATCCGAGTAGCGCTGTGCGTGTCTCCTCCCAAACCTTAAGGCACCGATCGATATGGTCCTGAACCGATGGTACCGCAATCTCCTCTTCCTGCGTGGGGAACAGCGGGGGTTGGTACCCCAGGGAGCACTCGAACCGAGATCCCTTATGGCCGAGCTCACCAGAGAGTTGTGGGCGTACTCAACCCACGGGCGGTGGTCGCTCCAGGTTGACGAGTCATGGGCGTACTCAACCACGGGAGGTGTCGCTCCAGGTGACGGGTTGTGGGTTTACTCAACCCACGGGAGGTGGTCGCTCCAGGTCGACGGGTTGTGGGCGTACTCAACCCGTGGGAGGTGGTCGCTCCAGGTCGACGGGTTGTTGGCGTACTCAACCCGTGGGAGGTGGTCGCTCCAGGTCGACGGGTCGTGGGCGTACTCAACCCGCGGGAGGTGGTCGCTCCAGGTCGACGGGTTGTGGGCGTACTCAACCCAAGGGAGGTGGTCGCTCCAGGTCGACGGGTTGTGGGCGTACTCAACCCACGGGCGGTGGTCGCTCCAGGTCGACGGGTTGTGGGCGTACTCAACCCATGGGAGGTGGTCGCTCCAGGTCAACGGGTCGTGGGCGTACTCAACCCATGGGAGGTGGTCGCTCCAGGTCGACGGGTTGTGGGCGTACTCAACCCACGGGAGGTGGTCGCTCCAGGTCGACGGGCCGTGGGCATACTCAACCCACGGGAGATGGTCGCTCCAGGTCGACAGGTCGTGGGCGTACTGAACCCACGGGAGGTGGTCGCTCCAGGTCGATGGGTGGTTTGCTGTTACACAATGTAGTGTCGCCTCCAGGTCTTGGTTGACCCATTCCGTCTGCCCGTTCATCTGGGGGTGGAAGCCGGATGACAGGCTGACTGATGCACCTAAGGCTTGACAGAAGGCCTTCCACACCTGTGAGACAAACCGGGGACCGCAATCGGGGACGATGTCTGCGGGGATTCCATGGAGGCGGAAGACGTGGTGGATGAGAAGATCTGCGGTTTCTTGAGAGGAAGGGAGTTTAGGGAGGGCTACGAAGTGCATCGCCTTGGAGAACTGGTCTACCATGGTGAGTACGGTGCTGGTCCCATGTGAAGGGGGTAGACCGGTGACAAAGTCTAGGGCGATGTGTGACCAGAGACAGGTAGAGGATGAAGTAAACCCACAGGTGGCTGATGAGAGGCTTTTCCCCAGGCACAGATGGAACATGCTGAGACATAGGAGCGCTAGGGTCCGATCACTCCCGGGTTGGCAGGTGAACCAAGACGAGTGCCCCCATTGGACAACCTGAGGCCTAACAGAAACTGGCACATACAGGCGACCGCCGGGTCCATTGCCAGGGTCGGGGTCATCCCGTTGGGCTTCTTTTACTTTGGACTCGATCTCCCAAGTGAGGGTGACAACCACGCAGGACGGTGGGAGGACAGTCCCTGGGCTGGAAGTGTCCTCCTTGGAGTTGTATTGGCGGGAGAGCACATCCAGCTTCCCGTTCTTGGACCCTGGATGATATGTGAGGGAAAACTTGAATCATCCGAAAAATAACACCCAACGGGCCTGGCCAGAATTCAAATGTTTGGCAGTCTGAATATACCCCAGGCTTTTATGATCAGTCCATACCACAAACGGTTGTTCTGCCCCCTCCAGCCAGTGCCTTCATTCTTCCAATGCTAGCTTGACTGCCAGGAGTTCCCGATTTCCCACAACATAATTCCACTTGGCGGGGGACAGTCAGCAAGAATAGAAGACGCAGGGCTGAAGCTTTTCGTATGAACTTGATCGTTGGGACAGGACTGCTCCTATCCCAGAGTCCGGGGTGTCCACCTCGACAATGAATTGACGGGCTGGGTCCGGATGGACCAGGATGGGAGCAGTGCTGAAACTCCTCTTCAGGTCGGTGAACGCCCAGTCAGCTTCGGAGTCCCAATGGAAGTGGGTAGTAGGCGAGGTAAGCTGGGTGAAGGGGGCCGCCACTTAAATGTACTCTCTGATAAATCAGCGGTAGAAGTTTGCATACCCCAGGAATTGTTGAATTTGTTTGTGGGTCGTGGGCCTAGGCCATTCTTCCACTGCCCAGATCTTCTCGGGGTCTGTGCTCACCTGCCTGATCTTGATGATGTAACCCAGGAAACGTTGAACTCACAATTCTTCGCCTTCACAAATGATTGGTTTTGCCAGTCTCCGGAGGACTTGACGGACATGGTGAACATGTTCTTCGGGGGTGCTAGAAAATATCAGGATATCACCAAGGTAAATGAATACGAACCGATTGGATCCTATTTTCTTTGCCATTTCTGGACCTTAACTCTCTGTGACACATCACATATGACTTGGGAGTGGTCCTAATATTATAACCTGTGAGGCTTCTGCCAATGTCCAAACAAAATCTCTTGCTTGCTGCTTTCTACGTTAACCAACATTAATCATTATGTCTGGAACCTACCCACCATTCTTCAATGTCCTTGCAAACTAAATCAAACTATTCCACACATCAAATGCAAGTAGCCGTCGGACTATGTGAGTTTATGAGGGCCTTTCGTAGCCTGTGTGGCATTTTGATTTTGAATCCCTTACGATTCATAATACTTCAGAATCAGAATCAGGTTTAATATCAGCAGTATACTTTGTGAAATTTGTTAACTTAGCAGCAGCAGTCCAATATAATACATGATAAGTATAGAAATAAATAAATAAATACGTAAATAGATGGTTAGATTAAAAATAGTAGTGTAAAAACAGAAATAACAAAATACAAAATAGAAATGGGTTCAATATCAATTTAGAAATTAAATTGCAGAGGGAAGAAGCAGTTCCTGAATCAATGAGTGTGTGCCTTCAGGCTTCTGCACCTCCTTCCTGATGGTAACAGTGAGAAAAGGGCATGCCCTGGGTGTTGGGGGTCCTTGATGATGGACACTGCTTTCCTGAGGCAATGCTCTTGAAGATGTCTTGAGGCTAGTACCCATGATGGAGCTTTCTGTAGCTTCTTTCAATCCTGTGCAGTAGCCCCCACCACTGCCCCTCACCATACCAGAGAGCAATGCAGCTTGTCAGAATGCTCTCCATGGTATATCTATGGACATTTTTGAATGTTCAGGTAACAAACCAAATCTCCTCAAACTCCTAATGAAATATAGCACTTTCTTGCCTTGTTGATAACTTCATCAATGTGTTGTTGGGACCAAGTTAGATCCCCAGAGATCTTGACACCCAGGAACTTGAAATTGCTCACTCTCTCCACTCTAATGTTTCCTCTCCTCTTTCCCAGTTAGGGTAGCCTCCTTTCTTGGCTGCCTTTTTAATAGGCTTCTTTCTCACAACCCTTATCCTAGCAACTGCATTGCATCTTTTGGATAATTTTCTGCAGATGCTCTGTGTTCCTCTAAGGTTATTGATCATAATAGCTGGGTTCTGATATCTCACCTGCTTACAAGCTGTAGTTAATGTTTGCAACAAAATTTCTGGATGCTCTTGCATTTTTTTTTCTTGTCAGAGAGTTTCCACAGAAATGCACAGTAAATGCTTCTCCTTTCCGTTTCCAAGAACTAAGCTGCTACTGTAATATCAAAAATCTCTGGTGCTGACATTCTCTCAAATTTAGCCAATTTGGAAATCTCTATCAAAAGCAAAATACTGCCTGACACCACATCTGCTCTGAGTTACTGTGTAGATAGCAATATACTGAGGCTGGAGTCACACTCGGCTGGCTCAGATGGGCATGCCACATTGTTTGTGTGCTTGACACTGGCCTTCCAAACCAGACTTTCTATTTCAAACTCTGTCACAAGAAGACAGGCAGAGGCAAATATTCAAAGTTATTCTCAAAACCTCTTGAATAAATGCACTATCCCCACAGACCCACAGGAATCTCTCCAGCTATACTTACTATGGAAAAGCTGAGGTTTTTCTTGGAGAAGAGCAGATAGAGAAGAGATTTCAACGCATACAAACAAGCTGGATGAACTCAACAGATTGAAATGAGCAATCAATGTTTTGGGCCGAGATCCTTCATCAGGACTGAAGAAGGAGGGGGCAGGGGCCCTATAAAGAAGGTGGGATGAGGGTGGAAGGTGCCAGGTGAAAAACCAATCAGAGGAAAGATCAAGGGGTGGGGGAGGGGAAGAAGGGAGGGGATAGGCAGGAGAGGTGAAGAAGGAATCTAAGGGGAAAACACTATGGGTAGTAGAAAAAGGCAGAATCATGAGAGGTGATAGGCAGCTAGAAGAGGAGGCAGAGTGAAAGTGGGATGGGGGAAGGGAGAGGGAGGGAATTACCGGAAGTTGGAGAATTCGATGTTCATACCAATGGGCTGGAGACTACCCAGACGGTATATGAGGTGTTGCTCCTCCAACCTGAGTTTGGCCTCATCATAGCAGTAGAGGAGGCCATGTATGGACATATCTGAATGGAAATGTGAAGCAGAGTTGAAGTGGGTGGCAACCGAGAGATACTGTCTGTTGTGGCGGACGGAGTGGAGGTGCTCGATTTGACAGAGTGATCAAGATCATATGTACAATTGATAGAAAATAAAAGGATTTAGTTCTCATTAGTAGGTGATTTAAAGATCAGATGATGCAGGTTTAAGATATAGGACAATGAAGCAAAAGGGACGAGGAAAAGACTTCTCAATGAGAATGCAGTCAATTCAAGTTGAGTTTGTTGTTCTATGCACAAGTACATGTATGCCAGATGCAATGAAAACATTTCTAATGGCAGTATCACAGGCAAAGAGCATCATATAAACAACATTCACGAGAAAAAACATAATCTAAGAATAAATTATACAGAATTTTACAAGAAAGAACGCAACTAGAACAAAAACACAACGAAGTCCATTATAATGCAAAGTGATCCTATTTTTACTAAACTAGTGATTTGCCATTTGGTGCAAGAACTGAATGGCTGAATGTTAGTAGCTGACAGTGTTCAAAGTACAAATTAAATTTATTACTGAAGTATGTGTATGTCACCATATACAACCCTGAGACTTGTTTTCTTGCAGACATTCAGAGTAAGTACAAAGAAACACAAGGAATCTATTAAAAACCTCACACAAAAGTTGGACTAACAACCAATGTACAAAAGACAACACATTATGCAAATACAAAAATAAAATAATAATAAGTAAATAAACAAGCATTATCATGAACATGCGTTGCAGAGTCCTTGAAAGTGAGTCCATTGTTTGTGGAATCCGTTGGTATTGAGATAAGTGAAGTAATTCATTCTGGTTCAGGAGCCTCATGGTTGTAGGGATGTTTTTGCCAATTTAAGCTGACTGGAGTCCTTAAGTTGGACAAGCCTCTGAATAATTTTTGGGGACACACACGTCCATAACTGTCTTTATAAAGTCTGTGATAACTGTGATATATTCATTCAGATCCTCTGATGAGTTCTTGAACACAGCCCAGTCCACTAACTCAAAAACAATTCCATAGCCACTCCCCTGCCTCCCGTGACCACCTCTTTGTTGTCCTTACCTCTGATGCCTTGCGCTTTAGTCCTCTGCCTGTTGGCCAGATGGAGGAAGAAAGCCCAATGATCAGTTTTCCCGCAATGAGATCTAAGGATGCAACGGCAGGCATTCCCAATCACAGTATAACAGTATTCGCATATGTGGACCCCTGGTGCTGCAGGTGATAATGGGGCAAAGATTTCTTTAATCAACCCTGATTAAAGACACTGGCAATGATGTGAAAGGCAAGAGGGTGGTCTGTTTCTTGTTTGCTAATCACAACACTTAATACCTCGAGTGCTTGCTTAACATCTGCCTTTGGTGGGATGTAAACTACAGCCAAGATCATGAAGGAGAAGTTTCTCAATTACTAGAAGGGATGGAGTGTAATCAATCAATGTTCCCGGTCAGGAGAACAACAGTCCAATAAGGCTGCTACATCTGAGCACCGTGATGAGTTTATCATGAAATATAATCCCCCACCTTTTGCTTTCCCTGAATGTTCTGCAGATTAATCCTTTCAGAAGATCAAGAACCCCTCAGGCGTGATTACCATATCTGGCATGTCTTGAGTGAGCCATGTCTCAGTGAAACAGAGAACGCAGCAATTCTTTATTTCCCTCTGACACAACTATCTTGCCCTTAGACATTCTAAAGACCTGAAGAAGGATCTTGGCCTGAAATGTCAACTGTTTACTCTTTTCCATGGATGCTGCCTGACCTGTTGACTTCCTCCAACATGTTGTGTGTGTCACTTAGATGTTTTATCTTGTTCTCTAGCATGTACATTAACAAAAAATACTGAGTAGAGGATATTTCATACCCAACACTTTAGTCTGTCTTGAAGTCCTCTCCGCTGACTTCTCTTCTGGTGGTGTCAATGGACCTCCATCAAGTTTGCCAAGTCCTTCGGGAAATTGTGGAATTGCTAATTTGTTGAGATGGTTTAAAGATATGTTTTCTTAAAGGGAAATTACAGGCTGCAGGTTGCAGTGACAGAAGTTCAGCAAAAGTATATCTATAAGTTTTGTGAGCTTCCCACAAAATGTCACTGTATATCACCAACACCATCTTCTATATTGAACTTCAGACTACTCTATCTCCTACCCAACGGTAGCTGCAAAAAGATGACATGACTCGAATGGTGGGGAACTTTGATGATGGATGTCGCCTTCTTGAGCACTGCCTACTTTAGATACTACCAGTGGTGAGAAGGGATGCACCCATAAAGCCTAATGCTCTTAGCAACTTCTTTTGTTCCTGTTCATTCCATTTACTGTACTGAACTATGATACTAGTCGGTAAACTTATAACACTGCAGCTGTAGAAATGTGTGGCATGTTTGATGACAAAATGAATTATTTTAACCTGTTAAGAAAGTAAAGACACTGATGCCCTGTCCTTATGATTGCATCTATATGCTGGGCCCAGGACATGCAACCCAGTATGTTAAAACTCAGGAATTTAAAGATGTTGGTGATCTCCTCTGCTGGTCCTCCAATAGAGACTGGAGCATGCTCGCCCTCTTTCCCCTTCCTGACATCGACAATCAGCTCTTTAGCTTTGCTGACATTAAACAGGTGATTGATTTTGCAGCAGGTCTCCTATCTTGTTCTGGAATGCTGACTCATCACCAGCTATGATTCGTCCAACAACGGGAGTGTTGTCAGCATAGGAGCTTAGCCACATGACCATGTGTGTATAGAAAGGAGAGCAGGGGATAAGTATGCAGGGTGGAGGTTCACCTGTTTTGATAGTCAGTGAGAAGGAGTTACCAATGCTCTCTGATTGAAGTTACCTAATGAGGAAATTGAATATCTATTTGCAGAGCAAGGTACAGAGGACCAAGTTATGAAGCTTGATGAATAGTTTGGATGGGATAATTTTGAATGCCAAGCTATAGTCAATGAACAGCAGTCTTGTGTACACGCTCCAGATGGTCCAGAGCAGAGCAAAGAGTTGAAGAAATCATTTCTGCTGTTGGGCCAGTAGACTGACTGGAGTGAATCTAGGTCATCGGTGACACAGAAGTTGATTTGCACCATATCCATCCTCTCAAAGTACTTAATTATGGCTGCTGTAAGCGATAATATACGGTAGTTATTGAAGCGAGTCACTAGGTTGTCTTGGGCACTGGTACAATAGACGCCTTTTTGAAGCAAGCTGGAACCTTAGAGCACTGAAGCGAAGGATTGAATTTGTCTGTAAATAGACCAGTCAGTTGATCGGCACAGGTCATTAGCACTCGTTCAGGTATGCAGTCTGGACAAGACACCTTTTGTGGATTTGCCCTTCTGGAGGACATACGGACTTTAGTCTCATTGTCTGAAATTACAGAGTCATCCGTTTCCTGTTAGTATGTCATAGTTCTCCCTATCAAAGCGTGTATAAAAGGCATTAAGCTCATCTGGGGGTGATCTTATGTTACCTGATCTCACCTTGCAGGAAGTTATATTGTACAAGCCCTGCCACAGCTGTCAAGCGCCTATCTGTGATTCAAGTGTGGTTTGAAATTGCCTCTTTGTACTCACAGTAGCCTTGTGCAGGTTGTACCTGAATTTTTTCTATTGCTCTGTTTGCCAGTCCTCAATGTCACTGGTCTAGCCCTCAGTAGATTAGAAATGTCCTGATTCACTCAGGGTATTGGCTGGGGAAGACTTAGAATGATTTTGTGGATACATACTTGTCCATGTATGTCCTTGTGAAGTTGGTGATGACTGTGGCATATTTATTTAGCTCCACTGACAGGTCCATTGACTCAAAGCAATCCCAAGTTCACTCGTCCTGCTCTTCCATTCATCTCTTCATATCCCCTTCACTGGTGCCATGCTCGTCAGACTTTGCCCATATGCAGGCTGGGGAAGCACAGCTAGGTGGTCAGACTTACCAGAGTGAGTGAGGGATGGAGCAGTAAGCAGACTTGATGGTGGTACAGCATTGGTCATGTGTGCTGACTTTTCTAGTATTGCATTGATGTGTTGATAGTAGTTAGGCAGAGACTTTAATTCACTGTTTTTGGGAAGTTATATTCAAGTTATGTAAGATGTAAATGAGGCATAATTTGGAGAATTATGTGCAATTTTGGTCACCTACCTGCAGGAAAGATGTAAATATGGTTGAAAGAGAACAGAGAAAATTTACAAGGATGTTGCTAATGATTGGTGGATGTGAATTATAAGGAAAGATTGAAAAGGTTAGGGTTTTATTCCTTAGAACATAGAAAACTGAGGGGAGATTTGACAGAGGTTTAGAAAATTATGAGGGTATAAATGGGGTAAGTGTAAGCAGGCTTTTTCCACTGTGGTTGGATGGGACTACGACTAGAGGTCATGGGTTAAGGGTGAAGGGTGAAAAGTTTAAGGGGAACATGAGGGGAAACTTCTTCATTCAGGGGGTTGTGAGAACATGGAACCAAGTGGTGCATGCGAGCTCGATTTCAACAGCTTGGAAAGGTATGTGGATGGCAGGGGTATGGAGGGCTAAGGTCCTGTTGCAGGTTGATGGGACTAGGCAGTTTAAATGGTTCAGCATGGACTAGATGGGCTGAAGGCCTGTTTCTGTGCTGTACTTTTCTATGACTCTATAAGAGAGGTGCGCAAAGAATCAGTCAGTGCCTTACAACAACAGAATTATAAAAGCAGAAAAATGCAGATAGAGAAAATTTGAAGTGAACATAAAAAAAGATGGGAAAACTCAATAGGCCAGGCAGCATTTGTAGAAAAGAAAGTTAATGTGAAAGAAATGTGAAAAAAGACACTTATTTTTTTGATAAAGTAAGTCAAGCAAAGCACTTCTGAGTTTCAATATCCCAATCTGAATCGCCCTGCTTTTAAAGATAATATCTATTCATAGCAGAAGGATTATATGGTTCCTTTAACATAGCAAAAAGATTCCCAGATGCTTCATAGGAATAATATCAAATGCAAATCTTTGGTGCTGCTCCACAATGAGATGCTGAGCCAGGAATTAAAGGGAAGTGGAGTTCAGAAGCAGAGCTTGAACTTGCCCCAAATCCCAGCAGTTTTCTAGAGCTATCTGTCCTATCAGTCTGCTCATGGGAACCACAGTATATTGGTTAGAAATCTAGAGGCAAAACCAACAAATATCATTGACTTATAGAGGAGAAGTTTAAATCCCACTGTATCATTTGGGGATTTGAATTTGGTTAGTTAATTAATCTATAGTAGTAGGATAATAGTTCCATTGATAGCAACGGTTAGCTTATTGCATTTTCAAAGTATCTGGTTCACAAATATCCTTCAGGAAAGGATATAGGCCACGCTTATTGGCCTAGCCTGTATCTGATTCCAGGAACTCAACAATATGGTTCATCCTAAACTGCCCTTTGAACTGACTAGCAAGACACGTTATTGTATCATGCTGCTATATTTAAGCACAGCACAGTAAAACCAGAAGGACCACCTGACCCCAAATCAAGGCATCAATTTCAGGGATGTCACCTCCAGTCCAATTGATATTCAAAGTCCTTTTCACATGCAGCAAAAGTTTTTTGTCCAAAACACGAGTGCTGTTCCACAGACTAGTCGAGCATAGTTGGACATTGACATATTCACGGACTTGTAGCTTATTGCTGACTTGCTGAAATCCTCCTTCACAAAGTACAAGTCAATCCTGTCCTACTGAGAGGCTAAATACGTAGCAAAACAGTGGTGTGCATTTGGAATGGAGTGGTACAGGGAATTATCAATATTAACTTCAAACCCCATACAGTCTCCTGGCATCATGGCGAAAACCTGGAAGGAAACTTCCTCACAATTACCAACTAGAGACCTTTGACAGATGAGGAATCTGTCTGAGAACAGCAGGAACACAAAAGGACTTCTACATCCATCACTTGGTACGACCATCACTGAAGGACAACAAAGTTTACAGTAGGTGGCAGGATAAATCAATGTAATCTCATTCCCACCGAATGCAGCAGATGCGTCTGTCCCTAGAAGTATTGTTAGAAGTAATCATGCACAGTCTGTTTTGAGACAAAGTCCCAGATTCTGTCTGAGGTCATTCCCCAATCAAATTTCTGGCAGGATGCAAAATGACACAATTAAAATTAATACTGATATTGCATTGCATTGTGACATGGTCTTTCAGCTCTCTGGATCAATAACAGAAATGGAATGGTATTCTACATTATCTGTAACATATTTTTTCCTCCACAATTATCATGAGAAAGGATTACTGACACTACTCTAACCAGACTGCAAAAAGCCAACCAGAATAACATTGAAACATAGAAAACCTACAGCACAGTACAAGCCCTTCTGCCCACAAAGTTGTGCCGAACATGTCCCTACTTCAGAAATCACTAGGCTTACTTATAGCCCTCTATTTCTCTAAGCTCCATGTACCTATCCAAAATTCGCTTAAAAGACTCTATCGTATCCGCCTCCACCACCGTTGCCGACAGCCCATTCCACACACCCACCACTCTCTGAGTAAAAAACATACCCCTGACATCTCCTCCCCAGCCCTTAAACCTGTGTCCTCTTGTGGCAACCATTTCAGCCCTGGGAAAAAGCCTCTGACTATCCACACGATCAATGCTTCTCATCATCTTGTACACCTCTATCAGGTCACCTCTCAGCCTCCGTCGCTCCAAGGAGAAAAGGCCGAGTTCACTCAACCAATTTTCATAAGGCATGCTCCCCAATTCAGGCAACATCCTTGTAAATTTCCTCTGCACCACTTCTATGGCTTCCACATCCTTCCTGTAGTGAGGCCACTAGAACTGAGCACAACAACCATTGTGTTTAATAAAGAGTTGACACCTGTCCAAACATGAAAAAACAATACAAAATTGACAGAGCAAAGCAATACTACAACCAGCAGATCAGATATCCTTACTGGCATGTTCATTTGTGAATGGTGATAGACAACCAGTCAAATAATTTGGGAGAGGCCTTGAGATCATTCCAGCAGCACCAACAGCAAAGCCCAATGTATGTGCTAAACAGAAGATTGAAGCATTTGTAACAGAGTCAGTGGGTGATCTATCACAATGTCCACCTGAGTAAGTTTAGCTTCAACACCCCCACTTCACCCCATACCTACTTTGTCAAGTTGAGGAATTATATTGATAACTTTCATTCAATATTGAAACCTATCGAATGTTGAAAGATCTCAGTAGACTAGATGTGGATGTTTCCTATGGTGGAAGAGTCTAAGATCAGAGAACACAGCCTCAGAATAGATGGACGTCCATTTAGAACAGAGATGAGGACTTTCTTTAGCCAGAGAGTGGTGAATCTGTGGAATTTGTTGCCACAGGTGGCTATGGAAACCAAGTCAATTGGTGTATTTAAGGCAGAGGTTGATAGATCTTTGATTGGTCAGGGCTTGAAGGGTTACAGGAAGAAGGCAGGAGATCAGGGCTAAGAGGGAAAATGGATCAGCCATGATGAAATGGCAGAGCAGACTCGATGGGTCAAAGGACCTAATTCTGCTCCCATATCTTATGTTGTTATGGATTTTTAAAGAATGAACCTCACAAGACTCAAAACTAAAAATGAGGAACGGCTCCATTTTAGTTCATCGAGATAAGTTTGGCCAAATGGTTAATTGTTTTCCTTACACCTTCATGATCTGCAGCTTTACTAGACTTTTTTTTGTTCTTCTCTACTCTGCCAAAGAACACACAACATTGATAATGAACAAATCTGTTTTACAAAATTGTGCAAATTAGGAACTGAGATGGATGTTTTATAATTTCTGGAGCTGAGAATTTTTTGTATAATGCTGTTTTGAAGGAAGACATCTATGATGTTCTGGAAAGGAAAGCCTCATCCTGGAACAGATACGACTGAGAGAGAGGAACTGAGAGAATAAAATGGCTCCCCCACACTCCTACCTTTCACCTCAGCTGGTTTCATCTATCACTTTCTAGCTTGTAAAACTTCCCTCCACCCCCCCACCTTCTTATTCAGGCTTCTCTCTTTTTTCCCATTCCTAATGAAGTGTCTTCATTCCTTTCCACAGATGCTGCCTGACTTGTTGAGTTCCTCCAGTGTGTGTCACACGTTTGCACATAATTTTGTGGACTTGTGGTGTGGTTGACAATCAACTGTTGTTTACGTTGCTGAATTCTTTATTATTTCCTGTATAGACTTCATGTCCTTTATGTACAGACACTCCTGTGCCTAGCATCAGTTTATGGACATATGACCAACCTATGTATACAAGATATCTTAAGTACTTATATTTATTGTGTTGCTTATTGTTACTACTGTGTTTTTTTTGCTGCATCAAATCCGGACTAACAATTATTTCATTCTCCTTTACACCTGTGCACAGGAAATTGCATTAAACAATCTTGAATCTTGAAAATGTGATTTATTTCCATTCAAATGACTTTTATTAAAAACTATTTCTGTTCTTTAGATTTGATTTTGTGGAAATTGAAGATTTAAGCGACGGCACCATTATTGGACGGTGGTGTGGTGCCAATGAAGTTCCAGGAATACAAACATCAAAGGCAAACCAAGTCAGGATACGATTTCAATCCGATGAGTATCTGGCATCAAAACCAGGCTTCTGCATTTACTATACACTTTTAGAGTCTGTAAGTAACATAAATCTTTTTTTTTAGAGAATCATCATGTGGACTTAATAGTGCAACTTAAGGAAATAATTGAATGAACTTTCCATATATCTCATAATCACTAAGGCATACTCAAGAATTTGAATCATTGATTCGTTGCAGGAGAAAACTGTCATCACCTCACTCATTGAAAATTACCCTTAGCCTCTCCATATTTGAAGGATGTAGCTGAAGAGGAAGAGCCTCACTATATCTGCTCACCTTGGAGCTAGGAAAAAGGTTGGGTAGTCACTTGCTCATCACTAAGAATGGAATTGTAAAGGAACTTCACAATAGACTTTGGAAAGGGCATGAAGGAAGGGAGTAGATAGACCAGAGAGCTGTGAGTCTGCTGTTGGGGTTGAAGAAGCTTGCTTGCCTTGGGAGAATAGGAGGAGTGCATCTGAGCAACTGACAAGATGGTCTGTTGTAATGACAAAATAATTTATGATCTTCTCCCATGTACTAAAGGTGAAGGTAGAGGAGGGAAGTGAGAAGAATTTTGTAGGAAGAAATTAAACAGTTTTGCATTCCTAGAGTAACAAACAGTTTTGGCAAGTGAGAAAAGGGCATAGTCATGATTTACACAGACTCCAGCCTTATCTAACAGTGAATGTCTGAATTACTTTCCCACAGTATAATTTCCAGCCTTTGTTCCAGTCTATGCCCTTGGGAGATCAAAAAACAGAGCAGACAAGATAAGGCAGTGTGGTGGTTTCAATGGGAATTAGAACTTAGGTGTGGAGGTGGGGATGTGGTTAAGCCAATTGGTCACTCCGAAAGTCTCATGAGGGTAAAGGGCTGATTGAAGTTTTGAAAATACTTAGTAAATTAATTGCGAATAAATGTTTTGAATGACAGGCACAGAAGCAGATTTAGAAAGGGAAAAATAAAGAGATCAGCCCTTGTGGAAGCATCAAGAGATGAGAAGAATGGGAGAAAAGCAAAACATTATGGGGGATGGAAGGAACTGACTACTCTAATGCCTAGGACTTTGATACATGTCATCTCACTTTCACAAAATGTTCCAAGGACTGGATGTATAGAATTAGATCACTTTTGATGCAACAAATTATGTCTTTAATGTAAACTCTGACACATTAGGCCACCAGAGATACAAAATTGGTTTATTATTGTCACATGTACCAAGGTAGTGTGAAAAGCATCCTGTTCATACAAATAAATTCATTACAACAGTGCATTGAGGTAGTACCGGGGAAGACAATAACAGAATGCAGAAAAAGATTCAAGATTGTTTAATGTCATTTCTTGTACACAGGTGTAAGGAGAACATTTATATTTATTATAATATTAATATAATAATATATTTATTATAATATAATAGTAATATTTATTACTCTGGATCCAATGCAGTCTGAAAAAAACACAAAAGATAAAGAACACAATAATAATAAAAAAACACACTATGAATATAAACACATGAGATAGCTTATATACATAGATTAATTGTATGTTCATAAAGTAGTGTTGGTTTGTACATAAAGTGACTGACGGGAAATAATAAGGTAACGGTGGAGTTAGTGGGTGGAGGTGTTGATCATCCTTACTGCTTAGGGAAAGTAATCTGATGGTCCTGATGTGGATGTCACACACCCTGATGGGTCCATGAGCATGGTGTTTGGGATCCTTCATGATGTTACCAGCCCTTTTCCAGCATCTTTCTCTATAGAAGTCCTTGCCTGCAGATAGACTGGTGCCAGTGATGCATTGGGCAGTTTTGTCTAGATGTTGCAGAGCCTTCCTGTCCTCTACAGTGCAGTTTCCCCACCAAACAGTGATGCAGCTTGTCAGGATGCTCTCTGCTGCACATCTGTAAAATTACTTAAGTATGGATGTGCAAAGTTAAGCTGTCTTCGGCCTCCTCAAAAAGAAGAGGCTATGCGGGATGTGTAATGGGACCATGAGGGGTTGTGTGTAACATACACTCCCAGGAGTTTGAAACCGCTTGCAGTTTCCACTGCTGTGCCTCCGATGTAAAGTGGTGTGAGTTCGCCTGAAGTCGAGAACTATTTCCTTTGTCATGTTGGCATTAAAGACGAAGTTATTTGTCTGGCACCAGGCCCGGGTTCTTCCACCTCATCTCTGTAGGCTGTCTCATCACTGTTGGTGATGATCCCCGCCACTGTCTTGTCTTCGGCTCAGGTGTTTGGCCCTGCAGTCGTGTGTGAGCAACGTGTACAGCAGTGGGCTCAGCAGATGTGTTGAGGATGATGGGGAGGGAGGAGTGGTTGTGCTTTCTGACCGTCTGAGGCCTGTTCAGAAGGAAGTCCAACACCCAGTTGCACAGTGGTGCATTTAGGCTGAGGAGTAGGAGCTTGTTCATCAGAGTCTGTGGGACAATAATGCTGAATGCTGAACTGAACTCCAAGGACAGCATTCTGACTTAAGTGTCCTAGTTTTCTAGATATGGCAGAGCCAGGTGCTTGGCTGATGCTTAGTATCTGTTGTAGAACGGTTCTGTCTGTAAGCATAATGATGGGTGTCCCATGTGGCAGGAATTAAGTTTTTGATGTGTCCCATTACCAGCCATTCAAAGCATTTCATCATGATTGGTATAGCTGTAGTCATTTAGTTCTGAAGGTGTAGAGTTCTTTGGTACAGGGATGATGGTGGCTGATTTGAAGCCTGTGGGGGACAGCAGTCTGGATGAGTGAAGTGAGGAGATTTCTGATATATATGATTATATGATATATATGTACAATGTCTGAAATACTTCTTATGGAAATGTTTGTCTGATGATGAACCAATAAAAAAAATAAATTACAAAAAAAAAAGAGATAGAAGCAATCCTTGAGCCTGGTATACATGCTTTCTGGTTTTTGTATCCTATGTCCGATGGGAGGGGGAAGACAAGAGAATGACCAAAGAGGATGGGGCCTTTGATTTTGTTGGCCAGTTTTCCAAAGTAGTGAGAAGTATAGACAGAGGCTACTTTCTGTGATGTGCTAAGCAGTGTCCACAATTATGCAGTTTCTTGCAGCCTTGGACAGAGCAGTTGTGATGCAAACAGATGGGATTCTTTTTAGGCTGCATCAATTAAAAAAAGGGTGAGGGTCAAAGGGGAAATGGCAAATTCCCTTAGCCTCCTGAGGCAATGGAGGCTTTGGTGAGCTTTCTTGGCTGTGTCATCAATGTGGTTAAATAGGCTATTACTGATTTTCAGTTGCAGCTTTCAATCTCAACCTCAACACCATTGATGTAAATAGGAACATTACAGGGGATGCATATTGGGTCCAAATAATATACTAATAGAGCACTGAAGAGATTTCTAATAATAAATACAAACAAAATATAATCAGGCAGGGAAAACAAAAGGAGACCATTAAAAGAGATATGCAACTTAGGTGTAAGAATTATATTTGAATTAAAAAGTCAGTGATCGCTACTGAAACTTTTTAGCTTGTTCAATGTTATTATTTTTTGCAGTAAACATCAGACTATCAATCAACTAATGTACAAAACAACGTAAACCATTAGCACTTTTTCTGGTGATAAATATCTTCCTTCCAGAAGCTGATGTATAGAAATATTGGTTGATAATCCCTTATTTTGTTGATCTGTAATCATGCTATTCTTCACTTATACAAGAGATTTCACTGCCCTGCCATTAAGGTGTGAGAGTTCTATTAAATTTGGAGTGTGAAATACCTTCAAATTCTGTACTTCTGTTTTATACCAATTAGAATCAGTGTCAGGTTTATTATCACTGACCTATGCTGTGAAATGTGTTGCGTTGTGTCAGCCGTATGGTGGAAAACATAAAAATGAGCATGATACAAACAGAAATAATGTAGAAGAGGAACAGTGAGGTAGTGTTCATGGACCATTCAGAACTCTGATGGCAGGGGGTAGAAGCTGGTCACAAAACACTGACTATAGTACTCCACCTGAAGCGGCCCTATGCCAGATGGTGAGGCTACTTAACGATGGATGCCACCTTCTTGAAGCACTGCCTTCTGAGGGAGCCCTCAGTGGTAGGGAGGCTTGCGCTCATCATGGAGCTGGCTGACTCAACAGCCCTCTGAAGCCTTGCTTGCTCTTGCATATTGCAGCCTCAGTACCAGGCTGTGCAGGAACAGTCAGAACTCTCTCCGCGGTATACCTGGAGAAACTTGCAAGACTCTGGTGACATATCAAATCTCCTCAAACTCCTAATGAAGTCTAGCCATCATAATAATGCATTAAGAAATTTATTCCATCATCAGTAGTGATGAGCTTGCCTGGCTATTCTGGCCATAGCTAGTTTTTAACAGACCTGTTATAATGTTACAGTATCATGGAGCCATGTATATTCATGGTAGCAAGTCCTTCAGACGTCTGCATCTGCACTGACCATCAAGCACTGCACTGATCCCATTTTTCCATTTGCATCCACATCAGCCACTCCCTGCTCCCCCAATTCTCCAATCACCCAAATGCACTTGGGGCACTTTAATTAATCAATATGTCTTGAGGAAATCAAAGCATCAGAGGGAAACCATTTGGTCATGTGGAGAACATTAATTCACAATAGTGAATGTGTTCAAGTTCAGGTTTATGGTTGTCATTGGTATAAATGCATTGAAAATTAGCTTTGTTCAACAGCAACACGGTACATTACAAAGAAGACAAACATAAGTTAATATAAACTATATCAATATAAATTATCCATAATAACAGAACGGAATTATCATAACAGCATTAGTGCAAATTGAGGGGAAATGTAATATCATCCGGGGTAGTATTGATGTAATTGTGACGGCATTGGGGAAGAAGCTGTCATTGAGCCTTGCGGTGAGACTCTTGAGGCCTGGAGATGTGTGCAGCATGTGCAAATGCAAAAGTATCAGATCAAGATTAGCCAGCTGCAATATCTAAGGGAACAAAACCAGTGCACCTGAATGGCTCATGTTTAGTAGAAAGAACCAAGCAGCAAACTCACTAATATTGACAGATGTCCTGTAACTTCCTCAGAATGCTCAAGTGATTTATTTTTCAAGTGACGTCAAAATTGAAGTATACCAAACATGTCTTCTTAGAGTAGGGGAATTTTAATTAACTCCACAGTTTTAACAACAGTGTAGGAAGGCAGAAGAAATTAAACGAATACAGGAATTCTGGCTTGAGGCTCAGAAGGGAATAATATTCTTCAGTGAAAGGAATAAGAAAGATGCTGACACTTGTAAAGCACAACTATCTTCAAATTAGGGAAGAAGAAAAGCCCAGTGTAACAATTAGTTATATAATTTTATAATAATGAATGTGTGCAGTATTTCAAGTCAATTCTGTCTAACGACTGACAACTTAGGTGATATGAGTTAGCTTTTATAAAAAAAACAGAAAAGTTAAATATTATAGAGATGGTGAAGTACTGGCAGGTGAAGTTATTTAGAGACCTGAATGCCGTTATCTCCAGAAAGTTAATATGCAGCTACAGCAGGTAATTAGGAAAGCAAGTGGTATGTAAGTCTTTATTACAAAATGATTGGAATTTCAAAGCAAAGGGCTGTGAAATTGGGCTTTATAGCTTCAGTTTCTTCAGTGATGTGTAAACTGATTTCTTTCCAAATTTAATCTCAGAGTGTATATTTTTAACTTGTGCTGCTTCACAAAATAAAGAAAAACATTGTAGTTCATGTGACACTCCTTCTGGTAATTATTCATGAAGTATTAGGTTGGCTTGTTTGTCCTTGTGCAACGTTGGTTTGATACCATGTTTTACCAAAGTGAATTCTGCTAATCCAGCTAATTCGATGTGTTGCTGACTCACAAAGAACTCTGCAATTAGCAAAAAAAAAGGTTTATTTTAAATGGTGAGTGGTTGGGTAATGTTGATATTCAGAGGAGCCTAGATGTACTTGTATCCAACATGTTGCAGCAGGCAATTAGTAAGATGTATGATATGTTTGCCTTTATTGCAAAATGAATACAAGAGTAAGGAAGTCTTACTGCAATTATACACTCAGTGGCCACTTTATTAGGTACACCTGCTTATTAATGCAAATATCTAAATAGTTAATCATGTGGCAGCAATTCAATGAATATAAGTATGCTGACATGGTCAAGAGGTTCATTTGTTGTTCACACCAAACAACAGAATGGGGAAGAACTGATCTAAGTGACTTTGACTGTGGGATGAATGCTGGTGCCAGATGAGGTGGTTTGAGTATCTCAGGAAATGCTGATCTCCCGGGATTTTTGCGCACAGCAGTCTGCAGAGTTTACAGAGAATGGTGCAAAAAACAAAAAAAAAATCCAGTCAGTAGCAGTTCTGTGGGCAAAAATGCCTTGTTGATGAGAGATATCAGAGGAAAATGGTCAGTCCGGTTCAACCTGACAGGAAGGCAACGGTAACTGAAATAAACCAGCATTACAACAGTCAGGTGCAGAGGAGCACACTGAACACACAACACATTGAACCTTGAAGTGGATGGGCTATAGCAGAAGAAAACCACAAATTTACACTTAATGGCCACATTATTAGGTATAGAAAGTACCTAATAAAATGGGCACTGATCATATACGGCCTGATGCCACATCTGGGGTAGTGCATCTAACTTCAGCTCCCAACCTAAGAAAGAATGGATACAGGGTTGACTTTATGATGAGAATTCAGTAGCTTAGGATCGTATTCATTAGCGTTTTGAAAAATGAGATCTGTTTTTGAAATTTCCCTTAGATGCAGTGAACATTATACCTTTTAATGAACAGAATCCACATTGCGTCTGAGAAGAGTTTGCTGGAGGTGGGCTCTTGGCACAGACAGCAGGGAGATCCTCACTGTAATCAGCTCAGGGCCAACAACCCTGACCGGTAAAACAAAATTGTTACCGCAGCAGCAATGAAGAATCCTATTACATCTGAGTGTGACGGTGTTCCTGAGTCTCCACCTCGGACTTGCAATACTGACAGTAGTGAAAACTGAGAGGAAGCTACCGACAAGATGAGGGAAGCTCTGAAGACCCTCATTGCTACCCTACATGCCAGTGGCGTAATGGGCAGCAAGTAAGTAAGTAAGGGTTTCTTTGGAGTTAGCTTTCTTGACCCCTTCCTTGCTGATCACACCTTTCCAGACATTTCCAAAGGCTCTACTTGCAATCACTAATTGGCTATCAATTTCCTGATTCTAACATTGTCAGTTTTAATTATGCCACTTGACAGATCTGTTAAGGTCTGTTAAATCTGTATTAATAGGAACATCTTTAAAAGGTCTCTATAATGTAACAATGTCATAACTCTAATCTGCAGAGCATGTATAGGGTGAGCTAAAGCCCTGATTATCTTATAGGATAGCACTTCAATTTAATGTTGAAAGTACTTTTTAACTCCAGAAGATTAAACGGTATAATAATTAAACACTAAACCAAATAACAGATCAAAAGCTTGTTTGAATGGGTCCAGTTACTGAGAATGTGTATTTAGAGGCCCTTTAGAATAGAAAAATGTGGACAATTAGGAGCTGGATTCCTTCTCCATTCCAGAATGTAGATAAGGAACCAACCTCTGTAAATGAACAACCTCCAACATTGGAACTAGGTTTAGAAAGAGTGCAGAGGATCTTAAGTTCAGTAATGTTTTACTTAAAATTTCTGTTTATTATTTCTGATAATTTTATTCCTTTTTCCATCCTTGACTTCAATGTCAGGAGTGGGTGAAGTTTCTGCTTGAAGGGCTGGGGTCAGTCTGGAGCAGATTTCAGCAAGCTGAAGTTACTGCTGGCTGATCTGTGAGGATGATGAGCTTGTACACGGAGGTCACTGTGCAAGCACTTTGACATCAAACAATGTAAAACACTTGCTGAACAAAGTTTTACCGTGCATGCCCAGGGAAGCAGTAGAGGTAAACTCATTCAGAATATCTGAGAAACAGTTGGATGGGTTTTTGCATAGTAGTGAGATTAAGGGTTACGGGAGAAAGGCAGGTAGGCGGAACTGACTCTACAGCTGGATCAGCCATGATCTTATTGAATGATGAAGCAAGCTCGACGGGCCAGATGATCAACTCCTGCTCCTATTTCTTATTCTCACATGTAAACTGATTTTCTGCTGACTTTGGGAGATTTAATGAGGCAACTTTACAGGATGCTTAATATATTCTAAATGCCATACAGTACAATGTGCTTACCTGCTGAAATATTCAGTCCATGGGTAACACTACTGGCAGTACTCTAAAGGCTGATTTATACTTGTGTGTACGGGCTACACTGCAGCCTACACCATAACCCTGATTTTCACTTCTGCGTCGCTCTACGCTGTAGCAAGCATGCGTTGCTGTCGCCAAAGCTCTAGTTGGCGGTGGGGTTTCTATGCCACTGTGTTGGGTTTCTTCATGAGAGACACAGACGAGGAAATGCATTTCAAACATATTCGCATGTCGGCAGGTAGATTTGACGATTTGGTTCATCTATTTCGCATCTGTGTACGCACAGCCTACAGACATGGCAGAGAAGAAGCAACCGGAAATGCAATGCTACCCAGTGGACCAATCACAGTTGTTCTGGTCTGCTTTGCCGCGATGCATGACTAATTTTTCTGGAGAGGTGCACGTCACCCTATGGTGTAGGGAATGGCGTAGGTACTGCGAAGGGTACACGTTACCTACAGCGTCAAAGCGATGCACGAGTATAAATCAGCCTTAACAAGCTATTCATATAATTGGAGTAATACATCTCTAAACTTGTACTAAAATCCTCTTGCAATGAAGATCAATATGCTATTTCCTAACTGCGTGTGTACCTGAGAGTCGTGTATAAGGACACTCACCTCCACTGAATACCAATACTTTTCAATCTGTTACTCAGCAGTAGGAGGTTAGATACTTGCCTGCTGGTCCTCCAAAGCTTTTCCACTATCTGCAAGGCACAAGTTAGGAGCATGTTGGATTGGTCTCAAGTTGTCAGGGTGGATGCAACTCCACGAGAAAGAAGACTACTAGCAGAAATAGTTTTTCCCTTCCACCATTGATGCACAGTGTGTACCACCCACAAAATTTATAGAAGTTACTCAACCAACTCCAGATCCAAGTGAATGATCTCTACCATCAAGAAGGGCAAGGCCATTAGGTATGAGAGAACAACATTATCATCATTTCTTTCCTCAAGCCACACAGCATCCTGAACAGGAAATATATCACAGGCTTTTCATCATGAGCGAGCCTAAGTTCCTACCAACGAGCACTATAGGAGTATCTTCATCAGAAATAGTGGAGGAGTTCAAAAAGATCCCTCACCTGTTCTGCGCTGTTTCTCAATAAATATATGAATAACTTACCTCAGGTGGTTAGGTAAGTGGTTAAAAGCAGTGGGGAATTAAAAGGCAGGTGAGAGAAAATGGGGTACAGGAAAATAAGTAGGTCATGGCATTGTTCTGATGGCCAGCAGAGAACCAGTGGGCATAATGACCCCCTTCAATGTCACAAAATTGTTAGTGACATCCAGGTCCTGGAAAGTGAACCGATCAACAAAGTTTTACACATTCAAAGATTTTTTTTAAATTGCAGATGCAGGAAATCTAAAATCAACTCCAACCTCATTGGCAAGGCCCTTCGCGTGGCAGGGCCTTTAGTGGTACGTGGCATCATGTGGCCTGCTTCTTCAATCCAACCACCAGATAGCCCCAGACAGGTTAGCAAAAGCTTTCAAATTTATTAAACTTTAATGACCACAAAAAAGTCATTACCCTGCCAAACCCAATAAGAAAGTTATATGTTTCAATAGGATTATCTACTTCTCTAAAGTTAACTGAGTATAGACCATTCTACAAAATCTTACCTGAAGAAACTGCCATTCCAGTAATCAGTCTGGTGAATATTCACTTCTTCTAACGTAAGTGAATCCTTCTTTAGTGAGGGAGGCTGGAGCTGTACACAACATTCAGGTGAGGGCAGAGAACCAGCGGGCATAATAACCTCCTTCAATGTCACAAAATTGTAGTGACATCCAGGTCCTGGAAAGTGAACCAAGCAACAAAATTCAGATTCAGTTTATTGTCATTTAGAAACCACAAATGCCAATGCAGTTAAAAAATGAGACAACGTTCCCCCAGAATGATATCACAAAAGCATATGACAAAACAAACTACACCAGAAAATCCATATAACGTTTGGCAATCCCCAATCCAGAGTCCGGAGAGGCTGCTGCGTATTAATATCGCGCTACCGTCTTCCCCGGAAAGGAGCTCCAAATCCACCTGACAAACGAGACCAAAAACTAAAGCTACAAGACCTGCACAAAACAATATAGTTACAACAGTGCAAACAATAGCATAATTGATTAAAAAAAACAGACCATGGGCACAGTAAAAATAGTCCAAAGATGTTAAAGGACTATAAGTTCAAAAGAAATCACCACACAGTTTCCACAAGTCCGCAGGGTCCCAACAGACTCGTCATCCCACGCCAGCGGCAGAAGGGAATACCCCCGCTATGGACTTCCACAGCGCCGCCCAACTCAGCCTTGCAGGCGCAGTACACACTGAAAGCGACCTGACCACAGCAGACTCCGAGTCCGTCGAACCTCTGAGCCGATGACCATCCCCTCTGGCACAGCTTCTCCGAGCACCATCCTCTGCCGAGCGTATTAAGACGACCCCGTCAACGGCCATTGGCAATGCGACCCCGAGGACTGGGGGCCTGTTCTTCCCAGCAGAGTCCTGGACCTCACAGCAGCAGCAGCAACGAAGGAGGTCTTCCTGGAGATTTCCCAATGTTCCTCCGTGCTCCCACGTCTGTTTTCAATCGATTATGATTGCGCATGGCACCCCACTTCACAAATAACATATAATCAGCTCCGGAGTGGCCGCTGCAAGCTGCGTCGCGCCGCCATCTTGGAAAATTTCTTGTACACATTCAAAGAATTTTTGAAAAATTGCAGATGCTGGAAATCTAAAATCAAAACAGAAAATGTCAGTGTTACACCTCAGTATCAGGTGCGGGTAATCGTGTTCGAGGAGGATCACCAGTTCAAAAAAATACAGATGGTAAGCCATGACAGCACATTGTGCAAAGGAGTTTTATTTAGTGCCAGGTGGAAAAAAACACAAAAACTGCCCAGAAGTCATGAATAAAAAAAGTAATTACAAATAGTCAAATGAAAACAAACATGTACAAAAGTGTGTAAATATACAGAGGCTTTCTCCACAACACACTTTGTCTCTAACTTTCCAATATAACTATTCACTAACCTCCACACCTCTGTAGTAAAGCCAGACTGTGGGTTTAAATCTGCCTCCCCCGGCCTAGAAGGACAAGGAAATTCTATTGTTGCTCTGGGGTGCCGGGGGGTGGGGGGGGGAGGTGAATATTATTTCAGATGCATAAATGAAACACTTTAAACAGGGACTCCAACACCCTACAGTTTCATTCCACAACAAATGCCTAGTTAAACCCATAGATCAGTGTCCACGTGCTCAGATGGATATGAAAGTATGACGAATGCCTCCCCACCAGTGGTGTTGCCTGTGTGAGCTGTGGTACCTGCTCCCACTGTCCCTCGGGTCTTTTGGGACTGTCCTGCTGTCTACTAACCATTGTAACGATGTAAGCGAAAATAAGTGAAACTGTTTGGAATGCCTGTGTCTAGAATCCTTATTGTTATGAGTTATAAACCAGTTGAGCACGTTAACTGGAGGGATTGTTTTGATTAGCCAAGCTAGCGATTGTTTTACTGTTGGGGTGTGTAAATGGTGAACTCCCAAGAACTGCAGAACAGGAGGGCAAATTGTGTGAACCACTGGGGACACTAGACCAGGACAGAAGGAGGAGGAGTGACTAACCGGGCAAAGGGGCAAGGTTAGCGGGAGAATTAGCATTGGCAACCTGGTCTGTCACAGCTGCAAACACTCAGCGGATGAGGCTGCATCTATGGGAAGAGGTACAGAGTTAATGTTAATGTTTCAGGTCAAAGATATTCTTACCTTGATAGAATATTCTAACTTTCTAGTTATTCCACCAAATTTAACCTCCTTACAGAATCAGAATCAGGTTTAATATCACTGGCATATGCACAAAATTTGTTGTCTTTGAGGCAACAGTACAATGCAATACATGAGAAAAGAAATTTTTAAATGGTGAGGTAGTGTTCTTGAGTTAAGTAGCCATTTAGGAATGTGATGGCAGAGGAGAAAAAACGATTCCTGAATTGCTGAGTGTGTGCTTTTCGATGTTACTGACACACCAGGCTTATTTTTGTCCCTTCACTTTACAGAAAACCCTCTACAAAGTCCTCATAGTCTCCTAGTTTTGTACTTTGAGCTGGGTATATTATATTGATCCTCTCACACATAACATTGACATAAATTGTTAGCAGATTAAACCCCAGCACCAATCCCCGCAGAAGCCCCGTAATCACCAGAAGAGAACTGCAGTAACCTCAGGGATGCCTTGGGATTGGGAGCATTGCAGAATTCAGCAAACATTATTCAAGTTATTGAAAAAGAAAGGCAGCACAGAATACGAGCAAACACAGGGAAATTGAGTATGAGAGTAGTCCAGCAAGAAACATAAACGTATATTGTAAGAGCTTTCATTGATATTTTAAAAGGAAAATTAAAATAAGAGGCGTAGATAGGGTTAATGCACACAACTGCTTTCCCAGAAAAGGGAATCAGAAACTAGAAAGCATTGATTTAAGGTGAGAGGGAAAAGCATTAAAACAGGTCTGAGCTGCAAGTTCACACGGGGAGCAGTGTGTACGTGGAATGAGCAGTGTGTACGTGGAATGAGCCGCCAGTGGAAGTGATTGAAGCAAATACAATAGCACTAGTGGACAGGTACATGGATAGGAAAGATTTAGAGGGATATGATACAAGTCTGGGCAATTGGAACAAGTTTAGATGGCATATTTGTCAGCGTTGATAAGTTGGGCCAAAAGTTCTGTTTCTGTGATTCTAACTGGCAAGTGTAAATGTGGGTCCCTTACAAAGAAACAAGAGTAACGGGAAATTAAATGACAGAAGAATTAAACAGGGTGTTTCTATTGATTGTTACAGAAGACACGTAAAATATTTATGGTTCAAGTGTCTAAGAAGAATGGGGAACTGTTGGAACTACTGTAAGTACGAGTCAAAAATTGTACTAGAGAATCATAAACACGAGAAAGTCTACAGATGTGGGAAATCTAAAGCAATACACCCAAAATGCTGGGGGAACTGAGTAGGTCAGACAGCATCTATGAAAATTAATGGAATTGGAACATGGAATTGCCTGGAATAATATACTGATGTGGACAGTGAATTAGTTATTGGACAGAAATTAAAGTGTGGGAATAAACAGACCCTTCTAGGTCAGACAGCATCTATGAAAATTAATAGACAACATTTCATACCAAGACCCTTCTTCAAGATTGGGAAGAAAGGGAGAAGATGCCAGAGTAAAAAGGTGAGGGGTGGGGAAGAAGGCTAGCTGGAAGGTGAAAGGTGAGCCAGGTGGGTGGGAAAAGTCAAGGGCTGGAGAGGAAGGAATTTAATAGGAGAAGAGAGTGGACCATAGGAGAAAAGGAAGGAGGAAGGGACCCAGAAAGAAGTAATAGGTAGATGGGCAGAGGTAAAAGCTTAGAGTGGGGAATAGCGGGGGTAGAATTTGTTTATCAGAAAGCGAAATCAATATTCATGCTATCAGTTTGGAGGCTACCCCAGATGGAATATAAGGTGCTGCTCCTTCACCCTGAGGATGGCCTCATCTTTGCTCAAGAGGAGGCCATGACTAGAGAAGTTGGTGAGCACAAAAGCTGATAAATCACAAAGAGCAACTACATCCTAAAATTTTGAAGGATGTAATCTGACAGATGGTGGATGCTCTGGTTATCATCTTCCATGTTTTCTCAATCTTTTCCTGTGGATTGGACAATAACAATTATGAGCCAATTACTTAAGAAAAGGAAAGATGAAACATTTGCCTATTGTCCAATATTACTGATAGGGAAGACACCAAAACCAATAATGAAGGGTGTAAAAATAGAACACACTAAAAGAATAATAGGATTAAGCAGCACCTACATGAATTCATGAAAAGTAAAATCATGTTTAACTAATCTACTGGACTTCTTTGAGGTGTGACTCAGAATAGAGAGAAACCAGTTTATGTAGTGCATTTACAGAAGACTTTCAATTAAGTCACACAGAGGTTAGGGCACATGGAATTGGCTGGAATAATATACTGATGTGGACAGTGAATTAGTTATTGGACAGAAATTAAAGTGTGGGAATAAACAGACCCTTCTAGGGTTGGCAGCTTTGGCCATGCTATACAACAATTTACCTGAGGAGACCAAAGGTCATATTTACAAGTTTATTAATGATACCAAACTAGGCAGATTCCTGGTAAGGAGGAGGATGTAAAAAGACTCGCTTCAAGGTGATATGAAAAGCGAGTGGTTGAATAAGAACGTGGCAGTGGAATAGAATGTGGAGAAATGTGACGTCACAAAAGATTATTATTTGAATAGTGAGGGACTAAGACTATTGGGACCTGGGTTTGATTGGCGTGGCTGGGCGATCCGACAGCAGGCTGGACGGTACCTCCAGACTCCTGATGGGTACGGTAAAGACAGCCAAGCTGCACGACGCCTTTGGCCCCCACGGGTGGAGCGCAGCCACAAGCCACCTGGACACAATCAGACAGCTCAGCCCGCTCCTGGATTGACTTCCTCTTCCTGTCAGACGTCACGCCGCTGTTCTTCTCTGACCACTGCTTTCTGCGAGCCACCTTTCACTTACAGGAGGACCGGCAGGCAGGGAGGGGGACGTGGAAGCTGAATGTCAAACTGCTGACCCCAGAGAACATCGAGGAACTAGAGAAGGAGTACACAGGTTGGAGAACCTTAAAAGCCTTCTTTGATTCCCCGGTTCACTGGTGGGAAGCCACCAAGGAGAACATCAAGAGGTTCTTCATCCACAAGGGTATCCAGATAGCAAAGCAGGGGCAGAGGGTACTGCGTTAACTCCAGACAGAGTTGCAGCAACTCCTTCTGCAGTCGAGGGGGGTGGATGTCAGCGAGGAATTACGAGAAGTGAAGGGCTGGCAAGCCCAGTATTTCTCCGCTGAATCCTCCAAGATCATCTTCAAGTTCAAGGGTGCAAACTGTGGAGCAGGACGAGACGTGCTCACGATTCTTCTTTCAAAAGGTGCACAGGGGGAGCTCTGTGATCCACAGCCTTAAGGAAGAGGACGGCTCAGTCGCGTCCTCGCAGACAGACATACTGAGGATCTGCAGGTCCTTCTATGCCGGTCTGTACAGAGAAAAGGCCACGGACCCCACAGCCTCCCGCAACTTCCTGTCATCCATCACGCAGGTCTTAGACGACGGGAAGCAGCCACTGACCCTGGACGAGCCGACTGGCTCCGTCCGTTCCTTTGAGTCGGGTAAGACTCCCGGAGGCGACGGGAGAGTCTGGAGCGGCCACTGACCCTGGACGAGCTGACAGACTCCGTCTGTTCCTTTGAGTCGGGTAAGACTCCCGGAGGCGACGGGAGAGTCTGGAGCAGCCACTGACCCTGGACGAGCTGACAGACTCCGTCCGTTCCTTTGGGTCGGGTAAAACTCCTGGAAGTGATGGCTTACCGGTCGAGTTGTATTCGGCTCTGTGGAACCGGATGGGCCCCAACCTGCTGGAAGTGAACAACGCTATGCTTCTGGTGGGCAGCATGTCAGAATCCATGAGGAAGAGCATCATCACCCTCATCTACAAGCAGAAGGGGGAGAGGGAGGGCATTAGAAATTGGAGGCTCATCTCACTCCTGAATGTGGGCTACAAGATCCTGTCCAAGGCTATCGCCAACTGGGTCAAGTCTGCACTGGAGCAGGTGATCCACCCGGACCAAACCTGTGCTGTACCGGGCAGTAAGATCTCAGACAGCCTTGCGCTGCTGAGGGACACCATCGCCTACGTGCAGGACAGGGGGTTGAACACCTGCCTGGTCAGCTTGGACCAGGAGAAAGCCTTCGACAGGATATCACACACGTACATGGTGGATGTACTCTCCAAAATGGGATTTGGGGAGGCAATCCGGAATTAGATCAGACTGCTCTTCACAGACATCTGTAGCGCAGTCCAGGTCAATGGGTGGGAAACAGACAGCTTCCCCATCAGTTCTGGAGTCAGGCAGGGCTGCTCTCTCTCCCCTGTCTTGTTCGTGTGCTGCATAGAACCCTTTGCCAAAGCCATCAGGAGGGATGAGGGCATAAGAGCGGTGATGCTGCCAGGCAGTGGAGGGACGCAATTCTAAACCTCCCTGCACATGGACAATGTCACCATCTTTTGCTCTGACCCAAGGTCAGTTCACAGGCTGAACAGCATCTGTGAACTGTTCAAGCAGGCATCGGGGGCCAGGGTCAACCGCACGAAGAGTGAAGCCATGCTCTTTGGCAACTGGCCCAACCGATCCAGCGTCCCCTTCACCATCAGGTCAGATCACGTGAAGATGTCGGTGGTCTGGTTCGGAGGGCCCGAAGTGTGCAGGAAGAGCTGGCTGGAGCAGACTGCCAAGGTGAAACAGAAACTGGGACTGTGGGAAGGACACTCCCTATCGATAACGGGCTTACCTGGTCATCAGGTGTGAGGTGCTCTCAGGGCTGCTGTACTTGGCGCAGGTGTGGCCTGTCGCCCTGCTCCTACAGCTCGGAAATCACCTGAGCTGTCTTCAGATTCGTCTGGGGATTGAAGATGGGAACGTCGTCTCCACACCCTGCTGCCCACGGGAGGACTGCAGTGAGGAGGAGTCAGTGACTCACCTCTTTGCACACTGTGGGTTTGTGAAGAAGGTGTGGAGGAGGATGGCAGGGATACTGTTGAGATTCATGCCCAGCAGCTGCGTAACTGAGGACTCCTTGATTTATGGGCTGTTCCTGGGGACGCACACAGAGACAAACATCTGGTGCGGCTGGCAGATCATCAACTTGCTGAAGGACACTCTTTGGACAACCTGAAACTTGGTGGTCTACCTGTACACGGAGATGTCCGTAGCTGAATGCTGCCGGCTGGCGCATTTTCACCTGCAGGAATATGTGCTGAGGGATGCACTCAAACTTGGTGCAGCCACCACGAAGACCCATTGGGGAAGGACAACAGTTTAGGGTCCGTCACCCACGGGAGTGGGAGCGGTTGTGTGGGGAGAAGTATACCCCTCATCAGTGGTGTGGATAAATGAATCGACATAGTGCCACAGATGTGGCTGGAAATGTGGAAAGGTATAGACCATTAACGAACTTCGGTAAAGGAATGAGAGTCAGCGCCTGGTTTTATTGTAAATAGTTTTGAGAGTCAACGAATGATTTAGCATAAACATCTTTATTTTGAATAAGGACTGAGAGTCAGCGCATGATTTATTGTAAATAACTTTATTTATTGAATAAGGACAGAGTCAACAAATGGTTTTTGTAAATAACTTTATTTTGTAATATTTTTGAATGAAGTATATTTTTGGGGAAAAAAGTGGAGCAAGTGATTTGGACAGCATATGATACGTTGGCCTTTTTAACATTATGGTTTGATTGCAGGAGTAGGAAGGTCTCATTGCAATTGTCTAGGCCCTTGGTGAGTGTTGTGTAAAGGTTTAGTCTCCTTACCTTGAAGATATGTACAGTAAAGATTCACTGGAGCCATTCCAGGGATGGAGATAGACTTGATGCAGGGAAGCTGCTTGTCTTAACTGAGGGGAACAAGATCAAGGAGCACAATTTGGGAATATGTAGGATTTTAAGACTGAGGAAAAAAAAATCTTTTCACTCAAAGGATGGTGAGCCTTTGGAAGTCCCTCTCCTGCAAGGCCTGGAGACACAGTTGCTGAGTTCACTGAAGACAGAGCTTGTCCTATCTCTGGATATGAATTGAATCAAGGGATATTGTGATAATGCTGCAAAATTCCACTGAGGCAGAAGATCAACTATGATACTGATAAACAGTGGAGCAGGTTTATTCGACCAGATGTTCTTCTCAAACTCCTATTAATTATGTTCTTACAGTCCCAACCTAAAAATAATCCTTATATCTTTTCTCACTTTTTTCCTGTCAATTAATCAATCCTCAATTCACACTCGTACAAGTTACCTTCAGAACCAAGCCTTCTCATTTTATTGAGTAACCTCCTGTGTGTAATATTATCAAAGACCTTCTTCAAGTCTGAATCCACCACACTGTGTGTTTAGCCTTTATCTATTCTACTAGTTACAATCTCAAAAAAACACAATGTAATTTTCACAAACATGATTTCCTTTCCATAGATCTGTCACTCTTCCCTATTACCAGTTTCTAATATCTACTTACCACCTCCTTACTGATCCATTCCAACATTTTCTCCACTCTTTTCCTATTCCTTCCACAAAACGCTGCATCACAGTGTTGGAAAGGGTGTCCGGATTTCTCATGATGTCTCAAAATCATTGCATAGTCTCACAGCATTATACGTGTAGGCTGCACTTTCTTGGATAACTTGATTGACAGAACGATTGGATACTTCTGAGTGTGCTCGGTGTGCTAACTCTCCTAAAATTGCTCATTTCAAATGCTTCAGTTCCATTTTATTTTGTTAATTTTCTGTAAGCTTCAGCTCAGCTGACAGAGCTGCTTCCTCCCAACTCCAGTGACCTGGGTTTGATCCAGGCGTCCAGTTGTGTCTGCATGAGTTTCTACGTTTTTTTCCTGTGATCCTGTAGGTTTCTCCCAGGTGCTTTGAATTCCTCCCATGTCCCAAAGATGCATGGGTGACTAACTTAACTAAGCATTGTAAATTGCCCCAGTGTATGTGGGTGGGTGGTGCAATCTGGGCAGGGCTGATTGAAGCATGGGGGGAATAAAATGGGATTAGTGTGGAATTAGTGTCAATGACTGCATGATGATTAGTGTGAATTCTGTGGGTTGAAGATCCTAATTTCATGCTGTTCAATAAGATCTCATTACAATCAAGTTACTTGCAGCCGACCGTAACAAGCCACAGCTGTAACTTTGTCTTCACTGGGTAAAGCCTGGTTAACCTTGTGTGATGTTAGCTCTAAGTCATTCATACTCATTAGCTATTGAGTTTTTCAGTGCCAATTTTTATATTAGCTTTGCTTTTGGAGTTCTCAGAGGTTGTTAATTTGTTTCAGCATGAACATCCTTTTCATAGTTCTTTGCTTTACAATTCACAAGTTTTTGAAGTGTCCTGTTGTCATTGCTATCACACCAGTATTATCAGTAAACAGGATTGTTGTGATTCTTGTGGAATCCTTTAAGGCATCAGATGATTTATCTGAAGAAGTGCTTGAAAAGACACTGGTTGACCTTGATGCATTCCTACTGAAATTACAATTTGCTTGACAATGTTGTTGCAGATTAACATTCTATTACTTGCATTCAAGGATTGTTTTTATTATTTGTTGCTTTGAGTCAAAGGGTTTTGTACCATCCCATATAGCTTCCCGATGGCCAGACATTTTAAGATCAATTTGCATTTCCATTCTGACATGTCGGTCCATGGGTGCCGAGATGAGGCCACCCTCAGGGTGGAGGGGGAGCACCTGATCTCCAATCTAATAAAATGAATATCGAGTTGTCCTTCCGGTAAAAGAATTCCCCCACCCCATTCCCCACTCTAAACTTTTACCTCTTCTCACCTGCCTTTCATTTCTCCCTGGGTCCCCTCCTCCTTCCCTTTCTCCAATGGTTCACTCTCCTCTCCTGCTGGATTTCTTCTTTAGCTTTCCCACCCACTTGGCTTGACATATCACACACCATCTGGCTTCCCCCTCTCCACACCTTTTTATTCTGGTGTCTTCCCCCTTCCTTCTCAGCCTGAAGAAGGGTCTTGGCCTGAAACCATGACTGTTTATTCATTTCCATAGACCTGACCTGCTGAGTTCCTCCAGCATATTGTGTGTGTTGCTTTGGATTTCCAGCATTGGCAGTTTTTCTGGTGTTTATCACATATTAAAAGTTTTCTTGAAATTTGGTATGTTGATATTTTTAGTTATAAGTCGTTTAGCATGAGGATTAGGCAAATTTACCTCTAATTTTTATGTTGAAGACTGCTTGTATTGTGAGATCCTTGAGCCTTATGTCGTCTTATTTTCCTTGTAGCATAGCTTTGCATGCACTCTTTTATATATCAACTTCAATTTCAGGACACTGCAACGTCAGGTCAAGAATGGTCTGAACTAGTTATAGTTGATAATTAATTGGAATTGATTGGAAATGAGAATGCTACCTTCTTGGTTCTTGCAGATGTCACCAGGAGACATTGGTGACCTCCAATCTGCACTTCTGAGCTAAACAACATTCTTCACTGTCAGTTTTAACATTCCTCTCACCTTGTAAGCCAAAAGGATTTTATTTGCTGTTTGAGCTTTTGCTTCTTGGGGTTTGCTATGAAATATTTTGTGTTGTTTCATCACAACTAGGCACATGAGGGTAGTGTTTTTAGCATGACAGATATTCAAATATAATTAATTCAGCTAAATTTCTGAACACATTTGAGTGAATATTTATGAACTGAAAATCCAGCACCTTGCTCCACTTTGCTATACCAAAATGTTTGGACCCGTTGCAATTTTCCTATTGCCACAATCTCACTGGCTCTCTACCTGGTTTCGGATCACCTGGACAATAGCGATAACTACATCAGGCTGCACTTCATTGATTACAGCTCATTGTTCAACACATTCAAACCCTCAGTTCGAATTAACAAGCTCCAGAATGCGGGACTCCGTACCTCGCTCTACAAATGGATCCTCACAGGGAGACCACAGTCTACAGATCAGAACTAATATCTCCTCCTCACTGACAATCAACACTACCTCACCTCAAGGATGTGTGCTTAGCCTGCTGCTCTGCTCCCTCTACATCCACGAATGTGTGATAGGCACAGCTCAACTGCGTCTTTAAATCTGCCAATGACACAGCTATTATTGGCAGAATTTCAATCGGTGATGAGGACGCGTGCAGGAGTGAGAAAGGTCAGCTGTTTGAGAACTGTTGCAGCGACAATCTTCCACTCAGCATCAATAAGACCAAGGAATTGAATGTGGACTTCAGGAAGGGGATATCGAGGGCACATACACCAGTCCTCATCAAGGGATCAGAAGTGGAAAGGGTGAGCATTTTCAAGTTAGCACCATTATTGAAAGGCACAGTCATATTGGCCTGAACTTCTGTAGATTGAAAAACAAGTTATTTGAGTTGAGTTGCTTTGCATTACTTACTGACCATTACACTGCTGGCAATTGGGGCAACAGTGAAGGTCCTCCATCTCTGGAGAGATTCGGGGCTTCCTTCATCATGTCAGTAGCTTCCTCTCAGTTTTCACTACATGAGTTGGTCATGTGGGTGGAGACTCAGGAATCCCATTGCACTCAGACGTAGAGAGATTCTTCACTGCTGTTTCCATAACAAATTTGTTTAACCACTCAGAGTCATTAGTCCTGAGCTGACCCCCCCCCCCCCAAAATCTGGAGGACTGGTGGACCACTGTCTGTCTGGCCTCTACCCTTTGAACTGTTTGGCATGGGTGACTATACCAAGAGCCAATGCATAAAGCCTTGGCTCGAGCCAGCATAGCTCTCCGGGTCAATGAGGCATGCAAGCCTCTAAACGACAACAAGGTTGAATTATTCCTAATGATTTAAAATAACAGCCAGATGACACCCCTTTCCTCCCAGGCATGGATGGCCATTTGCTTGCAGGAATCACATCACGGTCTTACTGACTGGGATCTTCTTGGTCTTGGTGGATATGCATACACCCTTCTCAGTAGGAGTGCTGATTTTGTCATCTGTAGAAATGGCTATACGTTTTTTATGCGGTTACTTATAGAAGACTAGGCTTAGAAATTTCTTCCTGGCTCAGACGTAAATGGCCAACCCGTATCCTGCGACTATAGTCCTCCAGCCTGAGCAAAGGGCCTTTTTGAGAATCTTGGGTGAGTTAGAGATCATCAAATATAGTTCTGAATTCCTATGTGGGCAGGATCCTACAGTTGCTGCGTTAGTACTCCAGTGATCTGGCTTAAATCCCAAAATCTGATGTTTCCTTTGTGGAGTTTGCATGTTCTCTTAGTTGCTGAACGTGGTTCTATTGAGAGCCCTGGCTTCCTCCCACATCTCACGGAGATGGAAATTGGCAGGTTAATTGGCTGCTCTAAACTGCCCAGAATGTGTAGGCAAATAGTAGAATCTTGGTGGAGTAAATGGGAATTGGACAGAACAGAGAAATGGGAATAATAGATAGTACGTTTATTATAAACGGGTACTTGACGGTCAGTATGGACTCAGTGGACTGATGTTATATTAAAGCAAGCATGTCCAATTAACTTAACAACTTAAGCTGTTCATTTCAAGAAGCTGGGTCTCTCTGTTCATGTGCATGAGAAAGTCTGTAATGCTGGAAATGCAGAGCAACACACACCGAGAGTAACTCAGCAGGTCAGACAACATCTATGGAAATGAATAAACTGTCAACATTTCGGGACTGAGACCCTTCTTCGGGACTGAAAAGGAAGAGGGAAGATGATGGAATAAAAAGGTGGGGGAGGGGAAGAGGCTAGCTCGAAGATGATGGATGAAGCCAGGTGGCAGTAGAGGTAAGGAACTGGAGAAGAAGAAATTTGATACAAGAGACCATAGGAGAAGCGGAAGGAGGAGGGACCCAAGGGGAAGTGATAGGCAGGCGAGAAGAGATAAAATGCCGGAGTGGAGAATAGAAGAGGGGAGGGGGTGAGATTTGTTTTTACCAGAAGGAGAAATTGATATTCATGTCATCAGGTTGGAGGCTACCCAGACAAAATATAAGGTGTTGCTCCTCGAGGGTGGCCTCATCTTGGCACAAGAGGAGGCCATAGATCAACATGTCAGAATGGAATTGGGAAGTAGAATTAATATGTTTGGCCACCAGTAAACTCCACTTTTGGAGGCTGTTCATATAGATAGTATTAGGGATAGAGTCTTATTCACCCAAACTTGAATAGCCACCTAATTTCCTGCTATCATCCCTGTCGTGCCCCTCTTGTCAAACTCCCAGCCTGGCACCTCCACTAGCCGTGCAGTCTGACCTTCTTAGAACTCTCCTTCTTCCAATTCTGCAGTCCTGGTATTTGCAAATGGTGAATGAGTAAGCATAAGGCCTGGAATAACAATCTACCAGCAAGCATTTTAACCTACATAGGTATCTGAGGAATTGATATTGGGTTCATTGATAATAATCTGCATACAATAACTAGTCTGAATAATTCAGTAAGGAACTGAATTGTTGTAAAATTCTATCTAACCCTTCAGATCAGGAAATTTGCCAGTTCTCTCTGGTCTGACCGGAATGGGACTTTAGGCCCACAGTTATGTGGTTGACTTGTAAATTGACTAATGAACAAAAGTTGCTGCAGGATAAGAATCAAGTGGGACAGACCACCCAGTATTTGTTGTGTACTTGTACACAGCAAAACCGAATCTGTAAATTCTTGAAATTAAAGTATCTTTATTGTCATTGCATGCACCAATAGTGAAAATGAGTTTGCAACTATCATACTCAATGCTATAGAACAACAATAAAATAAATAAACAATAAATAAAATCAAGTAACCAGCCAGTAAAAGCAATGTCCAGCAGTACAAAAGTGCAACTCAGATGCATGACAGCCATAAAACCAGTATTAAAAGTAGCATTATAACAAATTTATGGATGATGCTTGATCGATTGGTTCAGAGCAATTATAGCTTCAGGGAAAAAGCTATTTTTCAGTCCGGAAGTGTGGGCATAGAAAATCTTATAACCCTCTTCTGCCAGATGGAAAAAGTTCAAACAGATGATTGCATGGGTGTGTATTGTCCTTCCAGATGCCTGTAGCTTTCCTTAGGCAGCGTGAGCTGTAGGTGTCCTCCAGGGCTGGGAGCTGTGTCCCAATGATCTTCTGTGCACTAGAGATGACCCGCTGAAGTGCTTTCCTATCAGCTGCTGTACAACTGAGATACAACACAGAGATGCATTACATTAAGATGCTCTCCATGGTGCAGCAGGAAAAGGTCACCAGCATCTGTTCAGGTAGACCAGCTTTCTTCAGTGTCCTGAGGAAAAACAAGCATTGCTGTGCTTTCTTAACTATTGTTGTGGTGTTAGTAGACCATGTAAGGTCTTCTGAGATGTGTATTCCCAGAAACCTGAAACTGGACACTCTCTCCATTATGGCTCTGTTAATGTAGACTGGAGCGTACTTGTCATCCCATGACTTTCCAAAGTTGATAATTAGCTCCTTAGTCTCTGCTGTATTAAGAGACAGGTTGTTCTCTGAGCACCAACTCACTAAGTTCTATACCTCCGCTCTGTACGCTGATTCATCTCTGTTGGAGATCAACCCGATCATTGTTGTGTCGTCTGCAAATTTGACGATGGTATTGGTGTTAAATTCAGGTACACAGTTGTAATTGAAGAGGGAGTAGAGTATGGGACTCAATACACAACCTTGTGCTGTACCAGTATTCAGGATAGTAGTGGAGGACAGGTGAGGGCCCAGTCTCACTGCCTGTGAATGCTCTGACAAGAAATCCAGGACCCAGTTGCAGAGTGATGAGCTGAGGCCTAGCTGGTGGAGTTTGAAGATGAGCTTGCTGGGGATGACAGTATTAAAAGCAGAGCTATAATCAACAAACAACATCGTCATGTATGTGCCCTTCCCTCCAGATGTGTCAGGACAGTGTGAAGAGCTCACCAACATCATGTCCAATCAGCCTCCCTGCCCCATCCCTCTATCAAATTTCTGCTCCAACTCATCCAAGAATCTCCCTGTCCAAGCCACTCCACCGATCTCTCTGTCCCAACATTTTTAAAGAATTTCCCTGCCCTGAGCCTCTATCTTCCTCTTTGCCCCGTCCTCTTTCTCCTCTTGGCCCAAACTCTTCTGTAACCTTTGCCCCATTCCCTTCAGTTAGCCAGCCCCACATGATTTCCTTAGTGCACTGTGTGTGTGCAAAGACAGGCTCTTTCACCATGCAACTCCTGTTCAGTAGCACTTGCCACCTTGGACCATGTGCAATAATGAATCTTCCAGAAGTGGGAGAAAAACAAAAATGCGCATTCAACCTCTGCACACCAACACAAATCAAACAAGCATCATGTGGTTTCCAGGCAAGACTGCAGGGTACGCCAGAGGAATGTAAGTATTGGCTTTGGATACAGAGTTCTGAGCCCATCACAAAACTGCAATTCCCTTTCCTCCCATCAGTAAACCTAACCTATGAAGATCAGTCGCCTTTAAAAAAGCTTCAATAAAGAGTAGCCTTGTTAACTTAACCTGGTACCTTAGTGGGCAAATACTAAAAAATATTTCTATGCAAAGTATCACAAATTCTCCAGTCAGCAACGTAAGCATTTATATTTATGTTTAAATCAAAATGAAGTTCCATTGTTCTGTAATTTTTCACCACAGGAACAAATATAAAACAATAAACTTTGCTTTTGCCATTTTAACAATAATATTTTGAGAAGCTTTTCAAGCAACTAGGCTCAGCATATGTAAACTAATGGTAGGTTAAGAGTCCATCTTTTGGTATTCTTGAGGTATTCTGCACTAAAAGAAGAAATACAGTCATGGTCTTTTAATGATATTAAAACGCATACACAGAAATGGTGTGAATTTTCAATCTGTGTCCTCATTATACTGAACTGACTGCTTATGCTATTGTATGACTATGTTCTCCATATAGGTAAAGGAAAGACAACATCGAGAGTCCTATCTGAATATTCTGTTAAATCTTTTGTGTAATAAGGAACTTAATTGCAGTATAAAGCATCTGTTGTAAGATTTGCTAGCCCATGGTTTTATAGAAGAAATAAATATGGTCTGAATTTATTTAGGTAAATGACCAGCCAAGCAATGCTTGCAATCTTTCCCTAAAACTGACCCCCAGCCGCCCTGCCCACCCATTTGCCTGGCCTCCAAACCTCTGAATCACAGCCTCAGGTTTCCCTGTCCTCAGTCCTCCTCCCAGCATTCCCATCCTTATGCATGCTTTTTCATCCCACAGCTTCTGCTCCTATCTGACTTCTGCCACTTTTCAGCTGCAACTCCATGAAGATGAGGCCCACAATCTAGAATCGGTGACACCGCGAGCTTCAGCATTTGGCTGCAGGGGAAGTGCCTTGCTACCACCTGCTCCAACCATCGGTTTTTCTGAATTGCTACCCAATCTGCATTTATGTACTTTTCCTAAGCACCTTCAGAGGAGATTTACAAGGATGTAGCTGGGACTTTAAAAATTTATTCATTGCAGCACAGGAGATTGAGGGGAGGAGTAGCTTTATAGAGCTGTGATAAATTCATTGGGAGCATAAATAGTGTGAATGCACACAACTCTTTCCCAGGGAAAAAAGGCATGAGTTTGAGGTGAGAGGGGTAAGATTTACAGGGGTCCTTTTATGCAGAGACTGGTGGGTGTATGCAATGAGCTGCTAGACAAGAGATTAAAGCAGGAACATGACCAATATTCAAAAGATGCTTGGACAGGTACATGAGTAGAAAAGATTATGGATCAGATGTAGGCAAATGTGAACCTTGGTTGGCACGGATCAGTTGGGCCAAAGGGCCTTTTTCATGCTGTGTAACCATCCTGATGAGTATCACTTCCATTGTTGGGCACTGTAGTTTCAGTACACCAGGGGCACATTTGGGCAAATTAGGCTTTTGTAGTGTTGTCTATTTAGGACTACAAGAACTCTATGGCACCAAACTTTCACTCTTGGTGAGCTTTGATATGAAGCATTAAGGTAGACACTTTGAGAAGCAAGTAGTGCACATTTAACATAGAACATGGCAGTACAGTGCAGTACAGACCCTTCGACTCACAATGGTGTGCCAGCCTAACCCTTCTCTACAATCAGTCTAACCCTTCCCTCCTACATAGATCGTCCATTTTTCTTACACCCGTGGGCCTTTCTTAGAGTCTCTTAAATGGCCCTGTTGTATCAGCTTCATTCCCTTACAGTGAGGAGCTACAACTTTATCTCACAGCTCATGAACTCAGTCCTCAGGCTAATAAAGGTCAGCACACGTGCTTTCATTTCTGCCCTATCAGCTTGCATGGCAACTTTGATGGATCTCTGAACTGGGAGCCCAGTATCACTCTGTTCCCCCACACTGCTATTAACCATGTACTCCACCTTCAAGCTCAATCTTCTGAAGTGTATCACTTCACACTTTTGTGGATTGACTACTATCTGCCTCTTTCCCACCCAGCTCAGCCTCCTGTCTACGTCCCGTTGTAACCCACAGCAGCCTTCTACACTATCTGCAATAACACCAACTTTAGTGTCATCTGCATTCAACTAACTCTTGCCACAGAGGTGACAGAACATGATACTCTTCAATGTGAAAAATGACTTGATGACACCCCTGACATTCAGAAAATCCATACTTAATAACACCGCACAGCTTACACAAATGATTTCTACCCTCGCATCAGCTAATTTGTTTGTTTTCATTTTAGTATCTTTTGACTTTAATTACAATTTAATGCATTGCCATGGAGCCATAGAGTCACAGAGCATGGGGCCATTTACTTCAGCCCACTGAAGCTGTTCTGATCATCAAGCATCCAGTTAATGCTAATCTTACCTGTCGTGTATTTAATTTTTCAATAAAATTTAAGCAATCTTGTATATTAATATATATATAGCTTGATTAAGCATTTTTGTTCACTTAAGTTTTTAATTTTGGGTTATATGTAAAAATATCTTAAATGTATACGTCATCAGGTGACACCTTGCTTAAAGTAAAGATTAAGTTACACTCGTATTTTAGACTTCTCACATCTTCCTTCAATTAGTTTAATGTTTTGAAGTTACAAGACATAACTTTGGACATGATAGCATCCGGATCCTCTGAAACTCCTTTTACAGGCTGCAGTTGCACTAATGCATGGAGCCCCCTGTGCAAAGGAATGCAACATGATTCCTTCATTTCCTGCCAGAAAAGTAAAACAGGCAGGACAAGCCGGTGGGTTTGAATGGATTTGGAGCCTCGGCCTGCTTTTGAATGGTGTCAGCTGCATGCCAGTTGCTCTGCATGTGCCAAATGTCAACTCTGTCATTTACTCCAGTCTAAAGGAATTTCACTCCCTCGATGTACATCTGGTGTGCGACTGCAAGAAGCTTCACAGACCCCTGACAGGTAGCCATGACAACAATTGTACAGCAATGCCAGCTGCATTTCAACAACTGCAGTAAGCAAAGATTGGCCACAAAAGGAGAAATGTCCTCAGCCAACAATATTGCTCACGACTTCAATTTACAACACACGCTGTGCAGAGTGGACGTAATGGGAGTTACACTGCCATAGGAACAATCATCTCACTTAGACCATGCTAGGGAAACCCAGTAGGTGAGTGGATCTGCATTATCCAACCATCTTGGAAATAGCCTTGGCCACTAATAAAGGGCAAGGTGTTAAAGAGCAGGGGTCTCAAGAGGAGGAGGCAAAATGAGTGGCCAGCTAAAAGCTCCCTTGCTCTCACAAGTGTATGTGAAAAACTAATTTGAATACAAATCACAGATACCTCAACCCCAATGCATCATCACCATCTGGCATGGAGGGGCCACTGGAGGTGATTGGAAAAAGTCACTTGATTCTGTTTCTGGTTCAGTCCCATCTCTTCCCTTCCAGCTGATTACCATTGTATTCTCTTAGCTCCAATACAAAAGTAAAAGCCAATGCATATTAAATATACTGTACTAAGGCAATTTTATGAATTAAGTCTTTTTGCACTCCATAGAAACTATTCAGCTATATGTATATCCTTGGTATCTGTCTGCTTTCCATCTCTGTATGCCCTAATGCTCTTTAATCAGCATTCAAGGGGGTTGGTAAAATCTAGAATTGACTGCACATAACCTCTGGACTCGTATACAAGAAAAATTATCTTTGGCCCAATACATCCATGCCAACCTTTTTGCCAATCTACATGATCAAGCAGTGTGGTCCCTTCACCCAGGGATCAACCTATTGTCTCCAGTGCAGATATATCCACCCATAAGCAAGAAACCAAAGCCATATGCAGTAGTCCAGGTGTGGTTTCTCCAAGTTCCTGTACTAATGTAGCAGGACACTCCTATCTCCTTCACCTTCCACCTCTTCAGACATGCCTACAAATATTCCAGCTATCTTCCTAAGTGCTCACTTTGATTATGCCCATTTTGCGTTCCTCTGTATGAGGGCATCCATATCCCTTTGTTGCATCTCTCCATTTAAACTAGTGATCTCAATGACCGGTGAAAGGGGTTTGAGAGGCCTACGCTTGCTCCTGTTCATTGTGCTGGAGGTGTGAAACTCATTGCAGGAGAAAACTGTAAGGTGGTACAGAGATGGCATTGGAAATCTTGGGCCATTAATCAATACAATGGGTGTGCACCAGGAGACAAGTTAAAGCTGATCTACCTGAACATGAATTTGTCAGAGCTTTTACATTCTCAATTGATGACATTAACAGTAAGACCTTATTTTGATAACAGAATGGGGCTGCAGGAAGACTTAACTGAGTAACAGACTAGGTCCTGACTACAGAATTTTATGATTATCCACAGGTCTAACAGCAGTTCCAATTTTTTATTACAACAATGCGATAAAATAATTAGTGAACTTCCTGAAACTTGTCTGTGGTTCCCTGTTATGACACTTAGCGCAATCCACATCCTTAGTTACTAGTTATTAGCCCTCACTATACTTTCCCCTACAACCCTCACAGTATGAAAGGTGGAGGCAGAAAACCTTCAACACATTTCAGAAGTACAAGTGCTTGGAATTGATGTGCTGTAACCTACTGTTCTGTGGACCAAGAGCTAGGAAGCAGATGGGCTTAGCTGCACATGTATCGGAATTGAAAGGTTTGTCATTTGAGGAGTGTTTGATGGCTCTGGGCCTCTACTCACTGGAATTCAGAAGAATGAGGGGTGACCTCATTGAAACCTATTGAATGGTGAAAGGGCTCGATAGAGTGGACTTGGAGTGCATGATTCCTATCATGGGGGATTCTAGGTCCAGAGGGCACAGCCTTGGAATAGATGAACAACCCTTTAGAATAGTGACGAGGAGAAATTTCTTTAACCAGAGAGTGGTGAGTCTGTGGAATTCATTGCCACAGGCAGCTGTGGAGGCCAAGTCATTGGGTATACTTAAAGCAGAGGTTGATAGATTCTTGAAGGGAATGAAGGGATACGGAAAGAAGGCAGGAGATTGGGGCTGAGAGGGAAAATAGGTCAGACGTGATGAAGCAGCAGAGCAGAGCTGATGGACCAAATGGCCTAATTTTGCACCTACATGTTACAGTCTTATATACAATGTGGGTTAAACAGCTTCCTGTGCAGTGTTGGCCTGTGACTCCCATTAATGACCCATTTCATGAATACCAATACCCCTCCTCCATTCACCTTTGAACTCTATTTGTAGGGTGGGAAATTAGTGACCTGTTCTTGCCTTAGTTATTATCTCTGTTACCAGTATTAACAATTATGTTAATAATTAACTCTATGCAATGTTATTGATTTATTAACTACACAATGAGTGATTCATGGAGATGAAAGGCAAAATAGACGAAGTCCCTGGCCGCAATGCTCATGGGAGGAAGCAGCAGGGAGTGGAGGATGTGGTGAGGTGGTTATCTATTAATAACACAGAACAGTGCAATTGAACATTAACAGCAGGTTTGCATTAGACATGTTTGACAACGCTACAAGTTTCCTACGCTACAAGTGACTAGGCTCTCAGTCAGGTCAGCTGCAGGATGGGAAAGATTGAATTTCAAGACAACATTTGGAGGGCACAGGGGATGGTCCTCAGCTTCCGAGAATTGTGATTAGGGGAAAAGTCTTGGAGCCTGTCAGCCTGAAAAGACGGCTCAAAAAACAAGAAAGTGAGGAGGGCAAGGATATGCAGTAGAAATATAGAATTAATAGGCAAATCGTAAGGAGGTAGAGTTCAAAGCAGATGTTTTCCCTCAAAGGATGGATAAAATATTCCTATCCTTTCTGACCCTAAAGCGCCCTTGCTAAGGCACTCACCTGCTGAATCTGAATGTTTCTTTTTCTTTCAGTCCCATGTCCCGTGAAGCTAAGTAGATAGGTATTAAACTTGGAGGTCTCCAAATATTTGACAAATTGCTGAGATGACCTCAAGATTGGTGTATGTAGCTTGGAGTTTAAGAAAATAAAACTGGAGAAACTGGAAACCTAAAATGGAAACAGTAAATGCCTGACATACTCAATCAGGCAGCTCCTATAGCGTGTTAACATTTCAACCCAATGACCTCACATCATAGCTGAAACTTTAACACCCATTCTCTTTTCACAGGTGCTGTGTGACCTATATTCATTGATTATATTTTGTAATTATGTTTCATAATGTTAACCATTAAACATCCCCTCACTACAACAGTTGTGTTACAGATTTTTTACACTAAAATCAAACTGAAAAGAGAGGCAGAAAATCAATTTAGGGCAACAAAATACAGAAACAGGCATTATGACCTTACACAAGTGTTTAAGGGATATCACAGGGGCACAACTAGTAGAGCTTCTGTCTCATATCTCCAGCCACCCGAGTCAAATTCTGACCTTTGGTGCTGTCTCTGTGGAGTTTGCATGTCTTCTTCCTATGCTTGTGACCTTATGAGTTATAACAGGATCGATGAAAGATCAACCAGAGTGCAGAAGACAACAAACTGCAAATGCAAATGTAAATGAATAGCAATAAATAACAAGAACATGAGATAATGAGATTAAGAGTCCTTAAACTGAGATCATTGGCTGCAGGAACATTTCAATGATGGGGCAAGTGCGAACAGTTATCCCCTTTTATTCAAGCCTGATGATTGAGGGGTAGTAACTGTTCTTGAGAGGGACACTCTCTTAGACTCTCTCCTGAAGGTTAGCTGTGTGAATAAAGATGTGACAGCTTCCACCTGGCTCAGTTTTAGTTACGACATCATTGCACTGGTGCTGACATCTTAATACAATAATAGAGTTTATGTAACTTTATGGAAGGGAAATTATGGTTGATAAATTTATCAGAGATCTTTGAAGATTAACCTTTTAAGGTGAATAATGAGGACCAGTTGATGTAGTGTATTTGATTTCCTGATGACAGTTTGAGAAGGCATACAAGGTAAGAGATCATAGTATTCAGGATAATATATGGTGTCTATAAAAAGTATTCACCTCCCTTGGAAGTTTTTATGTTTGCTTTTTACAACATTGAATCACAGTGGATTTAATTTGGCTGTTTTGACACTGATCAACAGAAAAAGACTTACATGTTAAAGTGAAAACAGATCTCTACAGTCAAGGTGTTTCAATTGTTTGTAGTAAAAATACACCTGTATCTGTAATGTCCAATTGCTGGTGACTCAGTCTCCTGGCAAAAAATACACCATGAAGACAAAAGAACACAAGAAAAGCACAATTCAGACGATAATCTTCAAATCACTGAATATCCCTTGGAGAACAGTTAAGTCAATCATCAAGAAATGGAAAGAATATGGCACAGCTGTAAATCTGCCCAGAGCAGGCCGTCCTCAAAAACTGAGTGACCATGCAAGAAAAGGCCTGGTGAGGGAGGCCACCAAAAGACCTATGACAACTCTGGAGAAGTTACAGGCATCAGTGGATGAGATGGGATAGACCACATATACAACAACTGATGCCCGGGCAGCTTTACGGAAGAGTGGCAAAGAGAAAGCAAAGCTGCTGTTGAAAAAACTCACATGAAATCCTGGCTAGACTTTGCCAGAAGGCACATGGGAGACTCTGAACTCAGCTGGAAGAAAGTTTGATTGTCTGATGAAACCAAAATTGAACTTTTGACCATCTGACCAAACATTATATTTGGCATAAGCCAAACACTGCACATCATCAAAAGCACACCATCTCTACCATGAAGCGTGGTGGTGGCTGCATCATGCTGTGGGGAGCTTCACTGCAGCAGGCCCTGGAAGGTTTGTGAAGGTAGAGGGTAAAATGAATGCAGCAAAATACAGGGAAATTCTGGAGTAAAACCTGTTGCAGTCTGCAAGAGAACTGCAACTTGGGAGAAGATTTGTTTTCCAGCAAGACAATGACCCCCAAGCATAAAGCCAAAGCTACACAGGAATGGCTTAAAAACAACAAAGTTAATGTCCTGGAGTGGCCAAGACAGAGCCCAGACCTCAATCCAATTGAGAATTTGTGGCTGGACTTGATGATCCCAATGCAATCTGACAAAGCTTGAGCAGTTTTGTAAAGAAGATTTGGGAAAAATTGCAGTGTCCAGATGTGCAAAGTTGATAGAGACCTAGCCACACAGACTCAATGCTGTAATTGCTGCCAAAGGTGCAGCAAAGTACTAACTTGAAGGGTTAAATATTTATGTAATCAGTTATTCCGTGTTTTATATTTGTAAGTAATTTAGATCACTTTGACACGTAAGTTTTTTCTATCGATCAGTGACAAAAAAAGCTAAATTAAATCCACTGTGATTCAATGTTGTAAAACAATAAAACATGAAACTTCCAAGGTGGGTGAATACTTTTCATAAGCACTATATTTGTACAAAAGTAGTGATGCACCATCCATAACTCACTCTGAGATGTAAAGGCGAGATATCGGCTTTTATTGACTGGAAAAAGGAACAAACAGTGGTTGACCACCATACTACATCCTGGAGACTGAGAGGCCGGGCTCAGGCCTCAATCGCCTTTATACAGGGGTCTGTGGGAGGAGCCACAGGAGCAGTCAGCAGGGGGCATGTCCGGACAGGTATATGTAGTTCACCACATTCACCCCCCCTTTGTTTTAAAAAGAGTCCCCATGTGGCGAAGTTTCTTACAGGTTAAGTCTATCAGGTGGTCGAATCTGTCGCTGCGATCTACGTAGCACCGGCTGTGATTGCACAGATGCCGGTGGTGGTGATCGCACAGGTGCTGGTGGTGGTGATCGCACAGGAGCCGGTGGTGGTGATTGCACAGGTGCCGGTGGTGGTGATCGCACAGGTGCCGGTGGTGGTGATCGCACAGATGCTGGTGGTGGTGATCGCACAGATGCTGGTGGTGGTGATTGCACAGGTGCCGGTGGTGGTGATTGCACAGATGCCGGTGGTGGTGATTGCACAGGTGCCGGTGGTGGTGATCGCACAGGTGCCGGTGGTGGTGATTGCACAGGTGCCGGTGGTGGTGATTGCACAGATGCCGGTGGTGGTGATTGCACAGGTGCCGGTGGTGGTGATTGCACAGATGCCGGTGGTGGTGATCGCACAGATGCCGGTGGTGGTGATCGCACAGGTGCCGGTGGTGGTGATTGCACAGGTGCCGGTGGTGGTGATTGCACAGGTGCCGGTGGTGGTGATCGCACAGGTGCCGGTGGTGGTGATTGCACAGGAGCCAGTGGTGTTTGCACTGGAGACGGAGGTTGTACTGGTTCCGGCCTAACTGGAGGTGTCAGCCCACTAGGCGTCAGCGATCCCTCACGCATGTGCGAGGCACCTGGTATATACGCGTACAAAACGCCCGGTATATGAGTGTCGTGAGAGGTCTGTGTAGGACCTGGTGTGCACGGTGTCACCTCGGGTACAGGGTTCATAGTTACCGGGGAGTATTCGGGGTAGTGGTCTGCTGCTCCTGCGGGCGCCAGGTCGCGGACGGAGACCGTGTCCTCCTGCCCATCAGGTAAGACCACATAGGCATACTGGGGGTTCACATGTAGAAGGTGAACCCTCTTGACCAGCGGGGAGTATTTTTTACTCCTCACATGTTTCCGGAGCAGCACTGGCCCAGGGGACGTCAGCCAAACCGGTAGGGTGGTCCCAGTGGCAGACTTCCTGGGAAAAGAGAATAGGCGCTCGTGAGGGGCGGCATTGGTGGACGTACATTACAGGGAGCGGATAGAGTGGAGTGCCTCAGGGAGGACCTCCTGCCATCAAGAGACCGGCAACCCTTTTGACTGAAGGGCTAAAAGTGTGGCCTTCCACACTGTGGCATTCTCCCTCTCCACCTGTCCATTTCCCCGGGGATTATAACTCGTGGTCCTACTAGTAGCAATGCCCCTAGCTAGCAGGTACTGGCGCAGCTTATCACTCATAAAGGAGGACCCTCTATCACTGTGGATATCCGAACAGAGTAAAGAGCTGGCGCAGGGCTTTTATGATGGACGTGGTAGTGGTGACGGGGCAGGGAATGGCAGAGGGGAACCGCGAGTACTCACCGTTAATATTGAGAAAATAGACATTGCGGTCGGTGGAGGGAAGGGGGCCCTTAAAGTCAATACTCAGTCGTTCAAAAGGGCGGGTGGCCTTGACAAGTTGTGCCGTGTCAGGACGGTAGAAGTGCGGTTTGCACTCAGCGCAGATTGGGCAGTCCCTGGTCAGCGTCCTGGTGTCCTCCAGGGAGTACGGCAGGTTCCGGGATTTCACGAAATGGTAAAATCGGGTGACCCCTGGATGGCAAAGAAGTGCATGAAGGGTGTATAGCTGGTCGAGCTGTGTGCTAGCACACGTTCCTTGGGATAGGGCATCAGGGGGCTCATTGAGTCTGCCAGGCTGGTACAGGATATCATAGTTGTAGGTGGAGAATAATTCTCCACCGCAAAATCTTATCATTTTTGATTTTGCCCCGCTGTTGGTTGCTGAACATGAACGCAACCGAGCGCTGGTCGGTCAGCAAGGTGAACCTTTTGCCAGCGAGATAGTGCCTCCAGTGCCTAATAGCTTCCACTATGTCCTGGGCTTCTTTCTCCACCGCGGAGTGCTGAATTTCAGAGCCTTGAAGGGTACAAGAAAAGAATGCTACTGGCCTGCCTGCCTGATTGAGGGTAGCAGCCAGCGCGAAGTCAGAGGCGTCACTCTCTACTTGGAAGGGAATGGTCTCATCCACCGCATGTGTCGTTGCTTTGGCAATGTCCCCTTTAATGCAGCTGAAGGCTGCGCAGGCCTTGGCAGAGAGGGGAAATGTGGTGGACTTGACCAGGGGGTGGGCCTTGTCTGTGTAGTGGGGGACCCATTGGGCGTAATAGGAAAAGAAACCCAGGCACCGTCTGAGGGCTTTGAGAGTGGTGGGAAGAAGGAGTTCTAACAGGGGGCGCATACGATTGGGATCAGGGCCATTGACCCCGTTTTCCACAACATACCCAAGGATAGCGAGTCGGGTGGTTCTGAACACACACTTGTCCCTGTTATAAGTAAGGTTCAGAGCTTCGGCCACTTGGAAAAATCATTGGAGGTTGGCGTCGTGATCTGACCAGTCGCGACCACAGATGGTGATATTATCCAGATAGGGAAATGTGGCCTTCAGTCAGTACTGGTCCACCATCCAGTCCATTTCCCTCTGGAAGACAGAGACACCATTTGTGACACCGAAGGGGACGCGCAGGAAGTGATAGAGCCTGCCGCCCGCCTCGAAGGCAGTGTAGGGGCGGTCCTCTGGACGGATGGGGAGCTGGTGATAAGCGGATTTCAGATCTATTGTTGAGTACACCTTGTACCGAGCTATCTGGTTGACCATATCTGCGACGCGGGGTAGGGGGTACGCGTCAAGCTGCGTGAACCTATTGATGGTCTGGCCATAGTCCACGACCATCCTATCTTTCTGCCCAGTCTGAACACAACCACCTGGGACTGCCAAGGGCTTGTACTTGGCTCGATGATCCCCTCCCCGAGCAGCCGCTACACCTCTGACTGAATGAAGGCCCGGTCCCCCGCGCTGTACCTCCTGCTTTTAGTTGCCACAGGTTTACAGTCTGGGGTCAGGTTTGCAAACAGCGATGGGGGAGGGATCTTGAGGGTGGAGAGGCTGCAAGTGGGGTCGGTAGCACAGCTGTCGGCATGGCGCTGGGCGGGACGTGTGGTTCAGTGTGTGTGTGTGTGTGTGTGTGTGTGTGTGTGTGTGTGTGTGGTCAGTAGCGGGGTATATGGTGAAGTCCTACCAAACTGAGGATTCCTGACCGTGAGTGGTGGGAGGGACCCATCATATGCCACAGTCACACTTTCAAGGTGACTCTGGAAGTCCAGCCCCAATTGCACAGGTGCGCACAGTTGAGGCATGACCAGTAGTGCAAAGTTCCAATATTCTGTGCCCTGCACCACCAATGTCGCTACACAACCAACCCGGATGTCTGCGGAATGCGACCCAGAAGCCAGGGTGACCCTCTGGCTTACCGGCCGCATCAAGAGTCCACAGCGTTGCACTGTGTCCGGGTCAATAAAACTCTCAGTGCTGCCTGAGTCAAACAGGCAGCTAGTCCTGTGCCCCTCCACCAGGAAGTCCATCATCAACCTTGCAAGCTGGTGTGGGGCGCTTTGGTTGAGGGTTACGGTGGCCAGAGTTGAACTGCCGTCTTGGTACCCGGTAAGCATCGGTGGGTCGGGGGCGGGGCATGTTGACGCCGACAAAGATGGCCGCCAACATCCGAGCATGCAAGATGGCGGCCCCCATGCCTCACACGCAGCGCTGCCCGACCCCGCTGGTGGTTTAGACTTACTGACCTTGGCGAAATGGCCCTTCTTCCCACAGCTGGAGCAGGTCGCTTCTCGGGCTGGGCAGCGTTTTCGGGGGTGCTTTTTGAGTCTGCAGAAATAACACAGCTCGGGCTTTCACCTGGCCGCCGCCATGGTCAGGTTCAGGGAGTTCGTGGAATCACAACTGGCAGCGGTGTTGGCGAATTTGCTCGCCAGAACCGGCGGTGGCGGGGTCTGAGGTGTCCACGGAACCAGCGGGGAATCGCGCGGCTGGACAGCGTCAGCATTGTGCAGAGCAGCCTCCAGCATGTCGGCCGTCTCGATCGCCAAGCGTAAGGTAAGATCAGCATTTTCCAGCAGCCGCTGGCGCACGTACACTGACCGAATTCCTGTCACAAAGGCGTCTCGTACTAGCAGCTCTGCATGCTGTTCTGCCTTGAGCGTTTTGCAGTCACAAGTTCGGACGAGTGTCTGTAGTGCTCGGAGAAACTGGGCACATGACTCTGCAGGCCGCTGTTGGCGCGTAGCTAAACGATGTCTTGCATAGACTGTGTTCACCGGCTGCAGATACTGTCTTTTGAGGGCGTCAAGTGCCCCTTCGTAGGTCGGCAGGTCTCTGATAAATGAATAAACTTTTGGGGTGACTTTCGAGAGGAGAATTCTGTGCATAACAGTGGGTTCAGTTGCACTAACCTCCTCCAAGTACGGTTGGAAGTAAACATTCTCAATATATATAACTCAAGCCAGAGTTCAAAGGCAAGAGCTGCTTCAGGGTCTTGGGGGTCCAAATCCAATCTTTCCGGACGTAAAACGGTTTCCATGTTTTAAATCTTCCAGTCAATAAAATTGATGCACCATCAGTAACTCACTCTGAGACGTAAAGGCGAGATATCAGCTTTTATTGCCTGGAAGAAGGAACAAACAGTGAGTGACCACCATACTACATCCTGGAGACTGAGAGGCCGGGCTCAGGCCTCACTCGCCTTTATATGGGGGTCTGTGGGAGGAGCCACAGGAGCAGTCAGCAGGGGGCGTGTCCAGACAGGAATATGTAGTTCACCACAAGTAGATCAGCTGGCCATCTTTAAAAAAGTGGCTTTGAGGAACAGAGCTTTTCAGATTTTACAACAGGAATGGGTGTCGTCAGTTTTGCTGACCATAAAAAGATAGTTGGGAAAATATTATAGTTATGTAAGAAAAGTTGGGCACTGAGGAATCCAATTTCAAGATTTATATGCATTAGATATATCTGTGGGTCGTCCTTCGAAAAAAAGACATAACATCTCTTTACTTTAACAATGTTATTATTTTAAATGTAATTAAATACAATTTCTTTAATTTTCTGAAGAATTGCCCTCTGGTAAGATCAGGTGCCTCGAGGGAAGTAGCTACATTGATTGCCTCAGAAAGCTTGGCTATTGAGATTTGGAATGTATTATTAAACTTTGCCCTTCTAGTGGCATTTTGGAAATTAAGTATGATTACACCTACCTGGACCTCCCTCGGGCATAGCCATGCACTATATTTGACGTGCATGCAAGGCTAACGTTCTTTACACAATGGTCCCATTATTTAATTCTCTCTGCTGGAGAGATTCACAAGTAAATATAGTTTTGGAACAGGCATTAGTTGTCAGCAATTAAACTTGGGAATATTTATTGATCAGGAAGGACTTGGCAGCAATTTTACCTTTGTAATATTGGTATTAATTAAATGCCGGTGTCGTGAAGCTTCAGCTGCTTTAATTTTTAAAGAAGCCTGTGACTGGACAGTAGCCTAATTTAATATGTAAATCAGTTCCACGGACACTCTTGAGAACATGGCAGCCATTTTGAGAAATAATCGAGAGGGATATGCACTGTGAATACTCTCCACTTTACTGATAATCCAGCCAAGTTACTTTGTGGCAACAGAAGTGCTTCTTTGATCCCACAAAGTAAATAAAACTCGAGATTGCTCTCAACCTATGCTTTGAGGTCGTACAAGTGTTTCTGTTCCAAAGTTTCAGGTGACTGTTAAAAGATTATCAGACAAAGTATCAGCATTCATGTCTGATGTATTTGCTATCTTTTTAGCCCTGGAATGGGGTGAAGAAGTAAACGCTGATTAAGTACTTCTATGTTCTAACTTGTTGTCAGTCTTTCCATGTATTAAAACAGTACTTCACATTTAGGCCCGTCATTTTTCTTGAGATTGGAGAACATCTGTAGAGGCTGCAAGGTCTCGGCCTGTGCCTACATTTCATATGGGTTCCTGTCCATCTTGAGGTTGAAGTGAACGAGGTGGCAGACATTCTTAACAACTAATCACTAAGGATTTAAATATGGTGGTGCCTTGGGTAAGGGGGAGATGAAAGCCAAAATTAAAAAGTCTATTCAATCACTATGGCAACAAAGTTGTGAAAAAGAACAGAAAGGACAGCACTTATATAAAATTCAGAGGATGGTGGGAACTCAACTGGTGGATGGGTATATTGTAAAAGGAAAGAAGTTGTATTTAAATGTTTGCATTTGGGACATAGTAGGTTTAGTGCTTGTGAATAATTCCCTGTTCAGAATTAATACGCACAATATTGGCATCTGTAATGAGCGTTCTTGTCAAGAAACAATGCAGTGTATATTGTTTGAATGCATTTCCTACCAGGTGTAAAGGAAACATCTAATTGTTAAATTGAGATCTTTGGGGCAGACACAATTTGACATGGAAAATTTATTAGAATATCATTGCCATTGTAATGTATATACCCTGTGTGCCTATTTGACTTACCGAAAAGCAAGAGACTTCTTAATATTAATTGAGATTTTTTTTTTTGGGGGGGGGTGTATTTGGTGGTTATACTTCATGTCTCCTTGCTTCACATTCCAATTCTGTAGGTGGTGGTAATGCACCTTATGTTAGTCGGCCAACTACTATTAAATGTTAGAAGAAGAAGAGGAAGAACCTAAGCTTTGACTTCCCTTAGGTCACAACACTTTGTCCAAAGTGCTTTGGCTGCACCTATTCACAGCACTTACCCTGTCCATTTAAAAAGTCAAAGTATTATTTCAGGATGTCTGTTTGAGGCAATTTGTACTTCAATAAGTGGTGATGTCAAATTGTTGCATTCTCCATAGTAGAAGTTGTGATCTATCAATTGAGAGTATCCAAATTTACATTAAGATGTTTCAAAACCAGAGTCTACTGAAATGGAATTTTTCCTCAAGAGATTGTTTTATTTTGGTAATGTAGTTTGGTAGTGGTGGGGGGTGGTGGGATGGTGGAGATACGTCTCTACTCTGCTAGCCTGCAGGTCACCACAGGTCCTCGTTATGCAACCACTGATGCCGGACAGACAATCTCTGAAGAGTATTGATGATGGCTGGGGCCACCCGTAAAGACACTGCCCAGAGTAAGACAAAGACAAACAATTTCTGAAGAAAAAAAGACTGCCAGGAACAATCATGGTCATAGAAGGACCACGATGGCCTAGGTCATACGACACAGTGTATAACGAACAAACGAACAAATGCTCTCCTATCAGATTCGCCTTTCTCCGGTAACTCTTCCACCAATCAACTTCCTGGCCTTTTACTTCACCACTTCCCCCTCCCACTCCCGGTTTTACCTTGTATTTCTTTGTCCCTCCCCTCATCTTCTAACTCTGACTTATCTTTTTACTCCAGTCCTGACAAAGGCTCTTGGCCTGAAATGTCGACTGTTCTCTTTTCCATAAATTTTGCCTAGCCTGCTGAGTTCCTCCGCTGTTTTGTGTGTGTTGAATGAACAAATGTAGTTTCTTCAGTTCCCCATCATGTAGTTGTTCCATACAAATGAGTCATTCAGAAATGCTGTTTTCTTTGCTTCATAAGTTTACGATTTGTTCAGTACTGAGGCAATGTTTGTGGATCACATGTCACACAAATTCATTATTGTGAAATAATATGAATGATTGTCACATTGGATTTTCTTCCACCCCCAATCCTCACCCCAATTTTGTTGATGGCTTGTCTTTTACAAGTGTTGGTAATTTCTTATCCTTCTGCAGAATATTATATACCTGCAACCACAAGTATTTGTTTAATTCCAATTCACCTTTGGACTAAAATGTACATAGGTACACTTTCCATGTAAAGTTGGCCTGGCAGGTCTGGTGAACAAATAACAGGAGAAAATCAGGCTGATAACACTCCCTTGAAAGCTGGTTGCCACATTGAAAGCAAAGCGTTGGAATAAATAGATCCTTTTTGGGCTTGGAGGGGTGTAACTTAGTGCAGTTCCTTGGGGATCAGTTTTTGGCCCTTGTTTGCTTTCTAGTTCCGTTAATGACCGGGAGGAAGGAATGAAATGTAAGGTTTCAAAGTTTGTTAATTATACAATATTAGGTGATGAAGACATTTTGATTTTGCTGTGGTATTTAGATAGATTGAATGGATGAAAACATAGTCGGTGGAATTTAATTGTGGGGAATCACACACTTCTATAAAAGAAATTAAAAATCAGAATCTGGTTTATTATCACCGGAATGTGATGTGAAATTTGTTAACTTAGCAGCAGCAGTTCAATGCAATACATAATCTAGCAGAGAGAGAGATAATAATAAATAAAATAAAAACAATAATAAATAAACAAGTAAATCAATTATGTATATTGAATTGATTATTTTAAAATATGCAAAACAGAAATACTGTATATTAAAAAAGTGAGGTAGTGTCCAAAGCTTCAAAGTCCATTCAGGAATCTGATGACAGACGGGAAGAAACTGTTCCTGAATCGCTGAGTGTGTAACTTCAGGCTTCTGTATCTCCTGCCTGATGGTAACAGTGAGAAAAGGGTGCTGGAGGTCCTTAATAATGGACCCTGCCTTTCTTAGATTTTTACTGAAATGGAGGGTGATTGTACAAATGTGAAGTTCAGAGGGACCCAAGTTTCCAGGCCCAACAGGTAGTTCAGAATGACATGTTGGTCTTTATTGTGAAAGGAAACTATAGACCTGTTAGCCTGACATCAGTGGTTAGGAAGGTGCTGGGATGAGATTACAGAATACCTGGAGGAACATGACAAGATAGGCCAGGGGTCAGCAACCTTTACCACTGAAAGAGCCACTTGGACCCGTTTCCCACAGAAAAGAAAACACTGGGAGCCGCAAAACCCGTTTGACATTTAAAATGAAATAACACTGCATACAACGTTTTGTTTTGCCTTTATGCTATGTATAAACAAACTATAATGTGTTGCATTTATGAAATTGATGAACTCCTGCAGAGAAAACGAAATTACATTTCTGCATGCAACAAAAACATTTTGAACTCCGAAAAAAAGACGTTGGGTTGAAGGTTACTTTTAAGTAAAATACTCAACGTCTATTTGAGTCCTTCTCGTATTTATGAAAAACGCCAAACTTAAATTTGCCGCCTGCAGCAAACCAAAAATAACCTCAGCCAGCTGTCAACCTGAAAAATAAAAGGACTATTTCACTGAACAATGAAAACATATGAATATACGTAAAATAATACGCAATTAAAATATTTATCATACTTGTTCAGGTTGACTCACACCTGACAATGCAGTCGTATTCAGTAGGGATGGATCGATGCTTAGGGGAGTGACCGGGAAGGATAATGTGTTTTTTTTCCTCTCTGAACTCACAGAAGCGTTTCCCAAACGATGTTTGCATTGCGATGATTGCAGAATGTAAATACTCCGAATTTATCATGTCGTGACATTGTTTGAACTCTCTCAAATTGGGGAAGTGAGACAATGTGCCTTTCTGTAAATCTCTGGCAAGCAACGTCAACTTACGCTCGAATGCCAAAACATCCTCCAACATGTGCAGGGCTGTACGTCCTTACCCCGTTGAAGAGCTGTGTTCAGCGTGTTCAGGTGCGCTGTCATGTCTACCATGAAGTGTAGCTTTTCCAGCCACTCTGGCTGTTCCAGCTCAGGAAAGCTGAGCCCTTTGCTGCCCAGGGAAGTTTTCACTTCTTCCAGACGCGCGACAAAGTGTTTCAGCACCTCCCCTCTGGACAGCCAGCGATAAAAACACGTTGTAGCGGTTGCTACACGCAGTCAGTAAACTGCAGTCAAAGATAGCTTTATTCGAACTAAACAGCCTTGCTTTTAAGCCTCCCTCAACCCGCCCCCCATGGGCGCGGATGCTGCAAAAGACACGTACTCACAAACCCCCGTAGGCTATCTCCCTTAGCCTGAACGCTGGCTAATTGTGAGCCGGTTCGGATGTGTCAGGAAATGGGTCGCCCGCCACAACGTCTTATTTAGATTGTACAAGATCACCATAATCTTCAAATTTAGATTTACATTTCAAAAACTAACAAACTAACATAAAATACATTTTAATTAAATACTGACCATGTAGCGGTGTGCTACACGCAGCGCTAAAATTACGACACGGAGTCGGTAACTGCAGTCGAAGGAAAAAACTTTATTCGAAATCTTCAGCCTCACTTTTAAGCCTCCCTCAACCTGCCCCCCCCCCCCAATGGCGCAGAGGCTCCAAAGCTCTGTGCTCGCAAACCCCCGTAGGCTATCTTATTGTGAGTCGGTTCGGATGTGCCAGGAAAAGGGTCGCCACAACCAATTATTTCCCAAAGCAACAGGGAGCCGCAGCACAGACGTAAAAGAGCCACATGTGGCTCCGGAGCCGCGGGTTGCTGACCCCCGAGATAGGCCAAAGCCAGCATGGTTTCCTGAAAGGAAAATCCAGCCTGACTAACCTACTGAAATGTTTTGAGGAAATTACAAGCAGGGTAGACAAAGGAGAAGTAGAAGATGTGGTGTACCTGGATTTTCAAAGACCTTTGACAAGGTGCCACACATGAGGCTGCTTAGCAAGCTAAGAGCCCATGGAATTACAGGAAAGTTACTAGCATGGGTGGAGCATTAGCTGGTCAGCAGAAAACAGAGAGTTAGAATAAAGGGATCCTATTCTGGCTGGCTGCCGGTTACCAGTGGAGTTCCACAGGGGTCAGTGTTGGGACCACTGCTTTTTGTGTTGTATGCCAATGATTTGGACTATGGGATTAATGGATTTGAGGCAAAATTTGCTGATGATACAAATATAGATGGAGGAGCAGGCAGTGTTGAGGAAACAGAGAGCCTGCAGAAAGTCTTAGATGGTTTAGGGGAATGGGCAAAGAAGTGGCAAATGAAATACAATGGAAAGTGTATGGTCATACACTTTGGTGGAAAAAATAAACGGGCAGACTATTATTTAGATGGGAAGAGAATTGAAAATGCAGAGATACAAAGGGTCTTGGGAGTCCTTGTGCAGAATACCCTGAAGGTTAACCACCAGGTTGAGTCGGTGGTGAAGAAGGCAAATGAAATGTTAGCATTTATTTCTACAGGTATAGAATATAAGAGCAGGGATGTGACGTTGAGGCTCTATAAGGCACTCGTGAGACCACACTTGGAGTATTGTGTGCAGTTTTGGGCTCTTTATTTTAGAAAGGATATACTGACATTGGAGAGGGTTCCGAGAAAATTCACGACAATGATTCCAAGAATGAAAAAGTCACCATATGAGGAACGTCTGGCAGCTCTTGGGCTGTGTTCCCTGGAGTTCAGGAGAATGAGGGAGGATCTCATAGAAACATTCCGAATGTTAAAAGGCCTGAACATACTAGATTTGGCAAAATTATTTCCCACGGTGGGGGAGTCTAGGACAAATTCAGATTCAGATTCAGTTTATTGTCATTTAGAAACCACAAATGCAATGCAGTTAAAAAATGATATAACATTCCTCCAGAATGATATCACAAAAGCATATGACAAAACAGACCACACCAGAAAATACACGTAACGTTTGGCAATCCCCAATCCAGAGTCCGGAGAGGCTGCTGCGTATTAATATCACGCTACCGTCTTAGTGCGTTCCCCGGAAAGGAGCTCCAAATCCACCAGACAAAACAAGACCAAAAACTAAAGCTACAAGACCTGCACAAAACCACATATTACAACATAAAGTTACAACAGTGCAAACAATAGCATAATTGATAAAAAAAAAACAGACTATGGGCACAGTAAAAATAGTCCAAGATGTTAAAGGACTGTAAGTTCAAAAGAAATCTCCACAGTTTCCACAAGTCCCCAGGGTCCCGACAGACTCGTCATCCCACGCCGGTGGAAGAAGGGAGTACCCCCGCTATGGACTTCCATGGCGCCGCCCGACTCAGCCTCGCAGGCGCAGCACACCGAAAGCAACCTGAGTCCGTCGAAAGGACTCCGAGTCCGTCAAACCTCTGAGCTGATGACCATCCCCTCCGGCACAGCTTCTCCAAGCACCATCCTCTGCCGAGCGTATTAAGACAGCCCCGCCAAAAGCCATTGGCAATGCGACCCCGAGGACTGGGGGCCCTGTTCTTCCTAGCAGAGTCCCAGACCTCACAGCAGCAGCAGAACTGAAGAAGGTCTTCCTGGAATTTCCCGATGTTTCTCCGTGCTTCCATGTCCATTTTCAATCGATTATGATTGCACACGGCACCCCACTTTACAAATAACAGATAATCAGTTCCAGAGTGGCTGCTGCAAGCTGCATCGCGCCGCCATCTTGGATCTTGGATCTATGGGCACGACTTCAGGATTGAAGGACGTCCATTTAGAACAGAGATGCAGAGAAATTACTTTAGTCAGAGGGTGGTAAATCTGTGGAATTTGTTGCCATGAGCAGCTATGGAGGCCAAGTCATTGGGTTCATTTAAGGCAGAGATAGATAGATTCTTGATTAGCCAGGGCATCAAAGGGTATGAGGAGAAGGCAGGGGAGTGGGGATGGCTGGAATAATTGGATAGGCCCATGATCGAATGGCAAAGCAGGCTCGATGGGCCAAACAGCCTACTTCTGCTCCTGTATCTGATGGCCTTATGGGAGGTGGAGTTTGAGGTTAGGGAGATTTTGTTGCAGTATACTGGTCAGCCACAACTGGAATGCCACACACCACTTCTGTCCTCTTACCTAAAGAAGGACACAGCAGGATTGAAGGCAGTCGAAAAGCAATTCACCAGATTGATTCCCAGATTGAAAGGGTTGTCCTAACAAGAGAGAAAGCAGTTTAGATTTATATTCCTTGAAGTTTGGAAGAATGGGGGATGAAGAATAAGATGAGATTAAAGGTCAGCAGGGTCGTCATGAGACAGATGACCTGTTTTGTTCAATTTCATATCAGGGAATGTATACAACCTGAGAACCATACCGAAAAAACCTAAAGAACGAACGACAAGAAATGTTAGAACCCCAAAAGCCCTTGTCCCACACACAAACAGCGGCTAAAACATCAACCCTCCTCACTCCCCCCCCCCCAATTACTTCAGCAAAAGCAACAGCCCTCTCACCACCCACCATGCAATAGGAAGGCCCCAGACACCGTGATCTAAAGTCCATCAGGAACTACTGTCCTTCTTGACACTTTGGACATCTCAACAGGCCCTCTCTCTCACTAAAATGGGAGAGGGAGGTATCACTCCTGCCACAGCGAGAGGGGAGGCCAACAGCTCACTGTTTCTATGTTACAGTCAGCAGCACTGTTTGTCTAAGCGCCCCGACCCGAGAATCAGCATCGAGAGAGAGATCACTAGAGTGCAAAGACCTCTGACAGCCACACCTCCTGTTTCAGTGTCCCGTGACACTTCGGAGACATCAGCGAGGACCCTTGCCACCCTCAGGGCCGCTCCCCGAAGGGGCACATCTTCCAACCCCCTCCAGGCTGCCCAGCGAGTTCCAAAGAGTGAGAAGCAACTGTCTATGAAGAACATGGTTTGAGCTCAGCTGTAGATAGTGGATCCCAACAGGACCACAGCCTCCTTGAAAGGGAATTAAGAGATGTGAGAATAGAAAGTTTAAACTGTTCCACAGAGGAACTGGAAGGAGTCACCCAAGTCAGCAAAAACCTCTGGCGCCATCTTTAGCTCCTCCCACTTTTGTGCTGTATGACTTTATGACTCTATGTCTCACTGTTTGCTCTTCCACCTATACCAATAACCACTTCCTTTTTAAGAGCACTTTCCATGAAAGCTTAAAAGGTGCTGTATTTTAACTTGTACCCAAGCCCTTCCCACCAAACCAGAGCATAAACAGTCTTTCACAACAATCCACCCAAACTTTTACAAACCGCCTATTATATTCAGTGCTGGCAGTTTGATCCCCTTAGATAACCAATCTTTCCAGCTTGTGTGAGAACTGGCCACCGGTTCTGATTCAGATCTTCCACCTGTAATAATAGCTCACTTTTACTCTCTCCTCAGTTGCTTCCAGTCCACTGAATATTTCAACCATTCTCTTTTGTTTGTATCACATTTCCTGCAATTATTGTAACTACACCTCACAATTATTTCCATCCTGCCCTATTGTGCTTTTCCTCTTTCTAACAAAACTCATCCATACCTGGTACTAACAGTATTGTGTTGTCTGCAGTGCCTTGACCTTCACCCTTTCAAAGAGACTCTTTATTCTTCCCACCAGTCCCATTCTCAACAATTTAAAACACATCGATTGTCTCATGTTTCCAGTTCCAATGCAGGGTCATTGGCCAAAATGCTAACCTTGTTTCTCACATTGACTTGTTGAATATTTCAGTGCACTGATTCTTTAAGTTCCCGGATACCACTTCTAAGTTGTAAACCTTAAAGATCCAGGACAGTTAGTTACAAGGCTCAAATAAATTTGTAACAGGAAATAAGGAAATAATGGTGGTCCTTTGGAGGCTGGACTGAGTAGCTTCAACTCTGTCAAATATCATCTTGCAGTGAAGATTATCATCAGAAGCATTGAAGAACAAAGGCACAACAAGCTAGGAAGCCGTCAGGGCAGAGTGTGGACAGGACATAAATCTCAGCTTTCCTCTGATCACTCTGTTTTGCATGTTCCTGGATAGCATTCAATCAATAGCTCCAATAGAAATGCCTTCAGAACCTTAGAAGCTGTGTGGTAACACAAAGCGAATGTGCTCATGATGTTAGAATTGGGAAAGACAAAGGTGGTGGTATTGATGTGGGCCTAGCCAATATGAATTGAGAAATTGTTCAATTTTTTCTTAAGCTGGCAGGAACTCCTTAAATAGGGATGCAACTTAGGTGATGACTGCAATCACATATATATACATATAATTAATTACATTTCCTGTGCAACAAGCTTATAAAGAAAATTATATCAAACGGAATGATTGGCAAATTAGCTAAATAAATTGAAAACTACTGGGAAATTCCTTGGCTGCAGTCACTGGTTTATGAAGTTACAAAGGGATCTGTTCTGAGTCACATAATCTTTGCTAATTAATAGGTCATATGGAGAACAAGCCATGTTACATATTTGTCTATTATCCTTTAATCATTTCTGCCTATCTTTTGGTACCCTCCTCTCTGTGCTGCTTAAGATCTGCTTTTAGACTTTATTAAACAAAATAAGAAAGCACCAGAAATATTTAGCAGATTAGGAACATTTGTAGAGAGAGGAAGAACATTAATATTTCAGGTGGATACCCTTGCACCTTCAACCTGAAGTTAGGAGGTTGGCTATGGCATCAGGAATGAGGGTTGGTAGGAGGCTTGAGATGAAGTTTGCATACCTGGACTCAGAGCTGAGAGGCATAAGCTTGCAGGTGGTGAGATTGGGATTAGTGCCAGATCGTTTATTAGAGAAGATTTGAATCAGTGCTAGGAGGGTGGAAGTAGAAATTGGGGGAGTGGGAATCAGTAAATATAGGAGACTATAGGCCAGGTAAGCAAATTAGTGGGAGCATTGTGTCAGGTTTTCAAGTGAAAGGATCATGCTTGCTGAGATAAGCAAAGAAGTATTCCACATCACTAGGTTTTAGCTGGGCAAGATGATATTGTTGCAACTTTTTATGAAGTGATCAATTACAGCTGTTGGATAAAAGAATCAAAACTTCCCTGCATATAGACAATAACTTAGATGTGACCTAATATTAAAATTAAAGTTTATTACTTAGTGAACAATTATTAACCCTGATTTGATACAGTCTGTTTATATTTGGACTTGAGCTTATTATGATAGCAGTTCTGCTGAAAATATGGGCTTTAGGAAGTTCTAGTCTATGCCCAATGACATGCAGGAAATATAAACATTTCTGCACCGAATTAAAGAGCCCCATCGCCCAGGATATGCCCTCGTCTCATTGCTACCATCAATGATAAGGGACAGAAATCTGAAGACACGCAGTCTATGTTTTCGGAACAGCCTCTTCCCCTCCACCATGAGGGTTCTAAACAGACAATGAACCAACCTACCTTGCTTTTTTACTCTCTTTTTGTACAATTTATTTTACCTGTGTAAATATATATGTTTTATTGTAATTTATTGTTCTTTATTATCTATTGACTGTACTGCTACAGCAAAACAGCAAATTTCATGACATACATCAGTGATATTAAAGCTCACCCTGATACTGAGTCATTGCAGTAACATTCTGGATTTTAACAATGAAATGCCTGAGATTATTAGCTGCTTTTTTATAATGAGATATGGCATAGATTAGAGATCAAGCAATAAGAAGCCTTCATTGCAATGGTGCAGATAGGCCCACCCGCTGACCCCGTGCTTTGAAAGGCCATCAATACTGTTGCATCCGGGTTCTCTGTCACCCCAACCGCTACCACTACATTTCTTGCAACAAATCTTGTGAACCGAAGCAATCATTTTCAATGAAAAGGGAGCTATCAGCCACAATGCAAGGGTTACATTGAAACCCTTGGTAGTTACTAATTGTTTGGAACACTCCACAGATGCTCTTGAATGAGTTAATTACACACTTTACAGTTTCACATCCACTTTGAGACTCGCAGTGTATTACTAGTCAACTAATCACAGTATTTATGTGCACTGCAGTAACAACACGTAAAATACTGTTATATCTGCCAGAGGTTTAGATTAAGTAAAGATTTGATTGTAGTGATCTCACAGCTTGCGTCTTGCAGTTACCACTCATTCCAGCCCTATAACTGTATTAAAGTTTCAGGCCATTTGGATCCAAGACAACTTCTGGTACCACTGCCACAGTTCTTCAGTGAGGCTCGGCTGGTAGTTTGCACCAGTTGTGCTGTAGACATCATAAAGTAAGACCCTGCCATGGTCTGTCAGGAAGAATTTTAATTTTCTCCAAATACTCTTCAGAAACATTTGAAGACTGTTAAAAATAAGTTATATTTTATATGATGAATTAGGAACACATGAAATTGCTATCAATTAACTAAAATCATAAATTTCATTTAAACAAAGCTAAATAAAGAAATAATTTACATATACTTGGAGTTTTGATAACAGTTAAATGAAAGGGGTTGCGCTGGTATAATGCAGAGTGGTCAGATAACAATGTGGACAAGGCTCATTTGACAATGCCCTGTTCTTGGCTACCATGCTGTCGAGCAGAAGTCCAGGACGCTACCTCCTCTGCAGCTTGTTGCTGATGCTCTATGGACCTGCTAGGCCAGTAGCCCGAGGAAACAAAAGTAGGTGAAGGAAGACTTTTTTAACCTAAATTGTGAGAGAAAACAATAATAGATGTCAATGTTTATTTAATATCAGATTACAATTACAATGATTACAATGTAGATCAAAATGCTGAATCCAACACGGCATTAAAAACACAACATCAAACACCATAAGCCCTTGCTCCATAGAAAGTGTTCTCGAGATTCTGCAGATGCTGAAAGTCTTGAGAATCACACACAAAATGCAGGAGAAACTCAGCAAGCAGCATCTATGGAGGGGAATAAACAGTCAATTTTTCAGACTGGGACCCTTCATGAGGCCTGAAACAGAAGGGGGCAGAAGCTAGAATGTGTGGGGATGGAAAGGATCTGGCAGCTAGCAATAGGTGAGACCAGCTGGGAAAAATGGTGGGTGGCTGGGGGAGGAGTGATGAAGTAAGAAGCTGAGTGGTGATTGGTGAAAGAGGTAAAAGGCTAAAGAAGAAGGAATCTAATTGGAGAGGATAGTGGACCATGGAAAAAGGGAAGGAAGAGGGGATCCAGAGGGATAGGATGGGCAGATGAGGAGAAGGTGAGAACAGGTAACCAGAATAAAGAATGGTTAGAAGGAGAAAAGGGGAGGAAATAGTGATTACCAGAAATTTGAGAAACTATCCCCACAGGTTGTAGGTTACCCAGACAAAGATGAGGTATTGATCCTCCATCCTGACTGTGGCCTCATCATGGCTGTAGGGAAGGCCATGGAGAGACAGGTCAGAATGATAACAGGAAGTCAATCTGAAATGGTTAGCCACTGGAGATCTTGCCTTTTGCAAAAATGCTCGACAAAGCAGACCCCAATCTGCATCAAGCTTAACCAGTATAGAGGAGGCTGCACTGGGAGCACCAGATACAATAGCTGACCCCAACAGACTCGCAGGTGAAGTGTTACTGTGTCTGGATGCATAAGGGCTTGGTCTGGCAAATGGGCATGTAACCATAAGGAGCTGCAGAGCTCAGCACATCACATGAATCAGCCTCCAATCCATGGACTCTGTCTACACTTCTCGTTGCATCAGTAAATAGTGAACATAATCAAACCGCACCCTCCCTAGCCGTTCTCTCTTCTCCCCTCTCTCATCAGGCAGAAAATACAAACACCTGAAAGCACGTCACACCAGGCTCAAGGACAGCTTCTATCCCAGTGTCATCAGACTCTTGAACAGATCTCTTGTATGATATGATGCTCCCTTGGTTTCACAATCAACCTCACTATGATCTTGCACTTTATCGTTTACCTTCACTGCCCTTTTTCTGTAACTTTTACACTTTATTCTGCATGGTTCTTGTTTTATCATATTCTAGCTCAATGCACTATGTAATGATTTAATCTGTAGAAACAGTATGTGAGATAATCTTTTTACAGTACCTGTGACAATAATAAACCAATACCAATACATCTCAAATTTGTCATGGTATTCTTGTGCAAAGATACTGCTGACAAAACTGGCCAACACAGGGAGTTCATTGAGAGACAGCTTCCCAACACAAGGCTTTTCTGTCTGCTAACAAACTCAATCAGTAAAGGCTAATGGAGTGCTGGCTTTTTATTAAGGAAGTAGAATATAAGCAAATCGAAATTATTTTACAGCCAAAGAAGGTGTTAATTACACTACATCTAGAGCTGCTCTAGGAGTGGCAGCAGCAAAGATTTATTGAAATGAAACATGTCCTTCTAGGATTAACTTACTTCCAGAAAACTTACTTAATGAAATTTAGAAGACCAAAGGATAATGTGATTAAAGCTTGCTCCAGTGACTTCCAAGAGGACTACAGACTTGTCATGATTTGGAGGCTTGCATGCCTCAACGATCCAGAGAGCTATGCTGGCTGGAGCCAGGGCTTTATTCTTTGGCTCTGGGTCAGGTCACAGATCGGCAGAGGCCAGACTAAGAGTGATCCACTACTCCTCCATGTTCAGGGGTTCGGCTCAGGGCCAACAACTCTGACTGGTCAAACAAAACCGTTACGGAAACAGCAATGAAGAATCCTTCTACATCTGAGTGTGACGAAACTCCTGAGTCACCCAGGACTTGTATGACTGACAGTAGTGAAAACTGAGAAGCAGCTACTGACACGATGAAGGAAGCCCTGAACACCACCAAAGATGGAGGTCCTTCATTGCTGCCTAAATGCCAGTGGTGAAATGGGTAGTAAGTAAGTAAGTTGCCAATATGAATGAAAACTTAAAAGAATGGTTAGAGAAGGTTAGTTAAGATCTATATATGTAAAAAAAGACTTGACTAAAAATTAGAGGCAGGCTTTTCAGGAGTGAATTCCAAAAAGGCTTCTACACAGGGTTGTGGTGGAAATATTGAACTTTCCACTGCAAACAGTAATCAATACTAGGTCAACTATTAAATATGATACTTTTAGACAATCAAAGCATGCTTAGGAAAAAGGTAGGAATATGGGGAAAAAGGTAACAATATCAAGTGTATTAAAGGATGCCTTGTGCTTTCATTTCAAGGATACATTTCAAGGTATTCCACTGTCCTGGTGCTTGTAAATATTGTTATTCTGAATGCTGACATGTTTTCCATCATCAACAACACTGCCAGCCAACTCTTCCTGGTCTATAATAAAAGAAACAAAAGAAACACGTCTCCAAGGTACACCTTACCAAAAGCATGCACTGGGATGACGGTCGATAAGCTGTAGATGCTGGAAATCTGTAACAAAAAGCAGATGATGCTCAGTAAGTCAGGCAGCAACTGTGAGAAGAGAAGCAACGTTTATAATTCAGGTCAAAGATACTTTGTTGAACTGGGAACAGGAAAAAAACAAGTGAAAATAACTCAAACTAATATTTTTGTTTTCGCTTTCCCCGTTCTGGCAAAGGATCTTTGACTTGAAACATTAACTTTTGTTTTCTCCACAGGTAAATATTTCCAACATTTTTAATAAGGTAGGTAGTTACATACATCATTACACAGTACGAAATTAGAAACTCAGTCTCCTTTTTGTGTATCTGAAAGTTCTGTCACAGTGTTGCATGAACTGGAGGCGTGAGAAAATACACGGGTGAGGAGGAGAAGAGCAATATGATTGGCTATGATCTCTTGCCAGTTGTGATCTATCAATGTATCACAATGGTAAAACTGGTATTCAGAATCAGAGTCACCGGCATGTGACGTGAAATTTGTTAACTTAGCTGCAGCAGTTCAATGCAATATAAAATATAGAAGAAAAAAAAGTAAAAATATTTAAGTAACAATATATGTATATTGAACAGATTAAAAATCTTGCAAAAACAGAAATGTATATTTAAAAAGTGAGGTACTGCTCATGGGTTCAATGTCCATTTAGGAATTGGATGGCAGAGGGGAAGAAGCTGTTCCTGAATCGCTGAGTGTGTACGTTCAGGCTTCTGTACCTCCTTCCTGATGGTAACAGTGAGAGAAGAGAATGCCTTGAGTGCTGGGGTCCTTAATAATGGACATTGCCTTTCTGAGACACCATTCCCTGAAGGTCCTGGGTACTTTGTAAGCTTGTACCCAAGATGGAGCCAATTAAATTTACAACCCTCTGCAGCTTCTTTTGGTTACTTACATTCCAACTGGAAAGTACAATTCCATATTGGGATGAAAAGTAGCATGTTATCCTGACTTCTGAGGATATTATTCACATTTTCTATTGTTAAGTCTCTGTTTTTACGTAGAGAGAGTAACATCCACCTCCAGTTCATTTGCTGCTGAAACTTACCTCCACCACCTCTGTGCTCTTTTATTTTCCTTGCTGTTCTTTACACTTCATAAACTCCAAACCCTTGATAGTTTTTTCCTTGTGTTTTGTATCTGAACAGAATTCCCCAGAATTTTAATTTTCCTTTTCAACTGTTTCCTCATGACTTCTAAAGAGAAATCTTCAACTTCCCTGTTCTGAAGCACGGACAGGCAAATATCTATGACCAGTTTCAATGTTCTTCTGCCCCATGCATTCGTAATGCTAAGTATGCTCTTTGCTATTAGCTTTGCTCTACTTCGTGTAGAATACAGTTTGATTTTTCTACTTGGTGCTTGATACCACCTCGAATGTTTATTTGGAACGGGACGTAATAAAAAGCCGAGAAACAGAAATACAGGTAACCCCAATTACAGAGTAGTTATGTTCCTAGAAAAGCATCAATATTGCAACTTTCCATAATGGAAAACACAAGTTCCCATGGAATCCCATGTTAGAAGTGGAGGTGTGCTCCTATTGGATGCTTTTTCTTTCAACAGTAATGATAATACCACAACTGCTGGTTTGCTGCAGGGGACCACTTAAGAGATTGTCTTGTCAGTCACAAGTGCAAATCTTAGCAGCTGCATTTAGAGTCACAAGTGATTACCGATGCTGTAATCTAGAGGTTGCAGCCTCTTATTACCTTATTACATCTACTTAACACCTTTCAACCTTCAGTTTGAATGAGACAAACACTCTAAAAAGCATATATAAAAAACAGGTAAGATAGTTTACTGATGTAACTCACCACAGATAACAGTGGTCATATAGGTTTACAACTTGCCGTTTAACATGCTGGCTCTGATTGAGATGCTGTGAGAGTAAATAATATTTAAATCTCTTGAAAAAAATTGCTGCATTGCAAAATGAACCTCACATGACAAAAGGTTCAAACAATAGACAATTTTTTTTGTTTATTTTTCATTTTTCGTTTATTAATTTTCCATCATATAAATTCCATCAGCTGGAATTGCATTTTTGGATAGTGATTTATGAGTACTTTAAGACAAATTTCCCTACCTGATTAGACATTTTATGGGGGTCACCTGTAGTCAAAAATCTGGAATAATTCACTTCAGCTGCTCACAAATCTATGCGCCTTCCTAATCAACTATTCTTTGGCATCAGAGCAGAAATTTGCTTTCCATAACCTTATGCCTGCTATCTAGACTTCAACGAGGACTCGCACAGTCAATCCAGTCCACTTCTTAAATGATAAACAATTATGCTGGAAGCAATCCTCAAAGGAGAAGATTTATTTATTTATTTATTTATTTCGCGATAAAGTGTGGAATAAACCCTTCCAGCCCTTTAAGCCCCGCCACCCAACAACCTCTCACAACCTCCGATTTAATGTTACTGAATGACTAAATAGACTTAAGATATGGAAAATGTTTATTCATATCTGATTCCATTTCCCATTGCAAAGACCAAGGGACTCGTAATCTGCCTTCTTCAATGTGGGTGAACACCTTCTACAGATGCAGTATCAATGCATTTCAGATCGTTCACTTCTTTATGGACACGTCTACATTTTTAGCCGTCAGCACCAATCAGAAAGAGGGTTTTAATATGGTTACCTTAGATTATACAGTCAATTGAAGAGCTTGGAATGTGACCAAGAATCCATCAGCTTCATTTTGGGAAAAAGAGTACTGTTCAAGTCATGAACAGAGGGAAAAAAACTAATTCCATTGGAGCACAAAATACCAACCATTCACTCCAGGGTAAAGAAATCAAGCCCTTTTCAAAACCTGTTCTTCCTTACTCCACATTTCAAACTCAACATTCCATACCATAATTTATGTAAATTTCTCTCCTGCTTTAAAGAAAATGCTTCAGGCCATGACTCACACAGGCTCCGTAAGATTGATTTTCCAGGTCCCTTTCAGGTCCTCTGATTGTCCTTCATGAGCTCCAATCAAATATAGACTTATTCCCTAGTGGAATTGTGTTTCCCAAATTATTTTTTCCATGGGAAGAATCCAGGTCCTAGTGATCCCCACTGATTTGATTACACCACCATAGCGTTCTTTCCCAGGACCTCCACGCTAAAACTTGAAGCAAAATCATTTTAACGCTGCTCACATTTTGCATTAAAATGGCATTTAGCATTAAAGTCTAAGGAATGTTCATGTAAAATGTAAAAATATAGAGTTAACTCTATACTATTCAGAGAACCACTGATGATTAATAAATGAGAGGTTTACAAAAAGGACTTTTATTAACAGATTTTTACGACAGTGCAGAAGAAAACAGAAGAATCAGATTCCATTTCATAAGCCACGTGGTTATGCTAGTTGGATTTTTAAAGCACTGGTTTTAAATTTCTACCATGCTCAAACAATATTCTTTCCGTTCCTTTAAGTCAGCCTATGCATTTGCACATGTACGTACATCTGACAGCCCTCATGAACAATTCAACAGGTAAATGGCATCATTTTTCAGATGGTACAGTACTTTCATCCCATCTTGCTTTTCCTTCAGTAACAGCTCTATTTAGCCACCTACATTTTAAGTTTCCACTGCAGTTCACTAATTTATTGTCAATTCACATTTAGGGCATTCATCGCCTTTGTGTCTTTTCCTTTCTCAGGCCCATCTTCAATGTACAGAAGATATATATGTTCACAGTCATAAATTTGTGTATGAGGAGACAATGTTCAACCTGACGGAGAGAAAGATTAAAGGAAGAACACCGAACATTGCTATTAACATTGAGTAAAGCAGGGTGTATTTGAAGTAACTGACTCAGAAACAAGGTTGTCAGCTTGGTGATACTTGTCATTAATATTTTATATTTTAAAGTATGTGTAGTTGTCACAGGCATTGTAGTCAAACATTCCTTGTGCAAACACTCAGCCACTTATTGTCATTTCCACTCATTTCCTTGGCTTCATCTGGGACGCTCTGGGACCCTGGTGCAGCAGTTGCTCAGGATGGTACCGAAACGCAATTATCAACATATAATCAAAACCACAGAATAGTTTCAACACAGAGGGAGGTCACTAAGTCCATGTTGGCTCTCTAATGGAAAAATTCACTAGCTCCACATCCTGTCATCTTCTCTGTAGCTTTGAAAATGTTTTTCTCTCCATGTATTTATCCCATTGTTTCTTAAAGGCCCAGGAGATTGACTTGCCAAAAAGCAATGTATTCTTGCAACCCTCACGATGTAGGGATATACAAACCTTTGCACATGAAACAAAAAAAAACATTATATGAAGCATTAGAAGACTTAGCAATGACCTTTAATACTATTTTGCAGTCTCCAGGAGCAGTGCAGCCAAACCTTCACAGATAACTAACTTTTGAGCTTTCATGGAAGCTTAGAAGAAGCCATCCTGAACTTAGCACATCAAATTTAGGATAAAGGAGCTGATCAGATGCTTAGAATGCCAGATAATTCAGACAAGTTGTTAGTTTCTCCAGTCCGTGTTTCTGTAAATCTGTGGAAATGAAGAATGGCAGCCATTTTATAATGAAGGTGATGCCACAGGAAATGCTCTTGTTGACTTTTCAATATGTCAGCCTGTATTCATTATGAAGACAACACCTAGCTGGACAAGACTGCCTTTGGAATTGTTGTGGAGCTAGATTCTGCACCCAGGCATTAATGGCCTTGTGCCCGGAGGCGGGTTCTGAAGTGCTGGCAACATAAGCGTTAAAGTTTACCTTTTCTCAGTGGGCTGAATCCAAGGAAGTCCACAGAGTTTCTTCAGTCAATAAACTAAAGTAAAAGACAAAAAAATAGTTTTGTCTCGGAAATTCAAATAATTGCATACACAATTGAAAGTTATCTGAATAGCTGTAGTCTTTTTAAGCTCTACTGTCTGTTAAGTCATCCCACAATCCCATAGGGTTTCAAGTAGAACATAGTCTATATATAAACAGTCTGGCCAAATGTTTTCTCTACAATGATGCACTCTTCAGGGAACAGTCGAATTATGCAATTACTTTTTAAGTTTCTTATTGACCATAAAAAGTAATGTTTGACTAAATCCCAGTTATAATTTGGAATGTCTTTTTGGAAAGAGTACACAACAAAGTTGTAGAAATTTATCCTGCGTTATGTAAATGTGAGTAACATTGAAAGTACGGTCCTTTAAGAGGCCTGACAGCAGGGACACAAAGTGTTGCAGAAGATGATCCCACCGTCCCACCCCTGGGTATCTAGTTCAGGATACAACATTCCTGTTTTTTTTTACTGTTGCATGGATCAGCTATTGCTCTGTGCGGGAAATGTTCACACAGCCTGAAAACTGAGTGGCACTTTAAATGTTTTTTTTATAATCTGCATCTTCTTAATATTTAGAATAAAAATTGGAAAGATGCATACTTTTGATTTTATTTATTAATTGAAGGGTATAATGAAATACAGTACAACAAAGAGAATCTTTACACTTCGTAAATACTTTCTTGTCTGTCTTTATTCCATTCCTGGCTGCGTGCACGGGAACATTTCAGTTTCTGCAGGGTTACGCACCAGTACAGCTTAGGCGGAACGGTGTCAGGATATCACCAACTGTCCTTTGAAGGCTCCAGACGGGGTAGAAAGGACTGTGATCAATTTGACATAGCAGCTGGTCAGCAGATTTTACCATGGAGTGATCGTGACAGGATCATTATCATTATCAGTACCATGCATATATTGATTAAGATGTGCATACTTAAACTCCTCTTTAAATTCTTCCTCCAACATCACTGTAAATTTTTATTTTGTTGTGCCCTGTAGTGAAAATTGGAGGGTGCCTGTGCATGATTTCTCATTAATGCGAGGAACACCAGCTACCACAGGGACTTGCCTTGATACAGTGGCAAGGGAAACCAAGCGAGTTAGAGACCATACTCTGCTGTATGAATATTAATGCCTACTCATTGAGGGGAGTATGCCATTAGTATGTACTCACTATACCACACACAGGCACACTGTATGCATGTAATAACACACTGACACGCACACACAAGCACATACAGTGGGTTTAGATACAGATACCCTTGTTAACCCTACCCGTCCTTGACTTGTCACACTATTAGTTCTTGCTCGCCATGGATCTCTCCATTTTATAGTTTACATTAGTATAATCTCCTACTCTTCCACAGACACCCTTCCTGCAGCACTGTAAACCCCTCCATCTCTGGTTATACAGGCTGTTGATTCTTGGCGCCCAGCTGTACATCTGGCCCCTTTACCATTTCTGTGTGACTACCCTTCTGGCCCAGTCCCACAGCTACATAACTGATCCCAGACCTGGCTGGGTATGGCTGCATGTAGCTGCACGTCTGGCCCCAATCCTAGCTGAGTGCAACTGCACATCTGGCCGTTCCCTGCCATGCTTCTACCAGCTGCAGTCGAGTCACATACTTGGTCCAGTTTCCTGCTGATGTTTTCATGTTTTCCTCTGGCGGACATCTTGTTCTGCCTGGCAATGTGCTGAGAATGAATACCTAAGATAAGCATGGCCAGCTGGTGGTGGCCATCTTTAAAACTCCATGCTTTACACATGGTGCTTGGCTGCTGACCATGTTGATCAATGTCTTGTGCTTCCTAACTGTGAGTGCATCCATTGCAAAATGCATAGAGAACCAGATCTAATACTTTATATTTTAAGAATCTGCCTGGCATTCGAATAGAAAAATGTCTTTTTGATCATGAGAGACATGCTTTAAACCAGGGGCTTCCAACCTGGGATCCATAGACCCCTCGGTTATGGGTAAGGCTCCATGGTATAAAAAAGGTTGTGAACCCCTGCTTTAATCCTGATTCCAGAGCAGAGGGTTGGGAAACATAGAAAAATCACCTGGTTTCACCTTCTGAATTACATGCAATTGATAATGGAAAATAACTAACAAAGATAATAAAAATATGACACTGAAAAGGCATTGCCTTTTTCTGTAATTATTCATTCTAAATATTTCATAAAATGATATGTAGAGGAAAATGGGAAATAAAACCAAGTCAGCTATGTAATTGCTGACATAAAATTTGTTTTGCATCAGAAGAATGGTGTAAGGTCATAAAAATCCATAAACTACCAAAATATACAAATAGTGCAGAAAAGGAGTAATGTTACTGCTCAAGGGTTTGGAAATTTGAGGTTGTATCCTTGATGAAGCTGACTAAGTCAATAACCTCTCTTGCGATCCTGTGCATCAGAGGCTCCGTTTCAGGCTGTGATGCCAGGAGTCAGAATGCACTCTATCATACATCTATTTCTCTGTGATATAATTTCAGAGGACCAGCATGTAAATGCAACTATGAAGAAAGCACAACAGCGCCTCTACTTCCTTTGGAGTTTGTGAAGATTCAGCATGACATCTAAAACTTTGACAAACTTCTATAGATGTGTAGTGGAGAGCAAATTGGCTGGCTGCATCACAGACTGGTATGGAAACACTAATGTCCTTGAACAGAAAGTCCTACAAAAAGAAATGGATATAGCCCTATTCACCATGAGTAAAGCCCTCCCAACTACTGAGCAAATCTACACGAAGCATTGTCACGGGAAAGCAACATCCACCAACCGGGACCCCCACATGCTCTCTTCTCACTGCTGCCATCAGGTAGAAGTTGGTACAGGAGCCTCAGGACTCTCACCACCAGGTTCAGGAATGTTTATTACTCCTCAACCATCAGGCTCTTGAACCAGAGGGTATAACTTCACTCGCCACATCATTGAAATGTCCCTACAGCCTATGGACTCATTTCCTTGTTCTCAGTATTTATAGATAATATAAAAAATAGTATAATTAAATAGATAAAAAATTGATATATACACACATTTTTATATATATACCAATATATAGATGCTGGAAATTTGAATTAGGGAAACAAAGTGCTCAGAATTAAGTTAACATTTTTCTTTCCAGAGAATAACCTATAAATATCTGAAGTATTTGTTTTTTCCCCTTAGGATATACACATGATAGTATTTTTGCCCATACCTCAATCTGCAGTTTTAGCATTTTTTCTGTCATGGTTCCAACACACTGGTATTTGGCGCTTCTTGAAACAACAAAAGACTTGGTTTTATCTGCATTTCACTTTGTGGTTTTTCTTTGTTATAGAATATCTGTGCTTCTTTTGGGATTGATGCAATGCCCAGAAATTACATGCCATTTCTAAAATGGCTGTAATACAAAGTTTTGGTTTTCTTGTGGGGAATACGATTCATCTCTTTTTTAAAACTGCCATATTGTTTCCAATTTTTTCAATAATGCTCCATGCCATAATCGATGAAAGTACAAAATATACAAGCCTGTGCATTTTAAAGTATCTTCAAAGAGAATAACATATTTCAATTTTCTCCTTTACTTTCAGTAGTTTACCTGTCTGACTTATATTATTGAGAAGTAATGCTCCATTTCACATAGTTTTGGAGTAGGGTTACTCAAATTTAAACAGGGGCAATCTGAAATGAAAGTGTATTTAAATGCCTCTGACAAGGGAGGGTATACCAGATGATTCTCAGAACAATTATGTTGACTGGATCTGTTGAATTGCTGTCATGGCATAACAATTAATGTCTGTATCAATCCAAATGGGAAGCAATTTCATTTAAGTCGTACTGAGCTGGAAACATAGAAAACCTACAGCACAATGCAGGCCCTTCAGCCCACAAAGCTATGTCGACCATGTCCCTACCTTAGAACGACCTAGGCTTTATCCATTGTCTTACTAATAATGTTATATTCTGCCACTATATTTGACCTACCAAAATGAACCACCTCACACTTATCTGGGTTGAACTCCATCTGCCACTTCTCAGCCCAGTTTTGCATCCTATCAATGTCCCTCTATAACCTCTGACAACCCTCCACACTATCCACAACACCTCCAATCTTTGTGTCATCAGCAAATTTACTAACCCATCCCTCCACTTCCTCATCCAGGTCATTGATAAAAATCACAAAGAGTAAGGGTCCCAGAACAGATCCCTCAGATCCCTGAGGCACCGACCTCCATGCAGAATATGACCCGTCTACAACCACTCTGCTTTCTGTGGGCAAGCCAGTTCTGGATCCACAAAGCAATGTCCCCTTGGATCCCATGCCTCCTTACTTTCTCAATAAGCCTTGCATGGGTAACATATCAAATGCCTTGCTGAAATCCATATACACTACATCTACTGCTCTACCTTCATCAATGTGTTTAGTCACATCCTCAAAAAATTCAATCAGGCTCATAAGACATGACCTGCTTTCACAAAGCCATGCTGACTATTCCTAATTATATTATGCCTCTGCAAATGTTCATAAATCCTGCCTCTCAGGATCTTCTCCATCAACTTACCAACTACTGGATTAAGACTCACTGGTCTATAATTTCCTGGGCTATCCCTACTCCCTTTCTTGAATAATGGAACAACATCCGCAACACTCCAATCCTCTAGAACTTCTCCCATCCTCATTGATGATACAAAGAGCATTGCCAGAGGCTCAACAATCTCCTCTCTCGCTTCCCACAATAGCCTGGGGTACATCCTGTCTGTTCCCGGTGACTTATCCAACTTGATGCTTTCCAAAAGCTCCAGCACATCCTCTTTCTTAATATCTACATTCTCAAGCTTTTCAGTCCACTGTAAGTCATCCCTATAATCGCCAAGATCCTTTTCCGTAATGAATACTGAAGCAAAGTATTAATTTCCTCCGGTTCCGTGCACACTTTTCCATTGTCACACTTGATTGGTCCTATTCTCTCATGTCTTATCCTCTTGCTCTTCACATACTTGTAGAATGTTTTGGGGTTTTCCTTAATCCAAGGCCTTCTCATGGCCTCTCTTTGCTCTCCTATTTTTTGTTCTTAAGCTCCTTCCTGTTAGCCTTATGATCTTACAAGTTCTTATCATTACCTAGTTTTTTGAACCTTTCGTAAACTCTTCTTTTCTTCTTGACTAGATTTACAACAGCCTTGGTGCACCACGAATCTTATGCCCTACCATCCTTTCCATGTCTCATTGGAACGTAACTGCTCAGAACCCCAGGCAAATATCCCCTGGACATTTGCCACATTTCGACTGTACTTTTCCCTGAGAACATCTGTTTCCATTTTATGCTTCCAAGTTCCTGCCTGATAGCCTCATATTTCCCCTTACTCCAATTAAACTTTTCCCTAACTTGTCTGTTCCTATCCCTCTCCAATGCTATGGTAATGGAGATAGAAGACCAAAGGAAAACAAGGAGACAAGGCAGACCAGAGAAGGGAATTAGAAGATGATACGTTTACAGAGAAAAATAGGTGGAAAATTGAGAAAGAATGGCAAAAAGAGACAAAAATGAACATTTAATTTATAGTAATAATTTCTTTAAAGAAATACTATGGAATAAATCGGCCACCAGTTGATGGTAATATTAGTCTGATGGCCTCTCTAGAAAGATATTCAAAGGACATTTATTTTTGCTGATATTTCTGTAGTTGACTATTACATTTCAGACACTTGGAAATCTGATCAGTTTTCAATAATATGACTTGAATAGTAGTACAAAAAATTATCCTAATACTCATATCCCTGAAGAATGGTCTCAGCTTGAAATGTCAACTGTTTATAGATGCTGCCTGACCTGTTGAGTTCTTCCAATATTTTGTGTGTGTTGCTCCCAATCTAGTTGATTGTCTTATCTTTAATTGGGCTACATGGTTGTAGGTTATCATAGTTGCTTCATCTGTAACTGATTGCTCCTCAGATTACAGGTTTTACAAGTAGTGTTTCTAGTGTTTCAAGTAGTAGTTACTTGAATACTTAAAATAAGTTAATACAATTATCCATACAAATGCAGCTTCAATAGGAAAAAGCTATCTCTGCCTATGAATTTGTGATGTTGACAGCCTTCAAAAGCTGTTTAGAGTTAATACAAATATTGTTTTACAGGAAAATGGCTGGATGATCAAGACAAAAATAAAAGATCTGGTAGCAATAGATTGGATCATGTTTTGAAATGGGACACATATAATTTTCTAGTTTATTTTTATTTTTGCAACCTAAACTGAATAGGAAAAAGCTTCTGAAGGCAGCTACAGTCAAAATGGTAATACTATTGCACTGTTATATTTAGGTCTCCAAAATGAGAGCTGTCAGTTATTCCTGGCAAGTTCAGACGCTGAAATTCAGATAATTTTCCATATAAGAAAATTGACACAAACTATAACAAATTTTGGTAGGGTTTCAGCTAGTATGCAATAAATCAATAGCAATATTATTCCCTGGCAACCGTCCCTTCTCTTTATTAACTCTAAGGACAAATCTGTGATGCATTCCTACCTCTTTTCCCTTGTTAGATCAAGTATTTCTGAGGTGAAAAGTCCAAATGAGCTTTTGAAACACACCATCCAAGTTTGTGGGTTTGAACAGATTGGCATAGACCTAAGACAGAGTGTCTTTGAAATGTAATGCAGCTGTTTATATGTTATCAGAGATCTTTTTAAATGTTGTATCAGTCTATATATATATATCTGTCTCTGCACACATGATTATAAATGATTAGGTATATTTATATAAAATATTCTAAACCCAAAGCGAAACATACAAGAATAGATGAAACCAAGTAAAATCTACTGTGTCTGTTTGTTATCTTTTATTATGTGGAGTACTGATTAGAATAGCAAAAAAAAATTGGACAGTGATCTTGCCAAAAGACAGTCTTGTTAAATAAGATGACATAATTATAATCCATTACTTACATATACTACTTCAAATGTACTTAAAAGGAAGGCAGTGTATTCTACATTAATATTTCAAAATGCCCCGTCTCCAAAATATCCTTCAATCCTGCTGTTAACAAGCACATAAAATTACTCAAGCTGTATGGAATTTCAGAATAATAGATGTTTATAAAAAATGTGTAAAACGCAAAACTTCTGTAACTGCTTTTATCTCTGAGAAACCAAAAGCCTGTCATAAATACAGCCGTGTTTTCTGGGGTCAAGTTTTACCAAGATTATAAAAACATATGTGTAATCCTCTGAAGGCTACAATAACATTTTGTTTGAATTCTTTTATAAGAGTGCTCAGAACATATAAAAAAAATTCAGGTGGACCAATTGAAACCATTTTTGTGCGGCTATACTGTATGTGTCTTTGCAAATGGATAAAAATAGTTGATTCAACATAGAGCACATGCATTTCAGATTTCTATGTTATCTCCTGCATAAAACATTGTAAATCATGCAAGCACGACAAAATCGGGAGCCTTGGCATCGCCAAATGATGGGCTTTAGGCCATCTAACATATGCATCAGCCATGGGCTTTTGTTATGCCTTTCCTACCAAGCTGTCTATTGCAAATACCTAACGTAGGAGCAATTACCTTGCCAATGGTTGCTCAGTGGAGGAGAATGAGAGCTGGTAAAGGCTGGAGGGGGAGCAATCTCATCAACAGCAGAAAGAGTCGAGCATTCCTGCACACTTTTGCTGGCAACTGCAGAGGGTGCTGAAGGATAATGTACAGAGCAGGCCTGACTCTTATTTGGCCAGTTGTAAACACATTATGGAGAAGAATCCTTCAACAACTTCTGTACTGATCTACTGTAAGCAGCCAATACCTTTTTCAGGTGACTGTCTCGACTGGCTACAAATGATCATATCAGCAGCCTGAATACTTGCATAAACAGAATGGAAACCTTCCCGTTGTTTCATCCAGCCCGGATAAAAAGATAAGTAATGTTTACTCCAGTGTAAGCACTGACGTGAATTCCAGTTTTCTCGTGTCGCAATATTTGGAATTGAAATTGGAAAAACTTGTGGGAAGTTAGATGATTGGGGAGGTTTTAAAAACCAACAGAAGGCAACTAAAATAGCCATAAGGAGAGAAAACATGAAAGTAAGCTCACCAATAACATAAAAGAGGATACCATACATTTTTTCAGATATATAAATAGTAAAAGAGAGGCAAGAACAGTTATTGGACTGCAGGTAAATGATGCTGAAGAGGTAGTAATGGGGGACAAAGAAATGTCGTACAAACTTAATAGGTATTTTGCACTAGTCTTCACTGTGGCAGACACTAGCAGGGTGTCAGAAATTCAGGAAGTGAGTGTGGTTGCTACTACAAAGGAGCAGGTGCTTGGGAATCTGAAAGGTCTGAAGCTTTTTGAGTGTTGTTACATAAGCAAATGGAAAGTATTCCAAGATGCCCGTCTTTTGCCTTAGAGATGATGTAAAATGGTTGTGGTGTTGCAAGTTGAATCACCTGCCACATGAAATAAAGTGTCGGACCGCCTTTTTGGGACATGTTATTTGTATGATTGGCCCGCTTGAGCTCCTACTCAATGTTGACCCTCAGAATATTGATGCTGGATCACTTGGCAAGAAAGGTGAGCGGTTACACCTGCTCAAGTTGAAGGTGATGATTTTGGAGTCAATATACCGTCAGATGGTTGCCTGTCTGACTGGTGATCTGTGACTAGTGCTGTGCCACAGGGATCAGAGCTAGGTCCATTGTTGTTTGTCACTGTGTTGGTTTAAATACAAAAATCTGAATTCTACTTGTGAGATGAAATCAAGGCAGTACTGAAGTGTGGGTGGCTCAAGGAGCCCTTCTAAACTGAAACCAATCTGCATTGTGGAAAGCACTCCTGGGGGTGGAGACAATATTGCAGATAGGAAACTGGCTGTGTTTTGCTTACAAGAGCTAAGACAAAATTCAAGGAATAAATGGCAAAAATAGAGTCATATGGCACTACAGTACCAAAAGAGGCTCTTTGACCTGTCTAGTCTGTGCTGAACTGCATAGTGCCTAGTCACATGGATCCACACCTGGACCATAGGTCTCTATACCCCTTCCATTCACCTACTTAGCCAAACTTCTCCCAAATGTGGCAGTCAAGCCGACATCCACTAATTCCGCTGGCAGCTCATTCTAGTCCTGACGAAGGGTCTCGGCCCAAAACATCGACAGTGCTTCTCCTTATAGATGCTGCCTGACCTGCTGTGTTCCACCAGCATTTTGTGTGTGTTGTTTGAATTTCCAGCATCTGCAGATTTCCTCATGTTTGCTCATTCTGAGCTGTGTCTATTTCAGCCTTTCTCAACCTTTTTGCCCTGGAGGAACCCTTGAAATAATTTTCAGGTCTTAAGGAACCTCTGCATTAAAATTATTATATCTAGAGCTCATGGTATGTTTGCGTGATCAGTAAGTTGTAGATATAATAATCCAAAAATAGTTGTCAATGTTCTTTTGAATAGAAAATTAATTTTTAACTAACCTTCCTTGAAAAAAATGAGAGTTAAGCTTTGCTTACCTTTCTTGAAATTACTCTTGCTTTCTTTTTCATAAATTTTTAAAACTCTTAAGGCAAACATAATAAGTTTCTCAATTCTGGATCAAACTTGAGATAAGCACACAGATTTCACCTTCAACTGAATTGAGACGATTTCTGTCCTTGCTCTTGATGCTTGTTAAACAAGAAAAAGCTTGCTCACACATGTAAGAAGTTGAAAACTGCAGCAGAATGTTCATTGCTTCCCTATGAATGGCAGGATGCTCTTTTTTCACAGGAATCTAGAACTTGTCCAGGGGCAGGTTCATAAATCTCATCTTGAGAGCATGATCAGAGTGCAGCTCACAAAGTTCTTCCTCTTCTCTCAAAGTCAAGTTCTCAGGCTGAGCAGAAGATTCAGAGAAAGGCTCCCTCACCCAGTCATGCACTTGTGTTGAAAGGGAGGAAAAATACTGTTCAATTGGTTACAATCCAGCAACGATGAATATATAATTGAGACATGTTTTTATAACAAATAAAACATTTATTAAACACTGCTAAAAAAAAACCCCAAAAGTAAACAAATGACTAACTTAACCGGAAGTTGGCTGCTCTGCAGCAGCTTGAACAGTTCTTAAAGCGATAGTGCGAGAACAGTTCTTAGAAGTAGTAATGCAAAAGTCCAAATGTTTACACAGTCACTTAGGAGAGGTTTTCCTTGGGATAATAAATTCTCTTTCTGCTGATCCCAGCTGAAGCATGCTTTGCCGAGGGATTTACGATTGCAGGAAATAAAATGGCTTAAAGGGACTGACCTTTCCTTGGCGAAACTCTGCATCCAACTCTTTATGCTCATTTGGCAAAGCAGGAGTTAACACGGACACAGGTTACTAATTCCTCGTGCGAAGATTAAATAAATGTCGAACCGGCTTCACAGCCGACATCAACTTTCCTCGATCTTTCAGCTTCCCGAACTTTGACGAATCTTCACTCTCCAACTGGATTTTAACTGGCAGTATTGTAGCAAAACTGCCAGCAATAACCTTTGACTTAAGGCAGAAAGTAAAACTCCATTTTAAAATAAAACTGCGTCATAACATCAAATATGCAGCAACAATCACTATCAACAGTCACTATCAAATTCAACCACAACTGCCCCACCTCATATGGAAGGGTCCTCCTTTTATACCCTTTTGAAAAAAACTATCACATGACCTCTCACTGGTGGGAAAATGATGTCACTCCACCATCACAAGACCTCATGTCCAGCATAGTCTCAATCACATCATGGTCATGTGACAGGTGCAAGATATCCACGAATACGTAACAAATTTTGTTCTGCAGTTCTTGCAGGTGGTTTTCAATAAGACTCAAGACTTTCTGATATCCATCCTCACTCTCAAGCCCAAGCAGCAGTGGAAACATTTCAAGATTTCCTTTTGCAGCATGATCAGCTTCCTTTTAAATCCAATAACCTTGTCACTTGAAGTCAAAGCATTTTCTCCAGGGCCTTGCAGAAATTTATTAAACTGGTTCATATGATGAAAAAATATCTGTTAAGTAGGTTAGTTTCTGCAGCCATTCTTCATCTTCAAAGCACTTAGCAAAATCTGGCCTACTATTCTCTTGAAGTCCTCCTGCAATTCACCTTTCAGCTCAAACACCCTGTTGAGAACTCTTCCTCTGCTAAGCCTCTGGATTTCTGTATGTAGCAGGAGATCGGTGTGCTCTTGGTCCAGGTTTTCACACAGTTTGTTCAAACATTCTTGAGTGAACTGGTCTTAAAGCTACTAAGTAACCTGCTTACTGAGTTGTTTTACTGACTGTGACTTTATTTTCAAAAGCTTTAATCTGTTTTGAGATTCCAGTAATCATTTGAAATAATCAGGACTTTTACATGTCAGACAGCTGTGATTTGTAGTTAAGTGGTTTTTCAATTTTGCTGGAGCCATTGCTGCATCTGTAGGTTGTTTGCCACAGACTGGGCACAGTGGAACAGGACAGCTTGAATCACCAGTCCATGGAAAACCCATTGAAAAATAGTTTTGATTGTAAAGATATGGTACCAGCTGATTACATTAGTCCTGTCCACTTCTTTTGTCTCCAGGACCCAGAAAAGGCTGGTGGACTTCTTCTGGGGCAATTGGAGGCACTGGGTCTTGGTTACAGTCCTGAATCTTCCAATCGCAGAGGGCGGTCAGTCATTAGTAAGTGTGTGTGTACACCAACCTGGCAGCTCCCCGCTTCAGGACCCTGCAGACATGTCTGTACAGTGACCACCATCCAAGATGGCTTGCGCTGGCGATGCACCTTCTCCACCGGGGACACTGCCTGCAGGAGGGCACGTGGTTTCCAGCAGACAGCATCAGCCTCACCGGGACACATTGAGAGTATGGGGTCTAGACAGGGTGACCTGCACCTGTGGGGCGCCCTGTCACTCTAGCTACGAGAGGGACTAGTTCCCATCCTATCACGGTGGGTGTCTAGGGGACTCGGGGGAAGCGGAGGGGTTCCAGCTGCACCACCACCCGATGGCCCAGAGGTGCTTGTTGGACCCAGGCCTCGGGATACCACATGGGCAGGCTCCCACAGAGCATGAGTTGTCTTACGGGGAAGCCCACCCTGCCTGTCTGTGACGCTCCAAAGCGGTTCTTGTATGGGTTATTCCTGCAGACCTTTCACTTCCCTGACAACATCTGACGACCAGACTCGCCTTATTACCATCTGGCAGCAGAGGAGTCCCTGGTGGAAATCTCTTTATGCAGGGGATCCTTCCCCTGTACACTGGGGACCTGGGATGGGAGGTGTTGATTGGGCAGTACTGGACAACAGGTACTGACATTCTGTGGTTGGGAGGAGTTGGTGGACCATGCTTACATTAGTGTGAGGTTGCAGCCCCTGTTTGAGTATCTGTAGGGGCTGCTGCTCGGGTTCTGGTAGTATTTCAGCCCCTTGCTTCTTGTATACGGAAGGGGATGGGTCGCGAAGAGGATTTACTGGTGGGCTTGGCCAAGATGGCCATTCACGGGTCGAAGTGGTGGACAGTCGAGGGCTCTGCCAGGGCCGACTGCTTCCCCCTCTACCAGGGATACCATCATGCCCGGCTGTCCTTGGAGAGGGAGCCTGCAGTCACAAAGGATATGGTTGGGGATTTCCGAGAGCGGTGGTGTCCCCAGGGAATTCTCTGTTTTATAGACGGTAGTAATCATATTTTAATCTAAATTTATTCACTGTGTTGTAAATACATAATGTTTGTACTTTGTGTATTGCGTAAACAAATTCTTATAGTTTTGTTAAAAATACCTTTTTGTGCTGTTATTACACTAGTGCAGTGAAATGACTCAGAAAATTGTAATTCTTCATTAACTTGGTAAGAATTGTCCGTAAACCTAAGCCTTGAATCCTCCTCTTCACAAATCACCACACTGGACCACCTTTAGAATGAGAATTTCCCTCCAATATTATCCTACAGCAGTAGGTTGTTCGTGCCTGTGAGTTAGTCGGCGACGCGTCAGAGCAAGTTGGAGGATGGAGAGGCTGGCATCACAGCCCGAGTTCAGAGAGTCCATTCAATGCTCGGAAAATGCACTTCATGCTCCTCATTAGCCTACCGTCCTTCCCTCCGTGCAATACAACGCTCACCGTCAGCCTACCGTCCTCGACTCCATGTAATATAGAGCACCCCATCAGCCTACCATCCTCCCTACCTCGCATTAAAAACTGAGAATGGACTGAAGCAAATAAACACAGTCTTACTGCGCACTGCTGTATGGGACTGAGATTGCTAACAGGCTGCTCAGTCACTGTCCATCACTGCAAGCGCTAAGCATTACGCATTGCACAAAGTTCAAAAAACTGTGTTGTTTCTAAATTACGATCTCGCAGAACCTCTATAGATCTCTCACTGAACCCTAGGGTTCCACAGAACCCCGGTTGAGAAACCTGGTCTATTTCAAGGCAGAGTATTGTAGGTAAAGCAGATGAGCTTAGATCATGGATCAGCAAGTGGGAATATGATTCTGTAGCCATGAGTGGGACTTGTTTACATAAGGGGCAGGACTGACTGTTCAGCATTCTGAAGTTCCATTGTTTTAGACATGAAAGAGGGAGGTTTGGGGATGATATTATTTGTCAGGAAAAGTGTCACATAGTGCTCGAAGAGGACTGGGTAGTCTTGGTAGTCTCCAACCCCTTGGCATGAACATTGAATTCTCCAGCTTCCGGTAATTCCCTCCCCCTCCCTTCCCCCATTCCAGTTTCACTCTGCCTCCTCCTCCAGCTGCCTATCACCTCCCTCATGGTTCCACCTCCTTCTACTAACCATAGTGCTTTCCCCTTACATTCCTTCTTCGCCTTTCCTGCCTATCCCCTCCCTGCTTCTCCTCCCCCACCCCTTGATCTTTCTCCTTATTGGTTTTTCACCTGGCACCTACCAGCCTTCTCCTTCCCACACTCCCACCACCTTCTTTATAGGGCCCCTGCTCCCTCCCTCTTCTGTCCTGACGAAGGGTCTCGGCCCGAAACGTTGACTGCTTGTTTCCATGGATGCTGCCCGACCTGCTGAGTTCCTCCAGTGTGTTGTGCAGACTGTAGGGCTCATCTGCTGAGGCAAGATAAGAAAAGGACAACTACTTTAATGGGATTATATTATCAACTTCCCAACTGTCGACAGGATTTAGAGGAGTAAATTTGTAGACAGATGGCAGACATTTGCAAGAAACATAAGGCTGTGATAGAGGGTGATTTTAACTTTCCACATATTGACTGGGACTATAAAAGGACTGCTTGGGACAGAGTTTGTCAAATGTGTTCAGGAAAGTTTCCTTAATCAATATACAGAGGTCCCATCTAGAGAGAGTGTGATAATAGATCTCCTTTTAGGGAACAAGACAGCGCAGGTGACAGAAGTGTGTGTAGTGGACCACATTAGATCTCGTGATTATAAATCCATCGCTTTCAAGATAATTATGGAATATGTTATGTTCTGGCAAAGGGATGCTTGGTAATGGGGAGGCCTTCATAAATGACATTTTGTGAGTACAAACTTTGTATGTTCCTGGTAGAATAAAGGGCAAGTTTTATGGAACAGTGGTTTTCGAGGGATTTTGAGGCCCTGGTTAAGAAGAAGGAGGAGGGCCATAGCATGTATAGGCGGAAGGGAGGGAACAAATGAGAGCAAGAGACCACTTGAGAAGGAAATCAGGAGGGCTAAAAGAAGGTGTGAGGTGGTTCTGGCAGTCAAGCTGAAGGAGAATTCAAAGGGATTTTAACATATAGATTAAGAACAAAAGGAAAACAAGGAATGAAATTCATCCACTTGAAGGTCTATGTGGCCATCTATACGTGGAGGCAAAAGAGATGGGGGGAGATCTTGCATTGATCTTTGTATCTGTATTCACTCAGATCACAGACACAAAGTCTATAGAAATGTGGCAAAACGATAGAGAGATCAAGGACCATATCTGGATTACAAAAGAGAAGGGGCTTGCTATCTTGAGGCAAATCAGGGTCTAAACGTCTCCAAGGCCTGATAAGGTGTCCTTTCGGACATTCTGGAAGACTAGTCCAAAAGTTGCTGGGACCTTGGCACGGTTATTTAAAACATCCTTAGCCATGGTGAGGTGCCTGAGGTCTGGAGGGTAGCTGATGTTAATCTATTGTTCAAGAAAAGCTCTAAGAATAAGCTGGGGAATTATAGGCTAGATATCAGTAGTGAATAAATTACTTAAAGCTACTCCTAAGGACAGGATATTTGAGTGTTTGGATAGACAGGGTCTGATTGTGATAGTGTGGAAAAGCCTACATGAAGTAGTGAATATAGCCCAGTCCGTCATGGGTAAAGCCCTCCCCACCATTGGGCACATTTACATGGCTTGCTATCACAGAAAAGCAGCATTCATTATCCTTAGCCCCCACCATCCAGGCCGTTCTCTCTTATTGCTGCTGCAATTAGGAAGCAGGTACAGGAGCCTCAGGGCCCACAACACCAAGTTCAGCAACAGTTATTACCCCTCAACTATCAGGCTCCTGAACGTAAGGGGATAACTTAAATTGCCCCTTCACAGAACTGTCCCCACAACCTGTGGACATACTTTTAAAACTCCTCATCTCCCATTCTTAATATTTATAGCTTTTTTTCTCTTCTTGAAATTTGCACATTTTGTTGTCGCTTGCAGATTGGTTGTTTGTCCATTTTGTTTGTCTTTCATTGTATTGTGTTTCTTTATATTTACTGTGAATGCCCACAAGAAAATAAATCTCGGGGTCTTATATGGTGTGTTACAAACCCCGTAACTGGGTATCTTACCCGCAAAGATAGGAGTATCCGTTGAAGTCTGGTGATACTATTTTTAACAGTATTTATTAGTAAAAATACACAAAAATAATATCAATGCAAATATACAAATAATATACGTCATCAATACTAAACCTAAAAGTGTGGGTATAATAATCATCAATAAGAAATAAGCTCTATCATTGTCTAGGGGATAATGAATTGTCCGCTGGAAATATAAAGTTCAGTTCAGTTCATATAGGCTGCAGTTGTTGTTGTTCACTATGTTGCAATTGTTGGAGAGCGAGAGAGAGAGAGAGAGAGAGAAACTTGCTGACTTTCCTTTTACAATCTTGATCCGTATTCGTCCTTTAGCTAGACCGTTCTGTGGAGGACTCATCACCCAGGCAAGGGTGGACACACACACAAGCCCCCACCAGTCTCGTAGCATCTCTCCTGGTGTGTCTGAGGGGTGTTCCCCAGACCCTACTTTTATCCCCACTCACGGGGTCTCAGGTGTCAATCAGGTTGGGATGATGCAATGCCTCAAACAGACCACTCTGTTTGCCCCCTGAGGGGTTTCAATGAATAGAACAGTACTCAATACACAATTCCTCCTTCAAGAGACAATAGCAGTAATCTCTCTCTTTGTCAATAGGAGACATTCCACCTTTATGTATCCCTGCGTTGTCTCTCTCTCATTACTGACATGCTGTGTATCTCTCTCATTTCCTGGGTATCAGACCCGAAATAATAGCGATTTTGCGATTCTCAAAAAGTAGGGGGGGGGGGCAACTTTGCGATTCTGTACCCTTCTGCCCATCAGAGTTGCTCCTCATTCATAAAAGGTGAAATATATGTAATTTGATAATAAATTCACCTTGAACTTTGAGAAAGTCAACATGGCTTTGTGTATGACAGAGATTTTTGAGTAGGTAACCTGGAAAATTACTGAGGGATTTTGTCTGCATGGATTTTAACAAGGCCTTTGACAAAGTCCTATAAAGGAGGCTGATCCAGGAAGTTCAGTTGCGTAGCATTCAGGATGAGGTAGTAAATTAGATTCAACAGTGACTTAGTGGAAGAAGGCAGAGAGTAGTAGTAAGTGGTTGCCTCTCTGACTGGAGGCCTGTGGCTAGTGGTGTGCTGCAGGGTTTATTGCTCGGTCCATTGTTGTTTTTCTTCTATATTAATGATCTGAATGATAACGTGGTAAACTGGATTAGCAAATTTGTGGATGACACCAAAACTGGGGCCTAGAGGACAGTGAGGAAAGCTTTCAAAGCTTGCAGTAGGATCTGTTCCAGCTGGAAAAATGGGCTGAAAATGGGCAGATAGAAATTAATGCAGAAAAATATGAGGAGTTGCACTTTGGAAGGACAAAGCAGAGTAGGATTTACTTAGAACATGGCTTGGAAGGGTATGGTCCAGGTGCAAATTGATGGGACTGGACAGAATAACAGCTTGGCACTGACTAGATGGGCTGAAGGGCCTGTTTGTGTGCTGTAGTGCACTTTGTAAGAGCCCGGGAGGGTATTTAAGACCATAAGACATAGGAGCAGAATTAGACCATTTGGCCCATCGAGTCTACTCCGTCATTCCATCCTGGCTATTTTATTATTCCCTCCCGACCTTATTCTCCTGCTTTCTCCCTGTAACATTTGACACTAATCAGGGATCTATCATTCTCCATTTTAAGTATGCTCAAAAACTTGGTCTCTACAGTTGTCCATGGCAATGAATTCCACAGATTCACTGCCCTTTGGCTAAAGAAATTCCTCCTTATCTCTTTTCTGAAGGGCCATCCTTCCATTCTGAGGCTGTGCCCTCTGGTCCTAGACTTCCACACTATGAGAAATATCTTCTGCATGTCCACTCTTTCTAGCTTTTCAATATTCAGTAGATTTTAGTGAGATCCTCACACCTCTTTCCACCCCCCACTACGTCATTCTTCTAAATTCCAGCAAGTACAGACCCGGAGCCATCAGATGCTACCTGTACGTTAACCCTTCCAGCCCAGTGCTTCATAGCAAGTAATTCTGAGGGAATGCCCATTTGGCTCCACCCTCAGGGAATCTGGTTCTATGGTTCTGGGATCCAGTCCCTCTGAGGCTCTACATTCCATCTGATTCCAGCTCTCTCCACAAACCCCTCTGGAAACCTCCCCATGGGAGCTTCTCCTCACTAATGAGTGAGGAAGATCTGCTTATAGTACCTTGAATAGTGGGATGGGATAGCACGGAGGATGAGGTAGCTGGTTTACAAAGAGAGGCAGTGTGTCGTGAGATTGCTCGCAAGGAGAAGCTGACGATAGGGCAGAACTACAGTCAACAGGATAAGTTGGAATGTAAAAGATGGACAAAATTGAAAAGGGTGAATACAGGACTGAAGGTGTAATATTTGAATGCGCACAGTATATGGAATAAGGTAGATGAACTTGTAGCATAGTTACAGATTGGTATGTATATGTATGAGGCATCACTGAATCATGATGAAAGAAGATTAATTTCTTCTGGGAGCTTGTATCCAAGGATACACATTGTATCTAAAAGACAGGCAGCTAGGCAGAAGGGATGGCATGGTTCTGTTGGTAAAAAACTGAAATCAAATCATTAGAAAGAGGTGACTTAAGATTGGACAGTGATGAATCATTGTGGATAGAGCTAAGAAACTGAAAGAGTAAAAATACCCTGATGGGTGTTGTATACAGACCCCCAAACAGTAGTAAAGATGTGGTCTACAAGTTTCAATGGGAGATAGAAAATGCATGGCAAAAGAGCAATGTTACAATAGTCATGGGGGATTTCACCATGCAGGTAAATTGAAAATCAGGTTGGTGCTGAATTCCAGGAGTGGAAATTTCCAGTGTGCCTATGCCATGGCTTGTGGCTGACCCCCTGGAGGATCAACTATTCTAGATTGGTGTTATGCAATGAACCAGAATTTATTAGAGAGTTTAAGGGAAAAGAACCCTGAAGGGCAAGTGATCATAATATGATAGAATTCATCCTGCAATTTGAGAAGGAGAAGCTAAAGTCAGATGTTTCAGTATTACAGTGGAGTAAAGGGAATTACAGAGGCATGAAAGAGCAGCTGGCCAATTTTGATTAGTAAAGAACACTGGCAGGGATGACGGCAGAGCAGCAATGGCTGGAATTTCTGGAAGCAATTTGGAAGGCACAGGATATATACATCCCAAAGTGGAAGGAGTATTCTAAAGGCAAGACGACATAAACGTAGCTAACAAGAGAAGTTAAAACCAACATAAAAGCCAAAAAGTGATAGCAAATAAAAGATCAAAAATGAGTGCAAAGTTAGAGGATTAGGAAGCTTTTAAAAACCAACAGAAGGCAACTAAAAAAGTAATGAAGAGGGCAAAGATAGAATATGAAGGTAAGCTAGCCAATAATACTAAAGAGGATAAGAACAGTTTCTTCAGATACTGTACATAGAGTGCAAATGAGAGGTGAGAGTGGATATCGGATCACTGAAAAATAGTGTTGGAGAGGTAGTAGTGGGGGATAAGGAAATGGCAGATGAACTGAATAAGTATTTTTCATCAGTCTTTACTGTAGAAAACTCTAGCAGTATTCCAGAAGTCCTAGTGTGTTAGGGGACAAAGGTGTGTGATGTTGTCATTACTAGGCAGAAGGTTCTTGGGAAACTGACAAAGATCTGAAGATAGAAAGGTCTCCTGGACCCAATTGTATACACCCAGGGTTCTGAAGGAGGTGGCTGAAAAGATTATGGAGGCAATAGTATAATCTTGCAAGCATGAGTTGATTCTGACATGTTTCCAGAGGAATAGAAATTGCAAATGTCACTCCACTCTACAAGAAGGGAGAGAGGCAGAAGAAAGGAAACTATAGGCCAGTTGGTCTGACCTCAGTGGCTAGGAAGATGTTGGAGTCAATTGATAAGGATGTTGTTTTGGAGTACTTGGAGACACATGATAAAATAGGCTGTCATCAGTATAGTTTCCTCAAGGAAAAATTTTGCCTAACAGATCTGTTTGAATTCTTTAAAGAAATATCAAGCAGGATAGATAAATGAGAATCAGTGGATGTTGTGTACGTAGATTGTCAGAAGGCAATTGACAAGGTAAGGAGGCTGCTAATGGGAAAGATATTAGCATGAATAGAGCATTGGCTGATTGGCAGGAGTCAAAGTGTGGGAATAAAGGGAGCTTTTTTTGCTTGGCTGCCAGCGACTAGTAGTCTGCTTCTTTTTACGTTATATATCAGATTGGATGATGGACTTTATAGCTTTATGGCAAAGTTTGTGGATGATCCGAAGATAGGTGGCAGAGCAGGTAGTTTTAAAGAAGTAGGAGGCTACAGAATGACTTAGACAGATTAGGAGAATGAGTAAAGAAATGGCAGATAGAATACAGTGTCAAGAAGTGTATGGTCATGCACTTTGGTAGAAGAAATAAAAGGGTAGACTGTTTTCTAAATGGAGAGAAAATTCAAAAATCTGAGGTGCAGAGGGACTTGGGAGTCCTTTTGCAGGATTCCCTAAAGGTTAATTTGTAGGTTGAGTCATTGTGAGGAAGGCAAATACAATGTTGGCATTAATTTCAAGAGGACTAGAATATAAAAGCAAGAATGTAATATTGAGGGCTTATAAGCACTGGCGAGGCTGCACTTGGAGTGAGTATTTTGAGCATCTTATCTATGAAAGGATGTGCTGCCATTGGAGGGGGGGTTGAAAGGCTTGTCATATGAAGATCATTTGATGGCTCTGTCATGATGAAATAATGGAGCAGACTCGATGGGCCAAATGGCCTAATTCTGCTCCTACATCCTTTAGTCTTATGGTAACCAGCTGTGATAATGTTAACTAGAGAGAGATAATGTGCAGTGAGATTAGTACCCGGCAGAGAGATGAAAATAAAACTTTAGAATCTGGGACAGCTTTTCAAGTTATGGGCCCTTCACACAGAACTTGAATGGTGGAAGTTAGGGGGTGGAGGAGAACTGCTTAACAGATGGGAATAACCTGTTGTTGTGACACCACTCAACTAGTTGATCTTTCTCAATCCTGTACACCTCCTCCTCACCACTGGAATTCTACCAACAATAGTTGTGTCATCAGAAAATTTGAGCTGTCCTTAGCCACACAGTCATGGATGTGGAGAGAGTAGAGCAGTGGCCTATGCACACACCCTTGAAGTGCACCAATGTTGACTGTCAGTGAGGAGGAGTTGTTATTTATAATCCGCACTGACTGTGGTCTCCCATTGAGGATGTCAAGGATCCAGTTGCAGAGGGAGGTACAGAGGTCCAGGTTTAGGAGCTTGTTGATTAGTTTTGAGGGTACGCTGGTGTTGAATGTTGAGCTGTAATCAATAAACAGCAGCCTGACGTAGGTATTGCTTTTGTCTAGATGATCTTAAGGCCAAGTGAAGAACCATTGAGATTGCATCTGCTGTAGACCTATTGTGGCAATAGGCAAATTACAGTGGGTCCAGGTCCTTGCTTAGGGACGAAGCTCTGAAGGCACTTCATCACAGTAGGTGCGAGTGCAAATGGATGATAAATGTTGAGGCAGATCACCCTACTCTTCTTGGGTACTGGCATGATTGTCACCCAGTAGGCAATATTTATTTTCAAGTAGTGATACATCCCCAACAACACCTGGCTGCCTAGATTAGCCCTAACCTAATCGCAGAACGATTTACGATGCCCAATTAACATACCCAGTCCACCTTTGAACCGTGGGAGGAACCTGGAGCTCCCGAAGGAAATCCATGCATTCCAAGGGGAGGGCATACTGATTCCTTACAGATGGTATCAGAACTGAACTTCAAACTCTGATGCCCCAAGATGTAGTTGCGTCATGCTAATACCTACACTACTGTGGCACCCAAGGTGGAGTCGGGCAAGAAGGACAACGGTGGGCAGATAGAATCAGGTGGGAATGGTCGGTGTTGGATCTGCAGAGAATGCTGAAAGATTATGAATGCAACAGGCCTTTGAATAAGGAAAATGACTATAAGAGGTGGGAGATAAGGATAAAGTTAGGATCCTGTACTGCTGGGACATAACTTTACACAGGAGGACCTTAACAATAATAAAAACCTGTGTGAGGACCTTAACCGAAGGGAGATAAGAACTTACGGAGAACAAATTGATGCGTAGGAGGTAAAAGCTCTAACGGAAATGGCCTTCAATTACCTGAGATCAGTGTCAGAGAGGAATTGACTGTTAGGTGTTCAGAAAATAACTTTGAAATGTGAGAGATAGAGAAATGCCAGAGAACACGAGCTTGTCGCGAGAAAGGAGCTGGGAGAACAGAAGAAAACACGTAAGAATGCTGTGTGCTTTAATTGAGTGGGTTTGATTTTTTGTGTTCTGAGTGTGAATATTGTTTCCCTTCCTGATTTCCCCCAAAAAGTTTTGAATTTTGATCAATTTAAGCTTCTAATTGTTTTTTTTTTTGCAAATTGTGGCATATTAAGGGAGCTGGTAAGTTTTCAGATACAGAAACATTATTTGGCACCAAGTAAATGTTTTCAAATATTAAAGATATAATTTACTAAGAACCTGATTACATCTATGAAACTAGAGAATAGTAAATGTTTTTGTATATTCTTTAAAAATTATTATGTCGAAATTGGATTCTTCATAAGCGGTTGTCCAGACACTACTTGTAAATGCTTACTTTTGTTATAAATGCTTTTAATCAAACTTGTTTTGTGGCTGCCTGTAGGGAGATGAATCTCAAGGTTGTATAATGTATACATACTTCGATAATAAACGTACTTTGAAATTTGAGCACAGACTCCTTTATAGATGTATCAAAGAATATTTTAAATGAAAAATTAATAATATGGTGTAAAATATTGCCAATTACGCTGGTCGTGGAAGATTTTGTGTCTGGTCATGTAAACTAGTTTGAACTTTCATTGAAAAACTGCTGTACTTTTTAGATATAATTTGTACCTGGATTGATTATTGCGGCCAAACTTAAAATGAAGTTTGGAAACAGTTGAACAGTCGGAAGAATTATAAAGTTGGCTGATTGTAAGAGAAAGAGTTTAAAGTAATCTTTTGTTTAGTAGATTGTATAAAGGAAAATTGAATCTAACAATATATATTAATTCCTCTATTACCTTTATTGTAAAAGTACAAATAAACTTGCAAAACCTTATTTTAATTGTGTCAGATTAAAGCAAGACAGTACAGGTAGATGCTTTCACTTCTAATCTTCATATTCTATTTGCTTTTAATAGCAGGCCCACTTTGGAAATCCAACAATAGCACCACCGCCACTATCGTTGGATAACTTAAATGAGGCTGTCTCAGGCTTTGATACAGTTGAAGAGCTGATCAAGTACCTGGAACCAGAGCGATGGCAACTTGACTTGGAAGACTTATACAAACCAACCTGGCAGATGCTCGGAAAGGCTTTTGTGCATGGTAGAAAATCCAGAGGCATGTATTCTGTTTTGTTTTACTTTGCCATCCAATAGCATTTATATCTGTATGCCAACACTTTGCTGAGCCAAGAACTGTTTCAGAAGAATGAATTTATGGTTTTGTTATCCTTCTAAAGTTCGTGAGTTCCTTAAGTCAGTTTGGTGATTCTATAATTCTGTGTATACAACTAAGTCACAATAAGATTTCTAATATATTATGTAATGATTTATCCTGCCTGTAGTTTCCAGCAAAATAGACTTGATTAGTTGCTAAATGTGACCAATGACGACAAGTAATTCCGACTGGAGCTTGCCATACACTGGCATTTGTACATCAAATATGAGCTGCATAAACAATGGATAAAAAGACATTCATCACAAGTACTTAAATAATTACATTTCTGGGAAGTATTTCTATTGAATTCCTGTTACAAGTTTGATCCAAATAGTGATGCCAATGTATCAGGTGATTAGCAAAACACATTGCAGAGTAATACAGTATAGTCTTCAGTTAAAGTTATTATTTCTCAATGAAATTTGGAATATGTAGTAAAGTTTATAGCAAGGAAATAGTCCATTTGCCTTTCATGCCAGGCAAACAAAAATGATACACAAGGAAATAGGTAAGAATTGAGTACTGTATTTGCAATAAAAGTCTCTGAGTCCTCCTTATAAATGTCCATGTTCCTTTGGATAGCACAGCACAATGGTGATATTACCCCACTGGTAATCCCTTAGACAAGAATAATAATCAAAATAAAACTTGTTGCAATTTCTATACTGCCGCATTAAACTCGGCTCAAGAAAATTGGAAATAAAAAGGCTGCAGAAAAATGGCCACAAAGGAGCTGGACTGTCTCAGTAACTCAGTTGTTTCACTAATAGCCTTCAAGTCAGGAAATTATATAATCACCCAATTAAGGCCTAAATACAATCAATAAAAACAGTTAGCTTATTTACATTGCACTTGGGATGATGTTACAACATGCAAAAGCTGATAAAATTTCCTCTAGGGCGCAGTACATCACAGGACTCGTTTGTATTCATTAACAAAGTTCCAAGCAGATTTTCAGCTTTCCAGCTGCTAAAGGGAACAGACTGGCATCAATGGGCTGAAAATGAAGAATTTTTCAACTAGTTTGGCCATATATCAGACTGAGATAAAATCACTTGATAGTATAGTATGAAATGAGATTAAATTCAACTTTATAATGTGCATAAATTTAGTTTAAGGTTGCATTTTCCAACCTTTTTGTGGTGCTGTCCCTTGCTCCTTGCACAATTCAGAGCAACACACACAAAATGCTGGCAGAACTCAGCAGATCAGGCAGCACCTATGGAAGTGAATAAACAGTCAATGGTTTGGGCCAAGACCCTTCATCAGAACTGGAAAGGAAGTGGGTAGATGCTAGAATAAGAAGTTAGGGATGGGGGAAGGAGACCAAGCTAGAAGATGATAGGTGAAGCCAGGTTGGTGGGGAAGGGGGGTACAAAGTAAGAAACTGGGAGGTGGTAAGTGGTGAAGGTAATGGGCTGGAGTAGGAGGAATATGATATGTTGGTAAGACATAAGGAAATCACAGTTTCATGAAAGCTAAAGGAGGAGAAATTACAATTGGATATGGTATTCACTGTTGGTATTATAGTGTATACAAACATCAGTTTGTTTATATAATTTCAAATATTCATAATGTTCCACTATATTTACCACTGTTTAGTCAACTTGGTCTGTATCTTCAAAGTGGAGTCTAATATGTAAAGACTGCTACATTGCATGTTTAGAATGAATTTCAGTCATGAGATATCTGCTGCTGCATATTTTCAACTTTCACTTCAATAGTCCCTTAATAATTTACTATGTAATTAGGGATTCTTGTTCCACAAAATCATTCAGTACTAATAACTGTAACATGTAAATAGAAAAACTGAACTGTACTTTGGGTTGGATTTTGATACCTCCTGTCTAGTGGAAACTGTGGTGGTGTTTCAGAAATGTTAGGTAATGAATTAGTGCTTTCTGGCTATCAAAAGTAGCATCTGGGCCTGACAGGTAATCAGGAACACCACCAGATTAAGGAATTAAATTAAAATTTTTGGTGCTATGATGCAACTCTGAATGGAGTGCATGTTAAATAACTTGTACAGTTGTGCAAATTGCCCAGTTGAACCAGCAGTCCAGCTAGAAAAGTTACTACAGGTAAATCTATGTTTAACTTTCTGGGTGGATAAGAGCTGGAACAACGCTCTCCCCTGCTCAAAGGCATGATATTTCGACTCTTTTTTGTTGACGATCAGAGGTAGCAGGCTGTTCCCAGATATACTTCATTTCAGTATTATTGAGCAATTGTCAGAAAGGTCATTGATAGTTAACATCAGTCAAATAAAGTGTTGATGGTGTGCTTTAATGAAAATAGCGCTACGTTTTCAAAATAGAGTTTGTGTTTTCTATCATGCTTAGTAAAATGATTTAAAATTTTTATTTCATAGAGCAGCATTTCTATGTGCTGTGTGTTGTGACCGAACCTAGTCACTGGAGAGACGCTGAGGTTGGTCAGTATTAGAAGTCTTTATTCAGCAAAGCAAGCAGGCATCTTCTTGGAAGTAGAGACCTGTCTGACAATATTATATGAGATTTTATATGCTAAAGATTAAACGTAACAGCAGGACAATTCTATAGTTACAATGTATCCTTTGAATACATATAATTTTCAAACACCTAGATCAGGGGTCAGCAACCTTTACCACTGAAAGAGCCACTTGGACCCGTTTCCCACAGAAAAGAAAACACTGGGAGCCGCAAAACCCGTTTGACATTTAAAATGAAATAACACTGCATACAACGTTTTGTTTTGCCTTTATGCTATGTATAAACAAACTATAATGTGTTGCATTTATGAAATTGATGAACTCCTGCAGAGAAAACGAAATTACATTTCTGCATGCAACAAAAACATTTTGACCTCCGAAAAAAAGATGTTGGGTTGAAGGTTACTTTTAAGTAAAATACTCAACGTCTATTTGAGTCCTTCTTGTATTTATGAAAAACGCCAAACTTAAATTTGCCGCCAGCAGCAAACCAAAAATAACGTCAGCCAGCTGTCAACCTGAAAAATAAAAGGACTATTTCACTGAACAATGAAAACATGTGAATATACGTAAAATAATAGGCAATTAAAATATTTATCATCCTTGTTCAGGTTGACTCACACCTGACAATGCAGTCGTATTCAGTAGGGAAGGATCGATGCTTAAGGGAGTGACCGGGAAGGATAATGTGTTTTTTTCCTGTCTGAACTCACAGAAGCGTTTCCCAAACGATGTTTGCATTGCGATGATTGCAGAATGTAAATACTCCGAAATTATCATGTCGTGACCTTGTTTGAACTCTCTCAAATTGGGGAAGTGAGACAAAGTGCCTTTCTGTAAATCTCTGGCAAGCACTGTCAACTTGCGCTCGAATGCCAAAACATCCTCCAACATGTGCAGGGCTGTGCGTCCTTTCCCCTGAAGAGCTGTGTTCAGCGTGTTCAGGTGCGCTGTCATGTCTACCATGAAGTGTAGCTTTTCCAGCCACTCTGGCTGTTCCAGCTCAGGAAAGGTGAGCCCTTTGCTGCCCAGGAAAGTTTTCACTTCTTCCAGACACGCGACAAAGCGTTTCAGCACCTTCCGTCTGGACAGCCACCGGACTTTGTTGTGCAGCAGGAGATCAGAATATGCGCTTTCCATCTCGTCCAGTAACAAACGGAATTGACGGTGATTTAAACTTTTTGCCATTATTTTATTGACAATCTGAATGACAACATCCATTACTTCTGTGCATTCCGGAGGAAATGTTTGAGCGCACAGTGCCTCTTGGTGCAAGATGCAGTGAAAAGTCAGCAGCTTTCTGTCCAGCGACTTCTGCAGTAAAGCCACAAATCCCTTGTGCGTTCCCGTCATATTCGGAGCCCCATCAGTAGCTACTGACACCAGATGGGTGGTCTTTATTCCTTTGGCTCTTAAACAATTCAAGACAGCCTCACAGATGTCCTCCCCCCGTGTTTGGTCTTTTAGAGGTATCAACTCAATCAGTTCTTCCTGTGGCCCGGCAGAGTTTACATACCGGCAGAACAACGCTATTTGTTCAATATCACCTTTGTCTTTAGACTCGTCACAGGCAATCGAGTAGGCCACAGCTGAATTGATGTCTTTAATTTGCTGTCTTGTGATGTCTTCTGCCATTTTTATGGTTCTGTCTTTGACAGTCTTTGCAGAGAGGGGCATATCCCTGATTTTCTGCACAATTTCACTCTTGTTTTTAAAGTCCGTGAATAGATGTTCTGAAATCTTAATGAAAGATTCTTTTATATATTCACCATCTGTAAACTGCTTCCCGTGCCTGACTATTTCCTGAGCGGCAATATAACTGGCGTATGACGTTGATTTTCCAGACTTCATCCATTTCTGGAAATGATTTTTGCTCAGATCAACCTTCCGCATCAGTTCCGAAACGGCTTTTTTTTCTCTCATCTCCATCCGGATATTTTTGAGCAAAGGCTGCGTGTTTACTCTGGAAATGCCTTGCGACATTTGACTTTTTGTTGTTTGCTAGTTTCTCATTGCATATTAAGCATACCGGTAAACCAGTCTCGTCAACAGTGAAAGCAAATGAATCTGTCCACGTATCATTAAACGTTCTGTTTTCTTCAGTCACTTTTCTTTTTTTAGAATTCTCCATAGTTGGCTTACCTTGGATCGAAAAATTAAAGAAATCACGCACTGGCGGGTGTCAGGTATTGGCAGTGGTGACGTATATTAATAGCGATAAAAACACGTTGTAGCGGTGTGCTCACGCAGTCAGTAAACTGCAGTCGAATAACTTTATTCGAACTAAACAGCCTTGCTTTTAAGCCTCCCTCAACCCAGCCCCCATGGACGCAGATGCTGCAAAAGACGCGTACTCACAAACCCCCGTAGGCTATCTCCCTTAGCCGGAATGCTGGCTAATTGTGAGGAAATGTGTCGCCACACTTAGATTGTACAAGATCACCATAATCTTCAAATTTAGAATTACATTTCAAAAGCTAACAAACTAACATAAAATACATTTTAATTAAATACTGACCAATTATTTCCCAAAGCCACAGGGAGCCGCAGCACAGAGGTGAAAGAGCCACAAATGGCTCGGGAGCCGCAGGTTGCCGACCCCCGACCTAGATCTTCACATTCACACTCCAGACATCCAAAATGAAGGTTAATCCCACTGGCTCTGGGCTGCATTCATGCATATGTAGACACCTGAGGTCAAATGGGGTGTTTATTTGTTTACAATCAATGCCAGTCTGCGGCTCTGTGAATGCACCATTGTTCTAGGTGCATTTTAAACTCATTCTACAATCTACGTTCAGGTCTGAAGATTGGTTGCTATTTGCTGTATGCCATAACTCCAGAATATGCCCTAACACAATTGCAATGGAACTTTGTATCCTGCTGTTCCAAGTTTTTATTCCAATTCTTTTCCAGGGTGTGACTTTCACTGCTGTTTGCCCTGTGATTGCTGCAGATAATGAACATGCATCTCCAAATATTAAAACTTAAAGATGAGATTTCATTTTTTAAAAAATGATTGAATGAAGTGCAGTGGAACAAGGCAAAAATGTGCACTCATAATCCCAAAGGATCGAAGTCTAAAGAATGGCATCACACACAAGGCTGCTCAGCAAGGTACTTAATGAAAACAGTATTAATAGTTGACTTGATAATTCAGAGGACAGACAGGGATCCCTGCAGTTATTGAAATGAGTCTCACATGGGAGAAAGGACACAGTTTTTCATACTGGAATCAAATTTAAATGATTGAGATTCTGCAACTGCAGTGTTTCAGAAGCCAGAGCAAATATTGAAGATCAGAGGCTCAATCTCTGTTTTATTCCTGATTCTTTTTTGCTAGTCCACATGGAAGCAAGAAGATAAGGCATGTTAGCTTGTGATCACAGAATAAGGCTGATGGGAGGATTTCAGATTCCTGCAATATTGGCTTGTCTCTCTTGGCCTTGGGTAAAGGTATAATATTTCTGATTTCCAATCATCCTCGAGCACTTGGCCCATGCCAGCAAAGGGAGTAATCATCTTTATAGTGATTCCTATAGGATCATGAAGAATCCAGTGGAGAGATTCTCATATGTGGAGAAGTTGGATATCTTGTCCACATAGTATCCTCCACAGCCTTGCCATCAGATTCACTTTTCACCTGGAGTCCTCCAAATGGAGAAGATTAAGATGGAAGACGATGGGAACGATGAGGCAAATGAGCCAGAACTAAAAGCAGAGGTAATGGGAATCAGCAGATGGCTTGAAGGGTTACCCTTTTTGCACTTGTTGTCAGGGAAAAATTAAACACCTGGGAGATTTTTTCAGAATCTACTCCATGGGGTCTATGCCCCAGCCTACCATCACTCAGTTTTGGTTTTGGTATTAATTTTCCAGCATCCTAAGCACATGGTTATTGTACAACTCATACAGTACAGTACAATCTCAACAGGTTACTTCCAAAAGCCATAAACGTTGACCACAGTCAAAACTGCAACAAAGCTGACTTAGGACAGGCAAGCATCTTTCTCCTAGAGACTGGTGTATACATAGCTGCAACAAGGTTATGTGAAGGAACCCCTCTTCATGTTGAAAACTGGTCTCTATGTTAGTTAGCCACTTATTCCTGATGTTCTGAGTTAGTGTGACCTTCATCAGAAGCAAACATGCTCGTAAGGAACTTTACACAACCAGATGAATGATTCAATTCGAGCAAGTATTTTAATGAGGGAGATTTACGGGAAGGTGCTCTGATTTCTTTCCAACCTGATAGTGGACTTCTAATTAAGGTTATTACTGTCAAAACAAAAATATCTTTAGGTCTATGACTCGTTCATAGCTCAATCACAACTGAAATGTAAGGAAGTTTGTGGTCATGCACTTGGTTGAAGAAATAAAAGGGTAGACTATTTTCTAAATGGAGAGAGAATTCAAAACTCTGAGGCACAAAGGGACTTGGGAGTGTTTGTGTATGACTCCCTATTGGTCATACACATTAGGGAGTGAGGAAGGCAAATGTGATGTTAGCATTCATTTCAAAAAGACTAGAATATAAAAGTAAGGATGTAATGTTGAGGCTTTATAAAGCACTTGGAGTCTTGAGAGCAGTTTTGGGCCCCTTATCTTAAAAAGGATGTGCTGAAAGTGGAGAGGGCTCAAAGGAGGCTCACCAAAGTGATTCCAGGATTGAATGGCTTTTCATATGAAGAACGTTTGATGGCTCTGGGCCTGTCTTCACTAGAGTTCTGAAGATAAGGGGTGACCTAATTGAAATCTATCAAATAGTGAAAGGCCTTGATAGAGTGGAAGTGGAGAGGATGTTTCCTATGGTGGGAGAATCTAGGATCAGAGGACACAACCTCAAAATAAAGGGGCATCTTTTTAGAACTGAAATGAGGAGGAATTTTTTTAGCCAGAGAGTAGTGAATCTGTGGAATTCATTGCCATAGGTGGCTGTGGAGGACCAGTCTTAACGAATATTTAAGGCAGAAATTGATAGATTCTTGATTGGTTAGAGCAGGGGTGGGCAAACTTTTTGGCTTGTGGGCCACAAAGGGTTCTAAAATTTGACAAGGGGGCCGGAACAGGAGCAGATGGACGGAGTGTTTTGGTAATACACCTCATAAGAGAAAATAAAATATCATGGGATATGTAGAAAACATGTGCTTTAATTTCAATTGAAAATGAACAAATGCATTACAACAAAATATCTGTCTTTGAAGTCCCATGGTATTTAGCTATTTATTGAAATGACTTTTAAAACACTGAAAATTAAATGAATAAAATACAGCTTTTTTTAATAGTAACAGTTATTATTTTAAAGCACTGAAAATTCTGTTATCCTTCAAGATATTATCATCATCACTCTCCTCCTGACTGTCTTTACTTCAAAAACGGTAGGAGATGCAGGTCTACTTGTCCTGCTCCTTCTTATTCAATTGTTCCCTGTGCCAAAACTCAACAATGTCCAGCACAAAGACAGAACACTGACAGCGCGCCAGTATGCGGAGCGCATTATTTGATCTGGAGCACATTTTTTATTTTGAGAACGTACGTGCACCTGCGCACTACTCATGTCCATCACCTAACAGAAATGACATGTAACATGTAAGGCTTATTGAAAAAAATATTTTCAAATGCATTTTTTACATAACACAACGAAGAAACTTATTTTTAATTTCAGTGGGAACAGTGTTGTTGGTCTCCCTTTTTAGCCAGCGCATCAAAGTCTGGATTTAGTTTCGTTGTGGCGATTCTCAGGATGGATCTGAGGTGTGGTCAGTTAACTTGGATCTGTGGCTGGTTTTGTTGATGTTCATGACGCTGAACGCCTGTTCACACAAATAGGTCGAGCCGAAGAAAGAGTAAAGCGCAAATGTGGAGTAATACGCTGCACCTCAACAAAGGTCAATGTATATAGAGTGCGTCATCTATTGGGAAAACGCCAGAATTGCGGGGAAAAAATGTTAACAAGGTTTATTAATATAATTTCATCAAGTTCTGCGGGCCGGATTAAAAAGCTTAACGGGCCGCATATGGCCCGCGGGCCGTAGTTTGCCCATGCCTGGCTTAGAGCATGAAGGGATAAGGGGAGAAGGCAAGAGACTGAGGCTGAGAGGGAAAATGGATCAGCATTGACTCAATGGGCCAAATGGCTTAATTTGCTCCTATATCTTAAAGTCTTATGCTGTTGTAGTTGCTATGCTGTACTGACAATTGTTAGTCTGATTTTAGAGATACAGCATCTGGCAAAACAGTGCATTAGAGAGTGCCTACAGGTTGTAACCTTCATAAATGCAAAGAACAGCAAGAATGAAAACAACAGCACTATGCACAGCCTCTGCCATCAAGGGCAGGGCAGGGTATCAAGCTTAACACTGTAACTTCACATGAAAATGTTGAAGATAAAACAGCAGGAAAGGTCTTGAAACTTTGCAAACTGCAGTTGCAAGTTTATTCGACATGGATAGAAAAGGTAAATGGGACTAGTTTACTCGGGCACTTTGTTCAGTATGGTCTGAAGGGCCTGTTTCAATAATGACCATAATAAAAAATTAACCTTTAATGGTAAGAAAATTTGCCATATGTGTGTTCAGCACAACTTGCAAAACAATTCATCTCTGCAGAACTGACCAACACATCTTCTTCACTAGTACTCTGTTCAATTACGTATTACACCTACCAATAGCAAAGACACAAAGTTAGAACTGAGGACCAATTTCCTAGGGTGGCTGGCTGTGAAATTTTTATGAGGAATAAGTGGTGGGAGGAGGAAAATGATATCCAAGGAAGGGATTGCATAAGAAATAGAGGCCAGAATAGGCCATCAGCCCATTCAAGCCTGCTCCGCCATTCAGATATCTGGCTGTGGACACATCGCTATGCAAATATCTAGTTTATTGTGTCTTAAGTATATTTAATGAAGTAGGCCCGACTTCTTCCCAGGGCAGAGTGTTCCCCAGGTTTACCACTCTCTGGTAAAAGCAGCTTCTCCCAATCTCCATGCTAAATGTATTTAGCCCCTGAATCCTGAGGCTGAAGCTCTGGATTGCTAGTGCATCTCTCAGGGAATGGGTAGACAAAGCTTACCAACCTACACTGATATGGCAGTAGGCTGCACTCTGATGGACAACCATTGGTTGCTCGTGCTTTGCTGAAGAACGGTAATGCAAAAATCCATTTGTGTCTGCTCCTGGGTGAACGTTGACATGGCACTGAATGGAGTTGCCTAACCCTCCATTAAAGCATGAGGACTTTGGATGTTTTTCACCTCTGTCTTAATGGAAGGAGAAGTCTATTCTATTGACATTATAGAGAGGCTGAAACACCTTCAAGTATGTAATCAATCATATACAAACTTAAGAACTAAGATCAGAAGCATTTAATAGGGAAAAAGATAATGGAGGACCCTCAGATTTGAACAATTTATGAGCATGTTTATACATGTAATGCACATACACATACTCCATCCTACTTTTCCAGTCCTTGGTCCTAGCTCACAGGTATTGGGGAGAAGAGAATTATGAAAGGGAAGGATTTCATACAGAAGACCTTTCACTTGGCTTCTATATAAAAGAGGAAGCTTTCAGTGGTACATGTTATTTGAGAGCATGCCAGTGTGTTATACATTTTTCTGCCTAGAAATTCATCACAGTCAGTTGCAATGAATTCATCATAAAGTATCAGCAATGCATTCTATTCTGCTTCCAAAATTCAGTTCCACTGAAATCAGTTGAACATGTTGCCTACTTTATACAGTAGTGTGTTTAGTGAAGGCCCTTAAGGTTGTTACAGCTGGAGGGTGGTAATGGCAACAAGCAAGTAAACCTATTAAACACTCCCAATGGTGTGCACCTCAAATAGCCTCTAACAAGCAAGCCCAGCTCCTGGCCTTCAAGTGTGGCTTAGCTACTAAGCCGAGTGGAACTGTGTCTACTGACAGGAGAAGGGGCAAAGGCGGGTTACTGTTGCCTTAAACCAGTCGCTTTGGGCAGATGGGGATCATCAGCCATGGTTGACAGCTCATCGAGAGGAAGAAAATCTCCAATCTCAAACCTCTGCTGCCTTGTGGCAATACCCACTCATGGGGAAGGCTTCGGGAGTGAACCCTGAGGGAAAAATCCAGAACTGGAGTACCTAAGGCAGTGCTATGTCGTGCATAACACTGACTGGCAACCCCTGTGATGCTGTTGGTATCAAACTGTATCAGTCTCTACCATTCCTTACAGTTCATCAGATGCGTGGAGATGGGAGCCTGCTACATGGGCAACAGATTGCTCTCCATTTCGTACTGCCCAGGCTTAACATAGAAACATAGAAAACATACAGCACAATACAGGCCCTTTGACCCACAAAGCTGTGCCGGACATGTCCCTACCTTTCATATCTAGACAGCTCGGATGCAACGAAAATCCATGGTTGACCCAGACCGATGGAAGTCTCATTCAGTGAAGTTCCAGACAAACACTTCTCAGTCACTTTAATCACATGTCCAGTATATATGAATATTTCGACCAGAATCTACCGTTGCTCATCTGAACCATTTTTATTAGTGGTATTATGCTTTCTGCCCCTTTGAGATATTCTCTTCATTTCACTTATTCGTAATCCATGTTGCCCCATTCATAATAAGGCACCCACCACCCCAAGGCTTTAATATCTCATCCAAAAGGCAGTGGCCAGAAAAATGTGAAAATTTAGCTGATTATCTGTAGATTTTATTTATTAATTGATTTATAGAGTACTTGCTTATCTATAACATTATTTAACGCTTGCAAGGTAGTTTGTGATTTGTTAAAGGCACAAGGGGACTTTGCATTGATTTCTAATTGTGTCCAGACTTTCGTTCTTCAAAAGGCATTCCCTTGAAATGTAGCTCATGAGGAGGAAAAAAAGCACTAAGGGTTGGCTTAGCTTTAAGCTGCAAGAGGAGGACATGAAGAAAGACTATCACATATGGACAGATAGGAGTAAGGTCTTCCAGGAGAAGTTTTGCTACATCTACTTTTGTGGAGAGAATGCCTGAAGTCCTTGTCACGAAATATGCCAGGTCCACCACAATGACCTCAGTGATATGGGAAGCTTACTTTGAGAGTGGGTGTAAAAGTAATAGTTGCCAATAACTGTTCGCTCCTAGGTTGATGTTAGAGTTAGCTTCATTGTATCCCAGCTCCCTCCAGGGTACCCCCCCCCATTCCAAGTGAGGCAAAAGGATCCCTTTTTCCCTTTCAAGAAGCAGCATATGGAGTGAATTGGTTGCTTTGGCAGTGTACCAAGCTTCTTATTGATGAAAGGTGTTTGTTGATTGCACATTGCTTGAGAGTACTTCGTGTTTGCCACCAAAAGCTAATCCTCTTTTTTAATATTTAGCTGAGATATGATCATACTTGGTATATCCGTTTGGTCGATGCATGACACTTGGGCAGGAATCATGGTGTGTCATCGAAACGGGAAACCCAGCCTTCTCTTGCAGTTAAGTTAACAATAGCCACTGGGTGAAAAGAACCTTCCTCATGAATGCAAATCTCAGGCTCCAGTGTGCAAAACATGCACGTGCAGACATTATTGATAGCCAAGGTGTTTTCTCATTCCATTGGACTATTCTGAAGGAGTCCTCATTCTGCAACTTTCACTGTGGTCTTTTCGACGAACGCTCCCAAATCATAGTTCCAAAGTACAGAGGAAAATGTGAAATATTTAATGAAACAATCCACAATGTGCTGTGAGTTGTTCAAATGAGAAACAATGGAGATGTGAAAGTAATGGGAATACGAATGAGATTGAAGGAAGCCAAGGAAACGCACATAAAGAGAGTTGGAAGGAAATTAGGAATTCAAAGTAAGTTTTGGAGCTTTCGCTGAGATTATGTTTCAGGGTGTGTTTGCCACATTGAGAGAAGCAAGGTGCTGTGGAGGGCATTTGGAGAGGATGCAAGGGATGTAGGTGGTCACCAAGGAATGAGGTTTTAAGGAAGAAAAGCTTAATTGTAAAGAATTTTCAGTGTTTGATTCCCAATGGAGCCCCAAGTAAGGATGAGCCATTTAGGCCATGCAGAAGTACACTGTGGGTCATATGTTATGTCCTTCTCCAGCATTTGAATTATGGACCATTGTAAACAACATATGCAAACTGAAAGAATTATGTGATACCACATCACCATTTAGACCAAACGTTACCAGTTTATTCAGTGGACTGTGTATGCCTTAAATGCCTAGAGAACCCTATTGCAATTTACAATCATTGGCCATTGGTCATGAATGCACCAATGATATGATTATTCTATTTGATCTGTTATGAGTCCATTTTTTTTACTGAGAGCGTCATTTTAAGCACCTGCACAAGGCGGGTGGATGACATCATTATAACAAAATGCGGACAGCTTTCTGGGACATTCAGCAGAGAAGGAACAGCAGACTGCGAGCTACCAGCAGGACAGCGAGCTGGGTGGAGATAGTTGAAGAGTTTGCTACAGCAGCAGACGAGTCTAATCCTTCTCCATGTTCAGAGAATTGTGATAATTAGTGGCACACAGTGGATATTGGATACGTGACTGTCACTTTACATTAACCATACTCGGATTTCTGGAGTATTCCTGTGGAGACTACTTTATGTTAACCCGTATATGGATTCGGGTGTGTTAGGTGGCGACCACTTGTGTTAAGGAATATTCTGTGACTGTCGCCTTGTAATATCCCTAGGTGGATTTTGGAACACTACTTAACGTCTGGAATCTGCTGTGACTACTACCTGGTTTTCCCAGCATGGATCCTCTGGAATTTTCCATGATCACCACCTTGTGTCATCTTAGTGTGGATTTACTAGTTTCTCTCCCTCACCTGCTTCTGTGGATTTCTGAAATCATCTGGATTGCCATTTCTGGGTCTGTGTTTGAGTAAGATTTGAGAAGAACTGTTCCCAACCCTGACACAGTTTGTGAGCTACAAAATGCATTAGCACTGTTAATTTTTGTTTAGAGGAGTCATTTGTTTAATTATCTGTAATTTTTGGGTAGATACTGAAAATATAGTTGTTTAACATTAAAACTGAGTCTGTGGTTCATTGTTGCTGGCACATAACAGATTGTGTGATGCATCATGAGGTGATAGAACTTTTGGCCTAATTCTTCTAAAATTCAACAATGCAGATCAGCAGGATCAGAAGGGATTGTGAAAATTCCATTTGTTCAGTCATGTGATGTGGATATCACTGGTATTCACCAATCAACACTTTATTCTCCATCCTTAATTGCCCCTTCACTGAAGAAGCAACTGCTTTGGTGGTTCTGGAGTCATAAATAGAACAAATATCAAAGCCTTTAATGGATACTTGCATACCAAAGGTGGAAGGTGGCAAATGCTGGAGGAACTCAGCAAATCAGGCAACATCTATGGAGGGAGACCAACAGTCAACATTTCGGGCCAAGACCCTTCATCAGTTTGACTGGCCATCTCCCTCCACGGATGCTGCCTGACTTACCGAGTTCCTCCAGTATTTTGTGTGTGTTATTCAATATTAACAGAATATTCAGAATCTTTGTGTCTCAGGGAACAAATAGAAACATGGTGAATGAGCAGCCAAAGATTAGAAAACTAGGATTTTCAATTTGACAATGATTCGCTATCCAGGATAACTCCCTGCAGAAGCTCTTTGCTCTGCTGATATCATTGGACACAATTTTGCATTAATATTGTTAAGAGTATTGCTGTTTACTGAGAGATTGTGTTGCAGAGTGCAACATTCCAGTAGGTTTGTGCTTTGATTCAATAAAATATGTCTGAAAGATCAAAGATATATTTAGGTTTCGTCTTGACTGAAAGCTTCCATCTGGGTCTTCTATGTACCGTATCTCCCCTATGTGTGCTGAATGGTATAAGGGCTTTCACAGTACAATAGTTCAGTGGCGCGAGTCCATTCAAGTAGGGCCTACGGATACATCTGACCACTTATCCTGCAGCATGTCTTCACAAAACTTGTGAGGCCTGCTTATTTGTAACTTATTTGTGACATAGGAGGAGTTCAAGTGACATATCAAGTCCAGCTCTGGAATCTCACCTCAGGTAGATTGCTTTTAAGTAACATTGCAATGGCTCCTCAACACAGTCTATCCTCGTTGCAATACTTACCACTGCATGAACCAAAACAGACACTGAATCAATGCTAGCTTTAAGTGCTTCTCATGGAACAAAACATTTGTGGTGTTATCTGTTTGTCTACTTTAATATTGTCAAATTAGAAGTCTTTTCTGATATTCTTTATGAGGTTAGTTACATGTATGGCTCAGCACTGACATTTTTCCATTGGGATATACTACACAGATCCTGCTGCTACTACTTCTTGACTGATAAGTGTGAAAGCATGCCAGAGGCTGGAATTTTCCTGTCAAACAATCTGAAACTCGACTATTTAAACAATGTTATATCATCCAGATTCATCATTACTTTATCTAACCCAACATTAACTCCTGGCTCAGATCTCAATTGGAACAAATGTGAATGGTACCAGAGGAATACGCAATGTGCTCCTTCAAATTTTTCATTTTCAGAGATAATTAATAGTTATTTTGCAGAAAAGACAGCCACCCAGCAGTATGTTTTAGTTTCCACATAGCTTTCCTGAATTATGACATCATGCATCTGTCATTCAGCTTACCGCAAAATTTGCACAAGCAGCAACCACATACACTAATCATTTACAGCATATTTTCCCAAACTGAAAACAAATCAGATGTTTTTGTTTCATCTATTGATTTAATTGTCATGCAATCAAATGTTCACAAGTTTGTTGTACCCATGTCTAGACGTGCTCCTGAAGAATATCCACTTTGGTATGATTCCAAGGCTATTCAGTCTTCATGGAACTGCATCTAAACACGTGGCTCTCTACTGCTCTGTTTCATTTAGAGAATCCAATTTTAAAGCAACACTGCTGATCAAGACAGCTGTGACCAGTAAAAACAGCAGCTGATTCACTAATTCCAGGAACCATTATTCTTTCATCTCAAGCACTGGTCTGAATTCCACACTTTGCAAAGCCCTGCTGGGAGAAGTATGTGATCTGCTTGAGCTGGTTGGAATGGACCTATTCCCTGAATGTCCCTGGAAAACAGGAAATATTTTGCCCCTGAAAAATGTCCTAATAACACAGTGTTGTCAGTCACAGGCCAAGGGATGTTACTGCGGTTCAGTACCCATTGAAGATTTTATTGTATGCATATTTAATAGCAAAATAAATTAAAATGTACTTACACTGTTAGGGTTCCTTATGTTTCATATCATTGTGACAATATATAAATATTTATTGTGAACTTTGGAAGGTAGAACAAAGGTTAATTGGTAGTTCTGATTAATAAAGTCAGCAAGATATCAGAATTTTTTTTACTATGTCGATAAGTTAACAAAAGAGACTCTGGGATGATGTGGAATTAAGTGTATGTTTTATTAAACATCACAATTTTATCATTGTATTGTAATTCCATTACATGGGTAAACTGTGATTTTATGTGTTTTCCAATTGTTTATGTGTTGACTCATGGGTTAAAACTCCTACTGTCTTTGATTCTCTGCCATTGCCACATCTTCTTTGATCCAAGGAAAACTTGTAAAGTTTATTTTTCTATTGCTAATTTAATTTTCAAAATGTCAACCACAAAGCTGCTGGGAAGTGGTTTTGAATGCAGTCCAAGTCAGGCTCTTGTTTCACCAAGGCTTCTTTCATGTCATTGATTAGCATTTAATTGGTGGTTCTCCTGCAATGCTCTGCCTGCAAAGAGAGGCTCATTAACTCTTTTCCTATGCTCCCCCATCAACAAAGTTTCTCTCCATCAGAGATAATAGAATAAACTCATTAGAAGATCATGACCAGATCCACCACAAGTGAATAGCTCTAAATGATGGCTAGTCATAGTCTCCATTCCTTTAAAACCTTAGAATGTGCTTCTGGATCCTGATGGTGGCAGTTCACTGGAATTCTGCTGAATATTCCCAATGCAAGCATGGAAAGTACTAAACAGAAGATCCAATTGGAACTCAGAAATCAAGTTGCCAATGTGTTCTCAAAGTGCTTTCCTGATTATTGCTGACAATCTCGGAGGTCAATCACACAAAAAAATCAACAATGTTCTTGTTAAATTTTAAAGCTGCCAAACTGATTGGGCTGCTGATACGCTTTGTTTTGTGTCCTTTTGGTGGAGTTGCAAGGAGAGTGCAGTAAGCATAGGGGCAAGCAATAAACTATGATGGATTTCTGTGCAACACATGCATTTAGAAAAGAAACCCTTTAAAACCAGCAACCAGGGGTGAAAAGGTCAAACTAACATTCATGTTCTGATTGAGGAGAGGATTGGAAGCTGGAATGTTTCTATGCATTCAGGAGAAGAAATTACATCAAAACCTCTGACCTTTTCTTGAATTAGAATCAGATTTAATATCACTAGCATATGTATGAAATTTGTTGACTTTGTGGCAGCAATACAATGCAATACATAATGATAGAGAAAAAATTAAATATATATATATAAATAAGTAGTGCAAAAATATAAATTAAGAAGTAGTGATGTCATGTTCATGGGTTCAGTGTTCATTCAGAAATCAGATGGCAGAGGAAAAGAAGCAGTTTCAGAATCTTTGAGTGTGTGCCTTCAGGCTCCTGTACCTCCTTTCTGATGGTAACCATGAGATGAGAGCACGTCCTGGAAGATGGAGGTCCTTAATGACAAATGTCACCTTTTTGAGGCATCAATCCTTGAAGATGTCTACGGAGGCTAGTGCCCAAGATGGAGCCGTCTAAGTTTACAACTCTCTGCGGCTTATTTCGATCCTGTGTAGTAGCAAACCACTCCCACCCTCCCCCCCCTCCCCATACCAGACAGTGATGCAGCCAGTTAGAATGCTCACCATGGTACAACTGTAGAAAGTTGAGTGGTGACATGGAGATATATCAAATCTTCTCAAACTCCCAATGAAATATAGCAGCTACCTTGCCTTCTTTGTAGTTGCATCAATATGTTGACCATCTACAATCAACGCCTTGATATTCCGATATAAGATCATTGACCCTATAGTGTTAGTTTTGCTGTTTTGTCATGAATACTATCTGAACTGCAGAGTATTTTGCTGCATTTACTATGGCACTGCATGACTAATCTCATTATACAACTTTGAAATGTACAGTACTTGCCTGATGGGCAGGGATCACACCAAGCCATGGAGTTTACAGGAAAGGACAGAGAGGAAGGGACAACCTCCCTCAAGAATGAGATGTAAACAGGTAGTTGAATGTTTTATTGCCCAGTCATCCAGTTGCCTAATGCTTTTACACTATTATGCAATTAAAATTAATTGTTTTTAAAGTGAAAGGCAATAATCAAGATCAAAGATCAAAGTACATTTATTATCAAAGCATATACCCCTTGAGATCCGTTTGCTTACAGGCAGCCATAATCACCATTTGTGGGTTGTTTCTCGTCCTTTGGAAATGAAACCAGACACTGAGGGAATGTGAGTTACCCTTGTGACCCCCCCCCCCATGTGAATTTCTCTGCACATAGATGGCATCATCCCCAATGCGTCACTTCGTTGGGAAAATTGTAAAGGAGCTTGGGCTAGTCTTCCATTTGGGCGACCATTCAGGATGATTTGGTCCCACGCAATTACTTGAGTTCCAAGGTAGATGATGTGATCAATGCAGGAACTCAGACTCTACCACTAGGAGGAGGGGTGCCGAAAGAGGTGTGGAGCTTGTGAAGTGGTACCTCCTCCTGCTGCTTTCTACCATGGAGTTCCTGCTGCTTTCTATCATGGAGGAGTTCCTGCTGCTTTCTACCATGGAGGAGTTCCTGCTGCTTTCTATCATGGAGGAGTTCCTGCTGCTTTCTATCATGGAGGAGTTCCTGCTGCTTTCTACCATGGAGGAGTTCCTGCTACTTTCTACCATGGAGGAGTTCCTGCTACTTTCTACCATGGAGGAGTTCCTGCTGCTTTCTATCATGGAGGAGTTCCTGCTGCTTTCTATCATGCAGGAGTTCCTGCTGCTTTCTACCATGGAGGAATTCCTGCTGCTTTCTACCATGGAGGAGTTCCTGCTACTTTCTACCATGGAGGAGTTCCTGCTGCTTTCTATCATGGAGGAGTTCCTGCTGCTTTCTATCATGGAGGAGTTCCTGCTACTTTCTACCATGGAGGAGTTCCTGCTGCTTTCTATCATGGAGGAGTTCCTGCTGCTTTCTATCATGGAGGAGTTCCTGCTGCTTTCTATCATGGAGGAGTTCCTGCTGCTTTCTACCATGGAGGAGTTCCTGCTGCTTTCTACCATGGAGGAGTTCCTGCTGCTTTCTATCATGGAGGAGTTCCTGCTGCTTTCTACCATGGAGGAATTCCTGCTGCTTTCTATCATGGAGGAGTTCCTGCTGCTTTCTATCATGGAGGAGTTCCTGCTGCTTTCTATCATGGAGGAGTTCCTGCTGCTTTCTACCATGGAGGAGTTCCTGCTGCTTTCTATCATGGAGGAGTTCCTGCTGCTTTCTATCATGGAGGAGTTCCTGCTGCTTTCTATCATGGAGGAGTTCCTGCTGCTTTCTATCATGGAGGAGTTCCTGCTGCTTTCTATCATGGAGGAGTTCCTGCTGCTTTCTACCATGGAGGAGTTCCTGCTGCTTTCTATCATGGAGGAGTTCCTGCTGCTTTCTATCATGGAGGAGTTCCTGCTGCTTTCTATCATGGAGGAGTTCCTGTTGCTTTCTACCATGGAGGAGTTCCTGCTGCTTTCTATCATGGAGGAGTTCCTGCTGCTTTCTATCATGGAGGAGTTCCTGCTACTTTCTACCATGGAGGAGTTCCTGCTGCTTTCTACCATGGAGGAGTTCCTGCTGCTTTCTATCATGGAGGAGTTCCTGCTGCTTTCTATCATGGAGGAGTTCCTGCTGCTTTCTATCATGGAGGAGTTCCTGCTGCTTTCTACCATGGAGGAGTTCCTGCTGCTTTCTATCATGGAGGAGTTCCTGCTGCTTTCTATCATGGAGGAGTTCCTGCTGCTTTCTATCATGGAGGAGTTCCTGCTGCTTTCTACCATGGAGGAGTTCCTGCTGCTTTCTACCATGGAGGAGTTCCTGCTGCTTTCTATCATGGAGGAGTTCCTGCTGCTTTCTACCATGGAGGAGTTCCTGCTGCTTTCTATCATGGAGGAGTTCCTGCTGCTTTCTATCATGGAGGAGTTCCTGCTGCTTTCTACCATGGAGGAGTTCCTGCTGCTTTCTACCATGGAGGAGTTCCTGCTGCTTTCTATCATGGAGGAGTTCCTGCTGCTTTCTACCATGGAGGAGTTCCTGCTGCTTTCTATCATGGAGGAGTTCCTGCTGCTTTCTACCATGGAGGAGTTCCTGCTGCTTTCTACCATGGAGGAGTTCCTGCTGCTTTCTACCATGGAGGAGTTCCTGCTGCTTTCTTGAATAGATTTAGGATTGCGATGAAGAGAAACTGCTTTTTCCAGAGAGAGTGAATCTGTGGAACTGTCTGCCCAGGGAAACAGTAGAGGTAAACTCATTCAGAATATTTAAGAAACAGTTGGATGGGTTTTTGCATAGTAGTGAGATTAAGGGTTACGGGAGAAAGGCAGAACTGAGTCCACAGCTGGATCAGCCATGATCTTATTGAATGATGAAGCAAGCTCGACGGGCCAGATGATCAACTCCTGCTCCTATTTCTTATTCTCACATGTAAACAGATTTTCTGCTGACTTTGGGAGATTTAATGAGGCAACTTTACAGGATGCTTAATATATTCTAAATGCCATACAGTACAATGTGCTTACCTGCTGAAATATTCAGTCCATGGGTAACACTACTGGCAGTACTAAGACCAGATGTGTCTCTATGGCCATGCATGGCATTCAGTGGTATGAGCAGTGTATGGCAAAGGCATGCCCAACTGCAAAGAAACGACCACCAAAAATTCCTACATGGACCTCTGATAAATAATATAGTCACTGACTCCTGTTTCCAAAAGAGGTAATGAAATGCCACAGGAAGCTATTTGATCACACTCTTGTGTGGACTGTGCTCTCTGAAAATCGTGGTCACTTTGACAACTACCAGCTGTAGCAAACCTCTGTCATTCTCCACAAATTCCTGCTAATCGTTGCATCGGAGAGGTTACCCTTTGCTTCCTTTCTACCTGACCAAACTATTAATATGTTATTGTAGTCCAAAACTTTCTTCCTCAGTTAATCACACAGCCAATTTTGTCTCACCTGCAAACTTCAATATTATGGACCATACAGCCAAAAATCTAAATCCTTAATGTATTTTACAAGAGGAGCAATACCTCATTTCTCCAACCTGATGACATGAACACTGTATTCTCCAACTTCCAGTAACTTGTTCCCCACACTCTTCTCCTCACCTGCCTATCACATCTCCCTGATGCCCCTCCTCCTTCCTTCTCTCCCATGATCCTCTTCTGCTATCAGATTCCCTCTTTAGCCCTTTGCTTTCTCCACTTATCAACTCCCAGCTTCTTATTTCATTCCCGTTCCCCCACCCAGCAGGCTTCACCAATCACCTTCTGGTTTGTCCTCCTCCCCGCCCCCCACCTTCTCATTCTGGCTTCTTCCCCCTTTCCTTTCCAGTATTGCTGAAGGATCTTGAGTTGAAACATCAACTGTTTATTTCCTTGGATGTTACCTGACCTGCTGCAAGCTGCCAGAATTTTGTGCGTGTTGCTTTGGATTTTACAAGAAGCAAGGGACAGAGTACTGTATCCCTTAGAGCCCCAACAGTAACAACCTTTTTATCATTAAAAACACCCATCAATCATGATCTCATGCTTCTTATCATTGCTCAATTTTACATCCAATTTACCACTGCCTTTGGGATTCTATGAGATTTTACTTCTTTGGCAAGCATTCCTTAATTTGCTAAAACTTAACAAAATTCATATACACCACATCAACTGCACTGACCTCATTAACACTTTGTGTTCCTTCCAGTGCATCATGTGATGCTAAAGCTCTAGCAAGGTTTTTGACATTTTAGTGAAATAATTTTAATTACTCCATTTATTTATAACAGGCTTTCCACTGAATTGTACTGACAGTGATAAGGAAATTACTGACACAAATTCTTTAAAGATTTAAATAATGTTTCACTTCTACACACAAAATTGAGATTACAAGGCAATAAATTTCAGAGTTCATTGTAGTATGTTTACCTTGGTCAAAAATTAGTAATCAGGGAACTTTGAAGAGTTATTTGGGAATTAAAATACCTCTACTTACTGATATCATCTGGTAAGAGCCAGGTGCAACGGGGAATATGTGTAAGGATATGTATAATATTTCTAGCCTGACAATGAATATTAAAAACAACTAATGAATTTAGTGGATTGTTTCCATGTCACTAATGACCTGCAGCCTTTATGAAAAGTGTGCTAATCAGGGTTTAGCAAAATCAAGCATGTTGGAAATAGGTCTCTATCAGCTTTGCACATTTGGACATTTCAATTTTTCCCTATTCTTCTTTACAAAACTTCTCAGATTGATGGGATCATGAGTGAGCAGCCCCTTTCAGGACAAGCCACAAACTCTCAATTGGATTGGGATCTGGACTCTGCCTTGGCCACTCCAGGATATTACCTTTTTGCTTTTAAGCCATTCCTGTGCAGCTTTGGCTTTATGCTTGGGGTCATTATCTTGCTGATAAACAAGTCTTCTCCCAAGCCACAGTTCCCTTGCCAACTGCATCAGGTTTTCCTCCAGGATTTCCCTGTATTTTGCTGTATTTATTTTACATTTCACAAGCCTCCCACAGCATGATGCAACCACCCCCATGCTCTATGGTAGGAATGGTGTGTCTTTGATGATATGCAGTGTTTGATCTGATGGCCAAAAAGCTCAATTTTGGTTTCATCAGACCTTAGAACCTTCTTCCAGCTGACTTCAGAGTCTCCCACATACCTTTTGGCAAACTCTAAGATTTTATGTGAGTTTTTTTTTCTACAGTAGCTTTCTTTTTGCCACTCTCTCATAAAGCTGTGACTGGTGAAGCACTCGGGCAACAGTTGTATGTGCAGTCTCTCCCATCTCAGCCACTGAAGCTTGTAACTCCTCCAGAGTTGTCATAGGTATCTTGGTGGCCTCCTCTCTAGTCCCTTTCTTGCATGGTCACTCAGTTTTTGAGGACAGCCTGTACTAGGTAGATTTACAGCTGTGCCATATTCTTTCCATTTCTTGATAATTAACTATTGTTCTCTAAGGGATATTCAGTGACAAGGAAATTATCTTGCTTCCATCTCCTGACTTGTGCTTTTCAATAACCTTTTCGCAGAGTCGCTTGGAATGTTCTTTTGTCTTCACAATGTAGATTTTGCCAGGAGACTGACTCACCAGCAGTTGGACCTCCCAGATACAGGTGTATTTTTACTACAGTCAATTGAAACACCTTGACTGCGTACTATTTAACTAATTATGTGACTTCTAAAACCAATTGGCTGCCCCAGTGATGATTTGGTGTGCCATATTAAAGGGAGTGAATACTTATTCAATCAATTATTTTGTACTTTATATTTGCAATTAATTTAGATCACTTTGTAGCAATCTGTTTTCACTTTGACACAAAAGAGTCTTTCTGTTGATCAGTGTACAAAAAGAGCCAAATTAAATCCACTGCGTGTCAATGATGTAAAACAATAAAACATGAAATCTTCTAGGGGGCGGGTGAATACTTTTTATAGGCATTGTATCTCTTGACATCTTGGGCCTCAAGCCTGATAAAGTTTCACTCTGTCCATCACAATGTAAATGCAAAAGAAAAAGTTTCTAATTACAAATGCCGACATTTTTTCAGCAGATGGCTCAGTCAAAAGTAAGACCTTTTCATAATAAATAAATAAGGAAATGAAATTGGTTCAGATTTCAAATGAGCATATTTAAAAGAAAAGGCTGGTTACTGATGTGTTTTGTAAGTAACCATATAGCTGAGTGCACTTAATTATTAATTAGAAATAGCTAAGTTTGGTTAATTAAACAGAACATTATTGGAAAATATGGTTCAAAACTTCCTTAGAACAGGAGATTCTACAAACTATTTAGACTTTATTTCAATCCCTTTCTTTTGCATAGAATTTATTGAGCACCCACATGTGCTCCAGCAAGCTTTCTTTGCATTCAGTCCACATATCCACCTATCCCTTTCTCCTTCATAAAAGGGGAACACTAGGTATAACGAGATGAGTAATAACAGAACATATTGTATGTGCTCACCAGACCAGACATAGTCCAGCTGATCTACAGAGCACTTCAAAAGAATTCTGTTTTAATTCAGGTTTCCCATATCTGCTGTATTTAACTTTTATATGGTTTGGTCTGAAGTCTTTCAAGTAAAATATAAAGGAAATGCACCTAGCTGGTACCTGGACATTTCCATGGACAGAACAGCATAATAATCTTAAATATCCCACATGATATTAATAAAAATGTCATTATCTTATGATTGCAGTTGATCTGAACTTGCTCAAAGAAGAGGTGAAGCTCTATAGTTGCACGCCACGTAACACATCAGTGTCTCTGCGAGAGGAACTCAAACGGACCGATGCGATCTACTGGCCTGGCTGTCTACTGGTAAAGCGCTGTGGAGGCAACTGTGCCTGCTGCTCACTTGGTTGCCAAGATTGTCAGTGTATCCCCACCAAAGTCTCTAAAAAATACCACGAGGTATAACTAATTGAATAATTATTTTCAAATAATTGTTTTCAGAGTAATGACATTGCAATAATGCAGTTCAGTAAAGTTATTTTGGACTTTATTCAAAAAATGTTGTAGATGCATAAAACATCTATTGAACTGCCCTTTGGAACAGGCCCTTTGGCCCACAGTGGTACTAGAAAGAAAATTACAAAAACCAATCTCTCCTACCTCCACAATTCCTTCCATCTTCCTCATATCCATGTGCCTATCTGAACATCTCTTAAGTCTCTAATGTATTTGTCTCTACCACCGTACCAAGTAGCGCATTCCAGGCATCCACCACTCTCTGAGTAAAAAAACTTACCCCTCACATCCCCTTTGTACCTACCCCCTCTCACCTTCAATGCGTGCCCTCTGGTATTAGACATTTCTACCCTGGGAAAAATATATTCCCTGTTTACTCTATCTGTGCCTCTCATAATCTTATAAATCTTATAAACTGCATTTCAGATCCATTCCAGCACATCAACATTGTCCTTTAAAACTCAGCAAGTTTATCATGGTCAGATCAATTAACTTTGCAGCAGATTCATAAATCGTGTAGAACAAGTAGAATAAAGATTTATTTTCCTGTTTACCTATGCACCTAACATTTTGGTATATTCAAATGACCCACTGACTTTGTGTCCTAAATATAAGTAAACAATTAAAAGTTACAAAGTGACTTTGTTGCTGACAAAGTTGCAGCTGAAACAGTTGTCTAGATAGTGCAATACATGCATTGATTGTTATAGGTAGGAATTTAAGACCAAAGGCTTTTTTAATTGTGGATCAAAGGTAGTTGGTTGTAGCAGAAAAGTTGGGAGTGTGCAGGTTGACGATGGAAGTTGCAGTGAGGGTGGTTCACTGTCCAGACATTCAGACCAAACCGACAGAGAGGAGAAATTGGCCATAAGGCAATGGGAAGAGATTAGCAAAAGACAAGCAGAAGAGAGGAATGACACATTGCTAAAGGAAAGTAGAAAAGAATTTACTGAAGTATCCTAGTTCAAGAGCTACTGGGCATTGATTTGTTAACTTCATGGTATCCCTAGCAAGAAGCTGAAGTTGACAGAAATCAATAAAGTTACAGTACAAATAGCTAGTTTCTAATGAATTGTATTTTTGAACTCCTTGCCTTACTGATTAAAATATAATGGCTGAAGTGACAAGCTTATGACATCCAAATGCAAACATCATCTGTAAAACCATAGGTGAATCATATGTATTATCTATTTTAACCAATTAAAATCTACTTACTTATGTAGTAAGAACATTGAAAAATATTGCATTTCCATTATACTCGCCACATTGTTATTTCTTATTACTTTCTTTAAATGTTAACAATTGTCTACCAGGTGAAGCAGTTTGGCTGTGCAATGCATTGCAATGCCATACTAGGTTAACTGAGTTTCCAGAAGACTACAAGAGAATGTGGCTAATGTTGTATTGATTCCAAAATCACTTTTACTTGAAAAGACTGCTTTAATGAATAACTTTGTTGGAGCTGAAGACTTAATGAGCAGATGTAGGATCTACGTTTAGATTTCTCTTCTTGTATGCCAGTACTGGAAGATATATCAGATAAAATCTAATAATGAGTGAAGTAAAATCCTTTCATCCTGCACAATGATTTCATTTAATTGCCTACAACTCTTTCAGGTTCTCCAGCTACGATACAGGAGCCCTGGGAAACCACTGCAAAAATCTCTTGCCGACGTGGGACTGGAGCACCATGATGAATGCAGCTGTGTATGCAAAGGGAAAACAGGAGGTTAAATCAGTTTGGTCTTTCAAAGCATTTACCTTACAGAGAATTAAACCTTAGAGCAATGGAGCCCTTTGTGCATATCTGTCGTAGAAATTACAGTCATCTCAGTTTTTGATTTTCCACTTCCTGACTTTTTAATGCATCTTAAAAGATCGGCTCTCTTGTCTACGAATGGAACTGCAAAATATTTATACAGGGGAAGATTTCAGCAGCCAAATGAAGTTTGAATTGCTGGGCAACAGCAAAGAAAATGGCCCTTGCATCGCTCATCTGGTTCTCTTCCTCTCTTTCATCTTTGAAAGAATAAAAATGTAATTTAGTTCTCTGTTCCAGTTCTGAATCTAGTAAAAGTTCAGAAAATGTTTTTTTCAGGAAAAGCACTTCATCTGGAGTCACTTACTGTTTACATCATTAACTTTGTGAGTTAACAATATTTCTAGCAATGTTGCTGAAAACTTCCAAGGAACTCACTTTGTTTTGTGCCACTTCACCTTCGAGTGACATTATGTTCTACGAGCAATAAACTCTTCTCCGTGCACAGTTTTAAAAAAATATTTGTCCTTTTGTGACTTCAGCTGCAATGCCCCATCACAAGTATCCCAGTGAGGAAAATGTTGGGTAAATGCAGAATTTTAATGAAATTGAGGACCTACTTTTACAGACTTTTACTCTGAGGTCATTGCCTGAAAGTGTGTACATTTTTCAAATCTTCTCATTTAGGCTAATGTGGCTTAAGCTTTTTATATCACATTGAATGTATCTATTTTGTACCAAACCTATTTAAGAATTTAGCTTTTCAGATTTTCATAATTTGCAATACTTTGCAAAAAAAGGGAAATGGGTTGATGTGATTAAAAGCACTGCCATATCATTGCACTGCTCGGGTCGGTGCTTTGTATGGAAGCTACTGTTCCAAAGATCGTACTAACTAGAACTTTGTCTCAGTTATTGACTTTATTCATAAAATGGTTGCATCTGTATTTTAGTTCCATCTCATTTTTTTTTGTCTTCATTGCAAAGGCATTAAAATGAGAAAATATATTGACTTACAGTTGATGTGTATTCACTCAGTGTCAACAGTCAATTACTAACCAAGCTGGTAAATAATGATTGTTCAAGCAGAGCAACTGGATTATTAAAATGTTCATACCAAAAAATGACCAGTTCCGTTGAATATTGGAAATAATTTTCAGCTAAAAATCCATGCTCGAAAACTCTGTAGCATTCAATTTCAACACAAAACTGCATCACCCGAATCTGTCACACATTGATATTTATTTAATTTTAAATTAAATGTTTAAATACTCATGTATATCAGCTAATGTAGCAGAAACTACAACTGTAAAAGTTACGAATATTTCTATATGTTATTCTTGATTCTTGGCCACAAAATAATCAATTAACTGCATATTTATTCTGTATATAGTGCTGTAATGACCTTGATATTCATCCGAAACACGAAACCCAATCTCTCGTAGGAAAAATGTGTGAAAGAGTAATCATGCTTTCTTCAGACAAAGGAAGAGATAGATATTAGATTTCATTTGGAATATCAAATCCTTGTAAAAATCTATTCAAGGAGTTTATTAAAATAACTCAAATTGATAAACTTGTTTTGCAGTGTATCTTTAAAATACATACCTAAGAATGTTTGTGGAGCATTGAACTACAGTTCCTAGATATAAAACACAAACACAAGAAGATCTATAGATACCGGAAATCCAAGACACCTCTCAAAAAATGCTGGAGGAATTCAGCAGGTCAGGCAGCATCTATGGAAAAAAGTAAACAGTCGATGTTTCAGGCTGAGACCCTTCCTTCTGTCCTAGATATAGAAGTTCTGATACCAAAATCAGTCCAAAGGTTCAAAAATCTTTGAATAGGTCTAGAAATCTATTATGGTTGTTTGATTTGTTAAGTAATATATGAATGAAAATTATGGTTTAAACTAATGTGGTTACATAGCATTCATTATGCTTAATGAAATGTTCTTGTCAGTATCAATGAGGATAAGACTCCTGCACAAAGCGTGCACCCGGGTGATGTAAGTCACTGTGAAGTGTTCATGTTAGTCAAGCCTGCAATGTTGTCACTCACTAGCCATCATTTATAGCATGGTTCCCCCATAAAGAAGCAGGTTTTAACAATGGGAACATGCCCTGCAGTATGTAAAGGGGCATTAGCATGTAGATCTACTGAGAGTCTGGTGCATGTCAACTCAATTACTTCTGCAAGGCAACAGAATGCTGGTATAACTGGCATCAGACATCAGAACTGGAATTATTAGCACAGTCTTAAGCAACATGAAATTTGTTATTTTGGGGCAGCAGTACAAAGGGTAAAGTTATTAAAAATTACAAAGTAATGGATAGAGATTCAAGGAATAACTAAGTAGTATGATGGGTTCATGGACTGTTTGGAAATCCAATATTAAGGGGGAGGAAGTGGTTCCTAAGTCATTCAGTGTGAGGCTTCAGGCTCCTGTCCCTCCTCCCTGATGCTGGTAATGAAAAGACAGCATGGCCCGGATGGTTGTTGTCTTGGTGATTGATGCCATCTTCAGGAGGCACCACCTCTTGAAGATGCCCTCCATGGGGTAAGGGCAGTGTCTGTGATAGTGCTGGCTGATTCTACAACCTGACGCAGCCTCATTGGAGGTGCAAATCCAGATTGGGAACAATTATTATTTTCCCAGAGAACACAAATAGAGGAATCAGAAATGCCACTTCGTCTATCTGAGGCCATTTAGCTTTTACTAAACACAAACTACTCTGCAGATGCTGTGGTCAAATCAACACGTACAACACGCTGGAGGAACTCAGCAGGTCGGGCAGCATCTGTTGAAATGAGCAGTCAGCAGATGCTGCCCGACCGGCTAAGCTTTTACTAAACTCTTTCAATCTGGTGAAGTGTGGAATGGACACCAGATAATGATTTTAATGGCAACAAAATGCAAAATCCTCAGTACAGGCTTTTCAATAAGTATTGCTTTATAACAGAAATATTACCATGCATAAAATCAGTTCAAGTTATCTGACATAAGGGACAACTAAGCTTTGATTCAGTCATGCTAAGGGGAAAGTTTCAGCACTTTATTTCCAGTTTTTTTGAAAGTAAAGTATTTTCTAAGCAAGAAGCTATTACTGCAATCCTTAATGTGTGACCATTGGAAATAATGGCTCACACCACTGACTATGCCATAAAAGCAACCCAGTGTGTCAAGTTCAAAGTACATTTATTATCAAAGTATGTATACATTATACAACCTTGAGATTTGACTCCTTACAGGCAGCCACAAAACAAGAAACCTAAAAGAACCTATTTTTTAAAAGACTGACAAACGCGCAATGTGCAGAAAAAGAAACAAATTGCGCACACAATTAAAGTAAGCAAATAGCATTTAAAACAAAAGTGAGTCTTCATACATGAAGCCTGGAGCAGCTCGAACTGACCCACAGCCTTAGCCTCAATTCAGCACATAACGGAATAAATATCGCAGAGCCCACAGACATGGAGCCAAGAGCAACCGGAACAGACCACTGCCTCAGCCTCAGTGAAGAGGGTAGTAAATGTCTCAAGTGGCAAGCAAAACTGGCCTAACCCTTAACACTTGTCCCAACACCCTGCCTTTAAATTGTACAAACACTGGGTCATTCTTCGCATCTGGACCGGGACCCCACAGCCTACGTTTTGGCCTGTACCTGACTTTTCCAAATCAGCCTGGCACTTAGATCAATCAAACCTTGCTCTCAGATTAGGTGGACGGACATCGAATCTGCCTTTCCTCCTTTTCTCGGCCCCACAGCCCTGACCGTCTCAAATATGCATTGACCTCACCCCTACTTCACCTTGCACCCTCAGCTCAGCCTCGCCTTCCCTCACCTCGTTTACCATAATTCTTTATGGAAAAAGTGTTGTTAATAAAATATTTAGTTGTATTTCAGTAAATTGGTGCTCATCCTCAACAGCCCCATCTTAAACCAGAAGAGGAATAAAGCTTTAAAATTTAAACAAACTTTGATAGGCTTATTTATATGATGCAAAATCTTATGAGTGGAGATGTTGAACATGACATCCGCAATCTTCAGCTTCTCTTTGACAGTGAATCTAGCCCATGAGTCTACTCCATTATTGTCCTTGAGTTGCACATGGGCAGTCCTGCTCAACTTTCCAAACATGTGAGTAACTTTTCATGTTAGGAGTTGGAATGTAATGTTAAAATTGTACAAGGCATTGGTGAGGCCAAATTTGGAGTATTGTGTATGATTCCGGTCACCGAATTATAGGAAAGATGTCGTCAAAATAGAGAGAATACAGAGGAGATTTACTAGAATGTTGCCTGGTTTTCAGCACCTAAGTCACAAAGAAAGGTTGAACAAGTTAGGTGTTTATTCATTGGAGCATAGAAGGTTGAGGAGGACTTGATAAGGTATTTCAAGTTATGAGGGGGATAGATAGAGTTGACGTGGATAGGCTTTTTCCATTGAAAGCAGGGGAGATTCAAACAAGAAGACATGAGTTGAGATTTAAGGAGCAAATGTTTAGGGGTAACACAAGGGGGAACTTCTTTACTCAGAGAGTGGTAGCTATGTGGAATGAGCTTCCAGTAGAAGTGGTAGAGGCAGATTCGATATTGTCATTTAAAAAAAAATTGGATAGGTATATGGACAGGAAAGGAATGGAGGGTTATGGGCTGAGTGCAGGTTGGTGGGACTAGGTGAGAGTAAGCGTTTGGCACTGACTAGAAGGGCCAAGATGGCCTGCTTCCATGCTGAAGTTGTTATATGGTTTTATGTTTATGTGTTCATCCTCCAACGCTTTGGCGTGAAAATAGGACATAAGTGACAGGAAGGTAAAAAAGAATTATAATGACACAAGAAAACTGAGTTTTCACCAAATACCTTGGGAAGAGAGAAATGGCTGCGTCAGGAAATTTCCCATCCCCAACCCCCTCCCACAGCTTCTCACATAGAGCCTAGGGTTCTCAAGGAATGCAGGATCTTGCATTTACAAATAGCCTTTCGTACAGTAGGAAGTCACTAGATGATTCACAGGAATGCTGTTCAACTGGGTATGACAGCAAACCAGATCAGCAAATGTTAAGGCAGAGGTAATTTTTCTGCTTTTGTTGCTAATGAAATCTTTAAACCTGTGCAATAGACACCAGAAGTAAGATTATTGGGTATTGAGTCAAATTACACAGCATGTACAGGAGGTACAAGAGGTAGGCCAAATGCATATTCAGTACAGATAAGAAAGATAATGGACGCCTTGAATTTATATCTTGTCTTACAGGAAACCTTTCAACTATTGGTTTGTAGTCAGTGAAGAATCTTGCAACTGATGATGTCTAGGGGTGCGTTAGGTCTGATGTGGGCTAGGGGTGTGTTGGGTCTGAAGAGGGCTAGGGGTGCGTTGGGTCTGATGAGGGCTAGGGGTGCGTTGGGTCTGATGAAGGCTAGGGGTGCGTTGGGTCTGATGTGGACTAGGGGTGCATTGGGTCTGATGAGGGCTAGGGGTGCGTTGGGTCTGATGAGGGCTAGGGGTGCATTGGGTCTGATGAAGGCTAGGGGTGCGTTGGGTCTGATGTGGACTAGGGGTGCGTTGGGTCTGATGAGGGCTAGGGGTGCATTGGGTCTGATGAAGGCTAGGGGTGCGTTGGGTCTGATGAAGGCTAGGGGTGCGTTGGGTCTGATGATGTCTAGGGGTGCATTGGGTCTGATGAGGGCTTGGGCTGTGTTGGGTCTGATGAGGGCTAGGGGTGCATTGGGTCTGATGAAGGCTAGGGGTGCATTGGGTCTGATGAGGGCTTGGGGTGTGTTGGGTCTGATGAGGGCTAGGGGTGCATTGGGTCTGATGAAGGCTAGGGGTGCATTGGGTCTGATGAAGGCTAGGGGTGCATTGGGTCTGATGAAGGCTAGGGGTGCATTGGGTCTGATGAAGGCTAGGGGTGCATTGGGTCTGATGAGGTCTAGGGGTGTGTTGGGTCTGATGAGGGTTTGGTGGGGGGCTTGTTTATCTAAATTATAAACAGAAAATCCTGGAAACACTTGACAAGCTGGATGACTTCCGCAAAAAAAAATGAAATATTTTTAGTGTTTTAATTCAAAACCGAGAAACAACTTAACTTTAAGTTGCATTAAAAGTCAGTGTTCAGATGGATGGAAGAAAGGGAATATTTGGGATAGGGTGAGACCACTCCTGTGTATTTTACTGGCAATATTTTGATGGTTTTTATGTTCCTTTGTCTGTTATCACTGCTAATGGTGTCACTGTGGGACATTCAAGTAGGTTTTTCTGTGCTAACAGAGAAAGGAAAATTGAGCCAACATCACATCAGAAGACCTATAAGATAAATGTGTAGCTCATACATATGCCATGAAAGCGGTTTGTGAATTCAATACTGAATACTGAGGCTGCAATATATGCTCAGATAGAAGATGCTGTGTGGTTCTTCAGGCTTGCATGGGACTTACAACAATGAAGGAAGCCACAAACAGACAGGTCAGAATGAGATGAAAAATTAAAGTGACTGGTAACGGAAAGCTCGGGGTTGTTCTTGTGGACAGTACGCAAGTGCTCAACAAGGCTTGATGACCCAACAAGCAATTGGTTTGTCTGTTGCAGAGGAGAACACATTTTGAACATGGAAGAAGGTCAAGAGTATAGCAGCTTCACCTGGAAAATTTGGCATTTCTGGATGGTGAGAAGGGAAGAAGTGAAAGAATGGGGGTGCATCTTATGCAGTTGCTTCCTCTAGTGGAAGAATGGGGAACAGTAATTAGAGGTTAAAAATAAGTGTTGTCCATGTGTGGTAAAGATGAGATGAAATACTTTCTCACATGAGTGTTACACATCTTTGGAACTCTGCTCCTTAAAGATAGAGTGGAATCAGTCTTTGAATAATTGGAATTGAAATCTGAACTTCAATTGAATTATTATTTTCACATACTGAATACAGTGTTTGTCTTGCATACAGATCAAATTGGTACATAGGGCATTGAAGTAGAACAAGGTAAAACAATAACAGTGCAAAATAAATTTTAACAGCTACAGCAAAAGTATAGGGTAGATAAACAATTAGGTGTAAGATCATAACAATGTAGATTATGAGATGAAAACTTGTACCAAAGAACCATTCAAAAGTCTTAAGCAGGGAAGAAGCTGTCTTTAAGCCTGGTGTTATGCATTTTCAGGATTTTGAATCTTCTAACTGAAGAAAGAAGGGAGAAAGGATGTCTGAGGTGTGTGGATGGGGTGTTTGATCATGCTGGCTGTTTTACTAAGACAGTGAGAAGTATAGACTGAGTCTATAGAGGGGAGGCTGGTTTCTGTGATGTGCTGAGCTGTGTTCACAACTCTCTACAGTTTCTGTGGTCATGTTCAGAGAAGTTGTCATACCAAGCCATTATGCCTGCAGATAGGATGCCTTCTATGCTACATCAATAAAAATTAGTAAGTAGCAACAGGAACATGTTGTATTTCTTTAGCCTCCTGAGGAAGGCAAGGCATTGATGAGCCATGCGGTTGGACTAGAACAGATTATTGGTGATGTTCACTCTTAGGAACTTGGAGTTCTCAACCCTGACACCATTGATGTAGACAAGAACAAGTGCACTACCTCTCGTTTCTGAAGTCAACGACCACTTCTTTTGTTTTACTGATATTGAGGCATTGACATTTATTGACCTTTTCATAATACCATGTATTAAAATCTCTATGTCCTTCCTGTACTCTGACTCATTGTTATTTGAGATATGGCCCATTACAGTGGTATCATCAGCAAACTTGTAAATGGAGTCAGAGCAGAATCTGGCCATGAAGTCATAACTACACAGGGAATAGGATACAACCGTGTGGAGCACCAGTGTTTAGAATAATCATGGTGGAGGTGTTGCTGCCTATCTTTAGTAATTGTCATCTGTTAGTCAAGAAGTCAAGAATCCAGTGGCGGAAGGATGTGTTGATTCTCAGGTTGTAGATGGAGCTGTAGTCAATGGACAATCACCATACGTAGGTAACTATGCTGTTCAGGTGCTCCAAAGATGAGTATTTGCCATTGACCAGTTTTGGCAGTAGTCAAATTACAGTTGGCCGAGGTTGTCCGGGTGCTGGAGTTAATGCATGCCATGACCACTCTCTCAAACACTTCATGATGGGAGATGTCAGAGCCACACCTTGGTAATTGTGAAGGCAAAGTATCTTGTTTATATTAGCTATGATTGTGGTCTTCTTTAATAAGGTGGGAACCATAGATTGAGGCAGGGAGAGGTTGAAATATCCACAAATACCACCACTAGTTGATCTAAGGACATGACCATGGACACCTTCTGTACCAGATACTTTCTGCAGGTTCACTGTCTAGAAAACTGATGTTAGATAAATCACTAGTTTTATCTTATGTACTAGATGGACAACACCCCAGAATTCTGAATGAGGCAGCTGAATATACTGGGGAGAATTTATAAGTTACCTTTCAAGTTTCCTTTTAAGAAAGGAGGGAAATAAGACAGAAAATTATAGGTCAGTTAGCCTTCTTCAGTGGTTGGCAAGAAGTTAGAGTCCATTATTAAGGATGAGCTGTGGGGTACGTGGGGCACACAATAAAATAGGCTGGTCAGTATGGTTTACTTGAGGGCAAATCTTGCTTGATTAATCTGTTGGAATTCTTTGAGGATAGACAAAAGGGATGTTGTTCACTTGGATTTTCATGAGGCTCCTAAACAAGATAAAAGCCCAAAGTATTACAGGAAATATCCTAGCATGGATAGAGGTTGACTGACTGGCAAGGGACAAAGAGTGGGAATAAAGTGGGCATTTTCTGTGTGGCTGCTGGCTTGTGGTGTTATAGCAAGGATTGATGTTGGGCCTGCTGCTTTTCATTCTATATGCTAATAATCTGGAAGATGGAATTGATGGCTGTTTGGCCAAGTTTGCAGACGAAACAAAAATTGGTGGGCAGGTAGTGTTAAGGAAGCATGAAGTCCGCAGAAGGAGAATGGGCAAGGAAGTAGCAGATGGAATACAGTGCAGAGAAGTCATACACTTTGGTGGATTATTTTCTAATGAGGAGCCTTAGAATAGAGGAATGTCCATTCAGAAGAGAGTTGGGGGTAAATGTCTTTAGCCAGAGGGTGGTGAATCTGTGGAATTCATTGCTGCTTACAGCTGAGGGCTAGACTTTGGTATAGTTGAAGTGGAGGTTGATAGGTTATTGATTAATAATGGCATCAAAGGTTACAGATAGAAGGGAGGGAAAAATCCATTAACAATGATCAAATGGTGGAGCAGACTCAATGGACCGAATTGTCTAATTCGGCTCCTGTGTCTTATGGCATTATGATATAGTGGTGAGAAGGCAAAGCAATGGGAATATAGGTGCATGTGCAAGAAAGAGTATGTGATCGAAGAGGAGGTGATGTCTTAACACCTTTTTGCTAAGTCGTATAACAAACAACAATTAACTCAGGTGGATCAATCACAAGCACATTTATTTTACTTGCAGTCAGGGAAAACTATCACCTTACAGGAAGTGGTGATAATTTTGAAAACAGACAACATAGTCCCTCCTTTAAACACAGCTTCAAGGTCAGGGTGCATTCTGGTTGCCTGCTTAATCAGTGTATTTGGCATTCTTCCAGTAACACATCTGCTGGTCTGCAGTTGGTCAATGACTCAGGTTCCATCAGCATAACGTTGCACAAACACCATTGGCAAAGCACTCTGCTATAATACAGTATCAAGCAATGATACAGTTTTGAAGTCTTACCCAAAATTCCCTGTTCAACCATTCACTTCAATGAGTACCCTTCATTCCTTAATATCCTCCCCTTTAGCCTGTTATTTCACACAAAAAATCATGGAAGAATAACAGCCATTATTATAATATCAAAAGTTATATCATAATGCAGAATAGTTGTGCGCCTTTCTTCCAGAGTCCCGCCAGCTACCATCCACCTCCTGGACTGTAATAGTTGTGATACTGATCCCCTATCTTCTTATTCTCTTTGGTAGCTTCCCAGATGTTTTTTTTTACAGGTGAGTTATAGTTCCTGATTTGTTAGATATGTAAATACAGCATCACATTATTCTGATAGAGTAAAATCAAAATCCATTCTGTTCTGTAATGCTACTGTGTTCTGCAAACAACTTGGTTATTGCTTGTTGGGTTTGATCAAAGGCATATGCAGTTTCATTTGCTATTTTCTCCAAAACCTATGCTATATTAATCAGTTCCCGAGACAATCTCGCAGTCTCCGAATCTCAGATAGACCTCTGGTGCTGCTGAACCAGAGGAGGGTGATGCAGTGATACCAAGAATTGCATTCAAGGAAGGGGCCCTATGAAGGCAATACAACAGCATCACTTCCAGGGCCACAGTTCTTTCCACTTCCCCTATTACTCAGAGTACAGGCCCGGCAGCCAGGGGTTGACCCAATAACCACATACCCAATAAGCAGATGGGGATGACTGAAATTTGTCAGCTCTATACACATACTATACCTTTACTGCTCCACAGTCAGGGGCCCTTGACCTTCTAGTTATAGAACGTGACAAAGAACATAGAAATCTACAGCATATTACAGGCTCTTCGGCCCACAATGTTGTGCCGACCATGTAAACTACTCTAGAAGCTGCCTAGAATTTCCCTAGTGCATAGCCCTCTGTTTGTCTAAGCTCCATGTGCCTCTCTAAGAGGCTCTTAAGAGAGCCTATTGTATCCGCTTCCACCACTGCCACCGCCAATGCACGTTATTTCTAACATTCAGTAATTTGTCTCCCTCCTCCTTCCCTTTCATCCATGGTCCACTGTCCTCTCCTATCAAGTTCTTCCCTGATCAACACCCTCAGCCACTGCACGGGACAGTTTCCAGAACCTCAGGATAATTTCCTTCAATAAACATTTAGCTACTGTAACTGCATCATTCTTTTGTCAAGGAAATGCTTCAACACATCATGAAAAACATCAATAATGACCAATACCTAGTCTATTCTTCACATGAATGTAATTCCATAAAATCCATCTGTAAATTCATGAACTGTCCATCAGAGGGTGATGTATGAAATCTTCCCACCTTCACTAGTTCCCTGGATTTTGTAAAATACATATCATACATTGTTCACAAACTTGATATACACTTTGCAACAAACCAGGGCATAGCATGTTTGATTTATAGAATCTATCAATTCCCTTCTCCAGTCTCCATGGAAAGAGGCTTCTGTACCTTGCGGGACAATGGAGCATTAGGGACAATGGTCATTTTATGCTACTTAGCTGTGAGCATCTTAACTGTTTCATTTGGCTGGAGGGCCCAAAGATGTGGTGAGACTTTGAAGAGTAAAGGTTCACATCAACACTGAACAACAGCCCTGTGACAACTTCCTGTTCAAAGGTTGCCTTCCTCCTAAAGAAACCCTTTACCTCCTTCCAATCTCCACAGACTCTACCCAGCCATTTCCATGAACCTCTGTCATGGCAGTCCTCGTAGACACTTGACAATTGGTCCAAGGTCCTTTGCCACTTTACCACTGGAAATTACTAGAGTTAGTCGAGGTTTCCTGATCTTGTATCATCCACTGAACCTTATAGGGAAGTCCTGCTACCATCACAATACCAGAATCACCTACTATTTTTCTTAAGTGTGTAGAACAATTTCTTTATTGATACATGGGTCCAATTTCTGATGCATCATCATAATCATCATTTTGTGCCACGTTGTATGACATAGGTGATCATGACCTTTGACCTTGATTGTTCTTGGCAAATTTTTCTACAGAAGTAGTTTGTCATTGCTTTCTTCTGGGCGGTGTTTTTATGAGATGGGTCACCCCAGCCATTATCAATACTTCAGAGAGTGACTGTCTGGCATTAGTGCTCAGATAACCAGGGTTTGTGATTTGTGCCAGCTGCTCATACGATCATCCACCACCAATTCCCATGGCTTCACGCGACCCTGATTGTGATGGAGGGCTAAACAAATGCTATATCTTTCACAAGGGTGACCTGCAGGCTTGCAGCGGAAAGTAGCGCCTTACACAGCCTTTGGGAGAGACATATCTCCACCTCACCACCCATCTGAAGCATAAAATTGTCATTTCTAGCTGGGTCATAATAAGCCGTATAGTGAGATAACAGCCATCTTGTAGGCATTCTGGAAATTCATGCTCTTGTGATCCAGCACCAACCTGATTATCTGATTTTCACCATCTACCTGCATATTGAAATCTCCTATGACTGTCGTAACATTGCCTCTTTGACATGCATTTTCTATTTTGTTGACCACATCTTTGCTGCTGTTTGGAGGCCTGTATGTAACACCCATCAGGATCTGTGGAACATTCTACCAATGGAAGCTGAGAGCCTGACAAACTGCAGAACAACAGTTGCATTACTGGAAGAATGCCGAACACACTGATTAAGCACAAGTACAGAATGCACCCTGCCGCTTGTTGTAAGATGTAGTGAAGGGGGGGTTTGAATGAACTTGGAGATACCACTGAGATCGCACGTCTGGGTGTGGGAACTGAGCAATGGAGATTCTTGCCACCACCTGCTCCCGGGGAAACATGGGCGGAGGAGTGATCACCAAAAAGTACGTTTGGTTTTGGCTCTATGTGGCCTTTCTAGGTGAGTAGCAAATGCCAGATTCTTCCCCGATCCTGTTCTATACACTGCAGTCTGTGCTATGGTCTGTTGAGTGGATCAGTTTGTCTCTCTGTGATCCTGACACTTTCAGCATGGCGACCAAACACATATGTGTATCAATGATTAAAGCTGAATGGTAAAGGATGCACTGGCAAAAAGAGTGAATAAGAGTGGGATTTGTGGAAACTCAACTCATAAATTTAATCCCTATAGGAAGTGATAGTGAACAAAAGAAAAAGAAAATGTGGTTAGTAGAATGAGGAAGAGAGTCAGTCTAACAGTTGGTCATAATGGAACAGGGGGATCCTTCCCTTTTGCAAATAAGAGCTACCAGCATGGTATATGTTTAATAATTATCAGAAGGGATCAGTGGAAGAGTTATGAATGGGGAATCAGGATGTATATCGACCTTGGACAGAAGAAGAGTTACAGGGCAATGGTAGAAGAGCTGCCTGACTGGAAGACAGGTTTGTAAACAGCTATCCAGAAACTTAAAACTATGGTTTTGTGTCATGAACCTAGGATTATGAATTTGGAAACCTCAATGAGGGCATGATTAGGCCCAAAATTTGGATTTTATGAGGCTAAATTTCAAGGCTTTCACCCTAGGAGCAGGTGGTCACAAGTTCCCACACCCAGACGTGCGATCTTGGTGGGACCTCCAATTTCTTTCGAGCACCTCTTCACTACATCTTACAACAAGCAGCAGGGTGCATTCTGTACTTGTGCTTAATCAGTGTGTTCGGCATTCTTCCAGTAAAGCATCTGCTGTGCTGGTTTGTCAAGTTCTCAGCTTCCATTGGCAGAATGTTGCACAGATCCCGACAGACCTCCAAACAGTAGCAAAGATATGGTCAATAAATTACAACTGGAAGTAGAAAATGCACGTTAAAGGGGCAATGTTACAATTGTCATGGGAGATTTCTATATGCAGATAGTGAAAATCAGATAATCAGGTTGGTACTGGATCCCAAGAAGGGGAATCTCTAGAATACCTACAAGATGGCTTCTCAGAGCAGCTCATGGTTGAGCCCACTAGGGGATCAGTCTTCTGAAATGGGTGTTGTGCAATGAACCAGAATTGATCAGAGAGCTTAAGGTAAAGATACCCTGAGGGGTCAGTGCTCGTAATATGGTAGAATTCACCTTGCAATCCAAGAAGGACATGCTAAAATTAGATATATCAGTATTACTGTGGAGTAAAAGAAGTTACAGAGGCATGAGAGAGAGCTGGCCAAAATTGATTGGAAGGGAACGCTATCAGGGATGGCTGGAGTTTCTGGGAACAATTTGGAAAGCACAGAATAGATATATCCCAAAGGAGAAGAAGATGTATTCTAAAGGCAGAATGACCCAACCATGGCTGACAAGAGAAATCAAAGCCAACATAAAAACCAAAGAGAGGGTGTATAATAGAATAAAATTAGTGAGAAGTTTGAGAATTAGTGAGGATTGGGGAACATTTAAAAACCAACAGAATGCAACTAACACACACAAAATGCTGGTGGAACACAGCAGGCCAGGCAGCATCTATAAGGAGAAGCACTGTCGACGTTTCGTGCCGAGACCCTTCGTCAGGACTAACTGAAAGGAAAAATAGTAAGAGATTTGAAAGTAGTGGGGGGAGGGGGAAATGTGAAATGACAGGAGAATACCGGAGGGGGTGGGATGAAGCTAAAAGCTGGAAAGCTTCCACCAGCATTTTGTGTGTGTTGTCTGAATTTCCGGCATCTGCAGAATTCCTCATGTTTGCTCTTTAGAATGCAACTAAAGTTGGATAAGATGGATCATGACGGTAAGCTACCCAATATTAAAGAAGATAGCAAAAGGTTCTTCAGAGACAAAGTGTAAAAGAGAGGTGAGAGTAGATATTGGACTGCTGAAAAATGATGCTGGAGAGGTTGCAATGAGGGACGAGGAAATGGTCATTAAACTGAATAAGTATTTTTGCATCAGTCTTAACTGTGAAAGAACTCTGAATGCTGGAAGTTCAAGAGTGTTGGGAGCAGAAGAAAGTGAAATTGTCATTAGAAGGAAGAATGTGGTCAGAAAATTGAAAAGCCTGAGGTAGGTAAGTCACTTAACCAGATGTTCTACACTGTAGGGCTCTGAAACAGGTGGCTGAAGAGATTGTGAAGGCATTAGGAACAGTCCTTCAAGAATCAATGCATTCTGGCATGGTTCCAAAGGACTGGAAAATTCCAAAAACTCCACTGTACTCTTCAAGAAGGAGAGGGGTAGGAGAAAGAAAGTATAGACCAGTTAGTTGGAAGACGTTGAAATTGATTGTTAAGGGTGTGGTTTTGGAGTACATGGAGGCACATGATAAAGTAGGCTAAAGTCAGCAGGATTTCCTTAAGGGAGGATCTTCCCTGAAAAATCTGTGGGAATTCTTTGAAGAAATAACAAGCAGTTTAGACAAAGGAGAATTGGTGGATTGGTGGATGTTGTGTACTTGGATTTTCAGAAGGCCTTTGACAAGGTGTCATGCATGAGGCTGCTTAACAAGTTAAGAGCCCATGGAATTACAGGAAAGATACTAACATGGATACAGCATTGGCTGATTGGCAGTAGTCAAAGACTGGGAAAAAGTGAGCCTTTTCTGGTTGACTGTCAGTGACTAGAGATATTCTACAAGGGTTTGTGTTGGGACCACTTCTTTTTACGTTATACACCATTGAGTTGGATGATGGAATTGATGGCTTTGTGGCCAAGATTGCGGACAGCGTGAAGATATGTAGAGGGTCAGGCAGTTTTGAGGAAGCAGAGAGTCTACAGAAGGACTTAGATAGATTAGGAGAATGGGCAAAGAAATGGGAAATGGAATTCAGTGTCTGGAAGTGTATAGTTATGCACTTTGGTAGAAGAAATAAAAGCACAGACTATTTTCTAAATGGAGAGAAAATTCAAAAATCTGAAATGCAAAGGGATTTGGGAGCCCTCATGCAGGATTCCCCAAAGGTTAATTTGCAGGTTTCAGACATCCCACCCTGCAAAAACTCATTTCAGGGAGGTAGCATCACCACCCCACCCTCCACAACCCCATATCCACCCCCCCCCCCCCCCCGGTCGACCTCCAAGGGTGTATGTATACAGGACATCTGATTATGAAAGAACACAACAATTTATTTGATCACATATTGAAACTATTTACACACACACACATGTATATTCCTTCCCACCCTGTCTCACAGCTACCTGCACTATTCCTCTTCCCACCCTTCACTTGCAAAAATGCTATCCCCTTCTTGCAATTCCTCCACCTCCGCTACATCTGCTCTCAGGGTGAGGCTTTTCATTCCAGGACAAAAGAGATGTCTTCCTTTTTTAAACAAAGGGGCTTCCCTTCCTCCACCATCAACTCTGATCTCAAACGCATCCCTCCCATTTCACGCACATCTGCCCACCAGCCCACTTGGGATAGGGTTCCCCTTGCCCTCACCAACCACCCCATCAGCCTCCAGGTCCACATATAATTCTCCATAACTTCTGCCATCTCCAATGGGATCCCACTACCAAACACATCTTTCCCTCCCCCCCCCCCTTCTGCTTTCTGCAGGGATCGCTCCCTGGACGACTCCTTTGTCCATTCTTCCCCCCCACCCCTCCCCACTGATCTCCCTCCTGGCACTTCTCCTTGTAAGTGGAACAAGTGCTATAACTTCCCTTACACTTCCTCCCTCACCACCATTCAGGGCCCCAGACAGTCCTTCCAGGTGAGGCGACACTTCACCTGTGAGTCGGCTGGTGTGGTATACTGCATCTGGTGCTCCCGGTGTGGCCTTTTATATATTGGTGAGACCCGACGCAGACTGGGAGACCATTTCGCTGAACACCTATGCTCTGTCTGCCAGAGAAAGCAGGATCTCCCAGTAGCCACACATTTTAATTCCACATCCCATTCCTATTCTGGTACATCTATTCATGGCCTCCTCTACTGTCAAGATGAAGCCACACTCAGGTTGGAGGAACAACACCTTATGTTCCATCTGGGTAGCCTCCAACCTGATGCCATGAACATTGATTTCTCTAATTTCCATTAATGCCCCTCTTCCCCTTCTTACCCCATCCCTTATTTATTTATTCCCCCACCTTTTTTTCTCTCTCTGCCCCTCTCCCAATCAGTCTTTGCCTGCTCTCCATCTCCCTCTGGTGCTCTCCTTCCCCTTTCTTTCTCCCTAGGCCTCCCGTCCCATGATCCTTTCCCTTTGCCAGCTCTGTATCACTTTTGCCAATCACCTTTCCAGCTCTTAGTTTCATCCCTCCCCCTCCTGTCTTCTCCTATCATTTCTGATTTCTCCCTCCTCCTCACACTTTCAAATCTCTTACTATCTTTTCTTTCAACTATTCCCACAAAGGGTTTCAGCCCAAAAAATCGACTGTGCTTCTTCCTATAGATGCTGCCTGGCCTGCTGCGTTCCACCAGTACTTTGTGTATATTGCATTTATATTCCTTGTTGAGTATTTTGTTGGCCGTCTCAATGCTAATAGGTAAATACTAATGCAAATAGCTTTTCTATTTCTTTTCCAAAATTTCCTTGTACTGTGATGTGGCTTGCTTGGCAAATTTGAGCATTTTTACAGGAAGTCTCAACCTCATAGCAGTCTGTGTCAATGAATTTGTTAATTTTCCAAGACATCAGATTCATAAGTACATTATATTATCATGGAGTCGTGTTTTATTCTATTACAAGTCTACAGGGAGTTTGGCCTCATCACATAGGTCATCAATAGAGTAGCTCCTTAGCAGCGAGCCAGCTAGTTCAAATTACGTTAGCTATGCTAGTGAATAAATGACACCTGTTAAAACTCAACTCAATATGTATTTTACAGTCATTTAACCCACCATTGGCAGTAGAAAAGTCATTGTTGCAAACAGTGCAGCGAGCAACATTGTCATTATTTTTTACCCCTATTAGGCGGGGTACACTTTAATGTAGTCTGGGGTGAAGTACGTTTTATATTTTCTTTTTTTTTGGAACACTCTGCCATGGCGCTGCAGGACACCAAACTGATCTGATGGACAATGAGAGAGAGAGAGGTCGACTGTAAAGCCAGCCCACAGAGAAAACTGATAGATCTACTTGGCACAAAGAGAGTCCAATCAGGATACTCTCTCTGTTACTCTCCCACTACATCTGTCACTCACTCTCTCTGTCTCTCTCTCCTTCCCTCTAGCTCGCTCTAAAAAAATCAAATTCCTGGATATTGTACATAATTTGCAGGCGTCAGGGAGCCACTATCAATATGCGGGAGACTCCCGGAACTTCCGGGAGAAGTGGGATGTCTGAGGTTGAGTCAGTGGTGAGAGCAGCAAATATGGTGTTAGCACTCATTTCAAGAGGACTAGAATATAAAAGCAGGGACAGTTTTATAAGGCACTGGTGAGGCCTCACTTGGAGTATTGTGAGCAGTTTTGGGCCCTTTGCTAAGAAAGGATGTTGTCGTATTGGAAAGGGTTTAAAGGAAGTCCAAAAAGTGATTCTGGGATCGAAAGGATTTTAATATGAGAAGCATTTGATGGTTCTGATACTGTGCTTACTGGAATTCAGAAGAATGAAGGGGGATCTCATTGAGACCGAATGAATCTTAAAAAGCCTTGATGGAGTGGCTGTAGAGAGAATGTTTCCTATGGTGGAGTAGTCTAAGGCCAGAGAACACAGCCCCAAAATAGAGTCCCATTTATTTAGAATGAAGATGAGGAGAAATTTCTTATGCCAGAGAGTGGTGAATCTGAGGTATTCCTTGCAACAGTCGGTTGTGGCAGAGGTTGATCAATTCTAGTTTGATGAGGGCAGGAAGGGATACAGCAAGTGTTGTGGTTACTTGAAATGACCAGAAGACGCAGACAATTCTTCGAGAAGTTTAAACTTTTATTTGCAAACAAAGGCTGAGGCAATCAATGAACTTATCACTGAAAGCCCGCCGAGCTCCGGTGTACAGCATTCTTTATAGTAATTTCTTAACTCAGTTACATTCCGGTTTCATCAGCATACCCAATCAATTTATAATTGCATATCATCTATATATTAACTAATCAATCGCTCTTGCCTAGCTCTCGGTGCGTCACCATTATTTTTCACCCATTCGCATTGGGACCTTATTCATGGCCAAGATTATGTTTTCCAGACAACCTCCCTCACATTACATTCCTGCTCGCAGCATCCTGTCCGCCACCGTTATCTCTTACTAAACAAAGGCTGAGTGTAATACATGGGATACATCTCAGCTAATAGTGCTGCTAAACAAACAGGTGTTCTGCAAGTGCCATAATATGCAGCTAAGAGAGTACAAAGTATCTAGTGAAAACAACACATAAAAAAATGTGTAAAATAATACATATTAATATTCAGTACCTAGAAGTGATTACATAGTATAGTAAATAGCTAATACATAGTGATTATATTTCAGGTATATATAGTGGTTATGTCAGATATATTTCTCAATACAAGAAGGCAGGGGATTGGGGCTGAGGGGGAAGTGGATCAGCCCTGATGAAATGGGGGAGCAAAGTCAATGGGCTAAATGGCAAACACCAGGAAATCTGCAGATGCAGGAAATTCAAGCAATGCACACAAAATGCTGGTGGAACGCAGCAGGCCAGGCAGAATGTATAGGAAGACGCACTGTCGACGTTTCGGGCCGAGACCCTTCGTCAGGACTGGATAAATGGCCTAATTTTGGAACTAGATCTTATGGTTTTAATTGGTGTATTTGGCATTCTTCCAGTAATTCAGCTGTTGGTCTGCGGTTTGTCAAGGACTCAGGATCTGTCGGTATAATGTTACACAAACATGATTAGCAAATCACTCTGGTACAAAACAAGCTGCATTTTGTTACTACATTTTCTCAGTGGTGGAGACGTGACCAGACCTGGACCCATCTCGGAGCATCGCAGGGCCGTTTGAAAGCGCCTCGCACTCTCACTAGTTCCTGCTCTGAGCCAACGTGGAGGCCACGAGCTGCGACGTTCCTGGATGGGTGAGGGCAGAAAGTGTGACGATAGCGATTAAATTGACAGGAGACTCCAGCTGCTGGAGTCTACCAGTAGCTCTCAGCGAGCACGTCGGGCAGCGCCTGTGTTGTCTCGGGACGGCCAACTCCCCTCACGGGATGGCGGCTTTGGAGAAGATTTCCTGCTCTCTGTAGTGGGAGGTCTGTGAGACCCTCACTAACTCTCCCCCCATCATGAATTTATCACATGCACATCGAGATATATCTGAAATGCCTCGTTTTGCATTAACAAACAATGCTCCGAAGAATGTGCTGAAGCAGCCCGCGAGTGTCGCCCACCATTCAAGATTAGGGTCTCTCCCGTGGACTGAATCCCAGTGTTCGCGCAATCTGCATTCGGTTTCTCCAGCGTAGAGGAGATCACGGCCTGATCTCCGAATGCAGCGGATTAGATTGGGGAAAAATGTACGACTGAATCACTGCTTCACCTGGAAGAAAAATTCTGGTTCCTGGAGAGGGAATGGGAAGAGGTAAGAGTCATGGAATACAGCACAGAATCAGGCCTATCAGCCCATCCAGTCCATGCTGACTGGTTTCTCTGTCTAGTCCCATTTATCAACTCCCAGATCATTGCCCTCCATACCGCTCTCATGAATCTACCTATTCAAACCTTTCTTAAATATTGAAATTAAAACCACATCCACCCCTACTGGCAGCCCTACAGCCCCTCTATACTGAGGCTGCTTCTACACTCACACAACCCTCTGGGTGAAGAAGTTTCCACTCAGGTTCCCCTTAAATATTTCACCTTGCACCCTAAACCTATAACCTCTAGTTCTAGTATTATCCAACTGTGGGGGAAAGAACCTGCATATATTTACCCTATCTGTAGCTCTTATTATTTTGTTTAACTGTAGGATTTCTCCACATTCTTCTAACGCCTAGGAAATAAAGTCCTAACCTATTCAATCTTACCTTACTATTCAGGTCCTGGAAACATCTTTGTAAATGCTTTCTGTACTGTCACAAGCTTATTGTTATCTTTCCTGTAGTTGGGTGACCAGAAATTGCACACAATACTCCACAATTTCAACAACTTCCTGTAACATCCCAACTCCTGTACTCTGATTTATGTAGGCTAATGTGCCAAAACCTCTCCTTAGACCATAAGACATAGAAACAGAATTAGGTCATTTGGCCTATCGAGTCTGCTCCACCATTTAATCATGGCATATCCCCTTTTTTCTCCGCTCCTCAGCCCCACTCCCTGACCTTCTCCTTATAACCTTTGATACCGTGTTCAATCAAAACCTATCGATCTCCACCTTAAATACACCCTCTGGACCTGTGATAACAAATTCCACAAATTCACCACCCTCTGGCTATAGAAATTTCTCCTCATCTCTGTTTTAGATGGATGCCTCTCTATCCAGAGGCTGTGCCCTCTTGTCCTAGATTCCCTTATCATGGGAAACATCCTTTCCACATCTATTCTGTCTAGGTCTTCAAACTTTTGAAAGGTTTCAATGAGATCACCCCCCTCATCTTTCTAAATTCCAGTGAGTACAGGCCTGGAGCCATCAAACGTTCCTCATATGATAACCCTTTCATTCCCAGAATCATTCATGTGAACCGCCTGTGAACCATGTCCAGTGCCAGCAGATCTTTTCTTAGGTGAGGAGCCCAAAACTCTTCACAATACTCAAGGTGAGGCCTCACTAGCACCTTATAAATCATCAGCATCACATCCCTGCTCTTGTATTCTAGATCTCTTGAAATGAATGCTAACATTGCATTTTCCTTCTTCACTACTGACTCAACCTGCAAGTTAACCTTTAGGGTGTTCTGCACAAGAACTCCCAAGTCACTTTGCATCTCAGATCTTTGGATTTTCTCCCTGTTTAGAAAATAGTCTGCTCATTTATTTTTCTACCTAAATGCATGATGATGCATTTTCCAATATTGTATTTCATTTGACACTTTCTTGCCCATTCTCCTAATCTGTCTAAGTCCTCTGTAGCCTTCCCATTTCTTTATCACTGCCTGCCCCTGCACTAATCTTCGTATCATCTGCAAACTTGGCAACAAAGCCATCTATTCCATCATTTAAATCATTGATATACTGCATAAAAAGCAGTGGCTCCAACACCGACCCCTGCGGAACACCACTAGTCACTGGCAGCAAATCAGAAAAGGATCCTTTTATTCCCACTCGCTGTCTTCTATCAATCAGCCAATGCTCTAACCATGCCAGTAACTTTCCTGTAATACCATGAGCGCTTAACTTGATAAGCAACCTCATGTGTGGCACCTTGTCAAAGGCCTTCTGAAAATCTAAATGTACAACATCCATTGCATCTCCTTTATCTATCCTACTTGTAATCTCAAGTAATTCCAATAGGTTCTCCAGGCAAGATTTTCCCTTAAGGAAACCATGCTGACTTACCTTGTCCTGTGTCACCAAGTACTCCATATCCTCATCCTTAGTAATTGACTCCAACATCTTCACAGCCATTGAAGTCAGGTCTATAATTTACTTTTTGCTGCCCCCTCCTTTCTTAAAGAATGGAGTGACATTTGCAATTTTCCAATCCTCTGGAACCATGCCAGAGTCCAATAATTCTCGAAGGATCAATTCTAATGCCTCCACAATTTCTACTACTATCTCTTACAGAACTCTAGAGTGTGGTTCATCTGGTCCAGGTGACTTGTGTACCTTTAGGACTTTCAGCTTTTAGAGCATCTTCTCCTTTGAGATAGTAACTGCACTCTTTTCTCTTCCCTCACACCCTTCAGCACCTGGCATACTGCTAGTGTCTTCCACAGTGAAGACAGATGCAAAATGCTCGTTCAGTTCATCTGCCATCTCCTTGTCCCCTGTTGTTATATCTCCGGCCTCATTTTCTAGCAAACCATTACCACCCATTCTCCCTGTAACTCCACTTTCAAGGAATTATGGCTTTGTATTCTCAGATCCTTTTGTTTTACTGCACACCTACAATTCACCATGCAAGGCCTACCCTGGTTGATCCTCCCAGATTGCAAGACCTAATGTTTCCATTGTTCATTTTTCAGCCCACTGCTAGCTTTGATAGCCTTCCTTGCTGTCCACTACATCCCCAATCTTGGTGTCATCTGAAAACTTGCTGATTCAGTTTATCACATTATCATCTAAGTCATTAATAAAGGTAATAAAGCACCGATCCCTGTGACACACCTCCAGTGACAGGCCTCCAGTCAGAGAGATGACCTTCCGCTATCACTCTCTGGCTTCTCTCACTAACCATATGCTGAAATTCAATTTAATAATTCATCCTGAATGCCAATTGACCAGCCTCCTCCCATATGGAACTTTGACAAAATGTCTGTATAGACAACATCCACCACCTTTCCTTCATCAGCCTTCCTCATAACTTCTTCAAATGAACTTTATGAAATTATTAGATTGAACCTCCTATGTCAAACCTATGTTGATTATATATCGATTTCCTTAGAATTGCTTCAAATAATTTACCCATGACTGATCTCGGGCTCTCTGTCCTGTATTTGCCTGGTTTGTTCTTTCAAAGATTCTTAAACAACGAAACAGCATTTGCTATCCTGCAGCCCTGTGGCTACAGTCATTATAAATGTCTCTGCCAAGACCCCTGCTATTTCTGCACTAATTCCCACAAGATGGAAGGTTTGTCATCCCTGGGGATTTATCAACCCTAATTTGCCTCGAGACCATAACCAACTCCATTTGTAATCGAGATACGTTCCAACACCTCACTACTCCTATGCCTCAGTTCTACAGACCTAGTGTCTGTCTCACAAGTAAATACAGATACCAGAAATTAATTAAAGGTCTTCTTCATTTGATTGCCATGGAGAGATTTCCACACTGATCTTCAAAATGAACAATTCTATCCCTTTAATATATCTTGGAAAGAGAACCCTTGGAATTCTCTTTCACTTTGTCTGTTAGAACAACCTCAAGTCCTCTTTGAACCTCCTGATTTCTCTCTAAAGTGTTCTCTTGCATTCTTTACACTCCTTAAACATCTCATTTGACTTATATTGCTTATACCTGATCTGCAACTCCTCCTCCTTAACCATCTCTCAAAAACCAAGGTTCCCAGAATGTGTTAGCATTGCAATTTATTCTAACAGGTACACGCAACCTCTGTTTTGTCGACATTTCACTTATGAGGACATTGAGGTTGCTGAGAAGTGGTGTATTGGGGAGGGGTGTGGGTGGTGGTGGTTTGCAGGGATTCCAAAGTAAATGATCCCTGCAAAAACCCTGTGATGTCCTTTTGCTGGACAGAGGGCAAAGGAGATTTCCAGTGATGTTGCTGGGATTGAGTTGTGGAGAGAGGTTGACTCTTTCTTGGGTTGTTGGGAACAAGAGATGACTTGTAGAGATGTATAAAATCACTAGTAATTTCATTTACTATTGTCACATGTACTGAGGTACAATGAAAACTTTGTCTTGCATACAGTTTGTACAGATCAAATCATTCCATGGTGCATTGAGGTATATCAAGGTAAAACAATACACAAAAAAAGACAGTGTGTATAGATAAGAAGATGCAACATCATAACAAGATAGATTGTGAGCCTTGGTTAAACTGGAAAAAGTGTAAGAGAGTTTGGAAAGAGATTTACAACTCAGTTCCAGAAACAAAGGAGTGTCTATCCTGTCTGTATACCATAGTACCATAAGACATTGGAGCAGAATTAGGCCATTTGATCTATTGAGTCTGCTCTGCCATTTGATTGTGGCTAATGAGTTTTCCCTCTCAACCCCATTCTCCTGTCTTCTACCTGAAACTTTTGATGTGCTTATTAATCAATAACCCATCAATATCTGCTTTAACTATATCCAAAATCTTGCTCTCAGTTATGTCTGTCATTGAATTCCACAGATTCACTACCATCTGGCTAAAGAAATTCCCTGTCTCTGTTCTAAATGGACGTCCCTCTATTCTAAGGCTCTGCCCTCTGGTCCCTGACTATTCCACTATAGGAAACATGCTCTCCACATCCAAGCTATTGAGGCTTTCAATATTCCATGGACTCATTCTTTGAAACTCAATCAGTACTGGCCTAGAGATATCAAACCCTCCAATGCCAGCACATAAGGAGCCCAAAACAGCTCCCAATTCTCCAAATGTGCTCTGACCAATGCTGTATAAGGCATCAGTGTTGCATCCTTTCGTACTCTAGACCTCTCAAAATGATCTCCTTTCCTTACTACCAATTCATCTTGCAAGTTAACCTTTGGGAATGCTGGAGTTCCATGTTCCTTTGTTCCTCCAATTTTTTGAATTTTCTCTAACCCTTTTATTCTGTCCACCAAAGTGCATGACTTCCTACACTGTATTCCATCTGCCATTTCTCCTTCCCCTGCAGACTCCATGCTTCCTTACACTACCTGCCCCTCCACCTATCTTTGTACCTTGGCCACAAAGGTATCAGTTCCGTCATCCATATTATTAATATATAGCGTGAAAAGCAGCAGACCTGATACTAACCCCTGCTGAACACCACAGGTCACTGGCAGCTACCCTGAAAAGAACCCCTTTATTCCCAGTCTTTGCCTTCTCTCAGTCAATCTCTATCCATGCTCGTATATTTCCCGTAATATTATAGATGTTTATCTTAGTCAGTAGCCTCATGTATGGCATCTTGTCAAAGGCCTCATAAAAATCCAAGTGAACAACATTTTGTTTTTGTCTAGCCTGCCTGTTAGTTCCACAAATAATTCTAACAGATTTGTTAGGCAAGATTTTCCTTTAAGTAAACCACGCTGACCTCGGCCTATTTTATTATGTACCCCCAAGTACCCCACAGCTCACCATATCATCTGCCTGTCCTTCCTCACAGTCTCACTACACACTCCATTGATGTACATACCAACTACTTCATCCTTTGCCTTCACTACAGTTCCCATCCCCCTGTCAAGTTAGTTTAAACCCTCCCCAACAACTCTTGCAAATTTCTCCAGAAAGATACTGATCCCCTTTGCGTTCATGTCTAATGGGGGCTAAGGGCACAGGACCTGGTGGGTAGGAGAGACACTTTGCTCCTTCATTGAGGCTCCCACAATGGGCACTCTAGGAAGTTGGTGTTCACTCTAGCAGCAGTTGCTGTCTCAACTTACCTGTAAGACCTAAGCTGGCAGATGAGAATCAGATTTACTATAAACAGCTTATTGGAGCTCCAGTGTAAATTGACAGCAAGATGGAGATGTTATTTCCAATCTGCATAGACAGTGATCTTCTGATTAGAAAGTCAAGGATCCAGTTGCAGGACATACAGAGGCCTAGGTTCTATAGCAGATGGTGTGGATTGGGAAAGGATGTTGAGAGGATGAATGGAGGGACTTCTGAATCCGCAGGTCCAGACTCAGATCACCTTAGTGAGCTTACATGAGCTGAAACAAGAAGAGGTGATGACTGACTCAGGCTCCCACCGGGTTTCAAAAGGTGGGAGCCCATGGGAAGCTTCCTTGGGGTGAACTGCAGGGAGGGAATGTTGAAAGGGAAATCCTAGGAATAGGGACGAAGGTGTAGGGTAATGCATGACAGATGACACATATTGTTCCAAATAGAAGCTGTTCTACATAATTCAGCAACACCATCATTGATTTGTTGTGTTCTCTTTAAGAGACAGTGTCTGATGTAATGACATCAGTATAAAGCGACTGCTTTTGGTTTGTTTGTGATGGAAGTAAAGGGCTGCAAATTTTGTTCTGCATGTAAAACAACCCTCGCACTTTTATTCACAAAATCCTATATTGGTGACCCTGACACTCTCGGACAGCTCTGGAGTTACTCAATGACATGTCAACCAACACAGGCACTTTGAAGCAGCCAGCGCTTTGGGAGTAGCACGCTACAGCATGTTTTTCACAGGCAGAAGCCCAGTTCACGCTGCAAGTAATCACCATGGACAATACCAAATTTTACTATGTCATAGCATCACTAAGTAGTTCCACTGCAGGCAGGGTGGGGAATCTACTAGAAGACCTGCCTGCATGTGATATATATCACTTAAAAACTCACCTATAACAGACGTCTGGACTTTCTGAGTCTGAGTGCGCCAAACAGTTGCTCTCTTTGCCCAGCCTGGAAGTGCTAGGCCGAAAGAACTAATGGACCAACTGCTGTCTCTCCTGGGAAATCACCATCTGTGTTTTATTTTTAAAAGACAATTTTACGCAAAAAATGCCTGATCGAGTTAGCAGAGCCTCGCTAACACACCTGTGAATGAGATGCATCGTTCCTCCTCCTTTTCCTGTCTCAATAAGCCCTGACAGCAGAATCACGCCTGTGGCTCTGAACCAGACAATGCTGGATCTTTGTTTTTTAACATGCATGCTTTGGCACGAATGCCAAGAAGTACCAATGGCCATGCAGGTAGATTCCAGCTGCTAGGGTTGTCTATTGTTCATTAAGGATGTATTCAGGGCAACACTTCCTGTGTCAAAGGCGCTCAAGTGAGTGTGCTGCCAACATCACCCATTGATTATAAGCAGAGAGCGATGGACCTTCACAAGAGGCTACCAATGACAGCAGGATCTGGCCCTAAGGGGCATGACGCAAGACACTCTGCTTCAGTGGGCAACACTACTCATGGGACATTGTCTTGGCTGAAGTTGTTATACCTCTGCTCAGCATAGATTTCTTGTGTGCCAAGGGACTGTTAGTAGACCCATCAAAGCACAGCTTTTTAGGTGTGATGGATTTCTGTCACCACTTCATTCTTTGAGCTGGTGAACTTGTGCTCCCCTTGTACAGTGCCCTTAAAGACAATGCTCCTAGTGATATACTTGAGTGGTCAGTAGACATAACCATTACGAGCACACAACTGGACAAGCCAGTGACACCTGCTGTTACTCCAACCAAGGTACATAGGATCCGATCTGGGCAGCTCTTATGAGCTCCATACAGGTTCACGCTGCCCGTATCAGTGTGTTTCAGGAGGTAGGGGATGCCGATTTACGGTAACAGATGACCCATTTTGTTTGTAACAGAAACTGTTCTACATAATTCACAAAAATAGTCATTGAGGTGTTGTGTTCACTTTAAGAGACGGTGTCTGATGTAATGACATCAGTGTATGGCGACTATTTTTGATTAGTTCATAATAGAAGTAAAGGGCTGTGGCTTTTGTTAAGCACATTGAACAACTCTCGCATATTTATTCACAAAATCCTACAAGGGAGGTGAACCAGCTTTGAGCTCATGACTACAGGAGCCAAAGAGTACTACCCTTGCCGTGAGCCCCTGCCACTTGGGAGGTGCCACTGGGGTAACCCTGAGTCGGGTAGAGACAAAGAGGGTGGTTCCCACAAATGAAATGATGCCAACTGGAAACCAGGGTCACAGGGCAGGGTTGGTGCCACCGGAGAGTCTGATGTGCGGCCTTCGAGAAGGACACACCAACAGTAGCTGTCAGTGATTGGGGGAACCAACTTGATTCTGGTACAGGTGGACAGAGTCATCTCAGAGCCAGTTGGTGTCAGACAAGGACCCATCCTCTATGCTGGGAGGTCAGAGTATTGGTGTGTACTAGCATTCACTTGACAGTGTGGCCAGGGAGGGCAGCAGTTAGGTGGCGAGTGGCCGTAACCTGTCCCTCCCTCTCTTCATCATTGGGAGGAACAACTGGAGGATTCTCTGAGACTCTGTTTGCCTCAGTGCCAGTGTGGTAGCTCCAAGTAATGCCAACCTGAGCTTGGAGCTGGAGCAGGGTTGGTTCTCATTATCGATGCAGGGTCATGAAGGCTGGACATGAAGGTCCAACAGGAATAGGACCCATTGTCAAATTTCACCAAGACACAATCAGACCAAACAAGCTCAGGCAGAACTGGTTGTGATGACAAACACTCATCAGTATACTGAAATGACAACTTTTAAAATTAGAAATAAATTAATATAAAAACATGTTTAGAGTTGGAAGGGTCAGTCACCACTTTCAAGGAAATCTGTATGTGCATAGCTAATACCAGTCTCACTGCAAGCCACACGTGCACCACAATCCCCATGCACACCATTACCCCTGCGCACTGTGTAACCCCCACGCACACTGCAGCACCCCTACGTGCTCTGCAACCCTGGTACACTACACCTCCCCACCGCTGCATACCACAATGTACACTGCAAAACTAGTGCCAACTGGACACCCCTTCCTATTGCTCCTTGCCCACTACCCCTCTTTCACCCGCCCTCCCTCCCTCTCAGCTGCCTTCACCCAGCTTTCGCCATTCCCCCCAGCCCCCTTCTTCCCCTCTCCCCAGCTTCACCACTACCCCCTTCCTCCTCCTCCTCCTCTCCGACCCCTCTCTCTCCTCTCTGATCCATCGCCCTGCCCTCTGACCCTGTCTCCACCCTCCCTTCTCACACACACCCACATTCATTGTGGGTGATGGGGAAGGGGCAGGGTAGGGAAGGGGAGGGGGAAGGGTAGTGAGGAGGAGGGGCGGAGGGGGGAGGATTTAGAGGAAGGGAAGAAGGGGTGAGGAGGAGGCAAGAGGGAAGGGGTGGGAGGGAGAGGAGGAAGAGCGGGGAAGGGGAGAGAGAGTGGAACGGGGTGGATGGGGGAGTGATGAAAGAAGAGGGGAGGGAAAATTGTGGGGCCTGCGGAGTTGGACATGAGGGGAATGGGGAAGGGAGGTTGAGGAAATAAGGAGGAGTGGGAAGGAGGAAAGATGGATTGAGGGCTTTCTTATGATGTCTCAGACTTCCCCATTCTCCCCCTCTTCCCCTTCTGGGAGGGCTCCCTCATGAAGACCCAGACCTCCCCCCTGTGGAATTGGCCCCATTCCCAACCCTAGGCTGGGGGCATGAAATATATTTATAAAACGTGTATAGATGGGAAGTGGTCTCAGTGAAAGTCTGAGAGTGGCAGTGGATTGCACAGATTCACCACCCTCTGACTAAAGAAATTCCTCATCTCTCCAAATGCATACTCTGTGCTATTAGACATCTGGACCCTGGAGGAAAAAGATACCAGCTATATCTGCTCCATCTATGCCTCTTGTGATCTTATCAGGCTCTTATTGATCAGTCTCTGCCACTCCAGAGAAAACAATCCAAGTTTGCCCGACCTCTCCTTGTACAGTAGCTCATGTCTCTGCTCCGGGCCACGTCCTGGTGAACCTCTTCTTCACTCTCTCCAATGTATCAGTAGTACAGTGCAGTGAAGGGAATGACAGAGGCATCAGAGAGGAGCTGGCCAAAGTTGATTGGAATGGAACACTAGCAGGGATGATAGCAGAGCAGCGGTAGCTGGAGATTCTGAGGGCAATTTGGAAGGTGCAGGATAGATACATCCCAAAAATGAAGAAGTTTTCTAAAGGGAGGACAAGGCGACTGTGGCTGACCAGGGAAGTCAAAGACAGCATAAAACAAAAGGGAGGGCGTACAATATAGTTAAAATTAGTGGGAAGCTGAAGTGTTACAAACCAACAGAAGCTAACTAAAAAAGCAATGAAAAGAGAAAAATGAAATGTGAAGGTAAGTTAGCCAATAACATTAAGGAGGATGTCAAAAGTTTTTCCAGAGATATGATGGGTAAAATAAAGCCTAAACTGGGCATTGGAGTGGTGGAAAGTAACACTGGGGAGGTAGTAATGGGGAAAAAGGAATGGTGAACAAACAGATCAAGAACTTTGCCAGCAAGGGGTAGAAGTGAGCATAGTCACTGTTACTAAGGAGAAGGTGCTTGTGAGGCAGAAATGTCAAAGGTAGGTAAGTTACCTGGACCAGATGAGCAACACCCAGTGTTCTGAATGAGGCACCTGAACAGATTGGGGAGGCATTGATAGTGACCTTTCAAGTATCAGTAGATCCTGGAATGGTTCAGAAGGACTGAAATATCATCACTCTAAAGGGAGGAAGGTATAGACAGGAAATTATAAGTCAGTTAGTCTTCTTCAGTGGTTGGCAAGAAGTTAGAATCCATTATTAAGGATGAGCTGTGGGGTACTTCGGGGCACACAATAAAATAGGCTGAAGTCAGCATTGTTTACTTGAGGGGAAATCTTGCCTGACTAATCTGTTGGAATTCTTTGTGGAGATAACAGGCTGAATAGACAAAAGAGATATTGTTCACTTGGATTTTCACGAGGCCTTTGACAAAATGCTGCCAGTGAGGCCATATTACTACAGGAAATATTATTGCATGGATAGAAGATTGACAGACTAGCAAGAGGGAAAGAGTGGGATTAAACTGAACCTTGGTGGCTGCTGGTGGTTTGTGTTTTAGTAGGGGTTGGTGTTGGGTCTGCTGCTTTTCACGCAATGCGTTAATAATCTAGATTATGGAATTGATGGCTTTGTAGGGAAGTTTGCAGACTATACAAAGATAGGTGGAGAGGCAGGTAGTGTTAAGGAAGCATGGAGTCGGCAGAAGGAGAATGGACAAAGATGTGGCAGATGGCATACAGTGTAGGGAAATCATGCACTTCAGGGTGCAAATGAATATGGGAGTCCTGCTGCAGGATTCCCAAAGGTTAACTTGTAAGATGAGTCAGTAGAAAAGCAAATGCAATGTTTGCATTCATTTTGAGAAGACTGAAATATGAAAGGATGTAATGCCAAGCTTTAGAAGGCATTAATCAGAACACATTCAGAGTATTGAGTGTCATAATGGGGGGCGTTGGGAGTGGACCCAAATGCAAGACACAGACACTGAAGTACCAGGAACAGGACTAGGCATGAGAAGGAAGCAAGGACACTAGATATGACACCAGCCCTGGATGAGACAAGGACTCCTGACCTAGGCTAGGACCTGACTAGGATAGGGAACCAGGACATAGAACTGAGAACTAGGAGCCTAGGCTAGGACTCCGAGCCAGAGACTGGACAAGGAAACTGGGTCTTGACTCAGGCTCAAAGTCCAGAACCAGGCAAGGACATGACAAGTTACTGGAGAGACTCCTGGGTGGGACAAGGGAACCTCAGCACCAGGCTGGGCAAGGTACATGGACATGACAAGAACCCAGAGCCTTGGTCAAGGGAGAGACAACAGCACTGGGTTAGAGACTCCTGGACAAGGGAACACCAGCACAGGATGAGGGAATCCCAGCACCAGGCTAGGCAAGGTATTCCTGTGCTGAGCAAGGCACATGGACACCAAGCCAGGACCCCTCCTTGGGTACAGGACATAGGGCCAGGACTCATTACACAGAACACCAAACACAACAAGACAGTTCCCAATGCTAGGTATCAGTAAAACAGCCAGACCTACCTAGCAAAGGCATGGACATGGACAGACAGTTCCAAACAGGGCAGGGCAGGGCAGGGCAGGGCAGGGCAGGGCTGGGCTGGGCTGGGCTGGGCTCCAGGCAGAGGCAAGGGGAGGCAGGCCAGGGCACCAGGAGGAAAGGGAAGGGATACAGACAGGGGGTGTGGACAGGAACAATACAGCAGCCCAAGGCTGCATCCTGAAGCTATTTATGAGGTCAGCCCAAACAAGATTCAGCTGCCTCAACAGAAGCTGGGAAAACCCAGAATACCTAGAATAAGAAATATGGACCGAAATGCAGATTTCACGGACCGGACCATGACATTGAGAGCAGTTTTGGGCCCCTTATCTAAGAAAGCATGCCCTGGCATTGGAAGTTTTGATGGATCTAGTCCTGTACTTACTGATTTTAGAAAGAATGAAACCTATTAAATATTGAAAGCCTCAATAAAGTGGACAGTATATTTCCTACAGTGGGGGAGTCTAGGACCAGAAGGCATGGTCTTAGAATAGAGGGGTGTCCATTTAGAACGGAGATGAGGAGTAATTTCTTTAGCCAGAATGTGGTGAATCTATGGAATTCATTGCCACGGACAGTTGAGGTCAAGACTTTTGGTATAGTTAAAGTGGAGGTTGATAGCTTATTGATTATGGAGAAAAAAATTCAAAATTTGTCTAATTCTGCTCCTATATCTTGTCACCACCATTGATTCGGCAGCAGAGTAGATATGACAATTGTGCTTATGAATTTGCACGTGTCAGGTAATTATTATTTAATCATGATAATATTTAACTACATTCTTGTTGTAGTGCTTGTCAAGACTTGAACAGAGCATAACAAAGGGTCCGCTGCTGGTTTGCATTCGGCCTTCCCTGAGCCATTGGACTTTCAAGATCTGAAGACTAGCGGTATTCGTTTAATGTTTAGACATTCTTTTTGGCCGCAGTGTAGGTTTCATTTCCCTTTTGAGAGTTTTGGTTAACGGCCCTGTTTGGCCTAGCGTTTATCGTTTTATTTTCCCTTGTTCGAATTAAAGTCTGAACTATCGACCTGCTTCTGTGTCTTTCACTCCGCATGGGCCATATCCGAACCGGGGTGACATATCTTATGGTTTTAATCAATGTACTTGGCATTCTTCCAGTAATGCAGCTGCTGGTCTGCAGTTTCTGAAGGACTTTGGTTCCATTGCCATAATGTTGCATGAACACTATTAGCAAAGCACTCTGGTACAATACAGGTTCCATTTTGTTTACAAATACATTTCCTCATTGGTGGAGAAGTAGCTGAGCTGCTCTCACCACGACATGCTTCTTAGCTGCAAGCATCTTCCTCGGCCCCATCTCAGAGCTCCACTGACAGGCACGCACCTCGCCACTACAAGTCCCCAAGCCGCAAGTGCCTTCTTCCTTGGTTACAGCCTGGTGCTCCACTGTTTGGCCCACGCCTTGCTGCACAGATAGAGTTCTCTCACCATTGCAGGTCCCCAGGCCACAAGTGCCTCCTGCCTTGGTCCCATCTTGGAGCTCCACACATCCATCTGAAAGCACCTCGTGCTCCCACTTTTTCCCGCCCTGAGCCAACAGTGCACGTGCAGTGCTGTTGTACAGTTCATTATGGAGACCAAAAGCTGCAATATTCCTGACGGATCAGGTACACTTTCTCAACCTCAGCGCCACAGGGCAGGGGGCCACAGACCGATAGGGCAGAGTGACAGGAGTTTCCAGAGACAGCAGCTGCTGGAAGATCTCAGAGAGTCGATCAGTGCCTGTGCTGTCTCTGCACGGCCAACTCCCTTCGCGGAATGGCAGCTTTGGAGAAAATTTCCTCCTCTCTCCGTGGGAGTTCTGTGAGACCCTCATTGACTTTTCCCTTCTGCCGTTTATGTGTCACATGTACATCGAAATTCTAAGGAATTTCTAACAGGAACATTGAAATTCTGTAATGTCAATATTTCACTTACGAGGATATTGAGGTTGCAGGGGAAGTGGATGACTTGTAGAGATGTATAAAATCATTGGTAAGGTGGTTTACTATTGTCACATGTACTGAGGTGCAATGAAAACCTTGTCTTGCATACAGTTCATATAGATCAAATCATTCCATGGTGCATTTTGGTTGAACAAGTTAAAACAATACACAAAACTATAGTGTATGTAGATAAGAAGGTGCAAGATCACAAAGCAGTATGTTGTGAGGTAATAATCTTAGCATATTAGATAGGGAACCATTTAATAGACCTTTAACAGTGGGATGGAAGCTGTCCTTCAGCTTGGTAGGACTTATTTTCAATAAATGGTTTATTGTAACCATTTTTAATTTGAATAGGAACAGAGAGCCAACGCATGATTTATTGTATAAGGATTCAGATTTAATGAATGTTTTGTAAATCTTTTGTAATTTTGTAATACTCCTGAATAAATTAATTTTGGAATATTCCTGAATAAAGTATTTTGGGAAAAAAATATTTTCAGGCTTTTGTATCTTCTGCCTGATGGGAAGGGGGGAGAAGATATAATGACTGCGGTGGGAGTTGAAGCAACACAGGACATGTTATGAATGGTAAGGCACTATTTACCTAGGAGTACAAGTGTACAATCCATTAAAGCAGCTTCTCAGGTTGACAGTGGTGAATAAAGCATTTAGTATGCCGGCATTCATTAGTCAGGCATTAGGCAGAGGAGTAGAGAGTTAGGTTGTAGCTGAACAAATCATTTAATAATAGTGGAGTGATAAATTATGCAGAGAAGGCCATAGCAGATGCCCTTAATTCATATTTTGCAAAGCTGTTAAGAAATATGCCAGAAAGTGTAGAGACAAAATAATGGTTGTTTTAAGTGACTCAGAGATCTTAGAAAGTGAAGTCCTGTTTCAGCTGAAACGGTTGACTGGTAATAAATCTCCAGGGTCAGACAACATATATCCAAGGGTACTTAAAGAGGTGTGTGGTTATCCCAGCAAACCCTTGACATGTATTTTTCAGAAGTCAGTGAAGACTTGTGAAAAATGGGCTAATGTCCCGGTACTATATATAAGAAGGGTGACCGCACTGATTCTTGTAACTATAGACCAGTTAGCTCAATGTGTATCATAGATGAAATAACAGAATTATTAATTTTTAAAAATGATTTGGAAAAGAAGCTGATAAGAACAGGCATGCTAGCGGAAAGCCAGTATGACTTCTGAAGGGGGAAATCATGTTTTACTAATATACTGGATTTCTATGAAGAGGCAACTAAAACAATAGAGTGGTTGATATTGTTTACTTGGACTTTCAGAAGGCTTTTGAAAAGGTACCCCACAAGAGGTTACAGGAGGTAGGGATTCAGGGAAAGGTGTGTGAATCAGCACAGAATTGGGGTATAAAAAGCAAGGTGAACACCAACTGCTACAAAATTAATTCATCAGTGAGGACATGTAGCCATCGGTGGAGACTGGCCAAAGCGAGATTTCAGACTAGCATCAGGAAGTACTTTTTTACACGGCGAGTTGTGGACACATGGTACAAACGATTTTATTTGCGTAGTTGAGAGCAGTTTAGAGCCTTTCAAATCCAAACACAATTGTTACTTCAACACACTATGTGAATATGGATTTGGCAAGCTTGGTTGGACCTAACAGGGTAGAGGTGAGTCTGTAGAACAGGGGTTTCCGTGGAGTCTACAGGATTGATGAAAGAACAGGCTATGGGACTTACAATTAGTGTTATTGCAAATGGTCCGGCCCAAATTGCATTCTGTCCTTCACAGAGAACAGCCAATTAAAGTCCCAAAATCAGATACAGTGGAGATTAGAATAGGAGATCAGAACGTAGATCAAACCTTTCTACTTTCTCTTTATATGCCTGTAAACTGATGTGAAAGAGATTCATTGTGTAAAATATCAGCTACTACTACCTGCATTCCTGAGGGACTGGGTGTGTAGATACCAGAGAGCCATTGTGGACTAGACTATTTCAGTAGTTGTCATCCTGTTTTGAAAAAGTTGCAATTACTCACTCCCCACCTATCAGGGAGTTTGGAACATTTTTACAAGAGTGTCTTGAAAGCCTCAGGAGATTTCTCAAGGTTCTGCCTATACCTACAAATTGATAAGTGTCTCTTTTATTGTCACCATACGTCTTATTGTGACTTGGCAAGAAATGACTAATTTATGCATCAGATGGGTGGTGGGCTGGAGATAAGACTCTACCACAGGATGTGTAAGGCAATCCTTCCCTCCACTACCGCTAGCCTGCAGATCTCCCTTGGGCAAGGTGCAGCACTTGCTTACCACCACTCCCCCCCACAACTCAAAGTCACATGAAGCCATGGGAGCAGATGGAGAATATCACAAAGTCCAGGTTTTGCGACCACTGACACCAGGCAGAGTGTCTCTGAAGAGTATTGATAATGGCTATGGTTGGCCAGAAGAAGGCAATGGCAAGTCATTGCCACTGTAGGAAAATTTGCCAAGAAGCATTATGGTTAGAACCATAGAACACTACGGCACAGTACAGGCCCTTCAGCCCTCCATGTCGTGCCAACCCATATAATCCTTTAAAAAAAGTACTAAACCCACACTACCCCATAACTCTCCATTTTTCTTTCATCCATGTGCCTGTCCAAGAGGCTCTTAAATACCCCTAATGTTTTAGCCTCCACCATCATCCCTGGCAAGTCATTCCAGGCACTCACAACCTTCTGTGTAAAAAACTTACCCCTGATGTCTCCATTAATCTTCCCTCCCTTAATTTTGTACCTATGCCCTCTGGTGTTTGCTATTGATGCCCTGGGAAACAGATACTGACTATCCACCTATCTATGCCTCTCATAATCTTGTAGACCTCTATCAAGTCCCCTCTCATTCTTCTACGTTCCAAAGAGAAAGGTCCCAGCTAACCTTGCTTCATATGACTTGTTCTCCAATCCAGGCAACATCCTGGTAAATCTCCTCTGCACCCTCTTCATAGCTTCCACTTCCTTCCTATAATGAGGAATTGAACACAATATTCTAAGTGCGGTCTCACCAGAGATTTGTAGAGTTGCAACATGACCTCTCTGCTCTAGGAACTCAATCCCCCTGTTAATGAAGCCTAGCAACCCATAGGCCTTCTTAACTACCCTATCAGCCTGTGCAGCGACCTTGAGGGGTGTATGGATTTGAACCCCAAGGTCCCTTTGTTCATCCACACTCTTAAGTAACTGACCATTAATCTTGTACTCAGTCTTCTGGTTTGTCCTTCCAAAATGCATCACCTCACACTTGTCTGGATTGAACTCCATCTGCCATTTTTCTGCCCAACTCTGCAGCCTATCTATATCCTCTTGTAACCTTCAACCACCTACAGCTCCATCCACAACTCCTCCAATCTTCATGTCATCCACAAACTTACTCACCCATCCTTCCGCCTCTACATCCAGGTCATTTATAAAAATCACAAATTGCAGGGGTCCCAGGACAAATCCCTACGGCACTCCACTAGTCACCGACCTCCAGGCAGAATACTTTCCTTCCACAACTACCCTCTGCTTTCTTCCTTTAAGCCAATTTTTTATCCAAACAGCCAAGGTTCCACTTATCCCATGCCTCATGACCTTCTGGATGAATCTGTCATGAGAGACTTTGTCAAATGCTTTGCTAAAGTCCATGTAGACCACATCCACTGCCCTATCATCAATTTCTTTTGTTACCTCTAAAAACTCAATCAGGCTCATGAGGCATGAACTTCCCTTCACAAAGCCATGTTGACTATCCTTGAGTAGACTGTACTTCTCCAAATGCTCATAGATCCTATCCTTAAGAATCCTTTCCAGTAGTTTGCAGACCACTGACGTAAGACTCACTGGTCTATAGTTCCCAGGTTTCTCCCTATTACATTTTTTAAACAAGGGAACTACATTTGCCATTCTCCAGTCCTCCAGCACTTCCCCTGCAGGCAAAGAGGATTCAAATATCATAGCTAATGCTCCTGCAATCTCTTCTCTCAATTCCCACAACAACCTGGGGTGTATCATATCCAGCCCTGGGGATTTATCAATCTTAATGTTTTTAAGAAGATCCAGCGCTTCTTCTTCCTTAATCTTGACATTGTCCAGCACACAGCCCCACTCTACTTCGACCTCATCCTGATCAAGATCCTTTTCACTTTTGAATACTGAAGCAAAGTATTCATTTAGGACCTCCCCAACCTCCTCTGCCTCCTGGCACATTTTGCCCTCTTTATCCTTTAGCAGTCCCACCTTCGTTCTCGTCATCTTCCTATTCTTCACATACACATAGAATGCCTTGGGGTTCTCCTTAGTTCTACATGCCAGTGCCTTCTCATGCACCCTTCAAGCTCCTTCCTGGCTACCCTATATTTCTCATAAGCCCCTCCTACTTCCTGCTTCTTATAACTAACATATGCTTCCTTTTTCCTCTTGACAAGTTGCCTCACATGTTTCGTCAGCCACGGTTCCCTTTTCCTACCATTTTTTCCTTGCCTCAGTGGGACAAACCTATCCTGAACCCAGTTCAAGTGGTCCCTAAACTTCTCCCACATTACTTCTGTGCTTTCCCCTTTGAACATCTGTTTCCAATTTACTCCCGCTAGTTCCTGCCTCATCCCTTCAAAGTTAGTCCTTCCCCAGTTAAGCACTTAACCATTTTGTCTGATTTTATCCCTTTCCATAGCTATGCTGAAGTTAAAGACTATGATTGCCTATGTCATACGATAGTGTACATATGATGATGATGCATAGGAAAATTGGCTCATATCAGTAAGGACATTGTTCTAAACATTTCAGAAATATATATGGGTATATGTGGGTGATTCCTGTATTACAATGGCAGCACGGCTTACCCAAAAGGTTCAGTAGACGATACAAGATTAGGAGAATGGGGACCCCCACCTAACTCCTGCAGTTTCCAGAGGTAAGGCATCAAAGGACCTGGGACCAATGGTCAAGGGTCTGTGAGGACTGCCACGACAGACTATCTTAGACATGACTGGTGGAGTCTCTGGCAATTGGAAGGAGGTAAGGGCTTTCTTTTGTCGCTCCCTAGTACATTGGGAGTGGAGGCGATCTTTGAATAGGAAGTTGCTGGAGGGTTGTTGTTCAGTGCTGATATGGAACCTTTACTCTCCAAAGTCCCACCACAACTTTGAGCCCACCAGCCAAATGAGATGGGTAAGCTGATCACAGCTGTGTCGCATAAAATAACTATCAACTCAGATGCTCCATTGTCCCACAGGGCACAGTGCCCTCTTTCCCTGGAGGTAGAAGAGTGGAACTGATAGATTCTATAAATCAAACAAGCTATGCCCTGGTTATCGCAAGATGTATATCAAGTTTGTGAACCATGTATTTTACAAATCCAAGGAAACTAGTGAAGGTGGAAAGATCTCACACACCACCTTCTGGTGGACCATTTGTGCATGTACAGATGGATTTTATAGAATTACAGTAACTCTGTGTGAAGGATATAAACAGGTATTGATTATTATTTATGTTTTTCATGATGGGCTGCAGCATTTCCTTGTAGAAAGCGTGATGCGTTTACAGTAGTTTATGTTCATTGAGGGAAATCATCCCAAGGTTCAGTGTCCGTTGGAAGCTGTCTGGTGCAGTTGCCGAGGGAACATGTCATTGCAACTGGAAGGTCAAGGGCCCCTGTCTGGGGAATTGTAAAGATACATGTACAGAACCGACAAATCTGTCTCCCCTGCCACCGCACCCCCCCCCCCCCCCATGCTGGATGGTACTTATTGATGTGTGCTTACCAGGCCTATCCATGAGTGCTAGGCATGACCCCTGAGTAACAGAAGTAGGGAGAACCGTAGCCCTGGAAGTGATGCTGTTATCTTGCCTACATAGTGCCCCACATGCAACACTTGACGTCACTTTGATCCAGTGACACCTGAGGTCCATAACAGAGGTCAAGAGATTCTGGCTGACTGCCTTTCCAGGATATGCGAGTGTGAGGTTGTCCCAGGAACTGATTCATATGGCATTGGCTTTGCAGAAAATAGCAAATGGAACCGCACATGCTTTTTGATCAAACCTAACAAGCATTAACCAAGTTGTCTATGGAACTTCGCGGTGCTAAGTAGTTATGGCACCTAACAGCAACTCCTTTGCTTACATCTTTGAAAACAGTTCTTTTCCATCTTTAATATCTCTATTTTTCCCTTTCAGGGTTCTTTTGAAGACCCTGACCTGGAGTTACATGCTGACTATGGTTCTTTGCGGGAATGGGACCCAATCTCGGGGTTCCACAATAAGCTGCTATTTGGCATGCCAAAGGCTTGGCCTAAGATTTCGGCATGGATTCAGTAGCCTGAGATCTTGAGGAATTGAGGACGGGCAGATCAAGGGTCGGTGTCACCAAAGAAGACCCGTGTGTCATTGGGAGAGTCGGAACATCTGCTGTGTGCCTGGGAACCCCGGATCCTTGCAATCTTCAGGCACAGAACTCAGAAGAAGTAACGTAATGGACTTCTAACATCGTAAACCAGTGAGTTGTTTGTTATGTCTTCCCGCTTATTGGAAAATGAAGTCACCTTTCTTATTAGGGAAAGAGAGAACATGCAGCGTGTTGAATTATTGGGTGAACAATGTAGTCTCTGGGGTAACTGCAAGTCTGTATCTTTGCTATTGCTTTGCTCATGCTTGAGTGCTGGTAGCGGGTGCGCTTTATTTTTGCCGGTGTGTGGAGGGGGATTGTTGCTCGCTGCCGCTTATGCACAGGAGGGAGGGGAACTTTGGGGTTCTAACATTTAATTGTCATTTATTCTTGGGGCACTCCTCTGTTTTCGTGGATGGTTATGAAGAAAGAGCATTTCAGGATGTATATTGTATACATTTCTCTGACATTAAATTGTACCTTTGAAACTTTGAATTTATGGTGTTTGTACAGCAGCATAACAGAACGTAATGGCTTTGGATTTTATTCTATCAGAGGAAAGGGGGCACTTGCATTGTTGTACTTACATACCGATGAATCAGAAAATATAACTCACTTGGACAATCACATCCGAGTAGCTACCAAAGAGATTAAGAAAGTAGGAGATCAATATTATATCTATTACACTCTGTATGGTGGGCAACTATTCTCTATTTGGTATAACGTCTGAATTATAACAATAGCTGTTATTCTTTCTTGATTTGGTAGGGGAGGGATTGAGGGAAGGGGAGTCAGGAAGAGTGAAAGGTGGAGAATGGAGGTTGAGCCTCAGAAGATCTGGGGGGGGGATGTGGTGGAGGAGAGAGGTGTGTAGGAGGGGGAAGAAGAGGTATAGTGGATAGAGTGGGATGAGAATGGAGGAGGGAGGTGGGGAATAGATGAGGAGGGGAGGGTGAGGAATGTGGAGGGGTAGAGGGTGGAGGGAAGAGACAGGGGCCAGGGGGTTGGGAGGGTGTGGGAGCAGAGGGGAGTAAAGGATTGAAGTGGAGGAGGAGGAGGAGGAGGGAAGTGCTCCCTCACTGGAGGACACAGGCATTGGTAGTGAGGACAGCCAGAATAGAGACAGAGGAGAACGTGAGAGAGGGAAGGGTGAGGCCAGGGACCAAAGTGATGTGTCACTGGTGGAGCCATTGGAAGTTGCTCTGGGATTGGTATACACTGATCATTCAGCAAGCCAATCAGTGCAGTCTAATCCAAGACATTGGGCCAGCTCATTGGCTGACACAGGGCTGAGCTACTGGATGAGCCAATCAGTGACCCTGTGCTTGAGCCATTGGAAGAGTCAATCAGTGTTGCGTTAGTTGAATTGTTCAGTGAGCCAATTGGTGTTATTGCTGAGTCATTGGACAATCCAATTGCAATGGCGATTCTCAACAAGCCAATCAGAACTGACATCCTGGTTTCAGTCAATGGGACATTCAGGGCTGTTGCATTGCAATCATGATGAGCCCATTGGTGTTCCAGTATGAAACTGTTGGGCTAGAATCCAATGACGTGACAACCAATAAGGTCACTCTGTGGGGATCCTTATGTGGGCCCATCAGTGGAGTTATTGGGTAGGAGCCACTTAGTGATGAGGATGGAGGTGAACAAATGGATGATGGCAGTCCACTGGAGCCAATAGCTGATGCTGTTGTGGAAGGATTTCCCATGGCTGAGAGATGAGGGTCGGACAGGGCATGAGCCAATCATCAGTGAGACAGGCCAGGAATTAATGGAGTTACTGGTGGAGCCCATCGTGGGTGAAATTGGTTGGGCTGCATGATGACATCAAATATCTGGAGCCAATTAGCATTGCCATGGGAACAACCACAGAGCCAACTGAGGGATCATTGCTGCAGAATCTGTTGTAGATGAGAGTCATCTTGGTCAACTAAGGGCTTGGTCAATTAAGTTGGTGATGTAATAATCCTGTTGCCAATCACAAAGACTTCTCTGGAAGCATTGGTCAATATCAATCTCCCGTTGCCATTCAGGGAACTTGATTTGGACAACCCTATTGATGACATCATCAGCCTTGAATGGGTTGTGTTAGTTGGTTTCAATAACCTGAAGGTCACTGGGTAATGAATCTGCCTAACTTCTCTCCACAACTCAGTCCCTCGTGTGCCAGTTACAGTCTCGGTAATCTCCTCTGCACTCTTTCCAGCTTAACAGTGGCAGAGCAACCAAAACTGAACATAATACTTCAGGTGCGGCCTCACTAACGTCTTCAAATAGACCTAAAGACCATAAGGCACATGAGCAGAGTTAGGTTACTCAGCTCATTGCATCTGCTCTGTTGTTACATCATGGCTGATTGATTGTCTCTCTCAACCCCATTCTCCTACCTTTCCCCATAACCTTTGGTGTTCTGACTAACCAAGAACTATCAATCTCTGCTTTAAATATATTCAATGACTTTGCTTCCACAGCCATCCATAGCAAGGAATTCCACAGATTCAACCACTCTCTGGCTGAGGAAATTCTCCTCATCTCTGTTCTAAATGGACATACTCTATAGTGAGGTCATGCCCTCTGGTGCTAGACTCAGACTATACAAAAAATCCTTTTCAGATCCATTCTATCCAGGCCTCTGAATATTCTGTAGGCTTAATAAGATCCCCCTCTCATGCATCTAAACATCAGTGAGTACAGGCCTAGAGCCAAACAAACGCTGCTCATATGTTAACCCTTTCATTCCTAGAATCATTCCCACAAACTTTCTTTGGAACCTCTGCAATGCCAGCACATTTTTTCTTAGATAAGGGGCCCAAAACTGCTCACAATACATCAAATGCAGTCAGGCCAAAGCTTTATAATGCAACATTACATCCTTGATTTTATATTCTAGTCCTCTTTAATTCAATACCAACGTTGCATTTGCCTTTCTTACAATCAACTGAACTTTCAAGTTAACCTTCATTGAATCCTGCAGAAAGGCTCCCAATGTTTTTTGCACCTCTGATCTCTGAAATTTCTAGCAATTTAGAAAATAGTCTACGCCTTTATTTCTTCTAACAAAGTGCATGACCATGCACTTCCTTACAGTATATTCTATCTGCTACTTATTTGCCTATTCTCCCAATCTGCCCATATCCTTCTGCAGATTCCCTGTTTGCTCTAAATTACTTGCCTCTCCACCTATCCTTGTATCATCTGCAAACTTGGCCACAAAGCCATCAATTCCGTCATCCAGACATATAAGATGAAGAGATCTCAATATTGGCCCGTGCTGAACACCACTAGTTACCAGCAGCCAATAAGAATAGGCCCACAATATTCCGACTCTTTGCCTTTTGTCAATCAGCCAATCTTCTATCCTTGCTGGTATCTTTCCTGTAATCCATGACTTATTATCTTGTTTGGCAGTCTCATGTGCAGCATTTTGTCAAACACCATCTGAAAATACAGTAAACAACATACACTGACTATCCTTCGTCTATCATGCCTGTTTTTTCCTCAAAAAATTCAAGTAGATTTGTCAAGCAAGATTTCCCATTAAGGAAATGATGTTGACTTTGGCTTACTTTATCATGCACCTCCAAGTACCCTGAAACTTAATTCTTAATAATGGACTCCAACATCATCTCAACCACTGATGTCAGGCTAACTAGGCTATAATTTCTTTTATTTTGCCTCGCTCCCTTTTTAAAGAATGGAATGACATTTCCACTCTTCCATTCCTCCAGAACCATTCCAAAATCTAGTGATTCTTGAAATATCATTCCAAATGACTTTAGGATCATTACTCATAGAGTCGGAGTCATGGAAAAGTACAACACAGAGACAGGCTCGGGGACACAACTGATTGTAGCTGAACCATTACACTGTCTATTCCCATCGACTTGCACCTGGACCAGAGCCCTCCATACACCTGCCATCTTATCCAAACGGTCCTTAAACGTTAAAATCGAGCTTGCGTGCACTACTCACGACCCTTTGAATGAAGATCCTCTCATGTTCCCCTTAAACTTTTCACCTTTCACTCTTAACTCACTACTTCTAGTTGTAGTCCGACCCAACATCAGCAGAAAAAGCTTGCTTGCATTTACCCTGTTTACATTCCTGATAATCTTGTGTTCCTCCAGCAAACCTCTACTCATTCTATATTCCAAGGAATAAAGTCCAAAACTATTCAATCTTTCTTTGTAATTCAGGTCCTCCACTCCTGAGCAATATCCTTGTAAATTCTCTCTATACTCTTTCAACCTGATTTACATCTTCTCTGTAGATAGGTGACCAAAGCTGCACACAATGCTCCAAATTATTCCCCTCCAATGTCTTAAACAACTTTAACATAACATCCCATCTCTTGTATACACTAATTTGATTTATGAAGGTCAATGTGCCAAAAGCTTTCTTTACAAACTTATCTAACTGCACCGTCACTTTCAATGAATTATGGACCTGTTCTACCACACTTCTCAGTGTCCTACCATTCACTCTGTAAGATCTACCCTGATTGTTCCTATTGGTGTGCAACACCTCAGATATTTCCACATTAAATTCAATCTGCCATTTTTCAGCCAATTTTTCCACCTGGTTCGGAACCTGCTATGTTAATTTTCCTCGCTATCCACTATATCCCCAAACTTGGTGTGGTACAGAAATTTTTCTGATCCAGCTACCCACATTATCATCCCGATCACTGATTATAGATGACAAGTAGCAACAGACCTAGTACCGATCCCTGCGTCACTCCACTAGTCGTAGGCCTTCAGTCAGAGTGGCAACCATCTACTACTGTTCTCTGACTTCTCCCACAAAGCCAATGTCTAATCCAATTTATTCCCTCATCTTGAATACCAAGTGACTTAATCTTCTTGATCAACCTCCATTGTCAAATGCCTTGCTAGTCCCAAGTAGGTAACATCCACTGCCTTGCCTTTAACTTTCCTGGTAACTTCCTCGAAGAACTCTATAAGACTGGTTAGACATGACCTATCATACAAGAAGCCATGTTGACTATCCCTAGTCAGTCCCTGTCTATCCAAATAGTCATGTATTGGGTCTCTTAGAATACCTTCCAATAACTTTCCCACAATTGATATTAGGCTTAACAGCCTATAATTCCTGATTTATTTTTAGAGTCTTTCTTAAACAACAGAACAACATCAGTGATCCTCCAATTCTCTGGTACCTCACCAGTCACTAAGGTTGATTTAAATATCTCTGCTAGGGCACCTGCAATTTCTGCACTTCCCTCCCACAGGGTCCAAGGGAACACCTTGTCAAGCCCTGGGATTTAACCACGTTAATTTGCCTCATGACAGCAAACACCTCCTTGCCTGTAATCCGTATAGGATCCATGACCTCTCTGCTGGTTTTACTCACTTCTATAGATTCTGTGTCCATCTCCAGAGTAAATACAAATGGAAAAAGTCCATTTAAGATCTCCCACATGTCATTGGCTCCACACATAGATTATCTTCTTCCAGAGAATCTATTTTGTCTCTTCCAGTCCTTTTGCTCTTAACATATCTGTAAGAAACCGTTAGCATTCTCCTTCACCTTGTCTGCTAGGACAACCTCATTCTTAAGTGTTCTGTTGCATTTTGTATACTGCATAAGCACCTTATTTGTTCCTATCTGCATATATCAGCTATGCACCTCCTTTTTTTTCTTAAGTACTCTTCAATATCTCTTGAAAACCAAGGTTCTCTCACAAGGGTACCCTGCACTAGCTCCTTAACCCCTTTCCCCTTCTTGACTCTCACTCAGTCTCCTCAGTCCTGCACCTTGGGTGTAACTACCTCTCTATATGTCCTATCGATCTCCCCCTCAGTCACCTAAATGATCCGGACTTCATCCAGTTCCAGTTGCAACCCCTTAACATGGTGAGTTAGAAGCTGCAGCCAGATGTACTTCTTGCAAGTGAGGTCATCAGGGACACTGGAGATCCCCCTGCCTTCCCACATCCCACAACTTTCAGCCATCCTGCCCGGCTTCCCACTGTTCTAACTGTGCAAATAGAGAGAAGAAAAACAATAAATAAACTTGGGGAAAAAGAAGGAAAAATCCACCTGCAGCTTTTTGCCTTCTCTCACTCAGGCCTCTCTGATCTGAAGTGTCGAAGAGCTAACATCCCAAATAACCACTTTATCACTGTCCACTGCAACAGACGTCACTCTGCTTGCCCACCTTATTTTAATTGTTCTTGCTAATCAATCCCTATTGCTGACTGGCTGCTCCTCAAAACACCAACTGCCGGAAATCGATGCCTTACGTAGTCAACTGGTGAACCTTGGTGTGCTACGTCTCCTCATGTTTACTCATTACAGCAGGGCAAATGTGAGGGGGAGTCTCTTCACTCAGAGGGTGGTAAGACTGTGGAACAAGCTGCCAGTGAAAGTGGTGGATGCGGGGTTTATTTCAACATTTAAGAGAAACTTGGATCGGTGCATGGATGAGAGTGGTATGGAAATCTATGGTCTAGGTGCAGGTTGATGTGACTAGGCAAATTAATGGTTTGGCACCAATTAGATGGGCTGAAAGGCCTGTTAGTAAGCTGTATTATTCTATAACTCTGGTGTCTCCACAATTTCTTCATCTACCTTTGCAGAACCCTGGGGTGTAATCCATCTGGTCCAGGTGACTTATCTACCATTAGACCTTCTAACTTCTAGCCTCCTCCTTAGTAAAAGCACCTGTACTCACTTCTGTCCCCTGACACTCTTGAATTTCTGGCATTTTGGTCCAATATCCACTCTTGCCTCTCATTTACTTTTTATATATCTGAGAAAACTTTTAGTGTCTTTCATATTATTGACTAGATTGCCTTTATATTTTGTTTTGTCTCTCCTTATGATTTTATTAGTTGAGTTCTGTTAGTTTTCCAAAAGCTTCCGAATCCTCTATCTTCCCAGTGTATTATATGCCCTCTCTTTTGCTTGTCTGCTGTAATAGTCTTTTTTTTCAGAGACAGTTGCCTCACCCTCCCTTTCGAATAGTTCATCTCTAACAGCACTGCAGGCTCATATTCCTCATTCCATATACTCCATGCATTCAAATGTAACATCTTCAGTCCTGTATTCACCACTTCTTTTCTATTTTGCCCCTTTCTGTATATTACACTTCAACTCATTGCATTGACTGCAGGTTTGCCATATCATCTGCTTGTCCTTTCTCACAGTCTCACTACACACTCCATTGAGTAGTATACCAACTACCCCATCCTCAGCCCTTATCTCTCCAATTCCCACCCTCTGCCAAATTAATTTAAACCCTCCCCAACAACTCTTACAAACTTGCCCACAAAGATATTGGTCCCCTTCATGTTGAGCTGTAACATGGTGGCTGAGGGTATGAAAGCAGAGTAATCACTGCCTGAGATACCCTGGACTCAATCACTGGACTGACACCCCTAGTGCTTTCCCTCGGGACCAGTGGCAGTGGCCCACTCAGCCTGCCCAGTGCTGGGTAACAAAGGCACGTTCAGTGCTTGCAACAGCTCGAGTTGGTGAACGTCTCAGAGGTGACTGGTTGCAAAATCTGGCCCTTTATTCCTAATCTGGAATGATGAACCAGCTTGGCACAAAGGAGATTGAGGTCTGGGCACAGCCTTGAAGAGGCTGATGGAGGTGTCAAGGGTAAGAATCAAATCTACTAGTGAGCTGTATCCGTGTTCCTTGAGTACCATCTCCTGAAGGTTGTGCTGCTGCTGCACAGGACCTGGAAGTGACCCGAGGTGAAAGGGCAGCTGAAGTGGTGACGAGACTAATAGGACGAGAGACCTTGCTTCATCATTGTGCAGTTTCATAAGCGGGTCCTTACTCTGGCAGCACCTGTTGTCTCAACTTACCTGTGAGACCTAAATGGATTGGGAAAGGGTGTTGAGAGGATGAATGGAGGGACTTTTGAACCCTCAGTTCCAGACTCAGATCACCATAGTGTTCAGTACATCAGCTGAAACTGATGGCGATGACCGACTCAGGCTCCCACTGGGTTTCAAAAGGCAGAGGCACGGGGAGCTTCGTTGGGGTGAACTGGCAGGGAGAGAATGTTGAAAGGGAATCTAGGAATAGGTATGACGGTGTAGGGTAATATAATGCATGACAAATGATAGATATTACTCATAATAGAAACTGTTCTACATAATTCACAAACACCATCATTGAGTTGTTGTGTTCACGTTCACATCAGTGGAAGGCGACTGCTTTTGGTTTGTTTATAATGGAAGTAAAGGGCTGTGGTTTTTGTTGGCAGTGGAGTCTTTGAACATGGGCCAGGCTGCCAACTCAAATCAGTCGCATAGAAGCTCATCTGTTTCCTCAGACCAGCACTGTACAACTTTCTGTACTGATTCCTCCTATTTCCGCTTCTGTCTGTATGCAGGGAGTAGGAGCACAGCCTGATGGAATAATTGTTAGACAGAGTTATAGATTCTGGATAAACAAAGAATCAGGTTTATTATCACTGGCATGTGTCATGAAATTTGTTCACTTAGCAGCGGCAGTACAATGCAGTACATGATAATATAGAAAGGAATAAATAAATGACAGTAAGTATATATATTAAATAGATTAAAAATAGTGCAAAACAAAAATAATATATATTTTTAAAAAGTGGAAATGTGTTCTATGTCCATTTAAGAATTATATGACAGAGGGGAAGAAGCAGTTCCTGCATCACTGAGTGTGTGCCTTCAGGCTTCTGTATCTCCTACCTGAGGTAACAATGAGAAGAGGGAATGCCCTAGGTCGGGGGTCGGCAACCTGCGGCTCCCGAGCCATTTGTGGCTCTTTCACCTCTGTGCTGCGGCTCCCTGTGGCTTTGGGAAATAATTGGTCAGTATTTAATTAAAATGTATTTTATGTTAGTTTGTTAGCTTTTGAAATGTAATTCTAAATTTGAAGATTATGGTGATCTTGTACAATGTAAGTGTGGCGACACATTTTCTGACACATCCGAAACGGCTCTCAATTAGCCAGCATTCCGGCTAAGGGAGATTGCCTACGGGGGTTTGTGAGTACGTGTCTTTTGCAGCATCTGCGTCCATGGGGGCTGGGTTGAGGGAGGCTTAGAAGCAAGGCTGTTTAGTTCGAATAAAGTTATTCGACTGCAGTTTACTGACTGCCTGAACACACCGCTGCAACGTGTTTTTATCGCTATTAATATACGTCACCACTGCCAATACCTGACACCCGCCAGTGCGCGATTTCTTTAATTTTTCGATCCAAGGTAAGCCAACTATGGAGAATTCTAAAAAAAGAAAAGTGACTGAAGAAAACAGAACGTTTAATGATACGTGGACAGATTCATTTGCTTTCACTGTTGACGAGACTGGTTTACCGGTATGCTTAATATGCAATGAGAAACTAGCAAACAACAAAAAGTCAAATGTCGCAAGGCATTTCCAGAGTAAACACGCAGCCTTTGCTCAAAAATATCCGGATGGAGATGAGAGAAAAAAAGCCGTTTCGGAACTGATGCGGAAGGTTGATCTGAGCAAAAATCATTTCCAGAAATGGATGAAGTCAGGAAAATCAACGACATACGCCAGTTATATTGCCGCTCAGGAAATAGTCAGGCACGGGAAGCAGTTTACAGATGGTGAATATATAAAAGAATCTTTCATTAAGATTTCAGAACATCTATTCACGGACTTTAAAAACAAGAGTGAAATTGTGCAGAAAATCAGGGATATGCCCCTCTCTGCAAAGACTGTCAAAGACAGAACCATAAAAATGGCAGAAGACATCACAAGACAGCAAATTAAAGACATCAATTCAGCTGTGGCCTACTCGATTGCCTGTGACGAGTCTAAAGACAAAGGCGATATTGAACAAATAGCGTTGTTCTGCCGGTATGTAAACTCTGCCGGGCCACAGGAAGAACTGATTGAGTTGATACCTCTAAAAGACCAAACACGGGGGGAGGACATCTGTGAGGCTGTCTTGAATTGTTTAAGAGCCAAAGGAATAAAGACCACCCATCTGGTGTCAGTAGCTACTGATGGGGCTCCGAATATGACGGGAACGCACAAGGGATTTGTGGCTTTACTGCAGAAGTCGCTGGACAGAAAGCTGCTGACTTTTCACTGCATCTTGCACCAAGAGGCACTGTGCGCTCAAACATTTCCTCCGGAATGCACAGAAGTAATGGATGTTGTCATTCAGATTGTCAATAAAATAATGGCAAAAAGTTTAAATCACCGTCAATTCCGTTTGTTACTGGACGAGATGGAAAGCGCATATTCTGATCTCCTGCTGCACAACAAAGTCCGGTGGCTGTCCAAAGGGGAGGTGCTGAAACGCTTTGTCGCGTGTCTGGAAGAAGTGAAAACTTTCCTGGGCAGCAAAGGGCTCAACTTTCCTGAGCTGGAACAGCCAGAGTGGCTGGAAAAGCTACACTTCATGGTAGACATGACAGCGCACCTGAACACGCTGAACACAGCTCTTCAGGGGAAAGGACGCACAGCCCTGCACATGTTGGAGGATGTCTTGGCATTCGAGCGCAAGTTGACAGTGCTTGCCAGAGATTTACAGAAAGGCACTTTGTCTCACTTCCCCAATTTGAGAGAGTTCAAACAAGGTCACGACATGATAATTTCGGAGTATTTACATTCTGCAATCATCGCAATGCAAACATCGTTTGGGAAACGCTTCTGTGAGTTCAGAGAGGAAAAAAACACATTATCCTTCCCGGTCACTCCCTTAAGCATCGATCCTTCCCTACTGAATACGACTGCATTGGCAGGTGTGAGTCAACCTGATCTTGAGATGGAACTGGCCGACATAGCCGACAAAGACATATGGGTGTCCAAGTTTAGACGCTTGACAGCAGACCTTGAAGATGTTGCCCGTCAGAAGGCCGTTCTTGCTCAGAATCACAAATGGAGTGATATTGAAAACCTTCCAAATCCGGACCAACTTGTGTTTGAAACATGGAATGCTGTGCCCGACATTTATGTAAACATGAAAAAGTATGCGCTTGGAGTCCTGTCGATCTTTGGATCCACATATGTATGTGAGCAGGTGTTCTCCAACATGAACTTTATTAAAAACAAACATCGCGCACGCCTCACAGATGACAGCTTGCGATCCTGTGTAAAGATGAAGGTGACGTCATACAGCCCTGATGTGCAGACGCTGTGCGCTGAGGTCCAGGAGCAGAAATCCCATTAACCAAGTATGATAAATATTTTAATTGCCTATTATTTTATGTATATTCATATTTTTTCATTGTTCAGTGAAATAGTCCTTTTATTTTTCAGGTTGACAGCTGGCTGACGTTATTTTTGGTTTGCTGCTGGCGGAAAATTTAAGTTCGGCGTTTTTCATAAATACAAGAAGGACTCAAATAGACATTGAGTATTTTACTTAAAAGTAACTTTCAACCCAACGTCTTTTTTTCGGAGTTCAAAATGTTTTTGTTGCATGCAGAAATGTAATTTCGTTTTCTCTGCAGGAGTTCATCAATTTCATAAATGCAACACATTATAGTTTGTTTATACATAGCATAAAGGCAAAAAAAACGTTGTATGCAGTGTTATTTCATTTTAAATGTCAAACGGATTTTGCGGCTCCCAGTGTTTTCTTTTCTGTGGGAAACGGGTCCAAGTGGCTCTTTCAGTGGTAAAGGTTGCTGACCCCTGCCCTAGGTGATGGGGGTCCTTAATAATGGATATTGCCTTTCTGAGGCACTGCTCTTAAAGATGTCTTGGATACTATGGAGGCTAGTACCCAAGATGGATCTGTGATTTAACAAATTTCTGTAGCTTCTTTCAGTCCTGTGCAGTAGCCGCAACCCCCCTCCCCCATACCAGACAGTGATGCAGCCTGTCAGAATGCTCTCCATGGTACATCTATAGAAGTTTTCAAGGATTTTAGTTGACAAACCAAATCTCTTCAAACCCCTAATGAAGTATAGTTGCTGTCTTACCTTCTTTATAACTGCATCAATATGTTGGGACCAGGTTAAATCCCCAGGGATCTTGACACACTGGAACTTGAAATTGCTCACTCTCTCCATTTCTGATCCTTCTATGAGGATTGGTTCCTGTTCCCTTGATTTTCCCTTGCTGAAGCACACAATCAGCTCTTTCATCTTACCGACATTGAGTGCAAGGTTGTTGCTGTGACACCATTCCACTAGCTGGTATATCTTGCTTCTGTCAGCCTTCTCACCTTCATCTGGAGTGGATGCAGTGATGGATGGAGGGGCGGAAAACTGATTGGATGTAAGCAGGAATGAAGGGTTGATCCTACCTATCAGATCCGCAGTGATCATATTAATTCTGAACTGAACAGAGGTATTCTGCAAAACATTTTTTAAAATGCATTTGGCTTTCATAACTTAGAAGAGACCACATCTGAAGGAGCAATTTAAAATCAAGGCAATAAATTGTTGCTTCTCATAAGGTTTTGGCCCTGATTGATGGGAATGGAGAAAGTAAAGGTACAGGGAAGATGTTTCCTTCTGATGCACAGCAAAGTGCATTGGGAAGAACAGTAGATAGAAAATCCAGAGGATGATCCATTAAACAGACAGGTTCACAAAGGGAAATATTGTCAGCTTTAACAATAAATGCAGAAAGTACTGAGAATCCTCAGCAGTTTAAGTAGATCCATTGGAAAGAAAAATGTCAATTGCTTTTCATCAGAGCTTTTTTTGGAAATAACATAACTAGCTCATAAATAATGAATAATGCTCCTGGGAAACTATTGGCAAACGAGTACAAAATATGAAAGAAATTACTGAACCAAAACACAGAAGGAGAAACTATTTATGGCAGCTGACAGACATGCAAATTGCAAAAGATACTTGGTATCCAGAATAGTTCTATGTCTGTAAGAGAAATCTACTTACAAAGAAGACTTACTTCCACTTTCATATAAAACTGCTATATGAAGTCAGATGATCTTCCATCTAGTTAATTTTGTTTATCAATTATCACAACAACTCTATACAATCCTCCCAGCCTATTTTCTTTCCATATGTTGTGCATACTTAATCTTTTGCTCAGAAATTTATCAACTTGAAAACAGGTGAAGCAGTAATACCTCTTTTTCCCCTAGATGACATATTTATTTTCTTAACAGCACACTGGAGATGCTGCAAAATCATTTTAGTAGCTCTAGATATGAGCACCTGCTGCCTGAGAATTCAGGCATCAAGATGTATGTGCATTTAATTTGAAAAAAATATCTTCAAACATTGCTACCATGGTGTTAACAGGCTCACTGGGATAACGGCTTTGACAATATGGAGTTATGCAAAAGCCAGACCACCAAGGGTTCAGCCAATCAAAATCAACGCTTTTACTACCAAAAGTCAAAGGGCTACACTAAAACTACTCCAGTTTGATCTCTTGCATCTTTTTCAAGTTGTTGACAGCATATTCAAAATGAAGCCTAGTATGAAGGAAAGATCTGCTTCAAAAGTGGATTAAGTAATTTCAGGGCCTGCACAACAAATGCCAATACTTCTTAGGATTTGTTAGAAGGATTTGCAGAATTTGAGAAAAAGCATTTAGTCTTATTAATAGGCAAGAGCAATGGTTTATATCAGTTTTTTTCAGTGGGGAGAGGAAGGGGTGGACAGGTGACAGTATTCCAGCTTGTGATATAGATCAAGAATTTCTTGCAGCATACTTCTCCCTCTGTTGCAATAATTTAAGGTATTTATTTGTTTTACTGACATACAGCATGGAATAGACTTTTTTGGCTCTTCGAGCCATACCACCCAGCATTCCTGTGTTAACCCTAGCCTAATCATGGGACAATTTACAGTGACCAAGTAACCTACCAATCAGTATGTCTTTGGACTGTGGCAGGAAACCGGAGCACCCGGAGGAAACCCATGTGGCCAAGGGGAGAATGTACAAACTCCTTGCAGGCAGCGGTGGGAATTGAAGTGCTAACCACTTCGCTTCCATACCGCCCCGGAAGAAAAACTGAAATGAGTGTCGACTAAAATGCAATTTTATCAAGAGCCCTTTTCTGTGGCTTTAAGTCACACTCCTCATGTTGCAATATTACAGCGATCAACCGGTTTAGTTTCATAAAAAGTAACGAAGGTGTCCTTAATTTTATCTAAATACATCAAATAATATTGTGTGGCAAGACGGAAAGTATAATAGAAACTAAATTTTTGCTTCAGTATTTAGTAGTCCCGAAGATTTGCACCTTTAAGGATACAGTTTGGAAACACAAACAGACAATTCCTGTTTCTTACATTATTTGATTAAGACATTGCACATCAGCACTTTGTCTGGGGCTCTACTACTCAATACCTTTGCTAATAAAAACTTACAAATCTCAGTCTGTATAAAAGTGTTTGGATGACATAGATCCAGGAACCACATTATGTCTGGTTAGATCTTCTTGATCTAAGTCCAACTTCAGGTCCAGATCCAGTTCCACTACCTGTTGTCATGATAACAGGAGACATGCAATGCTGGTACATGGCACAGGTCAATGATCATACAATGCCTGTGAACTATATCGGTTAATGCAAATCAGCCACAGTATAAACTGAAGTACATTAGTCACATATCTGTTACTGTATAACCTGGGTATTTTAGAGATACTGATTTGTCAATATCTTTACTTCAGGTACATTTCTCTTGCTGAAAATAACAGCAATGTCAAAGTGTTCTTTTAAAGCTCAATTGCTTCACCATTTTATCAACACAGCAGTCCTGGCTTCACACTATTAACAATAATCCCTTAGTCCTATCCACTTTTTGCCCATTTGTTCTTGGAATTAAAGCTAAGGTATTTTCTCTCTTTTCTGCATGTGATATTAAATTGACTCTCTTATTACCTATGCTATCTGACCTGCTAAATATGTTTAGCTTATTTTTCATGATTCGATCTATGATGTTATTTTCGCTATCATTTAGTTACCACAACATATCTGAAGCTACTAATGTACTATGTCAAACTCTAGGCTTCATATCTGATCCTTAGATGCCATCAAAACCATTACTGTGTACTTACCTCTTCCCCTCTGTAGCCCTCACCTCTGCTAACTTGAATCCGATAGAGGCAGGTTTGGACATATGTGGAAGAGATTTAAGTTAATCACTACCATCAGGTCTGGCTAGACCTCAAAAACAAAATCATCAGGCCCTGTTGTCAACTGCCAAACCTACACATTCATTCTAGGATCATTCCAGCATGGAAAGAAATTGCTTAATTTCTTTACGGCGAACTATCTAAAATTTATGTTCCCTGTCGCCAAGCTAAATTTGTGGAAAGGTTTTGTGGTGGGACCATAGCAAATCACAGTATATAAGCAGATAAACCCAGCAATATAAAAGGCACAATAGGCCAGTGTCTCCTGTAACTCTGGATCTTACATGGAATAATCTTAAACAAGTGGAAGAGGAAAATAAAATACAATACAGGATTTCCCAGTCCACAAATCATGTTGATTAAACATTTTCCAATTATTGTTAATAGTGTGAGGCCTGGACTGCTGTGGATTTCAACTGTTGGTGAAGCCATTGAGCTTTAAAAGAACACTTTGGAGCTGCTGTTTTGTTTTCATCATTAGAAATGCTGATTACTTCTGTACCTGAAGTAAGGTGACAAATCAGTGTCCCCAAAATACCCAGTGGTATACCCAGTGTGACTAATGTACTTCAGTTTATACTGTGGCTGATTTGCATTAACCAATATAGTTCACAGGCATTGTATGATCACTGACCAGCATTGCATGTCTCCTGTTATCATGACAATGGGTAGTAGAACTGAATCTGAACCTGAAGTTGGACTTGGATCAAGGAGATCTAACCAGACATGATGTGGCTCCTAGGTCTATGTCATCCAGATATTTTTACAGACTATTAGCTTATTCAGTCTATATTATCTCACCATTTTCCCATTTCTTCCCTTGTAACCTGATCCCCCAACACGCTCATCAAAAAAAAAGTGCATTCTGTTCTGGTCGCCACAGTTTAGAAAGGATTTGGAAACTTTAGGGAGAGTGCAGAGGAGATTTACTTGATTAGAGAGCATATTTTATGAGGGAAGGTTTAGTGAGCTATGGCCTTTCCCCTTTTGTAAAGAAGGATGAGGGGTGATTCAATAGAAGTGTATAAAATGATAAGAGGCATCTTTTTCCCAGGGTGGCAATGGTAATTTTAATGTGATTAGAGGAATGTATAGGGGGCGGAATCTCAGAGGTAGGTTTTTTGCGGTGTGTGGAGTTGCCAGCAGTGGTGTTAGAGGCAGATACAATTGTGACATTTAAAAGTTCAAAGTTCAAACTAAATTTTATTATCAAAGTACATATACGTCACCATATACAACCCAGAGGTTCATTTTCCTGTGGGCATGCTCAAATCAATAGAATAATAAGTATAAAAGGATCAAAGAAAGATCAGAGTGCAGAAGATAACAAACGGTGCAAATAAATAACGAAAACATGAGATAATAAGAGAAAGAGTCCTTAAAAGTGAGATCATTGGTAGTGGGAACATTTGAGTGTTGGGGCAAGGTGAGTGTAGTATTCCTCTTTTTTTTCAAGAGCCTGATGAATCTGGTGGTGCAAGTCCTGAGGCTCTTGTACCTTCTACCTGATGGCAGCAGTGAGAAGAGAGCATGACCTGGGTGTGGAGTCTCTGATAGGTACACAGATGAAAGAAAATTGGAGGGCTCTGTGGAAGGGAATGGTTAAATTGACCTTGGAGTAGGTTAAAAAGTCGGCACAACGTAATGGGCCGAAGGGTTTGTACTGAGCTGTTCTGTGTTTTAACTCTCTTTGATTCGCTTGCTATTCACCTAACTACAATTGGGATAATTTACAACAGCTGCTTAACTGGCTAACCATTACACCTTTGGAGTATGGGAGAAAATTGGAGATTTACGAAACATGTGATCACAGAGCAACCATGCACAACTTGACACAGACTGCATCTAAGACAGGCATTGAACCTGGGTCACGGGAGTTGTGAGGCATTAGCTCTATCTCTTGTGCCGCCATGCTATCCTGGAGCCTCTGCCCCAGGTCCTAACTAGTCCAATGTCCCAGGCCCATTCGGTTAACTGGCTCCAAGACCAGTCAGTCCCTGGGTGGTCCATGAATCCCTGGCCTGGGTGGGCCTCATGGACCTGGGCTGTCACTGAGTGGGTCTTGGTGACAGGATTGGAATTGCATGCATCCCAGGTTACAAGCAAACATCGGAGCAGTGATCCCAGCTGAAGTCTGTACTTGATGCTTCATACTTCATTGTGTGTTTAAGTCACCAAATATTCCTTTTAAGATATTGTTGTTGACTAGGGAATCTCACCCGTGTCCTACAGCCCCTCTTTGGGCTGTATGGGTAAAGTGTCCCTTTAATGTAGTTTACAGAAACATACTTAATGTAATCTTCATAATTTATCCTTTTTAGGCCCTGCATAATTCTAGTTCATTATTCCTTACTATTTCCCATGTTCAAGGTACCCATAAGTTTGCCAATAGTACTTCTGATATGTTCTGAACCTAGATTTATTTACTTAATTTTATTGAGAAATATTTCTGAAACATTATTAATTGAATCATAAATCCATTAGAACTGTATATTCAAAGATTAAAGGTATATTTATTATCAAAGTATGTATGTAATAATTTGTCTTCCCCACAGACAGTCACGAAACAAAGAAGAACTGGGGAACCAACCCGTCAAAGAAAAATATGAAGCATCAAACCACCCTCCTACCCCATGCATAAAAAAATTGTGCAACTGGCAACCAAAAAAAATGAGTGAAAATACAGAATAGAAACACAAACCCAAAAGGCATATTTCAGTTCAGTTCAGCTCAGCGTTCGTTATCTGCAAGCTGCCCAGATTCAAAAATTACCCAAAAATAGTAAGAAAATAGATCAACTGGAACTAGATCTAGAAAACTGGGCACATCATAAAACTGATTTAGAGTCCAAATCTACAATCCACATCGATTAAACCTGCTCCAGGCCCATCTTCCAACAGCATCGAGGGAGACAGAGATCACTCGAATGAAGGGACTTCCCTCAGGAGCAGCGAGCAAGAGAGAGTGAGACTGCCAGACGCAGACTCCTTCTCTGGCAGCTGCAAGGGAAAGGCTGGTAGATGGTGCTGATATATCGATATGTCTATCTTGCTAATCAAGCTGTGGCTGAGGTGCTAATGCAGTAACATATGGTCTTTTCCAAAGTGATAGATTGAAATCATCAACTGACTACAGTCTAGATATAGTTTTCATGTCAGCTTAAATAACTCAACCTGCAATCCGCTGCAGCATATTCATGCCGTCCCGAGTTTTTAATAAATGATGTAACAGTTATGCTGCTGTAGTCCAGATGTTATACAAGCCATGTCCAAGGCATGGAGAAGCAATTTGGCATATACTGTGTATTTGTCGTGTGCCAAAGAATGTGATAACGATCACCATTTGGGGACCAGTAACTCTTGGTTATATTTCATTTTCTTGGCAGTCAGCTGATCAAAATCATATGAAGTTTGCTTCTGCTGCTTTCTTGGTTTTGCAGAAAAGCAGCTAAAATTTTTAAAAAGTCAATTCTGTCCATTTTCAAAGAGGAAATTGGGTAATGCCATAGACTACCGTTTGTCATTGTAACAGGCTTTTCAATTGGCATTATTAAAAAATATTTAAAGCTGAGAAGAAAAGAGAAAATGAAATTATTTCTACTTCATAGTATTTGTGTTTGAATTTGATTATAGAATTATCCCTCTGCAGATCCAGTGAACTAGAGGATTTGCATCAATCATTGCAAATAACAACTTATGATTTTAGAAATCGTTAAAAGTATTCATTTTACTGACAGGAATTTAATACTCCTTATAATAGGGGAAAACAGGTATTCTATAGAAATTTTAACAAGATGATCAGTTTAGATGAGCAACACACACAAAATGCTGGAGGAGCTCAGCAGGTCAGGCAGCATCTATAGAAAAGAATAAACAGTCTACGTTTTGAGCCAAGACCCTTCTTCAGGATAATTTAGATTTAGACTTTTCAGATATGTCAAACCTTCACTCCCATGTTTAAGGCTCAGTTTCATCAACTAATAAAACAAATGGTAAAATACCTGTCGAATGCTGCACTGATTGCCACAAGGAGTGTGCCTTTAAGAGCTATCACTCTGCTCTTGTCCCCATGAGGTGATGAGACAGGAGATGCACTTAAATGGCGAAGCACGGAAGTCCCACATCAATCATCCTGGGTTTAAACCGGCTTCACATTTTTCAAAGTGACTTTTTAGCTAATTTTGCACTTTCTTAAGTTAGTGCTGATCAAACATATTTTATGCATAAAAATGGTTGCATTACACTTTCTAGGCACTTTTGATTAAAGAATAGCCTAGGGATTAAGGGAGTAGAGATAGCTCAGGAAATTATAGACCAGTGAGTATTACTTCAGTGGTTGGTAAGTTGATGGAGACAATCCTGAGAGGCAGGATTTATGAACATTTGGAGGGGTATAATAGGACTAGGAATAGTCAGCATGGCTTTGTCAAGGGCAGGTCGTGCCTTACGAGCCTGATTGAATTTTTTGAGGATGTGACTAAATACATTGATGAAGGAAGAGCAGTAGATGTAGTATATATGGATTTCAGCAAGGCATTTGATATGTTACCCATGCAAGACTTATTGAGAAAGTAAGGAGGCATGGGATCCAAGAACTGACTTGCCCACAGAAGGCAAAGAGTGGTTGTAGATGTGTCATATCCTTCATGGTGACCAGTGGAGAGCCTCAGGGATCTGTTCTGGGACCCTTACTCTTCATGATTTTTTTAAATGACCTGGATGAGGAAGTGGAGGGATGGGTTAGTAAATCTGCTGATGACTCAAAGGTTGGAGGTGTTGTGGATAGTGTGGAGGGCTGTCAGAGGTTACAGAAGGACATTGATCGGATGCAAAACTGGGCTGAGAAGTGGCAGATGAGTTCAACCCAGATAAGTGTGAGGTGGTTCATTTTGGTAGGTCAAGTATGACGGCAGAATATAGTATTAATGATAAGACTCTTGGCAGTGTGGAGGATCAGAGGGATCTTGGGGTCCGAGTCCATAGGACACTCAAAGCTGCTGTGCAGGTTAACTCTGTGGTTAAGAAGGCATACGGCATATTAGCCTTCATCAATTGTGGAATTGAATTTAGGAGCCGAGAGGTAATGTTGCAGCTATATAGGACCCTGGTCAGACCCCACTTAGAGTACTGTGCTCAGTTCCGGTTGCCTCACTTCAGGAGGGATGTGGAAACCACAGAAAGGGTACAGAGGAGATTTACAAGGATGTTGCCTGGATTGGGGAACATGCCTCATGAAAACAGGTTGAGTGAACTTAGCCTTTTCTTCTTGGAGTGACAGAGGATGAGAGGTGACCTGATAGAGGTGTATAAGATGATGAGAGGCATTGATCGTGTAGCTAGTCAGAGGCTTTTCCCCAGGGCTGAAATGGCTGCCACAAGAAGGCACAGGTTTAAGGTGCTTGGGAGCAGGTACAGAGGAGATGTCAAGGGTAAGTTTTTTACGCAGAGAGTGGTGAGTGCATGGAATGGGCTGCCGGCAACAATGGTGGAAGCGGATACAATAGGGTCTTTTAAGAGACTTTTGGATAGGTACATGGAGCTTAGAAAAATAGAAGGCTGTCTATGGGTAACTCTAGTAATTCCTAAGGTAGGGACATGTTCGGACAACTTTGTGGGCCGAAGGGCCTGTATTGTGCTGTAGGTTTTCTATGTTTCAATGACAGTAAGTGATCACTATCTGAGGGCAAAAGGCCTCAAGAATTATTATAAAGAAAATGCATTTTAATAGGCTAACCTTTCAGTATATTACAATACACAGCAATGATGCAGCAGAGGCATCTATGTTCTCTTGATTTGCTAACGTATTAGACTCATAGATTCATAGAAAAGCACAACACAGAAACAAGCCTTCTGGGCCACTTAGTCCATGCCAAATCATTTAAACTGCCTACTCCCATCGACCTGTACCTCCATGCCCCTACTATCCACGTACCTATCCAAAATGCTCTTAAAATGTTGTATTCACATGATCGCATACACAACTTGCACTGACAGCTCATTCCATGCTCTCACAGCCCTCTGAGTGAAGAATTTTCTCCTCATGTTCCCCTTAAAATTTTTACCTAATAACCCTTAACCCATGACCTCTAGTTGTAGTCCTCCCCAAACTCAGCAGGAAAAGCCTGCTGGCATTTACTCTATCTATACCCCTCATAATTTTATATACCTACATCAAATCTCCCCTCAATCTTCTACATTCTAAGGAATACAGTCATAACCTATTCAATCTTACCTTATAACTCAGGTCCGCCAGTTCTGGCAACATCCTTGTAAATTTTCTCTGTACTCTTTCGACCTTATTTACATCTTTCTTGAAGGTATGCGACCAAATCTACACAAAATACTCCAAATTAGGCCTCACCAATGTCTTATACAACTTCAATATAACATCCATCTCCAGGATTCAATAATTTGATTTATAAATGTGCCAAAACCTTTCTTTATGACCCTATCTACCTGTGATGCCACTTTCAACAAATTATGGACCTGTATTCCCAGATCCCTCTGCACTATTACACTCCTCAGTGCCCTACTTTTCACTGTGTAAGACCTACCTTGGTTGGTCCCTCTAAAGTGCAACACCTCACGCTTGTCTGCGTTAAATTCCATCTGCTATCCTTCAGTCCATTTTTCCAGCCAGTCCAGATCGCAGTGCAAATTCTGACAGTTTTCCTTGCTGTCAACTATACCCCCGATCTAGGTGTCATTCACAATTCTGCTGATCCAGCTATCCTCCTTATTCTCTAGTTTGATTGAGGTCTGCCAGAAAAAGCTACTACAGTGTTTTGTTCACTTCATCATTCTACAGCACCATACCATCTGGCAAAGGAACTTCCAAGATGCAAGCATGGTTTTAGTTGAGAGGATATGATAATTGTGAAGTTTTTAAGACTCTATTCTCAAGTTTGGGTGTTTTGTATTGTTACATACCCCGTGGGTATCTTGTGACTGTCTTATGACCATGATGTAATTGAGTATCTGGTGAGCATGATGTAATGGTCTTGTGATGGTGGGGTGATGTAATTTCCAGCCAGTGTGAGGTCACATGATGTAATTTTCCCACCAGCGAGATGTCATGCGATGGCCTGTTACCACAGGTATAAAATGGGGAAGCCCTGTTGTGACGCAGGTCAGTTCTTTGTTTAATTCATCAGTGACTCCGTTATGCGGCGTCTTTGGCTCATGACATAGTTTTGTTTTAAAGTAAAGTTTTACTTTCTATCTTAAGTCTCAAAAGTTATTGCTGGCAGTTTTGCTACAACACTGCCAGTTTTAGTCCAGTCAGAGAGTGAAGAATTATCAAAGTTCGGGAAGCCGAAGGATCAAGTAAAGATGGTGTTGTTGGTGGTAATACAGGAATGACCTTGTTAGCTCTTTGTCCAGGAAGTAGTAACCTGCACCCAAGATTCCTCCTGCATTGTGAAAGCAGAAAGAGCTGGGGCAGTGTGTTATTCGCCAAAGGAAAAAGGTCAGTTCCTTTAAGCTGTTTTTATTTCCTTCTTCGTAAGTCCTTCAGGAAAGGCATATTTTGGCTGGGATCAGCAGTAACGTCATGTTGTCGAGGAATTTGTTACTTCAGGAAAGTCTCTCCTAATTGACTATATAAATCACCTGGGCTTTTGCATTTATCGCTTTAAGAACTGTGTTCACATTTATCGCTTTGAGAACTGTTCGAGTTGCCGTATAGCAATTAACTTCCAGTTAAGTTAGTCATTTGCTTACTTTTCATTTGTTGTTGAGCTGTGTTTTAAATAAACATTTTATTTGTTAATAAAAACCTGTCTTAATTCTATATTCATTGTTGTCGTGCATAACAGTATGCAAAATCATTAATATGCTGAAGGTTAAGAAATGGATTAGTTGGTAAGGGTATTGTTAGAAATATTGAGATATTTGCGTTGCCTTTATGGCAGTTATTTAGTTTATATATTTTTGCTTTAGTAAGTTGTTGTTAGCATTCTAGTTAAAGTTAGGATTGTTTAAAGTAAATTCATTGTCTGTGATATATCACGGCATGTGATGACGTCACATCCGGTTTCGCCGCGTCCTGTGGGAAAATACCGGTTTGGAGAAACGGGAAGGTGGAGGGCACACATGTGTGAGTCCAGCGCAAGAGAAGTTGTCTTTCTATGCATTAGAAGCATAGTGGAAGCAACGCCGTAAGTCATGAGATAATCGATATGTTGAATTAAAATTTTAACGTCGATTCTGTTAAAAGTAACGACGGTCGATAATGTTTATGTTTTCGTTAGTTAAAGAGTTGTGGATAGTTTGTGTTGAAGTGTATTTAAAGCAGTCAATGGCGTAGGTAGATTCTGACTGTATGCTGCACTTTAATGTGCTGTAGTTGTTGTAGTTTTACTTTTGCATTGATGTAAATGTAATATCAAGAAGGAAACAAATGCTGTACAAATCTTGTATTGTTTTATCAACAGTTTTCACCATATGTTAATGAGGAAGAGTGAACAGTAAATGGTTAATCTTACTGCGACCCTGTTTTCATTGACTACGGTTTATCTCGGTGTTTAGTTCGGCGTTCTGTTACACCCAAGCGAGGACACTACAATATTCATTGCACAAAAATATGAATTGCATAGTGGAAAATTTACAGTCAATCAGCGGGGACCTGAGATGTGGGTTTTTACGTAATGATTGATGAAGATATAAATGAGTTGCTAGGGAAAGTGGTAAAGGGAGATCCAGTTACAATATTTCAAAAACACTTGGATGGGTACATCAATAGGAAAAGCTCGGATATGTACCAAAAGCAAACAGACAGAAGTGGCTCGTGGAGGCAACATGGTCAGGATTGGCGATTTGGGTCAATTTACACTGCTAATTGATAATAGTGAAAAGTCTCCATGTCAGGGTGTTTTGTATGCAAAATCATTAATATGTTGAGGTTAAGTAACGGATTAGTTAGTAAGAGTATTGTTAGAAATATTGAGATATCCATTTCGCAAAATATTAATTACATAATGGAAAAGCTACAATCGATCAGGGAGGAGATTATAAAGTTTATATAATGAAAGAAAGGCCCCATCCTTTCACTTAATAGCTTTAGTTAATGGCTTTATAGCTCACTGCTCCTCCAAAGAAAAGTGGCCCAGGACCCTTTTGAATTTGTAATAAATGTTAGTCTTGGGGCAAAAGGGAGCAAGGAATTAAAGCGGCACTGAATTTGGGAGATCATATTGAATGGTGGAGTAAGTTTGAGGGGCCAAATGTCCTTTTCCTGCTCCTGTTTTCAATACTTCTATGAAACATTAAAGATCTCTGCTAGGCACAATTTGTCATTGTGGAGAGGTCAATGGGAGTGTTGATCTAAAAACACAAAATAGATAAAATATTTAGCAGGTCAGGCAGCACCCTGGGAAAGTGTTAGCCTTTCAGCTTGATTACCTTTCATCAGAATTAGAAGGCTCTTTCTTCCCCCAGCTCTGAGTCAAGGAAAGGTGAGAGTAGAATCAGAAAGGGGGTCAGAGCAAAGTCAGCCTGGACGTGAGTAGGGATAGTAAGGATAAGGAGTAACTGCTGGATATCATTTGATCTGGATCTGAGCTTAATCAGACAGAAGCTCAGCAGATATGACAATGTGCTAGCTGATGGTTTAGTGTGGAGGGGGAACTAGATGACTGATGGGTGAGAAGGATGTTAGATAGCAAATCAGTATTGCAGGGGTAAAAAAGAGTTGGCATGTCAGTGGAGACTGAGTTGGGTTGAAGTAGCTGGTCGGTGTTGGAGAGGTGGATAGATCAGGTGGCAAGGCTGACGGTCAGGGCAGTGAGTCGGGATAAAGTTTTATATGGCTGTTAGGCTGGATTGTTGTGTTACAACCATGGATGCAAGTGCACGATAGCAGGTGAGCATGTTGCTTAAAAAGATCTATCAGAAAATGGTGGGGGAACCTAGGACCAAAGGGTATATATAGCCTCACACTGCAAGGATGTCCCTTTAGAACAGACAGAAGGAGCAATTTCTTTTAGCCAGAGGGTAGTGGATCTGTGGAATTCATTAGAGTAGATGTTAGTGGAGGCTAAGTCACCGGGTGTATTTAAAGCAGAGGTTGATAGATTCTTGATAAGTAAGGGTGACAAAGGTTATGGAGAAAAGGCAGAAGAATGGGGTTGGGAGGGATTTTAAATTTGCTGTGATGAAGCAGATTTGATCGGTTGAATGGCCTAATTCTGCTTCTATGCCTTATAATATCATGGTCTAAAATCAGAAAGGGGCACCTAGTATCCAGGCATGCGTTCTGTGCTATTGGATATCGCCTCAACTGTCTAGGATTCACTGAATAATTATCACAGAATAGTGAGCAAAAGAAATTGCAGACTTGGGGAAAACTCGCTGTAAATCTGTCAGTTCCCTTTGAGAATGGGTTTTCAGAGGATTGTATTGGAGGTACAGCTGCAGCAGCACACTTGTTTTAAGTTCACTAATTCCTCTCAAGAGAGGAAATGTGCCACTCTAATTCTGTCTGATGTACTTGTGACTCCAGATCCCCTGTATGGTTGACTCTTAAATAGCCAAAGAATCCACTGCAATGTCTCAAGAAGATGACTCACTGCCAGTTTTGGGCCACTTAACTAAGAAAGGATGTGCTGACATTGGAGAGTGTTCAGGGAAGTTTCACAAAAATTATTCCGGAATTGTAAGGCTTGTCATTTGAAGAGCATTTGATGGCTGTGAGCCTGTACTCACTGGAATTCTGAAAAATGAGGGGTGACCTAATCAAATGTTGAAAGGCCTCAATAGAGTAAATGTGGAGAGGATGTTTCCTATGGTGGGAGAGTCTAAGACCAGAGCACACAGTCTCACATTAGACGGGTGTCCATTTAGAACAGAGAGGAGGAGGAATTTCTTTTGCCAGAGAGTGGTGAATCTGTGAAATTCATTACCACAGACGGCTGTGGAGGCCAAGACTTTAGGTAGATTCTTGATTGGTCAGGGCAAGAAGGGATAATGGGAGAAGGCAGGTCTGGGGCTGAGAGAGAAAATGGATCAGCCATGATGAAATGGTGGAGCAGACTTGATGGGTCAAATAGCCTAATTCTGCTCCTATATCTTAGGGTGGTGTGGTGCAGCTGAGTCCCCAAAAGGCTGGCCATAGCTGACCACAGGCTGCAGGTGAACTGGGCGCCTCTGTCGGAGGTAATGTGGGCTGGTACACCAAAGCGAGATATCCAGGTGGCGATCAGGGCTCGGGCGCAAGATTCGGAGGTGGTGTCGGTGAGCGGGACCGCCACTGGCCATCTTGTGAACTGGTCCACGATAGTCAGGAGGTGCCGCGCTCCGCGCGACACTGGCAGGGGGCCCACGATATCCACATGAATGTGGTCGAAACGCCGGTGGGCGGGATGGAACTGCTGCGGTGGGGCTTTGGTGTGCCGCTGCACCTTGGCCGTCTGGCAGTGCATGCACGTTTTGGCCCATTCACTGACCTGTTTGCGGAGTCCGTGCCAGACGAACCTGCTGGAAACCATCCGGACAACTGCGCCAAGTTATGAATGGAGTCGAGGTGAGGGGCTGGCAACTGGGCTACACCCAGGGAGAACGTCTGAAAGGTCTCAGCGTGTACCAGTCTCTTCCTGGGCAGGTCGACCAGTAGGCTGTGAGCCCGCAAAAAATCCGCACCCAGAAGCGGTTGGGCTACGGCGGCCAGTGTGAAGTCCCACGTGAACTGGCTGGAGCCGAACTGTAGCTGCACCTGACGGGTGCCATAGGTCCTTACTGTGCTGCCATTCACGGCCCTCAGGGGGGGACCCGGTGCCCTGCTGCGGGTGTCGTAACTCGTCGGAGGTAAAACGCTGATCTCAGCCCCAGTATCGACCAAAAACCAGCGTCCCGACCTTCTATCCCATACATAGAGGAGGCTATCCCGATGGCCAGCCGCCGTAGCCAACAGCGGCGGCTGGCCCTGGCGTTTCCCGGGAACTTGCAGGGCGGGCGACAACGGCGGGCTTCTGCGCCCCACCGCTGGTGGTAGAAGCACCAGTGTTCATTGGGCCGGGGGTTGGCGGGCTCTGTGGCCGGGCCTGGACTGGTTTGCTGCCGGGAGCGTGGCTGGGAGATCTGTGCGATGGATCTGTGCCCCGCTCACCTTTTTGGCGTTCCACAGCAAGTCCATCCGGGCTGCCACCTTCCGGGGGTCACTGAAATCCGCGTCAGACAGCAGCAGGCGTATGTCCTCGGGCAGCTGCTCCAGGAATGCCTGCTCAAACATGAGGCAGGGTGTGTGTCCGTCGGCGAGAGACAACATCTCATTCATTAAAGCCAATGGAGGTCTGTCGCCCAAGCCATGCAGGTGCAGTAAACGGGCAGCCCGCTCGCGCCGTGAGAGCCCGAAAGTCCTGAGGAGCAGGGCTTTGAATTCCATGTACTTGCTGTCTGCCGGGAGCGACTGTACGAACTCCGTGACCTGGGCCGCTGTGTCCTGGTCGAGGGAGCTCACCACATAGTAGTAGCGGGTGTCTTCTGAGGTGATCTGGCGAACGTGGAATTGGGCTTCGGCTTGCTGGAACCATAGGTTCGGGCGCTATGTCCAGAAACCCGGCAGTTTCAACGAAACCGCATGAACAGGGTCATTTCTGGTCCAAAAATCGTTTGGACCGTCGGGGTCACCAATTGTAGCGGTGTGCTACACGCAGCGCTAAAATTACGACACGGAGTCGATAACTGCAGTGAAAGGAAAAAACTTTATTCGAAATCTTCAGCCTCACTTTTAAGCCTCCCTCAACCTGCCCCCCATGGCGCAGAGTCTCCAAAGCTCTGTGCTCGCAAACCCCCGTAGGCTATCTAATTGTGAGTCGGTTCGGATGTGCCAGGAAATGGGTCGCCACAGCATTACTTTATTCTGTTTTTAAGTGAACAAACGTAGGGAATGTTAAGAAGGAGAGGAAGGATGGCAGTAATAAGTGATAAGGTTGAAGGAAAGATTTAATAAGAAAAGAAATGAGAACACATTGCAAAAAAATCACATTTGTATTATGGAAACAAAAGCTGGATCTGATGGAAATCTAAGCTGAAACAACAAAAGTAATATCTGAACTGTTGAACTGTGAATCATCTACTAAATTAAAAGTAAATTATCACTTCATCTGAAAAGAATATTTGGGCCCTGGTAGTAGGAAGGGAAAAGACTTTACCAAAACAGTGGGAATAAATGGTGAAAATGAGGGTATTCAATAAGACTTTGAGAAATTTGAGAAATAGCAAATATTTTTGATCATGGTATACACATATATTTTAAGCATTCTCAATAGAGAGTAGGTCATATTTTTTTTCAGACAGGACCACGTTTTTCCAGTGCCCAGTTCCTTGGGTGGCATGGTAGCATAATGGTTAGCATAACACCTCGCAGTAAAGGCGATCTGGGTTCAACTCCTGTGGCTGCCTGTAAGAAGTTTGTAAGAACCCTCGTGACCAAGTTGTTTTCCACAGTACAAAGTCCTATTGGTTGGTCGTTATAAGTTGTCCTGTGATTAGGCTTGGATTAAATTGGTGGATTGCTGAGCAGTGTGGCTCAAAGACCCAAAGGGGTCTATATTGCCCTATATATCAATAAATGACATGCATTAATATCATTATATTTATTTATCATTTAAGTAAAAAAATGATATAAAGATTCACACACTGTTAAAAAGCATTATGTGGGCTAACTGCTGATATAAAAATCTACTGTTGTTTAACTGACTTTGCTTTTCACTTGTACTTCAAAAGCTGAATGGCGATATAACTTAAGAATGTAAAAAAAAACAATAGAAGCAGGAGTTGACCATTGTTACTCTGACATTCAATATAATCATGTTTGGTCTCTTCCCTAAGCACCACTTTCTGCACATTTTGTATGAACATTGATTCCTTTAAATTCTATACTGAATGTTTTTTCCCCATGTGATCACACACAAGCATTCTCCCAAGCTGGCAAGGCTGTACTCTTTAAGGAGCTTTTAAGAATATTTTTGAAGTACTTTTTCTCTTACGATGGTGACCTAGTTTCTGCAGTCTTCCCAACCTAATACCCCTTTTAATTTTATATATCTAGGGAAAATTACCTGGGGAAAAAACAAACTGGTAAGGGCAAATTGTGCTCATCTAAGATAGAATATTTTGCTAAGATAACAGAGAGGGCCAATGAAGGAAATGAAGTTGATGTGATATACAGTATATGGGCTGCCAAAGGTACCATATAAATATGCCTGTGATCAGCACTATAATCAAGAGTTATGTTCATGGAGTAAAAGTACAGTAGCAGCATGGATTTTTAAAGAATCGGCTAAGTAAGTGGAAAGGATAAAGTGGAGTTGCACAGGGATCCAGTTACAGCCCACCGTTTCCCTTCATGCTGATTAATGACTTGGATTTCGATATACAGTATACAGCACAAGTTTCAAATTTGCAAGTTACATAACATTTGGAGGCAAGGATAATTTGGAAGAGGATAATATAGACAACAAGAGGTGACTGCCACCTACAGTCTCTGTTCTTCCGTCACCAAATTGATAGATAGCAGGTACATTTCCTAGGAAGTGCAATATGGACTAAAAGGCATAGATCTAAATGAGGTACAGGAACATTGTGATCTGAGGATAATTATGCACAAACCATTGAAAGTGGCAGGCAGGTTGAGAAATAGTTTTGAAACAAATGAGGTCATGGGCTTTGTTTGATGGAAGTAATAATGAACCTTCCGAACACACTTATTTAACAGCAATATTTAGTATCACATACAGTGCCAGGCTCCGCACTTTGGAGAAGTAGGCCTAAGATGGCAGAAAACAGATTATTCTGGGGAGGAGAGTCTTCAGTTATAAGGATAGATCTGCAGCCGTTCTTATAACAGGGGAAGTTGAGGGCAGATCTGAGAGAAGTGTTTACAAACCACCTTGGTTGTGGACAATGCAGATCAGGGATTCCTAAACTGGGGTCCATGGACCCCTCAGTTAATGGTAGGGGTCGCAGCATAAGAAACGTTAGGAACCCCTGGTGTAGATGGCGAGAATCTGTTCCTGTTGCTGCAAAAATCATGACTGAGAAAGCATAGAGCTGGAAAAGTCGGAATCTAATAGAAGATAAAAGTGGATCATGGGAGAAAGTGAAAGAGGAGGGGTAGCAGGAGGAGGTGATAGGTAGCTGAGGAGAAGAGGTGAGAGGCCAGAGTGGGAAAATAAAGAAGAGGGGAGGGAGAAAAAATGACCAGAGTTTGGAGAAATCGATGTTCATGCCACCAGATTGGAGGCTACCCAGATGGAATATGAGGTGTTGCTCCTCCAACGTGAGAATAGCCTCATCATGGCAGAAGAGGAGACCTTGACTGACTTGTTAGAATGGGAACAGGGATCGGAATTGAATGGTTGGCCACCAGGAAATTCTTCTCTTTTTTGGATGGAGCTGCAGTCTCCAACCTAAGCCAAGTGTCACAAATGTAGAGGAAGGGGCATTGATACAGTCGATGACCCCAACAGATTTGCAGGTCAAGATTTGCCTCACCTGGAAGGACTGCTTGTTGCCCTGAATGGAGGTGAGTGAGGAAGTGAATGGGCAGGTGCAACACTTCTGCCACTTGCAGGGTTAAGTACTGGGAGGGAGATTAGTGGGGAGGGGATGAATGAACAAGGGAATCATGAAGGGAATGGTTCCTGTGGAAGATGGAGAGTTGGGGGGTGGGTGGGGGGTGCAGATGTGTTTAGTGGTAGGATCCTATTGAGGAAATGCAGGAGATGAGGGTGAGGACAGCATCAATGGTGAGGGCAGCATCAATGGTGAAGGTGTGTAAACCATGTTCGTTGGAGAACGAGGACATCTGTGATGTCCTAGAAAGAAAAGCCTCATTGTGGGAACAGATGCAGTGGAGACAAGGGATCTGAAAAAAGTTAATGGCATTTTTCCAGGTGGAGGGTGGGAAGAGGTAGCTGTGGGAATCAGTAGATTTATAAAAGATAATGGCAGGCAGGTTGTCTCCAGTGATGCAGAAAGCAATTCAGAAAGGGGAGAGAGGTGTCAGAAATGGAACAAGTGAATTTAAGGGCAGGGTGAAAGTTGGGGAAAATGATGAGCTCAGCATGGGTGCATGAAGCATTGCCGATGCAGTCATCAATGTAACACAGGAGTTGGGGAGCAATACCAGGGAAGGTTTGGAACTTGAACTGTTCTACATTGCAATGAAAAGGCAGACAGAGCTGGGACAATACAGGAGCTCATACTACACCGGGAGATGGAGAAAGTGGGAGGAGCCAAAAGTGAAATTGTTGAGGGTGATGTCTAGTTCTGTCAGACGGAGAACACTTGTGGTGGAGGGGAACCCATTGGGCCAGTTGTCAAGAAAGAAGCAGAGAGCTTTAGTGCCTTCTTTATTTGGGGATAGAAGTGTATAGGGACTGGAAATTCATGGGGAAAATGAGGTGATCAGGGTCAAGGAACTGAAAGATGTTGAGGAGATCGAGAGCATAAGAAGTGGTGCAGATTAAGGTGGGAAGGGACTGAACCAAAGGGGATGAAGTAGAGTCAAAGTACGCAAACATAAGTTCAGTGGGGCAGGAACAGAGAGAAGCAATAGGCGTACCTGGTGTTTAGGTTTGTGGATCTTGAGTAGGAGGTAGAAATGAGCAATGCAGGGTAAGTGAACTATAGTAGTAGTGGATGGGAGATCTCCATAGTTGATGAGGATGGTGATGGTGTCAGAGGCAATTTTCTTATGGTCCTGAATGGGGTCCATTTCAAGGGATGAGTAGGAGGAGGTGTCTGAGAGTTGTCACCTGGCCTCAGCAAGACAGGTCAGTCCACCACAATACAACAGCATCTCCTTTGTCTGCAAGTTTGTTGGTGGGGTCGGGATTGATGTGGAGAGAGTGGAGGGCAGTGTGTTCAGAGGAGCTAAGTTTCGAGGATGAGAGAGGAGTGCTGAAATCGATCCGTTTGATGATCATCGGCAATCAGAGATGAAACGATCCAGAGCAGGCAGAGAACCAGAGTGAGTGTCCAAGTAGAGGAGTTGTGTTGGAGATGGGAGAAACGGTCATTGTGTGGGGTGAGGAATTTTTGCCAAAGAGGCATGCACGGAGATAGAGGTGATGGAAGAATTGCTCGGCCTCGTGGCAGGTACAGAATTCACGTATCGCAGGAGAAGGTGAACAAAGGTAAGACCCTTGCTGAGGAAAGTATGTCCTGCCTCAGAGACAGGGTCAGAAAGAATGGTGAAGACACAGCAGGGCTCAGAGCAGTGAAGAGAGTTTGTGGCATCAGAGTAGAGTGGAGGGTTGCGGTGTTCAGGGAAGATAAATTGGGAGGAAGAAGTTGGCTCCAAGAACCCAAGAGGTGATGGGGAAGCCTGAGAGACCTAAGGTTGGGAAGTAGCTCTGGGGGAAAGGGAGCCTAGGGGAGGCATCCAGGGCCATCGGAACTGGAGCTGGAGATGGCAGGATCTGTGAACCGGAGTCATTCAATAAAGTCGATGTACAAGCAGGAAGTGGCAAATGCCACAGTCTGGAGACGAGTGATCTTCTGATCCTTCCTAACATGAGGAAGGAGAAGAATTGGCAGATGAAGATGTGAATCCAGTGGAGGATAACTTGTCAGAGAGGTCCATGGCAGGCATAGGAGAGAGGCCTGGAGCAGCGGCAGAAACTGAGATAGAGCCCACTGGTATCTCTGCATGGTGGAGAGGGTGGCACGTAGCATACGAGGGAGAAGTGGTCAATCAAACATGGGTACCTGGGATTCTCAGTGGGCTCAGATCAGGAGGCCTGAGAGCTGGAAGCCCTGTGGAACAAGATGGCAGTGAAGACAAGCTTCCAGGAAGGATATGTGGCTGCGGTAGTGAGTCTAGGTGAGTTCATGGTTAAAGAGTCAGAGGACAGCAGGAATCACCGGGGGTGGGGGACAGCAGTGAGAGAGGGTCTCACTAAACACTGGTCAAAGAGAAGATTTAAACTTCTTCAAGTTCGGCATACTTCAAGGAGATTTTGCACTGGAGTAGCAAATCATTAACACAAGAGATTCTGCAGATGCTGGAAATCCAGTACAACACACACAAAATGTTGGAGGAACTCAGCAGGTCAGGCAGCATCTGTGGAAATGAATAAACCATCGACCTTTCAGGCTGAGACCTTTCATCAGGACTGGAAAGGAAGGGGGAAGAAGCCAGAATAAAAAGGTGGTGATGGAGGGGGGGGGGGGCACGGAGAGGACAAGCTAGTAGGTGACAGATTAATCCAGGTGGGTTGGGAAGAGTGATGAAGTAAGAAGCTGGGAAGTGATAAATGGAAAAGGCAAAGGGCTGGAGAAGAAAGAATCTGATAAGAGAGGAGAGCGGACCATGAGAAGGAGGAGTGACACCAAGGGGAGGTGATAAGCAGGTGAAGAGAAGAGGAGAGAGGTCAGAGTGGGGAAATGATGAAGAGGAAAGGAGAAATGAGAAAGATTACTGGAAGTTTGAGAAATTAATGTTCATGCCATCAGTTTGGAGATTACTAGATAGAATATAAGGTGATGCTCCTCCAACCTGAAAGTGGCCTCATTGTGGCCATGGACTGACGTGCTGGAACAGAAATGGACTTAGGAGTTGAAATGGTTGGCCACTGAGGAATTCTGCTCTTTTTGGATGAAGTTGAGGTGCTTGACAAAGCAGTCTTCTCACCAATATAGAGGAGGCCACTCTGCAAGCACCAGATACAGTAGATGAGATCAACAGATTTGCAAGTCATAGAATCATACAGTCATAGAAAAACACAGCACAGAAATAGGTCTTTCAGCCCAGCTAGTCCATGCTGAACCATTTAAACTCCCATCAGCTAGCACCGGGACCATAGCCCTCCATAAGCCTACCATCTATGTAGCTATCGAAAACTTCTCTTAAAGGTTGAAATTGAGTTTACATGCACTACTTGTACTGGCAACTCATTCCCCATTCTCATGACCCCCTGAGTGAAGACGTTTCTCCTTATGTTCCCTTTAAACTTCTCACCTTTCACCCTTAACCTATGACCTCTAGTTGTAGTTCCAACCGCTCAGTGGAAAAAGCCTGCTTGTATTTACCCTATTTATACCCCTTGTAATTTTGTAAACCTCTATCAAATCTCCCCTCAATTTCTACGTTCTAAGGAATAAAATCATTACCTATTCAATCTTTTCTTATAACTCTGGTCCCACCAGTCCAGCAACATCATTGTAAATTTTCTCTGTATGCTTTCAACTGTATTTATATCTTTCCTTTAGGTAGGTGACCAAAATTGCACACAATACTCCAAATTAGGCCTCAGCAAAGTCTTATCTCCAGTACTTTGATATATGATATATGACCAACCTCCCATGTGAGACTTTAGCAAATGCCTTGCTAAAGTCCATGTAGGTAACATCCACTGCCTTGCTGATAAATTCCTCAAAAACTATAAGCTTGGTTAGACACATCTTATCACGCACAAAGACATGCTGACCATCCCTAACCAGTCCATATCTATCTAAATATTCATACATCCAGTTCCTCAGAATACCTTCCAATAACTTCCCCACTACTGATGTCAGGCTCACCATCCTCTAATTTTCTGGTTTATTTTTAGGACTTTTTTTGAGAATCAGAACAACATTGGCTAACTTTCCATCCTCCGGTACCTCACCTGTTGCTAAGGATGATCTAAGTATCTCTGCTAGGGCCCTGGCAGTTTCTGCACTTGCTTCCCACAGGGTCTGAGGGAACACCTGGTCAAGCCCTGGGGATTTATCCACCCTAATTTGCCTCAAGATAGCAAACACCTCCTCCTCTGTAATCTGCACAGGAGATCTGAAGTTAATGCCACTTTGCCTCGCTTCCATAGACTCTGTGTCTGTCTCCTGAGTAAATACAGACACAAAAAAATTCATTTAAGACCTTCCCCAACTCTTTTGGTTCCATGCATGGATTGCCATTCTGATCTTCCAGAGGACCAATTTTGTCCCTTGCAATCCATTTGTTCTTATTTATTAAATCTTTTTATTGGATTCTTAATGAGGATCCTTAATGCTGCACGATGCCTTCTTGAGGCATTGCCTTTTGAGATGTCCTCACTGGTGGGGAGGCTATTATCCATGATGTAGCTGGCTGAGTTTATAATCTTCTGCAGCTTTTTAATCCTGTATATTAGAGCTTCTATACTAGGCAAAGGTGCAACTGGTCTGAATGCCCATGCAAGTTTCAACAGTACATCTGCAGAAATTTACTAGAGTCTTTGGTGCCATATTGAATCTCCTCAAATTGAAAATCTCCACCAAATATGTCCTTTCTCAGTCCCACCTCCCTACAATGAAGAATCTCCTCTTGCAGTATTTACAGTATTTTTTGTATCATTTCTTATTTGTAACTTATAGTAATGTTTTCTTTATGTATTGCACTGTGCTGCTGTTGCAAAACAACACATTTCATCGCAGAATCTTAACCTCAAGGGGTGGCCCAAGAAGTACTATATGAAAGTGGTCAACCAATTTGCATTCAATCTTGGACAACATCTGAAGAAAAAAACTTTCCAAGTTAGTTGATTTTCTGTTTTGGCAGAATGCGCATGGCTCTCAATATGGGAAAGAAAGAAATAAAAGAGCTTAATTTTTCTTTTGCATGATAATTTACAGTTGACTCTGTAGCACTGATGTGCAATAACCACAACAATCCTGAAACCTTTAGGATAATTATGACTTGAAGAAAATATTTCTTTTACATTTTCTTCAACATTTCAAATAGTAAAAGCTGAAAATTATACATCTTATTGAATTAATGGAAAGTCTCAAGAATTTCATATATCTGTTTCACCCCTTAGGAATTTGTCTTTTCAGTTTAGTAATAGGAAGGCAATGTTTTCAGTCTCTTGGAAAATTTGCTGTATGTTAATCATACTAATGCTGGAAAAAGTACAGTCAAATTATTTGCTTCTGCAAATTGCTTTAAATTATGGCAGACTTTTGACAGTAACTGCATTTCTGGCAGTGGAATTTCAGGCTCCTAATTCGCTGTTGGGAACTGTTCACATGAATTTTACTTATGAGAGTTACCTTATCTCCGCAGGGATAAATATGGACCTCTTCCAAGAAAACAGAATGCCTTAGTGTTGCTGCGTATTCAGCCAACCCACCAGCCATTGATTGTTGCAGACCACACCAAAATGCCCAGAAATATATAAGCTCATCCTCTAAAGCCATTTGAAATGCAAACTATGAGAGCGATGCTTGCTGCAGGGGAGGAAGTTTCCAAAGAATGTATCACACTGCACTGGATACCTTGCTGGAGGAGGTGGGTTGGAGGAAAGATATGATCCATCCTCAGTGGAGTGGGAAGTCCTCTGATGAAACTCATCAGAAACAGAGGAAGCAGATGTCCAAGAAGGTCCGGCTAAAACACACCTGAGGACCTGGATGCAGTGCTGCCAAATGTTAGGTGCTTTATCATTGATAATGCATCTTCTTTATTACTATTATTTTTTTCTCTTCTATATTATGTATTGCATTGAACTGCTGCTGCTAAGTTAACAGATTTCACATCACATGCCAGTGATAATACTCATATGGTAGCAATGAGAACAGGGCATGTCCAGAGTGATGGGTTCTTTAATGATAGATGCAGCTTTGTTGAGGCGATGCTCCTTGAATATGTCCTGGATACTATGGAAGCCAGTGCCCATGATGGAGCTGACTAAGGTTACAACTGTCTGCAGCTTATTTTGATCTGTGCAGTAGCCTCCTCCCCCATGCCAGACGGTGTAGTTTAAATGCGCTCCGTCATCCATCTATAGAAATTTGTGAATGTATTTGGTGACATTCCAAATGTCCTCAAACTCCTAATGAAATAGAACCACTGCTGTGCCTTCTTTGTAACTGTATCAATATGTTGGGACCAGAATCGGTTCTCAGACATACTGACACCCAGGAACTTGAAATTGTTCAATCTTTCCACTTCTGATGCCTCTATCAGGACTGGTGTATGTTCCCTCATCTTAACCTTTCTAAAGTCTACAATCAATTCTTTGGTCTTACTGACATTGAGTGCAAGGTTGTTGCTGTGACACCGCTCAACTGGCTGATATATCTCGTTCTGTACACCCTTTTGTCACCATCTGAAATTCTGCCAACAATAGTTGTGTCATCAGCAAATTTATAGATATCTTTTGATCTGTCCTAATCCACACAGTCATGGGTGTAGAGAGAGTAGAGCAGTGGGCTAAGCACACATCCCTGAGGTGCGCCAGTGTTGATTGTCAGCAAGATGGAGGTGTTATTTCCAATCTGTACAGACTGTGGTTTTCTGGTTAGGAAGTTGAGGATCTAGCTGCAGAGGGAGGTACAGAGGCCCAGGTTTTGGAGCTTCTTTGAGCAGAACTGTAGGAATGATTGTGTTAAATGCTGAGCTGTAGTCAATAAACAACATCTTGACATACGAAGAGTGATTGATATGTTCGTGGCCAATGGTAGGAGGAGTCAATTTTAGAAAACCTAGCACATCTATTTTTCAACATAGTCCCCTCCAACATTTATACACTTAGTCCAGCGGTCGTGGAGCGTACAGATCTTGGAACTCCAAGAAGTGTCCACAGCAGGGGTGATTGATAAGTTTGTGGCCCAGGGTAGAAGGAGATGAGTTATTAACTTCAAACTTTCTGTATATTCACTCAAAGAGTTCACCTGCATGTGCATGTAACGAGAGCTGTATAACTCACCTCCTTCTACCTTATGTCTTCACCCCGTTCTGAATGACCCAGTACACAGTCCATGGAGGAACCTATGCAGGGGAACATGCGTGCATCTCGGGAGTAATGAGATCGGCACAGGAGAACAAGTTCCTGCTGTTACTGTGACGACCTAGGAAACCATCATGTCCCAAGCACCCACTAAAAGAGAATACCTGTCAGTAGGAGGGGGAATCTGACAGGTTGGTTCTCCCTGAAAGCATCTTCCCTAATGCCCTAATGCTCCCAGCTCCCCTTGTCGAAGGGGTCTCCAACCTATGAGCTTCAGACATCTATTGACTGGAGAAACTGGGAGTCTCATGGATATCTCTCAGTCTCAAAGATGGAGTGTTACGACACAGCAATTGAGAGAGAATATCAGTATTAAGGCTCTGGATAGTCAGTTTCTGGGCACCAGCAAGATCCAGCTTTCCACAAAACCCCTGCAACTTGTGCTAGAACAGCTCTCTTTCTATCTTGCAAACACGAGGAAATCTTCAGATGCTGGAAATTCAAACAACACACACGAAATGCTGGTGGAACACAACAGGCCAGGCAGCATCTATAAGGAGAAGCAGTGTCGATGTTTCAGGCCGAGACCCTTCGTCAGGACTAACTGAAAGTTAGGACTAACCATAAATGTACTCATGAATGAGACCTCTGCAGGATTCCTATGGATAAATGAAGCAGACCAAATATTCTCAGAACCAAAACGACACTTCACCACTGCCCCAGTGCTGGGACATCCAGACCATCCCATCCATTTATTGTTGAGTAGATGGATCAGCTGTCAGCATTGGAGTTGATAATAAATGTATTTTGAATGTGTCCTGTGTACCCCAAGTTTGTTATTTTGATTTCAAAGGTTCCTTATATTAAGAAACACACAGCAACAAATGACAAATTTCTTTTTTTTTTGCAGACTCACTGCCTCTCTGTTTTCCAAATAAATTTTTCAACCACCAACGCTCATTTACTAAACCACTGCCTTCAACATCAAAGTTACCTTGCTCTCTTCCCAGGGGAATTCCAGTTATACAGTCAATTACTAAGATGTTGCTGGGCCCTTCCTTGGACCTAAACCATCAATAAGAATGTAGTCCATAGTGGATATAGTCGATAATGGAAAGAAATTCTAGAGATCTAGAGCTGGTACACAACATAACTGGCTGAAGGTTGTTGAAATAATTCACATTGTCATCGTTTTCCCATTACAGATTGACACACTGATATCGATAGCAATTTGAACTCACTCCCTCAAGCAATACAACAATTGTTTTCTTCAGAAGTATTAAAAAAGCCATTACATATTCCCACTTCTACTTTTGCATTCTTAGACTTCAGCATATGTTTGAATCTATTCTGTAGACTTGTCTCCCTGTAATACACTGGGACTGCTTTAACTGTTGACTATAATCTTTAGGAAAGATGTGTACCTTTCTATAATGCACCCTTTTCCATTGAAACTAGCAATATGATTTTAAAGGCTGGTTATTTCCCACGACAGCTGCAGCCTTGTTCACCCATTCGCTGTTGGATCCATCATTTAAACCTGCTTCACTTGATTTTTCTTAATAACTTCCAGAAATTTTTGATTGAACTGCCCTTTCAAAAATTTGACTGTGTCCTCAAAAGAGACCTTGTCCATAGATCAAGCATATAGTAGACTCACCAACATATTCAAAGTCCAAAGTAAATTTATTATCAATGTACATATATGTCACCATATACTCCCCTGAAATTCATGTTTGTGGGTATTCATAGTTAATACAAAGAAACACAATGGGATCAATGAAAACTACACACAAAAATGAACAAACAATATGCAAAAGTCAACAAATTGGACAAATACAAAAAAATCAAAAAAATAATAGATAAGTAAGTAATAAATTGAGAAATATTGATATATAAACAAGTAATAATGAGAATATGAGTTGTAAAGTCCATGAAAGTGAGCCTATGGGTTGTGGAATTGGTTCACTGTTGGGGTGAGTAAAGTTATTCATTTTGGTTAGTAGCTGTTCCTAAACCTGGTGGTGTGAGATCTAAGGCTCCTGTACCTCCTTCCTGATTACAACAGATCCTTAATAATGGATGCTGCTTTCCTATGACAATGCTCCTTGGAGATGTGCTCATTGGTGGGGGGGGGGGGGGGTTATCCATGATGGACTGGGCTGTATCCAGAACACTTGTTGGCTTTTCTATTCAAGGGCACTGGTGTTTCCATACCAGGCCATAAGGCAACCAGTCAGTATACTCTCCAATGCACATCTATGTAGTTTCTTGAAGTTTTAGATGACATGCCGAATGGTCGCAAACTTCTAAGAAAGTAGCAGTGTTGCTGTGTCCTCTATGTAGTGGCACTTACATGCTGGACCCAGGACAGATACTTAAAACGATAACACCAAGGAATTTAAAGTTGCTGACCCTCTCCACCTCCGATCCCCTGATGAGGACTGGCTCATGGACCTCTGGTTTCCTCCTCCTGTTGTCAATAATCAGCTCTTTGGTTTTACTAATATTCAGTGAGAGATTGCAATTGTGGTACCAGGCTGTTAGATTTTCAACTTCCCTCTTATATGCTGATTTATCACCACCTTTGATTTGGCCAACAACAGTGGCCAATATTTAAACAGAAACTTAAATATGGTATTTGAGCCTTACTTAGCCTTGCAGTCATAGTATAAAGTGAGTGAAGAAGGGGGCTAAGCACACAGCCTTATGTAGCACATGTCAAATTCTCTAAACTGACAAGCAGCAAAAACATTTCCTACTTCCATTCATCACTATGTTCCAGTAATCTGTCTCCTTCCCCAGTAGTAGGCAGCCTCTAGTGGACTGTGTCCTCTCCAGGGTACAAGCCTGGCCGGGAAGATTTGAAGAACTGGCTGTTGCCCACGCAGCAGATTGCCCCTCTCCATGTCCCTGGTGTAGTCCAAGGGAAGGGCAAGCACCGATACAGCTTGGCACCAGTGTCTCTGTGCTTTCCACAGGAATCACTTTCTCCATGACTCCCTTCTCCAGTTGTCTCTCCCTACTGATCCCGACAAGCAGCGCACATGCTACACCTACCAGTTTATACTCCTTCCCCTTCCCCTACCTCCTTAATCCGTCTTCTTCTCCCTTTCTTTTCCAATCCTGATGAAGTGTCTTGGCCCAAATTGTTGACTGTTTATTCTTTTCCATTGACGCTGCCTGACCTGCTGAGTTCCTCCCACACTTGGTGACTTTTCACTGGTATTTCTTGAGCTTACCTACATACCGTACATGTTTATTCCCTGCTAGCCCCTGCATTAATCCTTCAACACTGAATACCCATTTTATAGTTTCATTCAATCACTGACTCCTATTTCCCTCACAAGCAGCAGTATCTCAAACAATGACAATGTAGTATTTGCGGATTTATATTAGAGTTTTGTAGGAAACCGGCATCCATCATCAGAGATCCCCACCACTCAGGTCCTGCCCTCTTCTCGTTGCTGCCATCAGGTAGAAGGTACAAGAGCATCAGCACTCACAGGTTCAAGGAGAATTTCTATCCCTCAACCATCAGGCTCTTGAACAAAAGGGGATAGCTACACCTATTTGCACACCTATTGAGATGTTCCCACAACCAACGGTCTCACTTTAAGGACTCTTTATCTCATTATCTAATTTTCTGGTTATTTGGTGCTATTTATTTATATTTGCATTTATAGTATGTTGTCTTCTGCACTCTGATTGATCTTTCATTGACCCCATTATAGTTACTATTCTATAGATTTGCTGAGAATGCCCACAAGAAAATGAATCTCAGGTTTGTATATGGTGACTTATATGTACTTGATAATAAAATGTACTTTGAACGTTGAGCTTTGAGTGGTACAGATGCTCAGTCTTGATAGAGGTAATAACAGAGCATTCTTTATTGAAAGCAAAGTTCCTCACACTAAACAGCAGCGTCTGTTAACGACAGCATGTAAAGTCATATCATACAGTAAACCCAGTTTCTGCAGCTGAACTCACACTCTTAAGTACTACAGAATTAAATCCCTTTTCCTTGAGTAAAAAGCATCAGTGACCTCTGTAACACTGCAGTGTGTAGTGACCTGGAAATATTTATAGGCAGAATGGAGCAAATGAAGTGCTTGAGAAGTATAAGAAATGTAAGAGAATACTTGAGAAGGAAATCAGGAGGACTAAAAGAAGGTATGAAATTGCTTTAGCAGACAAGGTGGAGAAGAATCCCAAGGGCTTCTCTGTTTTCTTTAATCATTTATCTTCCATAGGTGCCCAGACATAATATCAAAGGCATTTTCTTTGAAGATACATATTGTTGATTTAATTAAATTGTTAAGTTTGTTAGATACAGACTACTATTTAAAAATAATTGTTAACTAATCAATTAATTCATATTTCTCTTTATGGTAGATGATAGAAAGTTAAACAATGAAGGAATTACAGAATCAAAGAATGGTTAGTTTTTTAATCTGATTGAAATACAGTGCAGAACAGGCCCTTCCAGCCCTTCAAGGTGCACCACTTTGCAATCCCCCGATTTAATCGGAGTCTAATCAGGGGACAATTTACAATGACCTATACACCTACTAACCAGTACATCTTTGGACTATGAGAGGAAACCAGACCAGCCAAAGGAAACACACAGGGGGAATGCACAAGCTCCTTACAGACAAGTGGTGGGAATTGAACCTGGGTGGCCTGTACTGTAAACCATTGTGCTAACCATTAGGCTACTGTCCAGCAGTATAGTACTGAAGAAAGCCATACAGCCCATGGAGATGCTACTAGCCCTATACAAGAACAGTTCAACTAATCTCACTTCCTTGTCCTGGGCTATAATAAAGTGGTTTACCTCTTCAGCTCCCATTGAACAGAACTGACTCACTGAGTATCCTGCAGGTGTCTAATTTGATTACCTTATCCAATTTGGTTTACAAAATTCCTCCTTGGTTGCCTTTAGCATTCTAGAGCATAAAAGGATGAATTTTGAATAAAGGTTAAGTAGTCTTTCTAATCTTTGACTTTACTTTGAAACATTTTTTCTAAAGCCTTTCTTAGAGGTAGCTTGTCTTCGCATTGCTAGTGCAATAAATTTAGCATGACTCGTAACTTGAGCAGCTTTTACAGTTAGATAAAATTATCACACAGCTGTGATAAGTTTTTAACATCTCTGTCCCTCGCACAAAGGCTGCCTTAACAATACTGCTGTGAGTTGGAAAACTGAAGCAGACATTCTTTGGGTTTGTTTGCTGCATCTGAAGCATTTTGCAGCACAAACAAAAACCAAGGCTGGAAGCAGCATTTCGCAGGCATGTAAGGCTAATGTTTTATTACGAGTGGAGTCACTGACTCTAAGTAAAGCCAGCATTTTATTTTTCCTTGTTTACTGCCTGCATCTGACCAGTGCTGTCACAGTAAATGAACCTCACCCCAGACATCTGTAGTAAGTGGTCACTCAGCAGCCCGGCCTGATTTATTCACTCCAACAGGTGGTTCGAGGAGACCACCCAAAGCTCTGGCTTGACTCTTATTAAAATTAATTCCATCTGTAGCTGGGGTGAACCAGGTCATTAACATGGACTTATAGGAAACCACTGACTAATAATTCTTTGTAGAATTTTTTATAGTATTATTTCCAAAATAGGATCATTAGAAAATGCAGCAGATCAGTCAGTACCTGAAAGGAGCATTTCAGCTGTACTATACTGGCCAATAGTTCAAATTTAATCCAGCTCTTTATGTTATGAGGCACTCAATCTTACTGGGAATAACTTTAATCCACACCATAAGAGGAAATACATAAACCTAAGATGTAAGCTACAAGGTGTTTCAGGATTTGTACAGTAGAGTAACTTCTATTGCATCATAACTGAATTGCTTAACATTTTGAATCATTATGGATTTTTGAACATATGTAATTCAACTAACTAAAATAAGGTGATTATGAAAGTTTCCTGGAGGAGCAAAGCTTCTAGAGCAGGGGCTCCCAAACTTTTTTATGCCATGTACCCCTACCATAAACTGAAGGGTCTGTGCCAGACTGTTTGCAGTTTTGCCTTTCCTTTGGGTTCATCAGTTACTTGCAGAGGGGGAGCTTGCTACCTGGGCAACAGCTTGCTCTCCATATTGTACTGCCCAGGCTGGTATATCTACACAGCTAGGATGCAATATCCATGGTTGACCATCACTGTCAGAGGCCTCACCAACCTCACAAGAGAGAATTGACCAGCAAGTCCTGTTCACAACAAGTAGGGCAAATTCAAACCATCTAATTAGTACCTACTCAATTTACTCTCAGTGTTCTGCAAAGTAAGGAAAGGTGTTATTGGCAGTGTTTTCAAGGATATTTACTCAGCAATAGCCCTTTAAGTGATGCCTTGTTTGGAGTTCACCAGGAATATTCATCTCAAGACTTTTTCACAGCCCTTGTCTAAACATGCACCAAAGGGCTGTATTTATTAGGTGAGAAAGTGTCAAGGCATCACAAACTTAGAAACATGGAAGCATGGAAACATAGAAAACCTATAGCACTATACAGGCCCTTTGGCCCACAATGATGTGCCGAACATGTACTTACTTTAGAATTACCAAGAATTACCCATAGCTCTGTATTTTCCATGTACCTATCCAGGAGTCTCTTAAAAGACCCTATCATATCTACCTCCACCACCAGCAGCCCATTCCACACACTCACCACTATCTGTGTAAAAATCTTACTCCTGACATCGCCTCTGTACCTACTTCAAAGCACCTTAAAACTATGCCCTCTTGTGGCAGCCATTTCAGCCCTGGGAAAAAGCCTCTGACTATCCACACGATCAACGCCTCTCATCATCTTATGCACCTTTATTGGGTCACCTCTCATCCTCCATTGCTCCAAGGAAAAAAGACCAAGTTCACTCAACCTATTCTCATAAGGCATGCTCCCTAACCCAGACAACATCCTTGTAAATCTCTTCTACACCATTTCTATAGTTTCCACATCTTTCCCTTAGTGAGGTGACCAGAACTGAACACGGTACTCCAAGAGGGGTGTGACCAGGGTCCTATATAGCTGTAACATTACCTCTCAGCTCTTAAACTCAATCCCGTGGTTGATGAAGGCCAATAAACCATATGCCTTCTTAACCACAGAGGCAACCTGTGCAGTTGCTTTGAGAGTCATAAGGACTCGGACCCCAAGATCCCTCTGATCCTCCACACTGCCAAGAGTCTTACCATTAATACTATATTCTGCCATCATATTTGACTTACCAAAATGAACCACATCACACTTGACTGGGTTGAACTCCATCTGCCACTTCTCAGCCCAGTTATGCATCCTATCAATGTCCCGCTGTAACCACTGACAACCCTCCACACTATCCACAACACCCCCAACTTAACATGTTGTCAAGGCTCCCCAGTGAAGCTGGGAAGCAAACACTCCTTAGAAGCATGTCATGTACAAAGAAAGAATATTATTAGTAATTGGTATTTTTTGTTCTCGCATGTTCTAAGAAGGAGTGAATAGTTTGCTTTGTGTGCTATTTAGACAAATTATTCTAAACATAAGAAAACTGTGGTTGCAGAAAAAGAAACAAAACTATAACAGAATACAGAATATATGCTCCAACTACAGACAAAGAGCTGCAAATACCATGATGAAGTTGATTGAAAGATCAAGAATTATCAAGATTGTAAAAGATGTGGGGGCATTGCACAACTAATCATGGACAATACCACAGCAACATTCAGGGAGAACGTAACAGAGGGCTCGTCTACTGGGTCTACATGGGTAGAAACCCTAGCATAAACTTCTGACTGCAAGATGTTTATATGGGGCAGAATTTTTAGGTGCATTTAGGAGGGTTTCTTAAATCAACATGTAGATAGTTCAACAGCAGAAGGGGCTGTACTGGACCGGATATTGGGCAATGATCCTGGCCAAGTGACTGACCATTCAGTGTGTGAATAGTTAGAGAACAGTAATCACAATTCCTTAAGTTTTAAGATAACTATAGTTAAGGATAAGTATGGACCTTAAGGGAGAGTATTAAATTAAAGAAGGGCAAATTATGAGGGCATTAGGCAAGAACTAGGGGAAGTTAATTGGGAACAGGTGCTTTTTGGCAAGCCCACATCTGACATGTGCAGGGTGTTTAAAGACCAGCTGCACAGAGTAAATGACAGTTAGAAGGACAGACAAAGATGGCAAGGTAAAAGAACCTCGGGTATCAAGAGAGGTGATGAATGTAGTCAACAAGAAAAAGGAAAAGTATGTAAAGCTTAGGAAGCTAGAATCAAACAGAGACCTTGAGGATTATAAAGAAGCCAGGTAAGAACAAGAAGGGAATTAGGAAGCCAGGAAGGGCACGAAAATTGTTTGACAAGTAGGATTAAAGAGAATCCCAAGAAATTCTATAGTACATCAACTTCTGATTTAAGATGGCACTGCTGAAGGCAGGTGACAACTTACTGGTGGTTCCCAAAGCAAAAAATTCAACTAAGTACTTTATTAATAACACTCTTCCTGTAAAGATATGGTAAATGATCACTGCAGACAATGAAGTGTTGTGTGAGGGCAAGGCTGAGTCAAGGTTTGTAGCATGTGGGAGCAAGACAGAGTCAGAATTGGGGAGAGGTTGAGGCATGTTCAAGACAGGGCTGGGCCATGCAAAGCAGAGAAAGATCAGAGCTGAGGAGACTTGGGACCCGTCTACTCAAACCAAGAGTGAGGTTTGATCGATCTAAACACCAGATGAATTTATAAAGGTCAACTATGGGCTGAAATGTAGTGGCAGGGGTCAAGGAATGACCCGCTGTTTGGACAATTTAAAAGCCAGGCCAGAGGGATTGAAAAGGCCAGGTTTTGAGACCAGAGGTAAGTGTTGGGCCCCTTGTGATCCTTGCTCTGTGACATTTACTCCAATCTTCCCTGCACTGATGCTGAGGCTGTGGGTTCATGTCTGAAGACTCATTTTAATTCTAAATGCTATTTTCTTACTTCTATTGTTTGAACAATTTGTTTTTTTTTCTCTCTCTCTGCACATTGGGTGTTTGTCAGATATTTTTAATGGGCTCTTTTGGGTTTCTTGTTTTGTGGCTGCCTGTAAGGAGAGGAATCCCAAGTTTGTATAATGTATACATACTTTGATAATAAGTGTACTTTGAACTTTGAACTTCAAAGAGCAAAAGGATAACTAGGGAAATGGTAGGACCACTCAAACATAAAGGGAGGAACATTTACTTGGATGCAGAGGATGTGGGTAAGCTTCTTAATGAGTACTTTACATCAGTATTCACCAAAGAGAAGGACGTGGGGGGATAGGGAGATCAGTGTTGAGCACATTGATACACTAGGACATTTCAAGGTAAAGCAGGATGTAGTGGTGGGTCTCTTAACAAGCATTATGATGGAAAAGTCACCAGCGCCTGATAGGATATTTTTCAGGTTACTGAGGGAAGCAAGAGAAGAGATCGAGCCCCTTTGCTCCATCCGCCAAAAATGGAACTTCCCATTGGCCAAACATTTTAATTCCCATTCCCATTCCCGTTCTGACGTATCAGTCCATGGATTCCTCTTGTGCCAAGATGAGACTACCCTCGGGGTCGAAGAGCAACACCTTATATTCCATCTGGGTAGCCTCCAACTTGATGGCTTGAATATTGAGTTTTCCAGTAAAAAAATCCCTCCCCTCCCCTCTCCTTCTATTCCCCACTCTGGCCTCTTACTTCTTCTCATCTGCCTGTCACCTTCCCCTCAGTCCCTGTTCTCCTATGGTCCACTCTTCTTTCCTTTCAGATTTATTCTTCTCCAGCCCTTTATCTTTCCAACCCACCTGGCTTCACCTACCACCTTCTATCTGTCTCCTTTCCCTTCCCCTGCCTTTTTATTCTGGTGTCTCCCCCTTCCTTTTCAGTCTTGAAGATGGGTTTTGGCCTGAAAAGATGTCTGTTTATTCATTTCCATGGGTGCTATCTGATCTGCTGAGTTCCTCCAACATTTTATGTTAGTTGCTTCAGATTTCCAGCAGCTTTAAGCTTTCTTGTGTTTAAGAAAAGAGATTGTTGTGTCCTCTCTAGCCACGGGCAAGGTCCTGGAAGACTGGGGTGTAGTTAATGTTGTTCCATTATTCAAGAAGGAAACCAGAGGTAATCCTGGAAACTAGGTGAGTTTCATGTCCATGGTCGGGAATTCTTAGGGATAGGATTTATGAGCATTTGGAAAATCATGGTCTAATTAGGGAAAGCCAGTGTGGCTTTGTGCTGGGCATTTCACATCTTAGTAACTTGACTGAGCTTTTGATGAGGTGATGGGATGATTGATAAATGTAGAGCTGTGGATGTTGTCTACATGGATCTTAGTAAGGCATTTGACAAGGTCCCTTATGGGAGTGAAATCAGAAGACTACCATGCATGTGATCCATGGTGAATTGGCTGTTTGAATTCAGAACTGCCTTGCCCATAGAAGAAGGAGGGTGGAGGGTGAAGGGAGTTATTCAAGCCTGAGCTCTGTCACTCATGATATACTGCAGGAGTCTGTACTGGGACCTCTGTCGTTTGTGATGTACGTGACTGACCTGGATGAAAATAGAGATGGATAGGTTAGTAAAATTGCAGATGATACGAAGATTGGTGGTATTGAGGATAGCGTAGAAGACTGGCAAAGAATACAATGGGATATAGATCAGTTGCAGATATAGGGGGAGAAATGGGCAGTGAACTTTAACCTGGCCAGATGTGAAGTGTTGCACCAAATGCAAAGGGACAGTACAATATTAAAGGCAGGATCCTTGACAGCGTGGATGAGTAGAAGGATCTTGGGGTCCAAGTTCATAGCTCTCTGAAAGTGGCTGCACAGGTTAAGAAGGCCTATGGCATGCTTGCCTTTATTAGTCAAGACACCGAGTTCAAAATTCAGGATGCTATGTTGCAGGTTTATAAAACTGTAGTTAGGTTTCATATGTAGTATTGCAAACAGTTCTGGTTGCTCCATTAAAGGAAGGATGATGAGGCCTTGGAGAAGGTACAGAAGAGGATTGCCGGGATGTTTCCTGGATTAGAGAGCATGTGCTATAAGGAGAAGTTGGACAAACTTGGATTGTTTTCTCTGGAACAACAGAGGCTGAGGGGAGATATGATTGAGGTTTATAAGATTATAAGAGACATAGGTAGAGTAGACAGGCAATATTGTTTTCCCAGAGTTGAAATGTCGAATACCAGAAGACATGCCCTGAAGGTGAGAGGGGTAATTTCAAAGGAGATGTGAGGGGCAAGTTTTTTAGACAGAGAGTGGTGGGTACCTGAAATGCGCTGCCTGGGGTGGTGGCATAAACATTAGAGGCTTTTAAGAGGTGTTTAGATAGGCACATAAATGTGAGGCAAAGTAGAAAGGAATGGGCATTGTGCTGGCAGAAAACATTAGTTTAGTTAGCCATTTGATTACTAATTTAACTGGTTTGGCACAGCATTGTGGGTGAATGGGCCTGTTCCTGTTACGTATTACTCTATGTTCTGTGTTCTACTATGAAGAACCAGGAAGCCAGGACACCTCTCTGCTGGTGATGAGAACATCTTGGCATGGAAGCAACACACTCACACAGTAACTAGTGCAGATGTTATTAGTTGTAAAGCAAGCTCAGATGAAGATCACTGAGTGCACCCCTGTGGTTTTGTGTTATTGAACTGCATGTCTTATTTTCCTAACAGTTTTGTACGTTGTTGTAGGGTGATGTGTCAGTGAACTGTTGTTCCCCTGGAGTAACAAGATGCCATTCATGAGCAGGTTGCTCCTTTCACTGGACACAGAGACGCCAACCAGTCATACACAGCCCACCTTCCTCCAAGAACAAAGATATTCTGCCCTGATGCAGCGTGTCAGCAGACTGGTCCCCTCCCTGCATGAACGGAGAAAGCCACTGGAGAGCAGATCACTTCCGCAGGAGAATTAGAAAATGCATACTGACTGTGAGATCTTCTCTCACATGCAGGAGGAAACGTCTGCACCCATTACTTTTGTTGTGAGCAGAGTCGTAGTCTCCTTTTGCTGGGTGTTGTACTGGGGAGGGGTAGCAAAGGCAGCTGGGACCAGCTTGCCTCTTTCTGGGGATCTGGAGATCGAACCAGAGCTGGAATGATCTGATCACCATCCGGCCCTCATATCGTAGTCTACCTAATCCGACGAGGCCAGCTACCACAGACAGCACGTTCACCAGGACCTCACAGTCAGCAATCCCAGAACACTCCCTCACTTGGCGGGACGGTCCATGAGAACAAGAGGCTCTTGTGGGTCATCAAAGCCACCTGTTCACATTCCAGTCGATGGAAAGCAGCCACACACGGGGAGCACTGAGACATAATGCTAGGAACCATAAACCGAGACACGTGGCTGTGAAATATGAGATGCACTGTGTTTATCGTAAAGGTGGATTGATTGTTTATTTTCATCTTTAAATTCAAAGCTCAAAGTAAATTTATTATCAAAGTACATATCATGTCACCATATACAATCCTGAGGTTCACACGCATTGTTAGAAATTTCTTTTTTGTGACTGCTGGGCATAATTGACCTCGTGGCTTATTCTGGTGAATTTGTATTGCCTTCTGTTCCTTACGTGTGAAGCTTGTTAACTAGATACAGCTTGGAGATATCAATTTCACTGTCTAGCTTGTTAATTGGATAATGTGATACCATGGGCCATACCTTGAGAGATGCCTTCCTACTGACGATTACAGATGGGTGAAGGTTTTTCTGCTCATTGTGAAAGATGTGTTCCACGGTGTGCTGATCACCCAGTGGTTGCATCTGAGCTTTGAGGGCAGGTCATTTCCCTCCTCCTGATGCTTCATCCCTTCCTGTCTGTCCTCACTCAAGTTATCATGACCCCTCAGAGGCAGTGATTCTTGTCAAAGTCAGTGAAATATGAGGGAGGTTGGCTGCAGAGATTAAAAATCCTCTGCAACGTGCTTTTCTGCTGGGGCCCCCACTTCAAGAGAGTATTAAATGGACACACTCATGTGAGAGAGAAGGAGTGTTTAGTGATGGGTTGTGCAATGAAGAAGTACTGCACATTGATTAATTAGTTTTGCTGACAGCTTTGGAATGTGTTACAACAAGTTAGAATCAGCAGTTGTGGCCGTCTGCATCCACTTTGCATTAGCTCACCCCCATAAAATGATCTATTTGTATTAAGAGATGTAGAATACCCTGAAATGGAATTTCACAATGTTGTTCCTCCTAATGATTGACATGGGACTTTAGTGTCAGATTGCATTGCCACCATATGTGTATTACTCTCAGCTGCTGCGCTTCTCTCTTTCCAATGCCACATTTACATTGACTGGCAGTGCAAAGTGAAAGGACTCAACCCAAAACTTCGATTGTATATTTCTCTCCAAAAATGCTGCCTGGCATGCTGATAATCTCCAGCATTTTGGGGTGTGTGTGTGTGTAGGGGGTGAAGGTGCTGGAGACCTGCTGCTGCTGCCACTTGGAACGATCTTATAATTTTGTCCATTCTTCAAGTAGTGGATTTGAGACAGAATACTTGAACCAAAGTAAGCAAGTCAGGGACAGGAACTGGTGCCCTGCAAGGCTGATGGATGGCCGGGCAAGATGACATTGAAAAGCATCGGGGACAGCAGGATGCTGGGGCAGTAAATAAAGAAAAAGTCATTAACTCAGGCACAGACACAATCTGCCAATAAAAAATATTATAGCCGCTTCCCGTAGCAAACTCTCAATAGCTACACGAGTAATTATGAGCCTTTTTAGTAATGTTTGAAAAAGCTTCCACCTGGCATTTAAAGCCTACTTTCCGGTCGAGATTTCTTCAGCATGAATGCTTACCTCATTATCTCAGCAGCAATATCAAACATGCAATGCATGTCAAATGAAGTTACAACTGCTTTCCCAGCAGCTTTCAGGCATAGGTGCACCTCACACAAAGACCAGAAATTCAATTTCACAGTGTGTAGTATGCAATTGATTTTCCAAACTCAACTATCTGTGTGACATGATTATTAATGAGAGAAGTTCAGAGCATAAGTTACCTGGTCAACATTATAATCTTCTGTAAGAATATATTCACATTGTTTTCTAAAGAAAACTAGGGCCAAATAGGGAAGCCTTTATGAATGCATTTGCAATCATAGACCCATAGTATTAATGAAACACACAAAAGAAGCCATTTAAGCCATCAAGTCTCTGATAGTTTCAAGGGTGCAATCCCCACATTGCTTTACAAATTGTTCTCTCTGGAATGTCTATCTAGTTCCACTTCACAAACATTAAGTTCCTGATCTATCTGCATAAGCAAGTTTTCCCCAATCTTTAGACCAGTCTTTAAACCTTGGTCCTTCAACTTTAATCTGATGGGGACATCTTCTATTTCTTACATCAGCGCAGCCAGTTGACTGTCAAAATTCTTGTCCAGGTTAAACAGCATGCATCATTTTTGACCTTTTCCAATATTTCAAACTGGAAAATAGACATGATTAATCAAAACTTAAATTGATGGATTGGATGGTTAAGTTGAGAAAGGACTGTTTTATTGCTTGTGGTTTCCCTAGGCCAGCTCCACCCAAGCTTTTGGAAATTAAACTTCCAAGATTTGAGACAAATACACAAAACATGCAGTACCACAGACAGGTATGAGTTTCATAACTTTTCTAGCAAGCACTGAAGCTCTTGAAATGCAGTGGATTCCAGCTAATTGGGACATATTGGGACCAGTGCATTTTGGCCCAATTGAGCAGCTGCTCCAATTAGTCAAAGTTTCATGGAAGTAATTAAAAAAGAATAAAAAAGGACAAATTGAGTAATATATGTATTCAAATGATTTCCAGGACAAATTAGAAAACTACCAATACTACTGCAGTACTAGAAAACTGTGTATTTGTTCCTAATATTTATCAATGGAAGAATTCATCAGCACTGCGTTCAATGAACAAAATCAGCACAGACACCTAGTTCATCCTCCAAGTCTTCTTTTTCATTGTAACATTCTAGATGATTGTCAATACCTTTAAATTTTCTATGGTTTCTAACTTGCTGAAGTAGTGAAATCATTTCATTTTCACTTCTGGCTGTTTCTGGCATCTCCAAGCCAGAATGCTATGAGCAAAAGAGTTCTGAATAGTCTTATTGCTTACATCTCGCCAACCATCAGTGACAAAAATCACTGCTTTTTGTTTAAACACAAACACACACAACTGATGCTATTTAAGAGGTACAGGAACCTTAGGTCCCACACCACCAAGTTCAGAAACAGTTATTATCTTTCAACTGTCAGGCTACTAAACCAGCATGGATAACTTCACTCAACTCAACTCTGCTGATTCCACAATCTGTGGACTCACTTTGAAAGGATTCAGCAGCTCATGTTCCTAGTGTTATTTATCCATCTGTTTGTTTGTTTGTCTTTATTCACTCAATTTGTCTGCCTTTGCACATTGGTGCTTGTCAGTCATATGGTTTTCATCAATTCCATTCAATGTCTCTATTTTCCTGTAAATGTGTGGAAGAAAGTGAATCTCAAGGTAGCATATGGTGACATATAGGTACTTTGATAATAAATTTATATTGGCTTTAACTTTGTAGAGTAGTGATAATGGCCAACTTTAGCTATCCAAAAATAAGCTGAGATCACAATAACATCAGAGGCATAAATGAGTAGTTTCTGAAGCATGTTCAGAAGAATGTCCTTGATCTGTACATTTCACTCTGGTGAAGAAGGTGACTTGCTGAACCAGTTCCAGAAAGTAAGCCAAGTAAAGTGAAGCAAGTCTCAGTAGGACAGGAGGTTGTTATCTAAAATACAGCTACACAATATGGTTTGGAATAATTATGGAAAAGGTCTAGACACACATTTCAAGGTCAATGAAAGAAAGACCTTATTTCAACCGGATGTGAAAACGTATCACGATTCCTTCATCACCACTCTATCTAAGCCCTATTCCTTCCTACTCAACCATGCTATGATAACACTTTTACCAGTTCTATAAGACAGAGCTAGTCACTAACTATTCTCATTGCCAGCATAAGTACGTCATGAAAAACTGTCCAACATATCATCTATATAAACAAATGATGCAGAAGCAGGCATAGACTTCTCAGCCTCTCCAACCTGTCCTGTCTGTCAATAAAACCATGACTGATCTAACTGTAACCTCAACCCTGAAGCCCAGTTTATTCTTGGTAAGTTTACTCCTCCTTGCTAGTCAGGAATCCACCTGCATTGTGCTTAAACACATTCGAAAACTCTGCTTTCATTGCCTTTGAAGAGGAAAATTCTGAAAAATGGTGGCTGTCTGGTTGAACAAAGAAATACCTTCTGTTACTTGTGATAACCCTTTGGTTTTAAGGAGTGACCTGTGGTTCTAGGTTCTACCACAGGAGGATATATTCCCCTCACATACACCCTGTCAAGATTCCTTAACACCTTACACACTAACTTCCTTCTCACTGTTCCAGATTCCAGAACATGAAAGCCAGTTCCATAAAACCTTCCTCACAGGGTCTCGGCCTGAAGCGTTGACTGCTCATTTCAACAGATGCTGCCCAACCTGCTGAGTTCATCCAGCTTGTTTGTATTTCCTCATAAAATGATTCATTTTAGATCATGTAATAATCCTTCATTTCTTCATTGTATTTACATGCTTCCTTAAACGCATACAACAGTCCAGATTGGTCTCACCAATGCTGTCTACTTTTGTATTCACTTTAACAGCAATAAACATTCTGTTATAGTTCTTAATTACTTGCTATTGACTCTCCCTATTTTTTAAAATCATGCACTAGACCCTTCTGCATCTCAGAGCTCTGCAGTTTCTCATCAATTAGATAATTCACTTCTTTATTTTTCCTGCTAAAGTGGACAATTTCCCTTATAGTTGACAGTTTTGCCCATTCACTAAATCAGCCTTAATCCCTTTGTAGGTCCTTTATTCACAAATGTTCTATCTACCTTTATGTCATCAGTAAATTCATCAAGCCTACCCTTAGTGCCTTCACCCCAGTTGTTGAATAAACATGGCCAAGAAGAAATTATAAAAAGTGAAGATCTCAGTACTGATCCTTGTAGTACATCTTTGTTACATTTTGTCATCTAGTAAAGGGCTTATTTATGCCTTGCCTCTGTTTTCCGTTATTCAAACAATGATCTGACCATTACACGCAATGTGCTGGAGGAGCTCAGCAGGCCAGGCAGCATCTATGGATGGAAATAAACAGTTGATGTTTCAGGCCAGGACCATTCATCAGGATCTGACCATGTCAACATATTATCCCCTACTTCATGACCTTTTAGAAATATCAGTAAAACGATCAGATAATTGCATCAAATGAATGTAAATTAATCTATCAAAGGTCTTCTTGTTTAATTTTGGCAAATGTTTATTAAAGCTTAATGAAAGAGTTAAATTCTATGAGACAGAGCTTTCCGCTCTTGAATGTTTTGAATTATTTATATTGCAAAGTTCAAAGTAAATTTTATTATCAAAGTACATATACTGTATGTCACCCTGAGAGTCATTTTCTTGTGGGCATACTCAACCAATCTGTAGAATAGTAATGATAACAGGATCAAGGAAAGTCAGACGCAGAAGGCAACAAACTGTGCAAATGCAAATATCAATAAAGAGCAGTGAATAACGAGAACATGAGGCAAAGAGTCATTGGAAGTGTTGAGGGAACATTTCAATGATGGGGAAAGTGAAGTTTATTCAAGAGGATAATTGAGGCATAGTAGCTGTTCTTGAACAGTCCTGAGGCTCTTGCACCTTCTACATGACGGCAGTGGTGAGAAGAGAACATGGCGTGGGTGCTGAGGATCTCTGACAGGGGATGCTGCTTTCCTACAACAGTGTTAATGCATAGGCAATTTGTTTTAGTTTCCTTTATGTATAAGCAATTCTGCCAGACCTCAATTTCCAACCAATATGGCTGCTCACAGAAAAAAGAAAAAAAATATTTGTGTACTGAGAAAAACTCCCATTAGATCAGGGGTTCCCAATCTTTTTTTACGTCATGGACCAATATCATTAAGCAAAGGGTCCATGGACTCCAGGTTGAGAACCTCTGCATTAGTTGAAAATCAGATATTGTACATAAGGGTGGCAGGAGCTTTCAAATATTTATTAGAAAATTGTATATATCTGTATAAACTGCATTACTAATGTAATCCAACACTTCATGTATATTTAAAAATTCCAACATCAGTAGTCATATCATTGAGGTATATTATTGCTTGAGAGAAGGAATAGTCTTGTCAATAACATTCATGTTCTTTTTGCTCCATTAAAGACCAAATCTGGTAGAATTATAACAGCATGGTATACAAAGAGGTTTTGACAAATAGAAGGATGTGTATTGTAAATGAAAATAAATTTAATTCTGAGCTTCACACTTTGACTTTGAAATTGAGTAAGGATGATAAACACTGAAGGTAGAACGCAAGTATAGATTATAGAAGTACCATCGAGAAAGCTTTCCTCTGTTCAGCATTTCTTTGCAGACCATAAGGCCCTGGCAAGTGATGCCAAGCTTCTCACATTCTCACATGAACTCAAAACCAAAATAATATAAGATATATCAGATAACATAACTTAGAAGGTGGTTTTAGTCAAATTGAAGCATACAGAGATGCCACTTATCTTTTCTAATTGTGTTATTTTGATATGCACTTGTGTGTTGTGCACATTGGAATCTAAGGATCCGGGTGACCAGAATCAGAGTTTTATCACCAACATATGACTTGGAATTTGTTATTTTATAGTACTAGTTCAGTGTAAAGAAATAAGAAATCAATAAATATATACAACATATACACAAATACATAAGAATATTTAAATAGAGCATAATAAAGGAATAATGAGGTAGTGTTAATGAGTTCATGGATCATTTAGAAACTTGATGTCACAAGAACAAAGCTGTTCCTATAGACTTCATGCTCCTGTACATATCCCAGATGGTGAGGGTCCTTAATGATTGATTCAAGATTGTTTAATGTCATTTCCAATGTGTAAAGGAGAATGAAATAATAGTTACTCTGATGCAGTACAACAAAATCACAATAAGATAAAGAACACAATAAATATATAAAATAGCTTATGAGCATAGATTGATCGTACGTCCATAAAATGAATCTAGGCACAGGAGAGTCCGAACACAACATGACTCCAACAAGAAATGATACAGTAATATGGTGGGAGGTGTGGTGGGGTGGGTAGTGGATTCTGTCTTCTTGAAGTTCTGCCCCTTGAAGGTGCCCTCAATGATGGGTAAGGATGTTCTCACGATTGAGCTGGCTGAGTCTACAACAATCTGTAGCTTCATGCAATCCTGTGCAAGAGAACCTCCATACCAGACAGAGTGCTTTCCACCATTCATATACCGAAATCTTTGAGTATTTTGTAACATGCCAAATCTTCTCAAACTCCCAGAGAAGTAAAGATGCTGGCATGCCTACTTTGTGATTACATCAAGGTGTTGGGACCATGATAGATCCTAGAGAAGTTAATGCCCTGGAACTTGAAGCTGCTCGCCCTTTCCACTACTGACCCTTCAATGAGGATGGTGTGTTCTCCCGACTTCCCCTTCCTACAGTCCACAGTCAGTTCCTTGATCTTCCTGACATTGAGTGCAAGGTTGTTATTGTGTCACCAGCTGATCTATCTCGCTCCTGTAAGCCTCCTTATTGCCATCTGAGCTACCATCAACAACAGTGATGTCAAGTTCAAATTCAAGTTTATTGTCATTCAACTGTATACATATAGAATGCCAAAGTAACATCCCTCTGAACCAAGGTAACTAACACAGTACGTGTAACTCACGCACAACACATAAAGTAATACCCCACAAGTAAATTAACAAATAATAAAATACATTTCAAAAAACTGACACTTAACACAAGCTGCATTTTCAACAGTTAAAAGGTGAACAGTATTACGTTACTGGTGCTTTATAAGTGATGAGACTTGGTGGTGGCAGGGAGTTCAGTAGTCTTACAGCCTGGGGGAAGAAGCTGTTTCACATCCTAACAATCCTTGCCCTAATGCTACAATACCTCCTGCCAAAGGGTAGGGGTCAAAGAGACTGGGGGTGGATGGAAAGGATATTGACAATGCTAAGGACTCTGTGTCTGCAGGGCTCCTGATAAATATCTCTAATAAATGTGTTATACAAGCACTTACGCCAGGCAGACGAACTCAGAGGAGTATTGATAATAGCTGGGGTCATCTGTCTTGTAAAAATGCTACGCAGGAGGAGGCAAGGGAAGCCACTTCTGTAGAAAAATTTGCCAAGAACAATCACAGTCATGGAAACACTTTGATTGCCTCACCATACAACATGGTACATCATGAATGAACAAAACAAGACCCAGAAAATTTGGATCACTTCCCTTATTTCTAAATCCACCTGTCAATAAAGGCAGGAATTGATAATAATATTCACCACAGCCTTCAGTGCATTAGTCTTTGGATGTATGAGACATCAAGATCTCAAACCAGGTATCTATGTTCCCTGCCCTCCTGTGTATCATTTTGGTGAGTGAACTACTTGCACTAGGCACCTATAAACACCAGTGCGAAATCACCAAATCATTTCTTTAAAATCCTCTATGTCCTGCAAATCCACTAGCAGTGTTAATGCCCTCTCCTACGTTATCATCCCCTGGGTTCAGCTGGCTCATTTAGACCATTTCCATAGTTTGTCCAATACCAGATTCATGAAACAGATGCTCTATTCGACCTCTGTCAGGGGAAGAAAATACAAATTGAACAGCAGAAAAGATTCAAGGAGGTTCACAAAACTTCTTTGAGAAAACGGCAGCATCCTCAAGGGCTTCTGTGGATCCTAGCCCAAGACTAATCAGAAGAGAAGGAACATATCGGGTGGCACTAAGATCCTAGAATCTGATCTTTAGGGGCTTACGGAAATCCAGTGTAAACAGTGGAACAAGCACACCTCACAAACTAGCCACCTACCACACCTGTTAGGCACTGTGGTAGAGACTCTAGTTGCTTCCAGAGGCTTATCAGTCACCTTTGAATCCAAGGAGTGAATGTGGAAGCAAGTCACCCTCAATTCCAAGGGGATGTCTGAAACATTTTATACTCTTCGATTTTTTGGGTTTGAGTGCATAAATTTCTCCAATACAAGAATATACAAGAGGGTGCATAGTTCTGTCGGTTCTTGGAATGAAGAACTGTGTACAAAGCAGAATTATGCTCTTCACTTTTTTTATATAAATTATTTTCATTACAGGGTGGTGGGCTAGAGATATGACTCTAGCAAAGGAGGTGTAAGGCGCTAGCCTGCAGATCACCAATGGGCAAGGTGTAGCAACTATGTAGCCCCGGATCAGGGGAATGAGAAGCCATGGGAGTAGATGGTAGATGGTTGTATGAGCAACTGGCACATAGCACGTCCTGGTTATGTGACCACTGATGCCAGGCAGACAATCTCTGAAGAGTATTGATAATGACTTGGATCACCAGTCTTGCAAAGACACTGTCCAGAAGAAGGCAATGGCAAACCACTTCTGTAGAAAAATTTGCCAAGAACAATTACGATCATGAGACATGATCACCTACATCATACAACACAGAACATAATGATGATGAATTTCATCATCTTTAATTTCTTATTTTTAAAGCTCTTAAACTAACAAGTGTAATCGAACAGTCTACTAGAACCGGAAGTCATCCTAGCTTAACATTATAAAACGTTGATAATCTGACATTCAATTATCTGGAAATCAAGGCAGTCTGGCATCCTGGCTCATTTGCTTAACTGGAATGTGAGAGTGCAAATGTGGCTTGTGGCCGGAGCCAGTGGTAGAGAGAGTAATCATAGTCATGTTCTTGACTGTCAACTGGGTTTGCAGAGCCAGGGCTGGTATCCAGAACACTGGAATATGGATAGGGTTGTGACTGGAACTGGTATCCAGAACACTGGAATATGGATAGGGTTGTGACTGGAACTGGTATCCAGAACACTAGGATGTGGATAGGGTTGTGACTGGAACTGAGATCCAGAACACTGGAATATGGATAGGGTTGTGACTGGAACTGGGATCCAGAACACTGGAATGTGTATAGGGTTGTGACTGGAACTGGGATCCAGAACACTGGAATGTGTATAGGGTTGTGACTGGAACTGGGATCCAGAACACTGGAATATGGATAGGGTTGTGACTGGAACTGGTATCCAGAACACTAGGATGTGGATAGGGTTGTTACTGGAACTGGGATCCAGAACACTGGAGTGTGTATAGGGTTGTGACTGGAACTGGGATCCAGAACACCGGAAAGTGGATAGGGTTGTGACTGGAACTGGGATCCAGAACACCGGAAAGTGGATAGGGTTGTGACTGGAACTGGGATCCAGAACACTAGGATATGGATAGGGTTGTGACTGGAACTGGGATCCAGAACACCGGAAAGTGGATAGGGTTGTGACTGGAACTGGGATCCAGAACACTAGGATATGGATAGGGTTGTGACTGGAACTGGGATCCAGAACACTGGAATATGGATAGGGTTGTGATTGGAACTGGGATCCAGAACACTGGTATATGGATAGGGTTGTAACTGGAACTGGGATCCAGAACACCGGAAAGTGGATAGGGTTGGGATCCAGAGTGCTTGTATATTTCACACTCCCTTTAAACTTACTGGGTCCATTAAAAAAATTACTATACTGATCTGTAACATGTAAAAAGGTGAAATAAAAGTGTGATTAACAGCAGGGACATCCAGTAGTTTGGAAATCCATTGTGGCTATCAAACTTTACAACTCCTCCCTCGGAGTGTCAGACACTCTGAGCCAATAGTCTGGTCCTGGACTAATTTCCACTTGGCATAATTTACTTATTATTATTTAATTATTTATGGTTTTTATATTGCTATATTTCTACCTATTTTTGGTTAGTGCGACTGTTTCCCTCGGGATCAATAAAGTACGTCTGTCTGTCTAATACCAAAGAAAGGCTGAGGGGGTGATAGATTATCAGAGTTATACTGTAGATTGCAACTTTCAGTTCCTGTCACCAAATAGACTGAAGCAGCAATTCCCGAGTACATCTGTAATAATGTTGGTATTCAGATTTGGATATTTTCTGGGATCTCACAGGAGTAGTACCACCCTACGTCTTTGAGTAGAGGCACCAGATATTTATCAAGCAATAAAGAAAAACGTTGATGATCATTCCACTGTGCGATATAAAGTGTCCAATTTAAATGGCAGTTTTACTGAGAGAACTCAAGTTAAAGCTGAAACTAAAATACTGCAGACATTGGAAGTCTGAGACAAAAACATAAACGGGTGTAATAATTAGCAGGTAAGGCATTACATGGGAAGAAAAAGAGTTAATATTTCAGGTTAATGACCTTTCGTCAGAAATCCAAATTAGGAAATTGTTAAAATTCAGAGAAAGGGAGAGGAGAGAAAGAAACAAAAGAGACCAATAATAGGAGAGAGCACAGGGGAGATTAATCAACAAAGCTTAATAAGCAACAAAGGATAAATATCAGTGTCAAATGCAGAGACCCCTTCTGCCCTTTAGTTGAATTGTATAACAGCTTTTTTTGTTGTTTTCACAGGGCAAACAAAGCCAAATGTCCTATCACACAGTTAACACCCATGAAAGCGGAAATCCCTCGAATCTGCACTGGAATGTGTCTCTAGATTTTATGCTCCTGAGTGGGATTTTCACTAGCAGCCTTCTGATTCACTGGGCTGTGGCTGAATTTTTAACTGCAACTTTGTCGTGGTTCCAGCATTTAGATTCACATTTTCTCCTGGTGGTCACCAACTGGAATGAAGTTACTTCAGTTTTACTCTGATGCCATACTTGGTCACAGAAAGACTTAATATTGTGACACTCACCTCTTTTCCCCATGTTGTGCCAAGCCTGTGTTAAAATTGGAACTCAATTGTCTTGGCAAATCCCAACCTGAACATTGACATCCAAGTTACTAATGAGTAAGTATCTCTTGGTGACACAACCAATGGCATCTATGATGTCAAGGTAGCTCTGCCTGCTAAAATATTGACCTATTGGACCTCAGCAGCAGCTGAAGTAAATAAGTCTGATGCAGGGGAAGTAATGGCAAATTAGACCTCAGCAATCTGCTCAGTGCGAGCATCCTCCGTCATTCACGAGCATAACGTACCCCCAAACAGAATCTTGACCAAATGATGTTAACAATTGTATTACATCCACATTCACAGGAAGGAGGCCTTGTTTTAAGGAAGAAGACTTCCTCGACAGGTCATGAAACATCTTCTTTCACCTCTTTTCACCAGATGTGGTTCTGCGACTGTTACCTACATTCAGGCGGCGTGCTTTCAGGCTGATGAGACAATCTGGCACTTTGCTGTCTCCAAGACAGTTCCAGAAGACTGCCAGTGAAGCATGTGGCATAGACGTCAGCAAGCCGGGAGACAGGGCTTGAGCCCATGATTGACTCCATCTCTAGCCAATCTCACTTATTAAAGTGCCTAGGAAGACTGAACTATCGAGGTGGGTGTGGAGAGCAAGTGTTCAGCGCTGTCTCCTGGCCTCTCCTTCACTGTTGCCAGAGCAAAGTGTTTCTGTACAATGCTCTCTCTTTCTCTCCCTCTCACTCAGTGCTCCCGAGAGAAGGTCCTTGCATTCGATTTGTCCCTCTCCCCCTCGATGCTGCTGGTAGGTTTAAATTGACGTGGTCTGTGGACTGGACTTTGTATTTCACTTTATGAAGTGTTCCGGTTCTGGGCGCTCCTCTTTGTTGCTCTTTTTGAGTGATTTTTGAATCGGGGTGACCTACAGATACTGAAACTGAGCTGAACTGAAATATCTTTTGATTTTTTGTTTTTATATTCTATATTTTCATTATTTTTTTTGTTGTCATTTGCATGATTTTTTATGCATGGAGGGGTTTCATGGTTTTCTATGAATGGGTATTTCTTTGTTTCGTGGCTGTCTGTGGGAAGATGAACCCCAGGGTTGTATACTGCGTACATACTTTGATAATAAATGTACTTTGAATCCTTGTGAGGTCCTTCATATGGATGTATACAAAACACAAAGTTCAGAACAAATTTCCATATGTGCCAAAAATATGATGGCATTTAACGATTAAGATGTACAGTACATAAGATCATCATCATCGTGTGCCGTGTTGTATGATGTGGGTGATTGTGGTCAACAATGACTGTTCTTAGCGAGTTTTTCTATAGAAACAGTTTGCCATTTCCTTCTTCTGGGCAGGGTCTTTACAAGACAGGTGACCTCAGCCATTATCAATACTCTTCAGAGATTGCCTGCCTGGCATCAGTGGTTGTATAACCAGGATTTGTGATGTGCACCACCTGCTCTCATGACCATCCACCACCTGGTCCAATGGCTTCTTGATCAGGGTGGAGGGGGGAGCTAAGCGGGTCGGGTGCTACACTTTGCCCGAGGGTGGCCTACAGAAGGAAGGAGTGCCTTTCACCTCCTTTGGCAAGGACTCATCTCCACCCTGCCACCCTTAAGACGTATTAAGTAACCTATCTGGGAAAAGCAGCTGTAATAAAGGGCTTTAATGTAGCAGGAATTAATAAAATGAGAACAGGCTTCAAAATGTTTCAAAAATATAACCTATAAATTTTAGCCAGATTTGAAATTATTAGGACAAATGCATAAACAGTGAAGAGAACTCCCAGCAAAAGGCAAATTAATAGATACTCTTTGGAAACTGACATGTCTATGCATTAGTCAAGTATACATTGTTAATTAGCCTACATGAAATCAGGCAATAAGTCTTCTGTTGAGACATTTTGAACGATTGTGAAAGAGATCAGAGAAGGTTCTCAACCAGACTGGCTCTTACATGGTCATAGTCATATTAGTCTGTCAATCAATATTTGGTTGCCTGTGTACCTGAGAACCAGCCCTCACGATACTATGATAAAAGCAGTATAATTTGTGTGTCCGGTATTTTAATCTGAAAAGCATTTGATGAGAACTATTGGTCCCAGAGGAGATGTCTGCCTTTGTATAGCACATGCCTGTACAGGCAGTGCCCGGATTATGAACGAGATCCGTTCCTAAATTTGTCTTTAAGTCGAATTTGTAGGTAAGTCAGAACAGGTACATGTGGTTCTTATTTAGCGTCAGTTAGTCAAATGTCTGTCTTAGTATATAGTATATTTTTTTACCTTTCTATGCCTATAAAACACTAAGAAACACTTCCAGATACACTTATTTTTCCAAAATAAGCCAATCTCGTCTACGTTAAATATCTGGTCTGGCAAATAACCTCCCTCCTCAATAATTTTTTTCAACATTTCAGGAAAATCACTCGCAGCAATAACATTGACACTCACTGCTTCACCCTTGCACTTTAATATAATGTAAATTTTCCCTCACTTTGAAACAATTGAACCAATCACTACTCACAACAAGTTCTTCATCACAATCACCTTCACTTGCTGCATGTGCAGCCTTTAAATCTTTTAAAGCCTTTTCTTGCACTAAAATAAGGGTAATATCATCTAACCAAATTATCAATAGCCTTTCCTTTTCAATAATTAAACCACTGCATTGCTTAGTAATAATTGTAGCTTTCATCGGTGCAGGGCCTTTCACACGCTCCATTTATTTTCACTTATTCCTTTAAAATTGTTCTGATCTTTGACCGACTGTAGACCAATGCTTTTCCAGTGACCGATGGCATTTCACCTCTTTCCAGTCGCTTTGTTACTTCTACTTTATTCTCAATCGTGATCGTTTCCCTTTTCTTTGATGCATCACCAGCACTTGCATCAGATTTACACGTTGAAGGCATGGTTATAAGGGTAAATAAGTGAAAAACTTAAGCCAAATACAAAGTTACACACTCAACACAGTGTTAACGGTAACCTGATCTGACTTAAAATAGTGGACGGCGTTTTCCTTCCTCGAGCCCATGAACCGCTGAAGCTGTGCAATGTTTTCAAAGTTTGAATATAATAGGCTCTATGGCAGTTCGTTCATAAGTATGAGTTGTCCGTAAGTCAGACATTCTTAATCCGAGTACTTAGTGTATATAGGGGTTGCCTTGTCAGTTGATATATTCTCCCATTGTAAATGCATAATTCCATGGAATCATTTATTCACACGCAAAATATTGAAGTAGAAGATGCATTTGTAACTACTGAGATTGTATTTAGTTGCCCATGGCAATTTTTGTACTTAAAGGATATAAAAGCTCAATATATGTTGAGTTCAAGAGATTCTCCCACCAGGAGAATCTCTCTTGTGTGTTTGCTTGTGCTGAGCAAACATCTGGTACATTACAGCTCCAGGATAAATGTCAGTTTTATTTGAAATGACATCAACAGAGTTTAAAATGGTAGAATATTGTCAGTCTTGAAGATTTATTTTAAGTACTGAATTTTAAGTATTTGTGAATCACAGGTAATGAGAAAAAGAAGCAAAAGATCTCGACCCTCCCACCTATACACATATTAAGAGGCAGGTGAAAGTGTTTCTGTGACCTTTCAACATTTTACTAAGTGCGACCTTCTCAGGAATTTGATACATTTGTGTGTGTATCACTATATAAAGCACATACTAAGTGCACAATTACACCCATTATTCATCTATTTATGATTACAGAACACATATTTGGCACATCTTTTAAATTTACAGTTCCATTGTAGTCTTTATAAATGACTATTATCCAAATGGAGTTCATCAGCACAGTCTATAACGATACCTAATATTAAGTTCATGATCATTATGACATTTGCACAGAAATAATTAATAATGTTTCAAGATGGTTTCTTTTGCCTTTAATAACTATTCACTCAGACATCTATTTCACAGAATTACTTGAAGGCTGCTATCAAAATTCATTTATTTTCCCATGAATTAACTTACTAATCCATGCACCAATTATGATTATTTTGAGGTGATTAATTTGTGGATACAGAAGCCAGTACATACTCCTCGCTCTGGCCTCTTACCTCTTCTCAGCTGCCTATCAGCTCCCCATAATGCCCTTACTCCTATGGTCTATTCTCCTCTCCTATTGAATTCCTTTTTTCCCACCCACCTGGCTTCACCAATCACCTTCTAGCTAACCTCCTTCCCTCCCCCCAGCCTTTTTATTCAGGCATCTTTCCCCTTCGTTTCCAGTCCTGAAGAAGGGTCTCGGCCCGGAACGTTGACTGTTTACTCTTGTCCATAGATGCTGCCTGACCTGCTGAGTTCCCCCAGTGTTTTGTGTGGGTTGTTACGAATCTGCAGATCTCCTCATGGTGGTGTTTCTGTGGCTATATTTTTTTAATGTTGGGGTAGCTAAAATATGTTTTTAATGGACTTTATTGGATTCAAAGCTTTTATACAGAAAACTATATTCAGTGGTTGTAGGTTCTGATCTAAATTGATTTGACATGTAGGCTTATTTTCTTCCGCAAAATTTCTAAATTTGTTACAAGCCTAAACTTGGAAATCACGTCTAAACTTAAAGAAACTGTTAGGTGTTGCAAATGCAAAACAGATCAATTAGGAATTAAAAGAGGCAGCCCGACGGTGCAGCAGTTAATGCACCAGTGACCTGGGTTCAGTCATAACTTCAGGCACTCTTTGCTCTTAGTTTGTTCAAAGTATTCTGTAGGTTAATCGGTTGCTATAAGGTAAACTTTAATATACTGTATGTTAGTGGTAGAAGAATCAAAAGAGAACTTATTTGCATGTGGAAGAAGGAATTAAAGGAGAGCTGATTAGCATGCTTACAAGAGAGAAAAAGTCACAGAAATGTGAGGAAGTAAAGGTATATCCTATATACCTACCATTGTGTGTGTATTCGTAGTCTTCTGCTGCTGTAGCCCATCCATTTTGAGGTGCAACGTTATTATGCATACAAAAATGCTCTTCTGAACACCACTGTGTAATGTGTGTTTATTTAAATTATTGTCATCTTCCTGTCAGCTTGAACCAGTCTGTCCATTCTCTTCTGACCCCTCTTATTAACAATGCATTTTTGTCCACAGAACTGCTGCTCACAGGATGTTATTTTTGTTTTATGCACAATTCTCTGTAAACTCTAGACTGTTGTGTGTGGAAATTCCAGGAGATCAGCAGTTGCTGAGATACTCAAACCACCCCATCTGGCACCAACAAATATTTTACTGTCAAGGTCAATTATGTCACATTTTTCCCCATTCTGAAGTTTGATCTGAAGAACAACTGAACCTCTTGACCAGGTCTGCATGTTTTTTATGCATTGAGTTTCTGCCACGAGTGGCTGATTAGATATTTGCATAACAAGCAGGTGTACACATGTACCTAATAAAGAGGCCACAGTATGTATAATTAGAACTAATTCAAAGAGAATATTTTCTTAAAACCAACAAGGACATGACCAGATATGTGAAAGAGAGGGTGGGGCTGTCTTGAATCGAGATCCACTCAATAAAGATTCTACTACTGAGTGTGAAAGGGATTATGTTGTTGTATCAAGCGCAAGAGATTCTGCAGATGCTGGAAATCAAGACTAACCAATAAAATGCTGGATGAATTCAGCAGGTCAGGCAAAATCTTTGGAGAGGAATAAACAGTCTCTGTTTCGTGCCAAGATCCTTCATCAATCCTGTCATTGTCTTTGCCATTGCTGATTGACAGTAAGATTCACAAATTTAGTCAGCCTTTTAATCTAAGCAAATAAATTTATGCCTTTGAATATACGTATTCAGCTTTTCCTTTCCTGTCCTCTGATTGTACTCAAACTATTTATATAGGGATCACTGATTCCCAGTGCTCCTTGTTTTAGCCAACCTACTTTGCCACTGCTCTGAAGAAATAGTTCTTTCTTGCTGTAGTGTCACAATGATTGCCTGCTACAAATGCATTGCAAAAATATTTTTACCAGAAGATTATTCCCTTTTCTGGACAATGTTTGGTTTACAGAAGTGCAATCCTCACAGTAAATGCTTTTCCAATATTTCCTTGAATTATAACTTTGATTTTTTATTGGTTAGCAGCCAATAATAATTTATCTCTAGCAATAACTGATGGAATGCACTTTGTCTTATTTGGAGTATTTTCACCTCTGAGACAAAAGTCTTGAAATCAATTCCGGCTGTTCCTTGCAGCTCATATTTTAACCAGAATTGGATAGGTTTGTGATAGGCACCCACTTGATACCATTCTACTGGCAAGTTCAAATTAGCACCACTTTTTCCCTGATCTCTAAATTTTGGATTTGAATAAGAAAGACAAAAAGTGACTGGCAGAGGCTCATCAATTTATTGCCAAACCTGACAGAATACTCCAGCTCCAGATAATAAAACTTGCAATTGTCATTTCTGCGGCAGCCTTCAGCACTCACATTAAAAATGTGTCAAGAGGCTCAGGCATGTCACCTCTCCACGTCTAATCTGAACATGAATTACTTGTATATATTAATCCCATTGATCAGCATTCTCATTGGCCTTCTATGGTCAATGTTTGTCTGCTTCTTAAATGTTGTTCAAGTCTGCTTCCACATCCCATCAGACAGTGTTTTCTAGATTTCAACCAGCTTGCTGTAAAAGATTTCTTCCTCCTAGCCCTGCTGAGCCTCTTATACCAACCTAAAACAATGCCCTCTGGTTTGAGATCCCTTGTTAATGGGGAAGGAATTCCTATTTTCCATCCTAACCATCCCTTCTTAATATTGCATTTCTATCAGACCACCCTGTGCCTCCTTTCTCCAAGGAAACAAAACCAGCCTATCCATTTTCTCCTCACAAATGAAGAGCTCCATCCCAGGAAACCTCCTATTAAATCTCCTCTGCAGCTTCTTCAAAGCAATCACATCCTTCTTCTAATTCGGCAATCACAAGTTTACTCTGGCTTCCAGCTGTTTTATAAAGTTTAATGAAGTTGTACCATAGCTTTACTGCCATTGCTTTCTATTCCACAAGTTTAGTGAGATTGGGGTTTGGGGAGATGGCTCATGGAGAACATTGGGGAGAAAATAAGTGTGGAGAGGGTTGATCGGGAAAGTGTGAGAAGATATTTAGAGGAACATCGAGGAGATAATAGATCAGCACTTAGCAAATGATGAGGAGGTTGCTGAAGAAATGATCGTGTAGGCATTGAGGAAGTGTTTGGAAAAACATTTCAGGGTGGGGTCAATCACAAAAAACGACGTGAAATTTTAGAATCAACTTTGAGGAAGATTGATGCCATATCTAGCCATCGGTTGGATACTAATAATGGAGCAGACTCAATTTACCAGTGCAAGCTTGTTCTCATATTCTACTCCCTAACCTCATATGTAAGAGGTAGAGTAAACAAATCATGTAAACTCCAACAAGCAGTTGGACTTTGTTCTTCTGAATGGTGTGAATCAAGTTTATAATTACATGATGCTGTAGCAGGTCCATTTTAATAGCTCGGCTTGAAGGACTATTGACCTGAAAATTAACTAAGTTCCTCTATAAAATGCTGCCTGATTTGCTGAATATTTGCCTCTTATTTTAGTATGTCCAGCCTCTAATTTCTTTTGATTTTCTATATGCACCAGTGGCCACTTTATTAGGAACCTCCTGAACCTAATTACATGGCCACTGAGTGTCTGCTTGTGATCTTCTGCTGCTGTAGCCCATCCACTTCAAGGTTCGACGTTATTGTGCATCCCGAGAAACCCAAAAGAATGAATGACAGAAAAAAAGTGTAAGACCCCCAAAGCACCCTACCCCGCTCCAATGTACAAACAGCAGCAACCCTCCCCCTCCCTCTCCCCCCATTTATTTTAGCACAAAGCATCTGCACTCCCACTACCCACCACGCAAGCAACAGCAATTCCCAAAAGGGAGCACGTGGTCTACAGTACTAAGTGTTCATTCCAACATTTCTACATGCCTCGGGCTCTCTCTCTCTCTCTCTCTTTAACAAGGAAGAGACAGATAATACTCTTTCCACAGCAAGAGGGGAGACAAACAGTCACTGTTTTGATGTTACAGTCACAAGTCTGAAGCATTGATTTTTATTTCGAGTTCCCTGCCTCGAGAATCAGCAGCAAACTCTCGCACACCAATGAGAGAGGGATTGATCACCTAGAGCAGAGGCCTCCGACAGGTGCTCTCACTGTTTTCGATGTCCCAGGTCCTGCTACGTTTTAGTTCATGACACCAGTGAGAATTTGTGTCCACAGGACCGTGCAAAGCCACACCCCAAAAGCGCTCAAATTCAGGCCAAACCTGGCCATATAAAAAAGTGGCCAACTGGCGATCTCCAAGGACTGGAACCTTGCACCATGCAGAACTGCATTTTGAGTGCCGCTGTAGATCGAGGACACCCACCACGCTGAAAAACAAAATAGAAACATTGGAAGAGGAAGCATTTAACTGGGAAAAGTTGCGGTCTTGGCACCATTTTCAGATTCTCTCTCTGACCTCTCTCATTAACAAGGCATTCTGACCACAGAACTGTTGCTCACTGGATGTTATCTGTTTTTAGCACCATTCTCTGTAAACTCCAGCCTGTTGTGCATGAAAATCACAGGAGATCAGCAGTTTGTGAGATACTCGAACCACCCCGCTGGGAAACAATAATCATTCCACAGTCTAAGTCACTTAGATCATATTTCTTCCCCGTTCTGATGTTCGGTCTGAACAACTGAATCTCTTGATTATGTCTGTGTACTTTTCTGCATTCAGTTGCTGTCACATAATTAACTGATTAGATATTTGCATTAGTGAAGTGTACAGGTGTACATAATAGAGTGACCACTGAATATATGTACCAATAATAGTTTGTTATCACTTCTGTTGAGCATGTTATTAAGGACCTCCAGCACCCAGGGCATGCCCTTTTCTCACTGCTACCATCAGGTAGGAGGTACAGAAGCCTGAAGGCACATATTCAGTGATTCAGAAACAGCTTCTTCCACTCTGCCATCCAATTCCGAAATGGACATTTAATCTTTGGACACTACCTCACTTTTTTTTTAATACTCTGTATTTCTGTTCTTGCATGATTTTTTAATCTATTCAATATATGTAACTGATTTACTTGTTTATTTATTATTATTTTTTATTATAATTTTTTCTCTGCTATATTACGTATTGCATTGAACTGCCAGTGCTAAGTTAACAAACTTCATGTCACATGCCAGTGATAATAAACCTGATTCTGTTAAAATGAATCATGAAAATAAGAAAACTAATTATTGGCAGAGATCACCCTTCTTGTAATCTGTATGGCAAAACTTGAACAATTATTGGCATTTGTGCCTTGCACACCAGTACTCAGAATTTTGCATATTCAGCCGCCTTTAAACTATGGAGACAGAAGAGGGTACTGTAATCGGGAGCAACAAGCAATCTGCTGGAGGAAAATAGAGGGTCAAGCAGCATCTGTAGGGGATGACAGAACTGTCGATGTTTTGGGTCAAACCCTGCATCACACTCAGTCCTGATACAATGTACACTGATAATTCTCATCAATCCCACCATCTCTGCCCCCCCACACAAACGCTACTCAACCATCTGAGTTCCTCCAGCAGATTGTTTGAGTCTCCACAATATACCACCGTAGAACTAAATCAAATACTCAGCAATATGCTAAATGTGCATAATACTACCCAAGCACACTGAATCATCTTTTTTTTGATGAAGTTCACTTGTGAACCACATACAACTAATTAATGTTCTAGATTGACATTGCATAGCTTAAGAGAAATAGGCCAGAGTGTTACACGAGTGTGGCGGTGGATGAACCCAAGTGCAAAACATGGGCACGGAGGCAGAGTCAGGAGGCATTATTGACATAGCGAGCATGGAATCAGTATCCAGGAGCGATGGTAGACTTAGAACCGACAGTCCTAAGAACCATGAAACAAAGTTACTCAGACTAGTGTTGACCAACGAACTGGCAGCTCCTTGCTGTGATCACAGGGTTTTTATTCTGCATTTTCTGATGGAAAGCAGGTATTTGTAGTTAGGGAATGATTGGAAACTAAACGAGGGGACTGAGGCCCAATTCCTGAGGTAAATAGCAAGAGTGTTACACACATGGCAAATACTGTCCACTCTCTGGGCCTATCCTAACTTTCAGCTTTCTGATCAACATTAGGACTTCTTGGATTTCTGGTACTTTATGGAATAACATATTATTTTCACTCCTCCATAATTTCTTATCAAGTCATCAAAAATGCTGAAAGTGAAAATTGGAAATAGCTGCAGATACTGGAAATCTAAAATTATAGTGGAAAGTGCTAGAAGTATTTAACAGGTCATCAGATCTGACAAAAGATCTTTGACCTTTCACTCTATTTCTCTTTCCACTGATGCTTCCTGTCCTGCTGAGTCTTTCTAGTAATTTCTATTTTTGTATTTTAAAGACTGCAATGTCTAATGATTGAATTAATTTTATACATCTTTTCCAATGGATTGAATTAATTTCTAATGCACACTTTGAAATTAAACACCATCCATCAAATGCACTAAATATGGTTTATCAATAGCTCAATTAATTCAATAGCATGGAATCTAATTCAAAACACTGATATATTGAATCTCATTAAACTGAATCCAATCTATCTGCTTTAAGAAGTTTATTTAATTGGGTAATCCTGGTATTGATTTTGTTGAATTAAACAGAATGTAATCTACTTTCTAACTTCATTATGTTGCATTGAAACTATTTTACTCTTGATTTTATTAAATTTTAATTGATTATAATTGATGGTTGAACCCACAGTTACAAATTGAGAGCTGGAATTTGGTAAAAATATCCAAGTTTATATGATGATTATGCATGACAAAGTAAATGCAGCAAAGCATCGTGGGGAAGCCTGACATCTCTAGAAAATGCTGTGTTCTCATCTTTGGCATGAGCTTTTAGAAGAACATCTAATGGTGGTTCTTCATTCCCAGTTCTCATTGCATTTGATGGTGTAGAGTCCAACGTTGTTCGGAAATGGAAGTTCTCCTTTTTAGATAGGTCAAGGATGATTTGCTTTGATGATAGCTTTTTGCCAATGAGGTCAGAAGTTGGAAACCACATCCTCAAAAGATAGGCTAGGGGAGCCTGATCGGAAAATCAGGTGGGCACTTTGTGAACTGGTGTCCATCCCAATGCATAGACCCAAGGTTTTTTAATGCCATGCTAAACACTCCTTCTCCACTTTGAACAGCTGTGGGCTAGGGAGTCAGCATTTCTTCAAGGATGCTTAAATATTTTTGAACAGTTGTAAAGATTCAAGGACCCTTATCTTAAATCTTTACAACTATCTATCTGATAATCTTTAACCATGATAAAATTTAGAAGGATGTTGTGACCTGGCCAGTGTAAGCAGGCTGAGTTGAACAATGGCCTTGATTCTTCGTGTGTTGACCTAGAAGAGGACACTGATTAGCATCATAGTCATAGATAAGTATAGTACAGAAACAGACACTTTAGCTCATCTAGTCCATGCCAAACCATTTAAGCTACTTTGTCCCATCGACCTGCACTGGAACAACAGCTCACCATACCCCTCCTATCAATGTATTTACCCAAATTTCTCTTAAATGTTGAAATCAAAATCACATCCACCATTTGCAATGGCAGCTCATTCCACACTCTCAAGATCCTCTGGGTGAAGAAGTTTCCTCTCATGTTCCCCTTAAACATTTCACCTTTCACCCTTAACCCATGACCTCTAGTTGTTGTCCCACCCAACCTCAGTGGAAAAAAGCCTGCTTACATTTACCCTCTCTATACCCCTCACAATTTTGTATACTTCCTCTCAACCTAACCTATTGAAGTCATAACCTATTTGTATGTGTGCGCCCCTAACTCCTCGTGGAGTGGCACCATCATGATAAGCATTTTGCACCGATATTTTTGGTGATTGCTCATTGTACATGTCTTGGGCATCTGAAACCTGGCGGAGCCCATCCCTCTCCAGGTTTTTTTTTACGAGGTCGAGTTGCTAGCCCAACACTCAACCCAGGCATGGATGGAGAGCGTGCAAGGGAGCCAGCCGGATTCAAACTCTGGACTTCTCGCCCCAGAGTCTAGCACTGATGCCACTATGCCACCAGCAGGCCAAACCTATTTGATCTTTCCTTGTATCTCAGCTCCTCCAGTCCCATCAACATCCTTGCAAATCATCTACCCAATAGAAGGGGTGAGATAGAAAGGAGAATGACCAGGGGTTAGTCAATGCTTTACTGAGACAGGAGAATGTGTAAGCAGAGTCCATGGAAGGAAGGCTGGTTTCTGTGATCTGCTGAGCTGAGTCCACAACTCTCTGCAGTTTCTTGCAATCATTGGCATACCAAGCTGTAACGCTTGCTATAGAGCACCAATAAAAATTGGTGAGAGCACTCTATCAAATCTCTCCTTAGTCTTCTATGTTCTAGGGAGTAAAGTTCTAACCTATTAACCTATCTTTGCTTATAACTCAGGTCCTCCAGTCCTGGCAACATCCTTCTTAATTTTCTCAGTACTCTTTCAATCTTATTTATATTTTTCCTGCAGGTAAATGACCAAAACTCCAAATTAGGCCTTACCAATTAGGCCTTAGGTCTTATCCAACTTGAACGTTACATGCCACATGAGTGTTGGTTCACCTATCTTTCTAGTGAATTTGGCAGGTTTTGCAGACATATATTGGTAATAATCTCCTGTCTTTGCCGTGCCTCCTGTGGGCAGTCCAGGACTAAGAAACATAAAGAGCACAGGGATCACAGATGTCCATCACTCATATACTTAAGTGAATAAATAGGTAACAACAATCTTGACATCACAATCTGTTTTGTTATTATAGAAACATAGAAAACCTACAGCACAATACAGGCCCTTCAGCCCACGATACTGTGCCGAACATGTCCTTTCTTTAGAAATTACCTAGGCTTACCCATAACCCTCTATTTTTCTAAGCTCCATGTGCCTATCCAGGAGTCTCTTAAAAGACCCTATTATATCCGCCTCCACCACTGTCATTGGCAGCCCATTCTGCGCACTCATCACTCTCTGCGTTTTTAAAAAAAACTTACTCCTGACATCTCCTCTGTACCTACTTCCAAGAACCTTAAAACTGTGCCCTCTCATGTTAGTCATTTCAGACCCGGGAAAAAGCTTCCGTCTACCACATGATCACTCCCTCTCATTATCTTGCATCTTATTGTCTATCTGCACTGCAATTTCTCTGTAGTTGTTGTACTTTTTCTGCATTCTGTTGTTATAATTGATACTACCCCTACAGCATAATGTGAAAAAAAAGTTTTTCACTGTCCCTCTGCACAGATGACAATAGTAATCCAATTCCACTACCAAAGCTCAGCCTCCTAGCATATACAATCAATGTGTTTCATCAACATAGAGCAGCTCAGTCACTGAGATTTAAGTTATACGATTGAATCTGCAGATGCTGGAAATAAATAAAAACACAAAATGCTGGCAGAACTCAGCAGGCCAGACAGCATCTATGGGAGGAGGTAATAACGACGTTTCGGGCCGAAACCCTTCATCAGGAGTGAAGTAACATGGGATGGTCGAGGGGGGTTAAGAAGTGGGGGGAGGGATAAAGTAGAGAGCTGGGAAGTGATAGGTTGGAGGGAAATGGGCTAGGGGGAAGGTAGAGAATTATGAGAAATAAAAGAGAAAGAAAGGTAGGGCTGGGGGGAGAGATTATACTGAGGGGAGAAAAAGAAGAGAACCAGACTAAAATAATAGATAGGGATGGGGGTAAGGGTGAGGGGCAGGGGTATCAACAGAGGTCTGGATGTTCATGCCGGCAGGTAGGAGGCTACCTAGGCAGGAGATAAGGTATTGCTCCATCGACCTGCGTGTGGCCTCATCTTGATGGTAGAGGAGGCCATGGACAGACATGTCAGAGTGGGAGTGGTCTGTGGAATTGAAGTGTGTGGCCACAGGGAGATCCCACCACTGCTGGAGGACCGAGTACCGGTGTTCGGCGAAACGGTCTCCCAGTCTGTGGCGGGTCTCCCCAATGTATAAATGGCCACATCGGAAGCACCGGATACAGTATATCACCATGCTGAGCTTGTCGACTTCATTAACTTCGCCTCCAACTTTCACCCCGCCCTCAAATTCACCTGGTCTATTTCTGACACCTCCCTCCCCTTTCTAGATCTTTCTGTTTCTGTCTCTGGAGAAAGCCTATCCACCGACATCTACTACAAACCTACTGACTCCCACAGCTACCTAGACTATTCCTCCTCCCACCCTGTCTCCTGCAAAAATGCTATCTCTTTCACTCAATTCCTCCGTCTCTGCCACATCTACTCTCAGGATGAGGCCTTTCATTCTAGGACAAAGGAGATGTCTTCCTTTTTTAAAGAAAGGGGCTTCCCTTTGTCCACTATCAACTCTGCCCTCCATCGCGTCTCCGGTATTTCACACACCTCTGCCCTCACCCCATCCCCCCGCCAGCCCACCAGAGATAGAGTCCCCCTGGTTTTCACCTTTCACTCTACCAGCCTACAGATCCAACGCATAATCCTCCGTAACTTCCGCCACCTCCTACGTGATCCCACCACCAGCCACATCTTCCCCTCCCCCCCACTCTCGGCCTTCTGCAGGGATCGCTCCCTATGCAACTCCCTTGTCCATTCATCCCCCCCATCCCTCCCCACAGACCTCCCTCTGGGCACTCATCCCTGCAAACAGAAGAAGTGCTGCACCTGCCCCCACACTTCTTCCCTCACCACCATCCCAGGCCCCAGACAGTCCTTTCAGGTGAGGCACCACTTCACCTGCGAGTCAACTGGGGTGATATACTGTATCTGGTGCTCCCGATGTGGCCATTTATACATTGGGGAGACCCGCCACAGACTGGGAGACCGTTTCACCGAACACCGGCACTCGGTCCTCCAGCAGTGGCGGGATCTCCCTGTGGCCACACACTTCAATTCCACAGACCATTCCCACTCCGACATGTCTGTCCATGGCCTCCTCTACTGTCAAGATGAGGCCACACGCAGGTCGATGGAGCAATACCTTATCTCCCGCCTAGGTAGCCTCCCACCTGCCGGCATGAACATCCAACTCACAGATCTCCGTTGATACCCCTGTCCCCCTCCTTACCCCCATCCCTATCTATTATTTTAGTCTGGTTCTCTTTCTCTCTCTTTTTCCCCCCTCACTATAATCTCTCCCCTCAGCCCTATCTTTCTTTCTCTTTTATTTCTCATAATTCTCCACCTTCCCCCGAGCCCATTTCCCTCCAACCTATCACTTCCCAGCTCTCTACTTTATCCCTCCCCCCACTTCTTAACCCCCCTCGACCATCCCATGTTACTTCACTCCTGATGAAGGGTTTCGGCCCGAAACGTCGTCACTACCTCCTCCCATTGATGCTGTCTGGCCTGTTGTTCTGCCAGCATTTTGTGAGATTTAAGTAATATTGGTTTTGGAGCATAGTCACCATAGGATGAACAGTTTCTCAATATTATAAAGGTTAGCAATGAAAAAAATCTGTTATATCAGGTGTTTGATACTTTAACATCAATGTTCAATAGGGTACATTTAATGTCAGAGAAAAGTATACAATATATATTCTGAAATTCTTTTTCTTCACAAACATCCACGAAAACAGAGGAGTTCCCCAAAGAATGAATGACAGTTAAATGTTAGAAGCTCAAACACCCCCCCCCCCAGCTCCCCCTCCCACACACAAGCAACAGCAAAGCACTGACCCCTCTCCCTATCCCCCCCCCAACAATAAACCATCGGTGCTCCCCACCGAGCACTCAAGCATGCAACAAAGCATCAATAAAGACACAGACTTGCAGTTACCCCAAAGACTACTTGTTCACCTGGTGTTTGACTTACCACAGGCCTTCTCTCCCTCATAAGGGAAAAAGAGGTGTCCCAATTTCACAGTGAGGGGGGAGACGTAACAAAACAACTCGCTGACTTATGGTGTTAAAAGTCTGTCACGTCGCTTTTTCCAAGCTCTGTGCCTCTGGGCACACTGCCAACAGCAAGCCCGCTGCTTCTGAGCTTTCATGTTCTCTCGTGACGCATCAGTCAGCGACAGTGACACCAGCCTTGAATCAGCCCACCTTGAGAGCCACAAACATCTGGTACCCCGAAGGTGTGCTTGCCTTCCGGGCTGCATCCCTGGCATATCGAAAAGTGGCCGGCCGTGAGGCCTCAGAGTGGGTCCCATTCCCGCAAAGAACCAAAGCCAAAGTGTAACTCCAGGTCAGGGTCTTCAAAAGTACAAAAAGAGATATAAAAGATAGAAATAAAGCTGTTTCTGAAGATGCAAGGAAAGGAGTCATCGTTTAGTGCCATCATCACTAAACTCTGCCTGTCATGGTTCCGGTCGGCCTATCCCCTTTAACATTCCTTTCTCCCTGATCATGCCCCAATTTCAGTCAATTGCTGGTAGTTAACCAATTACCGTACATCTGGCTTTCAATCAGAGAATGGGAAATAAGAACGAGGACGACCCTATCACAGTTGCCAGTTCATTGGTCAATCCTTGTGTGATAGGTCGTTTCCTATTCCGATTGGAATCGGCAATTCTAAGTTCCGCCCTAGTTCTAGAGAATCCCTGTGAATCCCGTCTCCTTGTCAAGATCCCCCTAGTTTTCTGCTCTACATTCAGGTCTATGACAGCCTCTCCAACTGAGTCAACGTGCCAGTGTCCTGCACTTGGGTTCTCCGCCGTCGCCCCTTGTAATACTGCCCTCTCCTAATTCTTGAAACAATGTTTTAGTTAATGCTCATGTTTTGGAGACAAGTTGATGGAGATATCGGAGTGGATTAGCTAGGCTCAAACCAACAGTCATTCCTACTGATGATGGTTTTGGAATGCAGACATTCTTGTACTCTCTTCTGCAAGGAATTATATAATTTAATCGATATTAGTTCTTAGAGCAGGGTGGTGCCATGCCTCTTGTGCTTGCTCCTCTAGCAAAACTGGGTGTTTTTTATGACAAGACTATGTTGCAAGCATTTTTGTAAAAAGGAGATAGTTTTCACTTTTCCTTTTCTGCTCATTATACCTTTCCAGAAGCTTGGGTCTCTACCCACCGAGGCATTGAAATCACACAGGAGGATCAGTTTGTCTCCCTATGAGATGTGGGCTAGGACTTTTTCCAAGGTTGGAACAGAAGTTCTCTCTGGCTTCATCTGAAACTTCCACAGTTGTGGTTTAGGTACTGATGACTGTAGTGTGTTGGTGTTGTGGATCAATGGCAAAGAATCAACTTTATACATCATATACATTTACATGTATTAGAAATTTGTTGTGCTGTGTTGGTGCAACATGCAACAAAGCAAACAACTTTTGGCAATTATAAATAATAAAGAATTATATAAAATATAAACTTAGAAGTACAGATATGGAGAAAATTTGCATCAATACACAAATAGCCATATGTATTTACAATGTAAATATTATTATGAAAAGTGGTTTAAAGAGTTTACAGTGCAATGCAGTGATGGGGTCAACAGTCAGAATGGGGTGAGGGGCTAACTGGAATGGTTGATCAGACTAACTGCCTTTGGGAAGAAACTTTTAAGATGGTGTGAAATTTTTGTTTTAATAGCCCTATAGTGATTTCCAGAAGGGATCTTTTAGAAAAAGCAGTTTGCAGGGTTGGTAATGTCTGCAATAATATTTCCTGCCAGCTACTTTGTCCTGGGCACATACAAGTGTAAGAGTGAGTACAAGGATCATGAAGTTTTAACTTAGTGCCAGGGTGAGTCTTTGAGATGCTGAATGAACTTGGTGTTGAGAGTGAAGATTGCTCTGTGAATACAGCATATTCTTGTGGTTTACCCTTGCAGAAGGAGGGGTACCCACTGTCTTGTCCTTTGAACTGACTACCTGCTGCACTTCTTGCATCATAGCGAGTGGTGTGGACACCAGGTCCCTTGAGTTCCTGAGCTCCTGTAGAAGTTTTGTTATGAATGTTCACAGCTGCCCTGAGATTCTACATCTCAACATTGTGTTGTGCAAATTGAAAATAAACTACTGAAAAAACTCAATGGGTCATGCAGCATCTTTGGGTGCAGAGGGATATTCAATGTTTCAGCTTGAGACCCTTTATTAGGGCAGAGACTATAGAAAAAGAATAGCCAGTATATATAAATGAGAGAGGGGGCTGAGACAAAGTGTGGTAGGTGATAGGTGGAACCAGGTGGAATGTGAGGGTGGTGGAGGGAAATGATGGACAGGTGGGGAGAGGGGGAGGAAATACAAAAGGTAAGCCAAAGGAGAAGAAACCCAGGTGGATAGATATTTGGGTGATGGACAGATAAAGCCAAGTGGGAGATGGGTGATATTGTGGTAATAACTACGGGGGTGTGGTGAGAGGATGAAAAATGGTGATGGTCCCAAACCCCTTCCCATTCCCACAGCAACCAGTATGCTCATGGGTTTCAGCTACTGCTACACTGACAAATTTCTGTAGATGTGTGGTGGAGAGTATATTGGCCGGTTGCATTATTGCCTGATATGGAAACAGCAATGCCCCTGGATGGAAAAACCTACAAAAAGTAATGGATAAAACCCGGTCTATCATGGGGAAAGTCCTCCCCACCAATGAGCACATCTACATGGAGCACTGTTGCAGGAAAGCAGAGTTCATCATCAGGGACCCCCACCATCAAGGCCATGCTCTCTTCTCATTGCTACCATCAAGATGAAGGTACAGGAGCCTCAGGACTTAAACCCCCAAGTTCAGGAACAGTTTTTACACCTCAACCATCAAGCACTTGAACCAGAGGAGAAAACTTCACTCAACTTCAATTGCCCCATCACTGAACTATTCCACAGCCTATGGACTCACTTTCAAGGACGCTTCATCTCATTTTCTCAATATGTATTGTTTGTTTGTTTGTTTATTTATTATAATTTCTCTTTTTTTGTTTATTGCCTAGTTTATTCTCTATTGCACATTTGTTGTTTGTTCTGTTGGTTGCAGTCTTTCATTGATTCTATTATGGTTCTTGAATTTACTGTGAATACCTACAAGAAAATGAATCTCAGGGTTTTATATGGTGACATATACATCTGTGAAAAATATTGCCTCACACATTTTCTTTAAATTTCCTCTCTCTCACATGCCTTCTGGTATTAGATATTTTAATCTTTGGGAAAAGATACTGCTGTCTATTCTAACTATGCCTCTCATAATCTAACAAACCTCTACCACATCTCCCCTCAGCCACCGCCATTTCAGAGAAAACAGCTCAAGTTCGTCCAACCACTCATCATAGCACATGCCCTCCAATCAAGGCAGCGTGCTGGCAAATATCTCCTGCACCCTCTGCAAAGCCCCAACATCTTTCCTATAATGGGGCAACTAGTGCTGAAAAAAACATTTCAGATGTGGTCTAACCAGTTTGATAATGCTGCAATATAACACGTTGACTTAAGTGAACTTAATTTGATTTTCACAAAGTGACAGTGTAATCTTTAGTGCTGTTTAAAAATTATTAATGGGCGATAATTTCTTACCCCCTTATAGCTCTCCATCTATTTAATATGTACCAAATGGGTTGCAGTGGTTCAACCTCAACCTGAAAAAGCATACCCTAATCCTCAGCGCTGAACAGTATCTCAGACCTGACACCAGAGAGGTAATACCTCAGAATAAGTCTAATAGTCGCTCCTGACCAGGCTCTGCTTATTCCTTTCTTTTCCAATGCTGTAACAACCAATAGTGTTCCGGGCTTGACTCTCTTGGACTCTGACAGGAAGTTTTGCCTTTTCTAGCGTTCATTTAAACAAAGACAACTAGCACACAATGTATCTAAGGGCCTTCTCCTGAATCGCAGGTCCTCCCCCCATGCTCCAGAGAACAACTGAGGTCATTCAATTTCTTTCTGTACCACAGCCAAAGCTTTGTCTTGACATAAGACACAACAGAAGCCAATTCAAACAGCATCTTCCAAAGGTTTGTGCTTGCAAAGAGCAGGACAAATCTAATCCTGCTAAGTAACATGCAATCAGCCTACTCTCAATCATCAGCAAAGTGATGTGAGCTGTTGTTGACAGTGCTTTTAAACAGCACTTACTCATCAGTAACCTAGTCATCTAATGAGAGCTGAACTCCAGATCTGACTTGAGAGAAATTGTCCTTGACATGAAAGTAGCATTTTAATCAAACGTGACATTAAGGAGCCTCAGAAAAAACTAAAGCTAATGGTGTTAAAGGGAAAGATTCCATTGGTTAAAATCAAAAGAAAGTGGTTTTTGGTATTTGGTGATCAATCACTCCTGCCATAATTCTATAAGAACAGATTTGGGCCATTCAGCTCATCAAGTATGCTCTGACATTTCATCACAGTTCATTCATTATCCCTCTGAACCTTATTCTCCCTTCTTCCCTGTGGTGAACTACATATACCTGTCTGGACACGCCTCCTGCTGACTGCTCCTGTGGCTCCTCCCACAGACCCCTGTATGAAGGCGAGTGAGGCCTGAGCCCGGCCTCTCAGTCTCCAGGATGTAGTATGGTGGTCACTCACTGTTTGTTCCTTCTTCCAGTCAATAAAAGCCGGTATCTCACCTTTACGTCTCAGAGTGAGTTATTGATGGTGCATCATTCCCGTAATCTTTAATACCCCTACTAATTAAGAACCTATCAAACCCCGCTTTAAGTATACCCAATGACTTGGCCTCCACAGCCATCTGTGGCAATGAATTCAACAGATTCATCATCCTTTGGCTAAAGAAGTTCCTTTTCATCTCTAGGCATGACATTGTTTTTCCTCTTCATCTGTGTTCTAAACGGGGATGTGCCACAATTCTGAAGCTGAGCTCTCTGGTCCTAGGCCCCCCACTATAGGAAACATTCTCTTCACATCCACTCCATCTTGGACTTTCAATATTTGATAGGTTTCAATGATATGCCCCCTCATTCTTCTCAGCTCAAGCAAGTACAGACCCAGACACTTTAAACACTCCTCATACGTTAACGATTTCAGTTCTGGAATTATTTTCCTAAACCTCCTCTGGGCCCCGTCCAATGCTAGCATAACTTTTCTTAGGTAAAGGACCCAAAACTGCTCGTAATACTCCAAGTGCACTCTAGACAATGCCTTACAAAGCCTCAGCATTACATCCTTGCTTTTATGTTCCAGTCCTCTTGAAATTAATGCATTTGCCTTCCATACCACCAACTCAACATGAAAGTTAACGCTTTGGGAATCCTGCATGAGGACTTGAGAGTCCTCAAGTCCTTTGCACTTCTGATTTTTGGATTTTCTCCCTGTTTAGAAAATTGTCTATGCAATTATTTCTTTTACCAAAGTGCATGACCATACACTTCTCTACACGATATTCTATTTGCCACTTCGCGGAGATTTATATCTCTGCAACTAAAAGAGCAGTACTTGAATGTAGCAAGAGTTGGACAAAAGTTATTCATGAGATAATAGCTGGCAAATAAAATTCACACAACAACAGGCAAGGACCGCTTTCAAGAAGACAGTGCCCTACCCTTCACAGTTAATGGCATTACCTTCAATTGGTTCCCTACTATCAACATTCTGGGCTCATTATTAACCAAAAACTCCTCTGGACCAGCTACATAAATACCGTGGCTACAAGAGGGTAGAGGCTGGATTTTCCGTGGTGATTGACCACATAAAACTTACGGAGTTTCTAAAAATGCACGAGTCTGCAATGTGATGTAATACTCTACATGGTTGGTGAATGTAGCTCCAACACATTTTTTAAACTTTAGCACCATCTGGATCAAACCAACTCTCTTGACAGATAACCCCAAACATTCATTCCCTGCTCTGTGGCCAAGGTCTATCTACAAAATGCAATACCGTTACTCACCTACTCCAACAACACCTCCAAAGTACACAATCACAAAAGGACAAGGCCATCAGCTATATCGACAACATCACTATCTGTCGGTACCCTCTAAATGCACAGCATCCTGATGTGGATATATTGATCTTCCTGCAATATCTGTACCCTGGAATTCCCTATCTAGTGGAATCTTGAAACCAATAATTCTGCAATGATTCAAGAAAGCACAGTTTTCTCAAGGGAAATTCCAGATACGTATTAAATGCTGCCTTTCCAGTTTTGCTCACATCCTAATAAATTAAAAAAGAAAACAGAAAATGCTGGAAATACTCAGCAGAGCAAGTGGTCACTTTCTCTGTGATGTTCTGTATTTGTTACTTCACCGGGTGTGTTGGTGGTTTCCTTGCCTCACTTAAGGTAGAAGGCAAACAAAAGATCATAATTTTGCCATTGATCCCCCAAAGAGTTGAGAAAGAATAATTATTTCTTTAATTCATTGAGAAATTATAATCATAATATAACAGTATGACTCCATAAGACATAGCAGAATTAGGCCATTCAGCCCAACGAGTCTGCTCCATCATGACTGATCCTGGATCTCACTCAACCCCATACACTTGCCTTCTTGCCAGATCCTTTGATGCCCTGACCAATCAGGTAATGATCAACTTCCACCATAAATATACCCATGGCCTCCACCACAGTCTGTGGCAGAGCATTCCACAGATTCACTACATTTTAACTATAAAAATTCCTCCTTACCTCTGTTCTAAAAGGTCGCCCCTCAATTCTGAGGCTGCACCTTCTAGTTCTGGACACCCCCACCATAAGAAACATCCTCTCCACATCCACCCTATCTAGTCCTTTCAACATTCAGAAGGTTTCAATGAGATCCCCACGCATTCCAGAGAGTACAGGCCCAAAGCTGCGAAACACTCCTCACATGTTAACACTTTCATTCCCAGAATCGGCCATGTGAATCTCCTCTGGACTCTCTCCAATGACAACACCATCCTATATGGGGCCCAAATCTGTTGAGAATAATCCAAGTGCAGCCTGACTAGTGTGTTGTAAAGGCTCAACATGATCTCCTTGCTTTTATATCCTCCTAACAAGTAAAATAATTTACCAGTTTTAATGGACACCCTGATGGACTGGTTATTGTCGCCGGTGATTTTAACCATGTGAACCTTAAGTCAGTGCTCCCCAAATTCCATCAGTATGTGGACTTTGCAACGGGGGTGGGGGGAGAACGTGTGGGACTTAGTTTATACAAACATCCCCGACGCGTACCAGGCAGAGCCCCACATCACCTCGGATACTCAGCACATCTCTGTTATGCTAATCCCAGCATACGGACCACTCATCAGGCGCTCCAGAACAGTTCTGAAGCAGGTGAAACCCTGGCCAGCAGGAGCCATCTCTGCTCTTCAAGACTGCTTTGAGAACACTGACTGGCACATGTCCAGGGAGGCTGCAACCGATGGCAACTCTACCAACTTAGAGGAGTACACAGCATCAGTGACCAGCTACATCAGCAAGTGCATTGATGATGTTACTCTGTCCAAGACCATCACTATACGTGCCAACCAGAAGCCATGGATCACCGCAGAGGTGCGTACACTGCTGAGGTCCCGGGACTCCGCCTTCAGAGCAGGCGACAAGGCAGAACTAATAACAGCAAGGTCTAAGCTGTCACGGGCCATCAGAGGGGCAAAGCGTGCACACACCCAGTGAATCCACAGCCATTTCCAAGACAACAGTGACACGTGGAGCATGTGGAAGGGCATCCAGGACATCACCAATTACAGGACAACTTCACCTGACTGTGCAAGTGATGCCTCCCTCCCAGATGTGCTGAATAACTTCTACACCCGTTTTGAGGCAGAAAATGATGTGGTGGTGAGGAAATCCAACTCCCCCCCCCCCCCCCCCCACAAATGACCAGGTGCTGTGTCTCACCGTGGCTGATGTGAGAAGAACCCTGTGCAGGGTCAACCCACAGAAGGCTGCTGGACCAGACAACATCCCTGGTAGAGTGCTCAGAGGATGTGCAGACCAGCTAGCAGATGTTCTCACTGACATCTTCAACATCTCCCTGAGCAGCGCCACCGTTCCAACGTGCTTCAAGGCCGCCATCATCATCCCCGTGCCGAAGAAGTCTTCACTGTCCTGCCTCAATGACCACTGTCCCATTTCACTCACATCCATCATCATGAAGTGTTTCGAGAGGCTCGTCATGAGGCATATCAAGACCCTGCTGCCCCCCTCACTAGACCGCCTGCAGTTTGCATTCCGTCCCAACCGCTCAACAGACGAAGCTATTGCCATCACCCTCCACCTGGACAAAAAAGACACGTACGTTCGAATGCTGTTCATAGACTTTAGTTCAGCATTCAACACAATCATCCCTCAGAAACTGATTGGAAAGCTGAGCCTACTGGGCCTGAACACCTCCCTCTGCAATTGGATCCTAGACTTCCTGACTGGGAGACCTCAGTCAGTCTGGATCGGAGGCAGCATCTCCAACACCATCACACTGAGCACGGGGGCTCCCCAGGGCTGTGTGCTCAGTCCACTGCTGTTCACTCTGCTGACCCACAACGGTGCTGCAACACACAGCTCGAACCACATCATCAAGTTCGCCGATGACACGACCGTGGTGGGTCTCATCAGCAAGAACGACGAGTCAGCTTACAGAGAGGAGGTGCAGTGGCTAACGGACTGGTGCAGAGCCAACAACCTGTTACTGAATGTGAACAAAACAAAAGAGATGGTTGTTGACTTCAGGAGGGCATGGAGCGACCACTCCCCGCTGCACACCGATGGCTCCTCAGTAGAGATCATTAAGAGCACCAAATTTCTTGGTGTTCACCTGGCGGAGAATCTCACCTGGTCCCTCAACACCAGCTCCATAGCAAAGAAAGCCCAGCAGCGTCTCTACTTTTTGCGAAGGCTGAGGAAAGTCCATCTCCCACCCCCCATCCTCATCACATTCTACAGGAGTTGTATTGAGAGCATCCTGAGCAACTGCATCACTGCCTGGTTCAGAAATTGCACCATCTCAGATCACAAGACCCTGCAGTGGATAGTGAGGTCAGCTGAGAAGATCATCGGGGTCTCTCTTCCTGCCATCATGGACATTTACACAACATGCTGCATCTGCAAAGGAAACAGCATTATGAAGGACTCCATGCACCCCTCATACAAACTCTTCTCCCTCCTGCCATCTGGGAAAAGGCACCGAAGCATTCGGGCTCTTACGACCAGACTATGTAACAGTTTCTTCCCCCAAGCTATCAGACTCCTCAATACCCAGAGAGCTATACCGCCTGGAGTCAGGGCTTCATGCTTTGGCTCTTGGTGGGTTCACCCACGCCAAACAGGTCAAAGGGCAGAAGTCAGACTAAAAATATGAGAGGTGATTGATATGTTCGTGGCCTAAGGTAGAAGGAGTCAATTTTAGAAAACCTAGCACATTTATTTTTCAACATGGTCCCATCCTACATTTATACACTTAGTTCAGTGGTCACGGAGCATACCATCCCTTCTTTGTAGAAGTCGACGTCTTGGACCTCCAGAAGTGGTTGAGAGCAGGGGTGATTGATAAGTTCGTGGCCTAAGGTAGAAGGAGATGTGTTTTGCAGTTCTCATTACATGCACGTGTGGTTCAACTCTTTGAGTGATTTTGCAGGAAGTTTAAAGTTAATAACTCATCTCCTACCTTAGGCCATGAACTTATCAATCACCCCTGCATCAACCTCCAACTTAAATACACCAAGCATTAGTAAGTTATGGACATGCTGTGCTCGAGCCAGAAACATGGTGAAGCTTCCCCAGCACATCCTCTAATTGCTTTGATTGTTGACGCATTTCACTGTGCGTTTTAAGGCACATGTGACAAATAAAGCTAATCTTTTTCACAGAACATAGAAGAGTACAGCACAGGAACAGGCCATTCAGCCACAATGTTGTGCCGAACCAACTAAAACTTAGATCAAATCAGTGACCTGATAGAGGTGTATAAGATGATGAGAGGTATTGACTGTGTGGATAGTCAGAGGCTTTTCCCCAGGGCGGAGATGGCTAGCACGAGAGGGCACAGGTTTAAGGTGCTTGGAAGTAGGTACAGAGATGTCAGGGGTAAGTTTTTTGTGCAGAGTGTGGTGAGTGCGTGGAATGGGCTGCTGGAGACGGATATGATATTCCTGGATAGGTGCATGGAGCTTAGAAAACTAGAGGGCTATGGGTAACACTAGGTAATTTCTAAAGTAAGTATATGTTCGGCACAGCTTGTGCTGTAGGTTTTCTATGTTTCTATGTTTCATATGCACCCAAACACTAATCCCTCCATTTTTGCTTACATCCATGTGCCTATCCAAATGCCTCCAAAAAGCCTCTAATGTATTTGCCTCGATCACCAGACCGGGCAGTGTATTCTAGGTGTCCACCACTCTCTGAGTAAAAACTTACCCCTCACATTCCCCATGAACCTACACCCTCTTACCTTCAATGCATGCCTTCTGGTATTAGGCATTTCTACCCTGGGGAACAGATACTCTCTGTGTGCTTTGTCTATTCCTCTCATAATCTTATAAAGCTCTATCAGATCTCCCCCCAGCCTCTGCCGTTCCAGAGAAAACTACCCAAGTTTATCCAGCCTCTCATGATAGCACATGCTGACTAAACCAGGCAATATCCCAGTGAACCTCCTGTCCAAAGCTTCAATGTCTTTCCTATAGTGGGGCAACCAGAACTGTATGCAATACTTCAGATGTGGCCTAACCAGGGTTTTATAAAGTTGCAACGTAACCCCTTGACTTTTGAACTCAGTGGCTTGACTAATTCGCTGTGGACCCCATGCATCTTAATCTTCTGGATTAGTCTTCCATGACGGACTTTGTGAAACACCTTACTAAAATCCTGTAGACAACATCCACTCCCCTACCCTCATCAATCTCTCTCATCACCTTGTCGAAAGCTCAATCAAGTTGATAAGACATGATCTGCACCTCACAAAGCCATGTTGGCTCTTCCAAATTAAGCCATAGTTTTCCAAATGCACATATATCCTATCCCCAAGAAATTCCTCTAGCAATTTCCGGACAACTGATGTGAATCGCCAATCTATTGTTCCCAGAATTTTCCCTTGTTCCCTTCTTAAATAGAGGTACAACATTAGCCACTTGCTAGACCTCTGGGACCTCGCCTGTGGCTAGAGAAGACACAAAGATTTAGTCATTGCCCCAGTAATCTTGTCTCTTGTCTCCTTCAATAACCTGGGACAAATCCCATCAGGGCCCGGGGACTTATTCATCTTCATACTCATAAGGAGGCTCAACACTTCCTCCTCCTTGAGCTATAAATGCCCAATCATATTTATTCATTCAGTACTGAGCTCCTGGTCCTCCATTTCCTTTTCCTTGGTAAATAATGAAGCAAAGGGCTCATTAAATACCTCACGCACATTCTCCACCTCCAAGCCTATGTTCCCCCCTTTATCTTTGAGTGGTCTCGACATCTCACGAGTTATCCTCTTGCTCTTGATGTATGTATAGAATGCCTTGGGATTCATCTTAACCCTACTTGCTAAGAACTTTTCATGGCCCCTCCTGTCTTTCCTAATTCCCTTCTTTAGTTCTTTTCTGGCTTCTTTATACTCCTCATGTGCTTCATTTGATCCCAATTTCCAAAGCTTTACATACCTTTCCTTTTACTCCAATTTAAAACTCTCCCACAGAAACTTACTTATCCTACCTATAGCTATCCTAAAAGTTAAGGAGTTGTGGTCACTGTTCCCTATTGATCGCCCACTGAAAGGTCAGTCACCTGGCCCGGTTCATTAACCATCACCTGGTCCAGTACAGACCCTCCTCTCATTGGACTATCCAGATAATGATTTAAGAACCCTTCCGGAGTACACTTAACAAATTTTGTCCGATCTAAACCCCTTGCGCTACGAAGGGCCTGGTTTATATTTGGGAAGTTGAAATCCTTCTTGACAACAATCCTGTTATTTTTACACATTGCCTTAATCTGATTACGTATCTGTTCCTCAATGTCCAGCTGGCTATTGGGGCTACTGGGGGTGGGGAGGTCTGTAGTACAACCACATCAGTATGATTGCCCCCTTCCTATTCCTGAGTTAAAAACATTGAAACATAGAAAACCTACAGCACAATACAGGCCCTTCAGCCCACAAAGCTCAGCCGAACATGTCCTTACCTTAGAACTACCTAGGCTTACCCATAGCCCTCTGTTTTTCTAAGCTCCATGTATCCATCCAGGAGTCTCTTAAAAGACCCTATTGTTTCCATCTCCACCACCGGCAGCCCATTCCATGCACTCGCTACTCTCTGCATGCAAAACTTACTCCTGGCATCTCCTCTGTACCTACTTCCAAGCACCTTAAAACTATGTCCTCTCATGCTAGCCTTTTCAGCCCTGAGAAAAAGCCTCTGACTATCCACATAATCAATGCCTCTCATCATCTTATACACCTCTATTAGGTCACCTCTCATTCTCCGTCGCTCCAAGGAGAAAAGGCCGAGTTCACTCAACCTATTCTCATAAAGCATGCTCCCCAATCCAGACAACATCCTTGTAAATCTCCTCTGCACCCTCTCTATGGTTTCTACATCTTTCCTATACTGAGGCAACCAGAACTGAGCACAGTACTCCAAGTGGGGTCTGACCAGGGTCCTATATAGCTACAATGTTATTTATCTTTTAATCTTTACCTAATTCTGAAAATTTGCCTAGGGCTTTCTTCATAAAAATATTGCATTAATAATGGGTAATAGTTAATAGAAGTTAGCCAGTTAATCTAATATATGTCATTGTGAAAATGCTGGAATCAATCATTAATGTCATAGCAGGACATTTTGAAAATCATAGGAAATCAAGCAAAATTAATATAGTTTGTTGAAAGAGAAATCATGTTGACAAAGTGTTGGATTCTTTGAGGATGTAATAAACAGGATCGAATTCCATGGGGATTTAGGAAGGCTACTTCATAGGAGTGGAGGTAACATACTGGTGAGATAGAACATTGCCTAATTGAAAACAGAGTAAGGATAAATTGCTTATTTTCAGATTGGCAATCAGCAACTATTGGGTGGCCATTGGGATCAGTTCTGGGGCCTCAGCGGTTTATAGTTTAAATTATTTGATTCAAGTGGCAGCATGTGGTGTGGTTAGTAGAAGTGTTGCCTCATAATTCCAGTGGCCTAGGTTTCATTCTGTTCCTCTGGTGCTGTCTGTGTGGAATTCATTTTTTTCTTTCATTCTCTCTCCCTTCCTCCCCCCCCCCCCCCCTTTACTGTGGGTGGTCCAGTTTCCTCCTACAGGTTTAGAAGCAGATTAAAAGTGCTAAAAATTATGAATCAGCATTATTAATGGGCATTAAACTATGCAGTAATTCCAACTCATCCAAGACTCAATTGCAGAGTAAACCTCTTGTTTTTATGCTTAATAAAAGAAAAGCCAATTCTTAAAAATATATGCCTTTTAGCACTGTTAATCATTTAGAAATAATCGTCTTAATGATTTTACATAAAACCCAGCAACTAGTACAGGAGATCAGTAGTTTCTGAGATACTCAAACCACCCCTTATGGCGCCAACTATCATTCACAGTCAAAGTTACTTAGATCACATTTCTTCCCCATTCGGACGTTTGGTCTGAGCAACAACTAAATCCCTCTCTCTGTCATGTTTTACGGCAGTTGGCACCCAGCTTAATGGTGCATTACCGCCACCTTCTGCTCCGGAGTGTGCGATAGACTTACATTTGACTTCACCAAATCTCACACACACACATACTCTAACCTACACTTTATCCTCCTATCTTTGGCTATCCTAGTACACTATTCTAGTTTATCCATCATATCCTATAAAAAACCCCTGTACCCCTTAAGAAAGCTAAAAGTACCCTGACCTGTGCTCTCTCACCCATGCCCAGCAACCCTTTTAATGTGAATTCCTGCACCCCCAATTCCCTTAAGTTAATTCTCATCATCTCTCTCTGTATCCCATACTTCCCGCAACTCAGAACTACATGTTCTACTGACTCCTCTTCCTAACATTCCTCACAGAGTCCTGTCTGGTGTTTCCCTAACATTTTCAATGTTTGGTTTAGTGCACAGTGCCCCAGCTTTAACCTAGTCCACACAGTTTCCTCTCTTCTGTATCTACTACCTACACTAGTACCTGTAACACATTTTTGTATTTGATATAAATGCCTCCGTTTCCCCTCCCTGTCCCATCTTTCTTGCCACATTTGGTTGATTTTTTCTCCCAGATTACACAGTTAGCCTCTACTTTTCTGATACTAATATGTATTTCTATATTTTCTTTCTTTAACACCCTCTTTGCCAACTCATCCACCCTCTCATTCCCCTTCACCCCTACATGAGCTGGAACCCATAGAAATTTAACCTGACCTCCCTGATTTGCAATTCCTGTGACTGACTGAAGGACTTCATAGAGTACACCTTGCCGACTGTTTGAGTGAAAAGACCTTAAACTTGCTAGAACTGAGGATAAATCTGAGAACAACTGAATCCATCATGTCTACATGCTTTTATGCATTGAATTGCTGCCAATTGATTTGGCTAATTAGTTATTTGCATTAATGAGCAGGTTACAGGCATACCTAATAAAGTGTCTACTGAGTGGCCTAACAAATTGCAGCTACTCAGGATAAAAGATTTCTGCTTCTCGTTCCTGAGGATTTTGTATTTAAATGACATAATTATGGATCGATTTTATCTCAGGAGCTTTGTTGTAGAAGACTTGAATTTGAGTTGTTATAAATATAAATATATAAAGAACCTGCAGTGTCAGCAAAACCACAGTGAATAATGACAAGACTTTGAATAGTGTAGAACAGTTCAGTAGTTAAATGGCAACAAGAAGGAACAAAGTATTGATTCTGATCTGCTAAAATGCTTTGTGAGGGTGTACAGTAAGAGCAAGGACAAATATTTTAGCATAGCAATCGATCGTATCAAGGTGTGCATTACTGAAAATCAGGAGGTTATTGAAAGGTGAAAAGAAAGATTTACAACGTACAAGTGAGATTACAAAGGTGGTCAACTTATCTGGATAATGAGAACAAACAGCACCAGTATCTATTTAGTGACATTTCAAGACGTGCTTAGCTATTTCACATTTCATGCAAAGGTGCACGTAATAGCCTGTCCTTGGCTATAACCTTGTTCAAGATTCCGACAACTGTGAAGAATGAATCTATAATTAGCTGATATGCTGCTCCTGTGCTTATCCCTAGAGATGCTCACTGCTGCACTCTCCGTCTGCCTATGCAGGTGTGACATAAATGCTGAAACAGATTAATTTTATTCACACCAAATGCAACAGGTAAATTTAGACTTCACTGTAGCATGGCAATTTTTAAAAAGTTTTTGGAAAAATAACTCCTATTGGAAAATTTGTGTTCCAAAAGTATCTGTAATCCCAACTTTCTCTCTGCTAAACTCATGTGATGGTTGGTTTATTACAGCCAGCCCACATTAATGGAAACACCATAGGGAACTTCCAACCCTCGTATGAAGCTGAGTAACTGAATGACAGAAACATCATCGACAACCACATCAACAGTTGACTGGAACTTCACTCCACAACCTGAGGACTCAAATGCTTGACAACACTGACTTGAGTGGGACATGATCAGCAGCAGACACCATATCCAATGAAGAAGGCAGTGAGTACATTTTGTTCTGGAAGGGCAAACTGGAAGAGGAGCATTGCCTTTAAAGAGTGGTTTATTGAACCAAAAATGAGTTGTCCAGCAATTCAATTACTTCCCTAATGGGATAAAGGGACATCACATGACATCCAGCTCATGTTAACATTGAACCAGTATGTTATAACTATGAGTGCATGTACTTGGTCAGAGGAAGCTACAGGCAATGACAAGAAGAACTTTGACTCTAACCTTAATAAAAACACTGTGTCCCAAAGGGAGATAAACTCAACCCTTCTGATTCCAGTGTCAGCCTCGGAGGGGATGTTAATCTCAGGAAGGAGATGATTGGTTAGAAAGAACAGGGGAAATGAGGTTTTCCTGCTGATGAAATGCTTATAACACAATCTTGTCACACCAATCTACAGCCTGTTTTATCAGAAGATATTATGTCCGGTCCACCTGCTAGCTGTTTGTTGGTAAAATGGCTGTTTCTCTACAAACATGGAGTGCTGTGCTACCATCTAGTGGCCAGGCTGAAAAATGTGTTCCTGAATAAACTTCTGAGCTGGAAACTGGATGAACATGCAATTCCACCCACTTGGGTTTGCATTGATGTAAATGTTGTTTTGATAAGTTTGAACACAAAACAGATTCCTTGTAACTATAATTGTTGACAATCAATTTTTTTGACTGACTGATTCAATTAAAGATGTCATTACCGTTACTTCTGATATAAAAGTAGCTTGTCAGAAAGCAGCTGGGACCTTCAATAAGACGACCCAATAAACAGATTTTGAATGAATTGGTTTTAATTTACAGCCCTTGAAGTAGTTGCTTCTGTATTATAGTAAATTTTATATGTACATTATTGATGCCTTTTGGAGCATTTTCGATGCCATATTTGTAAATTAATTTACTAATTTATTTAGAGATACAGCATGGTGCAGGACCTTCCAGACCAATGAGCTGTACCATGCAGCACCCAACCTAGTTAGCCCTGTACTAATCACAGGGCCATTTACAATGACCAATTAACCTACTAACTGTCAATACTCACAAAATGCTGGAGAAACTCAGCAGGCCAGGCAGCATCTATGGAAAAGAGTACTGTCGAGGTTTCGGCCTCAGCCCGCAACATCGACTGTTTACTCTTTTCCACAGATGCTGCCTGGCCTGCTGAGCTCCCCCAGCATTTTGTGAGTGTCGCTCGGATTTCCAGTGTCTGCAGATTTTCTCTTGTTTGTAATCTATTAACTGGTACATCTTTGGACTGTGCGAAGAAACTGGAGCACCCAGAGGAAACCCATGACGCATGAGAAGAACGTACAAACTTTCTTACAGAGAACGCAAGAATTGAATTCTGAACTTCAACGCCCCAAGTTGTAATACGTTGCACTAACTTCTATTAACCTGAACAATTTTTTCTATCATCTTATAATGTTTGTGGATCAAATTTCACAGAAAGCCTTTCAAATATCTACTGCACATCCTTCTAACGAAGCTGAATTGTTGAACATAAGCTTTAAAGATATTATTACTTGTGGGTTTCTGACATAGTGAAGTCAGAGCTTCCAACAGCCATTAATTGTCTATATGGGTGTGTTCAATTTATTTAACATACCATTGGTCAAAAGAGGCCAATCCAACATCAACACTTTTATTCTTCAAACCCTTGATGTTGACACCAAAATCGAGCCCTTCAATCTAATGCTGATGGCAAACTGCACAGTCCTGGCCATAATTTTCATACCCATTCCTCACTGGGCAAAGATATCAGGATCCCAAATCCATCAGGAACTCTGGTCTTCTGGGCCAACGTGCAATTTCAGGTAGAAGTTCTCAGACACCAGGGTGCTTTGAACAAACCCCAGGAAGAACTTCTATTACAACATTGATAAATCCCAGTCTATGCCTCAGTGGAAAATGAACTGGTCCTTTTGAACGACTTCAGTGTCAGGGCTGGAGAGGATTTGCTAGGAAGGGCAGGGAAAGCTAATTTGAAATGGAGTTCTGCTGATGAAGTACTTGGAGCACAATTTGTTCACAATCTACAGCCTGTTTTTCCAGAGAGACAAGAATGAGAGCGCCCTTGATTCAAGCACTGACATCTGTTATGTTACCTCTGAAGCAAGAAACCCGTAAAATGTTATCACAGAGGGCCAAACTGTCCCAGGCCATCAGAGGGGCAAAACGTGCACACGCCCAGCGAATCCACAGCCACTTCCAGGACAGTGGCGACATGGGGAGCATGTGGAAGGGCATCCAGGACATCACCAATTACAAGACAACGTCACCTGACTGTGCAGGTGATGCCTCCCTCCCAGATGCGCTGAATAACTTCTACGCCCATTTTGAGGCGGAAAATGACGTGGCGGCGAGGAAGTCCACCCCTCCTACAAATGACCAGGTGCTGTGTCTCACCTGTCATGTGAGAAGAACCCTGTGCAGGGTCAACCCATGGAAGGCTGCTGGACCAGACAACATCCCTGGTAGAGTGCTCAGAGGATGTGCAGACCAGCTAGCAGATGTTCTCACTGACATCTTCAACATCTCCCTGAGCAGCACCACCGTTCCAACGTGCTTGAAGGCCGCCACCATCATCCCTGTGCTGAAGAAGTCTTCACTGTCCTGCCTCAATGACCACTGTCCCGTTGCACTTACATCCATCATCATGAAGTGTTTCGAGAGGCTCGTCATGAGGCATATCAAGACCCTGCTGCCCCCCTCACTGCGGTTTGCATACCGTCCCAACCGTTCAACAGACGAAGCCATTGCCATCACCCTCCACCTGGACAAAAAAGACACGTACGTTCGGATGCTGTTCATAGACTTTAGTTCAGCATTCAACACAATCATCCCTCAGAAACTGATTGGAAAGCTGAGCCTACTGGGCCTGAACACCTCCCTCTGCAACTGGATACTAGACTTCCTGACTGGGAGACCTCAGTCAGTCCGGATCGGAGGCAGCATCTCCAACACCATCACACTGAGCATGGGAGCTCCCCAGGGCTGTGTGCTCAGTCCACTGCTGTTCACTCTGCTGACCCACAACGGTGCTGCAACACACAGCTCGAACCACATCATCAAGTTCGTCGATGACACGACCGTGGTGGGTCTCATCAGCAAGTACGACAAGTCAGCTTACAGAGAGGAGGTGCAGTGGCTAACGGACTGGTGCAGAGCCAACAACCTGTCTCTTAATGTGAACAAAAGAGATGGTTGTTGACTTCAGGAGGGTACAAAGTGACCACTCCCCACTGAACATCGATGGCTCCTCGGTGGAGATCGTAAACAGCACCAAATTTTTTGGTGTTCACCTGGTGGAGAACCTCACCTGGTCCCTCAACACCAGCTCCATAGCAAAGAAAGCCCAGCAGCATCTCTACTTTCTTCAAAGGCTGAGGAAAGTCCATCTCCAACCCCCATCCTTATCACATTCTACAGGGGTTGTATTGAGAGCATCCTGAGCAACTGCATCACTGCCTGATTCAGAAATTGCACCATCTCAGATCGCAAGACCCTGCAGTGGATAGTGAGATCAGCTGAGAAGATCATCGGGGTCTCTCTTCCTGCCATTACGGACATTTACACTACACGCTGCATCCGCAAAGCAAACAGCATTATGAAGGACCCCATGCACCCCTCATACAATCTCTTTTCCCTCCTGCAGTCTGGGAAAAGGAACCAAAGCATTCGGGCTCTCACGACCAGACTATGTAACAGTTTCTTCCCCCAAGCTATCAGAACCCTCAATACCCAGAGCCTGGACTGACACATTACTACCCTATTGTCCTGTTTATTATTTATTGTAATACCTGCACTGTTTTGTGCACTTTATGCAGTCCTGGGTAGGTCTGTAGTCTAGTGTAGTTTTTTTCTGTGTTGTTTTTTACATAGTTCAGTCTAGTTTTTGTACTGTGTCATGTAACACCATGGTCCTGAAAAACGTTGTCTCACTTTTACTGTGTACTGTACCAGCAGGATTAGTTTAAATGGTAACTTGCTAGTTGGCGTAAACTCAGTTAATGGAAGGAGCTGCTTCCATGCTGATTCTTTTTGGGTCCATATTATCCACAGCATAACAGGTACAGATAACAGCTGGATTGATGACTGTCTAATCCATGCTTTTGTGTGCATCAGACAATGGAGGGCCATTGACCCCAGAATACCTGGTTCAGAGAAGCTTGAGAAGAAAGTATCTCCTTGGTTTAAGGATCTCACACAGGAGACTTAAACATTTTATGTAGCTGGGGTCCTGAACAAGCACTGCTGTTTTTCATAACACAAAGAGGCCAGAGACAGTTGTTCATCTGCTTGGCCTGTACAGGGTTAAGCTTGAGTCCAGTCCACAACCAGTATGAGAATTGTTTTGTGATTATGATTAGGCAACATGACCTTAAATTTTGGGTGCTGAGGTGCCTTTCCCCACCTTGAACCTGTCTGCAACAGAAAGAAAAACCTGTATTTATAATAGTGATAGGTAGAATCTATTCAGCAGCAATGAAATCATTCCTAGTATGTTTGAAGTCACTGCCGTGCCTGGTAAAAGTCTTCAGAGACCATCTTATATTGGATTATTCAGATGTCTGGTCGAAATTAATTGAGAATTATTTCATGGGTCAAATTATTATTACTTGAATTACTATTACAATGAAAGATGAATTCAGATTTTGTAAATTACATGTAAAAAGAGTGGGTGTTTCAACAAGAGATTATAATCGTCATATTAGGATTTCTCTCATGTTCAAGTTATGATCAAATAATTAAAATCAAATCAAGTTTAATTATATTTCAAACCATACATAGGTACAGCTAAATGAGAGAGCAACCCTAAGGGGCCAAGGTGTAAAACATTTAAAATAGCAAGCAAACATTCAAAACTAGTGAGTAACATAATTCAAATATTGAGCAAAGAAGCATATTCACTCAAAGAAAACATTTGGTCCAAGCCCCTAAGTGCTAATGTCCAGCAATTGATGGCACAGTCTCCTGGCAGTGCACAGATGCACGCAATCCAGCCTGTCATTCCACTGAGTGAACACTGGAGGGCAGCACTGACAGGCGAGGCCAGGCCCCAGTCGAGCTCAACCACGGCGTAGCACTTCCGCGTCTCTCACCTGGTTTGCAGCAGCAGGCAAGCACGATGCTTGCGGCCTAATTCTCAGTACAACTAAAGCTACTCAGCTCCCATGTCTTCTGTCCCTACGTCAGACAAGGGTAGAAGGCCTGCGGTAGCTTACATTATCAGTGTCCAACAGAGCCTTGCGATTGCAAGTGAGGTGTCCAGGACAATCTCCCACAGTTATACTGCACCAACTCTGATGCTTCTGAGTAGCTGACAGCAACACAGTCTGCAGCCAGGTCAGCTCCTCTGAACCCAAACCAGCTCCTCCAATATCCCAGCTGGCTCCTCCGATATCCTGACCAGCTCCTTCGACACCTCGGCCAACATCCTCAACACCTTGGCTTGCTTCATGCTGACTCCGCTCAACTAGCAGCTCGCTGATGGAGCAGCCCTGCAGTGCCCTATGTTCAGGGAGTAGAATTGTCTTTGGATCATAAAAGATAAATTTTACAAAGAAAATAAATATGATATCCCAGATAAAACATAGGAAGCAGAATACAAATTAATTTCTTTATCTCATACATTCATAAAACACCCAAGTTTCAAAGTTTTACAGGAATTATTTTAGTTACCAGTCAGATATCTGTTCTAATCTTTCTTCGGGCTAAAGAAGACAGGTTTCTCTTGAATTTTCACATAATTCAAATCCCTCAGTATTGAAGATCAAACCCAATGACATTCTTGGCTTTGACATTGAGACAAAATATCTTCCTGATTGCTCACATGAAAATTCCTAATTTGTTCTTAACCCTCTCCAATGCTATGGTAAAGGAAATAGAATTGTGATCACTATCCCAAAATGCTCTCCCACTGAGAGATCTGACACCTGCCCAGGTTCATTTCCCAATACCAGATCAAGTACAGCCTCTCCTCTTGTATGCTTATCTACATACTGTGTCAAGAAACCTTCCTAAACATACCTAACAAACTCCACCCCATCTAAACCCCTTGCTCTAGGGACATGCCAATTGATATTTGAGAAATTAAAATCTCCCACCACAACAACCCTGTTATTATTACACCTTTCCAGAATCTGTCTCTATATCTGCTGCTCAATGTCCCTGTTACTATTGGGTGATCTATAAAAAATACCCAGTAGTGTTATTGACCCCTTGCTATTCCTAACTTCCACCCGCAGAGACTCACTAGACAATCCCTCCATGACTTTCTTCTTTTCTGCAGAAGTGACACTATTTCTGATCAACAGTGCCACACCCCACCTCTTTTGCCTCCCTCCCTGTCCTTTCTGAAATATCTAAAACCCAGCACTTGAAGTAACCATTCCTGCCTCTGAGCCATCCAGGTCTTTGTAATGGCCACAACATCATAGCTCCAAGTACTGATCCATGCTCTAAGCTCATCCACTTTGTTCATAATGCTCCTTGCATTAAAATAGACACATCTCAAACCATCGGTCTGAGTGTGTCCCTTCTCTATCACTTGCCTATCCTCCCTTTCGCACTGTCTCCAAGCTTTCCCTATTTGTGAGCCAGCCTCACTTTCCTCTGTCACTTCAGTTTGGTTCCCACCCCCCAGCAATTCTAGTTTAAACTCTAATAGCCTTTGCAAACCTCCCCGCCAGGATATTGGTCTCGCTGGGATTCAAGTGCAACTCGTCCCTTTTGTACAGGTCACGCCTGCCCCAAAAGAGGTTTCAATGATCAAGAAATCTGAATCCCCACCTCCTGCTCAATCCCTCACCCACGTATTTATCCTCCACCTCCCTCTATTCTTATACTCACTGTCGCGTGGCACAGGCAGTAATCCCAATATTACTACCTTTGAGGTCCTGCTTCTCAACTTCCTTCCTAACTCCCTGTAGTCTGTTTTCAGGACCTCCTCCCTTTTCCTACCTATGCTGTTAGTACCAATATGTACCACGACTTCTGGCTGTTCACCTTCCCACTTCAGGATATCATGGACACAATCAGAAATATCCTGGACCCTGACACCTGGGAGGCAAACTACTATCTGCATTTCTTTGCTGAATCCACAGAATCGCCTGTCTGATCACCTAACTATAGAGTCCCCTATCACTGCTGCCATCCTCATCCTTTCCCTGCCCTTCTGAGCCACAGGAAAGAAAAATAATGAGCATTAGAAATGATCATTATCTCTTCTAAGGTGGTTTGGCCATGCATATCAGTGCTCTACTCAGTTTTTTTAATTTCTGCTTTGCAGTGAACAGAATACAGCAAGTTTCCTTCCATTTCATAGGTTACCATCTTTACACCACTCATGAAGGACGGTTGACATCCATCTTCCTCTCTGTACCAACAAACAGCACTCAGCGCTTAAACACTTCCAAAGAGCGAATCCAAGGAAATCATCTAGGTGGAACCTTCATCTCTCGAGCATAAGGACCATTAAAAACATCTGCATTAGACAATTGGTTATTGACTACAGCTCCACCTTCAATCCAAGCAATCTCATCTCCAAACCCCAAGTCCTGGGACTCAACACCTCCTTCTGCAATGCAATCCTGAACTTCCTGGCCAACAAATCATAATTGGTAAGAATAGTTAGCAACACCTCCAGCACAATTATCTCAATATTAGTGCCCCACAAGGATGCATTCTCAGCCCCCAGCTCTACACCCATACACTCACAACTGTGAGACCAGACTCTGCTCTCACTTCATTTTCTTGGATTCTGATATCTTTGATCATAGGCTCTTCAGGAGTCAAGAAAGAGGCATAAAACTTTTTGCTCATGATTGTTTATTAAGCGTGAAGAGAACAAAGGGATTGGGAAAGGGGAATAGTGAGGAAGAAGACAGCAGGAAAAGAGAACAAAGAATAGAGAGTGAGCCAACATGCTCTGCCCTTCTTAAACCTGTTTGTTAGCTCCATTTAAGTTCCATGGATAGCAGACATACCATTCAAATTTTGTAGGTAAGTTAACCTAGCAGATAGCTCCTATTCAAATAATACCCAAGAATTTTCCAGAATAATATAGTAAAACTGTAACCACTAAGAACCACACTGAATAATTACATATGCATAAACAATTGTATAATTATATAAACATACAATACATAAAATCAAGCATAACAAGATTAAATCATAAAGAAAACGACTATTATACAGTCTAATCCAACATTCCCCCTTTGATTCTAAGTCAGGCATTTAGAATTATTACATCTGAAAATAGATACTTGTGGTATCTATGTATAAAATTATGGAACTATCACAGGATATTCATAAGATTATGTCTTTGTTAGATTGCCTTTGTAAGTAGGCATAGGAGGACAAATGTTATGAATCTCAGTATGGAGTAACCCCAGTTTCTTAGATATAAATTAGTCCAATCAAATAAATCCCATCCACCAGATTGATGATTTTTAGCTGGCTCTTTGTGAACAAGATCAGCCAAATCATTTATGTCTTCAGGCTCGTCAGGTACAACACTCTTTGCCTATAACTGCACATTCCCCATTTAACTGCTTCGAGAAGATCTAATGCCATTCAATTTTGAAAAACCATCATATGCATGGCAACTTGTTTGAAGTGTGTGGTATATTGACATACCCAACAATGAGAGGCATTAACAGCATCAGCAATATCAAGTGATACTCGCAAGTATACATTATGAGTCATCTCAACTGGCACATTATGAGTAGGAAAAATTGTCAAAAATGTAACAACAACAAATAATAATAGAATAAACTTCATAAGGTCCAGCAGCTGTCGACTTTGTTCAAAGTCTTCTGGCTGCTTAGTGGCTTACTCGTTGTAGCCCAGCACTGAGCCACAGCACATTCCCACGATGCTTGTCGTGCTTATTGGGTACCACTTTAGCTCACTCGCAGTGGCTGACATTTACCTTTTCCTTCTACTTCCACTGCCAAGTTAATGATTATCAGCATTTGATAAGGACCAGCCCCCAGTGGCTCCTTGATGTGGTTTCTTAATCAGGACCCAATCACCAGGAATCAGGATGTGTCCTCCTTCTACTGGATCACTCCAAGCAGCAGAAACCTGTTGAGAAGCAGACTGGACAGCCTGGGTAAATTTCACACAATAGTTAACTAAACTGTCTGCCATAGGGCACATATAAGGCTCTCTGAGATCAAGAGCTCCCGGCAGTGACATGGGTCACTCTGCTATGACCTTGAATGGACTTAGTTTAGTTATTTTGTTTGGGCTTGCTCTAATGTGACATAAGACCTTAGGAAGAGCTGTAGGCCACGGTATGCCTTCCTCATGATACTTGGTCATTGTTTGATGATTTCATTCATTTGTTCAACTTGTCTCATGGTGGTGGGGTGTGACGCGGATAATGAAAAGACCATTCAACGTTCATCAGTCAACACAATTCCTGTCAAACACTCCCAGTGTTCCTTGGTCAGAGTTGGTGTGACATGGCATTCCCCATCTGGCAATATAGTCCTTGATCAGAGTTTTGCCTGCATGTGTGCAGTGGCTTTCCTTGCTGGAATAGCATCCACCCATTCTGAAAACTTATCCACTATTACTAGTACACCTGAGTATCCTTGACATTTTGGCAAAGTAATGTAGTCCACTTTTAAGTGTAAAAATGAACCAGTTAGGCAGGAGCACTTAATTGTGGTAGCTTTTCAGCTGCTCCAGGATTCATTTTCTGGCATGATGTTCATGTTTCAAACTTTTGTCAAGCTTGTGCCATGAACTTTGGATCCCACCACCACTGGGAGAATCTACTGATCATCTTCTCCACTCCAGTGTGTTCTAGGGAGTATATTTGCTGTGCCAGTTGAGGAAGCAATGTAGTTGGGGCTACCAGTCTATGATCAGTGTCATATCAGAGTCAGCATCGTTTAATATCACCAACATACATCATGAAATTTGTCAGATTTGCAGCAGCAGTACAATGCAATGCATGATAATATTTAAAAACTGTGAATTACAGTAAGTATATGTATTCCTGAAGATGCCACATCTCCATACTCCATCACTGCTTAACCTCCTGCCATTCTCCACCCAGAACCACTTTTGCAAGTTAGAGCATTGAGCTCACAACTCTCAAATATCTTGTATGTTCTTCTGTGATACAGAGACTAACTTTGTTTCCATAATTTCAGTTGTCGGATTCACTGTATATGTTCTCAGTACTCCTTTTAATTATTTGCCCATATTAATTTATTTTACCTCTTTTACTTCTTTTACCCCTTTCTGTGCTGCCTTTTTTTGCAATTTTCACGGCTTTCCGTTGTAGTCATTTTGAAGTGGCTTTACATTTTATTACAACCACTTCCGATGGCAATTGTACTACACTCATGAGTTCTTATACTAGTTGGCTATTCTAGACTGGGGTTCCTACAGCCAAAAGAAATCCCCTTTATCTCCACAAGGTTTTGAATGAACAACTCTGAAAGCGCTATCGAGAATCAGTATAGATATTCTTTTTGCCAATGTACAGACTTCAGCCAGGGCTTTCAGTTCTGTCTGTTGCGTAGAGGTGTCAGGAACAATGGCCCATACAGCCATTCAAATTCCTCCCGTGGATGACTTGGAAATTATGGAGGGAGATCTCACCTCCTTTTAAGTTAGCACGTCAAAAGTTTGCAGTTTGTCTGGGGTTCATCTGAGTCCTTAGATCTTTGCAACTATCCTTCCAACAATGCCAAAAATAGTTAGGTTCAGATGTTCTTCATTCAAAGCTCTTCAGAAGTCAAGATGAGGCATAAAACTTGTTGCTCACAATCATCTATTAAGCTGTAAGAGAACAAAGGAATGGGGAAGGAGAATAGCGAGAAAGAAGACAAAGGTAGGAAAAGTGAACGAAGAAAAGAGAGCCAGCCAATGTGCTCTGCTCTTCTGATACCAGTTTACTAGTTCCATTGAGTTCCCTTAGATAACTGACATTCTATTCAAATTTTGTTGACAAGAGTTAACCAATCAGATAGCCCCTATTCAAAGAATGGGATAACCAAGAAGCTTCCAGAATAATACAGAAGATCTGTAACCACTAGGAAACACTCTGAACAATTGTATGTTCATAGGTAATTATATAAAAATACATGCAAGCATAAAGTTAAACCACAAGGAAAATAATTATTATATAGTCAAAGCCAACAAATGACAAGTTTACATGTGATACCATCGTAGTGGGCTGAATCACTAATGACATTGAGACAGGGTACAAGAAGGAGATAGAGCACCTAATGGCATAGTAGAATAATGTTTCCCACAGCCTCAGCAAAACAAGAGAACTGGTCATTGACTTCAGAAGGGGAGTGTAGACTCCTGCGTACATCAGCAGTGCTGAGATAGAGAAGGTTGAGAGCTTTGGGTTAACGTCATAAATAGCCCGTCCTAGTTCAAGCATGTACCAGGAGAGGACACCATGACCTCTACTTCCTCAGGAGGCTAAAAAATACGGCATGGCTGCTTTGACACTCCCCAATTTTTATTGATGTAACACAGAAAGCATCCTATCTTCATGCAACACAGCCTGGTTTGGCAACTTCTCTGCCTGGGATTGCAAGGAAATTGTGGACTATCTCAACATATCATGAAAATCAGCCTCTCCTCCATGGACTCTGTCTACACTTCTTAAAAACATAGAAACACATAAAACCTACAGCGCAATACAGGCCCTTCGGCCCTCAAGATTATGCCAAACATATCCCTACCTTAGAAATTACTAGACTACCCATAGCCCTCTATTTTTCTAAGCTCCATGTACCTATCCAAAAGTCTCTTGAAAGACCCTTTTGTATCTGCTTCTTGCTGCCTTGGTAAAGAAGCCAGCTTTACCAAACACCTCCCCAGCATTGGATGCTCTCTTCACCCCATCCCATCAGGCAGAAGGTACAAAAGCCTAAAAGCACATACCATCGGGATCAAAGAGAGCTGCTATTCCACCATTATACAACTATTGAATAGTCCCCTAATACAATAAGATGGGTCTTTAACCACAAAACACCATCTCTCCTCAGTAACTTACTTATTCTCTGCTCAATTATCCAACCTCGGACTTTCATCCCATTTGTTACCTACCTGGGAGGACCCACACCTCATGGAGACTCATTGCAGAGTTGAAGATGACATCACGATTCAGAAAGTAATGTGAGCATCTGAGCTATGTTACAGCTTAATAACTTCATTTAAACGAGACAAGGACTGAAATTGTTAGGAGGAATATTGAGAATGAAATCAGGCCATGGTGTAATGGTAGGGGAGCTTTGATGCAAGGATTTCTCCTTCTTTGCTATATGGGAAATCAGGAATACTGTACTTTCAATGACTGCAGTGACCTTGCCTACACAAAATGCATCCAGCTCTGGCTACTGGTTAATTGCACTGTGGAACTGGAACTGTGAGTGGAGCCATCTGGAGCATGCATGAATATGAGATATGCATGTTTTGCACAATTTGAGTTGGGTAATAACACCATAGGTAAAGACTGTGTAAGTAAGAAGGGAATTGGTGATTGCGAGGTTGAGCAGAAAAGAGCAGGTAATGCAGGGATGCCTATGGCTATCCCTCTCTCTAACCAACATACTGCTGTGGATACTGATTGGGAGATGGCTTCTCCGGGGGAGGTTTACAACAGCCACATTTGTGGCACCAAGGGTAGCTCTGCTCCATAAGAAGATAAGAAGAAGAATGGGATGTTATTGAATTAGGAAACTCAGTCGTCATGGGAACAAGCTAGAATTTCCACAGCCACATATAATATTTCAGGATAGTATGTGGGCTCCCTGGTCAGGGATGTCTTGGAACAGGGAGGTGAATATTGTTGTTGGTTGTCATGGTATATCTTGGTGTTGACAAAATAAATAAAGAAATGTGACACACCCCTATAAGATGATTATAGTGTATTATGAGGTAAATTGAAAAGCAGGACTTCTAAAGGTGGTAATTTCAGAACTACTGTAAGTGCCACTTACTAGTGAATGTCAAAATAGGAATATATAGCCAGTGAACAAGTGGCTGCAGAGATAGTTTATGAGGGAGGGATTCCAGTTTCTGCGTGGACCAGTTCTGAGAAATGCAAGATCAATTACCGCTGGGCAGCACTAGGAAGTATCAGGAGAGTGATTGTTGAAGCTGTTTGGGAGGATTGAAACAATAATGCTGGTGGCCAGGAAGAATGAAAGTCAGTGAACAGGAATGGAGGCAGCCATTTTCTGAAACTGTCCTCGTAATCCCTATTTTGTTAACTGTCTGATGAACTGATTCTTGCTTTGAGATAACTTAATCAGAGCAGTTGAATGTGGACACAAGAAGTTTCAGCTAATGACCTGATGAGCCTGAGACCATTCTCAGACAAGCAGCTATTCATCATGTAAAGTGGAAAGTTTGCAGGAGGAGACTCACTGTCTAGGTCACCTGGTTTGATTGGTGTGAACCAGTCAGAATTGAAAAGAACAAAAGACTTGAGGCTGAGGACCATAACCCTAGACCAGAGCCAATAAGAAGGTGACCCAGATAGGTCAGGTGACCTTAAGCCAATGGGATGGAACTTCAACATTAAGAGCTTCAAATGCAAGGCAGTGATGACTCTCCAGAGGCCAACCATTGCAGTGTGGAGCATCCCATGGACAGGTGGAACATGAGGAAAACCTGACCAACGTAGATTCCTTTCCCAGGTAATACTTTTTCTATTTTTTGACTGTTCATGGAGGGTCAGGAAAACTTAGGAGGTGTGCTCACAGGTGTTGAATTCACGTGATTTTTAGTTAAGACAATAAAAGGTACTTTTCAGTAAATACAGTTTCGTTCTCTGCCTCTCTGATCATTATTACTAAAGGGTGAATCCTTACAACAATGCCATAGAGAGAGGGACCTCAGCAAGTAGAAAAAGAAGGGAGTAATCAGGAGAAAAATAAAAGACAGAAAATGAAGAAACAAAAATGGAAAGCAGAGTAAAACAAGGAATCAGGCCCTCTGTGAGCGAACCACAATAATATGTATGTGGTTTATTATTGGCCTGTATACTGAGATACAATGAACAACTTTCTCTTCTCTGCCATTCATATTTCAATACATAAAATTTGTATGTATTACATGTATGTACATGTATTTCAATACTTAAAATGTACAAGAATAATCAATCAGAAAAATAAAGAATATAATGTCAGAGCTGTAGTTACCGAGAAAGTGCAGGTAGACATAAAGGTTCATTGTTAGCATACAAGAGGTCTATACAATAGTCCTATAACCACAGGATAGCCTGATGGTGTGTGTTTACTTTGCTGTTGTAACTTGACAGAAGGGAAGGGTAGGATTATGTTGGCTCCTTTTCTGGAGCAATAGGAAATGTAGACAGTGTCCATGGAAGGGAGGCTGGTTTTTGTGATGGACTGAGCTGTGTCTGCAATTCTTTTGCTGTCCTGGACAAGGCAGTTGTTACACCAAGCTGTGATGGATCCACATGGGGTGCTTTCTATGCTGCATCTATAAAAATTGGGGAGTGTCAAAGGGAGCATGCAAATTTCTTTAGCGTTCTGAGAAATGAGGGACACTAGTGTGTTTTCTTGACCATAGCATTTCCTTGGTAGGACCAGGCCAAGTTATTGATGATGTTTACACCTAGGAACTAGAGGCGAGATGAAGAGTCTTAGCCCAAAACTATCAACTGTTCATTTCTCTCCATAGGTAATGCCTGACCTGTTGAGCGATTCCAGTGTTTTGTGTGTGTTGCTACAGATATCCAGCATCTGCAGTCTCCCCTATGTCACCAATTGCTTGTCCTGGTACACTGTACCCCACACCCCCACTTCCTGAAGTCAATCACCAATTCTTTTGTTTCACTGTCACTGAGGGAAAGATTATTGTCATGACTGCATTCTACTAAGTTCTCTATCTCCTTCCTGTAGTCCGTCTTATGTGTATTTGAGACCAACCCACATCAGGATGAGAACAGGTCCCTGGAGTATTTGAATAGAGTTGTTCCCTCCTGAATAAACTTCATCTTCAAGTTAAGAAACTGAAATGCAATCAGGACTATTGCACTGGCATACTTATCTTTCTTTCTGCTCTGGTAATCACCCATTATGCTTCAGCCTACTAGGGCTTGTTGAATGAAACACACTGTCCACATAAGTTTGAAGCTCTCAGTGACAACAGCTGCTGCTTAAGCTTCAAAACACAGAGATCAAGCACCTCCAGTTAAGATGTATAAATCATGAAGGATATTGTTAAGGTGTATGGTTAGTCTTTTCCCCAAGGTTGGAAAGTCAAAATTAGAGGGCACATATTCAGGAGAGGAGAGATTTAAGAGATCTGAGATCTAATTTCCTTTACACAGTGGTCAGTGAGTACATAGAAAGAGATGCCAGAGAATACGTTTGAGGCAGATCTAATTACCTAATCTAAGAGGTATTTTAATTTAAAAGAGATATTCTGCTCTGGAAGGGAGGGGCTTGGAGTGTTATGGGCCAAATGCAAGCAACTGGGTCTAGCAGGGAGGATGTTGTGTTAAGCATGAAGCAGGAGGGCCAAAGGACCTGTTTACATGCTGTCTACTCCGACTCTATAATACCTGGGAGTCTAGATTTGGGAGTCTCACTATTTCTTAGTGAGAACATAATTTCGTTGAATATTTATTCTCTTCTCTGTGAAAACATTAAATCTCTGACACTGATTTACTTGCAAGTTTTTCCTTTGGCAAAAGTGGATTGGAAAAATCTGCTTTTGTAATATGACCTCCCAGTTTATCCTCTTTTTCCATCATTAGTGATTTTGAAGTTGGATTCATATTCCAGGGCTGAAGTAATATCTTAATCCGCTGAAGACACACATTCTTGCAAAATAAATCTTTAATTTATAAGGAATAAAATTTATTAGCTTTGTATCCGTTAATCAAAATCTGACAACACATCCAGTGAGTTTACATTGTTTACAAATGAGAATGTATAAAAATGTATGAATATATTATTGGTCTAAAATCCACACTGTTGGAGATTGCACAATATTGATTTATAATTTAAGAACTTTCATAGATAAGCATACAACTTTTTTTGTGAAAAGAGATCTTCTGCAGATTCAATACTCATACAACAGAATATTTCTTCCAAGGATTGCTTCCATACATTTTTCTGCAAATAAAATAATAGTTATGGAAGTAAGTATGTTATTAATTGCAATGTAAACTTCCTAAGAATACATCATTCAGGCTCCAGTTGTTTTACACAAATATCATGTTCTTTATCCTTTATGAAAAATTTGCAAAATATCTGACTATAAAATGATATTGAGTTACAAGATATAAATTAATATTGACACAGAACAAAGCAACATGCTAAAGTTTCAGGATAGTGACAATTTGAACTCCAGCCTTCTCATCTATTGGCATTGTAAGTATGGATGGAGGTGGAACAATTCATCCATTTGAACTTTTATTAGAATTATGCCAACTATCTAAATGAACAATATGTTTTCACTTGTACAACAGCGCTGTTCACTAATATCACAGTTACATTCACTCCAAAGTAAAGGTGAATTTTGATCCATTTATGTTTTGTCAATACAAACACTGGTTTGATTCTGTATATACAATATTTGTTTTTATTGGCATTCATCCCAATGGAAAGTTTTATTGATCTACTGTGGGATATAAACAATTTAATTAAGAATAGATAACAGTTTTGTTGAAAGCTCCAAATCCAAGCTTTTCCTATAAATAATGAAGTAATGCATCCCAGTTAGCATGGTTTCTTACAAGGTTTCAGAATCTGCTAAAAGAGCAATTAAGCAGAAGTTAAGAATAGCATTGTGGGATCATGTGAGAATAGGATCAAACACCACAAAATAAAACATTGCATCAAATATCAGATATGAACTATTTTTACTGTTGAGGAAGAGGGATTGTTCAGTAATGATCTGTGGTAGTGGATTGTTTCATGGCTGTCTGGAGAAGACGAATTTCAGAGTTGTATATTGCGTATGTACTTTGAACCTTGATTGAGTTCATGTTTATTTGAAGACACTTGATGTGTTTGGGGGAACAAGGTAGCTTTTCATATTTGGATGGTATACATATCTGAATAAAATGATGGTCCTTGCACAGAGATGGATAAAATATTTCTCAATATATTTGATGATATCATTTCTGCATACCTTGACTTGTAGTTGCAAAAAGAGAGAAATGGGAAATATTGATCTCAAAATCAAGCAGTTTTAGGGGCAATAAAAGGTTAAAAAAATATGTAAAGGATCTTAAACTTGAACCTGACCAAGCCATGTATAGTACTATCCACTACACACCACACTTCCTTCACCACCACCATTACTCCCTGACCTCCAGTCTAAAGGAAGGGGAACAGAGAGGGAGATCAGCCACCGTCAGGGGTGGATCTCTTATTCCATTCAGGCTGCATGCCTCATAATTCTTTATCAACTTCAGGGGTTATGTTGGCCAGGCAAATCTTTCAGGATTCTGAAACTGCAGCAGTTGAAGGGAGATGAGGACTACAGAATGAAACGAAATATGTTTTCAGTACTGCCAGCTGGCAATGAGAAGGATCTCGGACAATCATTTTAAACAACGTAGCTGCTGGACACTTTTCTCTCCCCATGACCTGGAGCCCTCCAACACAAGAAAATGCTCTTTGGTCTGCCCCACATTCCTTCAGGTGGTCATCTGTGATGCACTCCCTTTTTTCTTCTGTAAGTACGCACTTAACTTCCAATTTCTTCCTTTCTCCTCTATGCTCCACTGGTCTATCTGACAGTCAGTCACTCCCTACCTACAGCAGTCTGCAACCAGAAACGAATGGTAATCAGTTTATTCAGTAACTTTGAAGACATACTACAAAACAATCTTTGGGGGCTTTGAAATCACTACTCCCACCCATCCCTACACTCAGATGGCATTGCCACATAATAATATGGAGTGATTTCTCTTGAAGACGAGGATGATGTTTAACTTCTAGATGCCATGTGGGATATAATTGTGTCAGGACCCCTGTGGGCCTCTGCAGTTTACTATAGAGTGATGGGCTTCTGGGTTTCTCAAGCACCTGTATTTACTAATCGTTAGAGCCATTAAGCACTAGCGCTTTTGGTTTAATCTTGTCGTTAATTGTGATCAACATGTGTTTTGCGGATTCTAGGATTATTTAAATTGGACTCTCTATGTGCTCTGTTAGCGGAGTCCAACTATTATTGCTTGGGAAATGATTTGTCTTGTGGTGTCACTTGGTCATGCCTCCTACGTCTAACCTCTTGTTCCTATCTTTTCATGGAGATTCTGCTGTTCCTCCGTTCCTGGGTTGAGTTGTTACCGGCACTTACCGTGATGGAGTTTATTGTCCACCGCACCTGGGCTGAGATGTCTGCCATTCCTCCAGACTTAGTTCTATTGCTGCGAACATGCACTGTGATAAATTGGCATTAACCCTTGTGCTAAAACAATAGCACACAAGCAGTTATGCATTGCGCTCAAAAGAAATGTAATGAACAAATTAATGACTGAGTCTACATAAATCAATTTTACTGCCATTCTGGTTTTAAATTGTTCATCTTCCATCAAATTCAGGATTTACTCTTTTCAGAGGATTTTTGAAGACAATTGAAAAAATTTGTTAAAATCAATTGATATGATACATTTTACACAAGTAACAAAGGACACATTTCTACTTCTGTTAATTTGACATATACACTCAGTAGCCACTCTGAGGTGCCTCCTGTACCTAATAAAGTGGTCACTGAGAGCATGTTCATGGTCTTTTGCTGCTGTAGCCCATCCACTTCAAGGTTCAAGGTGGCTGGTTGTACATTCAGAGATGCTGTCCTGCACACTGCTGTTGTAATGTGTGGTTATTTGAGTTGCTGTCACCTTCCTGTCAGCTTGAACCAGTTTGGCAATTCCCCCCGACCTCTCTCATTGACATGGCGTTTTTGCTCACTGGATCTTTTTTGTTTTTCACATTCTCTGTAAAATCTCGATACTGTTGGGCATGAGAATCCCAGGAGGTCAGCAGTTTCTGAGGTGCTCAAAACACCCCGTTTGGCACCAACAATCATTTCATGGTCTAAGGCACTTGGATCACATTTTTTTCCCATTCTGATGTTTCGTCTGAACAACAACAACTGAACCCCTTAACCATGTCCACATGCTTTTATGCATTGAATTGATGCCACATGATTGGCTGATTCAATATTTGCAATAATGGACCTAATAAAGTGGCCACTGAGTGTATATTTATTTGGTAAAGGTGAACAATTCAGTAGAAATTAAGGTATGTAATACAGTTATGTGTTTCTTAAAAGACATTGAATATTTTTTTCAAAAATGGCAATATTTAAAATATAAACTTGGGACTCAATATAAAATTAGGTAATGACACAGCTCAGGTCCGGGTCTGCAGTAAACAAAGTGATTTGCATATACTCAGTTAAACTATGGTGTTGGGCAGCAACCTTTTACAAATTCTCAGGCACAGTTGCCCTTCATCTCATAAGTTTGACTGTACAGTTGCCTTGCTCTCAAATTTAGATTTTTCTTTCAGCAACCTGTGATCAATCTGTGATCAAAGATGATTAACTTTCACTCTGACTAATGAGGTTAGTGTGGGAAGACTTTTCCACCGATAGGGCTGATGGTAACTAACGGGGCAGCCAGGTGAATAACTTAGGAAGTGATTAACTACATCCCAAGTGAACTACATCTATATCATTCTAATTACTCTTTCCCCATTTGTAGCAGTTATGAACTGTTCCTGCTGTGTCACTTTCTCTGTTTCTAATCTGTTTGGGTTGTCTCATCCACGCTCTTCTTTATAAACACCCTTCCTCCTCCCCAAACTCCTATGCTTCTTTTCCCTCCCCCCATCTACTCCATCAGCCCATCATCCACATGTTCCCCCCACGAGGTCTCCTGTCACCACTTTCTTATCTGTCCATCTTGCCCTTGCTATTTAGTTCTATGAGCTATGTTCCCTCCAATCAGATTTTATCCTCAACAGCGCTCTGTTGCTCTCTGTCAATATTTCCATCCTTCCTTCCAATCCCAAATCCATCTGACTGTCAACTCCTCCACCAGGATCCAACTATCACTTGCCAGCTCTTGTCCCACCCTTTCCTCTCACCTATTTTTATTAGTTATCTCCCCTCTGTTCTTTCAGTCCAGATTGAGGAAATGTTGACTATTGATTACTTTCTACAGATGTCAACAGGTCAAGCAACTTCCTCCAGCATCTTGATTAATTTTTTGCTTCAGGACAGAACGTATATCAGGAGTCCAGAGTCAAACAAGTGAACCAAGTGACCTGCTCAGTGTTGTGAAGAAAGTAGCTATGGCTTCAATACTTAGTATGCTGGTTCAGAAGACATTGGCATGATTTGTTAATTCCCCAGTAAATTCAGAGACTTATGACAGCATTTTGAGAAAACTGATAAATTTGGTTGACATGTTTGCAGATGATTTGCAGATTTGGAGGCCAGGTAGTGTTGAGGAAATAGGAAGGATGCAGAATGACTTAGACAGATTAGGAGAATGGGCAAGAAAGTGGTAAATGAAATACAATGTTGGAAAATGCATGGTCATGCAATTTGGTATTAGAAACAAATGTGCAGACTATTTTCTAAACATGGAGGAGATCCAAAATCTGAGATGCAAAGGGTCTTGGGAGTCCTTGTGTAGAATACCCTAAATGTTAACTTACAGGGTGAGTCAGAGGTGAGGAAAATAAATGCAATGTTAGCATTCATTTCAGGAGGTCTAGAATACGAGAGCAGTGATGTGATGCTGAGGCTTTATAAGGCAAATGTGAGGCCTCACCTTGAGTACTGTGAACAGTTTTGGGTTTTTCATCTAAGAAAGGATGTGCTGGTTTTGGAGAGGATTCACAAGGATGATTCCAGGAATGAAAGAGTTATCATACAAGGAACATTTGATGACTCTTGGGTCTGTACTTGCTGGAATTTAGAAGGATGAGGGGGAATCTCACAGATTAGATGTGGAAAGGATGTTTCCCAGGACTAAACTGGCTAAGACTAGGGGCCATAGTTTTAAGGTGCTTAGAAATAGGTACAGAGGGGATGTCCGAGGTAAGTTTTTCACACAGAGTGGTGGGTGTGTAGAATGCACTGCCAGTGAAGGTGGTAGAGGCAGATACAATAGGGTTTTTTAAGAGATTCTTTCATGGAGCTTAGGAAAATAGAGGGCTATGCGGAAGGGAAATTCTAGACAGTTTCTAGAATAGTTTACATGGTCAGCACAACATTGTGGGCCAAAGGGCCTGTAATGTGCTGTAGATCCCTATGTTTTATGTTCTAACTGCATTGATTGGTCCAGGAATGAGGGGCATGTAGGAAGGCAGGGTTCATTAGTGCTCCATGGATCATGAGCTTGTGCCAGATATGAGCTCTTGATCTTCATATTTCCATTTCCTGAATCATCCAAAAGCTGTGGTTGCACATTGAAGCCAAAAAGTGAATTTCATTTTCAATGATTGTCCTCTTGCTGAGATGTGGCTTTCGAGAATGTGGTGAACTACATATACCTGTCTGGACACGCCCCCCCCCCCCCCACTGACTGCTCCTGTGGCTCCTCCCACAGACCCCGGTATAAAGGCGATTGAGGCCTGAGCCCAGCCCTCAGTCTCCAGGATGTAGTTTGGTGGTCAATTGCTGCTTGTTCTTTCTTCCAGTCAATAAAAGCTGATATCTCGCCTCACGTCTCAGAGAGTTATTGATGGTGCATCAGAGATATGGGAAGGGAACACAGTTTTCAGGGTCTCACTATAAACATTAAATTATTCGAGTATCTACAGAACATTAATCTTACAAATGTGAGTTTTAAGTTCCATTCTCTCATATGCTTCAGGGCAGTGCTAAGTATGGTTTAGAAATCAACTTCTGAGTGAGACAAACACAAAACAAAATCTTGGGAACAGACAACATCCAGACTGTGATTTTCAAACTTGATGTATTGAGTCTAGTCACAAATTCACAGATGAAATCACTTGCATCAAAAAAGTTATTCAAGGGAACTCAGATATAGTCCAATTATAACCACTTTCAAGAATGGAGACAGAGACAAGTCCAGCTACATTAACTACAGGGGAAACTCTCTGTTGTCTGCCACAGGGAAAGTTAATGCTAGGAAATTTCTGAACCACCTCCAGTGTGGTATGCAGAAACCTTACCACAATGTGTATGAAGGACATGAATTTGCAGGACTTATCCACTAGATGCTGCTAAATACTACATGAAAAGTTAGTGTTTTTGGGCCATTCACAGAATGATAAAGAGATCTATCACAGAATCAAGACCTTTGGCCCACAAAGTCAACGCCAACCACCAATCACCCATTTACATTCACCCTATATTAATTCCAAATGCTTTTTTAAATTCACTCCATGCACTGGTGTACTGTGGAGAGCATTCTAAAAGTTCAGTGCAATTCTACCTGACACCAGTGGGCATAGATAACCTAATGGTTCCAGTAGAGCTCCAATTGGTCTTATTTTCAAAAGGAAACAACAATTTCCTTGTTCTCCTTGATGTAAACTTGAAATGAATTGAAGTTGGACTTGAGCATTAGAGGAATACATTAATAAGGTGTTAAACTGGATCTTTGCGACACATGGAACTCAATGTCTAGCAATCAACCCGCACCTTAGTCTGAGAGTTTGTACAATATCATTACATTAAACACTATGATTCCTTCCTTTTCATCCTGCTTCCAATTGAGCAGAAATGAAAATTGTGAGTATTGAAAGAAGCTTCAAAGTAGCAAACACTCCAAGCTTTTCCCAATTGCACATGGAATCATTGTTTGGCCAACTTCCTGTTGTGACACCACTCTCTGCCACAGGTTTCAGCCCAGTATAATTGTATTAATGTATTGTTTTGGTTATACATGATTAAATTTAATTCGGCTTAATTTAGAAGAGAAAGTAGAGAGATGCCAACTAAAGCAAAAGGTAATGACATGAGGCAAAAAAAAATCATTCAGTTGAAGAGAAAATGCTGCAGTGCCAGGAATGGTAAGCAAGGATGAGATAGGAAAGGAGACACTAATGAAGCAGTCAGAGAACATGGTCTGAAACAGTATCTGGTAGACAATAGGGGGAAAAAGCATCAGAAATGCCCGAACACGAGGAAATCTGCAGATCTGTCTGAGTTGCCTGGATGCTTGTGTAACACCCGGGGAAAGATTTCACTGATAATGTAATGGTTTTTCTGTAGTAGCTGTGTTTGGGTTATGGCTGGAGGTAACAGGGCTTTGGAACTTGTGGCGTCCAATGAAGGGACTGTTTTTTCTTGATGTGTGCCTGGAACCGAGGTGATCACAGGAAGATGAAGAGAGAAGACACCAGAAGGGAGAGGTCGTAGACACCAGAAAGGGGCCAGGAGTCAACGAAGCCCCAGGAAATCAATGGAGGACCAGCAGAAGGGAAGCTGTGAGCTCCAAATTGTGCACATTAGGATGTTTCAATAAAACGGGCACTTTTCTTTTGTTTTGCTTTACTAACCCTCTAGTCAAATTAAGAATTATAAAGCTAAATCATACGTTTGGTGGGGCCAGAGATTGTCTTATGCAGCGAACAGAACCTGAGGGTTACAATTGTAGGAAGAGGGGCAAGGGATATGTAATGACTAATCCATTCCTGATGTGGACATGGAATCAATGACTGTTAAACACCTACAGAGCAGCTGTGAGTTCAGCCGGGATGCTTTCAATGCCTCATCCTTAATTACTGTTCTTGTCACTTCAGCTCCAGCAAGTGATTTGAATTTTTTCTTTGCTACTTTTCAAGGTGGGGGGGGGGGGACATTAAAGCATTTGGTGCATCATATTACATAAACACTTAAATAAATGCAAAGGAAACTGTGGTCCTTTCTCATTCCCCACTTTCCCACCATCTTCCCCCAACCAAGTGGCCAATTAATCTTTGTGGAATTATTCTTCCATATCTTTGGGATAGAGAAGGGAAGTGGAGCACCTGGAAAAGATTAGAAGGCAGCATTTAGGGTAAGGGTTTAAAGCTTTAGAGGAAATCCAAGGTGGAATTTATTTCATTCAGAGGCTGAATGGGGCAGAAGTTCTCCGAACATTTAAGAAGTATCCAGGTAAATATTTGAATTGCCAAGGTATGGTAAATGGGATTAGTGTAAATGATTACTTAGTGGTTGGTGGTGGAGCAAGCTTCTGTAATATATGGCTCCACAATGCCACGGGTCCCTGAACCTATGTGAATGCAAGAATAACGTGACAGCACTGGACTCTATCCTTCCAGTGAATTGTGAAGATGTTGGTGGTATTATCATTGGAGCCTCCTTGCCCTCTATTGTGGATCTGTACTCTTCCAGGTTGAAGAAGAGGGCGGGGAACATCATAAAGGACTCCTTCCATCCTGCGCACGGACTGTTTGAACTGCTTCCGTCTGGTAGGCGCTTCAGATCCCTCCAGACTAAGACTAATAGCCACTGGAGAAGTTTTTTCCCTACTGCGGTCACTTTGCTGAACAGTTAACTGCTGGTTAACTGTCGACTAACTATTACTTGGATTGCACTACTTGTATGTATAATCTATACTTTCATTTCTATTTATCATTATTATTGTTGTGAGCAGAGAGACAACATCTGCCGGAAGTAAATTCCTTGTATGTGCACAGGTACTTGGCAATTAAAGTCTGATTCTGATTCTGATTCTGATTATTGTAGTTTCCTGAGCAGCCTGCTGTAAGTATTCCAGATCATCAGAAGCATATTGCTGACAGTAAACGTGTTTTGAGCCTGGTCTGAGGTCTTGATCTTCAATGACCCTTTTCGTTCATTGACCAAAGAATGAAAGTCGTTACAGTGTATATCATCCATCTCTGTTTTTTTATGTTACTTCAATCCTTCTCACATTACCTTTACAAATCATCTTCAACGATATTCCCATGGATGTAGTTAATCTTTGAGAACTAATAGGAAAATGTTCAAACTAAGGAGACTATACTTCAGGGAAAAAAAATGATTTAGGCATGGGTTAGATGGGCTGAAGGGCCTGTTTCAGAGCTGTACTTCTCTATGACTCAGAGGTCACCAAAACTTCCAATAGTTGAGCTGCTATAAGCACATAATCCATAAGTTTGTGCATACTCAGAGGCTGAGGCGCAAGGCATTGTCAATGCATTCACCAAAGTGTACAACATGATGCTTATGCAAACAGGGACCTCTACCAAACTGCCCCCACTGCAACACAGCAAGAAAGGTTCACAAGACACTGGAAAATCTGGACTTCTTCCTAATTTTGGGAGCTATCTCTCATCTTGAAGATGTCAAACTTTTGCCGGAGAGGTATAAAATTTTATGATGACAGTTGTGCACAAATTTAAACACTAACGCATCTCACAATCAGCTATTAGATAAAATTCTATCATATGGCTTTATGCAGTGGAATTTTTAAGCCATATTATCTGATAAATAAGTATTAACTAGCCTTCTTGAAATAAACAATGCCAGAAGAATATGCTGTTGAGGAATTCTGCAAACCAGAAATGGGAGAAATAAAGGATGCCATTCAGGTGAACATTTATCTATGAACTCTGATCATTCTTTTGATTAAAGCTCATCAGTAATTACACTGTTTAATCTGCTGCCCAGACAACCATTAGCAGAAGCAGTTGAAAAATTTATTGTACTTGGAGTTGGATGGTTCCTTGACTTGCAGACCCTGCCAAATGCAGTTAAACTGTCTGACTTACTCTCAGAATAAATACCACAACCTCCATGTCATAGTCTTTTGCAGAGCTTTTTGTTTCATCTTCCTATATTAACATTTAACTGGGTTATTTTTCCCCCAGTAAAAATAATCTTTTTCTATTGGTTCACAACCCCTTATGGATTAAATTAGTACCCTGAATTAATGAGATATTATGCTTTTAAAGCCATTTATATAACATAATCCCATTAAATTTATTGACACTAATTACACAGTTTCAGAGGAGTTTAGCTAAAATAAGTCTCTCAGGATTTGCAAAGATAATGATTACTTTAAGAATATTGGCTTAAGAACACTTCCTGGGACTTGCGCTATGTGACTTAATCTTCAAAGCAATTATTGGCAAACAAAGTTTAGGTCTTGAAATTCTATCGCAACACAATATTATTATGTCTTTATCTGATTATCCCATAAAAGCTCCAGAGTTTTGCGCCTAATCCTCAGTTAGAATTGCCTTCTGCTCTTCATTGACCTCTTCCCCATGATCACTTGCATCGCTGACCCTCATCAGTTCCTTTCACTCTGACAATTGCCATGGAAACCATCAATTTTCCTGTGGTTGTCAATTCCAAGTTTCCAGTTTAACATTTGTTGCTTTCCTGGAGGCCCTCTTTCAATCTCCTAACTGGAATTGCTTTCTGATCTCCATGCTGGAAATTATACCCTTCCAGTTCTTCATCTCCTCTATTTCTTCTTCTTCTTTTCCCACAGATTATTCTCCGATAACAGAACCTCTTTCTATAGAGCAATCAACAAACATCTCAGCTACAGGCTATCCAGAGGTGGAGTGAAGATCCAACTTGCAGTCTCATAGTTTACCAAATGCTCAGATAAATTGTCCAATGGTTCCTTCCTACCTTTTCATATTTCTTACACTGTTAGAAGTAAGCTTCTGGCTTCACTAATAGATGCTGGCTAACGAGGAAAGACTTAAGTATGATAAAGGACATTGGTGCAGATGAAACTGTGGAGAAAGCTAACAAGAACTGCATTCATCAGAGACCAATTCTTCTGATACATCTTGGATTGCAAAAACTAACTTCAACTTCTTGGTAGTCTGCTCCACTAAGGTATTGTATTGTACTTCCTTTGCTTGTTTACTTAACTAGCATGGCATGGTAATGTAACAGTTAACACACTTGCTTTACAGAATCAGCCAGCATTCAACAATTGGGGTTCAATTCCTGCCATTACCTGCAAACAGTTTGTATTTTCTCCCCTTGGCTGTGTGGTTTTCTTTTGGGGTCTCCATATTCATTATATATTCCAAAGATGTACAGTTAGGCTTAGTGAATTTGGCACTGAAAGTGTGGCAACATTTGTGGGCTGCCCAGCGCAATCCTCAGATTTGATTTGACGCATGTGATACGTTTCACTCTATTTTGATATTTTGATATACATGTGACAAAGTAAGCTAATCATTATCTTAATCTAATTAATTTATTAACAATCTTTATTCTGTAATGATTGTTCATTCAACATCTTCTGACTATTAACACTTTCAAAGGCTTTGAATGTAGAACTAGACAGTTAGAGACATTTTTCTTCTGATTTAACATGGCACTAGTGAAACATGATGAATTGCTGGTAGCAAACAAAACTACTAACCTGTAACTTCACTTTTAGAGTTGAGCTTTTGACCTGGCATTTTTGCAGAGTGAACTGAAGATGCATGACAGTTATGGCATGGTGAGTACGTGCTGAATCGAGGCCATGGGGCCCAGGCCTAAGAACAAGCTAATGTTTGACCTTTCCTGAAGTGGACTTGGTGGTGATTCGAAGCAGCAGAATTATGGCAAGGTAGAGTCAAGGATGAGTGGCCCAGGCCTGAGAGAGAGGAACAAGTTGACCTTTGATCAATTCAAGCACCAGGGCAAATTTGAAAGGTTGGGTATGAGCCAAATAGAAGCGGTAAGGCCTTGGACCGAGAATGAGGAATGACCCATTGTTGGCCAATTTAAGTGCCAGGCCTGATTGAAATGGTCATGGTGCTGGGGCCAAAGTCAAGGGACAGGCATGTGTTCAGCTCACTGCTCACAAGGTTTACTCACCTCAGCACTGAACTGAAGCTGTGGCCTGCAACTAATGGGCTCCTGAATCGGTCATGACTGACTTCGTGGCTGTGGACTCATCTTGGTAAACTTCAGTTCTGAATCTTTATTTACTTACTTTTACTGTTTGCCTGAAATGTACTCTTTTTTTGCACATTTGAAGTTTGACGGTCTTCTCTTTTTTAATGGATTCTACTTTTTTTTTGTTTTGTGGTTGCACGCAAGGAGACGAATCTCAAGGTTGTATATAGCATACATATTTTGATATTAGAAATACTTTGAAGACCATTAGGAGCAGAATTAAGCCATTCAGCCCATCGTGTCTGCTCTGCCATACCATCATGGCTGATTTATATTTATTTCTCAATTCCATTCTCCTGCCTTCTCTCTGTAATTTTTTATGTCCTTACTAATCAAGAACCTATTGATCTCCACTTTAAATATACCCAATATATTGATCAGGCATTGCGTACACAGTGAGGCAGGTTTCAAGTATTACTTCATAAGAATAAATTAAATACTAAGTTCCGCATGAAATTTGGAAATCTTTACTTTATTCCATTTTCAAAATTTACAGACAGGCAAAATCGCAATTACACCCTCACAGACTAGAGAGTCACTTAGAGGAAACTCAGAGAGGGAGGAGTGCAGATGAGTAATTATCAGCCCTGACATCTCTTGCCCACGATCAAGCTAAGTTCAAAAGTTCTCAGGAGACCCATCATTATAGTTGGATGTTAAAGAAAAACTTAAGATGTGAACAATGTAATGCTACCATTCTCTTAATTCATAACATATAGTATAACCAGCTAAGGACCAGAGCCTTGTTATTATTGGAAAGGTGCAACTGCAAGTGAGGAATCATTAGTGATGCGAAGTTTCTTGTTGCATTTTACAGACATGTAAAATTCAGAGATTAGCAGATGCAACATAACAGTCCTTAAAGTGATTAACTAATCAAGTTATTTGATAAGAACTCAAAGTATCTGGAGACATTTCTAAAATCCATTCTATACAACTGTTAGCTTTTGGTTTTCATTACTTCTGGACATTGAGTCTCGAGGGATGAATTGATGGCTTCTTAAAAATCAGAATGGTAAATGCAGGTCTCTACAGTTGTCATTCTACAGAACTTGTAAAATAATACAATCCATGACTTGCTCTAGGCTGTGATGCCTTCAGCATCTGAGTCTATATAGATCAAAGGTCTTCCACATCAGTTTTGAAGTTTGGTATTCCAGTCTGGTGAGGTGGTCAACAGCATGATAGCGGTTGGTTTAATGTTCTCTTCAATTAATTTGAACATTTAAGTTTTTTTATAACTCAAGAAAGCCTTGACAATGCCTCATAAATGATATTCAACGTGAGTGGCAATGAGTCAGATATCCAGATAAATCCACAACACAGATGCCAGAATTATCTACTGTATATTGAGGGTCAGTGGAAAATTTTAGTTTTTAAAGGAATGTACTTTTTTATTGCTGATGCTGAAGTTTTGTTTTTCTGTTGAGAAAGTGAACTTGTGAGTACCAACAGATAGGTGGGCCTCGTGTTGCAGTGAAATTTAATAAGATTGCCTATCAGGGCTTCTGGCAAAGAGTTTTGGTGACAGTCAGTGAAAATAAATTTTAACAGCAACTTCACGGTAATCATTAAGCTAAATAAATCCCCACAAAATTCCAAGACTAGTGCATATTTAACCAAGTACAAATATCCCAACTTGGTGACATTCTGCTGCCAGGCATTATATGGACTTGGCAGAATCTGGGCCGTTGATTTTTAGTGACAGAACAGCCCACGCCTACTTCTGGTTTGTTGGAGTCAGGTGAAGATGCTGATGAAAAGCACATTTGCTAATATTGTGTATTTCCTAAACAGAAACTGGCTTTTCAGCCCTCAATATCAATATTGACAATCGAGTGCCCATCTACATCAACTGCATTATCCTCCTTATCAATAGATTTTATTTCCTCTTCAAAAAATTAATTCAGATTGGTTGGGCAGGACCTTTCACTAACTAAGCCATGCTGTCAGATTTTGATTAATCATTGCCTTTCCACCATTGGTTAATCTTTCATTTAGGTTTTTTTTTGTAATTACGTTGTTTCCATTGACATTAGACTTCCAAGCATGTAATAACCTGGCTTATTACTGCTGTCCATCTTGAATAAAGATGTCTCATTTCAATATATAGTTGGTTTCTGTAGGATCTCCCTCATCCTTCTTAACTTCATCGAGTACAGGCTCAAAGCCATCAAAAACCTCGTACGTTAAAGCTTTCATTCCAGGAAAAAATTTTGTGATCGTCCTCTGGACCCTCTCTAGGGCCAGCACAGCTTTCCTTAGATAACAAGCCCAAAAATGCTCATAATATTCCCAGAGCATAATGACCCCCTTCACTTTCAAATGACTCCTACCTTTTGGATGCAGAGGTAGGTGGGAGGTGCTCCCAGGCTACTTTTGGCAGGTCCTATATCGTAATTAAATAATCATATTAATGTCTCTAGTTCATGACCTGAATACCCAATCCTTACCTTTCCCCATTTCTTTACTGCCGTTTCTTTCCTCTGTGGAGGAAAGAGGCTGTCTGATGTTGCACATTTTTTTTGTTGAATAAAGACAAAATTGTAACATCTGTTTTGTCATAAGACCATAAGTCATAGGATAATTAGACCATTCTGCCACTCCATGGCTCATTCGTTATCCCTCTCAAAATCATTCTCCTACCTTCTTCCTGTAACCTTTGACACCCTTGCTAATCAAGAACCTATCAACATCTACTTTAAATATACCCAATGACTTGGCCTCCACAGCCATCTTTGGCAATTAATTCCATTGATTCAAAAGCCTCTAGCGAAAGAAATTCCTCCTCATCTCTGTTCTAAAGGGATGTCCTTCTATCCCGACAGTACGTCCTCTGCTCCTCTCCACATATACACTTTCTAGGCCTTTCCATATTCAATAGGTTTCAATAAGATCATCCCTCATTCTTCTAAACTCTACTGAGTACAGGCACAGTGCCATCAAACGCTCCTCATACATTAACCCTTTAATTTCTGAGATCTTTCTCCTGAATATGCTCTAAACCATCTCCAATCCCAGGACTTTCTTTCTTAGATAAGAGACTCAAAACTGTTCACAATATTCCAAAACATCCTTGCTTTTATATTCTAGCCTTCTGAAACTGAAACATTGCATTTGCTTTCCTTGTCACTAACTCAAATTGCAAGTTAATATTTAGAAAATCTTGCACCTCTGATTTCTGAATTTTTTTCCTCGTTAAGGAAATAGGCTGTGCTTTTATTCCAACATCAGCCTGAGCCAATTCACATCTCATACACATACATCAGAATCAGGCTTAATATCACTGGCATATGTTGTGAAATTTGTTGTTTCATGGCAGCACTACATTGTAGTAAATAATCATAAAAATAATTAATCACAATAAGTATTAATAAATTAAATCAAACAAGTAATGCAAAAAGAGAAAAAATACTGAGGTAGTGTTTATAGATTCATTGTTCATTTAGAAATCTGACAGCGGAGGGGAAAAGTTTGTTCCTGAAACATTGAGAGTGTGCCTTCAGCCTCCTGTTACTTCTCCTTGATGGTAGCAATGAGAAGTGGCATGTCCTGGGTGATGAGGGTCCTAAATGATGGATGCAGCCGTTTTGAGGCATTGCATTTTGAAGGTGTCTTTGATGCTGGGGAGGCTAGTACCCATGATGAGGGTGGCAGAATTTACAACTTTCTACAGCGTTTTATGATCCTGTGTCTTTGGTGACATACCAAGATGCCTCAAACTCCTAAGGAAATATAGCAGCTGCCATGCCTTCTTTGTAATTGCATCAATATGTTTGGCCCAGGATAGATCTTCAGAGATGTTGAAACACAGGAGCTTGTCACTGGTCACCCTTTCCTCTTCTGATCCCTCAGTGAAGACTGGTGTGTGTTCCCTCAACTTCTCCTTCCTGAATTCCACAATCAACTCCTTGGTCTTACTGACACTGAGTGCAAGGTTGTTTTTGTGACAGCTGATCCATCTCGCTTCTGTACAGCTCTTCATCACCATCTGATATTCTTCCAACAGTAGCTGAGTAATCAGGAAATTTAAAGAAGGCATTTGAGCTGTACCTATCTACACAGTCATGGGTGTAGAGAAAGCACAGCAGTGGGCCAAGCACACATCCTTGAGGTGCACCAGAGTTGATTGTCAGTGAGGAGGAGATGTTATTACCAATCTACACAGACTGTGGTCTCTGGATGAGGAAGCCAAGGATCCAGTTGCAGATGCCCAAGCTTTTGTGCTTGTTGATTAGTACTGAGGCTATCATTGTGATGAACTCTGAGCTGTAATCAATAAACAGCAGCCTGCTTTTTGTCCAAGTGATCCAAGGCCACATGGAGAACCAGTGAGATTGCATCTGCTGTAGACATGTTGTGGCAATAGGGAAATAGCAGTGGGTGAAGATCCTTGTTTAGGCAGGAGTTGATACCAGTTATGATCAACCTCACAAAGCACTTCAGCAGCTGTGAGAGCCATTGGTGATGGCCATTGAGGCAGCTCACTCTGCTCTTCTTGAGCACTGGTATGGTCATCACACTTTTGAAGTAGTTGGGAATGACTGACTGCAGCGGTGAGAGACTGATGTCCTTGAACACGTCTGCCAGTTGGTTAACACAAGCTCTACCAGGTACACCATCAGGGCCCGACACGTTGTGGGGGCTCACCCTCTTGAAAGATGTCATGCCATCAGCCTCCGAGAGAGAGATGACAGGGTCACCAGATGCTGCAGGGGTTCACACATGTGTAGTTTTATTCACCCTTTCGAAGTGTGTTTAAAAGGCACTAAGCTCATCTGAGAGTGGAGCATCATAGCCATTCATGATATTAGGTTTTGGTTTGTAGGAAGTAACAGCCTGCAGACCTTGCCAGAGCTGACACGTATCTGATTCAGTCTCTAACCTTAATTGGAATTTTTTTTTGCTCTTTAAAATAGCCTCCCACAGGTTATACCTGGACTTCTTTTATAGTTCTGGACCACCAGTCTTCAATGTCACCGGCCTAGCCCTCAGCAGACTAAAAATCTCCTGGTTCATCCACGGCACCTGGTTTGGGTATGATTGGCATGAACTCATCCACACAAGCATTGATGAAGACAGTGACAATGTGGTGTATTCATTCAGATTCAGACATGAATCCCTCAATATTGTTCAGTCTACCGACTCCAGGCAGTCCTGTAAGTGCTTCTCCACCTCCCTTGACTATACCTTTTTGGTCCTCACCACTGGTACTGTGGTTTGTAATCTCTGCTTATACATGAGGAGTAGAATAACAGCAAGGACCTTCCAAAGTGTGGGCGTGGGATGGCACAGTATTCATTCTTGATGGTGGTATAACACTGGTCAAGTGTGTTGGCTCTCTGGTTCCACAGGTGATATGTAGGTGATAGTGGTTCAGAGTTCTTCAAGGTCACCTGGTTGAAATCCCCCACAATGATAGGGAAGGCATTGGGTTGCGCTTTTTCATGCCTGCCTCACGTAGGATTGAGGTGTAATGTACACTGCTACCAGGAAGATGGCAGAAAACAGCAGATAAAATCAGTCAGCAGATGGCGCTAACGGTGACTCTTTTACATGCATCTTCAGAAACAGCTCTATTACTATCTTTGATATCTCTTTTTTCCCTTTTCAAGGTTCTTCTCCTGACCTGGAGTTACATTCTGACTTTGGTTCTTTGCAGGAACGGGGCCCGCTCTCGGGGCCTCACGACCGGCCGCTTTTTGATATCCCAAGGGCGCATCCTGGAAGACAGGTGCGACTTCAGGGTTCCAGGATTTCGTGGCTCTGGGAATGGGCTGATTCTAGGCCAGTGCTCCTGATTGAAATGTCACAGGAGAACACAGAACATCAGGAGCAGCAGGTTAGGTCTCTGTACCATCATGAAGCATACTTCACCGCCCCCCCCCCCCACCCCCACCTTTAAAAGACTCATCTGACCTGCCTTTGTGGAGAATGGTAAAGCCATCAGGCTGGAGCGCTGTATCTGAATGGCGGAGGATGCCATGTTCCCATAAAGCAAAGTAGACAGCAGTCCCCAATGTCCCTCTGATACAGCAATCTTGTTCTGAAGTCTTCAGTTTTATTTTCCAGAGATTGTACATTCACCAGTAGGATAGTCGGGAGTGGGGGGGGGGTCTAAGGTCTTGCTTGCCATTTCAATTGTACCTGTAGGCTGGCACACCGTCCCCGCTCTCATTTTCTCATGACCCGAGTCTGCCGTCCGGGGTTCATCAATTTTGAGCATTGATATGTTTTTTTAATAAAGTTATTTAAAACTATTTAAGTAATTCACTTTTTTCAGATTCAGGGTCCTACTTTATGATTCTTCTGCATTACTCTCCATGTTAATGAAAATTCTACAATGTTACAGCCGTTTTCCACAAAAGGACCATGCACAACTGGATTATTAATTATCCTCTTTAACTTCTCAATTAGCTGTTACTAGCAACCGCTGCAAATAAATTAAAATATAACAATGTTTAGCAAAAATTGACTGAAAATTGTTTTCAATGCTAATTTTCAACTAATTCATTCTAAGATTGATTATAGCAAAATATTACCTATTCCAGTTTCACAAGTTTATACCTAAAATTCACGTACTTCGTTACATCTGACTCTGACTTGTCTCAAATAAGTTAATACCATTTTGCTCTTCAAGAGAGAATTAGATAAATATATAGTGAGGAACCATATCGAGGACTGGTGATTGGAACAGGTAAAGGACTGGTTGACGGAAGAAGAGATCCAGGGTAAACAGGATAAGTCAAATGGCCTCTTTCTGTGTTGTATCCATTTTAGGATTTTGTTAATGTTAGAAATTTCCCATTTGGTTACTTTACCGTTTGTGACTGAGAATGTTTATTAAAATTTTGTTAATAATTCAGCTAATTCGTAAGCTCTGGAAAAGCTTTACTGTCCAATGAAGTATTTCCATAGTATCTTTAAAACATTTATCATACATTCCCTTAAGTCCAAGTTACTAGCACATCCTTCTTTTAAAAAATTGTATTTTATATCCTATGTTTTAGAAATAATCACAATTTATTGTTCAATCATCATTTTTAATGTTCTTTTCAATGTTCCAATCACAAACATTCCTGGATTGAAGCAACACATACAAACTGCTGGAGGAACTCAACAGGTCAGGCAGCATCTATGGAAATGAATAAACAGTCAACATTTTGGGCCGAAACCTTTCTTCAGGACTGAAGAATGGCTGAATTTAGAGGTTTTTGTCCAAGTTTAGTTTTGTTTCTCCAGGTTATTATTTTAAATGCAGGAACCAAAAGATTCAACTGTACTTCCAATCAAGATATTATCTTTTGCATGTTTTAATTTGTTTTGGAAAAATAACATAGTACTTAATGTTTTAAGCTTAGAACCTTTGAAGACAAAGCCTTCTGAAGTTGCCATTTTGCTATGGCATGTAACTCTTATATAATTGAAATATAATCTCTTGCTGAAAACTAAGATCTTCCAATCAAATACTGTTAAGAATCTGTCAGCTTCTGCAGGTAATGTTTCAGTCAGGTCTGAATATACTGCTTATAGAGATAAAGATGAGTCCTGCCCCTGAACTTATTATTACCAGATCATTCTAGGTAGTGATAAGTTCAGCCCCTTTGTTCTAAGTAGACAGCAATGACTACAGTGTCCTTGGATGAATGAATTGCTCAAGGAGAAACGGTGATCCTCTCCACCTTTAACTTTTCACATCAGTAATCTTTATTTTTTCCTGGTTTCAGTCTACCATTTTCTATTTGGTAATGTTTAGACTGTACATTTTATTTATGGTCTTTATGAACAAAAAAGAAAAAAAGCCAATTTTTTTTGTGTTAGTGACAATTTATCAACAGTGTGTTATTTCAGCTGCACAATTTGGAGCATTTAAGCCAGATCAGCAGTTTATTTGAATTAAAGAGAATATTAATGACATTTTAATTTCACGAACTTTAAGGGGAGCATCTGGTGGGTGGTATGTATTATAAAAGCATTTATCTATAAATATATCAAATAACTCAGGTTATGTCAGCAAACACTTCTGCAATGTTAATATAGACTTTTGCTAGTTTCCATGGAAACTGCCCACAATTATACAGGCTTTGCTATCTCTAGAAACATGGGAATCACTATCAAGTAATTAGTATTTTTGTATCTAGTACATTTTTAGTAAAAAAAAATTATTGTGCTGTGTTACTACTGAATTTTGACAATATATTTTTCCCTTAAACTGTCTCATTTACATATTTATTTACTTAAATAGGCTGAAGAATATATGCAAATTGAAGAGATAACAAAATATAAGTAACTACCAAAATGGAAGTAAAGTAGGTGAATTGCCTTATTCTGCCAATCAATAAACATTGTTAATCTAATCCTGGTTTCTACACTACTTTCTCCTTCTCTCCTCACAACTTCTGTAGTTCAAAGATCTTTTAAGCTCTGTCTTATTTAAGTATACTCAGTGCCTCCTCCTTCACATCTCGAAGGTGAATACATCATAAGAACCAAGAAGTCACAGCCCTCTGACAGCAGACATACTTCCTTGTCTCTGCCTTAAGTGGACAAAGCTTTAATCTGGATGCCCCCACTGTCAGCATCTAACTGCGAACCCCCTCAAAATCTTATATGAATAAGGTGATCAGTAAGATCATTCTCATCTTTAACAGCCAAAAAGGTAAAGGTCCAATCTGCTCTTCATTAGACAACCCTTCAACTGAGAAGTCAACCAAGTGCATCTTCTCCAGGTTTCCTCTAGTGCTAATAAACATGGTGACCAAAACTGTTTGCAATACTTCAGCTATATTTGCAGCCATGCCATATAAAGTTGTGTGAAACTTCCAAACTATTATACTCCATGCCATCTTGGACAATGTCTCCCATCCACTCCATAATGTACTGGTTAGGCACAGGAGTACATTCAGCCAGAGACTCATTCCACCGAGATGTAACACTGAGCGTCATAGGAAGTCATTCCTGCCTGTGGCCATCAAACTTTACAACTGCTCCCTCGGAGTGTCAGACACCCTGAGCCAATAGGCTGGTCCTGGACTTATTTCCATTTGGCATGATTAACTTATTATTATTTAATTATTTATGGTTTTATATTGCTATATTTATACACTATTCTTGGTTGGTGCAGCTGTAAAGAAACCCAGTTTCCCTCGGGATCAATAAGGTATGTCTGTCAGTCTACTCCATATCTCTTGCATTAAAGACCAATATTGCAATAACTTTCCAAACTACTTGCTCTACCTGAATGTCAGCCTTTTACCGGGATCCTCAAGTAGCCTTACACCACAACATTTTGTAGCCTCATTATATTTAAATAAAAATTATTTTTTCATTTTCCTTCTGAAGTGGATAAACTCACATGTTCAGACAACATACTCCATCTGTTAAAATTCCTGCCAATTTACTTATATACATGCGGTGGAGACTTTGTTGGCCCAGGAATGGAAGCCAGTGTGCTCTCCTGCTGCCGTAACCCATCCACTTCAAGGTTCAACGTGTTGTGCATTCAGAGAGCATCTTGTGCACATCACTGTAAAGTGTAGATATGTGAGTTACAGTTGCCTTCCTGTCATCTTGAACCAGTCTGGCCATTCTCGTCTAACCTCTCTCACTAACAAAGAATTTACGCCCACAGAATTGCTACGCACTGAATGGTTTATTTTCATTTTTCACACCATCCTCTGTCAACTCCAGAGACTCTGATGTGTGAAAATCCCAAGAGATGGGCAGTTTCTGAGATATTCAAACCAACAATCAAACCACAATCCAAGTCATTTCGATCGCATTTCTTCTTCCATTCTGATGTTTGGTCTAAACACAACTGAACTTCTTGACTATGTCAACATGCATTTATACATTGAGTTGCTGCCACCTGATTGGCTATTAGATATTTCCATTAATGAGCAGGTGTTCAAGTGTACTTAATAAAGTGGCCATAAGACTCTTTGTGTCTGCTTCACAATGTGCTAACCCACCTATCTTTGCATCAGCAAATTTGACCGCAGCATAGTCAGTCTCCCTGTCCAAGTTATTAAAATAGATCGTAAGTAGATGAAATCCTGGCACTGTTCCTGTGAGGCCCTTTGGATTATTGCTCACCAGTCCAGAAGTAATCTATAATCTTTCAAAAATAATTATTCAGTATCTTTGAAATTCTCTATTCCTCACTCTCATCCTCTAAGTAAGACTGCACCATTTGGTTTAGATACTTTCTATATATCTGCAAAAGCTTTTACTGTCTATTCTTTATATTTATTTGCCATCACAGTGTTCTCCCATTTTATGTTTTTTGTAGTCATTTGCTGAATTCTAAATGTTTCCCAAGTATTTTGCTCTGTGGTGTATATAAATAATAATGAAACTTGCAGACCAGAAGTTTAGATAGCCTTTCCTGAGTTAGTTATTTTCAAACAAGGGAACAAGTCATGGTGATACAATTCACTTAGTATCCTTGAATTACTTCCGAAAAAATCCTATTCTTAAGCACCAACATTTTAATTCCTCCTAATATTATTTGTTGACTGAGCATTTCATGTGACTCAGCCATTTTGGTGGTTAAACAGTTTGATGTCGTTTAGTATATAAATGAAAGTCACTTTTAAGTTAGGCTAAATGAGGCATTGTTAACTTTGATAACTTAAGTCATCAAGTGAGGAGGCAACTAGTAAAAGAAATCACTATTGTACACATTATTGTGAATCATAGACTGAAATTGGACTTGGAACGTACTAGAAATATGGCTCAGAAAGTTAATTGTATTATTTAACTATAATTTTCTTTTCTTGGTAAAATATCATGGATGTAGCAGTTTTATTTTTATAAGATGATTCACTATTGTGTTACATTGTCAAGAGAAATGTTCCTTGAAAGTTAACCCACAGGATTCTGATAAATCTTCTTTCCCAATATCTCCAAGACTAATGTGTGATACAGAGAACTGGACCCATTATTCCATGTTGGATCTCGAGAGGTTAATTTTCTGATCCTTAGGGTTTTCCGGGAGTCAGGAATGGGGAGTAGTCTTAATTTCAAGACTGCTGTTCAGTTTAGAGTTCAAATAAACATACAGAAACTAAGCAAAGTAAATAAAGAGCTGAGAAACAGTGCTAGAAAGTGTATAGATGTGAAGACAAAGGATTAAAGATGGTCCCTAGTTTAGCTGCTATACCACTTTCTGCCAGTGAGTGGGGATTAACCACAAGATACTGTGAAAAATACATGAGTTTGTTAAAAAGTACAAATCTTATTTAAAAAGTATTAGTTTTTTTAAGAAGTGTTTTCCAACATCTATCCGTTAAGCTTTACACAGAATTTTGTATAACTTTTAACCTAACTTGCGCCTCTTACAATGACATGAGAGAGGAACTGGCCAAGGTTGACTGGAAAGGGACGCTAGCGGGAATTAGTTTTAAATTTTCTCTTCCCACCCCACTCTTCATTTTCCAAAGCGATCACTCTGTATCTGACTTCCTTCTCCATTTGTCCTTTCTCATGGTCTCCCTCCTAGCGCTTATGCCTGCAAATGGGATGTGCTATGCCTGCCCATACACCACCTCCAGAAGCACCATTCAGAGCCCCAAACAGTCATTCCAGGTAAGGTGACACTTCACACGTGAGTCTGTCATCTCTGTATCCGGTGTTCACAATGTGGGCTCTTGTTCGTCAGTAAGACCAGATGTAGATTGGGCTCCGACTGCCACAAAAGATGGGATTTCTCAGTGGCCTCCCATTTCAGTTTGACTTCTTAACCCAACATATTGGTCATAGCCTCCTCTACTGTCATGATGAGACTGAGGCCTCACTTGTACTGAGGAGCAACACCTCATATACCATCATGGTTACCTCCAATCTGATGGCATGAACATCAATATTTCTAACCTAGTAATTTCTTTCCCCCCCCCACCCCCCCAATATCTTCTCTCTTCTTCCATTTCTGCGAGACCTCAAGGCCCAGATGCGACAGGCCATGCATGGAGTTGAAAATCATATGTCTCCAGTTTGTGGGCATGATGGGGCGAGGGTGACCGGTTGAGATAATGCACGGGAGTGAAACCCCAAACGTAATGTCAGCCAACCACAGGCCCATGACTGCTGTTCGGTAAGCCTAGACCTCTGGGTCGGTTGCCACGCCGACAGTCAACCTCTATGTGTATGACCTCAAAGGTTGTAGGTGAGAGGCAGTCAGCCACAGCATTATTTTTTCCCTTGATAAGCTGTATATCATTTGTGAACTTGGATATGCAGACTAGGTGGTGTTGCTGCCCTGCAAACCAAGGGTCTGATATTTTGGCCATCGCTGCACAAGAGGTTTGTGGCCAGCAAATGCTGTGAAATGGCAACCTTCTAGATGAAAACAAAAACGGTGAACAGCCAGACAGAGAATGAGAAGTTCACTGTCAACCACGCCGTACTTCCTTTTGGGGGTGGGGGGGGGGGAAACGGAGCTGCTGGCTAAGGAAGGCGAGCAGCTGGCACACACCTCCAACCAGCTGTTCATGCACAGTATATGTCTACAAACAAGAGAAAATCTGCAGATGCTGGAAATCCCAGCAACACACACAAAATGCTGGAGGAACTCAGCAGGCCAGGTAGCATCTATGGAAAAGAGTACAGTTGACGTTTTGGGCCAAAACCCTTCAGCAGACTCCTGCCAAAGGGTTTCGAGCTGAAACATCAACTGCACTTTTTTTCCATAGATGTTGCCTGGCCTGTTGAGTTCCTCCAGCATTTTGTGTGTGTTCCACAGCATATGTCTCCTCTGTCTTGTATCTTAAATGGCTCTCACTATGCATTGAGTGCCCCTGGAATGTTTATCAGTGGAACCATCTACTCCAGGATCTCTCAATTGGAGTTCCATGGAACTCTAGGATTCTAGGTTGCACAAGATCATGATTTTAAAAAATGAAAATCATTTTTTTGCACCTTGCATGACACACAATGCTAGCACTCGCAGTGGTGGGCAGTGACCGAGCAGCCGTCAGGAATCTCGTTAGATGTCTCTCTGCCCACTGAGGCAGTGTGCAGTAGGACCGTTTTTATTTGGTTGAGTCCTCTCCCTCCTGAATTACCACCCCCAACATCCCCTTACGTGCTGCCGACTGGCTTATGGGAGCAAACAAACTCTACCAGTGTCGTAGAAAATTGGAGGGAAATTTTCATTCTAAAGACAGTCCAATGTGGCAGGCCAAGACCTATGGACAATTCTGAAAAGGTTAATGAAGAATTACAATCTTCTGAGTCATTTCAGTGCACTAGTTCAACAACGCATAATAAAACAGTCTGCCTTTGGGTTTTACATGAATGGTGATTCAAGCTGTCCTGTTCCACTGTGCCCAGTCTGTGGCAAACAACCTACAGATGCAGCAATGGCTCCAGCAAAATTGAAAAGACACTGAACCGAAAAATCACAGCCAAGGGGCCCAGAAAAGGGCTGATCATTTTAAATGGCTATTGGAATCTCAAAACAAAGTAAAGCTTTTCTTAATAATGTCACAGTCAGTTAAAAAGGTTCAGGAAAGAAGCTATTTAGTAGCAGAACTTATTACCCAGAAAAGGAAAAGTCACACAGTTGGTGAGAACCCAATAATGCTAACATGTAAAATTATAGTGGGTAAAATGCTAGGACAAGCTGCAGTATGAGGAACTGAAAATGTTTCACTCTCAAACTGTACGATAAGTCAATGTGTTGATGACGTGTCACATGATGCTGAAGAGGTTTTGCGTGACCAACTTGAAAACAACAGGTCCTCTATCCAGGTTGATTAGTCAACAGGTTTCACCAATAAATGTCATGTTGTAGCATTTGTAATTGATGGTAAAAATTCAAGAAAACTTTTTCAATTGCAAAGAGCTGCCCGAAACAAACAAAGGCCAAGATATATTTATTGTTTTGTCTTCATATCTGGAAACAAAAGGTCTGTCTTGGAGGAACTGATTTGGCATCTGCACTGATGGTGCCCCGTCAACGGTTGGCTCCATGAGGGGATCTGTTTCTCTTTTTTAAAAAAAAGAATATCCTTATGTTGTCACAACACACTGACTTCTTCACAGTGAGATGCTGACGTTAAAGAGTCCTGGAGAAGAAATGAAAAAAAAAATCCTGGATGGTGCTATAAAAATGATTAACTTTATTAAACAAAAACCAGTTCACTCAAGAATGTTTAAAAAACTGTGTGCAAACCTGGAAAACAGCATGCCAATCTCCTGCTACTTATCAAAGGAAGAGTTCCCATCAGAGTGTTTGAGCTGAAGGAGAATTGCAGGAGTACTTTCACGAAAATAGTAAGCCAGATTTTGCTGAGAGCTTTGAAGATGAAGAATGGCTGCAGAACCTAGCCTACTTAGCAGACATTTTTCATCGTATGAACCAGTTGAACAAGTTTCTGCAAGGCCCTGGAGAAAATGTTTTGACTTCAAGTGACAAGATACTTGGATTTAAAAGAAAACTGAATATTTGGAAAATTCTGGTTGCAAAAGGAAATGTTGAAATGTTTCCACTCCTGCTTAGGCTCGAGACTGAGGAAAGATATCAGAAAGTCCTGAGTCTTATTGAAAAGCACCTGGAAGAAATGCAGAACAAAATTGAACAGTATTTTCCTCCCTTTCAACACTAGAGGGAGCCTTTCTCTGAATCTTCTGCTCAGCCTGAGAACTTGACTTTGAGAGAAGAGGAAGAACTTTGTGAGCTGCACTCTGATTGTGCACTCAAGATGAGATTTACTAACTTGCCCTGGTCAAGTTCTAGATTTCTATGAAAGTAGAGTATCTTGCCATTCATAGGAAAGCAATAAACATTTTGCTGCAGTTTTCAACTTCTTACATGTGTGAGCATGCTTTTTCTTTGTTAACAAGCATCAAGAGCAAGAATAGAAATGATCTCAATTCAGTGTGCTTATCTCAGGTTCTATCCCGAATTGAGTACTTATGCAGTGAAAAACAAGCATAGGTTTCACATGCTGGGACCATATTTGAGCCTGATCATGTCACTTTTGTGTCTTAGCCTATATTTTTATTCATATTGCTTTGGCTTATGGCTTTTAGTAACTTTACTATTCAACATAGTCAATAAATTTTCATGTTGTAAATAGCATTAATTAAAATCAATTTATAACCTTTATTTAAGTTAAATCTACCAAGCCTACCTTTAGAAAAATTAAATCCCATTTTGCCTTAAGCCAGTTATTTAACAGAAATTTGTTATATTTGCCTTAAGCGTTTTTAAAATTTATCAGAAGGAAAGAAAGATTAATTTTCAAGGAAGGTAAGGCTAAGCTCAGCTACCTGTTTTTCCTTTTCAAAGAAGGGTTAGCTAAAAATTCATTCCCTACTCAAAAGAGCATCAATAATTATTTTTGATTATAGATACAACTTGCTGATCACACTGATGTATTGTGAGCTGTAGATATAATAGTTTTTACACAGTAGTTCCCTGAGATCTGAAAGTTATCTCAAGGGCTCCTCCAAGGCAAGAAGCTTGAGAAAGGTTGATCTACTCTATCTTTTGTTGGTGAGGATATAATCCATCTGGTGCCTGGTTTTACCATCAGGAGCTGCCCATGTGTATTTGTGTCGAGGGTGTTGATCAAACATTGTGTTCATTGTACAGAGGTGGTTTTCTTGACAGAACTCAGCTAGCCATGTCCCCTGTTCCTTTGGTGTTCCTAAAACGTTGTTTCCCATGACTTCCTTATTCAGAGATATTTGACCTACTTTTGCATTGAAATCACCTAGAATGAGCACAACATCAGTTTTCGGAGTATCATCAATGAGGCCTTGCAGGTTGTTGTAGTGTCCCTCAGGCTCTTCCTCCTCTGCAAAGCCAGTTGGTGAGTAGCGGACAATGAGCATGATTGGGAAAGGCTTGCATTGTATGCAATGGACATTAGTCGTTCGTTCAATGGGCTGTAGCCTAGAACTGTTTTAGATATTTCTTGCTTCAAGATGAACGCAACACCTGCTCTTCCTCCTTTCTCAGATCCGGAGTAGTTCATTGTGTAGCTGTTCTTTATTGTAAAATGACCTCTGTCAGACTATCTGATCTCTGTAATTCCAATGATATTACAGCCGATTCTGCTGATTTCATCGATGAGAAGGTGAAGTTTCCCTGTGCTTCTTAAAGTGTGAACATTCCAAGTGCCAGTATTGATATAATGTTTGTTAAGTCTGAGGGTCTTTGTGCCAGCTCTGGTTGCATCAGATTCTGGGGTTCCTGGAATAGGATTTCCCCCAGAGTCGTCATTATGACCATCGGTACTTAAAGTGCCGTCAGCCTCTTCCCCAGTAGCATTGTTACCGTGATACAGCCTGCGGGTCCCACTGTCCACCGAAAGGTTTTTGTCATTCATTGGTCCTGCCATAGAGTGAAAGTGGTTGTCTTGGAGGATAGAGGATTCTGTGAGTGGATCCCACGTCCTTCTCAAAGCGCGGTGGACACTCACTGACCAAACTGCCCAGCCATTGATGCCATTATGCCGTTCTTCCGCCTGCGCAGTTGACATTATTGCCATTAACCTGTCAAGTTCCCCCGCCAATGCTGTCATCCAACACCCTGCTGCCAGAATAAAGCACCTGGTCCAGACAACATCCCAGCAGAACTACTGAAAGCAACAGGCACCTCAATGGCCTGCATCTTGCACCACATTGTCTGCACCATCTGGAAGACTGGCAAATGGCCAACGAACTGGTGCAAATCTGTCTACATTCCAATTCCCAAGAAAGGGGACCTCCTGCAGGGCAGTAATTACCGAACGATCACATTGATATCACACGCCAGCAAGGTTCTACTCATAATCATCTCTGAGAGACTAAAGAACTACGTAGATAGAGAAATTGCACTCAAACAGGCTGGCTTCAGGAGCGGCCGAGGCACCAGGGACCAGCTTTTCAACATACACCTAAATGAGAGAGGTCAATACCCCCCTGTACATCTGCTTCACAGACTACTCAAAGGCATTTGACTGTGTCCAATACACTAGACTGTGGACGACAATGATTCAACCGGGCATGGCGCCACACCTAGTGGCTCTTCTAGAAACACTGTATGCTATGCAATCCTCCAGCCTTCGGACCACATCTGGCGAGACTGAATCATTCTGCAATGGAAAAGGAGTCCACCAAGGCTGCGTTCTTCCTCCACACCTTTTTAACATCTATGCTGAGATGATCATGAGACTGGCAATTCCAGACAACACTGGCATTAAAATAGGAGGAAGAACCATCAGTAACTTGAGATACACCAATGACACAGCCCTGTTAGCCACAACAGAAGAAGACCTACAAGCTCTACTCAATAATGTTGCAAAAGTTTCTGCTGAATTTGGATTGCTGATAAATGGCAAAAAAAGACCATTGTTATGGTGATAAGCAAAACTTCAATACAAGCTGACATCTACATTGGAAATGACAAGATCAAACACGTGTCTTCCTTTATATACCTTGGTGCAGAACTAAATGACACAAATGAATGCAGCAAGGAAATAAAGCAAAGACTAGCACAAGCACTACCAAACTCTGGAACATCTGGAAAAAGAGATCTGTGAGCACTGACACCAAGATACGCCTCCTCAAGAGTCTCGTCTAGCCAGTAGCCCTATATGGCTGTGAAACATGGACCCTAAAAGGAGCTGATAAAAAGAAGTTGACAGCATTTGAGTTGTGGACATACAGACGGATCCTCAGGGTATCATACATTGAAAGGAGATCCAACAATTTCATCCTAGGAAAGACTGGCACGAAACTAATACTTCTGGAAACCGTTATCCAAAGGAAACTTTGTTACTTTGGACACATCTCAAGAACTGACAACACACTGGAACACACTGTGTTTGAAGGCAGAGTAGAAGGAAGCCACTCCCAAGGCAGACAGAGGACAACCTGGATCGACAACATCAAGAAGTGGAACAGCCCCACCGCCAGAGATGCAGAAGGTTTGACTGCCAACAGATCGCAGTGGAAGATAGTGGTTGCCGAGGCTCTGGCAGAGCATGGCACATGAAGATGAGTCTATCACTTTGAAAATGCTGCCCTCTACAGGGACCTATGGCCAATAGCAGGGAAACTGAATAATCTTCCGTACAAAATAGATCTTAAAATTACAAAATAATTTGAACAGTCTCAAAGAAAATAGTCTAAAGATCAGGGTGTGCAGATGGAACTAAGACACAAAAGAACAAAACTATATAACAATTATCAATTTTTCTTCTTATGGAATTAAATTCCATGTGAGATTAATTCTCCCAGATTAGAATGGTTACTGAGCTTAACTTCATTTTGCTGTTTCAACGCTGAGTTATTCCTGATGAGCAATCTTTCCAGCTGCTTTTGAAGTAGACTGCTATTACCCTGTGTTCACACCACTATGGTGAGTTCTGTGGAAATTCTCTCAGTAAAGGTTATCTTGGGCTAGGCTGGGCTGCACTGGTGGAGCAGTGATACTGTGAGGGACAGAGACAACCATGGCACCTCAGGACTGTCAACATTTTGATCATTGAGATTAATTTCAAGGCAGAATACCAAACTCACTTTTTTTAAATCACCTTAATGATTTTTTTCTGTATTTACTCTCAAAACCCGTATCATTTTCATTTGATGTTGTGGTGTTCGTCAAGTTTGGCAACGAGCTTGCAGATGTTTCACCACCAGTCGAGGTGACATTGTCAGCTGCAGTTGTTGGGGTTTCCCTCCAGGAGTGCTCATGTTTAGAGAGGCCTCCACTCGCTTGCCTCGGTCCTGATTGGCTACCCCTTCAGCTGACTTTTGAATTCTATTGGTTCACATTTATATAAGCCTCCATTCACTTGCCTCGGTCCTGATTGGCTACCCCTTCAGCTGACTTTTGAATTCTATTGGTTCACATTTATATAAGCCCCCATTCACTTGCCTTGGTCCTGAATGGCGTTTCTTTGGCTCTTTGGGGTTCATAGATGGTGTCCATTTCAATGTGCTTGTTTACAGTTTTACAGTTCTAAAGATTCCCATGCCTGCTTTGTGATTGCCTGCACCAGTACCTTCACAGTGTCCCAGTTAAAGTGGTGTCCTTCTTGGTCTCCATGTAGTAAGATCAGCAAAAGTGACATCTACAAACCCCTCAGAGCCAAAGAAGCATGAATCAATAGAATACAAAGGTCAACTGAAGGTGAAGCCAATCAAGACTGAGACAAGTGAAGGGGGTGGGGGAGGCCTATATAAATGCAAGCACTCCCAGAGAGAAACACCAACAACTACACACTGAGGATGTCTCCTCAACTGGTGATGAAATATTTGCAAGCTAATTGCCAAGCTCAGCAAACACTGAAGCAAGCTGCCAACATTCAGCAATTCCTAAACTTATTATTTTCATTAGTTTCACAAGGAATCAAGGATGGGGCTTTATGGTTATTCCTTTGCAGGGGTGTTAACTTGCATTTATTCCCCATTGCTAACACTCCCTCTGCCTTTTCCTTTCAAAGCACACCACAAGGTATGTACATGGCTCACATGGATTGGTCATTGTGTTGATTGCATTGTAGCATCATCGTATCAGTGATTGTAAAATATTTGCAGTAACTTGTGCCAATTCAACAAGTAACAAAATGTTCCGAGTGTTGCACATTATGAACATTGAGTTTTGTAAACTTGAATCGTGTATGTGCTTATTAAAAGATTTTTATTGTCACAGGGATGTGTATAATTTGCAGAATTAAATAGAAGAGTTGCAGGTCAACAAATCTGCTTAATTCAAGAGAATATCAAAAAGATTCAGATGATTCAGTTGCCAGGAATCTGAAATAAAAGCAAAATTTATTCAAAATAATGCAGCATTGAAGAGTTCCATTTCAAGTCACTGATATTTCTTTAGAAGTGAAAAATAATGTTAAAGGACCAAGGGCAGGAAAGGACAAAATGGAAGGTTTCTTATAGGCTGGATGACAGGAGAGATTGGATGATAAAATAATTGAAATTTTTGGTTCTTGGTGTTGACTGTGTAAAGGTGTAATCCTTAGGGGAAAAAAGCTGTTCTTTGAGCTCATGTTGAGCTTCACTGGAAAAAAAATATGAAGCTAAGGACAGGCAGATTTGAAGGAAGTGACATGAAGAGCTATACTGACCAAGACAAAAATTTGGAATCGTGCTTGTACATTAAACAGGTGCTTCATAAAATGGTTTTGCGCTCTCCTGTCTCTCTAGGGCAATACAAATTACAACAGCAGCAAAATAAGCAATATACAAAATTGAAAACATAAGGGAATTGTTGTTCCACTTGCAGAAAAACGCTTGAGGTGAAAGATTGGGAGGATGAGGTGCTTCATTCTTTCTGTTTGAAAGGAGAAGTGCCATATTGTGGGGAGGTAGTGAATAAGGGACCACCTAAGATGTCAAGACAGGCTGATTCTTATGAGGTGCAGGGAGTGAAGTAGAATGTGTTAGTAATGGCATTGGTTTCATGATGCTTCAAATGGTGGAAGATGATCTGCTGGATATGCGGATCAGCAGTGTAAAAGATAGGGACAGGGAAATTAATGATACTAGAAGCCGAGGTAGGGCAGGAGCAGAAAGGCAGGAAAAGAACCCTGATATCTCAATTGAGGAAAAAAAGAAGACATGTCATGAGCACTGTAGTTGAAGGTTCCAATTTTAAAATATGTGGCAGAACCGAGGTGAGGTAAGGCAGTGGGCCCATCACTAAGAGCAGGAAAGACCAGAGGTTCGATCAATTTAAGTGCCAGGCTGAATCGAAGAAGTCAGGTACAGGCCAAATCGAGGCAACAGGGTCCAGGCCCCAGAGTATACCAAGGTGATGGAACCTGAAGTTTGGATGACGATTTAAGCACCAGGCCAGAATAAAAGGATCAGACAAGAGATGCTCTGGTTCAGGTGGCTGCTCCACTCTACAGGTGGACAGGACTGTCTTTATGGACTTCAGTTCCAACAGTTATTTGCTCGTGCTGATGATTCTGCCCCTGTAAGCAGTAACTCACACTGACGCTGAGGATGGACTATGCCTGACCAGTTGATGGCAAAATAACTACTAAATATGAGATAATATCCATCAGTTAAGATGACTGGCAATAAATTTAAGAATTATGAGAGGCCTTTGTTCCTTACATTGTTCATAGAATCAGTGGAAACAGAGTCAGATGGTTTTTTTAAGTGAGAATCTTTTGGAATTATTCGAGGAAACAACAGGCAGGGTAGACAAAGGAGAGTCAGAGGATGTTGTTTATTTTGGGTTTTTTAGAAGGCCTTTGACAAAGCACCACAGATGAGGCTGCTTAGTAAGATGAGAATCCATGATATTACAGGAAAGGTACAAGCATGGTTAGAAGATTGGCTGATTGGCAGGAGGCAAAGAGTGAAAATGAAGGGGCATTTCCTGGTTGGCTGCTAGTGGTCAGTGTGGAAACCGCTTCTTTTCACGTTAGATGTTAATGATTTGGATGACAGAATTGATGGCTTTGTAGCCAACTTTGCAGATGATGTGAAGGTAGGTGAGGGGCAAGTAGTGTTGCAAGAGCAAGGAGGCAGCAGAAGAACTTAGATTGGAAGAATGGGAAAGAAGTGGCAGATGGAATACAGTGTGGGAAGTATATGGTCATGTACTTTGTGGAAGGAATAAAGGCATTGACTATTTTGTAAATGGGGAGCAAATTCTAAAATCAGATGTGCAAAGGGACTTGGGAGTCCACGTGCAGGATTCCCTAAACTTTCATGTTGAGTCGGTGGTACGGAAGGTAAATGCAATGTTAGCATTCTTTTCCAGAGGGTTAGAATACAAGTGCAGGGATGTAATGCTGAGGCTTTATAAGGCACTGGTCAGACCGCACAGAGTATTGTGAGCAGTTGTTGATGCCTCATCTAAAAAAAGCTAAGCTGGCATTGTAGATAGTCCAGAGGATGGTCATGAGAATGCTTCTGAGAATGAAAGGGTTAATGTATGAGTAACAATTGATTGCTCTAGGCATGCTCACTGATGTTCAGAAGAATGAGGGGGAATCTCATTGAAACATATTGAAAGGCTTAGAGTAGATGTGGTGAGGATGTTTCCTATAATGGGCAAGTCCAGGAGAAGAGAGCACAGCCTCAGAATAGAGGGATGTCCATTTAGAACAGAGAACAGGAGGAATTTCTTCAGCCAGAGAGTGGTGAATCTGTGGAATTCATTACTACAGAGGGCTGTAGAAGTCACGGCATTGGATATATTTAAAGCAGAGGTTAATGAGTTCTTGATTAGTCAGGACATCAAAGGTTCCAGTGAGAAGGAAGGAGAAATCCTTAAGATACCTATCACTACAGCAAAAAAAAAATTGCTGCTCTTTGTCTAAGCTTGCAAATGATTCAGTAAATACATTGGACTTCCTTTGATCTGATGTGTTCATTTATAAATCTTATCTTTCCTAATAACACAATGGGTTGTCAAGAACTCATTTTTTCATTGGTTTTATTTATTAATTGTTTTGTAGTGCAATTGCAATGGAGATCTTGAGTACCCTTCAACTACTCCCTTGTATATTATAAACAGGGAAATCTAACCAGCAATTTTAAGAGAACCCTACTCTTTTGAAACTATAATTGATACTTCAAAGGATATGACCATAAGACATAGTAGTATTAGGCCACTTGGCCCATCGAGTTTGTTCCGCCATTTAATCGTGGCTGATTCTTTTGTCTTCCTTCCTCAGCCTCTTTCCTCCATGGCCTTCTCCCCGTAATCTCTGATGCCATGTCCAATCAAGAACCTATCAAGCTCTGCCTTAAATATACCCAACAACTTGGCCTACACTGCTGCATGTGGTAATAAATTCCACAAATTCACCACCCTCTGGTTAAAGAAACTTCTCTGCATCTCAGTTTCAAATGGACACCCCTCTATCCTGAGGCTGTGCGCTCTTATCCTAGACTCCCCCACTGTGGGAAACATCCTTTCCACATCTACTCTGCCTAAGCCTTTCAACATTCAAAAGATTTCAATGAGATCCCCCTTCATCCTTCTAAATTACTGTGAGCACAGGCCCACAGCTATCAAATGTTCCATGTATGATAACCCTTTCATTTCCAGAGTCATCCTAGTGAACCACATCTGAACCTTCTCCATGCCATCACATCTTTTCTTAGATAAGGAGTCCAGAAGTATTCACAATACTCATTGTGAGGCCTCACCAGTGCCTTATAAAGCCTCAGCATCACATCCTTGCTCTTATATTCAAGTCCTCTTGAAATGAACGCTAAGACTGCATTTGCCTTCCTCACTACCAGCTCTGCCTGCAAGTTAATCGTTAGGGTGTTCTGCACAAGGATTCCCAAGTGCCTTAGCATCTCAGATTTTGGATTTTGTCCCCATTTAGAAAATAGTCTGCACATGTATTCCTCTACCAAAGTGCATGAGCATGCATTTTCCAGCTTTGTATTTCATTTGCCACTCTCTTGCCCATTCTCCTAATTTGTCTAAGTCCTTCCGCAGCCTACCTGTTTCCTGAATACTACCTGCTCCTCCACCATTCTGCGTTATCACCTGCAAACTTGGCAACAAAGCCATCATTCCATCATCTAAATCATTGACATACAGCATAAAAAGAAGCGGTCCCTACACTGACCCCTGCAGAACACCACTAATCACTGGCAGCCAACCAGAAAAGGACCCTTTTATTCCCACTCACTGTCTCCTACCAATCAGCCAGTGCTCTAACCATGCCAGTAACTTTCCTGCAATACCTTGGGCTCTTAACTTGGTCAGCAGCCTCATGTGTGGCACCTTGTCAAAGGCCTTCTGAAAGTCCAAATGTACAACATCCACTGCATCCACTTTATCTAAACTACTTGTAATCTCCTTAAAAAATTCCAAAATGTTTGTCAAGATTTTCCGTTAATGAAACCATGTTGACTTTGTCCCATCTTATCCTGTGTCACCAAGTACTCTATAACTGCATCCTTAACAAAATTACTCCAACACCTTCCCAATCACTGAGGTCAGACTAACTCATCTATAATTTCTTTTCTGCTGCTTTCCTCCTTTCTTAAAGAGAGTGACTTTTACAATTTTTCAGTCCTCTGGCACCATAACAGAGTCCAATGATTTTGCATCCTTCAACAGCTGGCACACTGCTGGTGTCCTCCACAGTAAAGACTGATGCAAAATACTCATTTAGTTCATCTGCCATATCCTTGTCCCCTATTATTACTTCTCCAGCCTCATTTTCTAGCGGTCCTATATCCACTTTCATCTCTTTGGAGGATTGGAGGGAGGCAAATGTTATCCCCTTGTTCAAAAAAGGTTATAGACCAGTGAGCCTTACATCTGTGGTGGGAAAGCTGTTGGAAAAGATTCTTAGAGATAGGATCTCTGGGCATTTAGAGAATCATGGTCTAATCAGGGACAGTCAGCATGGCTTTGTGAAGGGCATATCATGCCTAACAAGCCTGATAGAGTTCTTTGAGGAGGTGACCAGGCATATAGATAAGGGTAGTGCAGTGGATGTGATCTACATGGATTTCAATAAGGCATTTGACAAGGTTCCACACGGTAGATTTATTCAGAAAGTCAGAAGGCATGGGATCCAGGGAAGTTTGGCCAGGTGGATTCAGAATTGGCTTGCCTGCAGAAGGCAGAGAGTCGTGGTGGAGGGAGTACATTCAGATTGGAGGGTTGTTACTAGTGGTGTCCCACAAGGATCTGTTCTGGGACCTTTACTTTTTTGTGATTTTTATGAACGACCTGGATGTGGGGGTAGAAGGGTGTGTTGGCAAGTTTGCAGACAACACAAAGGTTGGTGGTGTTGTAGATAGTGTAGAGGATTGTCGAAGATTGCAGAGAGACATTGATAGGATGCAGAAGTGGGCTGAGAAGTGGCAGATGGAGTTCAACCCGGAGAAGTGTGAGGTGGTACACTTTGGAAGGAAAAACTCCAAGGCAGAGTACAAAGTAAATGGCAGGATACTTGGTAGTGTGGAGGAGCAGAGGGATCTGGGGGTACAGGTCCACAGATCCCTGAAAGTTGCCTCACAGGTAGATAGGGTAGTTAAGAAAGCTTATGGGGTGTTAGCTTTCATAAGTCGAGGGATAGAGTTTAAGAGACGCTATATAATGATGCAGCTCTATAAAACTCTAGTTAGGCCACACTTGGAGTACTGTGTCCAGTTCTGGTTGCCTCAGTATAGGAAGGATGCGGAAGCATTGGAAAGGGTACAGAGGAGATTTACCAGGATGCTGCCTGGTTTAGAGATTATGGGTTATGATTGGAGATTAAGGGAGCTAGGGCTTTACTCTTTGGAGAGAAGGAGGATGAGAAGGGACATGATAGAGGTGTACAAAATACTAAGAGGAATAGACAGAGTGGACAGCCAGCGCCTCTTCCCCACTACTCTTTGCGACTTTATATCCATGTAGTTTGATGTCTTACTTCTTTATTTATCCAATGCTGGCTCTCTCCATCCGTACTGCTCTTGCTGTTAACTGGAATATACATCAAGCAATGAATCTGGGATGCGGCTTTAACGCTTAGTTGTGTAGCTCGGGCTCCCCAAGGGGAATGGGTAAAGTGAAAGCGAAAACAGCGGATCAGCTGACAGCCCGGACTTGGAGCGGAAGCAGCCGGGGGCCACTCTAATACTCGGGTTTCTCCCGTCTTGCAGAATGTCTGGAGCGATCCTGCTCTTGTGTCTTTCCGGCGTGCAGCTCCTTCAGCCCGGGTGCTGCAGTGACCAGCAGCCGGAACTCGAAAGCCGAAACGCCACCGCCGCTCCCGAGAAGCTTTTTCTACAGTTTGTTACCAAGTACGGCCGGAGCTATGCGCTGGGGAGCCCCCGGTTCCTTCAAACATACCGAGTGTTCCAGGTACCGTACGGCATCACCCCTGCTTCCTGCACGATCAGACCCGAGTGCGAGTTCCGGGGAGCGTTCGACTAAAGGGATGCGGGGAGGTGGATTACTAATTTCTACCGAGATGTTCCCGATTTAACTGTATTTGTTTTAACATGAGGCTCTCAGTAACGTGCAAAATTGGCAGCGAAAATTAAACTTTGAAATGTACGTGATTAATGGTTTAGTTTTATAGTGCGGTGTTTATATAATGCAAAAGGGTAGAAACTCTCAAAATGATTTGACTTCAATTTTCATTGCGAGGTCCGCGGAAAAGCCTTTGCAAATCACATGCTCTTATATTATCCTTTATTCCTTTCCTCGATCGGTTCTTGCAGTGCGCCTGCACGGAAATGTTTGCCTGCAAAGCGCAAGACAGTTCTGAAGCCATGGCAACTTGCTGAAAGCGATAGAGAAGCGTTTTCACCAGTGGTAAATCTATTCCTCTTTGTCTGACGAGCGATCTTGGGGCTGAAATTTTCAGCAAGAACCCACAACTCTGCTTGACCTGCTGAGTATTTCCAGAATTTTTCTGTTTTTATTTCAGAGTTCCAGCATCTACGCTGGACTTAATGTTCATAGAGATAGTTGCCACCTTGGGGGGTGGGGGAGGTGCAGGAGCCTTTAAGGCCCACAGTCAGTGTTTTAAGAACAGCTTCTTCCCCTCTGCCATCAGATTTCACAATGGTCCTTGAACAGTATCTCACTATTCCTCTTCTGCACTTTGTTTTTGTAATTTGGAACAATGTTTATTCCTTACATTGTACTGCTGCTGCAAAATAACAAATTGATAGCAGTATACAAAATTATGAGGTGAATGTAAGCAGGCTTTTTCCCTCACTGAGGTTGGGTGCTACTGGAGGTCCGGTCATGGGTTAAAAGTGAAAGGTGAAATATTTGGGGGAGCATGAGGGAGAACCTCCACTCAGAGAGTCATGAGAGTGTGGAATGAGCTGCCAGCAGAAGTGGGAGATGTGAGTTTGATTTCTACATTTAAGAGAAATCTGGCTGGTTGCATGGATGGGAGGGGTATGGAGGCTGTGGTCCAGGTGCAGATCAATGGGACTAGGCAGTGTAATAGTTCAGCACAGTCTAGATGGGCCAAAAGGCCTGTTTCTGTGCTGTAGGTTTCCATGATTCTGATGAGTCCAGATTGAACTCCACCTTGGTGTCGAAGGCAAATTTGCTGATCTAGTTTATCATGTTATCATCCTGATCGTTGATATAGGTGACAAACAACAACGGACGCAGATCCCTGCGGCACACGGTTAGTCACAGGCCTTCAGTCAGAGAGGTAACCATGTACTACCACTCTCTGGCTTCTCCCGTGAAGCTAATGTCTAATCCATTTTACTACCTCATCCTGAATGCCGAACCTTCTTGACCTACTTCCTGTGCGGGACCTCGTTAAAGTCCATGTAGGTAATATCCACTGCCTTTCTTTCATTAGCTTTCCTGGTAACTTACTCAAAAAACTCTATTAGGTTGGTTAGACATGACCTACCACGAGCAAAGCCATGGTGACGATCCCTGTCCATCCAACTACTTATATATTTGTTACTTAGAATATCATCAATAATTTTGGCGGACCAATCGAAGAGAGAGAGAACGTCACACAGGTTGGGGAGAAAAGTTTGAAAAAGGGGCATTTCCGGGGCTTGGCGCATTAGAATAGTGGGCATGACTGTGAGGCCAGTTTTCTGTTCTGGGTGTCAGATGTGGATGTCCGGGAGACTTCCAGCCTCCCTGATGCACCAGGTGCTTTGAGTTGCAGCTCCTTAGAGACCGAGTTAGGGAAATAGAGCTGCAGCTCGATGACCTTTGGCTTGTTAGGGAGAGTAAGGAGGGGATACATTGGAGCTACAGGCAGGTAGTCACCCCAGGGCCACAGGAGACAGATAAGTGGGAGACTGTCAGGAGGGGCATCAGGTAGTGGAGAGCACCCCTGTGGCTGCCCCCTTAACAATAAGTACTCCATTTTTAGTGCTGTTGGGGGAGGTCTACTTGGGGGAAGCAACAGTGGCTGTGCCTCTGGCACTGAGTCTGGCTCTGTGGCTCAGAAGGGTAGGGAAAGGAAGAGGAGGACAGCGGTGATAGGGAACTCGATAGGGGGTCAGACAGGTGATTCTGTGGACACGGATGGTAGTTTGCCTCCCAGGTGCCAGGGTTCATGATGCTTCTGAGCGCAACCACCATATCCTGAAATGGGAGGGTGAGCAGCCAGAGGTCACGGTACATATTGGTACCAACGACATAGGTAGTAGAAAGGTGGCAGTCCTGAAAGCAGAATACAGGGAATTAGGAAGGAAGCTGAGAAGCAGGAACTCAAAGGTAGTAATCTCGGGATTGCTGCCTGTGCCAGGTGACAATGAGTATAGGAATAGAATAAGGTGGAGGATAAATGCATGGCTGAAGGATTGGAGCAGGGGGCAGAGATTCAGATTTTTGGATCATCGGGACCTCTTCTGGGGCAGGTGTGACCTGTACGAAAAGGACAGGTTGTACTTGAATCCGGGGGGGGGGGACCAATATCCTGGTGGGGAGGTTTGCTAATTCTGTGTGGGAGGGTTTAAACGAGATTTGCTGGGGGGGGGGGGGGTGGGAACCAAAGAAGTGAAGAGGCAGAGGATGGGAAGGTTGGAGCACAAGTTGAGACAGCTTGGAAGGAGTTTGTGAGGAAGAATAGGCAGATGTTAGAGCAAAGATGCACTCAGGCTGGTGGTTTGAGATGTGCCTGTTTCAATGTAAGGAGTATCATAAACAGGGTGGATGAACTTAGAGCGTGACGTTATGGCCATTACAGAGACTTGGAGCAGGAATGGTTCCTGAATGTGCCAGGCTTTAGGTGTTTCAAAAAGAACAGAGAGGGAGGCAAAAGAGGTGGGGGCATGGCATTGCTAATTAGGGATAGTGTCACAGCTGCAGAAAAAGAGGAAGACATGGAGGGTTAGTCTACTGAGTCAGTGTGGGTAGAAGTCAGAAACAGGAAAGGGGCAATAATTCTATTGGGTGTTTTTATAGACCCCCCCCCCCCAATAGTAACAGGGATATTGGGGAGCAGATAGGGAGGCAGACTCTTGAACAGTGCAATAATAATAGTGTTGTTGTGATGAGAGATTTTAGTTTTCCTAATATTGATTGGCTTCTCCTTAGCACAAGGGGGATTAGATGGGGTGGAGTTTGTTAGGTGTGTTCAGGAAGGTTTTGTGATGCAATATGTAGATAAGCCAACTAGAGGAGAGGCTGTACTTGATCTAATATTGGAAAATGAACCTAGTCAAGTGTCAGATCTCTCAGTGGGGGAGCATTTTGGAGATAGTGATTGCAACTCTACCTCCGTTACAATAGCATTGGAGAGGGATAGGAGCAGACAATTCGGGAAAACATTTAATTGGGGTAGGGGGAAATGTGATACTATTAGGCAGGAACTTGGGAGTATAGATAGGGATCAGATGTTCTCAGGGAAATGCACAGCAGAAGTGCGGCAAATATTCAGGGAACATTTGCATGGAGTTCAGTATGGGTATGTTCCATTGAAGCAGGGAAAGATTGGTAGGGTTAAAGAACTATGGTGTACAAAGGATGTAGAAAACCTAGTTAAGAAGAAAAGAAAAGCTTACGAAAGGTACTGTTAGAACTCTAGAAAATTACAAGGTTGCTAGGAACCTTGCAACCTTAAAAATGGAATTTGGAGAGCCAGAAAGGGCCATGAAAAGGCCTTAGCGAGCAGGATTAAGGAAAACCCCAAGACATTCTACAAGTATGTGAGAATAGGACCAATCAGGTACAATCATGGAAACATGTGAGTGGAGTCGGAGGAAGTAGCTGAGGTACTTAATGAATACTTTGCTTCAGTATTCACCAGGGGAAAGACCTTGGAATTCTAAGGATGACTTACAACAGACTGAAATGCTTGAGCATGTAAACATTAAGAAAGAGGATGGGCTGGAGCTTTTGAAAAGCATTAAGTTAGATAAGTCACCAGGACCGGATCAGAAGCGAAGGAGAAGATTGCTGAGCTTCTTGTGATGATCTTTGCGTCATCAATAGGGACGGGAGAAGTACCAGACATTTGGGATTGCAAATGTTGTTCCCTTGTTCAAGAAAGAATATAGGGATAACCCAAGAAACTAGACCAGTGAGTCTGACTGCAGTGGTAGGCAATTTGTTGGAGAAGGTCCTGAGAGGCAGGACTTATGAGCATTTGGAGAGACATAGCCTGATTAGGAATAGTCAGCATGGCTTTGTCAAGGGCAGGTTGTGACTTATGAGCCTGATTTAATTCTTTGAGGATGTAACAAAGCACATTGATGAGGGTAGAGCAGTGGATGTAGTTTCTATGGATTTCAGTAAAACATTTGACAATGTTCCCCATGCAAGGCTCCTTCAGAAAGTAAGGAGGCATCAAGAAGACCTTGCTTTGTGGATCCAAAATTGGCTTGCCCACAAAGGGTGGTGGTAGATGGTTCATATTCTGACCAGTGGTGTTCCACAGGGATCTGTTCTGGGAACCCTCCTCTTTGTGATTTTTATAAATGACCTGGATGAAGAAGTAGAAGGGTGGGTTAGTAAGTTTGCTGATGACACAAAGGTTAGTGGTGTTGTGGATAGCCTGGAGGGTTGTCAGAGGTTACAGTGGGACATTAGTAGGATGCAGATCTGGGCTCAGAAGTAGCAGATGGACTTCAACCCAAATAAGTGCGAAGTGGTTCATTTTGATAGGTCCAATTTGAAGATACAATATAATACAAATGGTAAGACTCTTGACAGTGTGGAGGATCTGAGAGATCCCGGGGTTCGTGTTGAAAGGACACTCAAAGCTACCATGCAGGCTGACAGTGTTGTTAAGAAGGTGTACGGTGTGCTAGCATTCTTCAACCATGGGATTGAGTTCAACAGTCGTGAGGTAATATTACAGCTATGTAAGACCTTGGTCAGACTCCACTTGGAGTACTGTGTTCAGTTCTGATCACCACACTACAGGAAGGGTGTGGATACTATAGAGAGAGTACAGAGGACATTTACAAGGATGTTGCCTGGATTGGAGGGCGTACCTTATGAGAGTAGGTTGAGTGTTCTTGGCCTTTTCTCTTTGGAGTGATGGAAGATCAGAGGTGACCAGATAGAGGTGTATAAGATGATGAGGGGCATTGATTGTGTGGATAGTCAGAGGCTTTTTACCAGATCTGAAAAGGCTAACATGAGGGGGCATAGTTTTAAGGTGCTTGGAAGTAAGTACAGAGGGGATGATTTTTTATGCAGAGTGGTGAGTGCATGGAATAGGCTGCCGGTGGTGGAGATGGAAACAATAGGGTCTTTTAAGAGACTCCTGGATGGATACATAGAGCTTAGAAAAACAGAGGGCTATGGGTAAGCTTAGGTAGTTCTAAGGTAAGGACATGTTCGGCTGAGCTTTGTGAGCTGAAAGGCCTGCATTGTGCTGTAGGTTTTCTGTGTTTTTAACTGCACTGCCGGAGGCTGCAGTGGAAGCGGCTACAATAGGGTTGTTTAACAGACTCTTAGATGGGTATGTGGAGCATAGAAAAATAGAGGGCTATGCACTTGGGAAATTCTGGGCAGTCTCTAGAGTAGGTTACATGGTCGGCACAACTTTATGGGCCGAAGGGCCTGTAATGTTCTATAACTTACCCACTACTGACTTCAGGCTTGGCAGCCTATAACTTCCTAGTTTATTCTTAGAGCCTTTCTTAAACAGCGGAACAACATTAGCTATCCTCCAATCTTCTGGCACCTCACCCGGGGCTAAGGACATTTTAAATACCTCTGCTTGGGTCCCTGCATATTTTGTACTGGCTTCCCACAAGGTCCAAGGGAACATCTGTCAGGCCCTGAGGATTTGCCTCAAGGCAGCAAACATCTCCTCTGTAATTGTAATCGGTATAGAGTCTTTGACCTTCCTGCTGCACTGCCTCACATCTGTAGACTCTGTGTCAATCTCCGGGTTAAATACAGATGCAAAAAATACATTTAAGATCTCCCTCCCCATCTCTTCCATCTCTGTGTATAGATGACCACACTGATCTTCATGAGGGCCAATGTGGTTCCCTGCTGTCCTTTTGCTCTTAATATATCTAAAGAAGACCTTGGTACTCTCCTTCAACACCTTGTCTGCTAGAGGAACATCTTTGCCTTTTTTTCTCCCTCTTGATTTCCTTATGAAGTGATCTCTTGCCCTTTGCAGTTCACCTGCCATTCAAACAGTGCACTGATGAAGCCAGAGCATATCTCTCCACTCTGTCCTGTCTCACCTAGGAAACAATGCCCCCTATGCCAGGATGCTGTTACTCAATTTCAGCTTGGTGTTCAACATGATCATCCCTCAGAGGCTGGTGGGTCCTCGTTGGGACTCAGCACCCCTCTCTGTAACTGAATCTTGGTCTTCCCAGAAAGATCCCAGTTAGTCCAAGTTGGCAGCAACTTATCAAGCTCCCATCACGCTGAGCCCCTAGGCTCTGTGCTCAGCCCACTGCTGTTCATGCTGGTTGGACAACATCCGTGGAGCGAGCAGTCAACGTTTTGGGCCAAGACCCTTCATCAAGGAGGGGGCAGGGGCCCTATAAAAAAACGTGGGGGGAGGGTGGGAAGGAGAAGGCTGGTGGGTGTCAAGTTAAAAACCAGTAAGGGGAAAGATCAAGGGTTGGGGGAGGGGATAGGCAGGAAAGGTGAAGAAGGAATGTAAGGGGAAAGCACTATGGGTAGTAGAAGAAGGCGGAACCATGAAGGAGGTGATAGGCAGCTGGAGGAGGAGACAGAGTGAAACTGAGATAGGGAAAGGGAGAGGGAGGGAATTACCAGAAGTTGGAGAATTCAGTGTTCACGCCAAGGGGCTGGAGACTACCCAGACGGTATATGAGGTGTTGCTCCTCCAACCTGAGTTTGGCCTCCTCATGGCAGTAGAGGAGGCCATGTATGGATATCGAATGGGAATGTGAAGCAGAGTTGAAGTGGGTGACAACCGGGAGATCCTGTCTGTTGTGGCGGACAGAGCGGAGGTGCTCAATGAAGCGATCCCCCAATCTACGTCAGGTCTTGCCAATGTAGAGGAGGCCGTACTGGGAGCACCAGATGCAATAGATGACCCCAACAGACTCACAAATGAAGTGTTGCCTCACTTGGAGGGACTGTTTGGGCCCTGAATGGTGGTAAGAGAGGAGATGGAGGGACAGGTGTAGCACTTACTCTTGCAGGGATAAGTGCCAGGTGGGAGATCTGTGGGGAGGGACATGTGGACCAGGCAGTTGTGGAGGGAGCGATCCCTGCGGAAAGCGGAGAGGGGTAGAGAGGGAAAGATGTGCTTAGTGGTGGGGTCCTGTTGAAGGTGTCGAAAGTTTCGGAGGATAATGTGCTGGATCCGGAGGCTGGTGGGGTGGTAGGTGAGGACAAAGGGAACTTCCCATCCTACCCCCACCTTCTTTATAGGGCCCCTGCCCCTTCCCTCTTCAGTCCTGACGAAGGGTCTCGGCCGGAAACATTGACTGCTCGTTTCCACGGATGCTGCCCAACCTGCTGAGTTCCTCCAGCTTGCTGTATGTGTTCCTTTGACCCCAGCATCTGCAGTGTACTTTGTGTTTGCTGTTCATGCTGCTGGCACGCGACTGCACTGCCAGATTCAGCTCAAATCGCATCAACAATTTCTCTGACGACACTGTAATGGTCTGCCTCATCGGCAACAATGATGAGTCAGCATACAGCAAGGAGGTTGTCAACTGGTGTGAGAAGAACAGCCTGTGTGTCAAAGTGGACAAGACAAAAGAAATGATTGTGTACTTCAGGAAGGCAAAGGTCGGCTCCTCTCCATTGCACATTAATGGCTCTGTTTTGGAGGGAGTAAAGTTCTTAATATAGTTGTCGACAGAGGAATGCATTCAGTGTATGTTGTGTTCTTTTGATTGTAAATAAACAAAATCAGTGCAGACACATAGTACAGAGAATGGATTACCTTCATTCAACGCTTTCAATGATTGTATCTTCCAGATCTTCATTTTCATTGGATAATTATTGATAACTTCAAATTTTTCGTAGTTCCCAACTTGTTGAAGTAGTGTAATAGTTTAATTTTCACTCCTGGCTGTTTCTAGCATCTCCATGCTTAAACGTTTGAAACTGCAGTGAGCAATGTAGTTCTGAGTTGTCTTACTGCTTATTTCTCGCCAACTCTCAGTGCCAAAAATCACTGCTATTTTAACACAAAGACACGGAACTGTCGCTACTTAAAAAATGTTCGCTCTAAGCACGTGTAGTGTCTAACGGCCATGTAAGTGCATTCAACTGACGCTAGTTAGATATTGTTCGGCAACAGTTAATTAAGCAACATAGTGTCCCAAATAAACGAAGGGAGTCCTAGCTATTTTCTCGATTAGTTTTTGTACTTTAAGAGTTGTCTCAAATAAGCATATGCAATTAACCGATGGCCCAATTAAACAGAACCCAATGTATATACCTAGTAAAATTCTTAATTAAACCAATCATTTGTCGCTTAATTTATGTAACTCTCTCCTACTGAAGCATGCTGCATTGTCTACATTTTAGTGTGTAATGCTTGAAGTGCTACATGTAGAATTTTGAGATCATTCATATTCCTTGTATGTGAGATTAAAATTAGTATAAATAAGTTTTGGAAATATACAACTCTCAAACCTGATGATGAAAATGAATCAAGAAATGGGTCGCTGGAGGTACTCTGCATCATTTTGCAAGGAAGAAATTGAAGTTTTCGAGCAAGATCCTGCATTAGGACTGTGAGAGTAGTGAGTGGGGGCGAGGGGGAGGTTGGGGGTTAACTTCAAACATTAGCAATCCTTGCCATCCACAGATGCTGCTTAGCCTACTGAATTCTTCCAGTGGCTTGTTCATTGCTCCATATCCCAGTGCCTGCAGTCTCATATGTGTCCGTCTGTGGAGAGAAATGAGCACTTGTCTGAATTCCAAATTCAGACACTTCATCTGGAAGAGTGAATTTGGATGTGAATATTTTAGTGCTTCACAGCTGTTGAAAAGCATCTGAGGACTATATAAAAATCAGAAGTATTAAATTTAAATTATTATTTCAATACCTGCCTTGTCAAGTCTTGCCGGTTAGAATTAAAACATGATCATTTTGGTATTGAAGCAAAATATTTTAACCCATGCCTTTTCTGAAACAAAAAGGCTCTTTATTTGAGCGTCATCTTACACTTCTGCAAGATCACTGCTTTCCTATCCTTGATCCAGGCTGTTCTTTCTGATGTGATCTTTTGCTGGGAGGCTAGCCTTCAGCAAATTGGCATAGATCAGTGCAATGCGGTGAAACACAGGACCTCTCTGTGTGATTGGCTGACCATGTGCAGAGAGAGGCTTTGACAGCTGTTGAGACCCCTCTCTTTGACTCACTGGATGACAAAGATGACGTTGAGATTCAATGTTTCTGAATACCTTTCAATTCACAAATATTCAAAAATATTTGAGAACTATTTAAAAATAACATGAATTATAACAGTTATATCAATGCCTAAGAAGAATAATGTGAGCTGCCTTAGTGACTATAGCCCAGTAGCACTCACATCGACAGTGATGAAATGCTTTGTGTGGTTGGTCATAACTAGAATGAACTGCCTCGGCAAGGACCTGGACCCATTTCAATTTGCCTGTTGTCACATTAGGTCAACAGCAGATGCAATCTCAATGACTCTTCAGATGACTTTAGACCACCTGGACAACACAAACACCTAAGTCAGGATGCTGTTCATCGCCTATAGCTCAGCATTTAACACCATCATTCCCACAATCCTGACTGAGAAGTTGCAGAACCTGGGCCTCTGTACTTCTCTCTGCAATTGGGTCATCAACTTCCTAACCAGAAGACCACAATCTGTGCGGATTGGTGATAACATATCCTCCTCGCTGACAATCAACACTGGCGCACCTCAGGGGTGTGTGTTTAGCCCACTGCTCTACTCTCTGTATACACATGACTGTGTGGCTAGGCATAGCTCAAATACCATCTATAAATTTGCTGATGATACAACCATTGTCGGTAGAATCTCAGGTGGTGATGAGAGGGCGTACAGGAGTGAGATATGCCAATTAGTGGAGTGGTGCCGCAGCAACAACCTGGGACTCAATGTCAGTAAGACGAAAGAGCTGATTGTGGACTTCTGGAAAGGTAAGACGAAAGAGCACATACCAATCCATACAGAGGGATCAGAAGTGGAGAGAGTGAGCAGCTTCAAGTTCCTGGCTGTCAAAATCTCAGAGGATCTAACCTGGTCCCAACATATCAATGTAGTTATAAAGAAGGCAAGACAGCAGCTATACTTTATTAGGAATTTGAAGAGATTTGGTATGTTAACAAATACACTCAAAAACTTCTATAGATGTATCATGGCAAGCATTCTGACAGGCTGCATCACTGTCTGGTATGGTGGGGGGGGGGGGCTGCTACTACACAGGACTGAAAGAAGCTGCAGAGGGTTGTAAATTTAGTCAGCTCTATCTTGGGTACTACCCTACGAAGTACTCAGGACATCTTCAAAGAGCGGTGTCTCAGAAAGGCAGTGTCCATTATTAAGGACCTCCAGCACCCAGGGCATGCCCTTTTCTCACTGTTACCATCGGGTAGAAGATACAGAGCCTGAAGGCACACACTCAGCGATTCAGGAACAGCTTCTTCCCCTTTGCCTAAATGGACATTGAACCCTTGGACACTACCTCACTTTTATTTTGTGTTTCTTTTTCTATATTGTGTATTGCATTGTGCTACTGCTGCTAAGTTAATAAATTTCTTGTTAAGTGCTGGTGATAATAGACCTGATTCGCATTCTGAATATCAAAAGAATTATTAAAACTTAAATGATTACTTAAATAATACTAACCAAAGCTTAAACACAATCAAATAACAAGCAAATTAAAATTTTAAAAACCTACTTGCCATTCATGCAGCAGCATTTTTTTCCAATTGCTTTTGATAAGGCTCCTTGAGGGAGATTTCAGTCTCTAGAGCAGAGAAATTCAACCAGCCCCATTGTGCTCCAGCTTTGGAATTCCATGGAGCATGGGAACTGGATTAAGTCTAACCGAACTGCAGGCGCCCATACAGAAGTTCCACATTATAGAATTAGCACAGGGGTTCCCAACCTTTTCTATGCCATGGACCCCTGCCATTAACTGAGGGGTTTATGGACCTCAGGCTGGGAACCCCTGCATTAGCGTGTCCTTCATCTTGCCACATGTTAATTATTAGACTAAAGTGCATATTGCAGTTATCACTAGTTTAGCCTGACTGTAAAATAACAATACAATATAATTTATTAATAAATGGTTAAAACGGTTTAAATATGATACGTGACTTCAATAATTTTTTTTCAGGAGAACATTCAGAGACATTACAGCTTGAACCTTATTTCTTCAAACTTGTCGAGTGGAAGCAATTCTGCTATCTATGGAATTAACCAGTTTTCTGATATATCACCTGAAGTGTTCAGAGGTGAGGTTACATCTTAATATTAAATATTATTAAGGCTTGGACTTACTATATTTTGTGTAGTTGAAGTTAATTATGCCATTAACATGTTAAGCTTTAACAAACTGAAAATTTATAATATGCTGGATAATGAAAAATATGAAAAATAAGCATCGGTTAAAGTATGAACATAAGAGAGTAGTCCTGTTTCATTGTTCTAGTAGTCTTCCACATCAATAGTTACAGTAACGTATTAAATTTTCTCCCTTATTGTTCTCGACTGAAATTTGACATTTTAAAAAAATGCATACCACCTCTGCAGTGAACAGATCATTTGGGCTAATTTGTTCTGTTATTGGACTACGAAGAAAATTTGCATTTTTATTTGCTATTCTGTTTCACAGGGAGATCTAAAGAGATATCTATCTGCTATCCATCACAATTGTTTCAACCACAGCCATATCTGAATAAAAGTCTCAGAGGCAGAATCAGGTTTAAGATCACTGGCATATGCCAGGAAATACAGTGCCTTGCAAAAGTATTCAGCCCCCCACAACTTCTTTCACATTTTACTGTTTCATTTTCTGAATTTAAAATACACTGAAGTAGGATTTTTTGAGCTAATCTACAAAACATTGTGCATCATTTCAAATCTAAGGAAAAATTGCAAAACCTGTCAACAATTTAAAAACCAAAATTGTGAGGCTGTAAAAGTATTCATCCCCTTTGTAATTACAATGCTAACTTTCCACAGTGCAATACTGTATATTACCTTACCAGCTCACCCAGTTTGTTGATGTAGAAAATTGGAGGATCACCTATTTTCAATGAGTTCATAAGAAATTCTCTCTGTAAGGTCCAACGATATTATCAACAGACCAAACTAAGAAGACAAAAGAGCATTCAAGGCAAGACAGGGAAATGAGAATAGAGAGGCACAAATCTGGGGGAGGGTACAAAACCATCACAAAGGCACCGAACATACCTTAGAGTTCAGTATAGTCCATTGTAAAAAAGTAAAAGGAAATATGAAACCACAGCCACACTGCCCAGGTCCTGCCACCCCTCTAAACTTAGTTGCCAGAGAAGAATGGCACTGTGACACTGGCAGTCACTCTGAGTGAGCGGCAGGTGTCAGTGCCTGCAGCTGGAGCTGAAACTCATGGCTCCACAATCTCTAAGGCCTTGCACAAAATGGGTATGTACGGAAGAGTGGCAAGAAGGAAGCCCTGGGCCAAAACCCTTCAGCAGGGCACCATAACAGTAATATTCATCTATGTGAACAGAGGGTTGGGGGGAATGAATACTTGTACAAGACACTCTATGTTGTTTGTGGCAGCTAGACATTGCAATTGTTCGTTCATTTGTTATCTGCCATGTCATTCGGACTATGATGGTCTTTCTGTGACCATGATTGTTCTTGGCAAATTTTTCTACAGAAGTGGTTTGCCATTACCTTCTTCTGGACAGTGTCTTTACAAGACAGGTGACCTCAGTCATTATAAATACTCTTCAGAGATTGTCTGCCTGGCATCAGTGGTCACATAACCAGGAATTTGTGATATGCGGCAGCTGCTCATACGACCATCTACCATCTGCTCCCACGGCCTCACATGACCCTGATCGGGGGACTAAGCAGGTGCTACACCTTGCCCAAGGATGGCCTGCAGGCTAGTGGAGGGAAGCAGCACCTTACACATCCTTTAGTAGAGACATATCTCCACGCCACCACCCTAAATTGCAATATATAATGGAAGTATATACAAAAACTTAGATAAGTAGTGTAAAAGAAAGCAAAAAAATTGAGCTATAGGCACAGAATGCCAGAGGAACTTAGCAGGGCAGGCAGCATACCAAGTCTCCTCGAACTCCTAATGAAATATCACTGCTGTCATGCCGCCTGTGTAATTGTGTCAATATGTTGGGCCTCAGAAAGATCTTCAGAGATGTTGACACCCAGTAGCTTGAAACTGCTCACCATTACCACTGCTGATCCCTCAGTGAGGACTGGTGTGTATTCCTTTAACTTCCCCTTCCTGAAGTCCACAATCAATTCCTTGGCCTTGCTGATGTTGAGTATGAGATTGACGTTGCAACACCACTTAACCAGCTGCTCTGTAAGCCTCTCATCGCCACAAAGAAATTCTGCCAACAATAGCTGTGTCATTGGCAAATTTATAGATGGTATTTGAGTTGTGTTTGGCTGCATAGAGTGAGTAGAGCAGTGGGCTAAACTTGCATCCTTGAGGTGTGCCAGCGTTGACTGTCAGCGAACAGTTGACTGTGGTCTCTGGTCAAGGATGTCAAGGATCCATTTGCAGAGGGAGGTACAGAGGCCCAGGTTTTAGAGCTTGTTGATTAGAACTGAGGTTATGGTTGTGTTGTACGTTGAGCTGAAATCAATAAACAGCAGCCTGGCGTAGGCATTGTTACTGTCCAAATGATCCAAGGCCGAGTGGAGAGCCAGTGAGATTGCATCCGCTGTATGTTATGGCGATAGGCAAACTACAGTGGATCCAGGTCCTTGCTTAACCAGGAATTCGTTCTAGCCATGACCAACCTCTCAAAGCACTTCATCACAGTAGTTGTGAGTGCAGCTGGGCAATAGTCATTGAAGCAGCTCACCCTGCTCTTCTTGAGTACTAGTTTAATCGTCGCCCTTTTGCAATCTGTGCAGTAGTGACAGATTGAAGATGTACTTGAATACTCTTAACAGTTGGTTGACACAGGTTTTCAGAGCCCTACCAGGTACACCAACAGGGTCTGGTGCCTTGTGAGGGTTCACCCCCTTGAAAGATGTTGTGATGTCAGCCTCCGAGAAAGAGATCACAAGATCACCAAATGCTGCAGGGATTTGCTCAGGTGTAGTTTTTGAGAATGTATAAAAGGCACTAAGCTCATCTGAGAGTGAAGCATCACAGCCACTCGTGATGAAGAACAAGGGAAAATCTGCAGATGCAGGAAATTAAAGAAATACACACATATTGCTGGAGGAACTCAGCAGGCCAGGCAGCGTCTGTGGAAAAAAGTGAACAGACAATGTCTTGGTCTGAAATGTCAGCTGTTTCCTCTCTTCCTTAGATGCTACTTGGCCTGCTGAGCAGTGTTCCCTCTAAATTGTAATGAACAGTGTGCACAAAAATCTTGTGCTGTACAATATTTTGCCCAGTGACAACAACGTGGATGCACAGAATTTTATATAGAGGTATTTATTTCAACAGCTAGCAAAATACTGTCAATAAGAACTTTGATCTCCTCTGGGTTTGATCATTTTCACTCTCGTTCATCTGCACTCTCAAAAGATACATAGCAGGCCATTAGAGGGTAATGAAGGATTTTCTCACTGGAGCTTTTGCACACCATCTAGATATGATTTGCTTGCTAAACAACACTTTTAAAGTCAAGTTAATTATCGCTCCATTTCTTCCCACTCGCAAATTCTCCAGCTATCTTTGCATCGCAGCAATACATGCAGGTATCACCAGTTTCTGTATTGTACATAAATATTTCTTGTAACTGCACGTTCCTGACCTCATGAGCTTTTGGTGTAGCAGTTCAATAAAAGCAGTATTGTTACGAACCCCATAACTGGGTCACTTACCAGCAAAGATAGAGAGGTCTGTTGAAGCCTGATGATACTATTTTTAACAGTATTTATTGGTAAAAATGCACAAAAATAATATCAATGCAAATCTACAGATAATATACGTCATCAATACTAAATCTAAAAGTGTGGGTACAATAATAATCAATAAGAAATAAGCTCTATCGTTGTCTAGGGGATAAATGTATTGTCTGAAGGAAATATAAAAGTCACTCAGTTCATGCAGGCTGCAGCCTTTTGGGGGACTGCTATGTGGCAATGGTTGGAGAGAGAGAGAGATTTTGAGAAACTTGACGATTCCTTTTATGATTTCGATCCATCGGAGTCTCGTTGGTATGGCTGTTCACTTGTGGCCTCTCCTTTAGCTAAGCCGTTCTTCCGTGGTGAGCCCGCCAATCCCAGGCAAGGGAAGGACGCACACAAGCCCTCACCGGCTGTCACTATTAAACGCTGTCACGGGATTTCTAGCGTTTCTCCTGGTGCGTCTGAAGGGGTTGTTCCCCAGACCCTCTTTTATCCTTACTCACAGGGTCTCAGATGTCAGTCAGGTTGGGATGATGCAATCCCTCAACCAGCCCACTCTGGTTGTCCCCTGAGGACTTCAATGAATAGTACAGTACTCAATACACAATCCCGTCTCCAAGAGACAATAGCCGTTATCAGGGGGTTTTGTTTCGCTGAGGCCAGGACACATTCCAAACCTTGTGGATTCTCTCTCATTTCCTGCGTCCCAGACCCGAATTAATAGCGATCTTGCGATCCTCATAAAGGGGGGGGGGGTGACTTTGTACCCTTCGGCCTCTCAGATTTGTGGCACATTTGTAACACCCCCTTCCTTGTAAGATTTTTACCACCAGGTAAAAATGAATTAATACAGAGTCTTACAGGATTTCAGAATCTAACACAATACAAAAGAGATTTTTTTTCACTACAGAGTAATACAGTTATACATACAATTCAGCATCTAAACAGTTAGCGATTACATTGTCACTTCTTTTAATATCTTAACATCTTGTATCTTAATAAATTCTTGTTGCATCAGACTCCAATTTAATAACCACCATTTTTTATTCCTTTCCTTCAGCAAACAAAAACTAAAGAGTTGTGATCTTAGCTTACGTGTATACTACAAAAGTTCATGCAAATACTAATCTTTATGTTACTTTCAAACTTAACAGTCAATCTTCCATGGGGGTTGTCTTTATTATTCACATGCTTTGTCAAAATCCCTTCAGACCAGATCCTGTTATTTAAAGTGGCATCCCGTCAACCCTCGCCCCTTTTCCAGTTAACTCCCACATGGTTAACTTGTATATCAGTGTGGAATAGGCTTATGCATGCTCCTTTCATAGGAGTTATTTATCAACAACGTGTTCCAAACTTAGACCAATTTCCGAATTTCCACACAATTCTTTAATTTTAAGCAAGTTGTTAGCATGAGTTTTCAGTTTAAACTCTGCAAGGGATCTCCCTTTGTCCAAACAGCATTTCAAATTTGACCTCTTCACAGCACACTCTTGAATAACAATAGTGTGTGGGGCACCTTTACATTCCAAATCAACCTGTAATTGAGTCGCAGGCAGGCATCCTGTTACCAAGCCATTGTCTCTGCAGCCTGGTTGCTGCTTCTGACATCAATCCAGAGTTTAAATTTTCTTCATTCAATTTAGGAACTACACTTTTCCCTTTTCCTTCAATAGTAATATTCACCTCACCACCTTTTATCTCCTCACTAACTTTTAACACACCTTCGAACACAAACAACGAGGAATTCTCACTTCCCACTATTACCAAGGTTAACCCTTTCTTCACTGAACCAAGTCCACAAGGACTGCATTCCTTTTCAACTGAATCAAATACCTCAGACTTTTTCTGAGCTCCATTACTAGGTTCAGTGCACCACGTGCATCCACATCTTGAACACACTCAAACGGGACATCTGCCTCTTCCAGGCTTTCAATACCCATACCCTTTTCAAATTCTAAATTCCCCTGATCCTCCCAGTTACTCTCTGGGCAACTCCCTTCCGGAGTCAACTCAACCCCACGGTCTGAAAAAACTTCATCTGCCAACCCAGCAGACTTCTTCAAGGTAATGGCATCCTTTTCATCTAGGACTGCCCTCATTTCATTATCAGGAACACCTTTAGAATTTGAACTTCAAACAGTTCTGCCAAACCAGACAGATCATCCATGTCCAACCCTGGACCTTTTAACAGCCTTACCTGTTTCTCATCTTTACTTTGTGCCTCTATAAATTTCCTCCTGGCTAAGGGCAGGTCTACCTCCTCTCCCTTAGTCTCTTTCACTTTCCTATTCTCCGTTTTACCACCCTCTAACCCCTCTTGGTACAGGGTCGGTAAAAACGTCTCAGCCAAATCGATACTGGCCGGATTTAAACTGGTCTCGTTCTCAGCTGCCTTTCTCGACATGCTGCGAGTGATCGCGCATGCAGGATAGAGCTTGTAATCTAGGGGCGGGACCTCAACACCTACAGGCTGGTTCCTCCGCTCCATGGCCGACCAAACGTCACCACCAGCTAAATTGTTACCCAGAAGGATGTCTACGTCAGTTCTCAGGAATTCTGATCGTTTCCCTATTTCAACTGGTCCAGATACCAGCTCACAATTTATAATGATCCTATGCAAGGGCACCGCTTCTGTCCCTTTTCCTATGCCTCTCAAAGCTACCTCTCCAGTCTGAGGGCCAAAATCTAGTACCTTACTGCAAATCAATGACGGCTCAGCTCCCGTGTCTCTCCAGATCCGCACTGGAACTGGTGTGTCTCCCTCTTTCACAGACACAGTTCCTTCTGAAATACATTTCTCAGACCCTTCTCATACTCTGTCTATCTGAGGCTCTCTTGTCGATTTACTGATCACCACAACACATCCTGTAGGGACTGCTGCTTTCCATTTTCCTGTCTCCTTCCTCGGAGCAAGGCACTTAGTTGCAATATGACCCACCTTTCCACAATTAAAACAGGTCAAGCCAGGACCTCTCCTGCTGTCTTGCCTTTCCTCCTCCTTAATTTTACCACTAGCTCTCGGCGGGATCTCTGCCTCAGCCGTCGGGCTTTATCTACCGTTCCCATGGTCTCTCTGGTAACTTTCTTTCGAGGAAAACTTTGTCTTGTGGGTTAGGGCATATTCAGCTTCGAACCTAGCAAATTCGGAGATGGACTTATTCGGCTTCTCATTCAAATACATCCGGATATCATCCGAAACACAACCTTTAAATTCCTCAATCAGAATTAACTCCCTGAGACACCAAAAATCTTCTTCCACTATTTCTGCTGCACACCCAACGATCCAAGAGCACACCCTTCTCATAGGCAAACTCTGCATACGTCTGATTCCACCCTTTCTTTAAATTTCTGAACTTTTGTCTATACGCTTCAGGTACCAATTCATAGGTCTGAAGAATGGCCTCCTTTACTTTCTCATAATTCTCAGACTTCTCCTCCATGGACAACGCCACATATGCCCGTTGTGCCTTCCCTTTTAACACAATTTGTAACAATGCCACCCACTGCTCTTTGGGCCACTTCTGACTCACTGCCACCTTTTCAAAATGCAAGAAATAACTATCAACATCCGTCTCCTCAAACGGAGGTACTAACCTCAACTCTCGACTAACATTAAACCGCTCCTCTCGGTCTGACCCTTGAGCTCTTCGCTCTTGCCTGAACTTCTCCATGTCCAAGTCATGTTGCCTCTGTTTCTCCTTCTCCTCATACTCCCGCTCCTTCTCGGCTCTCTCCTTCTCTTTTTCGGCCCTTTCTTTCTCTTTTTCAGCTGCTTCCAGCTGTTTTAACTGAATTTCATGCTCCCTTTCTTAATCAGCTCTTTCCTGCTCCCTCTTCACCTCTAACTCCTTTAGCTGGAGCGCATGCTTCCTTTGCTTTTCGGCTCTTTCCTGCTCATTTCAGCTGCTTCCAGCTGTTTTAACTTAATTTCATGCTCCCTCTGCTTCTCGGCTCTTTCTTTTTCCTTTTCGGCTCATTCTGTTTCCTTTTCAGCTACTTCCAGCTGCTTTAACTTAATTTCATGTTCCAACCTTAATTTCTCCAACTCTAACTGAGCCGTCCCACTAGCTGGTACCTTTTCAGGGATATTTTCCAATACCTCAGCTGAAAACACGTTCTTCACAATATAGTACTGAGTTATGGCCCTCCGCACCTCCCGCTTTTTCATCGGCAACCTCACCTCTGCGAGATTTAATCCATTCGCAATATTTATCAAGTCCGACTTTGTGGCTGCCTCTAGCGCCTCCAGAGTCGAGTTTTCTATAAATTCATCCACGTCCATCTTTGCTGGTTTCCCGTCTGGTTACCTGCGCAACCAGACCCACGTTTGGACTTAAAAGCCCGATTCACTGGCCCTCCAATTTGTTATCAAATCCCGGAAGAGCCCCCACTTTGTTACGAACCCCGTAACTGGGTCACTTACCAGCAAAGATAGAGATGTCCGTTGAAGCCTGATGGTACTATTTTTAACAGTATTTATTAGTAAAAATACACAAAAATAGTATCAATGCAAACATACAGATAATATACGTCATCAATACTAAATCTAAAAGTGTGGGTATAATAATAATCAATAAGAAATAAGCTCTATCGTTGTATAGGGGATAATGTATTGTCCGATGGAAATATAAAAGTCACTCAGTTCATGCAGGCTGCAGCCTTTGGGGACCGCTGGGTTTTCAATGGTTGGAGAGAGAGAGAGAGAGATTTTTGGGAGAAAAACTTGCCGGCTTTTCCTTTTATGATTTCAATCCGTCAGGAGTCCCGTTGGTGTGGCTGTTCACTTGTGGCCTCTCCTTTAGCTAAGCCGTTCTTCCGTGGCGAGCCCGCCAATCCCAAGGCAAGGGAAGGACGCACACGAGCCTCCCACCGGCTGTCACCATTAAACGCTATCACAGGATTTCTAGAGTTTCTCCTGGTGCGTCTGAAGGGGTTGTTCCCCAGACCCTCTTTTATCCTTACTCACGGGGTCTCAGATGTCAATCAGGTTGGGATGATGCTATCCCTCAACCAGCCCCCTGGTAGTACCCTGAGGACTTCAATGAATAGTACAGTACTCAATACACAATTCCGTCTCCAAGAGACAATAGCTGTTATCAGGGGTTTTTGTTTCGCTGAGCCAAGGACACATTCCAAACCTTGTGGATTCTCTCTCATTTCCTGGGTCCCAGACCCGAATTAATAGCGATCTTGTGATTCTCAAAAAGGGGGGTGGGGAGACTTTGTACCCTTCGGCCCCTCAGAGTTGTGGCCCATTCATAACAGTATATATAAGCCAATTCTAAAATCTGCAAACAAAGTGTCGCAAACTCCACGTTGCCAATGCCATCTGCATCAGAAACTGGAAAAGGAAATGTGATTGTGTACGATTGTGAAATAAACTTAACACGTCATTGAGGGAGAGGGTGATGACCTTTTGTGCACAGTTTAAATTCCTTTGTGTGCTAGTAGCAAAAGGTGTGTGGATGTGCACAGCTTAGAGGGAACATTGATAATGAGCTCCTCCAGCATTTTGTGTTCAGCATTCATGAGTGTTAGGTTTTGACTTGTAGGAAGTAATGGCCTGCAAACCCTGCCAGAGCTGAATTGCATCCGACTCCATCCCTAACATTAATTAGAATGGATAATCACTCTTAAAATAGCCTTTCATAGGTTGTAGCTGGACTTGTTATATAGCTCTATATCACCAGTCTTGAATGTTGCAGATCGTGCCTTCAGCAGACGATGAATCTTCTGGTACATCCATGGCTTTTGGTTTGGGTATGTTCTCGAAGGCACACACCCACCCACGCAGCTCTTGATAAAGCTGGTGACAACTGTGACGTTTTCATTCAGATTCAAAGATGAATCCCTGAATAATGTGCAGTCTACTGACTCAAAGCAGTCCTGTAAGCACTCCTCTGCCTCCCTTGACCATTCCCTTCTTGGTACTCAACACTGGTGCTGCTGCCATTAGTCTCTGCCTGTACTCAGGGATAGAAGTAAGTGATTGGACTTTCCAAAGTGTGGTTGTGGGATGTCACGGTAAGCTTTCTTAATGGTAGTATAACAGTAGTCAAGTACGTTCCTCTGGTTCCACAGGTGGTATGTTGATGTCAGTTCAGAGGACTTTTTCAAGCTAGCCTGGCTGAAATCCCCCACGATGATAGGGAAGGCATCAGTCTGCATTGTTTTGGGGCTGCTGATCAGTGCTCAGCTTCTCCAGTGCTTGCCTGAAGTTGGTCAGAGATAAAATGTTACCACTACCAGGATGATGGCAGACAACTTTCTCGACGGATAGAATGGTCAGCACTTGATTGCTAGATGTTCAAAGTCGGGTGAGTATGATTGAGACAGAACCGCCATTTCTGTGCACCATGATGAGTTAACCATGAAGCATACTCCATCACCTCTACCTATAAAAGACTCAGTTGCCCTGTCTTTGTAGCAGATAGTGAAACTCTCGGGCTGCAGCTCTGCATCCAAAATGGCTGGGGATAGCCATGTTTCCTTGAAGTAAGGTACACAGCAGTCCCTGATGTCCCTTGGACTGCAGTCTTGCTCCAAAGTCTTCAGTTTTATTTTTCAGACAGTGTACATTTGTCAGCAGGATAGTCGGGAGTGGGAGGGTACAAGGGTTTTGCTTCGTAAGCGTTCCTGCAGACCAGCACACCTTCCACGCTTTTTCTTTAAGGTGAAACGCACTCGTGAGCTGAGTCTGCCATCTGGAGCCCACTGATTTTGAAGATCAGTGGATTTTTTAAAAATGCCTTACATCATTTGCTTCCTGAAGCACCCATGGTCTTTGACTGTGGATTTCAGCTGTAGCAGTCCCAAACAGAAATATGTGATGATTCCTGGTGGAGCTGCACACAATCAGTCACTCCTTAACAGCGCCATCAGTGCTTGACAATGAATATCTGAAACCATCTGCAAGAATGCTATATGTGTGGATGGTTTGGTAGTGCTTTTAAATAATCTTTATTTGACTTATCACACACAATAGCCATATATTTAAAGACTCGGAACAGTCTCTGAAATAGGTAAGTTTTGCCTTTTGTCCCCTGTGTGCATTCAGTCTTGTAGTCAATAATGCACACTAATTGCCTTATTTATGGGTGACTTGTTTCTACATAGTATATGGGCCGGGCTGTTAAAAAGTGATTATACGTGAATGGTTAATGTGTTCATACTATGCTCCTTTCTGTGGGTCGATTCTGGTGTTGAGCTATTACATATTTAAATTTGTCAATTCACATAAATACTCTATATAGCTATAGGTTAGCGGGGTGGGGATACGTCTCTAAGAGGTGCAAGACGCTCCTACCCTCTACTAGCCTGCAGGTCAACCTTGGGCAAGGTGTAGTGCCTGCTTAGACGCCCCCCCCCCCCAACCAATCAGGCTCATGTTAAGCCATGGGAACTGGTGGTGGATGGTCGTACAAGCAGCCAGTGCATTTCACAGGTCCTGGTTATACAACCACTGATGCCAGGCAAACAATCTCTGAAGAGTGTTGATAATAGCTTGGTCACCTGTCTTGTAAAGACACTGCCCAGAAGAAGGCAATGGCAAACCATTTCTGTGGAAAGATTTGCCAAGAAAATCATGGTCATGGTAAGACCTTGGTTGCTCCGTCATATGACACAGCACATAACGAATGAACAGCGTAGCAATGCACAATTAGTTGTATAAAATGGCTATTTGAACAAGTTTGCTTTCTGGAAATACTTCTGTTAAACTACTTTAGAACTTTAATATGGACTACTGTATGGTTTTGAAATTTCACATTTACAAGAAGCTAATATCAGGCGGGAAGGAAATAAGTTCTTTGACAATTAAATCTGCAGCAAAATATTTGGGTTCGAAACCAATGCCGCTTCCAAAATTCATGTCATTACTAAAGGACAGCAAGAAACCAGCATTACCAGCAAAGTTCGACTGGCGAGACAAGAACGTTGTTACCTCTGTGCGAAATCAAAGATCAGTAAGTTTCTCTTCAACTTTAAGTCTGTGGCACCATATCCAGGTTTATACACTAATGACTGCGTGGCCAGACTCTGATCAAACTCCAACAACGAGTTTTCAGCCAACTCCACAGTAGAGGGCCAAATCTCAAATAGTGCTGAGTTGGAGTGTAGGAAGGAGATAGAAGGCTTAGTGGTATGGTATCCTGCAACAACTTTTCCCTCGGTGTCAGTAAAACAAAAGAGTTGGCTCTTGATGTCAGGAAAGTAGGTGGGGTGGAGCACACATTCATGTTTATATGAGTGGTGATGAAGTGAGAGGATTTAAAGCTTCAAGTTCCCAGAAGTGAACACCACCCATAGCCTGACTTGATCTATCATCTCGATGCCATGGCTAAGAAAGCACACTAGGACCTCTATTTTACCAGGAGGCTATAGAAAAATTGGTAAGTCCTCTTTGACCCACACCAGTGTTTATTGATGCACCACTGAAAGCGTCCTGTCTGGATGCATCACAGCAGTGCCCAAGAGAACAGGAAACTGCAGAGAGTTAGGGCACATTGTGGAAATGAATCTCCTCTGTGTGGACTCTGTCTACCTTGGTAAAGCAGCCAACATAAAGACCCCAGCCTCCCAGACACTCTTTCTTTATTCACACATCAAGCAGAAGATACAAAAGCCTTGAAAGCAAATTACACCAGGCTCAAGGACAGCTTCTAATAAGACTATTGAATAGTCCCCTAGTACAAGAAGATGGACTTTTGTCCTCATAATGTACCTCATTATGCCCCATTGTCTGCCTGCACTGCACTTTTTCTGTAATTGTAACACTTGGTTCTGCATTCTGTAATTGATTTCCTTCCTATTACCTCAGTGCAATATTATAATGAAATTATCTATTGGGATGGGATGCAGAACAAATGCTTTTCACTGTACTTTGTATAGGTGATGATAATAACCAATTTACCAATTAATGCTAACATTGTATGTAATGAAAGAGTTTTTCAAAAGGATCCAATATATTTGTATAAGACATTGGTGAGGCCTAATTTGTATTGAGTGCAGTTTTGGTCACCTACCTGCAGGAAAGATGTAAATAAGGTTGAAATAGTGTGGAGAAAATTTACAAGGAATTGCCAGTTCTGGAGGACCTGAGTTATAAGGAAAGACTGAATAGGTTAGGGGTTTATTCCTTGGAAGATTGAGAGGAGATTTGATAGAGGTATTCAAAATTATGAGGGGTATAGATCGAGTAAATGCCAGCAGGCGTTCCCACTGAGGTGAGTGGGACTACAACACTTTAAGGGAAACATGATCATGAGAGCGTGGAACATGCTGCCAGTGCAAGTGGTTCACTAGAATTTGATTTCAATGTTTAAGAGAAGGTTGGAGTGGCACATGGGTGGCAAGGGTATGGAGGGTTACAGTCTGGGCTCAGCTCGATTGGAGTAGGCAGTTTAAATGGCTTGTCATGGACTAGATGGGCTGAAAGGCCTGTTTCTGTGCTGTGTTTTTCTATGAGAGATGAGGGCAGGGTGGTGGCCATCGTTTGTATAGACTTCAGCAAGTTCCTTGACGGTGACCCACATGGTAGGTTAGTCTGAGGTCTCGGGTGAGCTAGCTAACTGGATTCATAATTGGCTGAATGTGGGAAACAAAGGGTGATAGTGCAGGCTATTTCTCGGACTGGGGGCCTTGATAGTAGCGTGTCATAGGGATCAGTGCTGTGGCCTTTGTTCATTGCTTATGTAAATGATTAGCTAGGTCAGACTGACAAATGACATTTCGATTCAGAAAAGTGCAAGGTGTTGCCTTTTGGAAAGTCAAACCAAGGTAGAACTTAAACAGTGAATGGTCGGCCCCCTCAGGAGTGCTGTGGAAGAGAGGGACCAACATGCAGAACTTAGTTTCCTATATTCCTGCAAATCATCTGAGCTGCAGTACTAGGCATGTATTGCATTTGAGATCACAGCACCACAGAATTCTCAGTATCTGTGGTGTATTTTGAAATGGCTGCAGAGAGAGACATAGAATTGTAATTATGATGGTGATTGACTTTGCTGTTGAAGCAATAAGGCTGTATTGGACTAACTTCTGATTATTTTGTGCTGTAGTGTGGAGGATGCTGGGCTTTCAGTGTGGTGGAGAGTATTGAATCTGCTCTCGCGATTAAAAGTGGAAAACTAAAGACTCTGAGTGCACAAGAAGTTATAGATTGTTCTTACAAAGATGCTGGCTGCAATGGTGGATCACCAGTCAGTGCCCTGAAGTGGCTAAACCAGGTTGGTAAAAAAAAATTTCACAGAGATTATTCACCAGTGTTCTTGTCGGACTGCCTTTAATAAATTTCTGAAACTGACAGAGAAGAGGATAATTCAGCTCATCCATTAGGTTGTGTTATGGTCTTCATCATAACCAAACACTTCCAAATCTATTTCCAATGCTTCTCCATCTTGTTCATACCATTGGCAGCTAAATGAATGGAAAGGTAATAATTTCCAGATTGTTACCTGAGGCACATACCAATTGGCACAGGGTTAATAAGATCAGAGAGTTAAATGCATAGCTCAACAATTGGTGTGGAAGAAGTGGGAATGAAGTCACAAGACAACTGCACCAGTACTGAAGAAGGAAGAAGCTATTCCGATGGGATGGGCTCCACCTGAACTATGCTGGGAGCAGGGTCCTGGTGAATCGCATAACTAGGGCAGTGAGTAAGGCTTTAGGATGAAGCAGAATGAGGCATGAGAAAGGAGCAGACCAAAGTTGATTGGAATGGGACACTAGCTGGGATGATAGCATGACCAGCAATAGCTGGAGTTTCTTGGAGCAATGCAGAAGGCACGGGATAGATACATCCCAAAGAACAAGTATTCTAAAGGGAGGATGACATTACTGTGGCTGACAAGGGAAGTCCAAAGAGTGGTGTTTCAACAGCTTGGCAACATATAGATAAAGCAAAAGGGAGGGAGGGAGAGTGTAGGAGATGTTACTGAAGTCTCTAGAATAAAAAAAAGACCAAAAAGTTTAGAAAGTGATTAAAAGTTTAACTTCAGGCCACATGGGGACAAAATTGAAAAGAAAAGTGATGATTACAGGTACTGTAAGTGTTATATTTAAATGTGTGTTATATATGAAGTAATGTAAATGATCTTGTAGCACAGTCAGAAATTAGCAGTAATGACATGGTGGGTATCGAAAGAAGATCACTTCTGGGATCGTAACATCCAAGGATACACATCGTATCACAAGGACCAGCAAGTGGGCAGAGGGGATGGAGTGGCTTTGTAGGTTAAAAAAAGATTAAATCAGATCCTTAGAAAGAAATGACACAGAATCAGAAAATGTAGAATCCTTGTTAGGAAACTACAGGGGTAAATGGGAGTTACGTACAGACCTCTGAACAGTAGCCTGGATGAGAGGTACAAATTATAATGGAGATAGAAAAGGCAATGTTACAATGGGCATGGGGGATTTCATTATGTAGGTAGATTGGAAAAATTAGGTTGGTGCTAGGTCCAAAAGAGGTGTCCACCGCAAGACGAGTGGTGAGGACCACAAAGGCCTACAGGACTGCTTTGAATCGGTGGACTGGGCAATATTCAGGGATTCATCTTTGAACCTGAATGAAAATGCCACAGTTATCACTGACTTCATTAAGACCTGCGTGGATGATTGTGTGCTTTTGAGAACATACCAGACATACCCAAACCGGAAGCTGTAGACGAACCAAGAGATTTACAGTATGCTGAGGGCTAGATCTGTGGCATTCAAGACTAGTGATCCAGAACTCTACTGGAAATCCAGGTACCACCTATAGATGGTTATTTTAAGAGCAAGAAAGCAATTGCAATTAAAGTTAGACATGTCAGCTCTGCCAAAGTTTTCAAGCCATTACCTCCTTTTAGGCGAAAGCCAACATTGTAAATGCTTCACTGCCAGATGAACTCAGTTTGGATAGGGAGAATATAAACCACACCTATGCAAATCCCTGAAGCAGCTGGCATCCCTGTGACCTCTGTTTCAAAGGCCAACGTCAGAGCATCTTTCAAGAGTGTGAGCCCTCACAAGGCATCAGCCCCCAATGGTGTGCTTGGAATGCTGTGCACTCAAGGGTTCTTAGCTGCTTCAGGAGGTCATTAATCATACCAGTGCCCAAGAAGAACAGGGTGAGCTACTTCAACAACTATTGCCCAGTTGCTTTCCCTTGTATTGTGATGAAATTATTTGAGAGGGGCATGGTTAGAATGAACTGTCACAGCAGGACCTGGCCCCACTTCAATTTGCCAACCATCACAGTAGGTCTATAGAAGATGCAACCTCACTGTCTCTCCATTTGGCTTGGACCAACTGAATAACAGCAGTACCTATGTCAGGCTGTTGTTTTTGATTACAGCTGGGTATTCAACACTATGCTGCCCTTGGTGCTAATTAACAAGCCTCAGAACCTGGGCCTCCCTCTGCAACTGGAACCCTGACTTCCTCATTGGAAGACCACAGTCAGTGCAGATCAGAAATACAACATCTCCTAGCTGGCTCAAGACTCCCCTCCATCAAGGACATTTTCAAAAGGTTGTGCCTCAAAAAAGTGGCATTGTTCATTAAGGACCCTCGCCATCCAGGGCATGCCCCCTTCTCATTCAAACCATTGGGAAGGAGGTGCAGGAGCCTGAGGACACACACTGATGTTTTAAGAACACGTTCTTCCCCTCTGCCATTGGATATTTGAAAGGTGCATGAATCCATGAACACTGCCTCATTATTCCTCTTCTGCACAGTTAATTTATCTACTTCAATAACTAATAGTAATTTTTACGTGTTGTAATGTCTTGCCACTGCAGAACAATGAACTTTGTGACGTATGTCTGTGAGAATAACCTGATTGTGATTCTCAACTCCCAGAATATTTTTAGCTTCAAAAGTCCAAAAAGTACATTCATTCTTACAAGTGGCAGAACTCGTGTCCTTCCTCTCTTCATTTTATTCATTGTTTTTTTTGTTATCAACCTATGCCTTTCAATTCAACACTGTGGAGGTACAGTTACCATGTCGAGTGACTATTGTGTATTTTCTCACTTGAAGGACAAAATCAAAGTCTGTAAAAATAGATACCATTTGTTACCCAGGTTACCGTTACCTCGTACTTCTGTTTTATAATTTAAAAATGCAATTTTAGGCATTGTAAGTCAGAAGTATGGGATAATGTGAAATGAAATTGTACTGAACATGCAGCTGATAGTGTTCTATGCATTTAAGATTATTTCACGGGGCAGATGCCAATTAACCTGCATGCACATATTGACAGTGAGAATATGTAAACTTAGCACAGATACCGCCCCGTGTCAGGATCGAACTCTGGTCTCTGGAGGTGTGACATAGTAGCATTTATGGTATTGCTAATGTGCTGCCCTCGATTATTTTAATAGTCTTGGGATATATTTTATATAGACCTGATGGTTTATCTTATTCAGTAATACTTCCTGTCTTTTTGTTGTATTTATCCCATACAATTTTTCTACATTTACTGAAGGAGATTGATTTTCTGGCTAAGTTATAATGGAAGAGCGAGGGATATGCGGGCTGTTTTGTGTACATTTGTGCCACTGCTGCTGGTCCACAGTGTCCAGTGAACAAACACTTTGGTTGTGAATCTACCCCAATTTGCACAAATGTAATGCCACAGTGTCTGGGATGGGATGATGTCTCTGAAAGGGCCATGCAAACTGCAGTAGGACATGTATTGTTGTGTTGAGAGTGTGGAGTATTTAAAAGGACAATGCGGGGATATACTGTGTGTATGGTATAAGGATCTGGAGTTGAGGTAGAAGGATGTCAGACACAGGGACTTTGAATATTCGAGCTGCAAACATCATCAGACAGGGAGGGGTGAGAGGGAGAAATGGGATATTCAAAACTGAACTCAAATATTGTGGCTGGCTATATGTGGGTTGGGGCGGTCAGCAATGCAGCTGGGTGCAAGAACAGACACAAAATTGGCTTGTGATCCTACTTGGAGGTTGGCAGACTGTTGGGTTCATGAAACTCAAAAGGTGATCAACATGCAGACTTTTAAAGGACCAACCTGCAACAAGATCAACACCTCAGACTCTCCCAGGAAGCCAGCAGATCTATGCCTAAGACTGCCCTTGGTGTGAATGGCTCTGTATTCATAGGCCACCAATATGTTACGCATGTTACAGCAGCACATGACTTCACTCCACATATCGATCGTCTTCACGTCATGGCCATGGTCAGATCTGCATGCTCATGTTGGTTTGGTGTTAGATAACATTCATTTTGCAATACTTGAAATAAATTTTAATTCCATCAGGTTGAGCCAGCAGTCCTGAACCTTTTGGTTTTGTTCCTTGACTAGTACACTTGTATTTTTGGTTACAGAGTAAAGCACGGTTGGTGGAAGAGTCTGTTTATCCCTTCACTGCAAAGACTGGAATATGCCATTACTTTCCAAAGTCCACATTTGGTGTTTCAATCAGGAACTATAGGGCATACAGCTTCAGGTAATCCTTGTTTGTTGTAGTTTATTGGGTCTTGCAATTTGAAATGATGAGTATTGAATACTGTTACTTCTTTACTGTCAATCTGATACTGCAGTGTTTATGGTGAAGGAAATGAAGTTTGATATTTCCAAACAATTCCACAGCCTTCCTGTGTACTTTCATCAAAAAGACATATCGAATAGATTCTGGATAGGGAAAGATTTATTTATTTATTTACACTTATTGTGCTACGGCTCAGAATAGGCCCTTCCAGCCCTGTGAGCCATGCAGACCAGCAACCCCCCAATTTAACCCCAGCTTCATCATGGGACAATTTACAATGACCAATTAAACTACCAACCAGTATGTCTTTGCACTTTGGGAGGAAACTGGAGCATCCAGGGGAAGCCCATGCGGTCGTGGGGAGAACGTACAAACTCCTTACAGGCAGTGGTGGGAATTGAACCCAGGTCGCTGGTACTGTAAAGTGTTGTACTAACCACCTTAAGATCTAAGCAGTCGTAATTCACCGTAAGCCAGTATGTAGCTCTGGCAAACCCTAAAATTGTCATATATTAAGGATGACTGCCCTCTAGCTAAATTGAACAGTAGACTGCATGAATGTTATTGTATTGCTCAGTAATATGCCTGTATGATCATACAGATTCAGCCATGTAAAATTGTTATCTTTCCAGTGTGGAAAACTTTCTAGATCTCATACTCCATCTCTGTATTTTACTGTTGCTTTTGTCATAGGCTGCGATGCTACTATGGTATGTGTACAGGACTAAAAACCTTTTCTAAAAAATGTCTCTAAATTTAACATGCTTACTAATCAGCAAAGTGCCTTCTGCCGTTTACTTGTCCTGTCAAAGTGTCTAAGTCCATAGGTGCTCACATTCTGTTCCACCTCCCACTTTCTTACACAACTTAATCTGTCTGTGATTCTTTGCTAGTTCTTTGATTTGTCATTGAGTCTGACTTTGTTACCTAGCTTTGCACCTTCAGTAAACTCTGCTATAATACATTCCCGTGACAGGAGAAGATTACGTTTAATGTAAATGGATGAGGCCTAAGGACTAAACCTTGTGGTTCTCCAAAAGATATCCACTGCATCTCAAAAATATCTCCTCCAAAAATAGGAGGAAATGATGAGCTGTTGGCCTCGTTCTATTGGAGACATTGCATTCATCTCAAATAAAGTAAGTAATTACTGACGTTTGTAGAGTCATACAACACAGAAGTGGGTCTTTTGGCCCACCACATCGACTGTATGATAACTTTTTTGCCCACCACACCAATCCCATTTAGGCATTTATCCTTTGTTGGATAGCGTGTGTTCATTCAGATAAGCTCTGATTCTCAGTGCTGAGTTCAGTTTGTGATTTTTAAATACTTGAAGTTTAATTTTTATAAAAATTGCATCAAATAAGTACATTCAGCAAATTCAGCAGTTCACTTCCCTATTACCTCTGTTAACAGTATACAATGATGTCTGAGAGGAATCACTAAGTAGCCAGAAATGTCCTAGTTTAGATAAAAATTACCCATGCAATAGTAATAAATCTATTTCATTCTAATCATATAACCATATCTTGGTTTACTCTTCATCGATTTCACAAAATATCTCTGAAACTTTGAAAATGTCATTTAAAATGTAACTCAATGTGTAATCAATCCTTAAAGCTTAACCCTTGAGATCCAGTGGTCTATGACAAAATCTAGAACTCCACGCATTGAAGCATAACCCTCAGCAAATCCATTCCGACAGAGTGCTGGAACGTGTAGCTGTCACTATTTATCACATGACATCTACATCTCCAGTAATTTTCTCACTAATGCTCAGGTTGGATTTCCTCAGGCGCACTGAATTACAGACCCCATCGCAATCTCAAACATGAACAAATAAGCTGAATTTCAAAGGTGGGGCAAAGGTGACTGCCCTTGACATCAAAGCAGCATTTGACCATGAGCCTGGTTAAACTAAGGAAAGTGAGCATCAAAGGCTGAACTCCAGTGGCTGGAGTTAAACCTCACAAAAAGGGTGTTGGTTGTTGTTGGCAGGAGTCAGTTATCAGTGCTGGACTTCCTCGTTGCGATGTTGGAGTCAACCTTATTCATGAAAATCAACCATAAAAGTAGATCCTAGAGATCTCATACCTATTAACTTCAGTTTTACTAGGCTCCTTAATCCCATACTTAGTCAAGTGGTTCCTTGAACATCTAACTAAATCCAGCCTACATTCATTGATAGGGAAAACTGCATTCAGCATGGAGAAATCTCAAGCTGATGCCCACCAACCCATCATGAAATGGAGCATTTGTTGTTCCAGGAAAGGACAAGTAAACCGTATTGGAAATATTCCTGCTGCCATATCAGGCTCTTCTTCAATGTCATTACCAATCACAAAGTTGAGCAGCCATCATCATCATCATTATTAGGTGCCATGTTGATGACTTAGATGGTCATGGTCTTTCCATGACCATGGTTGTTTTTGGCAAAGCTCAGAAGTGGTTTGCCATTGCTGCTTTCTGGGCAGTGTCTTTACAAGATGGGTGTCACAAGCCATTGTCAATACTCTTCAGAGATTGACTGTCTAGCTCCAGTGGTCGCATAACCAGGATTTGTGATATGCACAAGCTGCTCACACAACCATCCACCACCTGCTCCCATGGCTTCACGTGACCCTGGCTGAGGGGGGCTATGCAGATGCTACACTTTGCCCAAGGGTGACCTGTAGCCTAGTGGAGGAAAGGAGCACCTCACACCTCCTTTGGTAGAGGTGTACCTCCACTGTGCTCCCAAAGAGATGGTTGAGCAGCCATCTTCCTGATAAAAAAGGCTAGCATTCCATTAACCATTCAGCGCACGTTGCCAGAATTGTATATACACATCAATCTCTTTGGACCTCCCTGGTTCTACTTTTTCATCATTGTCATGATATCATGTCTGCCAATATTGAAATTCATTTATGATAATTTTGACCGTTCATTTAACACACTAATATCTCTCTGCTATGCTTCTGTTTACACCGTTATGCCCTCTGTATCAATACTATGCTAAGGAAATCTGGCTTCCTTTACTGCTGCACATTTTTTACTAGGACAGTTAACAGTCCAATGTGGATTCTAGCAGGATTTCCCAACCCACTGATTGGATTCTGCCAGTTCAAGTACTTGGTTGTTATCACTACTTCCTGTCTTCCACGTGCCAGGCAAATAATTTGCTCCCAATTTTAATAGTTTCAAAGTTGGCTCTTAGGTCAGACGTGAAAAATGCTTTCTAGAATTCCACATGAATAATAACCATAGATATTCCTTTCTCTGGCACTTTTGAAATCTCATTAAAAAAAAGCCGTCTTCATCAGACTTTGACCTAACCTTTACAAACCCATGGTGTATTGGGTATATTTTGTGGTGTAAATTTTATAATTCTAAACTATGGTAATTTCCCCTTGTGTACTTTCTATTTTTTATGTTCTCATTCACATGATGTTTGTGTCTTTATAATTTTTTCTTGCATTTTCCTATTTTATTTTTTGATTCCACTGTAACAAAAGTCTTGGATTTTTTTTCCCCAGAAAATAGGCTTTGTAAATAGGACATGAAAAATATAAGATAAAAACAGAAAATAATGGAGAAAAAAACTGCTCAACAGGTCAGGCCGCATCTGTGGGAAGAGAAAGAGAGAAATTGAAATTGGCATTTATCCAAGACCTGCCACACCAATCAGATGGATTATGGTTCGTTTGTTTCTTAATTGAACCAGTTTGGTCGATTCAAGAGCGACAGTGAGATTTGTGTCCAAAGTGGAGCACAGTTGGATGTGTCCTTGTTAGGACATAACATTAAAATTAGTTCTGCCCATTGAAATTGGAGCCCGTGTGTCCTATGATGACCTGATCAATGTTTATCCTGTTGCTATAATCAATCAAAATTCCTAAAAATCTATCATTGAATTGCTGTGCATGTCAAATTTACAGATACAATGAGGAGGAACTGATGCAGAAGCTATTGGAATGGGGACCTTTGGTGGCAGTTGTAGATGCAGTCAGTTGGCAGGATTATCTGGGTGGCATTATACAGCACCATTGCTCTCATGAAGAACCAAATCATGCAGTAGTTATCACTGGTTATGACAAAACGGGTAAGTGAAATGAATAAATGTAATTATTTTCCTGTTAGTTTAACTCTATTTGCTAAATAAGAAGCAGCATTTTGTCCCTTTTCACAAAATTACTGTCCTTAAAATTCAGTAGAAATTTTCTAAAAACCTGCTTAATGTTTAAAGAATGTGTATATCATTCTGCTGTTTCTCCCAATCTTCATTTGATAATCCCGTGACGTTTCCACTGAAGTAGCATGTTCCTACTTGGATCAAGTTCCCGATTCTTATCAATTCTTTTCTATTTGTTTCTGATGGATTTATTTATTCTGTCTACCATACATGTATGAGGTGTCTAGGGTGGGGTAGCACCTCTGGTGAAGGGGCTTGTCATGTCCATTCTCGGGCATCTCGCTCGCCTTTGGTCCTCACCAGCCACTCAGCTCTCATCTGTGGCTCCAAGTAGTTGTTTGCTTGCGGCAGCAGCCACACCTTGTTACACTACTTTGACAGGCAGCTAGACCAGCTGAGCGTAACCAGCAGACCTCAGACCCCAGTGAGATAGGGGCATGCCTGTCCTAACGTGTGAAGTCAGCTCCAGCGGACTGGCAGATGAGATTTTCAAAGAGATCCAATGGCTAGGAAGGCGGTACTACAATGCTGCTTGGAGCACGAGGGCCATCACAAGGCACAGAAAACATGATGGTCATCCACTGCAACCAAGGAAGATCCCAGTTTGTGAAGCTTGTCCGTACCACTGGACCCAGACTTCTGAGATCGCGAGAGTGGAACTGCCTCATTGCAACAGCTTTTCCACTTCAAAAACTCTCCTGCACTGGTTTCTTGTAGACGTCGGACACAGTGGACAACCACCATACCATACATCATGGTTTTTTTTTGCAGAGGTAAAGGGATTTCTAATCAGCACAGTTGTCCTTTTTAATTCTTTGAAGTTCTCTTGTTATTAACTTAAAAACCTGATGCTTTACATGTCTTTAACTTAAAAGCAAACATAATTTATCATTCATCATTTTTTTGATTTATACTTCACGTTGCTTTGTGACTGAAATTTGATTCGTACAACTGAATATACACTGTTTTCCTAAGAATGAATGACAAATATCGATCACATCTAATTATTTTTGTAACATAGAATCACTGATATCGAGTACAGTATTTTGAATAATTCCATTGTGAAGTTACAGATGAAAAGAGCATTCAAAATGGATACAGTCTGTCTACCTCTTCCTAATTCCCCTTCTCTTCACCTCATCTGCTCATTTCCTCCCTTTGATGCCCTTCCTTTTTACATTTCACAAGTAGTCCACTCTTCTCTTCTGTCAGATTCTTCCTTCAGCTGCCTTCTATTGTCCACCTATCATCTCCCAGCTTCTCACTTCGTCCCTCCTACCGCAACCAACACCTTGCCTCTCAACAGGCTTCCCCAATCACATGCCAGCTTATGTTCATCCCCTGTCCCACCTTTTTATTCTGGCTTCTTCAAAGATTCAAAAGATTCATAATTCAAAGTACGTGTATTCTCCAAGTATGTATGCAGTGTACAACCTTGAGATTCATCTTCCCACGGACAGCCACTTCCCATTCCTTCCCAGTTCTTATGAATGGTCTCAGCCTGAAACATCAACTGTTTATTCCTCTCCTTAGATGTTGCATTTTGTGGGTGTTGCTCTGGGTTTCCAGCATCTACAGAATCTCTTCTATTTACAATCTAAGTTATGTAGTCTTGTGCTTGATCAGACAGGGAGGGGTTCATACCAATATCCTGTAGCTTTTGTTTCCTGACAAACAAAATAAGCGAGTATGGTAAAACTCATACATTCCCTTCTATTTTGTAAACAGGTGATATTCCTTACTGGATAATAAGAAATTCATGGGGAACCAGCTGGGGAATTAATGGCTACGTATATGTCAAAATGGGAAAAAATGTTTGTGGTAAGTTTTTCTGTCTGGTTCATTAAAAAGCTAACATTCCTTGGGGCAATATGTATTGATTAATTTTAATGCTGTTGTCCAATAAATTATTTGTTTGGAATACTCGGTCACAATTTTCCTCCTTGTTCAGTTTGCCCCCTGATGAGAACCAGTCATAATTTCCTGCAGCCTCAAAAGTAATGAAGTTGAGAAGCATCCACCCTTTCATTGCTGAGGCTGGTGAGTCTTCATGTCACTACACCCATGAACAAAAGACTTGCATTTAATGTATATCTCCAGCAAAGTATGTCCCAGTTATTTAGTCCCACAGAAAGAGGCCAAAAGAAAAGTGGATAGCTTGTATGATGAGTGATGATGTTTCTAGTAAGATGGCGACACTTCTGGTAGGATGGCGACATGTACAAATGCAGCAGCGTGTCGGGAGCCTATCAAAGGTGTTCTTTCCTTTGTAAAATGAGATTTTTTTCCGATCCATAGACAAGTCCACTCAAAGAATTTTGGGTACTGCAGGGCTATTCCTAGTAGGCCTCCGTTAGTCTCGATAGACCATGGATTTGCACCTTTGGAAAATTTCCAGGGCACAAGCCTGGGCAAGGCAGTTACCAAAGCTGCAAGTCTTCCCTTTCCACACCACCGATGTTGTCCAAGGGAAGGGTACTCCATCAGTGAACTGCTTGTTGATCACAGTAGCTGGACTGGTATAGGCCAGCGTGTCAGAGAAGAGCCCGGCCAGGATGTTGAAGGAGTCAGTTTGGGTTCGGAGGAGCCGATCTGGCTTCGGACCATGTTGCTGCCTCCTACTCAAAGGCATCAGGGTTAGTGCGTGAAGGCAGCATGCAGTATAAACATAGGGATTGTCTTGGATATTTCACTTGTAATCACAAAATTCTGTAGGACAGTGATAATGTAAGTTGTAGTAGGCCGGTTACCCTTATCTGGTGGAGCGACAGGCGACATGGGAGCTGTGTAGCCTGGATTGTAGCAAGGACTAGGCCTCAAGTCTCAGGCTTGCCTGCTGTTGCAGACCAGTCGAGAAGATGTGCGGAAGTGTTACAGCATGGTGCCCGTGCCTCTCCCGTTGGTGCTACCCCCATGTGTTCAAGTGGTGGAATGACAGGCTGGTTTGCATGTGTCTGCACACTCATGGGAGACTAACATCAATTGCCAGACATCGTTGCTCAGGTTCTTGTCCAGATATATGTTTTTTCTTGAGGGCATATGTTTCTTTGCTCGCTATTTTGAATGTCGCTTGTTCTTTTGAATGTTTTCCACCTTGGCTCCAGAGGAATGCTGTTCCATTCAGCTGAATGTATGGTTGAATGATAATTAAACTTGATTTGGTTTTGATTTGATTTGAAACCCTCATAGTCACTTTCTGCTGCTAGAACTTCACTAAAGTCACACAATTGTGATTTGGACACAGGAGTGCCAATACCAAACAAAGGCTGAAATCTGAAGATTGCAGGGTATTATATTGCTGTGACTGAATATATTTGTAGCTCACTGGGACCACCCAGACCAGGCTCTCTTCTTGCTGCTGGTAAAAGGTACAAGAGCCTCAGGACTCACTCCACCAGGTTCAAGAAATTACTACCCCTCAACCATCAGGCTCTTGACAAAAGGGGATAACCACACTCCCTTTCCCACAATCAGTGATTTCACTTTTAAGGTCTCTTTATCTCATTATCTACTGTTCTCGTTGCTTATTGCTATGTATTTGCATTTGCAGTTTGTTTTTTTTCTGCACTCTGGTTGATCTTTCATTGATCCCGTTATAATTACTATTCTGTAGATTTGCTGAGTTTGTCTACAGGAAAAGGAATCTCAGGGTTGTAAATGGTGACATAGATGTACTTAGATAATAAAATTTACTTTGAACTATGAATTGTCCTCACATTGTCCAGTTTTCAAATAGGAACAGTTCACAGTTATCCATTTCCCACATTCATGTTGTTCTGACCGTTGAGTTAGCCAGCTCATGCAAAAATTAATTAGGGGTTTGTTTTTGGAGCTCATTGGAGCTGGCTGATTTACTTCAAGTAACATCCAGACAGCTGTCAGGAAAACCCTGTCATTCTCTCTATTTCAGTGAGGTAGTGGCTAGCAGTCAACATATCACATCATTCATTTCCATCCACCAATTCCACAATCCTCCAGTGTAAATTCTGTTTCATAAAGGTCTCCAAGTAGATAGTGTAGCACAAAACAGATGGGTTACTCTTGCTGCCATGAAATAGGATTGTCAACATTTTCTTTCATAGTAATAGTGACAGCTATAAAGTAAGCCTTCCAAGCAAGTCTCTTCATCGTTGTATCTGAGTGAGGGAAAAATAATTTGCAACTAAATATTGGATATCATTATAAATCGGAAATGTAACTCAGTGTTTCTCTTTGCTTTTTTAGGCATTGCTGATTCAATTGCAGTAGGAATTGTGTGATAAGAAACTCCATTGATACCTCTCTGTGGGACAGCCTCTTACCACAAGCTAATATGAATCCGAAAGACTTTGATTACACTAGGTATGCTGAGAATTAAGCATTTGGCTTATCAGAGTATAGAACTACAAAGGAATCAACCTGACTTTCTTAAATTGGCAATGCCTGCTGAGGTCCATTACCTTTTGATGCCTTTGGATCCAGAAGAGATTCACCTGAAGCTTTTTCAACTCTGTATTGGTGGCACAATTTCTCAGCAGCTCCTGAAAATCATAAGCTCATGGTGCTAATTTTTCTTGTACGTTGCCAATGGGCAAGCTACCTCCCAATGGAATAGCCACGGAAAAATAATGTCAAAGTGTCTTGATATCAAGTTAGTCAGGCATTAACATTTCTGCTTTATGCAGAACTTTTGGCTTCACTAGCAAGGTTGGCATTTAGAGTCATATGTGGTACATCACAGAAATCGGCCGTTTGGCCCATCTGGTCCATGACGAATCATTTAAACTGCCTACTCCCATCAACCTGCACCAGGACCATCACCCTCCATACCCCTACTATCCATGTACCTATCCAAACTGAAATGTTGAAATCGAGCTAACATGCACCAGTTACACTGGCAGTTCATTCCACACTCTCACAACCCTCTGAGTGAATAAGTCTCCCCTCATGTTCCCCTTAAATTTTTCACCTTTCACCCTTAACCCATGACCTCTAATTGTAGTCCCACTAAAGCCAGCTTGTATTTATCCTATCTATAGCCCTCAATTTTGTATACTTCTATTAAATCTCCTCTCAAACTTCTACATGCCAAGGAATAAAGTCCTAACCTATTCAATATTACCTTATAGCTCAGCTCCTTCAGACCCAACATCATCCTTCTAAATTTTCTGTGTACTCTTTCAAACCTATTTACATCTTCCCTGTAGGTAGGTGACTAAAACTGCACAAAATACTCCAAATTAGGACTCTGTACAACTTCAACATGACCTCCCATCTCCTGTACTCAGTACTTTGATTTATGAATGCCAATGATTTATTGAATGCTCCCTCCTTGGGAAGTTGGTGGTGAGCCACCATGATTAGCTTGAGATTTTCAGTACTCTTCAACTTCTACATCAGAACACTGTGTGAGTTGTCATTATTTATAATTTTAATACTAAAAGTTTCTCACTGAAAATGATGAACAGCTATTCACAGAATTCAGTTGAGTCTTGTGATTTCTTAATGCAATAAATGCTATTATAGAACTTTACAAAACTGCCTTAGTTTTATTAAGCCTACAAACGGACAATATTGAAAGCAAAATAGATGTGTTTTAAATTTGAAAGCTAATTCATTTTCCCCAGTTTATATCCATCATATCTATTTCAATAATGAGGCATTTGACTGATACCTCACAAATGTCCTTCTTCCTGAGGGAAGGGTTAGGCCAGGGGTCGGCAACCCACGGCTCCAGAGCCACATGCGACTCTTTCATCTCTGTGCTGCGGCTCCCCGTGGTTTGTTAGTTTTTGAAATGTAATTCAAAATTTGAAGATTATGGTGATCTTGTACAATCTAAAAACGTTGTGGAGACCCCATTTCCTGGAACATCCGAACCGGCTCACAATTAGCCACCGTTCCGGCTAAGGAAGATAGCATACGGGGGTTTGTGAGTACGTGTCTTTTGGAGCATCCGCGCCCACGGGGACGGGTTGAGGGAGGCTTTAAAGCAAGGCTGTTTAGTTCGAATAAAGTTACCTTTGACTGCAGTGTCTTTATTTTAGCGCTGTGTGTAGCACACCGCTACAAAGTGTTTTTTATTGCTATTAATATACATCACCACTGCCAATGCCTGACACCCGCCAGTGCGCGCTTTCTTTTAATTCTTCGATCCAAGGTAGGCTAACTATGGAGTAACCTTCAACCCAACGTCTTTTTTTCGGAGTTCAAAATGTTTTAGTTGCATGCAGAAATGTAATTTCGTTTTCTCTGCAGGAGTTCATCAATTTCATAAATGCAACACATTATAGTTTGTTTATACATAGCATAAAGGCAAAAAAAACCGTTTTATGCAGTGTTATTTCATTTTAAATGTCAAACGGGTTTTGTGGCTCCCAGTGTTTTCTTTTTTGTGGGAAATGGGTCCATATTGGCTCTTTCAGTGGTAAACGTTGCCGACCCCTGGGTTAGGCTAATCGAGGAGTGTGCTCGAAGGATGGCACAAGGTTATGGGCCAAAGGGCCCATTCTGTGCTGTACTGCTCTGTGTTGTAGGACAGGCTAAATATGGGAAGAAAAACTCCCTAAATAAAAATTTTAACAACTGCAAATGTTGGAAATCTGAAATAACAGCTAGAAAGTGCTAGAAACGCTGAGCATATCAGGCAGCAGCTGTGATAAGACGGTGTTCAGAACTGTGAAAGAATGAAATCAAGTTAGTTTGAAATTAGTGATAAGGTTGGGGAGGGACAGGTAGGATAAAAGGAGTAGAGATGTGAGATTGCAGATGATGGAGGAACTCAGCAGGTCAAAGAGCGTCTGCAGAGGCAGAGTGATGGCTGATATTTTGGGTAGTGACCTTGTATCAGAGCTGAGAGGAAAGAAGGAACAGAGCCAGACTGTAGAAGTGACACAGGCTGGCAGGTGGTGCGTGGAACCAGATTTTGAGCAGGGGAAAGAAATGGAGATAGTTGTGGGAGGGGCGGAGGGGAGTTTAGAGACTGAAGACTGGAGTTGATAGGTGGAACCAGGTGGGGTTGAGGATGAATGGCAGATAGAACCAGGTAGGTGTGAGAAAGGGACAATAAAGGTGAACCAAGTAAGAAAAAATTCAGGTATATAGGTGATGGGAGGATAGCAAGTCCTAGGTAACGAGGAGAGGTACATAAAAGGGAACAATGAGACAGGGAATTTGAGTGAATTGTTGGCTGGATTGGGAAAGGAGCAGATGGGGTGTGGGTTACATGATATTTCATGCTGACTGTTCTGCCCATCTATGCTAGTCCCATTTGCCTGCATTAGGGTCATAGGGCTATGACTTCCCTTTGTAAGTGTGTGTCTCAATGCTCTTAAAGAGACTAATTAATTCCGGCTTCTCCTCTGGCATCATGTTGCAGATATCAATCACTAACAATTTGTTTTAAAAAAAGCTTACCCATAGAACCTCCTAGTTTTCACCTTGAACCTTTGCACTCATCTTTGATACCCCTTCCATGGGGCAAAATTTTGACTATTTACCCTATGTCATTCAAAGTCTTACATGCTTATTTTGGGTACCCCTTCAGCCTCCTTGCTCCAAGAAAAACAAGCCTAGCCTATTCAATCTCTCTCCATTACTAAGAGTCCTCCAATCCAGGCATCATACTGGTAAATCTCTTTTGCATTCTCTGCAGCACAAAAAGATCTTTCCTGTAGCGCAATGACCTGAACTGGACACAATACTCCAAGTATTTCCCAGTAAATGCATTGCAAACTTGCAACAATCTACTTTATGTTGAAATCAAGCTCACATGCTCTTATACTTCATGCTCTGTGAAGACAAGCATGTCATATACCTGCTTCACCACCTGTGTAGCCACTTTCAGGGAACTATGGACTTGAACCCCGATTTTTCTATGTCCAACAACATTCCTTGATGACCTTCTATTAACTGTACATGTTCTATCCCTACTTGACTTTCCAAGTTAAAGCAACTCTCACTTGACAGGGTTAAAGTCCATCCACCAATGCCTCACCCAACTTTCCCACTGAACTACTGTATATCCTGGTGATGGCTGCAACATGTCCAGATAGAAGATGCGATACTGTTTTTTAAGCTAACATTGAGCTCCGCCATATAAATGTGGGAGGGCACAGATTGATATCTCAAAGTGGGAGTGGAATGGAACATTAAAGTGGCGGGTAGTCCTGAGGGACAGAATGCAGGTGGTCAGTCAATTTGCAGCTGGTTTCTCCAATGCAAAGAAGACCACAAGTGTGAAAGTGGTGATTAAGGCCAGGACTGGATCAACCATTATGTTACTGAGCAGTGGAACAGGCTCAAGGGCTGTTATCTGGAACAGTTTTATCTTTTCCTTTGCTCCTCCGCCATTTTGGTCCAGGAATTCTTCAGTCTTTCTCGATGAGGCTTGGAGAACACCTTTAGCCCCAACAATGTTTTGTTATGGCAGAGTTCAGGGTAGAGTGTTTTGGGAGGTCTGGTGTTTTGTAATCACTGCTGAGTAAGGTTATTAGGTCTTCAATGATGGGGATATTGAGTTATGAGAAGATATTGATGTTTAGTTCATTTATTTTGGGGATTTTATGGTCAAGATATCAGTGGTAATTTTCCAGTTTGTTGAGATACCCCTACAGATAGCCTCGATGTCAGAAACCAGCAAGAGGATATGAGTCACTGTTGTCTGGTAACCATGTTTATCATGGGTTAGAGGCCTAGATCTTCAGATATTCTCTTTCTCAATGGCCTTTCTACATTCAATAGGAGGAGGCTCCTTAGTTACATGATATATTCCTTGTTTCCATGGACTTTTTTTTTTGTTGAACAGCAAGGTTATGTTGGTTTTTTAAAAAAATCTTTGATTTGCATATTTAATGTTTTGGTAAACAGATTGTTGATGGCTTGGAGCTTGGCCTCTTCAAGCATCATGCACTGAAAGACCAAACATGCACATCTACTGAGAGAAGGCTCTGCAGCAACACTGCTCTATAAGAATTCACTACTTACAGAGAAATCCTGATAGCAGGTCCCTGCAGATATTGAGGTTAGATTTGCCAATTGTTCAAAACAGTTTTATAAATTTAGTATGATCATCTGTTAGAATAACTTCTACTTTATTCAAATACTACACTTTATTTACAACCTGAAATAAGGTTACCAGACAAATTTGTACTTGATTAAGTGTAAGTTCCTAAAGAAGGCATCTGCTTTAACCCACCATGACACAATTTGCATGATTTTGTGTTTCATAATTGCTGAATTCAATATTTGAATGTCCCAATAAGATGAGGAGCAACTATATTGTTTTTCATTCTGTGGCTGGTGGTTACGCTATGGATTTACCAAAACAGCCACAACCAATTTTTCATTTCCTACCATGGCAAACCTGTGTGATTGTGATCATCTACAGCTACAATGTTAAATGTGGGAGGTGCAACAGGATTGAAACAGGTGTATTTTTGCAGCTGCTACTGTAACTGAGCAGTCCGCTTTAGGGTTCCTTCTGCTGACCATGCATGGGAGAAAAGATAGAAAATGTGCCTGAAATTTAAGCTCTTTCCCTTTTCCAGGATAGCTAGTAGGATCACCGTGCCCTGAATAAGACTCAAGTATGTTAAACATAAAAAGTCTGACACGACATCTCCCCTCTCCCGTGTTATCTATATATATAATGGGGAGAGAGAGAGAGAGAGAGAGAGAAATTAGAGATATATATGTAGATATATGTTTCTCCCAACATTGTTATTTGTTGACAACTTCCTTGGACAGCAGTGTGATTGGGAGAACAGGACAAGCTGCAAGCAAGCATAGGAGGAGGAAGGGAATAATAGTTTTCAATAGGAAATCATTTATACAATGGTTCATCTATCTAATTTTATCTTATGACACAAGCGACTGGTCCATGTGCATTCATAACATGGATACAATGAACTTCCTATTGTTTCGTATCACTGGTGCATCTCCAGAGCACCACTGAAGAATGTGTAACCTGCTCCTTCCCATTTAGTGCATTTTCTCAATTTCAGAATCAGTATAATGTTTAATATTGCTGGCATATATCATGAAATACCTTTCTTTGTGATGGGAGTACAGTGCAAAATATCATTTTAAAAACTATAGAATAAGAAATATATATTTAAAATTTTAAATTAAGTAAGTAGTTCAAAAAGAGAGCAAAAATGCTGAGATAATGTACATGGATTCATTGTCCATTCAGACATCCGATGGCAGAGGGCAAGAAGTTGTTCCTAGAATGTTGAGTGTGTGTCTTGAGGCTCCTGTACCTTCTCCTTGATGGGACCAATGAGAAGAGGACATGTCCTGGGTGATGGAGATGCTGAATGATGGGTGCTGCCTTTTTGAGGCTAGGGAGTCCAGTGCCATGCTGGAGGTGGTTGGGTTTGCAACTCTGCAGCTTTTTCCAACACTGTACGTACCTTGCAGTGATGCAACCAGTTAGGATGCTTTCAAGGGTACTGTATATCTGTAGAAATTTGTTAGTGTCTTTGGTGAAAAGCCAAACTCCGAATGAAGTATTGCTGCTGTCCAGGATAGCTCTTCAGAGATGTTCACAGCCAGGAAATTGAAGCTGTTCACTCGTTCCACAGCTGATCCCTCAATGAGGACTGGTGGTGTTCCCTCAACTCCCCCTTCCTGAAGTCCACAGTCAGTTCCTTGATCTTACTGATGTTGAGTGCAAGGTTGTGGTTGCAACGCTGATCAACCAGCTGATTTACGTATCTCACTTCTATACACCTCTCATCACCATCTGGAATTCTGCCAACAGTAGTTGTGTCATTTGCAAATTTATAGAAGGCATTTGAGCTGTGCCTATCCACAGAGTCATGGATGTAGAGTGAAAGAGTAGTAGACTAAGTACACATCCTTGAGGTGCACCAGTGTTGATTGTCAGCGAGGAGGAGATGGTAATTCCAATCAGCACTGACTGTGGTCTCAAGATGAGGAAGTCAAGGATCCAGTTGTGGAGGGAGGTACAGAAACCCAGGTTTTGGAGCCTGTTGGTTAGTACTGAGGGTACGATGGCCTTGAACACTGAGCTATAATCAATAAACAGATTCTTGTAAATATGGAAACTTGGGTCAATATTGTTGTGAAAAAATGTCTAACCTGAAAATATTGCAAAAAATGTGTATGAGTGAGAGAAATTTTATTAACTCCTCAAAAGTCATCAATCGACCATCACAAAATAAAATCTGTAAAAGAATGGATTCCTTTATTTTTCCATAGAAGAAAAATGGGGTCAGTTGTTGAACGTTTAAGTGAAAAGTTTCAATATAAAAAACTAGACAACTTAAATTGTTTAAAATTGTAAAAATTATGAAACTGAACCCAAATCTGTAGGGATTGTTTAATAACTGGATAGAGATTTAAATTTGGAATTTTAGAGAGCTGTAAAGGTAATGGAGCTCCTAAAATCGAAGCTAAATGGAATAGTTTAACAGCTTTTAATTCCAAATCAACCCATAATGGTTTTTGGTTCTTATCAAGCCAATATAACCAAAAACATAGTTGTCTAATATTCACAGCCCAATAATAGTCTTAACTTAGGATGTGCAAGTCCACCATCTTTTTTAAATTTTTGTAAACGATACTTATTAATTCTTGGTCTTTTATTGTTCCAAATAAAAGAAGAAGTAAGACAGTCAATTTGATGGAAAATTTTTTTAGTTAAAATGATAGGTATATGTTGGAAAATATATAAAAATCTAGGTAAGATCATCATTTTCACATCATGAATATGACCTATTAAAGAAAAAGTAAGTGGATTCCATCTACAAAATAGTTGTTTCATGGAGTCCATTAAAGGAACTATATTCGCTTTATAGAGATCTTTATATTTTTTAGTAATTATAATACCTAAATATCTAAATGTATTAACAATTCTAAACAGAATATCATTATATATACTAACATGGACATTTAATGAAAACAATTCACTTTGGATACCATGTTGGATACCATTTTGAAATTGAATCCCTTAGTGAAAGATTCCATGAGGAGAATTTATAATTTATTTTTGTTACAAAAAGAGAACCTATCACTAAAGATTAAACAAGATTGGGTGAGAGAACTTAATATGACCTTTGTTAATGAAGATTGGCTTCGAGATTAGAAAAACGTAAATTCTTCTTTTGTAAGTGCCAACCATTGTTTAATTAAATTTTAAATTGTTCACCGTTATTATTTAACAAAGGGGAGACTATCTAAAATATTTCCTAGTGTAGACAACTATTGCGATAGGTGTAGAACTGAAGTAGCTACTTTGTCACATATGTTCTTCATTAAAATCATTTTGGAAATCTTTACATTCTACAAGTTCTAAAGCTTTGAAAATTAATTTACAACCTAATAGATTGACTGTTCTATTTGGAATGGTTCCGCATCGTATTCAGGGTATCTCATCTTCAGGTCAACATGTAATTGCATTTGTTACACTACTGGCAAGAAGGGCCATTTTATTAAAATGGAAAGATATTTTTCCCCTACATTAATTGGATGGTTTTCTCAAGTAATGTTATGTCTTAGTTTGGAAAAAATTAGAAGTAGAACTTTTGATCCACGGTTTGATTTTGAGAGAAGATGGGGTTCTTTTGCCAAATACTAACATTTAATTTGAATTAAGTTATATGGTTTCCTTCCAATTTTATTTTTTTTATAAATATGAAATGGCAGTTGATGACTTTTTTATATATTTAGATGACGGTCAAACATATTGCTCTGGGGGGTTGATTCCTAATGGGTTTTTTTTCTTTCTTTTTTGAAGTTAGTGGGGGTTTTTTTCCTAGTTAGATGGGGGGTTTTTTCCCATCTTTTTCCTATATATATTTTTTTTATTCCGTTTTTATATTTTATGATCAGTTTTTTCTTCAGCTTTATTAATTGTATACATAGTAATCTGTTGAAGTTTTGTATCATTTTATAGCTGTTGAAGATTATGTACCAATAAAAAGATTCTAAAAATGAAAATCAATTAACAGCAGTCTGACATAGGTAATGCTGTTGGCCAGGTGGTCCAAGGCTGAGTGGAGAGCCAGTGAAATTGCATCTGCTGTAGACCTGGTGTGGTAATTGTCAATTGTAATGGGTCCTGGTCCTTGCTTAGGCAGGAATTGATTCTGGCCATGACCCAGTCTCTCAGTGCACTTTGTCACAGTAGATAGAGTGCAACTAGTTGATAGTCATTGAAGCAGCACACCTTAGGTTTTATTCACTCATAAAATCGTCTTCTGTTAGTCATACCTGGACATCCTGTATAGTTCTGGATCACCAGTCTTGAAAGCCATAGATCTAGCTCTCAGCAGACTACAAATCTGGTTCATCCATAGATTTTTGTTTGGGTATGTCCAGTATGATCATGAAGGCACACACTGGCTCTCACAGGTCTTGATGAAGTCAGTGGCAACTGTGGCATATTCATTCAGATTTGAAGATTAATTCCTGAACATTTTCCAATCCACCAACTCAAAGTAGTCCTGTAAGTGACCCTCTGCCTCCCTTGAACAAATCTTCTTGGCCCTCACCACTAGTGCTGTGATCTTTATTCTCTGCCTGGACACTGGGAGTAGAAATACAGTCAGGGGGTTGGATATCCGAAAGTGCAGGGTCAGGTGGCACGGTAAGCATTCATGAAGGTGCTATAATGGTGGTCAAGTGTGTTAGCTCCTCTGGTTCTACGGTGATATGTTGGAGATAGTTGTTCAGAGACTTCTTCAAGCATGCTTGATTGCAATCCCCTGCTATGATGGGGAAGGCACCAGCGCTGTTTTGTGACTGCTGAGCACAATACTCAGCTCCTCCAACGCCTGCCTGACATTGGCCAGTGGTGGAATGTACTCTGCTACCAGGATGATTGGCAGAAAATTCCCTCAGCAGATAAAAATTTATAGGCTGGCTTCAATTACAGAATGCCTGCAGTACCTCCCAGAAGCTCCGTTCCTCTATTTATACATTTATGTCTCCACTTAGTCTATGATGTGTTATTTTAGATCAGGACATTGCGAGCAGGCTGTCCTGTGCTGTTCTGCAATGAGAAAAGGTTAGCAAAAAATCTTATTGTGCAGTATTCTTTAGGGATGACTGACCATAACATAATAGAATTCTTCAAATAAGCTCAATACAAAACCAAGATTCTAAGTTTAACCTAATGGAATTTGGAAATGAAGAATGTATTGGCAATAGACAATTGAAAGCTTCAGTTAAAGATCCATTCGTGACAGGCACTATCTAACATTTAAATTCAAGAACTGCAATCATTAGTCATTCCGTTCTGCAATAAAAACACAAAAGGAAAAGTGATCCAATCCTGCCTTGCAAATAGGTTAAGAATAATATTAGATCCAAAGTGGAGGCATATCAAGTTGTAAAAAAAAAGTTTTAGACATGAGGTTTAGGAGCAATTTATAATTCAGCAAAAATGGATCAACGGTTTGACTAGTGAGGATCAAATTTTCTAGCAACATAAAAATGGACAATAAAAAATTCTACAAGTACAGACAAAAAGATTAGTTGATGACACATGTAAGCTTCTTACAGTCAAAGATGCGAACTCACTAATTAAAAAGCTGGAAAGAGTAAATGGGGAATTAGAGTTCCTATAGTTCCATAGTTCCTCCTAAACAGGATAATCACTGGAGTCTGTTCTGAAGGATGTAATAGCAGAATACATAGATAACATCAATGGGATGAGACAAGGTCATGCATTTATAAAAGGGAAATCATATTTGGAAAACCACCTGAAGATATTTTTTGAAGATGATATGAATAGAATAGATAAGGGAGAATCAGTAGATGCGATATATCTATTCAATTGATCTTTGATAAACTCCCACATATGGTTAGGGCAGGGGTCAGCAACCTTTACCACTGAAAGAGCCACTTGGACCCGTTTCCCACAGAAAAGAAAACACTGGGAGCCGCAAAACCCGTTTGACATTTAAAATGAAATAACACTGCATACAACGTTTTTTTTGCCTTTATGCTATGTATAAACAAACTATAATGTGTTGCATTTATGAAATTGATGAACTCCTGCAGAGAAAACGAAATTACATTTCTGCATGCAACAAAAACATTTTGAACTCCGAAAAAAAGACGTTGGGTTGAAAGTTACTTTTAAGTAAAATATTCAATGTCTATTTGAGTCCTTCTTGTATTTATGAAAAACGCCGAACTTAAATTTTCCGCCAGCAGCAAACCAAAAATAACGTCAGCCAGCTGTCATCCTGAAAAATGAAAGGACTATTTCACTGAACTATGAAAAAATATGAATATAAGTAAAATAATAGGCAATTAAAATATTTATCATACTTGGTTAATGGGATTTCTGCTCCTGGACCTCAGCGCACAGCGTCTGCACATCAGGGCTGTATGATGTCACCTTCATCTTTACACAGGATCGCAAGCTGTCATCTGTGAGGTTTTCAATATCACTCCATTTGTTTCTGAGCAAGAACGGCCTTCTGACGGGCAACATCTTCAAGGTCTGCTGTCAAGCGTCTAAACTTGGACACCCATATGTCTTTGTCGGCTATGACGGCCAGTTCCATCTCAAGATCAGGCTGACTCACACCTGCCAATGCAGTCGTATTCAGTAGGGAAGGATCGATGCTTAAGGGAGTGACCGGGAAGGATAATGTGTTTTTTTCCTCTCTGAACTCACAGAAGCGTTTCCCAAACGATGTTTGCATTGCGATGATTGCAGAATGTAAATACTCCGAAATTATCATGTCGTGACCTTGTTTGAACTCTCTCAAATTGGGGAAGTGAGACAAAGTGCCTTTCTGTAAATCTCTGGCAAGCACTGTCAACTTGCGCTCGAATGCCAAAACATCCTCCAACATGTGCAGGGCTGTACGTCCTTTCCCCTGAAGAGCTGTGTTCAGCGTGTTCAGGTGCGCTGTCATGTCTACCATGAAGTGTAGCTTTTCCAGCCACTCTGGCTGTTCCAGCTCAGGAAAGGTGAGCCCTTTGCTGCCCAGGAAAGTTTTCACTTCTTCCAGACACGCGACAAAGCGTTTCAGCACCTTCCGTCTGGACAGCCAGCGATAAAAACACGTTGTAGCGGTGTCAGTAAACTGCAGTCAAAGATAGCTTTATTCGAACTAAACAGCCTTGCTTTTAAGCCTCCCTCAACCCAGCCCCCATGGACGCAGATGCTGCAAAAGACGCGTACTCACAAACCCCCGTAGGCTATCTCCCTTAGCCGGAATGCTGGCTAATTGTGAGCCGTTTCGGATGTGGCAGGAAATGTGTCGCTACACTTAGGTTGTACAAGATCACCATAATTACATTTCAAAAGCTAACAAACTAACATAAAATACATTTTAATTAAATACTGACCAATTATTTCCCAAAGCCACAGGGAGCCGCAGCACAGAGGTGAAAGAGCCACAAATGGCTCGGGAGCCGCAGGTTGCCGACCCCCGGGTTAGGGTGTAAAGTTAAAATGTATAGTCTTGAGGTAATAGACTAGCATGGATTGAAATTCAGCTAACAGACAGAAAATCAGGTAGAACTAAATAGAATTTCTTTGGGGGGGTTTGATGATGACAAGTGGAATACTGCAAAGTCGACAGCTTAGCCTCTAAATGGCATTTAGAACTGTGGAAAAAAATCAGTAGAATTCTCCACTATAAGCCAAAATTGACGAATATGTTTAAGGAGGTAAATTGATTTCTTATCCAAAAGATAGCTTTAAGGTATCTCGGAAGAAAGTGGGAAGATAATATTGATAAAGAGTATCAAGCATGTTATTATCAAATGGTGCAGCAAATCTAACTGTTGACTACTCAAAATATTGGTGCCCTGCTGAATCATGCAGCATATGACCACTGAATTGTTTGTATAAGCCAAGCAGGCAAAAGATCAAGCAACACCAATATGGCCTGATGCCTGCAGTAAAGACAACCAGCCAGTTTTAATTAAGCACAGTTCACCCTTGACTCTTCTCGGGATCTCTATTAAGTAAACTTAGGCATTATTACTTTACTTTTAATTTTAATAAGTAGACAAACGAATACACAAACAGCCAGAAGAAATGGAAAAGGGAATTAAAATGATTTAAATTGCAACAAGGCGAATAGACCTTCAGGAAATTATTTAAGAGGGAATTACAGAAGAAGACAGCTAAAAGAGGAACCATCTTTGATGGGTTAGATGTCAACAAGCTGGTGGATGTTACATTAGGCCAGAATGAAGCATATGGTAGAGTACACTAGGACAGATAACCATAAAATTAGTGAGAAATGGTGAGCCAGAGTATCTATACAAAGTAGGTGAGAAATTCCATGGTGATGAGAACTGGAGCTGAAATGTGTGTTTTGCGAAATATAGAGCAGAATAGCAGGTCATTTGTTAATAAATGTTAGGCTGTATTTCAAAACCAACTGAAAATAATATCAATACATCTTTAAAATAGTACATGAATTTTGCTTTATAATGTCTAGCTTAACAATAATCATTCAACCTTAGAATGTGTTTAGATCTCTTAATTATTACCATTTTGTGGAGTAATGACTAGAATGACACGAATTAGAATGATATCTTACCAAACACAAGGCCCTTTTGATAACATTTATATCACTATATATTTATAGTACTTATGTCAAAAGGCTTGTCAATTAATTTTCAGAAGCAATATTGCCCTTTTTTTGAAATATAACATTAAGAGTGTGCATCAATTACAGAATGAAAATGATTTTACATATTCTACATACTATCTAATAAAAATATAGGTAATGAAAATATGAATAAATACAGTGGATTCTGATTAATTGGTCCATTGATTAATTATTTGGGATAATTCTTAAAGAACGAAAACTAATTGCAAAAATAGTTGGGATTTCCTTTGTTTATTTAGGGCAGTATCTTGCTTAATTGGGCCAGGAGTCTGTTGCCAAACAGTTTCTAACTAGCATCAGTTGTGAGAACTTGTGTGACTGTTAGACATTACATTATGCTTAGAGCGAACAGTTTTTTAACAGCATCAGTTGCATATGTTTATGTTCAAAAAGTATTTATTTTTGTCACTGATAGTTACCAAGATGCAATCAATAAGACAACTTGGAACCATTTTGCTCACTGCAGTTTCAAGCATTCAGGTTTGGAAATGCTAGAAGTAGCTGGGACTGAAAATGAAATGATTTCACTACTTCAGCAAGATAGGAACGAAGGAAAATTTGAAGGTTCTTGACAATCATCTTGAATGTTACAATCAAAATGAAGACTTGGAGATACAATTTTTGTAAGCATTGTATGAAAGTAGTCCATTTTCTACACTAGGTGTCTGCACTAATTCTGTTCATTTACAGCCAATCAAAAGTGCACGGCAAACTGTTGGTTGCCGGCTGTATCCAGCAATGACAGTGAAACCTGGGAGGGAGAGTTCTTAAAGTGGGAAAAACAATTGGACTGGGGCAGTTCCACTCTCTCAACCTCAGAAATCCAGGTCCAGTGGTATGGGTAGTCCTCACAAACCTGGGTCTTGGATTCAATGGATTACCATGACTTCTGTACTTTTTCATGCACTCTCATTGCAGAACAGCCTTCCTGGCCATCGGATCTCACTGTGAATCTCATCTGCCCGGTCCACCAAAGCTGACCTCACATCAGTCAGCTCACAAACTGGAGTCTTACTGGGACAAGCATGTCTCTATTTCACCAGGGTTTGAGGGCCATTTGTCAAAGCAGTATACTAGGGTGTGGCCATTGTCGCAAGCAAATGGCTACTTGGAGCCACAGGTGAGAGCTGAGTGTCTGGTGGGATCCAATGGTGAATGAGCTGCCCCATAATGGATGCAACAACCTTCTTCACCAGAGCTGTTACCCCTTATTGGACACACCATACACAGCAGCATACACTGGATTAAATCCTCCACTGATAACTATTAGGAACTAATACACATTTTATAGTACTCTAGTAACACTGGTACTGTTCTAAGTTCTTCTGTATTTTATTTAAATGCCTAATTTGTTACTCAGTTAAACAGTAGTTTGTTATTTTTAAACCTTTTTAAATTATTTCTTTGAAACTTCAGCTAATTGGGGGCAGCCATTTAATTGAGCCAAAATGTATGATGTGTCCCAGTTAACCAGAATCCACTATATTTGTGAAATTGGTGCAACAAACCAGTTACATCTAGTGGTATTTAGTAGGGTGCTAGTCAAGCAGATTAGATTGAAAGCACAAGATAATCAACAGAAGTAAGAATCTGGGAAGATGTAAAATTTGTGCTCAATTTGTTAGTACATACATTTCACTATCATAAGATTTATCCCAAGTTCTTTCTCTGTCTTGCTTGATGATGTATTTGAGGAAAAGATTGCATTATAAGCTTTGAATATCTTGAACTTTATGTATTTTCCTTTCTGAATCATATTCCGTGTGAAACATTGATGCGATCTTGACTTCAGTCAGATTCCTCACTGCTGAAGTATGAGCTATCACAGCACTCTGCAGTGTAGAGGAATTTGTGGATTGACGATGTTAGCTTTGGAATCCAGTGTCGTGGGACCAAGAAGGTTGCAAGATTAAACAGGTCAACAAATACTTTGTATCGGTCACTAAAATAAAGATTACAAAAAAGAAAAAAATATATTTAAAATGCATTTTATTGGCTAAAATTACTTTTACAACAAGGGCAGATTACTGAAATAGTTCTTTCACAACAATGTTTACAAAATTACTATTTGAAGATTTTCCAAAGCGCTCTATGCTTTGTATCTGTTGGTAGTCGTGGCAGATCTAAAAAAACATCATTCCTCAAGAATGTTACAGGGGAGGGGAATTATTTTGGGAAACCATAGTGAGAATCAAGAGAAACTGGCTTGGATTCTTCAGTCATTTCTAATGTTATCTGTGGCAAATAAAGGATGCTTTGCCAACATTGGATTTTGCATTACAGAAGTCTGAATCAGAACTTAAAGTGGATTTTTTCAATTGGCATATTTGGCTAGGAGACTGAATTGAACTGAATTGACTTTATTTCTAACAACCTTCATGTCCACATACATGAGGAGTAAAAATCTTTCTGATATGTCTCCATCTAAACGTGCAATCATAGTAATTTATAATAATTTACAATAATTAGAACAGTAAATGTAACATAGAAATAGACTCAGATCAGCATGAGTTAATCAGTCTGGTGGCTTGGTGGAAGAAGCTGTCCTGGAGCCTGTTGGTCCTGGCTTTTACGCTGTGGTACCCTTGCCCGGGTGGTAGTAGCTGGAATAGATAATGGTTGGGGTGACTCGGGTCCCCAGTGATTCTTCGGGCCCTTTTCTTGCACCTGTCTTTGTAAATGTCCTGAATCATGGGAAGTTCACATCTACAGATGCGCTGGGCTGTCTGCACCACTCTCTGCAGAGTCCTGCGATTGAGGGTGGTACAGTTCCCATACCAGGCAGTGATGCAGCCAGTCAGGATGCTCTCAATTGTGCTCCTGTAGAAAGTTCTTAGGATTTGTGGCTCATACCAAACTTCCTCAACCACCTAAGGTGAAAGAGGCCCTGTTGAGATTATACATTGGAGAAGTGAGTTTCTAATTTATATTCTGTATAAATTGCCCCTCCCAAGAAAAGGACAGTGGGCTGCAACAGATTTTAAGTATAACTTAAACCCTAACAAAAGATAAAATTGCATTTCACTATCAGTAATAGATTAATCGTCATAAAACTGTTTTACTAGAGGATAAAGCCACCAATTTTACTTCAATTTCTGTGTTACCACTCCACCAACAGACAAATATTGGTCATTAATATAAGGTGGGGGAGCACAGAGGTGTGATATACAACAACAAAAGAACTAGACTAGCAGTGTGTGACCACTCTCAAACCTACCCCAACATTCAATATGATCATAGTTGATTTACCCCAGGCATCATCTACTCTTCAGTGCCATTCCCCACAGCCCTCCATTTCTTGATCCTTATGAAAAATAATTATTTATTTCCTGTAAGAAGTCATCTTTAAAAAGGTATTTGCATGCTTAAAAAGCTGAACCTGCAATCATGCAGTAAATTTAAATGTGTCAGAAGTGCAAAACAGACATTTGCATTTTAGTATTCAAATATTGATGTGAAACAACTTTGTGGAATTTTATAAAAACAAGGAAGTACATCTTGTCACTTGGTGTTCTGTCTTTCAATAAGATTGTGCTTCATCTGGACATAACTGTCTTACAGTCAGATGTAAATCTTCAATGTCTCTGAAGTAATCGATCAAGTGCATGGGTTGCAGGAAGGCATTTTAGCAAAAATAGCTTTAGAAAATTATTATTCAAGTTCCTTCCCTTAAACAAGTAGTTCTCAAACTTCTGAGCTAAACTCATCTTCTGAATTATAATTTTTGGTTGCCTAATAACCCATGCAAAAATATACTTTACACCCTGTCTATCTGACACCTTAACAGCTACACCACCTCAAATTACTTGTAATTCTCAAATGCTGATTACACACAATTTAAATTGTTAATCTTTGTAGAGGTGCTCAACCAGTGGAAAATTGCTCAAAAGCAGGCACACTAAATTTGTCCTCTGTTTCCATTCTTTGTGTAGTTTTTAAAGAGCATTATAAGGAAGGAAATGGCAGCTGAGAAGTGGAGATATAGGAAGGGAAATTCAGTGGATGTGGCCTCATTGAATGAAAACATGGCTGCCAATAGAGGATTCCATAATTAAATTTCAACTTTGGGAAAGAACAAGAAGCCAGAATTGTAAGACTGGGGGTAGTTACAGAGTTTGAAGAGGTAAGGCCAGGGAATGGGAAGGGAACTTTGAAATGGAAGGACTGGAAGCACTGAGAATCAATGTGGATCAGCTACTCGAAGGGTGTTGGGTGAGAAGGACTTGGTGAGAGTTAGGATGCAGGTTCTGAGTGAGCTCAAACCTACTGGCAACTTGAATGGTGAATTCCTTGGATGATTAACTTTTAAATTTTGCTGAGGGCTAAACAAATATATTTGCAGTAGTGGCAGATTCCAAAATAATGTACGGAGAGTTTGAATAAAGGAAAATAATCTTTGGGCATGAATCAAAGGAAATCATTCAATATGCATGAAAAGAGCATTCATTAACTAATCTTGGGTGCATGATTATAGTCTGTGCCTCTGAAACTTAACGCACGTCCTTCAGCTGCTATCAGCCCCTGGCCTTGCAGAAGCACTATGCATCTGGTGGTTGAATGCATTTAAGCCAGTTCCTCATATTAATCAACCATGACTCTTGGGGGGGGGGGGGGGGGGTAGGGGGGAACCATGAAATTGAACAACAAACACAAAGCACAGTCTTCCCACCTAGGAGGTTGAGAAGCAAGGTTAGAGCACATCGAACTGGGAATAATGCATTAACATAGATTCAAAACTGATTACTGAACAAAATTCATAGAGTGGGAATAAATGGATCAATTACAGGTTGTTAGGTGAATACTTGTAAATTAGACTAGTGTTTGGGCCAAAGTTATTCACAGTCTGGATCAATTTGCCTAAGGGAAACATATGTCTTTATTTCCACATTTGCAGAATCCTGAGCTTTCAGTAATGCTAACACAGAAAATGGCTATTTGCACACAGCATTGTGTTCAGTTTTAGAAATTGGGTGCTGGAAAGTTTAAGGCTTTATTTCCCTAGCTAAAGTGTAACCCACATTTGAATGTTTAACTCAATGAAACCACCTTCACACTTGATATATAATTTAATTAATCCACGATATGTTCAGTGATTTAGAATTTAATTGAAAAAATTTTTTGATGTATTGAGGTACAGCATGGAATAGGCCCTTCTGGACCTTCAAGCTGCACTGTCTAGCAAAACGCTGCACCCCCTCCCCCTATTTTAACCCTATCCTAATCCCCCCCCCGCCCCCCGACTTAACTCTAGCCTAATGATGGGACAGTTTACAATGACCAATTAACCTACCAAACAAAGCATGTTTGAAACGTAGGGGGAAAGGAGAGCACCTGGAAGAAATCCACACAGTCACAGGGAGAACGTACATAGAAACAACAGCGGCAAACGAACCAGGGTTACTGGTACTGCAAAGTGTTGTGCTAAACCAGGCATGGGCGAACTACGACCCACGGGCCATATGCGGCCCATTAAGCTTTTTAATCCGGCCCGCAGAACTTGATGAAATTATATTAATAAACCTTAACGTTTTTTCCCCGCAATTCTGGCGTTTTCCCAATAGATGACGCACTCTATATACATTGACCTTTGTTGAGGTGCAGCGTATTACTCCACATTTGCGCTTTACTTTGTGACCTTGTGGCGACCCATTTCCTGGCACATCCGAACCGGCTCACAATTAATCAGCGTTCCGGCTAAGGGAGATAGCCTGCGGGGATTTGCGAGCACAGAGCTCCGCATATTGGCGCACTCTCACTGTTCTGTCATTGTGCGGGTCGTTGTTGAGTTTTGGGACAGTGGACAATTGAATAAGAAGGAGCAGGACAAGTAGACCTGCATCTCCTACCGTTTTTGAAATAAAGACAGTCAGGAGGAGAGTGATGATGATAATATCTTGAAGGATAACAGAATTTTCAGTGCTTTAAAATAATAACTGTTACTATTAAAAAAGCTGTATTTTATTCATTTAATTTTCAGTGTTTTAAAAGACATTTCAATAAATAGCTAAATACCATGGGACTTCAAAGACAGATATTTTGTTGTAATGCATTTGTTCAATTTCAATTGAAATTAAAGCACATGTTTTCTACATATCCCATGATATTTTATTTTCTCTTATGAGGTGTATTACCAAAACACTCGTCCATCTGCTCCTGGTCCGGCCCCCCTGTCAAATTTTAGAACCCTCTGTGGCCCTCAAGTCAAAAAGTTTGCCCACCCCTGTGCTAAACACTATTGCTACCATGCCACCTTTAAGCATTTATAAAACTTGTGTTAAAGAGCTGACACAATTAGCAGACAGGAAAATACTATATTTTTAGGTAAGAGGGGAGAGGAAATGCAAAACTTAATGTCAGGTCAAAGAAGAGTTTGCACTTTCTATTGTTTAAGAGCAGGCAAGTTTCTTTAAAAGACTTCTCAGCTGCAGTGTTACAGCATGCAGGAAAGATGAACTGGCTGTCCACCAGCAGATGTCAGCAGTGAGGCAGGGCTCACTGTATTCAGGAGGGAAGTGACTTGGTCAATTGCTCAAAGCAATGCATCATTTGATTTATTGGTAGTTTGTCCAGGACAGATTATACCATTTTCATAGCAAGCAAGTAGAGAAGAAAGACAGGGTATCAGCTCATAACATAGCAGGAGGCTTCAAGAAAGTGCAGACTGCAGCAGAAGGCAACGACTTTCATCAAAAAAACTCCACCGTCCAGGCCACACTGTTGTTTCACTTTTACCATCAGGAATGAGGTACAGGAGCCTGAAAGCAAGTTCAAGAACAGTTACTTCCCTTTGACCATTTCATTCTTGGACCTGTGCTTATCCATCAACACCAGCTCACTATTTCTGTTTCATACCATTTATTTATTTGTAATTTGTTGTAGTTTTTTTTTGACTTGCACGGACTTGCCGCTTCAAAACAAATTTTACAACATATGTATTCTGATTCTGATGGTCTCCATAATCAAGGGCCTGAGTTAACCATTGTTCAGAACTACAAACGGGCCATGCATGTACTGTAAATGCAATGGTAAGACAAGCTGGGTACCATGTAGTGAGCCTCTCACCTTCTGATACCTCATTTCTTCCCCATCCTCCACAATGCATAATTCCAGAATGCAACTCCAACAGTACTTTTGATCATTTATTGATTGATTGATATACAGCACTGAGTAGGCCTTTCTGGCCCTGCAAGCCATGCCGCCCAGCAACCCACTTACTTAACGCTAGCCTGATCACAGGACGATCCACAATGACCAATTAACCTATCGACCAGCATGTCTTTGGACTGTGAGAGGAAACCAGAGCACCCGGAAGAAACCCACGTGGTCATGGGGACAATGCACAAACTTTAACTGTATTGTAAAGCATAGTGCTAACCACCACACTACCATTCTTGATGTCCTTCATAACAAAGTGTCCCACTAGATTGGTATACCATCAATAATCCTAAATATTCATTCCTTCCACCAGCAGTTACAACAGCTGCACTATGCACTGTGTATAAAATGCACTGTAGGTATTCAAGCTCAACCAGTCAAATAGCACCTCCCTTTGGTGACACATCAGTCCTGCTTGGAAATACACCATTCCTTCTTCATCACTGGGTCTACACTCTGACTGTCCCTACCCAGCTGTATCCTGGAAGTGACACCACCAGAAGGACAGCAGCAGTTCATGGAGCTGTTCACCATCAACAATTTCTGACCCTGGTGTGTACCAGTCTGCCTCTAGGTTGCAGCAAGCACACCTCCCTGTGGACCCTGATCCCACCAACCAGCATGAGGGCATAGTCTCCCAGACTGCCACACATCTCACAAGCAACATGCACAAACTGTTGGCAGATCTAAGCAGGTCAGACAGCATCTATCAAGGTGAATAAACAGTCAACAGAGACCCTTCATCAGGACTGGAAAGGAAGGGGGCAAAAGTCACAAGAAGAAGGCAGGATGTGGGGAGGAGAAGGAATGCAAGCTGACAGGTGAAACCAGGTGAGAGGGAAGGTGGGTGATTGAGGGAGGGGAGATAATGTAAGAAGATGAGAGGTGATAGGTGGAAGAGGTTTAGAGGTGAAGAAGAAGGAATCTAATTGGAGAGGACAGTGGACCATGGAAGAAAGGGAAAGAGATGGACAACCAGAAGGAGGTGATGGACTGATCATGAGGACAAAAAGGGGAAGAGAAGTGTGAGAAGACCAGAATGGGGACTGGAAAAAGAGAGAAGAAGGGTGGGGTAAACAGAGCAAAGTGTTTGTCTGAAATTAGAGAAATCTATGTTCATGATAATTTCATCAGGAGAAATAGGATTGTTTCAGCAGACCTTTTGATACAGTATGTGCTCTAAGACACGTATAACAAGAACCTCTATTCCTCAGCATTGCTGAGGTTCCTACCATTCATTGTGCATATTATAGACTCCAAAAATACATTATCTTGCATTTTTCAGGATTAACTTCCATATGTCATTGTCTGTGCAGTCTTGGTTTATGTGAATTCAGATCCTCTGTACTGCTGGCATAGCTAAGATCCCCTTTAAACTGACTGAATAAATCACTCACTTGCATCCTTATGTAAGAAAATGAAATTAGACAGGCCACCTGACATTAGTCTGGGCATTGAATTCTGATAGGAAAGTTTGTCCCCAACCCAACGGATCTTACAGTCCTCCTCACAAACAACAGGGGACTATTATTGAAGTTCACGTATCTATTCCACAGCAATCCAAGAAACTGATATATTCCTTGCTTAAAAAATCATCTTGTAGACTGAAATAGGAATTGGAGCTGTACAGAAATATAGGATAATAGAAGAATTACTACAAGGCGTCAATGCATAAGCACAAAGAAACTAGAAATATATACCTGTTGTACTTAGGGGCTGGGTATGTGTGATTTTTTTGTAGTAACAATTTGATAAACTGAGCAATAGAGTTGCTGGAACAGGACAAGAGCAGAGACACATAGATTGCAAACAAGAGAAAATCTGCTGATGCTGGAAATCCAGGCAACACATACAAAATGCTGGAGAAACTCAGCAGGTCAGTCAGCATCTATGAAAAACAGTGCAGTTGATGTTTCAGGCCGAGACCCTTCAGCAGGACTGGAGAGAGAAAGATGAGGAGTAGAGTTAAAAGGTGGGGCGGGGGGGAGAGAGAGAAACACAAGGTAATAGGTGAAACCAGAAAGGGAGGGGGCAGGGGTGAAGTAAGGACCTGGGAAGTTGATTGGAGAAAGATGCAGGGCTGGAGAAGGGGGAATCTAATAGGAGAGGACAGAAGGCCATGGAAAAAAGGAAAGGAAGAGGAGCACCAGAGGAAGGTGATGGGCAGGCAAGGAGATTAAGTGAGAGAGGGAAAAGGGGATGGGGACTGCAGAAGGAGAGTGGGGTAGGGGGGCATTACCAGAAGTTCGAGAAATCAATGTTCATGCCATCAGGTTGGAGGCTACCCAAACAGAATATAAGCTGTTGTTCCTCCAATCTGTGTACAGCCTCGTCACGACAGTAGAGGAGGCCATGGATAGACATATTGGAATGAGAATGGGAAGTAGAATTAAAATGGGTGGTCATCCCACTTGTTCTGGTGGATGGAGCATAGGTGTTTAACAAAGTGGTCTGCCAACCTACATCAGGTTTCACTGATATGCTTTAGCCCACACCGAGAGCACTGGACACAGTAGATGACTCCAACAGACTCACAGGTGAAGTGTCGCCTCATCTGGAAGGACTGTTTGGGATACTGAATGGTAGTGAGGGAGGCGGTGTAGGGGCAGGTGTAGCACATGTTCCACTTGCAAGGATAAATGCTGGAAGGGAAATCAGTGGAAAGGGACAAATAGACAAGGGAGTTGCATAGGGAGCGATCCCTACGGAATGCAGAAAGTTGGGGGGGGGGAGGAAAAGATGTGCCTGGTGGTAGGAAACCATTGGAGGTGGCGGAAGTTGCACGGAATTATGTCCTAGACATGGAGGCTGGTGGGGCGGTCGGTGAGGTCAAGTGAAACCCTATCCCTGGTAGGTTGGCAGGAGGATGGGATGAGAGCAGACGTGTGAAATGGAAGAGATGTGGTTGAGGGCAGCATTGATGGTGGAGGAAGGGAAGCCCCTTTCTTTGAACAAAGAGGTTATCTCCTCCATTCTGGAATGAAAAGCTTCATCCTGAGAGCAGATGCGGCATTTTCACAAGTTACAGGTTGGGACGAGATGTAGTCCCGGTAGCTGAGAGTCCATTGGTTTATAATAGGCATCAGTGGATAAGCTGTCTCCTGAGATAAGAGACAGAAAGATTCAAAGGGGAGGGAGGTGTCGGAAATGGACCAAGTAAATTTGAGGGCGGAGTGGAAGTTGGAGGCAATGTGGATGAAGTCGACAAGTTATGCATGGGCGCAGGAGGCAGCACCAATGCAGTCGATGTAGCGTAGGAAGAGTGAGGTCGGCCATTAGTGTAAGCTTGGAACATAGACAGTTCCATATAGGGAACAAACAGACAGGCGTAGCTGGGACCGATGCGAGTGCCGCTGGCTACAACTTTTGTTTGAAGGAAATGGAGGAGCCAAAGGAGAAATTATTAAGAGTTAGGACATTCCACTAGACAGAGGAGAGTGGTGCTGGATGAGAACTGGTTGGGTCTCAGTGTCCAGAAAGAAACGAAGAACTTTGAGGCCTTCCTGGTGGGGGATGGAGGTGGATAGGGACTGGACATCCATAGTGCAAATAAGATGATGGGGGGCCAGGGAACTTGAAATCATTGAAAAGTTCGTGAAGATTCATGGATGTAGGTAGGAAGGGACTGAACTGGGGGATAAAACAGGGTCAAGATATGCAGATGCAAGTTCAGCGGGGCAGGAACAATTGGTCTACCTGGACAAGCGGGTTTGTGGATCTTGGGTGGGATGTAGAAACGGGATGTGCAGAGTGATGGAACAATGAGGCGGCTGGCAGTGGGTGGGAGATCCCTGAGATTGAACATTTGACCTTGAAAGGTAATAGTACATCCATAGAATCTATAGAAAATCGTTTGCTAGAGAGACTTTCATCACCGCAGGACTAAACGATTAGTGTATAAAGAGTTATCAGGGCTAGCTGAGGGTAGAGGCAGGCAGAGATAGCTCCAGAAAGCCTCCAACAATTATGTCAGAGTAATGGGAGTTGAGTGAGCTTAATGCTGAGTTAGTGTGGCCACGATTGGAGGGGTTGTGGATTGGGTAGAAAGCTGGCAAAGAATACAGCCTAATATAGATCTCAGGGACAATTTGTGGTTATCAAATGTAACTGACTACAGTACATAGATGTGGGGAAGAAAGCTAATTGAAAATTTGTAGTCAGGAGGATAGAGTTAACATGATAGTACCACAGCAAAGATATTCAGCATTGAAACCCCAGTTCAGACAAACACTATGCAACTAACCACAATTAAATCCTTGGCATTATTTTATCTAGAGAAGCAAACTCTCAGGAGATATGTGACTTATGCAACAGTGATTATGTAGGTTGTCGCAGGCCTGTTGCCCTTGTCTGGCGGAGGGACAGATGACATGGGAACTGTGTAGCCTAGCTTGTAGCAAAGACTAGGCCTCAAGCCTCAGGCATGCCTGCTGCTGTAGACCAGGTGAGAGACACGGAAGCATTTACAGCATGGCGTCCGAACTCGGCTGGGGCCTGGCCTTTCTCGTCAGTGCTACTCTCCAGTGTTCAAATGGCTTAATGACAGGCTGGATTGCGTGCATCTGGGAAACTGTATCATCGATTGCTGGACATTGTCGCTCTGGACTATATATATATATATATATATATATATATATATATATATATATGTTTTTTTTTCCCGAGTGAATATGCTTCTTTCCTTGCTATTTTGAATTATGTTACTCACTAGTTTTGAACTTCCGCTTGCTAGTTTGAATGTTTTGCACCTTGGCCCGTTCAGCTGTGTCTGCACGATTTGAATGACAATTAAACTTGATTTGATATTTAGTGTACAAATATATATTGTAATAACCATCAGTAACTTCTGTTAGATTTCTGTCAGTTTTCCACCGCAGATTTGGGAGAGGATTAATGGAAGGTTAGAGAAATGGTTATCCTTTAGCCTACCTCATGGTGGAACGTAAATATTGATAACCAGATGATCCGCCTGTACCAGCTTTACCACCAATCATCCTTTGTGCCATACAAACATGATTATCTTTGGGAGAATAAGAAGAAATTAAAACTTTAATAAAAAATATGCTTTAATGCAACTAGTATAAATATATACATAGCTTAAAGGATAATTACATACATCTCCATTTAGTCATAAGAGCATCAATATCCATGAGTGAATTCAGTAACTGGAATGGCACCTGGAAACGTGGCTCTTCTCTGGAGAGAGGTAAACAATACAGTTAACTTGCACAATTTCATCTCCATTTTAAAGTTAATCAATCTTCAGTCCTCTGAAGCCATGCACTAACAAGAGTGGACAAAAACCCTGCCTCCACCTCTCAGCAGGAACCTTTGCTCAGTGTAAAACAATTAAGAATTTCATCACTCAAGGGGCTCAGATGGATCACTGTCTTTTGTTGGCTCCTTGGTTGAACAATCTAAAGGATCATGTCTGTGCATTTTTCTCATTAATATGTTTCTGCTCCTGCCTCAGATGTCCAAACTTTCTTCTGTAAAATGCAGGTTTCTGATAAAGATCTGTTGATGTGCCTACACCCCTACCACCTTTCCACTTTTATTCCACTATTTTGATGTTACTAACCTGTAGAAGTAGATCATGAGAGCCCCCTGCATTGCCTTGTATGATACTCTCCGTTCACCTGAAGAAAGTAAAAACACAGGTTCACTGAGTTTTCAGCCCACAGTTCACCTCTGGATACAAAATGGAAACTGGACTAATTTCCATTACTTTTCTATTCATATTTTTTGTATAAAAGCATGTTGTGGTTTGAAATGGCAATGGTCATTTCCTGCTGAAATACTGTCAGTCGGGAAACCGGACTGTTCAACTCCTGTCACAATGCACCCAAGCACAAGTTTTCTGTACTTAGCATATTTTATGCACATGATGATGTCATCAACATGGGCAGCACATTTTAGTCACTCATTGACAAGTGTCCATTGCAGGAAAAATAAACATTTTTTCAATGGTGGAAACTTGCAAGTCTCGGGAATGAAGAGGAAACTGATGTCCCAGTGAATGATTCACGAAGGACAATTACACAGGTACAACAAGTAATCAGGAAAGTTGATGAAGGATCTCAACCTGAAACGTTGTCTGTTTATTCTTTTCCATAGATGTTGCCTGGCCTACTGAGTTCCTCCACAATATTGTGTATGTCTTGCTTTGGATTTCCAGCATCTGCAGACTTTCTCATGATCAGGAAAGCTATAATATTACTTACTATAAGGGGAATTAAATAATACATATGGAGAAGGACCATACCTCTTCCTTTCAAAACTTAAACAAAACCCATCCATGGGTCCTTTTGTTGCCAAATGGAAATAGTGAGCAGTTTCCAATTCCTGGTTGTCAATATTTCCAAAGATCTGTCTTGGACCCAATATATTGATGCAATTACAAATAAGGCACAACGGTGGCTATAGGAGTTAGAGGAAATTTGTTTTTTTTTTATCAAAGACTGTAGCAAATCTTTACAGAAGTACCAGGGTGAGTGCATTCTAACTGATTGCATCACCATCTGATATGGAGGGGCCATGGCACAGGATCAGAAAAAACTGTAAAAACTGTAAAAACTCAGCCAGCTCCATCATGGGCACCAGCTCCCCAGCATCGAGGACACCTTCAAAAAGGGTTGATTCAAAAAGGCAGCAGCCATCATTAAGGACCTCACCACCCTGGATATGCCCTCTTCTCATGGGTGAGGAGGTACAGGAGTCTAAAGACACACTCTCTGCAATTTAGGAACAGCTTCAGATTCCTGAGCAGACAATGAAACAACCTATGAACACTACCTCACGTTTTGTTTTATATATATATATAGTTTTACAGTAATTTATAGATCTTTAAATATATTGTACTGTATTGCTACCACACAATGACAAATTTGTTAATTTATGCCAATGATATTAAACCTGATTCTGAAAGGGCAAGAATAGGGAGGAAGGTGACAGAAGCAGGAAGAATGGAAGAGTTCTCAGCCATTACTCCCTTTCTAGCAATGGTCTTCAGGAAGCAAGACTACAAAGTCATTTCAACATTATGATAGGAGATAATGGTTAGGAGGTTCTCGCAGAAATAATTCAAATACTGCAGCTACAGAGCATAGTCAGAATTCCAGCTTCAAATTCTGGAAATAGTTAGCCTGGTGTTTTACATAGAACACTATGTGCCCTTAAGTAGAGCCTGAACTTTCATGGAGTCCATTATCCTCACAAATCTATTTGCCTATTCGAACTAATTTGCCTGCTTAATAAAATAGAGGCAAAGTCCCTTTTCGTTACAGGAAACAGAAAGCAGGGAAAACTATCAGTACTCAGCTACAACAGCCTCAACTAATTCATGAACTCATAGAGGGATACAGCATGGAAGTGGACCATTCAGCCCACCAAACCTGCACTAGCTATCAACCACCCATTTACACAAATACTGCATTAACACCATTTTTAATTCTCATCAGTATTCCCAGGTTCTGTTACTCGCCATTACACTAGGGCCAACTTAACAACCAAGCTGTGCAATTTTTTGGATATGGGGAAGAAATGGAGCACCCAAAGAAAACCATGCAGTCAGAGGAAAAATGCATAAACTCCACACAGTCAATTCCTGAGGTCAAGGCTGTTCCCAGTTGTCTTGCACTGTGAGGCAGTACCTCAGCTTATGAAACTCCTTAAGAGGCTAGAAAATCTTGCGCTTCTATTGGCACAAATCGATTAACAGAGGTCTGCTCACAATAGGTGTATATCCACAAACACTTAGAAAATCAATGGATGTATTATTGCTCAGGGAGATGGAGGTTAGTCCTGACGATGGGTCTCAGCCCGAAACGTCGACGGTGCTTCTCCTTATAGATGCTGCCTGGCCTGCTGCGTTCCACCAGCATTTTGTGTGTGTTGCTTGAATTTCCTGCATCTGCAGATTTCCTCGTGTTTTCTTTTTCCTGGATGGATCAAACCTCCTGAGCTGGTGGCATGGCAACAAGTGGAAAATATTCTACTAAGCTCCTGATACGGCTTGTTGAGGATGAGGATTGCCACCAAGGACCCAGCCTCTGACCTGCTTTCAAAACCACAATTTTATGGGGTCAGAACATCTGAGATTCCAGTGAACCTCAGCATCTGGTGACTATCAAAATGTTGATGATGCTAGATATGGTAATGGTAATGCCAGTGTCAATGCTCATCAATGGATGTTGTTTAGAATCTTTCTTACTGGGAATGGCAATTCCCTTACATAAATTCCACTCACTGCTTCTTAACCCATGCCTGAAAGTCACCCAAGACTTGTGTGCAGGGTTCATCTGCTAATGATTTATGAATGTTATTGAACACTGCAAAATCAGTGAACCTTATGGTGGTCATTAATGGAGCAGCTAAAGTTAGCTTAGTTTCAGATACTGCCCTGACAAATACTTGCAATGATGTCCTCGGACTGATGTGATTATCCTCCAATAGTCATACTCTTATTCCTTTACATAAGGGATAGTTTCAACCATTGAAGTGTTTTCCTCCGGATGCACATTGATTTTCAATTTTAACTGGGCTCCTTGAAGCCACACTCCATCAAATACTACCTTGATATCAAGGATTGTCACTCTCACTTCACCCTGGGAATTCACTTTTTTGGTTTTTGTTTGGATTAAGCTGTGATGAGATCTGGAATGGAGTTCCCCTGATGAAACTCAAATTGGCATCAATGATGTGGTTATTGTGAGTAAGTGCTCCTTGATAACACTATTGATGACAGCTTCTCAATTTGCTGATGATCGAGAGTAGACTGAAGGAGTAGTAATTAGCTAGATTTGATTTGTCAAGCTTTTTTTTTTGAGAACAGAACATTCTTGGCAATTTTCCACATTGTTGGAAAGATGCCAGTAAGCCAACTATATGGAATAGCTTGGCTAGAGTCCCAAATAGTTAGGCCATAAAACTATAAGACATAGGAGCAGAACTAGGCCATTCAGCCCATCAAGTCTGCTTCACCATTCCATCATGGCTGCTTTATTATCCCTCTCAACACCATTCTCCTGCCTTCTGATAACCTTTGATGCCCTCACTAATCAAGAATATATCAAACTCCACTTTAAATATGCCCAATGACTTGGCCTCCACAGCTGCCTGTGACAAAGAATTACGCAGATCCACCACCTTCTAGCTAAAGAAATTTCTTCTCATCTTTGTACTAAGTGGACATCTCTCTATTCTGAGGCTGTGCCACCCAATCCTAGACTCACCTACTATAGGAAACATCTTTTCCATGCCGACTCTATGTAAACCTTTCAATATTCAATAGGTTTCAATGTGATCCTCCTCATTCTTCTAACTCCAGCGAGAATACAGGCCCAGGCCCAGACCCAACAAATGCTCCTCATACATTAAACCTTTCCCTCCCAAAATCATTCTCAAGAATCTCCACTAGAACTTCTTGAATGCCAGCACATCTTTTCTTTGATAAGTGGCCCAAAAGTACTCAGAATACTCTGTGCAGTCTGACCATTGCCATACAAAGCCTCAGCATTACATCCTTGCTTTTATATTCCAGTCCTCTCAAAATGCAAACATTGCATGTCTTCCTTACCATCAACTCAACCTGCAAGTTAACCTTTAGCGAATCCTGCACAAGGACTCTCAAATCCCTTTACATCTCAGATTTTAGAATTTTCTCCCCATCTAGAAAATCGTCTACACCTTCATTCCTCTACCAAAGTGCATGACCATACATTTCTCAACATTATATTCCATCAGCCACTTCTTTGCCCATTCTCTTAATCTATGTAAGTCCTTCTGCAGACTCCCTGCTTTCACCACGCTACCTAGCCCTCCATCTATTTTTGTATTATCTACATACTTGGCCAGAAAGCCATGAATTCCATCATCCAAATCTTCATGTACAACATGAAAAGAAGCAGTCCCATCAACTATCCCAATGAAACACTAGTAGTCACCAGCAGCCAACCAGAAAAAATAACCTTTATTCCCTCCTGCCAGTCAGTCAATCTTCTAAATGCATTAGTATCCTTACCACAGGCTCTTATTATCTTGTTAATCAGCCATGTGTGTCAAAGGCTTTCTGAAAATCCAAGTAAACAAAATCTACTAATTCTCCTTTGTCTATCCTGCCTGTTATATCCTCAAAAAAATTCCAACAGGTTTGTGAGCCAAATTTCTCCTTAAGGAAACTATGCTGACTTTGGCCTATTTTATCATGCACCTCCAAGTACCCCACAACCCCTTCTTTAATAATGGAATCCAACATCTTCCCAACTCCTGAAATCAGACTAACTGGCCTATAGTTTCCTTTCTTCTGCCTCCCTCCCTTCTTAAAAAAATGAAGTGACGTATGCAATATTCCAGCCCTCTGGAACCATTCCAGAATCCAGTGATTCTTAGGCCTCCACAATCTCTTCAGCCAGCTCTTTCAGAACCCTGGGAGTAGACCATCTGGTCCTTGTTACTTATCTACCTTCAGATCTTTCAGCTTCCCAAGCACCTTCTCTTTAGTATTAGCAATTACACTTACTTCTGCCCCCGACACTCTCAAATTCTGGCATATTTCTAGTGTCTTCCACAGTGAAAATTAATGCTAAATACTTCTTTGTCCCCCATTTCTACCTCTCCAGTGAGATTTTCTAGAGGTCCAATTGCCACTCTCACCTCTCTTTTACTCTTTATAAAGCTGAATAAACTTCTGCTATCCTCTTTTATATTATTGGCTAGCTTACCTTCTTACTTCATCTTTTCTCTCCTTATGCTTTTTATGGTTGCCTTCTGTTGGTTTTTAAAAGCTTCCCAAACCTTTAACCTCCCACTAATTTTTGCTATATTATATGCCCTCTCTTTTCCTTTCATGTCGTCTTTGATTTCCCACATCAGCCACAGTTGCCTCATCCTCCCCTTAGAATACTTCTTCATTTTTGGGATGTATTTACCCTGCACCTTCCGAATTTGCCTTAGAAACTCCAGCCATTGCTGTTCTGCCATCATCCCTGCTAGTGTCCCCTTTCAATCACCTTTGGCCAGCTCCTTCCTCATATCTCTATACTTCCTTTTACTCCACTGTAATACTCATACATGTGACTTTATTTTATCTATCTCAAACTGTAGGGTGAATTATATTATGATCATTGCTTTTTATTTACCCTGTAATTCCACCTTATTATTTTAAATACCTTTCAAGTCACTCTTCTGGATCATTTACAACACAGAACGTTTGTTACCTGGAATTCACTGCCAGAGGAGATGAAAGAGTAATATACAGTCACTAAGTATAAGAAGTGCTTAGACATCTGTCTATGAAGGTTCTCAGCCATCCAGGTGTTTGTATATCAAGCAGCAGTCAAACAAGGCAACTGGACATTTCACCACTCATCCAAGAGGCTTCCTCATTTCTAACCCATGATAGGTAGTTCTTCAGTTTATAAACTCTGTGAGTTGTTTAAAGGTACAGCAATCACATGAGGGTTGTTAAGAGTTGTAGAGGCAATCAGAAGGTCATTAGTCTTATCTTTGCATGAATGGAGGTGAGAACTGTGAATTTATCAAAGGTGTGTCCCTCAGCTCCCTGGGATAACACACTGCCCAGTGAGTTCATGCAGCTCCCTGGGATAACACACTTCCCAGTGAGTTCATGCAGCTCCCTGGGATAACACACTGCCCAGTGAGTTCATGCAGCTCCCTGGGATAACACACTGCCCAGTGAGTTCATGCAGCTCCCTGGGATAACACACTTCCCAGTGAGTTCATGCAGCTCCCTGGGATAACGCACAGCCCAGTGAGTTCATGCAGCTCCCTGGGATAACACACTTCCCAGTGAGTTCATGCAGCTCCCTGGGATAACACACTGCCCAGTGAGTTCATGCAGCTCCCTGGGATAACACACTGCCCAGTGAGTTCATGCAGCTCCCTGGGTTAACACACTTCCCAGTGAATTCATGCAGCTCCCTGGGATAACACACTGCCCAGTGAGTTCACGCAGCTCCCTGGGATAACACACTGCCCAGTGAGTTCATGGAGCTCCCTGGGATAACACACTGCCCAGTGAGTTCATGCAGCTCCCTGGGATAACACACTGCCCAGTGAGTTCACGCAGCTCCCTGGGATAACACACTGCCCAGTGAGTTCATGCAGCTCCCTGGGATAACACACTGCCCAGTGAGTTCACGCAGCTCCCTGGGATAACGCACTGCCCAGTGAGTTCATGCAGCTCCCTGGGATAACACACTGCGCAGTGAGTTCATGCAGCTCCCTGGGATAACACACTGCCCAGTGAGTTCATGCAGCTCCCTGGGATAACACACAGCCCAGTGAGTTCATGCAGCTCCCTGGGATAACGCACAGCCCAGTGAGTTCATGCAGTTCCCTGGGATAACCCACAGCCCAGTGAGTTCAGGCAGCTCCCTGGGATAACGCACAGCCCAGTGAGTTCATGCAGCTCCCTGGGATAATGCACTGCCCAGTGAGTTCATGCAGCTCCCTGGGATAACGCACAGCCCAGTGAGTTCACGCAGCTCCCTGGGATAACACACTGCCCAGTGAGTTCATGCAGCTCCCTGGGATAACACACAGCCCAGTGAGTTCATGCAGCTCCCTGGGATAACGCACAGCCCAGTGAGTTCATGCAGCTCCCTGGGATAATGCACAGCCCAGTGAGTTCATGCAGCTCCCTGGGATAATGCACTGCCCAGTGAGTTCATGCAGCTCCCTGGGATAACGCACAGCCCAGTGAGTTCACGCAGCTCCCTGGGATAACACACTGCCCAGTGAGTTCATGCAGCTCCCTGGGATAACACACTGCCCAGTGAGTTCATGCAGCTCCCTGGGATAACACACAGCCCAGTGAGTTCATGCAGCTCCCTGGGATAACGCACAGCCCAGTGAGTTCATGCAGCTCCCTGGGATAACGCACAGCCCAGTGAGTTCATGCAGCTCCCTGGGATAACGTACAGCCCAGTGAGTTCATGCAGCTCCCTGGGATAATGCACAGCCCAGTGAGTTCACGCAGCTGCCTGGGATAACACACTGCCCAGTGAGTTCATGCAGCTCCCTGGGATAACGTACAGCCCAGTGAGTTCATGCAGCTCCCTGGGATAACACACAGCCCAGTGAGTTCACGCAGCTCCCTGGGATAACACACTGCCCAGTGAGTTCACGCAGCTCCCTGGGATAACACACAGCCCAGTGAGTTCATGCAGCTCCCTGGGATAACGCACTGCCCAGTGAGTTCACTCAGCTCCCTGGGATAACACACAGCCCAGTGAGTTCACGCAGCTCCCTGGGATAACGCACAGCCCAGTGAGTTCACGCAGCTCCCTGGTTCACGCAGCTCCCTGGGATAACACACTGCCCAGTGAGTTCACGCAGCTCCCTGGGATAACGCACAGCCCAGTGAGTTCACGCAGCTCCCTGGGATAACACACAGCCCAGTGAGTTCACGCAGCTCCCTGGGATAACACACAGCCCAGTGAGTTCACGCAGCTCCCTGGGATAACACACAGCCCAGTGAGTTCACGCAGCTCCCTGGGATAACACACAGCCCAGTGAGTTCACGCAGCTCCCTGGGATAACACACAGCCCAGTGAGTTCACGCAGCTCCCTGGGATAACACACAGCCCAGTGAGTTCACGCAGCTCCCTGGGATAACGCACAGCCCAGTGAGTTCACGCAGCTCCCTGGTTCACGCAGCTCCCTGGGATAACACACTGCCCAGTGAGTTCAAGCAGCTCCCTGGGATAACGCACAGCCCAGTGAGTTCACGCAGCTCCCTGGGATAACACACAGCCCAGTGAGTTCACGCAGCTCCCTGGGATAACACACAGCCCAGTGAGTTCACGCAGCTCCCTGGGATAACACACAGCCCAGTGAGTTCACGCAGCTCCCTGGGATAACACACAGCCCAGTGAGTTCACGCAGCTCCCTGGGATAACACACAGCCCAGTGAGTTCACGCAGCTCCCTGGGATAACACACAGCCCAGTGAGTTCACGCAGCTCCCTGGGATAACACACAGCCCAGTGAGTTCATGCAGCTCCCTGGGATAACACACTTCCCAGTGAGTTCACGCAGCTCCCTGGGATAACACACAGCCCAGTGAGTTCACGCAGCTCCCTGGGATAACACACAGCCCAGTGAGTTCATGCAGCTCCCTGGGATAACACACAGCCCAGTGAGTTCACGCAGCTCCCTGGGATAACACACAGCCCAGTGAGTTCATGCAGCTCCCTGGGATAACACACAGCCCAGTGAGTTCACGCAGCTCCCTGGGATAACACACAGCCCAGTGAGTTCATGCAGCTCCCTGGGATAACACACTGCCCAGTGAGTTCAGGGACACCCCTTTGATGATAACAATGTGCACACTTTGGACAGAGGAAGACCAATAGTTTGAAAGAGAGTTTAAAGAAACCATCTTTGTCAAAATGGAAAACCCATCCCTTTACAGAGAGGGTGGAGTACGACACCTCCTATCATCTATTTACAATGCAGTCCTAACATCTCTACCTCAGTGTTATTACAACAGTTCACACCTCCATACATGCAAAGTTAAGACTAATAACCCTCTCATTACCTCTGTGAATCTTAACAACCCTCATGTGACTAGAAAACTACTCACCATGAATTAAAATTGAAGAAGCTTCCTAGATGAATGACGGAACAGCTTCTGGACAACACAGCAAGTGCCGATGCCTTGCTTTGCTGCTGCTTGGTAAGTATTTAGACTGGCACTTTAATGGGTGAGGCATAGATGGATATAGATCTAAAGAGGCAAATTAGATTAGAGCAAATGAGCAAGAATGTTGGTTTAGATACAGTGGGCCCAGGGACCCATTACCATGCATTGCATCCCTCAACTCAGCCTATTGTAACATCGGAATTTTTTTTAATATGTACACCAGCCTATGAAGAAAAGTGTGTTATATGCCTTCCTCACTGCCTTATCTTCCTGTATTGCCACGTTTGAGGAACTATGGACTTGAAGCCTCATCGTTCCTCTTTTCATCAACATATCCCTACTGTTCATGATATACATCCTACTTCTGTTTTGCTTTACAAACTGCATCACCTCACAGTTGGTGAGAATAAGATCCACCTGCCAACGCACCACCCAACTTTTCGTCTGATCCATATCCTGCCATAGCCCTAGACAACTTTCCTTGTCATCCATAACACCATCATTTTTCTTGTCATCTGCTGGCTTATTAGTCATACCAACCACACACAGACAAAATGCAGGAGGAGCTCAGCAGGCCAGGCAGCATCTATGAAGGCAAATGAGAAGGCAAGCTTTTGGCCTGAGACCCTTCATCTGTTTATCCCCCTCCATAGATGCTTCCAGACCTGCTGAATTCCTGCAGCTTATCGCGTCTGTTGCTCAAGATTTCCAGCATCTACAGAATCTCTTGTGTCAATTATATCCACACCATTTACACCCAGGTTAGTAATATTGAAATGCATCAAATTCTAAGAAGATTTGATAGGGTAGTTAATAGGGAAGATATTTTCAAAATGTGGGGCAATTAGAACAATGGAGAATAGTTTCAGAGTTTTTAAATACTTCTATAAACAGTACCCTCTGAACTGGCACAACAAACAAACGACTGGCGGAAATCAGTGGGGAAGCAGAATTTGTGGGGGGGGGGGTGGGGGAGAGGGTAATGATTTGTCCTTCACAAGTGCTGCTTGTCTCATCGGGTTCCTCCAGCCGATTGTTTGTTGCTCCAGAGGCAACATCTACAGTCTCTCGTGCCTTCACACTCCGATTTTGTCTGCTGTGCACAGTGACGCCAAGCTACCTTTAAGGAGGATCTGTCGATGACAGATATCTTCCTTAGCTTATTTCACAGGGTCATAAACTAGAGGGGTCATATTTAGAATAAGATAGAAGAGGTTTAGAAGGGATACAAGCTGGAAGCTTCTGCCAAGAGACTGATTGAAATCCGGAATGCACTGCCTGAGCAAGCATTGAGATGAGCATTTGAATTGCAAAAGCAAAGGAAACAATGAATCGACTGCTGGAAAATGGGTGTTATGTGTGGATGGATATGATGGTTGGTGTAGACAGAGCAGTCGGTAAAGAGCCTCTTTCTATGCTGTATGACTTCATGAATCTTCGACTCTACGACTGGAGCAAGATGCCACTACTCTTGGTCTCAAATACTCCTGCAAAAAAAAAGTAATATAGTATTTGCTTTCTGTACACATACGTTAAATTGTACTTTATGCACAAGGACACCCAGGTCCCTCTGGACACAAATGCTTTAAACATCTACGCTTCGTCTGCCCAACAAGCGGTATCTTCCAATGGCCATCCATTTTAATTCCACTTCCCAATCCCATTCCAATATGTTCACCCAAGGCCTCCTCCACTGTTGGGATAAGGCCACACTTAGATTGGAGGAACAACACCTTATATTCCGTTTGGGTAGCCTCCAGCATGATGGCATGAACATTGATTTTTCAAACTTTCAGTAATGCCTCCACCCAACACCCCACTCCATCACTTCCCATCCCCTTGTCCCCCTCTCATGTTATCTCCTTGCCCTCCTACTTCTGGAGCTCCTCACCTTTTCTTCTTTCTTCTGTGGCCTTCTGTCTCTTTCACCAATCAACTTCCTAGCTCTTTCCTTCATCCCTCCCGCTCCAAGTTCACCTATTGCCTGATGTTTCTCTCTCCCTTCCCCCACCTTTCAAATCTACTCCTCAAATTTATTTTTCTCCAGTCCTGCTGAAGGGTTTCGGCCCAAAACATCGACTGTACTTTTCTTCCATAGATGCTGCCTGGCCTGCTGAGTTCTTCCATCATTTTGTGTATGTTGCTCAGATTTCCAGCATCTGCAGATTTGCTCTTGTTGTGCTTTAAACATCTACTTAATCTATTTAAGAAGGCTTGACAGCAACTATATTTTATTTGGAGTTTAAGGAGATTTGATATATATCGCCAAAGGTACTGACAGGTTGCTACAGATGCATTCTAACTGTCAGCACCACCAGCTTGTATGGGGGGGGGGCTACTGCACAGGATCGAAATAAGCTGCAGAGTTGTAAACTTAGTCTGCTCCATCATGGGACTAGCCTCCATGGTATCCAGGACATCTTCAAGGAGTGATGCCTCAAAAAGGTGGCATCCTTTATTAAGGAATCCCGTCACCCAGTACATGCCTTGTTCTCATTGCTACCATCAGTAAGAAGGTACGAAGGCTTGAAGGCACACACTCAACATTTCAGCAACAGCTTCTTCCCTTCTGCTATCTGATTTCTGAATCCATGAACATCACCTCACTACTTTTTTCTTTCTATTTTTGTCCCATTTATTTAACTATTTAATATACTATATATAATCACTGTACTTCAGTTTTATCTCTATTATTATGTATTACATTATGCCGCTGCTGCAAAGACAACAAATTTCATGACATATGCTGGTGATATTAAACCTGATTAAAAGCTATTCTGTTGTTCTGTTTTTCTACCAAAATGGATAACCTTACATTTATCTTCTACCTGCTATAACCCTGTCCACTCACTCAGCACCGTATCCTCTGCTTGCTGCACATACTCCAGCTATTCTTGTCTCACCAGCAAACTTGATATATCTCATATTTGATCCTTTCATCTGCATTATTTTTATAGTTCATGAACTGCTGATCTGAGCTACTAAATGCATGAATCATATTTAACAATCCAAATATGGCCCATTTATTCCTACTCTAGTTCATATTCATTAACCAATCTTCAGAAATGAAACCAGCATATTATTCTTAATACTGTGTGTTAGAATTTTATTTAACTCTTGTTGTCTCTAATTAAAGGCTTTCCAGAAGTCCAAATTCACTAATTCAACTAATTCAGTCTTATCTATTCTACTAGTTCCAAACTCAATATATTCAAACAGATATATCAAACATGATAACTCTTTCATAAGTTCACGTTCACTCTTTTAACCTTATTATGGCTCTGTTACCATTTCCTTATTAACAGATGCTATCATTTGCCAAAGTACCAATGTCAAATTAACTTAACTGTAGTTTCCTGTTCTCTCACTCTCTTTCTCTTCCTTTCATTGTAAAATACATTTTCTACCTTTCAATCTACGGTTCTAGTATCAATAGAATTGGGTAAATGACTAACCAGTGCACCCACTATCTCTGTAGCCACCTCCTTCAAAACTCTATCAAACTCATTTCCTCAGGTAACAGAATCAGAATTGGATTTATTACCACCAACATGCAACGTGAAATTTGTTAACTTAGCAGCAGCAGTTCAATGCAATAAATAATCTAGCAGAGAGAGAAAAAATAATAAATAAAATAAAACATAATAATAAATAAACAAATAAATCAATTACGTATGTTGAATAGATTTTTTTAAATGTGCAAAAACAGAAATACTGCATATTAAAAAAAGTGAGGTAGTGTCCAAAGCTTCAATGGCCATTTAGGAATTGGATGGTAGCGGGGATGAAGTTGTTCCTGAATCGCTGAGTGTGTGCCTTCAGGCTTCTGTACCTCCTACCCATCTCACTGATGGTAACAGTGAGAGAAGGGCATGCCCTGGGTGCTGGAGGTCCTTAATAATGGACACTGCCTTTCTGAGACACCACTCTTTGAAGATGTCCTGAGTACTTCGTAGGGTAGTACCCAAGATAGAGCTGACTAAATTTACAACCCTCTGCAGCTTCTTTCAGTCCTGTGTAGTAGCCCCTCCATACCAGACAGTGATCCAGCCTGTCAGAATGCTTGCCACAGTACATCAATAGAAGTTTTTGAGTGTATTTGTTAACATACCAAATCTCTTCAAGTTCCTAATAAAGTATAGCCGCTGCTCTCTTGCCTTCTTTATAACTACATAGATATGTTGGGACCAGGTTAGATCCTCTGAGATTTTGACAGCCAGGAACTTGAAGCTGCTCACTCTCTTCACTTCTGATCCCTCTGTATGGATTGGTATGTGCTCTTTCGTCTTACCTTTCCAGAAGTCCACAATCAGCTCTTTAGTCTTACTGACGTTGAGTGCCAGGTTGTTGCTGCGGCACCACTCCACTAATTGGCATATCTCACTCCTGTACGCCCTCTCATCACCACCTGAGATTCTACCGACAATGGTTGTATCATCAGCAGATTTATAGATGGTATTTGAGCGATGCCCAGCCACACAGTCATGTGTATACAGAGCGGAGAGCAGTGGGCTAAGCACACACCCCTGAGGTGCGCCAGTATTGATCGTCAGTGAGGAGGATATGTTATCACCAATCCGCACAGATTGTGGTCTTCCGGTTAGGAAGTTGAGGATCCAATTGCAGAGAGAAGTACAGAGGCCCAGGTTCTGCAACTTCTCAGTCAGGATTGTGGGAATGATGGTATTAAATGCTGAGCTATAGGCGATGAACAGCATCCTGATGCAGGTGTTTGTGTTGTCTCGGTGGTCTAAAGCCATTTGGAGAGCCATTGAGATTGTGTCTGCCATTGACCTATTGTTGCAATTGACAAATTGCAATGGGTCCAGATTCTTGCTGAAGCAGGAGTTCAGTCTAGTCATGACCAACTGCTCAAAGCATTTCATCACTGTCAATGTGAGTGCTACTCGGCGATAGTCACTAAGGCAGCTCACAAACTGGGGATTTAGTTGATTTCAGTCCATTAATTCCTCCATTACTAACTGTTTATAAGGCTAATTTCTTTATGCTTCTCACTGACTGTGGATCTGTAGTTCTTCATTATCCTTCTGACCTATGGGCCAGGAGATCCGCATCACAAGCTTCTCAAATCTCACTCCAATTACCCAGTAGATTTGGTGCTCTGACACAGGTTCCTGTTATGTTTTGTAACTTCAAAGCATTAAACTATTTCAAAGAAGGACATGGGAGGCCGAAATGCAGGTCTAACTTTGAGTTTACTTTAAGCAAGGCGTGCCCGTATCACATGATGACGTATGCAATTCACGTATTTATACATATAACTCATAATGAATTGTTTAAACAAACAAGATTGCTTAATCAAATGATAAATATACAAGATTACTCAAATATGAAATACACAGCAGTTCCCGCACTGAGCAGTACTTTCAATGTCCTGTGTTTCTCTATAGAGTCCTCTCAGTTTGACTGGAACCATACTGTCTTCAACTATCAAAACTCTGTGGTTTGCAGGGAAATCTTCTTGTTTCCTTTGTAAAGCTACTGCCTCATCCACCTGCATAACACAGCCCTGTTAACACCCAGGCCATTACATTATTTTTCAAGGCTTCTTCAGGACCTGATTCAATATCCTGTAGAAGAAATCCTACAGGAAAAGAAAAGAACAGAACCTATTGCGTACATACTAAATACATCCCATAGGCCCTAGGAAGGAATCATTGTCTTCTGCAATTCTCAGTGATTCAAAGCACAAACTGGATTGGCATTTTTCTTCCCAAACCAGGTAAGGTCACCTCCATGGCAAGTGATTGCGGAATTGATCATACTGTAGCGGTGTGCTACACACAGCGCTGAAATAACAACACGCAGTCAGTGAGCTGCGGTTGCAAAAGAGATTTATTCAAACTTCGCGGCCTCGCTTTAAAGCCTTCCTGATCCCACCCTCCTCGGGAGGGAATACTGTAGGGGGCGCGTATTCACAGTCCCATCCTGCGCGCGGGCTTTTCCCCTTGCTGGGGAAGCAGACTTGGTGCCCTTTTTGGGACCAGCCTCAATGCCGGCGTGCGCCACTTTGTGAGCTGGTTCGAGTGCACTGGGAAGTGGGTCGCCACATAACCCCCCCACCAGAACCGGCGATACACCCCCCAATGTCCACAGTCTGGGTCGGACTCTGTTTGGGAGGTCTGCCTCTGCACCGCGGTGCCAGAATCTCGACCGGCTGTGCCAAATCCACATGGGCCGCCACCTTCTGGGGGTCGCTGAAATCCACGTTGGACAGCAGTAGGCGTATGTCTGCGGGCAGCTGCTCCAGGAATGCCTGCTCAAACACAAGGCAGGGCTTGTGACCTCCGGCCAGGGGCAGCATCTTGTTCATCAAAGCCGGCGGTGGCCTGTCCCCCAAACCATCCAGGTGCAGTAAGCGGGCAGCTCGCTCGTGCCGTGAGAGTCCAAAAATCCTTATGAGCAGGGCTTTGAATTCTGTGTATTTGCCGTCCGCTGGGGGTGATTGTATGAACTCCTCAACCTGGGCCGCTGTTTCCTGGTCGAGGGAGCTCACCACGTAGTAGTAACGTGTGGCATCCGAGGTTATCTGCTGAATGTGTGTGGTGAACTCTGTGCCTGTCTGGACACGCCCCCTGCTGAATGCTCCTGTGGCTCCTCCCACAGGCCCCTGTATAAAGGCGATCTGAGGCCTGACGCTCAGCCTCAGTCTCCAGGACATAGTATGATGGACACTCACTCCTGGTTCCTTCTTCCAGTCAATAAAAGCCGATATCTCGCCTTACGTCTCAGTGTGAGTTATTGATGATGCATCAATTTTATTGACTGGAAGAAGGAACCAGGAGTGAGTGTCCATCATACTATGTCCTGGAGACTGAGGCCGAGCGTCAGGCCTCAGATCGCCTTTATACCGGGGCCTGTGGGAGGAGCCACAGGAGCAGTCAGCAGGGGGCGTGTCCAGACAGGCACAGAGTTCACCACATTCACCCTCAGACCCCGCCACCGCCGGCTCCCGCGAGCGAAATCGCCGCTGCCAGTCGCGATTCCACGAGCTCCCCGAACCCGACCACAGCGGCAGCCCGTCAGATGCCTGTGCTTTGTTATTTCTGTGGCCATAAAAAACATCCTCGACAACGCTGTCCAGCGCGAGAAGCGACCTGCTCCAGCTGCGGAAAGCGGGGCCACTTCGCCAAGGTCTGTAAGTCTCAACCTCGAGCGGAGTGCAGCGCTGCGGGTGAAACGTGGGGGCCGCCATCTTGCTTGCCCGGATGTGTGCAGCCATCTTTGTCGACGTCAGCATGCCCCGCCCCCGGCCCTCAGATGCTTACCGGGCACCCTGATGGCGATTCGACTCTGGCCACTGTAACCCTCGACCAAAGCGCCCCACACCAGCTTGCAAGGTCCATGATGGACATCCGGGTGGAGGGGCACAGGACTAGATGCCTGTTTGACACGGGCAGCACTGGGAGTTTTATTCACCCGGACACAGCGCAACGCTGCGGACTTGCAACGCGGCCGGTAAGTCGGAGGTTCCATTTGGCTTCTGGGTCGCAGTCCGCAGACATCCGGGCGGGTTGTGTAACGACTTTGGTGGTGCAAGGCACAGAATATCGGAACTTTGAACTGCTGGTCATGCCTAATCTGTGCGCACCTGTGCTATTGGGGCTGGACTTCCAGAGCCATCTCGAAAGTGTGACTATGGCATATGACGGGCCCCTCCCACCGCTCACTGTCAGGAATCCTCAGTTTTGTGGGACTTCTTCACATACCCCGCTACTGACCACACACACACACGGACACACACATCCCATCCAGAACCAGGCCGACAGCTGCGCTACCGACACTTGCAGCCTCTCCACTCTCAAGGTCCCTCCCCCACCGCTGTTCGCCAACCTGACCCCTGACTGTAAGCCTGTGGCAACTAAAAGCAGGAGGTACAGCGCGGGGGACAGGGCCTTCATTCAGTCGGAGGTGCAGCGGCTGCTCAGGGAGGGGATCATTGAGCCAAGCTCAAGCCCTTGGAGGGCCCAGGTGGTTGTTGTTCGGACTGGGCAGAAAAATAGGATGGCGGTGGACTATAGTCAAACCATCAATAGGTTTACGCAGCTTGACGCGTACCCCCTACCCCGCATCGCAGATATGGTCAACCAGATTGCTCAGTACAAGGTGTACTCGACGATAGATCTGAAATCCACTTATCACCAGCTCCCCATCCGTCCAGAGGACCGCCCCTACACCACCTTCGAGGCGGGCGGCAGGCTCTATCACTTCCTGCACGTCCCTTTCGGTGTCACGAATGGTGTCTCTGTCTTCCAGAGGGAAATGGACTGGATGGTGGACCAGTACCAACTGCAGGCCACATTTCCCTATCTGGATAACATCACCATCTATGGTCACGACAGGCCAGATCACGACGCCAACCTCCAACGATTTCTCCAAGTGGCCGCAGCTCTGAACCTTACTTATAACAGGGACAAGTGTGTGTTTGGAACCACCCGCCTTGCTATACTTGGGTATGTCGTGGAAAACGGGGTTATTGGCCCTGATCCCGAACGTATGCGCCCCCTGTTAGAACTCCCTCTTCCCACCACTCTCAAGGCCCTCAGACGGTGCCTGGGTTTTTTTTCCTATTATGCCCAATGGTTCCCCCATTACGCAGACAAGGCACACCCCCTGGTCAAGTCTACCTCGTTTCCCCTCTCTGCTGAGGCCCGTGCGGCCTTCAGCTGCATTAAAGAGGACATTGCCAAAGCTACAATGCATGCGGTGGACGAGACCGCTAACCCTTCCAAGTGGAGTGTGATGCCTCCGATTTTGCTCTGGCTGCTACCCTCAATCAGGAAGGCAGACCAGTAGCATTCTTTTCTCGCACCCTCCAAGGCTCCAAAATTCGGCACTCTGCGGTGGAGAAAGAAGCCCAGGCCATAGTGGAGGCTGTTAGGCATTGGAGCACTATCTTGCTGGCAAAAGGTTCACCTTGCTGACCGACCAGCGCTCGGTTGCGTTCCTGTTCAGCAACCAACAGCGGGGCAAAATCAAAAGTGATAAGATTTTGCGGTGGAGAATAGAACTCTCCACCTACACCTATGATATCCTGTACCGACCTGGCAGACTCAATGAGCCCCCTGATGCCCTATCCCAGGGAACATGTGCTAGCACACAGCTCGACCAGCTGTACACCCTTCATGCACAACTTTGCCATCCGGGGGTCACCCGATTTTACCATTTTGTGAAAGCTCGGAACCTGCCATACTCCCTGGAGGACATCAGGACGATGACCAGGGACTGCCAAATTTGCGCTGAGTGCAAACCTCACTTCTACCGTCCTGACACGGCACAACTTGTCAAGGCCACCCGCCCTTTTGAACGACTGAGTGTTGACTTTAAGGGCCCCCTTCCCTCCACTGACCGCAATGTCTATTTTCTCAGTGTTATTGACGAGTACTCACGGTTCCCCTTTGCCATCCCCTGCCCCGACACCACTGCCACGTCCGTCATAACAGCCCTGCGCCAGCTCTGTTCGGGTATCCCTGCTATATCCACAGTGATAGAGGGTCCTCCTTTATGAGTGAGGAGTTGCTAGCTAGGGGCATTGCTACCAGTCGGACCACGAGTTATAATCCCCGGGGAAATGGACAGGTGGAGCGGGAGAATGCCACAGTGTGGAAGGCCACACTTTTAGCCCTTAAGTCAAAAGGGTTGCCGGTCTCTCGATGGCAGGAGGTCCTCCCTGAGGCACTGCACTCTATCCGCTCTCTGTTATGCACGTCCACCAATGCCACCCCTCACGAACGCCTATTCTCTTTTCCCAGGAAGTCTGTCACTGGGACCACCCTACCAGTTTGGCTGACGTCCCCGGGGCCAGTGCTGCTCCGGAAACATGTGAGGAGCAATAAATACTCCCCGCTGGTGGAGAGGGTTCACCTTCTACATGCGAACCCCCAGTATGCCTACGTGGTCTTACCTGATGGGCGGGAGGACACAGTCTCCATCCGCGACCTGGCACCCGCAGGTGCAGCAGACCACTACCCTGAAGGCTCTCCGGTAACTATGAACCCTGCACCAGAGGTGACACCGTGCTCACCAGGCCCTACACAGACTCCTCACGACACTTGTATACCGGGTGTTTCGTACGCATTTATACTAGGCGCCTCGCGTGCGTGCGCCTAGTGGGCAGGAACAAGCGCAACCTCCGTCCCCTGTGCAATCACCAATGTTGCCGGCATCCATGCGATCACAGCCGGTGCTACGTAGATCGCAGCGACAGATTCGACCACCTGATAGACTTGACTTGTAAGAAACTTCGCCACATGGGGACTCTTTCAAACAAAGGGGGGGTGAATGTGGTGAACTCTGTGCCTGTCTGGACACGCCCCCTGCTGACTGCTCCTGTGGCTCCTCCCACAGGCCCCTGTATAAAGGCGATCTGAGGCCTGACGCTCGGCCTCAGTCTCCAGGACATAGTATGATGGACACTCACTCCTGGTTCCTTCTTCCAGTCAATAAAAGCCGATATCTCGCCTTATGTCTCAGTGTGAGTTATTGATAGTGCATCAATGTGGAATTGGGCTTCTGCTTGCTGGAACCACAGGTGAGGTCGCAGCTTCCAGAAGCTTGGCAGTTTTAATGAAACTGCATGAACAGATGCGGTGTCGTTCATCTTCGGCCCAAATATTGTTTGGGCCATCGGGGTCACTAATTGTAGTGGTGTGCTACACGCAGCACTGAAATAACGACACGCAGTCGGTGAGCTGCAGTTGCAAAAGAGGATTATAAAAACTTCGCTGCCTCGCTTTAAAGCCTTCCTGTTCCCACCCTCCCTGGACAGGAATGCTGTAGTATTCACAGTCCCATCCCACGCGCAGGCTTTTTCCCTTGCTGGTGAAGCAGGCTTGGCACCCTCTTTGGGACCGGCCTCTATGCCGGCGCACGCCACTTTGTGAGCCGGTTCGAGTGCGCTGGGAAGTGGGTCACCACAATACTTCCAATTTTCCTCAGGACATTGAGCTTTCGTATAAAGAACAAGTATCAGTGTCTCTCCTCTACAATGTACATCCCTACCTTTACTCAACAGATGCTCATGACGTTTTTCATCAAACAGCGATGTCAGCATCTCCTTCCGTTTGTTAAATTCCAACAACATATCTTCCTTCTCCTCAAATGCAGGATTTGACTTCTGAAAAACAGAGAATCTGCATAATAGTTTACCACTTTCACGCTTGAAATGTTTTTAGCTTTTAAAATAAATTTCTCTTCAGTTAACTTAAAATATGATTTTACCACTTTGTTTCCTAAGTAGATTTCCTGTTAAATCATAGCACCGTAAAAAAATTAAACTTTAATCTCATACATTCATACATTTATCCAGTCATAAATACATTACTATTATTAGAATGATTAATTCCTTTCCTCAGATTAAATTATGTGTTAATATATATTTGTTTTTTAGGAAATCCACCAAATGCTTTATTAGTACACGCATAAATGTCCTTTACATTCCTGTCTTGCTTTAAATCTTTTAGTGAAAATTACCTGAAGATTTGTAAATTCTTCTTCCAACCCTGCTTCAATGTTGATTTTCAATTTGCCCCAGAAATCAAACCCATCAGGTTCAAGTCCAGGAGTTCTCTCGAGCCATTGCTGAGGAAAATAAAATCAGTGAGAAGCTGCAATATTGAATAGATGTGGATTCTCAGTGACCGTAATCTCACCACTAATGAATGCCTCTTGGGTGCTCCAGGTGAAGAGGATAACCCTCAGCTGCCCTAAGCAGAGAATAATTAATACAATGAGTGGGTAAGCCGTACTCAGTTATGAACACTTTCACTCTTGTGTCAGGAAATAGTGAATTTAAATCATACTCCAAACATAAATCTGGAGTCAAAGAGTTGTTCAGCATAGGAACAGGCCCTTCAGCCAACTGCATCTATGTCGAGCATCATGTCAAACTTTACTACTCCCATTTAGCTGCAATAATCCCACATCACTTTATGCCTTACTGAGTCGAGTACTGGCCTGGATGTCCAGCTCAAATGCCTCTAAATGATGCCATTGTTCCTGCCTCCACTACATCTTCTGACAGCTCATTCTCAAAACCAACTATACTTAGTGTGAAAAATTTACCTTTCCCATCCCCTTTCAGCCTCTTCCTTCACTTCTGAAGCCTCTGCCTTCTAGCTTTACGCACTCTTACCATAGGAAACAGACCATAAGCTCACCACCCTATCTGTGTGTCTCACTTTATTATACCTCTACCATATCACTGTTCAAGCTCCTTTGTTCCAGGGAAAATAGGCCCATCTTATCCCAACCAATCTATCTCCATAACTTTGAGCGTGGCATGGTAGTATCTCAAATAGACTGCAGTGCCAATACCTCAGGTTCAATTCCTGCCACTGCCTATAAGAAGTTTCTCCCCGTGACCACGTAGGTCTCCACAAAGGCTCCTGTTTTCTCCAGACATTCGGATTAGTAGGTGAATTGGTCACACAGATGGTGCAGGCTAGGTGAGCGGAAAGGATTTGTTATTGCGCCATATCGCTAAGTAAAATAATCTCAAGCCCTCTAATCCAGGCACAACCTTAAGAAACTTTTCTACACCGTTCCAGCTCAAGCACTCCTTTCCTGTGGTGTAGTGAGCAGATTTGTGTGCTGCTAAACCAACATTTTGCACAACTTGTACAATCTAGGGTGACAACTTAGTATGGAACTGGAGAAGCTCGCAACTATGGATGAAATCTTACACTGAATATCTTTTTTTTTGTCAAAGATAGCATCTCATTATTTTGAAGAATCACAGGTGTATTAACCCTGGTGACCATATTGATTTTTAATCAATGAATGTCACTGAAACAGTTTATTTTAGAGATACAACATTGTAACAAGCCCTTCCAGCTCAATGCTGCCCAATTACACCCATGTGACCAATTAACTTACTAACCCGTACACCTTACGGAATATGGGAGGAAACCAGAGCACCAGAAGAAATCTCACATGGTCACGGGGAAACGTAGAGAACTCCTTAAAGACAACAGCTGGAACTGAACCTGGGTTGTTGGCACTGTGAAGTGATGTGCTAACCGCTTCGCTACTGTGCCGCCCCTGTAGTTGACCTGTCGTTATTATTTCACTCTGTCTTTAAGTTTCTTCTGAGCAAGTTAATGGATTTTCCCTTCATTTCAACAGCAGCAACTTGAAGGACCTCACTGATTTTTCAACAGGATGTGGAATTTGGAATCCTCAAAATATAATAGCCATGGAACTGAAATTACCTATAAAAAGATTTAGAAAGAAAGAAAAGGAACTGAAATTACCAAATCACCATCACTGTACAGCAAACGAACCACTGCCACTGCAAGTAAAATCCCCAAGAGGACTGCAGCCTCGTTATAGGGTTTAGAGGCTTGCATGCCTCAATGACCTGGAGAGCTAGGTTGGCTGGAGTTAAGGCCTTGTGCTTTGGCTCTTGATCGGGTCACCCATGCCAAGAAAGTCAAAGGGTAAAGGGCAGACTAACTGGTCCTCCAGATTCAGGGGTTCAGCTCTGACTGGTTTTTTAAAAAAATTGTTATGGAAACAGCACACAGACAACATTCATAAATGACCTTTATGAATCTATTAACCCAGATTATTTCATGAATAATTTATTCCCACAGGAACCGCATCCTTTCCCTCTCAGGTATGTTCCTTTAGGCTTCCATTCATCTCCCATCTTCACTGCTTACCACTAACTTTCCTCTCTTTCCTATTTGACTGATTCCAGCATTTTCTATTCAGATAGGTAAGAATCTTTGAATCCGGACAGCTTTGAGGAGACTTAACCAAGAAATATAAAGTTGTGAAGGGTCCTATTGGAGTAAAAGTATATCACTTGTGCCTTGTAACATCAGTGAGTAATATTTGAATCTCAATGCTAAATACCTCAACGAGTTGTAGCAGCGTAGGTTCCATCTCAGATTGACGAAGTAACTCATTTTCCCTCCCTTTGAAGTTGTCCCTATAGTGCTTTCTGTTGTAAGGAACCCGCAGATTCTCTGGAACTCCGATCTTATTCTCTATAAGGCGAAACTGTAGGCTCTGAAATCCAGATGCAGGTACTAAGTAATTTCTTCAAAAAGAAATGACAGAAAATAATTAGCATGTTACATGCACAATGAAAGATCGATACATAATACATTATATTTTTAAAAAATAAGCTAGTACGTTGACTCACAGAAGTATCTATGGGAGTTAGGAAAACTGGAAGGGTAATCCAGGACAACCTATCATGGACATTGGGACATAAAGAGTGTTACATTTGCTTTTTTCAGTTCTCTGGCACCTCCCTTGTTTCTAAAGAGAATTAAAAGGCTTTAGCAAGTCCTTCTGCATTATCCATCCTCACTTCCATCAGCAACTGCAGCACATTCAAGCCTCGTGGTCTGTTTACCAAAGACAGCCTTACAATAACCTTTTCCCCTATTTTTGCCACATTTATTTTGTCTGCTGCTTGACTGAGATGCTGACTGTAGCATCATCCTTGGCAAAAAAATGAGTTTCTAATATTCATCAGATAAGAGTTGCTCCATCCCTAATCTTAGCACATAAAATCCTGAAGAAAATCCTTGTAGCTGGAAGGAATTTTGACCAATTTTTGGATGTTGAAACTACTCCGGAACCTCCCTCTGAGGATGACTCCTGAGGCTTCTTAGGTAAAGGGGGTGATTTGGCAGACCTCAGAGTCAGCTCCATAATATTCACTAGTCTTTAGCTGAAACAGAAACAAAATCAGAATCCAGATCCTCATCTGTATCTTCAGACAATAGGAACGAGGCACTACAAATGGTCTTTGTGCTCCTGGGACTAGGCTCCAAGGATCTACGTTTAGGAGCCCTTCCCTTACACGGAACATGGTTGGGCAGCTAGAGTTCAAGACTGCTTGGGCACCTCCTTGTCTTGCTCCTGAACTACAGACCCTCTCTCTATTTCCAGTGCACCCCTGATTAGACAGGGTCAGGGCTCAAACAGTCCTCTTGGCTGAAGCCAGCTTGTCTGCCCTTGGAGGCAGGACTGGGTCTCCCAAAGGCTCCAGGTTACCCCAAACAAAAGTCTACCTCTTCATCGGCCACTGGTCTCAGTGGAGTCTGGGAGTTGGAACATTAAGCTGAAAACATACCCTCTTGAAACGACTGGACCATGCAAAGATCTTCTTCCTTCCATTTCACGGAAGGGTTTTGCTGGGACAGCTAAGGGTGCCCAAGGATCAGGAGTTTGTGAGGAGAGTCAATGATATAGAAACAAATGTCCTCTATCCTCATCTGCAAAACTGATGTCTGCTGCAGGAAATACCCGGAACTAGGAGGATAGGCTGTTGCACGCATGGGCTGGCTCAACTCCTGCAGTGGTTTGTTGAGGTGATGGATGGTCCCCAAGTCCAGGAACTTACCGGCTGCCCCAGAGTCCTGTATTCTATAATGTGCACAAAGATCACAGTATTGCAGTACTACATTGAGGTTGTGACGAGAGACCTAGGCGAGGATGGTCAGGACCCAAATGCTGGCGTATCCAAGACTAGAATCGAGACACGATACAAGACTAAAATGAAGACCAGGTTCTAAACTAGACACTAGATGAGAATCCAAAGTTGAACTGATGATTAAACACTGAATCTCAATTCAGGTGCTCCTTAAATATTAAAATCCTGGCACCAAAACATAGTCGCCAATTAGCAGGGAGGGCCTGAAAGGGGCCACACCCTCCATATTCCAGAGAATTAGAGCGCCTAAACCCTGGAGGCTGGCGTGTCTTAACGAAGATAGTTAAAAGCAAAACAGTAAGAGTGCAGAATGAAGTGTTACAGTTACAGAGAAAGTGCACTGCAGTTGGGTGATAAGTTGTAAGATCATAGCAAGGTAGATTGAGTTCAAGAGTCCATCAGATTATGCTAGGGAACCATTCAATAGTCTTACAACAAAGGATGGAGCTGTCCTTGAGCCTGACGGTATGTGCTTTCAATGCTTTTGTACCTTACAGTTGTAAAGTCAAAGAAAAGTCCAGCACAGAAACAGGCCCTTAGGTCCACCTAGTCTGTGCTTAACCATTTAAACTGCTTACTCCCATTAACCTACATTAGGACCATACCCTCCATGCCTCTACCATTCACGTACCTATCCAAACCTCTCTTAAACGTTGAAATTGAGCTTGCATGAACCCCCTGCACTGGCAGCTCATTCACACTCTCAGAACCCTCTGAGTGAAGAACTTTCCCCTCATGTTCCCCTTAAACTTTTCACCTTTCACCCTTAATCCATGACCTCTAGTTGTAGTCCCATCCAAACTCAGTGGTAAAGGCCTGCTTACACTTACCCTCTCTATACCCCTCATAATTTTGCATACCTCAATCAAAACTCCCCTCAATTTGCTAACCTATTAAAGTCCAAACCTATTTGATCTTTCCTTATATCTCAGCTCCTCTGGTCCCGTCAACATCCTTGTGAATCATCTACCCAGTAGAAGGGGTGAGATAGAAAGGAGAATGATCAAGGGTTAGTTGATGCTTTACGGAGACAGGAGAACGTGTAAGCAGAGTCCATGGAAGGGAGGCTGGTTTCTGTGATCTGCTGAGCTGCATCCACGATTCTCTGCAGTTTCTTGCAATCATTGGCAGAACAGCGGCCATACCAAGCTGTAACGCTTGCTATAGAGTATCAATAAAAATTGGTGAGAGGCAAAGGGGATGTGCTTTTTTTCAGCCTCCTGAGGAAGTGGAGGCTCTGGTGAGATTCCTTTGGTTGTGGCATCAATGTGGCTGGATCAGTACAGGTTACTGGTGATGTTTACTCCTTGAACCTCAGCACCATTGATGTAGGCAGGAGCACGTGCATTGCCCCCTTTCTGAAATCAATTTTGCTGACATTGAAGTAAAGATTGTTGGCATGACACCAAGTCACTGGGCTCCCTGTCTCCTTATGTACTCCGAATCATCGTTATTTTAAAAAGTGATCCACTACAGTCATTATCACCCACAAACTTATAGGTGGAGTTACAGCAAAATCAGGCCACGCAGTTGGAAGTGTACAGTCCGTAGATTAGAGGGTTGAGGATGCATTTTTGCGGGGCACCAGTGTTGAAGATAATTTTGACAGAGGTGTTGATGCCTATCCCTACTGATTGTAGTTTATTGGTCAGGGAGTCAAGGATCCATTTGCACAGGGGGTGTTCAGTCTCAGGTCTAATACTTGGAAATAATCTTGCTGTAGTCAATAAGTAACATAGCTGTCTTTACTGCCCATGTGCTCCAGAAATAAGTGCATGGCCAGAGAAATGCCAGCTGTCAGCAGCCTGTTCAAGGTTAAACGTCATTCAACCAAACATGTGTATACAGCTAAATAAACCAGCATTCTGCCAGGGGCAAGGTGCAAAGTACAGAACATACAGTCACAAAAAAATAATATTAGTCCAAGTCACCTTCTGGCACAGCCTGAAGATAGATGGGACGATGCATGGGATGTTGTCTTGTAGCCACGTTTCCGCAAGAACAAGCACGCAGCAGTCCCTCATCACGTGCTAGTGCAGCTGCAGACGAACACAATCCAGTTTGTCTTCCTCCGAGGGAACACTGGAGAGCTGCACCATAGGAAGGGGCCAGTCCAGACCCCCACATACTTCCACAATGCCGCCAATGCCTCCTTCCCCAGGTGACTGCAACAGGCAACATGAGAGCCTATTCTGTGCAAATACCCAGGCCATGCTTCTCCCCTCTCTTTGGTCTCACCAATAAACCAGACCTCATTACCAAAGTCCAACAGGGTCTTCCAATCACAAAAAAAAAATCCAAGACAATCATTTAGACCACTTATTAGACCATGATGCCATCTTCCCTGGGTACTGTACAGGCGATGACATGGTACACAACAAGCCCACACTGCACAGCTCCACTGCTATCCACCAATGCGCCAGTGAGGCAGATCTGCAGTACTGGGATGATAGAGGCCTTCTTAATGCTATTGGGAACCTCAGATTGAAGCAGGAGAAGCTAAAACTGTCTGAAAATACTCCTGCCAGCTGATCTGCACAGAATCCCAGAATATGGCTGGAATGCCTTCCTGTCCAAACGCTTTCCACAGGTTCACTTCTGGAAGAGCGATTTAATGTCCACAACAGTGATAGTGGATTCAAGTGCATTGGAGGCTACCAGATGGGTGGTGACATTCCAACTCCCTTCTGTTCAAAATGTGCATAGACGCATTAAACTCATCCGTGAAGAATGTGCTGCTGTCAGCGATGCTGCCCAACTTTGTTTTGTAATCCATTATAGAGTGTAAGCCCTGCAGCAACTGATGGCTGGTTTGAGACTTGAGTCTGGATAGGTATTGTCCCTTGGCACCCATGATATCTTTACAGAGGCTCCTTACTTCCTTTTAATTATCCTGGCACATGATACCAGTCCTGTTCTTTTCTATGTCACTGTTTGAGTATTAGAACTACAACATATTCCGACAATACTGTTGGAAAAGAGAGAGAGAGATACCGCTTCAACCTCTTCCAACGATTCTGAGTGAGGCACAGAGAGATCTGTATTTACTGACAATTATCTTTATTGTTGAAACTAACTAATACGTGAATTTATACACTAAATACCTTTTGTGCACACCTGCTAAGTGTCCCTGACTCTCCTGAATAGTCAAAGAATAGCAAAGGTATTACCCGGGTGGAGGAATTTACACTGGCCAGGCGCTCCTTGTTCCTCGTGGTCCCGACTCACTCTCCACGTGCTTCACGCAGGGTTCTTCTCACTTGTGTCTACGGTGGTTATTCTTCAAAGTTACCGCCACCAGCACCCACAAAGCATCCACCTTCATATCCATTCCTTATCAATTCAAATGTTGCATTCCCATGTCATTGGCCGCAGGTCATGTGTCTGGCCTTTAACACCTGGTTATTGGCTCTGGTCCAAAGCAGCATCCATCTATTGTCCTCTTCCCATCAAGGGACAGTTGCTGACTCATGGCTCTTTGTTCTCAGACAGCAATGAGTTTGAATCACCTTAGGCATTCACAAGTCTGCATGTTATAGCCAACCAAAGAACACCTCACAAACAACTCTTTATTTGGAAATGATGTCCAGTCCAGCAAATTACCTGAAGTCTTTGTGTCTTCTTTAAAACACTAATCAAGTCCAGCATGTCAAGCTCACAAAATGGAGAATCGAGTGTCTTCACAAAATGGCAGCCTCCATCCCCCAAGCACACGGCAAGAACAAAGACTGTTTCCACTGACCTTGATTCATTTGAATTCACAGATTTGAAGATTGTCATTCTTTCTGGCCAAAAATACACACAAAATGCTGGTGGGACGCAGCAAGCCAGGCAGCATCTATAGAAAGAAGTACAGTCGATGTTTCGGGCCGAGACCCTTCGTCAGGACTAACTGAAAGAAGAGATAGTAAGACATTTGAAAGTGGGAGGGGGAGGGGGAGATCCGAAATGTTAGGAGAAGACAGGAGAGGGGAGGGACGAAGCTAAGAGCTGGAAATTTGATTGGCAAAAGGGATACAGAGCTGGAGAAGGGAGAGGATCATGAGACGGGAGGCCTGGGGAGAAAGAAAGAAAGAATTCCCATGATCCTCTCCCTTCTCCAGCTCTGTATCCCTTTCGCTCTGACTATCTCTTCTTTCAGTTAGTCCTGACGAAGGGTCTCAGCCGGAAACGTCGACTGTACTTCTTCCTATAGATGCTGCCTGGCCTGCTGCATTCCACCATAATTTTGTGTGTTGATGCACCATCAATAACTCACACTGAGACGTAGGCGAGATATCGGCTTTTATTGACTGGAAGAAGGAACCAGGAGTGAGTGTCTATCATACAAGGTCCTGGAGACTGAGGCCGATCTTCAGGCCGCAGGTCTCCTTTATACAGGGGCCTGTGGGAGGAGCCACAGGAGCAGTCAGCAGGGGCGTGTCCCGACAGGCACATAGTTCACCACATTCACCCCCCCTTCGTTTGAAAAAGTCCTCATGTAGCGAAGGTTCTTACAAGTCAAGCCGATCAGGCGGTCGAATCTGTCGCTGCGATCTACGTAGCACCGGCTGTGACCGCATAGGTGCCGGCAACATTGGCGATTGCACAGGGGACGGGGGTTGCGCGTGTTCTTGCCCACTAGGCGCCGGTGATCCCTCATGCATGTGCGAGGCGCCTGGTATAAATGCGTACGAAACGCCCGGTATACAAGTGTCGTGAGGAGTCTGTGTAGGGCCTGGTGAGTACGGTGTCACCTCTGGTGCAGGGTTCACAGTTACCGGAGAGCCTTCAGGGTAGTGGTCTGCTGCACCTGCGGGTGCCAGGTCGCGGATGGAGACCGTGTCCTCCCGCCCATCAGGTAAGACCACGTAAGCATACTGGGGGTTCGCATGGAGAAGGTGAACCCTCTCCACCAGCGGGGAGTATTTATTGCTCCTCACATGTTTCCGGAGCAGCACTGGCCCCGGGGACGTCAGCCAAACTGGTAGGGTGGTCCCAGTGACAGACTTCCTGGGAAAAGAGAATAGGCGTTCGTGAGGGGTGGCATTGGTGGACGTACATAACAGAGAGCGGATAGAGTGCAGTGCCTCAGGGAGGACCTCCTGCCATCGAGAGACCGGCAACCCTTTGGACTTAAGGGCTAAAAGTGTGGCCTTCCACACTGTGGCATTCTCCCGCTCTACCTGGCCATTACCCCGGGGATTATAACTCGTGGTCCGACTGGTAGCAATGCCCCTAGCTAGCAAGTACTGGCGCAGCTCCTCACTCATAAAGGAGGACCCTCTATCACTGTGGATATAGCAGGGATACCCGAACAGAGTGAAGAGCTGGCGCAGGGCTTTTATGACGGACGTGGCAGTGGTGTCGGGGCAGGGGATGGCAAAGGGGAACCGTGAGAACTCGTCAATAACACTGAGAAAATAGACATTGCGGTCAGTGGAGGGAAGGGGGCCCTTAAAGTCAACACTCAGGCGTTCAAAAGGGCGGGTGGCCTTGACAAGTTGAGCCGTGTCAGGACAGTAGAAGTGCGGTTTGCACTCGGCACAAATTTGGCAGTCCCTGGTCATCGTCCTGATGTCCTCCAGGGAGTACGGCAGGTTCCGAGCTTTCACAAAATGGTAAAATCGGGTGACCCCCGGATGGCAAAGTTGTGCATGAAGGGCGTACAGCTGGTCGAGCTGTGTGCTAGCACATGTTCCCCGGGATAGGGCATCAGGGGGCTCATTGAGTCTGCCAGGCTGGTACAGGATATCATAGGTGTAGGTGGAGAGTTCTATCCTCCACCGCAAAATCTTATCATTTTTGATCTTGCCCCGCTGTTGGTTGCTGAACAGGAACGCAACCGAGCGCTGGTCGGTCAGCACAGTGAATCTTTTGCCAGCAAGATAGTGCCTCCAGTGCCTAACAGCCTCCACTATGGCCTGGGCTTCTTTCTCCACCGCGGAGTGCCGAATTTCAGAGCCTTGGAGGGTGCGAGAAAAGAATGCTACTGGTCTGCCTTCCTGATTAAGGGTAGCAGCCAGAGCGAAATCGGAGGCATCACACTCCACTTGGAAGGGAGCGGTCTCGTCCACTGCATGCATCGTAGCTTTGGCAATGTCCGCTTTAATGCAGTTGAAGGCCGCGCAGGCCTCAGCAGAGAGGGGAAACGAGGTAGACTTGACCAGGGGGCGAGCCTTGTCCGCGTAATGGGGGACCCATTGGGCGTAATAGGAAAAAAACCCCAGGCACCGTCTGAGGGCCTTGAGAGTGGTGGGAAGAGGGAGCTCTAACAGGGGGCGCATACGTTCGGGATCAGGCCCAATAACCCCGTTTTCCACGACATACCCAAGTATAGCAAGGCGGGTGGTACCAAAAACACACTTGTCCCTGTTATAAGTAAGGTTCAGAGCTGCGGCCACTTGGAGAAACCGTTGGAGGTTGGCGTCGTGATCTGGCCTGTCATGACCACAGATGGTGATGTTATCCAGATAGGGAAATGTGGCCTGCAGTTGGTACTGGTCCACCATCCGGTCCATTTCCCTCTGGAAGACAGAGACACCATTCGTGACACCGAAAGGGACGCGCAGGAAGTGATAGAGCCGGCCGCCCGCCTCGAAGGCGGTGTAGGGGCGGTCCTCTGGGCAGATGGGGAGCTGGTGATAAGCGGATTTCAGATCTATTGCCGAGTACACCTTATACTGAGCAATCTGGTTGACCATATCCGCGATGCGGGGTAGGGGGTATGCGTCAAGCTGCGTAAACCTATTGATGGTTTGACTATAGTCCACCACCATCCTATTTTTCTGCCCAGTCCGAACAACAACCACCTGGGCCCTCCAAGGGCTTGTGCTCGGCTCAATGATCCCCTCCCTGAGCAGCCTCTGCACCTCCGACTGAATGAAGGCCCGGTCCCCCGCGCTGTACCTCCTGCTTTTGGTTGCCACAGGTTTACAGTCGGGGGTCAGGTTGGCGAACAGCGGTGGGGGAGGGATCTTGAGAGTGGAGAGGCTGCAAGTGTCGGTAGCGCAGCTGTTGGCCTGGTTCTGGATGGGATGTGTGTGTCCGTGTGTGTGTGTGGTCAGTAGCGGGGTATGTGAAGAAGTCCCACAAAACTGAGGATTCTTGACAGTGAGTGGTGGGAGGGGCCCGTCGTATACCATAGTCACACTTTCGAGATGGCTCTGGAAGTCCAGCCCCAATAGCACAGGTGCACACAGATTAGGCATGACCAGCAGTTCAAAGTCCCGATATACTGTGCCTTGCACCACCAAAGTCACTACACAACCCGCCCGGATGTCTGCGGACTGCGACCCAGAGGCCAAATGGAACCTCCGACTGACCGGCCGCGTTGCAAGTCCGCAGCGTTGCACTGTGTCCGGGTGAATAAAACTCCCAGTGCTGCCCGTGTCAAACAGGCATCCAGGCCAATGCCCCTCCACCTGGATGTCCATCATGGACCTTGCAAGCTGGTGTGGGGCGCTTTGGTCGAGAGTCACAGTGGCCAGAGTTGGATCGCCGTCGGGGTACCCAGTCAGCATCGGAGGGTCGGGGGCGGGGCATGCTGACGCCGACAAAGATGGCCGCTCACATCCGGGGTACCCGGTCAGCATCCGAGGATCGGGGGCGGGGCGTGCTGACGTCGACAAAGATGGCCGCCCACATCCCGGCATGCAAGATGGCGGCCCCCACGTTTCACCCGCAGCGCTGCACTCCGCTCGAGGTTGAGACTTACAGACCTTGGCGAAGTGGCCCCGCTTTCCGCAGCTGGAGCAGGTCGCTTCTCGCGCTGGACAGCGTTGTCGAGGATGTTTCTTTTGGCCACAGAAATAACAAAGCACGAGTTCCTTACGGGCCACAGCCGTGGTCTGGGTCGGGGAGCTCGTGGAATGGCGACTGGCGGCGGCGTTGGCGAATTCGCTCCCGGGAGCCGGCGGTGGCGGGGTCTGAGGCGTCCACGAAACCGGCGGGGAATCGCGCGACTGGACAGCGTCGGCGTTATGCCGCGCAGCTTCTAGAGCGTTGGCCTTCTCTATCGCCGAGCTTAAGGTAAGATCCGAGTTCTCCAGCAGCCGCTGGCGCATGTACACTGACCTCAGTCCCGTCACAAAGGCGTCTCGCACCAGCAGCTCCGCATGCTGTTCTGCCGTGAGCGTCTTGCAGTCACAAGCTCGGACGAGTGTCTGTAGTGCTCGGAGAAACTCAGCGCACGATTCGCCAGGCCGCTGTTGCCGGGTAGCTAAGCGATGTCTTGCGTAGACGGTGTTCACCGGCCGCAGGTACTGTCGTTTGAGGGCGTCCAGTGCCCCTTCGTAGGTCGGCAGGTCCCGGATAAAGGAGTAAACTTTGGAGGAGACCCTCGAGAGTAGGATTCTGTGCATAACGGCGGGTTCAGTCGCACGAAGCTCCGCCAAGTACGATTGGAAGCATGCAAGCCAGTGTTCAAAAGCGAGAGCTGCGTCAGGGTCTTGAGGGTCCAAATCCAACCGGTCCGGACGCAAAACGGGTTCCATGTTTTAAAACTTCCAGTCAATAAAATTGATGCACCATCAATAACTCACACTGAGACGTAGGCGAGATATCGGCTTTTATTGACTGGAAGAAGGAACCAGGAGTGAGTGTCTATCATACAAGGTCCTGGAGACTGAGGCCGATCTTCAGGCCGCAGGTCTCCTTTATACAGGGGCCTGTGGGAGGAGCCACAGGAGCAGTCAGCAGGGGCGTGTCCCGACAGGCACATAGTTCACCACATGTGTGTTGCTTGAATTTCCAGCATCTGCAGATTTCCTCGTGTACAATGTCCTGGGTATGTTACTCAAAATGGCCTCTTTGGTTTGTTACAAGTAGGAATGTTTCTTTGTCGGATAAGTGTTTCTCTAGCCGTTGTTTCACTTTAGAATGGCTGATATGGTAATTGTATTCAATTGTTAATCAATGGGGAATGTCATTGTGTCTTGTGATGCTGGGAACTTGGGGGAGGGGTTTTCGCGGGTTTTTGGGGAGAGGCCGAGGAAGAGACTGAAGAAGGTGGACGTGTGCTGGACTGCTCGTAAGACCACCGGGGTGGTCCCAGGTGCGACGGCCGGATGGGTCGATTGGTTCGTTGATTGAGCTCCAACGAGTGCACTAAACAGACTGAACTTTGATAAGTGGCGCCTTTTGTTTTTTTCCTTGTGTATATATATTGTATTGCTTACTACTCTTTTTAATTTTAGTAAACTCTTTAAAGTGTATTTCATAACGGTATTTGTTGTGGATTTGATACTGTTGGCGGGCTCGAGGCGTAAACTCGATTCTCACAGCACCTGCGTGTACAGGAGGTGGGTTGGAGAGTGGCTGGATCCCCTTTTTCCCCTAGACATATACCAGCCTGTTGGGTAAGGGTTACACTCGTGTTTGCGTTTTTATATATTCTGACTAGTTTATTCGTACTTGAAGTTCACTGATGCTGTTCACCATGAAGTCATACCAAAGTGTATTAATAAAAGGTCAGTGAGATTGATGCAGTCTACAAGCAGGGACTCCTACTATTGCTAAATACAGTGATGATTTGATTTTAGACAATAGACAATAGGTGCAGAAGTAGACCATTCGGCCCCTCGAGTCTGCACCGCCATTCTGAGATCATGGCTGGTCATTCACTATCAATACCCAGTCCCTGCCTTGTCCCCATATCCCTTGATTCCCCTATCCATGAGATATCTATCTAGCTCCTTCTTGAAAGCATCCAGAGAATTGGCCTCCACCATCTTCCGAGGCAGTACATTCCACACCTCCACAACTCTCTGGGAGAAGAAGCTCTTCCTCAACTCTGTTTTAAATAACTGACCTCTTATTCTCAATCCATGCCCTCTGGTACTGGACTCTCCCAACATCTGGAACATATTTCCTGCCTCAATCCTATCAAATCCTTTAATTATCTTAAACGTTTCAATCAGATCCCCTCTCAATCTCCTCAATTCCAGCGTGTGCAAGCCCAATCTCTCCAATCTCTCTGCGTAAGACAGCCCTGCCATCCCAGGAATCAACCTAGTGAATCTACGCTGCACTTCCTCAATTGCCAGAATGTCCTTCCTTAAACCTGGAGACCAAAACTGTACACAATATTCCAGATGTGGTCTCACCAGGGCCCTATACAAATGCAAAAGGACATCCTTGCTCTTGTACTCAATTCCCCTTGTAACAAAGGCCAACATTCCATTTGCCCTCTTCACTGCCTGTTGCACTTGCTCATTCACCTTCATTGACTGATGAACTAGGACTCCTAGGTCTCTTTGCATTTCTCCCTTACCTAACTCTACACCGTTCAGACAATACTCTGCCCTCTTGTTCCTGCTTCCAAAGTGGATAACTTCACATTTATTCACATTGAATGACATCTGCCAAGTATCTGCCCACTCACCCAGCCTATCCAAGTCTCCCTGTATTCTCCTAACGTTCTTTTCGCATGTCACACTGCCACCCAGTTTAGTATTTTCAGCAAACTTGCTGATATAGTTTTCAATGCCCTCATCTAAATCGTTGACATAAATCGTAAAGAGCTGTGGTCCCAATACAGAGCCCTGTGGTACCCCACTAGTCACCTCCAGCCAGTCCGAGAAACACCCATTCACTGCTACCCTTTGCTTTCTATCTGCCAACCAGTTTTCTATCCATGTTGAAACCTTGCCCCCAATGCCATGAGCTCTGATTTTACTCACCAATCTCCTATGTGGCACCTTATCAAATGCCTTCTGAAAATCTAGGTACACAACATCCACTGGCTTACCCTCGTCTAACATCCTTGTTAAAAAACTCCAACAAATTAGTCAAGCATGATTTGCCCTTGGTAAATTCATGCTGGCTCGGCCTAATCCTATTACTGCCATCAAGATGTGCCACTATTTCGTCCTTAATAATGGACTCAAGCATCTTTCCCACGACTGACGTTAGGCTAACAGGGCGATAGTTCTCCGTTTTCTCCTTCCCTCCCTTCTTGAAAAGTGGGATAACATTAGCCACTCTCCAATCTTCAGGAACTGATCCTGAATCTAAGGAACATTGGAAAATGATTACCAATGCATCCGCAATTTCTTTTAGAACCCTCGGATGCAGACCATCTGGACCCAGGGATTTATTAGCCTTCAGTCCTATCAGTCTACTCATCACAATTTCTTTCCTAATGTCAATCTGTCTCAATTCCTCTGATATCTTATGACCCTGGCCCGTCCATACATCTGGGAGATTGCTTGGGTCCTCCCTGGTGAAGACAGATCTAAAGTATGCATTAAATTCTGTTGCCATTTCTTTGTTTCCCATAACAATTTCTCCCAATTCATTCTTCAAGGGGCCAACATTGTTCTTAACTATCTTCTTTCTCTTCACATAGCTAAAAAAGCTTTTGCTATTCCCTTTTATATTCCTGGCTAGACTGAGCTCATACCTGATTTTTTTCTCTCCCTATTGCTTTTTTAGTTAAGATCTGCTGTTCCTTAAAACTTTCCCAATCATCTGTATTCCCACTCATCTTAGCCCTGTCATACTTCTTTTTCTGTAATGCTATACAATCTCTGACTTCCTTTGTCAACCACTGTGGCCCCTTCCCCCTCTTTGAATCCTTCCTTCTCATTGGAATGAACTGCTTTTGCATCTTTTGTATTATCCTCAAGAATATCTGCCACTGCTGATCCACTGTCTTTCCTGCCAGGGCATCCGCCCATTTAACTTTGGCCAGCTCTTCCCTCATGGCTCCGTAGTCTCCTTTATTTAATTGCAACACTGACACCTCTGATCTGCCCTTATCTCTCTCAAATTGTAGATAAAAACTTATCATGTTATAATCACTACTTCCTAATGGCTCCTTTACTTCAAGATCACTTATCAATTCCTGTTCATTACACATCACCAAGTCCAAAATAGCCTCGTTCCTGGTTGGCTCAAGCACAAGCTGTTCCAAAAATACATCCCTTAGACACTCCACAAACTCCCTATCCTGGGGTTCAGCACCGACCTGATTCTCCCAGTTCACCTGCATGTTGAAATCTCCCATAACGACTGCATTACCTTTAGCACGTGCCAATGTTAACTCCCTAATCAACTTGTACCCAATATCCACGCTACTGTTTGGTGGCCTGTACACAACACCCATTAGGGTCTTTTTACCCTTACTGTTCCTCAGCTCAATCCACACAGACTCTACTTCCCCTTTAAATGCAGGTTGGTACGATCCCGGGGTTTGCAAATGTTACAAATTCTGAAGGTGATGTCAGTAACACAGAAGAGTTGTTACTTGGGCAACAAGATGATACTGATGGCCAAAGCAATGGCAGAGGAAGCATTATGCACTTCGGGAGGACTAAAAAGAGCTAAACACACACAAAGGAAGGTCGGGCCCTCAGTGGGCCTCAATACTACTGAGGCCTTCAGTGTAGGTCCAAGGATCCCTAAAAGGTTGGATAGACCCACATAAACAGGTGATGAAGAAGGCATGCCGGATATTTGTTCTCATCCGTTTTCCACTCCCTTTCAGCCCACTGGGCCCACTTGAAAAACTATTGCTCTACACGTGGTAGTGTAGTGGTTAGCACAATGCTTTACCGTACCAACCACCAGGTTCAGTTCCCCCGCTGCCTTCTGTAAGGAGTTTCTACAATCTACATTCTCCCTGTGACCACGTGGGTTTCCTCTGGGTGCTCCAGTTTCCTCCCAAAGTCCGAAGATGTACTGGTTGGTAGGTTTACTGGTCATTGTAAAAATTATCCTGTGATTAGGCTGGCATTAAATCGGGGGATTTCTGGGCCGCAGGGCTCAACAGGCCTACCCCACGCTGTATCTCAATCAATCAATAAACAAACAAACAGATAAATAAATGCAGCCATGGTGTGTAAAACCAGGGGCAGAGCTTTAAAGTGAGGGATGGGAGATTGAGATGGGATGTGAGGAAACATTTTTTATCCAGATGACGGTCTGAATCTGGAACAACTGTTGAGGGATTGGTGAAGGCAGAGACCCTCACAACATTTAAGAAATACCTAGATGAGTACTGGGTCAAGGCAGGAAATGGAAATAGGATTAACATAGTTGAGTGCTCAATAACCAAGAGGGATTTTGTGCACTGAAGGCCCATGTCAGTGCTACATGATGCACCTCATGCTTGGAAATCTTGATCCTTGAATTCAAGCACCTAGTGTCACTTTTACTACATGTGGCCCCTGAGGAAACATGTTATATCCTGATTCCCAAATATTACACAAACTGCAAGCAAACTTTCTTCTGTTGTCCTTTCAAGGAATCTCTAACCACTTTTAGAAATATTCATTCAATTGCTACCCTGAAATACTCCTTTTTCTCACCTTTCCAGTTTAAGATAAAGGCATTAATTGGAAAGCAGTGGTTCCACCACAGTCAGAGCAGATACCTGGGGTATGAATTGCTTAAATCTGCACTTTTGATACTTGAGCTTTGAGTGGTTTCACCCTAGGTGCTTTGTGAAATATCAGACTGATATCACTAAACGTAGTTCCTACAATTGCCTAATTTCAACTTTTGCATTGAGGTGTAACGCATCCACTCAGCACTTACAATCTCAAGAATTGCTCTCGTGGATTGCTCATTTTAGGTATAACTTTATCATAATTATTTATTTACTTTGCAAGTTTTAATCTTCTTTAAATCTGCTTCTTAGCTAATCTGCACAAAGCAGTGTATATGATCAGATTAATCTGGATATTTACAGAGGAAGACAATTCCTTCCCTACCATGATTATATTACACTTGGTCGCTTTTGTTTTGGTTGCTACTTTGTGTGATTTTGATCAGGGTGAACTGGCTCTGAGACCCGAAGTTAACAAATGACACAGCGCTGGATTGAACTGAACTGAGCTGAACCAAATTATGCCTGGACTCTTCAATGATTTTACGGTTTGGTGTCTTATATTCTGTATTTTTCGCTCTTATTTTGCCGTTTGCACTATTTGCTTTTTTTAGCACATTGGGGGAGTTGATGTTTTTCTTTGAATGGGTTCCATGGTTTTCTTTGTTTCGTGGCTGTCTGTGGGAAGACAGATCTCAGGGTTGTATACTGCCTACAGACTTTCATAGTAAATGTACTCTGAATCTTTGAAAGCCACTTTAAACATTGACTATGGTACAGCTTTCAGTTTTGTATGACGTGTGATTGCAGGTCTGGAGAACGTCAAGCAAAGTCACCTGCGCTGCAGGGTGGATTCCAAATACCCAGTAAAACCCTGCAGATTTTCATCCCACTGCTCTCAGGAATTCCTGTATGTCTGGACATCAGTGGCAAAAAAATGAACAGCATACCCATGGCTGAAAATTCTTCTTCCCCCAAAACTCCTCATACAACCCCTCAATACCACTCCATCAGATGCCCAAGGACACCAGACCCTGACTCACTGGGACTTCCTCTCTCTGGCATTGACACAACTTGGAGCACAAATGATGGGTCCAGCAGCAAGTCACGTCACAACCTGATGCCTCACTGTAGTTCTTCTGATGACAGCCATGGTTTTTGATCATTCTAGAGGCAGAAGATTTTAAAACTCCATCCTTATGTGTACATGACTAATTAAACCCCATGGCCCTCTCTTTTGTCTACCTGATTTGGAAATCTTTATCCAACAAACACCAATATGTGGAACAATATACTCCAGTAAAGTGGCAAATGACAAAGGTTTTTTCCCCAAATTCAGATGCATTGTGCTGTAATTTACTTTTGTTCTGTTCCAGCATTTAATTATAAGTATTTGCTACCTGAAATCAAAGAAATCCAAAGCTGTCATTGTCTCCAGAACTGCAAACTGATCCACTAGGAGTTTAAGGATTGTCGCGATTCGATGAATTCTTGAGATCACCTTCAACATATTTCTTTCATCTCTTACCTGGAACAAATATTTTCCCAAAAGGGTTATAATTTACTGTTCATTCAATTTTTTTAAAAAAAAAGCAAAACTGAATTATCCTCAAGATAAGTTGGAATGGCCAACCACCTACATACCTAGAACAAATTAAAAATAACATAAAAAGATTCTGAAATGTCTCAAATTTACCATGTGGCCAGAAGCACTTTCAAACGTTACTTCTGATTTGGTCTTATAGCATTATACATATATTCTGACAGGTTCTGAATTGACAAATGAAAACTATTGCTTTCCCTTAACTACCAACAATTGTGGCAGTGATCAACATTCCAGAAGCTGAGAATATAAATTCCAGCACTGAATTTCTGCAATTAAATTCATAGCACCAGTTTTGCAGTTGAAATGTCAGTTCTAAGTGGAGCTTCCTACATCTCCTTCAGCGAGTTCCAGCAACTCTGGGAATTCAGCACTTGCATGTTAACACAGAAATCCCAAGCACACTTACCGTGTCTAGTGCGGAAGCAAATTGCTGTGGCATTTCTCCACAACTAGTGTTAGTGGTCTCACTGAAACTATCCGCACAAGGTTGGATTCAATGTTTACAAATTATTCACCACTGAGTTCAATGAAAGAGGCTGGCTGCAAGACGTTGAAAGGAAAATACTAACAGACTAAATAACTTCTTTTAAATGCCTTAATATTTTTCAAGTGTTTAGGTCCTCTATTTTCCATTAGTAACCTCTACATTTTACAAATAACGTTGGGAAATGAGAAACGTTATGTTTTTGACTGCTTTAAACCAGGGAGCACGTATTAGCTGCCTGCCGAAGGACTTCTTCAACAATTTTGTGGGTGCAACTCCTTTTGCTCCCTCCATATGAAATCCCTGCACATAAATTGGGATTTTTGTTGATGACGTGTTTGCCAGCAGGTTCTCACAGAAGGAATCACACAAGGAAAGTACACACAGATTGACACCGACCACAGATGTAAGTAATTAAATATTACAAGTATCAGTAATATCTGTTAAACCTAAAAATAAACATTTAGATATCTGTAATATCTAAACATTTAGTTTGCATGATGCAGTATAACAAGTACTGTATATTTGTATAGAGACACAAGAAATTGCAGATGCTGAAATCAGAGGCAAAAATGTAAACTGCCTGAACCACAAGTATCAGTAGAGGCAAAGGGAGAGCTGACATTGTGGGTAACGATCTGCATTAGGAGTGAGACTATAGGGGAAAGGTAGTCAGAGGGAGAGCAAGACAAGGGCTGGAACAAGGTGAGGTGGCAGCTAGGGGAAGAAGAATGAGACATTTCGAGACAGATACTAGTAAGGAATGGGTGGAACCATAAGAGAAAGGAAACTGGGCAGATGGAGAGAGGGAGCAGGGGATAGAGAAGACAGAGACAGAAATGGGAAAAGAGGAAACCAAGGTGGACCAGTAGGAATGGGAAAACAACACAAGTGGACTGTTTCCTGATTTTAATAAAGTTCTTTCAGATTTTCTTGTAATGTTTTCCCAAACTCCTCCAGAGTATTATTGTATTCTATATTTGGTCAGTTCAGCTACACAGGAATCATGGTTCTGAAGTTATTGAGATATATCTTCTCCAAAAAGTACTGATGTCCTTCCAAGCTAATAAAAAGAGCAGAACTTCCAACAAAAATTCCAGTCAATTTCAGAAAGAAACCAAAGAACAGCCCAATCATTTTCGCAATACAAGATCACTCAACAGACAAGGGGGAAGAATGAAATTAGAATGGAATATGCTAGAAATACTTAGTGGATCAGGCAGCTTCGGTGGAGGAGGAAAAAGATGCTCTGTCTTTTTTTGAGGAAAAAGATTACTAAGCTTTCATCAGAACAAGGAAGTTAGACATCAAACCTATTTTATGGCAGAGAGAATGGAGGGTAGAGAAAGAAAGACAATCTTTGTGATAGTGGAATGGCAAAACGTCATTGATGGTGATGATGGTGCAGCTGGAAGTGGTTGAAGGGAACATTGACTTATATTCAGTATTGACATGGATATGCATTATTTGCGTTTAATTGGGTGGCTTAGCTTTACAAGTAGAAGCTCCTGTATAAATTACAAACCAGGATCTGGTTAGGATGTCATGGAAACGCACAGAAGTGGTGGGGGGGTGGGCAGTTTGCTCCATTATGTCTGTTCCTACTATAAGAAGAATTAATCAATTAGTCCATTTTCCCTGGTTCCAATGGACAATTCCTCCTCTGGCAAATTTTATCCATTTACTCAGCCAGGAGAAATCCACCCAGCTGTGTCAAATGCTCCTCCATCTCATCGCGTGTATTCAGAATAGGGGAGAATGCAAATTACTCACGTGACCATTCTGAAATATTTCCCGTACTGAATCCAGTTCCCAAAGAATCTGCTTGAACCACAATTCATAAGCTGCAATTTGTAAAGACAAATAGAGTTACTGATAATGTACCAAAATAATGCTGAATTATTTCATGAACAATTTGCAAGTACCGCATATTTTCAGCAACAAATGTTAGCTCCTCACCTTGGTGGGTTATAATAAAAAGATGTTCATCATGTATCTTGTTTCCCTTCTTTTCACTAACCAGTTCTTGTGCGTTGATGATTTTATCCAGCTTAAACAGAAGAATAAAGTTCAATTACCAGTCAAAAAGCATTTCAGAGATACAAAATAACCAAGGATTCTGATTGTTTATTTTTATATCTTTTACTTCATGCTTCCTAACCTGCAGCAAGTACAGTACACCGTGAGACGAAGAAATAATGCAGTCATTCAGAAGGACAGAGGCAATAAGAAAACAAGTCTTTATGGCGAATTATAAGCTCTTCTTCCATGGAGGGAGCAGCAGAAACAGAAGAAATGTCATTTAAAATTGGTCTTTTAGTATATTTGTTCATCTTTTACACAAGTTCCAGTTTGGCAAGCACTGTGAAAAATTAATTTTACTATAACTCTCAAACATATACTGAGGTATCTTTAAAGTCACTAATTATGTGTTATGTTGACAAAGACAGTCTGCAAATTGGACCACTGCTGAACTAAAGCCATTAGAACAATGGAGCACAGTTAGCATTACTCTGTTCAAGCTGATGAATATTTGATGTGATATTCAAACACTGCATCTCTAGAAATCTTGAGCACTTGCTTCCCTTCTCTTCCAAATGTGCGCTTCACACTAATTGACACCCCGTACCTTTCATTCTATTTATGTAGAGAACTGTGTTAGGGCAATTGCAAGCCTCCTGCTTATTAGAAATGCTTCTCTTTCTTCTCCTGAATGATTTGATAATAGTGGTAAGAGAGTGCAGGTGGGAGGGTGAGGTTGTGAGGGATACATCCTCTGCCAGGAGAAGCCATCATTGAGCAGACATGAAAAGGTGATTTGATGGAACTACTGAAGTAATTGCCTGCAGCTCAGACAGTAAATGAGAAATTATATCAACTTACTGGATTTGACAAGATTACTTTTACATACTTGGACTGTAGGTCACAAAATAAACTTTGAAATAGATATAATTGCACTATTTCAACGCGCCCTCTCCTTTCCACAACTTGAACAGGCTTATATCCTTCCCTCTACCTATTCTTAACTTAACGATATCGTGATTTCTGTTTGATAGATGTTCCTTGTTTACTTCCTAGAAACAGATCCTTCACCATTGGCCAAAGACACACCGAGCAAAAACAGCTCTCCAGAACACATTTCAAAAGTTATTCCTCCAACTTATGTTATTGTTCTCACAGCTTAGACATCTGGAAAGCCTTCATGTCTACACTTCCTTACAAATTTGTTCTGCAGTACCATTTCACTAAACAGGTGACCTATAGAATGCAACCATGTCTCTGTTGTTGATTAAATAGATCAGTTTAGTCCTCCATTGTACCAATCTTCTCTCTAGTGCTACAACATTCTCCTTAACCAATACAGCACCTCCCCTCCTTTCTTCCTCTCCCATTCTTTACTGAACACCATGTGTCAAAGAATATCACAGAACCCACCTCTGCCTTTTTGTAAATGTCAGATTCAGATTCAGTTTATTGTCATTTAGAAACCACAAATGCAATGCAGTTTAAAAATGAGACAACGTTCCTCCAGAATGATATCACAAAAGCACATGACAAAACAGACTACACCAGAAAATCCACATAACATTTGGCAATCCCCAATCCAGAGTCCGGAGAGGCTGCTGCATATTAATATCACGCTACCGTCTAGCGTGTACCCCGGAAAGGAGCTCCAAATCCACCAGACAAAACAAGACCAAAAACTAAAGCTACAAGACCTGCACAAAACCACATAGTTACAACAGTGCAAACAATAGCATAATTGATATAAAAAAAACAGACCATGAACACAGTAAAAATAGTCCAAAGATGTTCAAAGACTATAAATTCAAAAGAAACCACCACACAGTCTCTATTATTGCCACATCATTATGCTATATGGTGCATTATGCATATGCTATATGGTAAAGATGTTCAAAGACTATAAATTCAAAAGAAACCACCACACAGTCTCTATTATTGCCACAGCATTATGCTATATGGTGCATTATGCATATGCTATATGGTAAACTGTGCCTGCCACAAGCAATTGTAAATTTCAAAGCTTTCTTAGACCTTCATTCACTATTAGAATAGTCTTGTTTAAAAATGCTGTATGAAATTTTTTTATTTACTGAGATACAGCACGGAATAGGCCTTTCCAGCCCTTCGAGCAACATTGCCTAGCAACCCCCAATTTAACCCTAACCTAATCACAGGACAATTTACAACGACCAATTAACCTACCAACCAGTACATCTTTGGACTGTGGGAGGAAACTGGAGCACCCAGAGGAAAGCCACACAGTCACGGGGAGAATGTACAAACTCCTTACAGGCAGTGGCAAGAATGGAACTCGGGTTGCTGGTACTGAAAAGTGTTGTGCTAACCACTACGCTACTCTGCCGTCCTAAAAATAAAACTGCAAATGTTGGAAATCTGATATGAAAATACTCTGTAGGTCAGTCAGCATCTTAACATTTCAGGTCAAGACTGTCCATATTTTGGAGAAAGGGAGGGAGAAAGAAGGATTCCACTGTGTCCATTTGTGCAAGTTGCAACCTTCTGGAAAATATCAAACTTTTCAACTTCAGGGAACTCAGCTTTACACAATAGCTACCTTCTTACTGCCCTGTGAATCCATTTGTGATAGTCTCACCCTATCACAAATATTCCCCATGCAATTTAAAATTTCTCAGTTTAACTCTTTCCTAGCTTTGATAAAGGTTCCCCTGACTGCAATGCATAAACTTTGTTTCCTTTCCAATGATGCTCCCTGTATCTTCAAATTCTCTTTCTCCTCTACCAGGTACTGTCCAGGGATGCAGTTCTTATTGAAAGGAGAAGGGATTTGATAATAGGCTGTGAAGAAAAAGTTCAAGTTGCATGTTCGATTCAGTGGTTTGTAAAACAGAAATAATGTTGAGGTGGGGCAGACTGAGAATTGAAATGGTATAATTTCAGCCAGCGCTGGCGTCAGTATAAATTCCCCCCCCCCCCATGACATTTAACAATATTCCCTCTGGATAGGAGGGTGTGGTTACATGCTCATCCCCATCCTGGTTTGTTGCCTTTGCCTCCATGGCTTCTGTTTTATCCTGAAAGAGGGAAGGAACTGCGTGTACATGCAGTGTGAAGTAGTGTGCAAACAATTGTTCAAGGAGTTTAGACAATGGAGTAACTTGTGCAGTTTTGGTCACCTACCTATAGGAAAGATGTAAATCAGGTTGAAACAGTACAGAAATAGTTTACAAGGATGTTGCTGGGACTGGAAGAACTGAGTTATAAGGAAAGCTTGAATAGGTTAGGACTTTAGTCCTTAGGACATAGAAGATTGAGGAGAGATTTGATAGCGGTGTACAGAATTATGAGACGTATAAATGGGGTAAATGCAAGCTGGCTTTTTGCACTGAGGTTTTTTGGGACTGCAACTAGAGGTCATGGGTTAAAGGTGAAAGGTGAAAAGTTTAAGGGGAACATGAGGGGTAACTTCCTCACTCAGAAGGTTGTGAGAGTGCAGAATGAGATGCCAGTGCAAGTGCTGCAGACAAGCTCAATTTCAACATTTAAGCAAAGTTTGGATAGATACATGGATGGTAGGTGTATGGAGGGTTATGGTCCTGATGCAGATTGATGGAATTAGGCAGTTTAAATGGATTGGCACTAACTGAATGAGCCAAATGGCCCATTTCTGTGCTGGACTTTTCTATGGCTCTAATGTGTGCCTGTGTGTGGCACGTGGCCAAGTGGTTAGGGTGTTTGACTAAGCGACCTGAAGGTCGTGAGTTCAAGCCCAGCAGAGGCAATGTGTGTCATTGAGCAAGGCACTTAACCACATCTGAATAATGGGTCAACCTCGCGATAGACTGGCATCCTATCCAGGGGGGTGGGGGGGGGAGTCTCGTACTCTCAGTCGCTTCACGCCACAGAAACCGGCATAAGCACCGGCCTGTCAAGCCACAAAGGTTCGGGACAGGACTTTGACTTTGAATGTGTGCCTGTAGGGCTCACCCCAGTACTAGAAAACAAAGAGTGCATGTTTGGTGATGTTTATTACATTACTGGTGTGCAGAAATAGGTTGCCTCTGCTTCTGTGTTTTCTGCATGAAGATTTCTGCAGGATCCCGCTAGATGGAATGATCATTAAATATTTACAAGTTATGATAGTTTGGAGAATGCCCACACAAGTTCCTCCAATTAAGTGCTGGAGGCTGGCATCAAGAAGAGCTTTAAGTGCTCTGAGCGTTCGCATAATTGGACCCTCTACTGAGGCTAAATTTCCGATTAACAGTATGGCTTGCTCTGGCTGTGTGTAGTAGGTGTTTTAAAATTAGTAGGTAGCACAATGTTGGTACGCTGTTTACATCAGAAGTAAATGGCACAAATGAATCATGCATGACTATACTTGTGTGCATTTACTGAGGCTGTCCAATATTGCTGAGCCTTTTTCTTATGTGATTATAAATAACTCCTTAGATAGAAAAGTCAGTGATGGAAACGAAGAACAGGATAAAAACCCAGAGGCGAGACTAGTTCACTGAGATTCTCATGCATTGAAATAATGATGTGCTTATAAGTAAATTTTTGAACTTAAAAATGTGTGTTTGCACCCCAGTACTAGAATTGGAACAAAGTTAGTGCAAGTTTGGTGATGTTTATTACATTAGTGATGTGCAGTAAATCGCCACCATCATCCAATACTACCAGCACTGATTGAAACCATTTTTCAAAGTGGATCATAGAGATTAGAGAGAGCTTTGGTGAATGCAGAGGCTATGGTGGGGAGGGGCTGTGGAATCTTTTCAGCACTAACCTTTGGTTGGACAGCACAACACTGGTGTCGGTCAGAAAGGTAAGTGTGGTATACAAGTATGTATACCTGTCTGGACACGCCCCTCTGCTGACTGCTCCTGTGGCTCCTCCCACAGACCCCTGTATAAAGGCGATTGGAGGCACTGCTCCCCCCTCAGTCTCCGAGATGCCATGCTCCCTTTTGCTGCTAATAAAAGCCTATCGTTCACCTCTCGTCTCCAAGAGTTATTGATGGTGCATCAGTAAGTATTTTCACTTTTCTGTAATTCATATAAAATGCAGGAACAGATTGGATCACATTTTACGGGGTTTTTTCATATTAAAAGTATAATATGTAAGCTCAGTCCCTTGTCTTTACAACATGCTGCTCCATGTAAACTGGATGAAGTGCCTGTGGTTTGAGCAGCTTGAGCACTGGTTTTTGGAACTTGAGTGACAATTGGAGACAGACGTGCACCAACAAGGCTGAAGGAGATATTATTTATTTATTTATTGAGATACAGCGCAGAACTGGTTTTTCCGGACTTTTGAGCCATGTGCCCAGCAAACCCCCGATTAACCCTAGCCTAATCCTGAGACAATTGACAATGACCAACTAACCTACCAACCGGTATGTCTTTGGACTGTGGGAAGAAACTGGAGCACCTGGAGAAAACCCACGGAGTCACGGGGAGAATATACATAATCCTTACGGGCAACAGTGGGAAATGAACCCAGGTTGTTGGTACCATAAAGTGATGTTCTAACCACTATGCTACCATGGAGAGCACAACTTTCGAGGTAGTCACTCTGCAAGTTAAGAAAAGCTGTCAAACAAAGGGATAGGTGGCACGAGGCAAAGGAATTGAAGCAAACAGGTACGGTATTCAGTGAAATCTCAGAGCACATCATCCCCCAAGGGCAGGCTTAGAAAGAACCTGACGAAAGCAGACAGCCAGGAGCTACCCATAGGTACAATATGTCTACATCTGACAGGGGAGAGAATCTAAACTGAAAATAAGAATCAGACCACTTCTATGAGGGTGAATGACTCGCACAGTGAGTTCACAAAACTCTGAGTGTCAAGAGGTATAGAGAGCCGAGTAAAAAAGGAAAAGAGGCATATGGCACATACAGAGAACTGAAAATGGGGGAGGTCTTTCAGGTCCATAGAAAATGCAATCGGAAGAAATCAGGAGGGCAAAGTTGAGGGGGGGGGGGTACATGATATATCACTGGTGGACAAGATTAAAGCCCCAAAGCATTTTGCATGTATTTTGAAGGCAAGAAAGCAACCAGGGAAAGAGTGACCAGTGTGGATGAATGTCGTAATTTGTGTATGCAGACAGAAAATGTAGGTGATCGTAGGGGAATATTTCTCATTTGTATTTGCTGTAAAGAAATTTTACAGCAAATTATCAATGAAAGAAGAAGTATGGGATATCTTCATGGACTTAAATGAGAATAATTTCCAGAGCTTAATGAGATGTATCCCAGGTTCCTAGGACAGGAGATCGCCATGGCCCTGACAGAGAATTTTAAATACTTCATTGGCTATTGTTGAAGTGCCAGGTGACTGACAGAGAATAAATGAGGTGTTTCTATTCAGGAAGGGGAGCAGGATAAACCAGACAATTCAGGCCAGTGACTGCAATATCAGTGCCAGTGAGGCTACTGAAGAAATAGCAAAGGATTAGGATTAATCAGCAGTTGGATATGCAGTAATTAATCAGGATAGTCATCATTACTTTAAGTGAGGATCCTAGATGGCTAATAATTTCAACAAGATAACCTAGTACATCAGTGAGTGTAAAGTGTTTTATGTACTGTACATGAACTACGGAAACGCCACCAGCATTTGAGGCTGGTCAAAAATGTAAGAGCCATAGAACTCTTGAAATGCTGGTCAAGTGGATTAGAAATTGGCTTGGTGGTAGAAAGCACAGGGTTGTTTCAGCAACTTGAAGCTTATGACCAGTGGTATACTGTTGTGTTCTTTATACGTGCCATGGGGCACTCATAAAGAAACATATTCTGGAAGAATATAACTAGAGCTTTTATTTAACAGCAAATAGCAACCATGCTTTAACCATACAAGTTTTGCAATCATCCTGTCATTTCTGTGCATGCTCAGAACTCTGTCCAATCACATCTTACACATGACATGTGATATCACCACATCTTCCTTTCCTTAAAAAGAAAAACAATTAGCAACATTAATCAAAACAAATGCATAATTTAACATGTCTCCATCAGTCTCTCTGGCAGTTTACAAACACGAGTAGACCTTCTAAGTGGTTCACACAGTTCTTGTGTTTTGTTGTTATTTTCATGTTTTGTCTGGTCTGCATCAATTAAGTGTAACTCTGAAGTTGACTCCTTCTTGAGGCCTTTGTGATTTCTTCTTAACACTGCTCCTTCTTCTGTTTGGACCATGTATGATCTGGGTTGTACTTCTTCAAGTACTGTAGCTTTCTATGTCCATGTGTCCATTTTGTCTTGTATCCTTACTTCACCTCCTTGGTACAGTTCAGGTAATGGACAAGAAGATCTGTCAAAGTATGTTTTCTGTTTTGCTTTGTGTTCATCTTTCCATTTTTTCACTTATTCCCCTCCCTCAGTTCTCAGAAGGCTCTCACCTATTGGCAGATTGGATCTCAAACGGCGTCCCATCAAGAGCCGAGCAGGTGAAAATCCACATTCAAGTGGAGTACTGTGATGGGCTAACAAAGCTTTATAAAATCACTTACACTATCTTTTGCTTTGTGCATCAGTTTCTTGATAATTCCTACCGACTTCTCAACCATTCCATTGGACTGAGGGAAAAATGGACTGGATGTTGTATGAACAAAGCCCCATTCACGAGCAAAATGTCTCATGCATTCACCATTGAGTTGTGGACCATTGTGTTACACGGGGGCAACGGAGGAAAACCTCTGGCACGTCAACTCAGTTAGGGAGGCTGGCATAGACCTGAACGTAGAGCAGGAAACCAGAGGGATCTTGACAAGGAGACAGGATTCACAGGAACTCTCTAGAAACTAGAGTGGAACTTAGAACTACCGGTTCTAATCAGAACAGGGAACGAAGTATCACACGAGAATTGACCAACGAACTGGCAACCTGTGATAGAGTCACCGTCGTATTTATTTCCCAGTCTCTGATGAAAGCCAGGTGTACGGTAATTGGGTAACTAGCAGCAATTGACTGAAATTGGGGCATAAACAGGGAGAAAGAAGTGTTAAAGGGGAATGGCCGACCAGAACCATGTCACATTTTCTGTGAAAACTTCATCAGGTAACCCATGTCTGGAGAAAACTGATTTCATGCATGTAATTACATTCTCTGCCATGATTCTGCTCAGACCACACACTTCAGGATACAAGGACCAGTAATCTGTTATTAATGGATAATCTTTGTTGTCAGTGACAAAAAGATCAACGCCTACCTTCTGATCAGGTCTCTGGGGACTAGGATGTGGATCCAGTGGCTCCATAGGGTTGTTACATTTGTATTTAAGGCATATTTGACAAGAAGACACCAATTCTGCAATTTCTTGATTCATCCTGGGCCAAAACATCACTTCTTGCTTCCTTCTCTTACACTTTTCAATACCCAGGTGGCCTTCATGAATTTTCCCAAGCATTTCTTTTCGGAGACTTTTAGGAACCACAATTCTGCTACCTTTGTACAATATTCCATCCACAACAGACAGTTCTGATCTGTGGTTCCAATATTCTTGTACTTCTGAGGTACAGTCATGCCTATTATATGGCCATCCATCCATCACCACTTGTATTACTTAACTGAGAATTTTGTCCTTCTCTGTCTCAAGACACAGCAGTTCCAACTTTTTGGGAGCAACAGGTACAGTCTGTATGATCATACCAACAAATGCCTGAACATCAACAGCGTCCCTGTGACTGCCTTTTGTTGTTGGATCCACAGCTCTGTAAAGTGTGTCAGCCGTGTACATGAATTTTCCAGATGTGTATGACACATTCAATGCATATCTTGCAATTTGATAATCATTCACTGAATTCGCAAAGAACAGTCACTTAAAGGTTTGTGAAACAATGCAATCAGAGGCTAATGATCAGTTTCAACATCAATAGATTGCCCTGACACAAACTGATGAAATCTCTCACAAGCAAACATAATGCTGAGCAATTCTTTTTCAATTTGTTTCTAGATCAGATAATGAACGAGATGCATATGCCACTGCTAGCCATTCCTTATCATGTTTCTGGAGTATTACTGCCCCTAAGCCTGCTTGAGATGCATCACATGAGATTTTGATAGGTCTCTCAGCATCATAGAATTTCAACACAGGTTCTTTGGTGAGCACTTCCTTGAGATTTTGCTATGCCTTCTCCTGTTCATGATTCCAGCTCCATTCCTTTTTCTTTTCTGTTAGCTGCCTCAATGGAGCAAGCTGTTCCAAAAGATTGGGTATGAATTTTCCCATGTAGTTGACCATTCCCATGAACCTTTGAACATCCTTTTTACATTGCAGTCTTGGCATGTTCTCAATAGCAGAAACCTTCAATGGATCAGGACGTACACCCTCAATGCTGATGATATCACCCACAAAGGTAAGTTCAGTCACTCCTAGCTGACATTTGTCTTTATTCAACTTCAGGTTTGCCTTGCGCGTTGCCCCTAAGACTTGACTAAGTCTGGCATCATGCTCTTGTATAAATGATCCCCAAACAATAATATTGTCCATGGAAGTATCCACACCCTCAATGTGCTCATATAGCATGTGAATAGTTTTATGGTACATTTCAGGAGCAGATGCAATTCCAAATGGAAGCCTAAGAAAATGGTATCTGGCAAAAGGAGTGTTAAAAGTACATGACTTTGAACTCAGTTCATCTAGCTTAAGTTGCCAGAATCCAGGGGATGCATCTAATTTACTAAAGTACTTCACATTAGCAAACTGTGACATAATTTCTTCACGAGTCGGAAATTTGAAATGCTCTCTTTTAATGGCTTGATTCAAGTCTCTTGGATCTAAGCAAATCCTCGGTTTTCCATTTTTTATCAACAATGGCAAGCGAATTGACCCATTCAGTCGGTTCATCAAATTTTTTTATGACTCCTAGCCTTTCCATTCTGTCTAGCTCTGTTTTCAGTTGATGACGTAATGCAAAGGTACTTTTCTACATGGATGTACTACGGGTGGCACCGTATTGTCAATTTTAATCGTGTGCTCTCCTGGAAGACAACCAAGCCCTTTGAACAAGTCCTCATACTTTTTCATCAAATAACTGTATTCTGACTCTGTGTCACTGTCCAGGACTAATACTCTTTTCACCAAATTCAGTCTCTCACAGGCAGGTAAACACAATATTGACTGACCACAAATGAAAGCGTGTGCACAATATTTTGGAGTGATACTTTTGCCACTCATGTTCCTTTAACTGGAATGTTTGCACCTGAATACCCAGTCACTTTCATATTTGTCTGATGTAACTTCGGTCTTGGCTTTAATGCATTCAACCCAGATTCTGCAAGAACATTTACTTGTGCTCCAGTATCCAGTTTAAACAGAATATTGTTTTGGTTCACTTGCAATGGCACAGTCCAGTCATTCTTATTTTGTTTGTTTTCACAAAGCACATCTACATAAAACTCCTCACATTCATTTTCAAGCACTGCATTTATGTGTTTGATTTTCTTTCTACTTCTGCAACAGCATGAAAAATGATTACTCTTACCACAATTGCTGCACATTTTCCCATATGCTGGACACTTTTTTGGCAGATGTTGCTACCCACAGCAATCACAAAGTTTTTTTCTTTCAGATGACATCTTGCTCTCTGTCTGGTTTGTTGCCGTTTTATAAATTTTTCTAGCATGTTTGCGCTTTTCCACAGCATCTACGCAGCTCTCAATAAAAAGCTCTTTAGCATTACAAACGTTACAGTTTCTGAAGCCTTGCAGAGAATCAAAGCTTTTCCCAAATTTATGTCTGGTTCTCGTAAGAGTCTTTCTCTCAGAGCATTATCCAGAAGGCCACAAACAATTCTGTCTTTGATGACAGAGTCTGTCAGCTCTGCAAACTCACATGTTTTACTGCGGTTTCTCAACTCAGTGACAAATTGATCAATTGTTTGACCAGCTCTCTGTCAACAGGTAAAGAATTTGTACCTTTCATATGTCACATTGTGCTTTGGTATACAAAATGCATCAAGTTTGTCCATTATCGCTCTTAGATTCAAATTATCTCCATTCTCAGAAGTAAAATGGTTATATACCTCAATTGCATTGTCACCAGTCACGTGAAGTAGAACGGCAGCTTGCGTGTTTTCTGATTTATCTTCTGCTCTGATCGCCGATAAATAAATTTCAAAACGCTGTTTAAATTTTTTCCAGTTTTCAGTTACGTTCCCAATCAGCTAAAGCATCGATGGGAGTTGCAAAACTTCCATTTTTAAAGCTATTAGCAAACAACAAAAAAGTTTGTGCTCTTTTTTTTGATAATCTTCACTTCTCCCGTGTTAGCAAAAAGTATTATTCTTCCAAACCAACTTCTGACAACATGTTGTGTTCTTTATACATACCGTGGGTTACTGTCATTTCTGCGCATGCTCAGAACTCTGTCCAATCACGTTCTTACACGTGACACGTGATATCACCACAGTATACCACACCATTGGCTGGAACTTTGCGGATGTCAGGGACATTATTAGTAAGTGTAAAGATGAAATAAACATTGATGGTATTGTTGCTGTTGTGAAGAACAGTCTTCAGCTACACTTACCTCTTGGTAAGATGGGCAGAGTAAATACAATTTAATTCTGGTAAATGTAAGATGATGTCATTTGGAAAGACTTATAAAGTTGGATGATTACATTCACACAAATCTCCCGCATTCTCCCCCATTCTTGCCTTTAGTGGGGAGGCAAAGCTGAACACAACACTTCAACTGGAACTGGATCAGTGTGGTAGAAGGTCTTGGTGTAGGAAGAATGTGCAGGCACTGCGGAGAGGGCATTGGAGATTTGAGGTTCCTGAGATGAGACACTAAAGTTTAAAAATATATATAGATTTGAGAATGGGGCTTTCCCTGTGAAATCAGAATTAAGTTTATCATCATTCACATATGTCATAAAATTTGTTTCTTTTGCAGTAGCCATGGCAATACAGTGCAATACGTAAAATTACTACAACACTGTGCAAGAGTCTTAGACACCTTATCTATCTATCAATTTATATACACTTAAGACTTCTGCACATTACTGTATATTTTGAAGGAAAATGTTGAAAGCTACTAAAGTGGGCCTAATGTGTTGTTCTGTTAGAAATAAATGCAGATATGATGGACTAAAAGGCTCTTTCATTACAGTTCTATAATTTTAAATAGCACATGGTAAGGTTTTTCCCTTCTACTTAAGCCATATCCATGGTCTAACAATGGGTTACATGGATTACTAAAGTCTAATTTGGCAGGACTGGTCTTAACAAGGTATCGCATGAGTACTGATGCCACCAAGAAACTTCGGTGGAGATTTATGGATTGTGTGAAATGCTACCTTGCCAAATAATTCTTGGTGTGCAAGAAAAAGTGTTCTTATGAGTTGTAAACTGAAAAAGTCAGCCAAAAGAATAGTGATGATACCCAAAGCTGCAGCTTTTCCTTTAAAAGTTGAATGTTTTCCAATGCTGAGACATTTTCTGTGTCTCATAGGTTTCAATGACACTGACACAGTTATGTAAATAGGGGTATGCTATTGAGGTAAAGAGACATTCAGTAAGGAATAATGCTGCAGTAGACTCATGAGTACCTGAAGGTAGTCCGCATATATTATTCCACCTTTACTAGCTTTATTCGTTCCAGCTTGTGATGCGTCATAATTCTCCTGTACCTCTGAAGGAAACGGATGTCTGAAAAAAGTTTGACATAAGTTTCAGTTAGAACATATCAGGGTATTTTACTGCATGATATCACATCTTACAAAAAATTAGACACTTTATTCTATAATTCAGTAAAACCTTGCACCTTCTTTCTGACCCTATGAATATGGCCCTTTTCCACCTTTGTCTCAGCTCAAGATGCTAAATGTCTCATGCCTTTTTCACTTCTAGTATCAGCTACAATATTCCAAAGTTTTTCCTGCATGTTTGCAAGCTAAATTCTCATTTTCCCAGGTCCTATTCACAGGTCACCGTGGTGTTTCATAATCTGCAATAACGTCTCCATTTTAAAATTATCACCTGTTTTTCACATCCACGCTTTCATCAGCTCCCACCCCACCTTCCTATCTCTCTAATCTCATTCACCTCCATGACCGACTGAAGTCTCTGCACTCTTGTGCACCCCAGGTTCCACCAGTAATCTCGGCTCCAAGCTGTGGAATTATTTCCCTAAAATATTGGAGAAGAACAGAATGTTTTAACAAATTAAAATTTTAAGTCAACCCATGCTTGTGATTAACTGTCATAACATTTTGAAGGTAATAATGAAGCATTATAATGATAAGATGTTGCATTTTATTGTATATTTTATATTTTATTGTATATTGGCAAATCCCATAGTCTAGTGTGTTATGTGATAGAATATCCAAGTGTGCAATAGCTAGTTAATTCCATTATGAAGTACAGTACTAAATTTTTGAATGTGATGAAGGTTTCTGCCTTTACCAAAATAGAACATAGAACAGTACTGCTCTGGATAGGCTATTCAGCCCACATTGTTGTGCCAATCTTGATGCCAATTTATACCAAATATCCTCCTCTTGTGTCTGATAGGGTGGTAAGACATAGGAGCAGAATTAGGCCATCTGGCCCAATGAGTCTGCTCCACCATTCAATCATGGCTGATCCTTTTTTCTATCTTCTCCTCAACCCCAGTTCCCGGCCTTCTCCCCGTAACCTTTGATGCCATGTCCAATCGAGAACCCATCAATCTCCGTATCATCCATATATCATTCCATTCCCTTCACAAGTTGTGTCAGCCTAAGGTGGCTTTCTTTTTCTCTCAATCTTAAGCACACAGTCACTAACAGTTAACTTCTCAACATAGTTAAGACCAAGTCATTCATATATTTGGAAAAAAATAATGGACCGAGCACTCTGCTGGATTTCATTATGTAAAGGTGTATCATAAAGTAAAAGCCATTTACCAATCTTTCAATGATTCTGATAAACTGAGAAGTTATTTTAATCAAAATATTTTCTGTTATAATCATCAGCCATAAAACAGGGTATTTCCCGGATTACAATGGCTTAGTTCACTGAGTCAACCAATCTATGCATTTACAATAAGCAGATAGGACAAGATGATACAGAAAAAGGGGGAGACTGAAAATTGAATTGACTGAGTGGAAATTTTATGTTTTAAAGAAGATTAGAGGGAATAAATCTTAAAAGGGACCTGCATCCAGGTTTGATCATCTCTGCCCATGGGGAACACTCTTTCAAGTGGCTGCAGAGTGAGTAATGTTGAAAGTCAACCACATTTAAACAGAACTTTGCTTGCAAATAGTTTTTAAAATTTAAAGGGAAGAGCAGATTAGAATGTGTGCAATTTTTAAAATCCAAAAAAATAACTAAACAAAAAATGAGTTTACTGCTTTTTTGTGAGCTTTTTCTTTTCCCTCAGCCAGAAGTACTCAAGTCAAATTCAGGAGTTACTGTATCAGAGAGGAAGCATGGAGCATCGAACTATAGATTTCAGAATTCACAGGTAGCGAATCCAAATTAAACTCTGGAGATAGTTCAATGATTTTAATTTAGGAAGGATTTATTTATTCTTACAAAAAGTCTGAAAAAAACAGGGATAATGACTATTTTGAAATTTAATCATAACAATTAACTTAGTGAATGACTAATTTATTTGCTTCCCATTGGAAAAGAAGCATGGTCCAGGAAACCGAGAAAACTCATTACACTCCTCAGAATAGATTTTCAACATCTGCCAGGGAAGGTAGGAGAGTAAAGTAGCCCCTCATAGCTTTATGTTGTATCCTATTTAGACTTTGGTAAACAGTTTTTTTGTTTTTGATAAAATCAACAGAAATCTGTATGGAAGTTAATGATTTATAATATTTATCCATAATATAACATAAATATGATAACTCAACATATTAGAAATTGTTTTTGGATTATTCATTTAATCAAAGTTATCCAATAATAAATTATACAATCATTATGGAACTTGCTCTACAGATATGCACTCAGTTTGAGTTAGGATGCCAATGTACTCTGTCCCAAGGTAAATGATTCATTGAAGTCCATTCATAAACAAGGTTCAAAACAATGATTGAAATACTCCATTGTAAATTTGCATTTCTACTAACCCATTCAGTGAGTTTTCTTATCGATGTTCATACAAATCCTTCGAAAAAATATTCTATAATGCAATAGTTCTGTAACTTACGGTTATTATATTGCAGCTCTTTATCCGTGAAATGTAATGTAAAGCTGGCAGAGAAATTGCAATCAAACTAAAGTCAATAATATAGTACCAAGAAATTTCAAAAGCAGAACATACTGGTTCTTGAGTAGATGGTGAATTGATTGTGTCTTGATTGTTTTTCTTTTGCTGTGATGTTTAACCTCATCAAACATTCAAATTAGTATCCAAACTTTAAACTTGAACATTACATGGTCTTTTCTTTGTCCACATCACCCAGAGTCATCAGGACTGATGCACAAAATGAATGAAATCATAAAAGAATGATTATATTGTTAATGTTGCTAAATATGATGAGAAGAGCATACCATAGCCTACAGCTCTTCCTGTGGTTTTATGTCGCATCAGAGGAACCCCAAAGAGGAAAGCCAAACTAAGTCAATTCGAGTTGGTAACAGGACATCCTGTGTTATTGCCCAAAGCTCTCGATCTCAGAGATGCTGATATACACATTATGACAGAGAGTTTCATTAACTGTTGTGTGAAATTAACCCAAGCAGTCCAGTCTGCTTCTCAGCAGGTTTCTGCCACTTGGAGTGATCCAATGGGAGGACACACCCTGATTCCTGGTGAGCGGGTCCTGAATAAGAAACCGCATAAGGAAGCACTGGGACGTCCTTTACGTCCTTATCTTGGCTATTAATTACCAACTCAGTGGTGAAGGTAGAAGGTAAAAGTTAGTGGATACACAACAGCCACTACAAGTGAACTAAAGCTGTATCTGATGATGACAACATGCACTGTAGTTAATGTCCTAGTAACCACCGACCCAGTGCCTACAATGCTGGGCTACAGTAAGCAAATCACCAACCAGCCAGAAGGCTTCAACAAAGTCAACAACTACTTAACTTTATGAAGTTTATTCTAATATTAGTTTTTATATTTTTGCCAATTTTCCCTACTCACAATGTGCCAGTTGAGATGACTCATGATGTGTATCACATGAAATTGCTGATGCTGAAAATAATTCTAGCCGTTAGGTATGTCAACACAGTTGAAAATATTCAACAATGATCCGGAACAAACATAGGCCCTCTTTATTGAACATTGCATTGATATTATATCTTCGATTCCTTATTCTCAAGGGATTCAAAAATCTATGGTGATCATGACCCGAAATATCATCTTAAACTTGATCATTTATGTTAATATAATCAGCATGATAATATTTACATAATATAAATATATTCATTTTATGTAAAGACCCTATTCATGTCTTATCCTGGGAATTCTCAATATCTGCATTTAACGTTCATGACAAAGCTAGTAAATCTTTACACATGTTCACTATAAAAGCTACCTTTTGCTTAAGTTCAGAAGGTATCATTCCAGTAGGTCATAGTTTATGCAATTTCACTTTACGTTGTCCGAAATGGGGTAATAACTCTGGAGTTTTCATTGACGATCAGGAAAATATTACAATTTATCAAAGTTCCTGTCAAGAAATAAGTGAAGTTTTAAGTTCATGGAACAATACATGCCTTGTATGCAGAAATGGGACCTACACCTCTCTTCTACTTAACTAGTCAGGATCTTGTATTGAGAGTATGTCTCTCCTGCCATGAGACATACACACACCTTTCCTTTACGTCCCGAGTCTAGAAGTAGAAGAGTCATTTCAGAAGGAGGTCATTTTGCATCAGTTTTATTCCTATTTTATGGTTCTGCAAGGAGTCAGCATCATCATTACTGCCATGTCATAATGGTCTTCCATCTGTCATTAGACTAAGAAGTTCTAATAAGTTCTTCAAAACTTTTGCTAGCCCATTCTTTGGTGGAACTTACAAATGACATTTTGTTCCATCAGTTTTTCTCGTCACTCCAAGATGTTCAAGCTACTCTTTCCTTAGTATATGACCCAGAAATTCCATCTGCCATTTCCTGACTGATGGTATCAGCTCTCTTCTTCTTCCAGCTTTTTACAATACTTCATTTGTTACTCTGTCCTTCCATGATTTTTTCATCAATCTTCTCAAAATCCACATTTCTGCAGCTTCGATCCTTCCCGCATTTTGCTTTGACATTTGTCCAGCATTTGCAGAAAAATTATGTTATTCTTCTAATTTCAACGTAAGTCCTACCATCAGATATTTTCATGCTCCCTAAGTAACTGATATTCCATACTTGTTCTGTTTCATTGCCCACTTTCAGTTTGCATTTGTGTAGTTCCTTCTTCTTTGTGATAACATTCACTCATCCTGCAGTGGATGGTCAATCCTCTTTTTGCTCTTTGTTTGACGATTTTATCTTGTGATTCTTGGAGCTTCTCTTCGAGGTAGCTGTCAGCACTGTGTGGTCTGCATACTGCAGGTTGTGAAAATTGTATCCACCAATTATCATGCATGGAATACTGATAATTTCTCTTAGAATCTTCTCGCTGTAAAGGTTGAAAATAGGTCAAGCCAGAGAACACCATCCTGTCTGACTTCCCTCTTAATCTCAACAAAATCACTTGTCTTATTTTCAACTCTTATTCTTGCCTTTTGTTCCCAGTACAAACTTCTGATGATTCTGATATCTTTCCCATCAATACCCAAGTGCTGAAGGATTCTTATAAGTTTTTCATGTCTCACCTTATCAAATTGTTTCACCTTATTGATGAAACACTGGTATAGGTCTTTCTGGACCTCCAAGGTACACTCTCAAATCGTTCTAAGGATGAAGATCACATTTCATTTTCCACTAGCTTCAAGAAGCCACACTGCTCTTGCATGACCTCCTGTTTCAAGTTTTGTCTTCCTCTCATCATGATGATTTGCAGCACAACTTCACAACATGATTCATCAAACTAATTGTGCAGTTTAACTCGCATTCAATTGCTAGGACTAGATTTTTGGCAGTGCAATAACTAAATTGTAATGAGTATAAGAGAGATTAAAAATGTGGTGTCATTGCTTACTCGTTCTAAGACAGCAGCTAACATTTTTAATACCCTGGGAAATGGAACACCTTGAAATATTTGCCATGTGCAAGATGGTTCTTCAAAACCAAATGGCAAGTTATCTTCTCTTAGCAGTTAAGGGAGGAGCACAGGGCACGTGCAGTCACACCTGATGAATCTGAAGTCATAACTGATTTGGCTGATCATATCCATAAAGTAGCAGCTAAAATACATCAATCTAATGGATAGGGTTTCTTTGACTGGATTCATTCAAGTCTCGGAAGCTGGGGTTATGCAATATTCTGAGTCATATTATTGATACTAATACACCTTATCATTTACATCTTTTTTTACTTGCCTAAAGCAATTATTAATAGGATAGTTCAAATGCATAATAATCTGCCTACTAATCTGCCTAATTATGGCATAATCCTTTGAGTGAAGAATATATACCCTTTGATATTTCATAACCTAAGTAGCTTTTTTGATTATTATATAGTAATGTAGATACCAGAAGTTTTTTTCAGCCTCTAAATTTTCAAATGTACTGATTCTATACACGTGATTTATAATCAAAGGGGGAATTGTTGGATCCAACTGTTTAATTCTTAGATTAGACTATTTAATTGCTTATTTTCTTTGCAATTTAACAATTAATTGTCTGCTAGTATTTTAAATAGTTCTTATATGTAGATAACAGTTTAATATGCCTCTACTGGCAATACAAAGCGTAATTCTGGAAAACTTTGGAAGGTTCCTCATTCTGGATTATTTGAATAAGTGCTTTCTCATTGGTTAACGGTTCTACAGTATTTGAATAATAACTTTCTAATTGCTTAATTCTTATCTATAAATGTGATTGGAATTTTCCTTGTTTCTGTGGTAGAAAAATAGCTGTTCTATGCTAGATGCCACCTTAATCTTAGCTTTCCCTTCACTTAGTTGGCCACTATCACTGTATTCAATCTTAATAAAGTTATTAAGATAGTTTCCTCGTTTGTCTCTTAATAAAGTGATTGTGAAGTGTTGTCCCTTTTTCCTGACTTCTAAAAGAACCTTGATTTAAAACATCAGAATCCAACACTGAACTCTTATCACTTCCAGTTTCACTGATGATCACATATGTGAAAGTAATAAACATGTGGCAAAGAACTAAAGTATTATGACATAAAGGCAGGCAATTACACTTGGGGTGCAATTAGGCTATGATCTCACTGAATTCTTAGGAATTCAAGTGCCGATTACTATCTTATAATAGAATTGTGTCATACATTCTCTACAGCACAGAAGTCTCTAGCCCCATCGAGTCTCTGCTTGCACTTTTAAGTGCAATACTTCCCTGGTTTTTCCCCAGTGCTTCATTTTCTAATCTTCAGACGTTTATCCAAATCACCTTTGAATGCCACAACTGAATCTGGATCTATCCCACTTTTAGACAACTTATTCCAGTTAGTAAATACTTTTTCAAATCACATCATGCTTTTCTTCTTTTTACCAAACATTCAGACTTCAAAGCCAAACGTTGTGTTGCCGCCAACTTTGCGGCCTCTCTCCCAGATGAGCTCGATCGCTTTTATGCTTGGTTCAATGTCGCTGACTCTGAGCCTCCGAGGAAAGCCACCGCTACAACCTGCAACCTGGTCATCTCTGAGGCTGAGGTACGGAGATGTTTCCAACGAGTGGACAGCCGCAAGGCGGCATCCCAGGGCGAATACTCAGGATGTGCACAACACAACTGGCAGGTGTGTTTACAGTCATTTTTAATCTCTCCCTCTCCCAGTGTAGGGTGCCATCTTGCTTCAAAATATCCACCATTGTCCCTTACCAAAAAAGACCCAGGTAACATACCTGAATGACTGGTGTCCTGTCGCACTCACCTCAATAATAAGCAAATGTTTTGAGAGGCTGGTCAAGGATTACATCTGCAGCTTGCTACTGCCCACGCTGGAGCCCCTACAGTTCACCAATTGACACAACCGATCGACAGATGACGCAATAGCCACAGCTCTACATACCATCCTTATGCATCTGGAGAAGGATGCATATGTGAGAATGCTGTTCTTGGACTACAGTTCAGCATTCAACACCATAATTCCTTCCAGGCTCGACAAGAAGCTCAGAGACCTCGGCCTTGGCCCTGCCTTGTGCAGCTGGATCCTGGACTTCCTGTCAGGTTGCCAGCAGGTTGTAAGAGTGGACTCCCTCACCTCCAACCCTCTGACTCTCAATACAGCAGCCCCCCAGGGCTGCGTACTGAGCCCCCTCTTTTACTCCCTGTATACCTATGACTGTATCCCCACCCACAGCTCCAATCTGCTAATTAAATTTGCCAACAACAATACATTGATTGGCCTAATACATTGATTGGCTTAATCAATACATTGATTGGAGACGTTATCTCAAACAATAACGAGGTAACCTACATGGAAGAAGTAATCTCTCTGACACAGTGGTGTCACGAAAACAATGTCACAAAAACTAAGGAGCTGGTTGTGGATTACAGGAGGAATGGAGACAGGCTAACCCCTATTGACATCAGTGGATCTGGGATTGAGAGGGTAAACAGCTTCAAGTTCCTCGACATCCACATCACTTAGGACCTAATGTGGTCTGTACACACCAGCTGTGTGGTGAAAAAGACACAATAGTGCCTCTTTCACCTCAGACAGTTGAGGAAATTTGGTATGGACCCCCAAATCCTAAGAACTTTCAATAGGGGCACAATTGAGAGCATCCTGACTGGCTGCATCACTGCCTGGTATGGAACTGTACTTCCCTTAATAGCAGGACTCTGCAGGAAGTGCTGCAGACAACCCAGCATATCTGTAGTTGTGAACTTCCCATGATTCAGGACGTTTACAAGGACCCGTGTGTAAAAAGGGTCCGTAGGAACATTGGGGTCCCAAGCCATCCCAACCACAATCTATTCCAGCTGCTACCATCAGGGAAACGGTACCACAGCATAAAAGCCAGGACCAACAGGCTCCGGGACAGCTTCTTCCACCAGGCCATCAGACTGATTAACTCACACTGACTTGAGTGTACTCTATATTACATTGACTGTTCTATTTATTATAAATTACTATGATTGCACATTGCACATTTAGATGGAGACGTAACATAAAGATTTTTACTCCTCATGATTGTGAAGGATGTAAGAAATAAAGCCTATTCAATTCAATTCAATATTATGATGAAAATTAACTTACTTTCTGATTTAGGCCAAGGCAAACAGATAAGTTTTTATATCTTTACATGTAGGGTAATGATAATTATTAAACTTTGATCTATTATTAAACGTGTTTGTGCATATTATGCCAAAACAACAGCAAGTTGTCAAATAAACCTTTATCATGTTGACTGATCGAGATGCATCATGTGAGTTACTTTTGATCTATAGTCGTCATTACGGTATATAAATATTCACAGGATTTGAGCAGTTCAACGTAACACTTACAGCTGCCTGATACTTTCACATTAATTTGAAAACATGTAAGTACCAAGTTAATTAGACTACTTTTTTGCATTTTATTCACAAAATCACCAGCATTTTTAGAGTCCAAAGGAGCACAATTGCCAAAAAAAACAAGACTTCAGATCCAACAAAGAGGTTTTAAAGTTATGGAATTACAAGTAGTTGTTTTTTCTTCTAGTTCTTAAATTAGAGGGAAACTTACATTGGTTTACTGCCTTGGAATGGACATCCACTCATGATCCCACCTTCTAGGTTTTGCTTAATGCACTTGATGCACTTGTTTTGTTTATAAAATGAGTCTCCTTATCTATTCCAATCAATCATCAGCAGAACTTTGATTTGTGTTGGGATTCAATTTTACTATGCAAATATAAAGAAGAAAAAAATAAATTAAACAAACTTTAATCAGCGTACAGTGAGCATAAATGTAATTATTGACAGATTATTTTGCGACTTTCCTTACTGACTCCAGTAATCCGGAGTAATGCATACTTAATGCACCAAATAACAAATTGATATATTTTTAAACACTGGTTTGCTCTTTCTAAAATATCCCTTAACTGATTATATTGTTAAGAATAAGATGATGTCAGACTGAATTAACAGAAATAAATATTGCGGAAGATTAAAGAGAATCACATAATTCCAAATAGGTCGGGGCAATGCCCCTGGCAGGTTGCCTTGTGATATCCAAGAAATGTCCTTCAGCCTGTAATTCTGCAGTAACTTTTGTAGCTTCCAGTACATCTCTGTGACACTGAAATTAGACATCAGTTAATGGACATGGAACTATTCACTAATTTACTAAAGTTTTCACTAAGCATTCAGTTGCCTAATGCTGCTGAGACATTAAATATACACCCTTACCAACTGATATATAATTCCTTTATTTAGCAATGAGCTCTTTCAGAATCCTGGGGTGTAGTCTCTCTAGTCCAGGTGACATCGACCATTAGAGCTTTCCATTTCCCAAACACCTTCTCCTCAGTAACAGTGACTGAACACAGGTCTGCCTCCCGACACTCGAGTTTCTGACGTGCTCCTGATGTCATCCTTGCTAGTGTCCCTTTCTCTCACCAGCTTCTCTCTCACACCTCTGCAAGTCCTTTTGCTCCATTGTAATACTGATATATCAGATTTTAGATTTTTCCTCTCAAATTGCAGGTGCATTCTATCATGTTATGATCACTGCCTCCTTAGGTTTCCTTTATTTTAAGCTCTGTAATCAAATCTAGTCCACTACTAAACACCCATTCCAGAACTGTCTTTCCCTCGACCAGCTCAACCACAAGCTGCACTAAAACGATGTCTCGTAGGCATTCTACAGATTTCTTGTCTTGGATTCCAGCACTAGCCTGATTTTCCCAATCTGTCTGAAATCCCCACTGACTATCACAACATTGCCCTCTTTACGTCTTTTCTAACTCCTGTTGTAATTTGTACCCCCACATCCTCGTTATTGTCCAAAGACCATCCAGGTCCCACCAGGGTTTTTTGCAGTTTCTTAACTCTATCCGCAAGGATTCTACATCTTCTGTTCCTATGTCACATCTTTTTAAGGATTTGATTTTCATTTTTTTTTACCAACAGAGCCCCCCCCACCCCCTCTGCCCACCTGCTTTTCCTTTTGATACGGTGTGTATCTTTGGATGTTAAGCTCCCAACGGTATTCTTCTTTCAGCTATGGTTCTGTGATAACCACAATATCATACCTGCACATCTCTAACTGCACTGGAAGATCATCTATGGTATTTTGTATGCTGCATGCATTCAAATATAACACCTCCAGTCCTGTACGGTATTCACCATCCTTCTTTTCAATTTTGTCTCCACGTTGCCTGAAGTTAAATTCTTGTCCCTTCCTACACCTTTTGTCTTTTTTTTATTCTGAAGTCATCTGTAAATTCTTCTACATTTTCATTCCCTTTTATTTTATTGACACTTTTCCAAGTTGACCCCCCCCCCCATTATTTAGTTTAAAGACCAATCCACATCCCTAGTTACGTGAATCATCAGAATCCTGATTCCAGCATGGTTCAGCTGCAGCCTATCCCTTTGGAACACTCCCTCCTTCCCCCAAAACTGGTGCAGACATCCCGCAAATGCAAACCCACTTCTTCCATACCAATCTTTGATCCATACCTTTAGCTCTCTGATCTTAAAACCCTGTGCACATTTGCACATGGCTGAGTTCATTACCTCTTTGATTCTGCATTTTAATTTAGAACCTAGCTGCTGTGGTGAACTATACCTGTCTGGACACGCCCCCTGCTGACTGCTCCTGTGGCTCCTCCCACAGACCCCGGTATAAAGGCGATTGAGGACACCGCCCCGGCCTCAGTCTCCAGGATGCAGTGTGGTGGTCAATTGCTGCTTGTTCTTTCTTACAGCCAATAAAAGCCTATAACTCGCCTCACGTCTCCAAGAGTTATTGATGGTGCATCAGCTGCTTAAATTCCCTCAGAAGAACTTCTTTCCTTGTTCCTTATGGTCATTGGTACCCACATGGACCACAACAACTGGATCTTTCTCCTCCCTCTGCAATTTCCTTGGCGAGTCAAAAGAGGTAGTACATTGAACATAGAAATTTACAGCACATTACATGCCGCTTGGCCCACAATGTTGTGCTGATCATGTAACCTACTCTAGAAACTGCCTGGAATTTCCTTAACACATAGCCCACTATTTTACTAAGCTCCATGTATTTATTTCAGAGGCCCTTAACAGACCCTATTTTATCCACCTCCACCACCAGCAGCGCATTCTACTCACCCACCACTCTCTGTGTGAAAAACTTACCCCCGACATCCCCTCGGTACCTATTTCCAGGCACCTTAAAATTATGCCCTGTTGTGTTGGCCATTTCAGCCCTGGGAAAAAGTCTCTGGCTATCCACAAGATCAATGTCTCTCATCTTATACACCTCTATCAGGTCACCTCGTATCCTCTGTCGCTCCAAGGAGAAAAGGCTGAATTCACTCAACCTATTCTCATAAGGTATGCCTTCCAATCCAGGCAACATCCTTGTAAATCTCCTCTGCACTTTCTCTGTAGCATCCTCATCCTTCCCATAGTGAGCTGACCAGAACTGAACACAGTACTCCAAGTGGGGTCTGACCAAGGCCTTATATAGCTGTAATATTACCTCACAGCTCTTGAACTCAATCCCACGGTTGATGATGACAACACACCATATGCTTTCTTCACAACTGTCAACCGGCGCAGCAGCTTTGAGTGTCCTATCAACTTATCATCATCCCATGATGCTCCAAACCTGGACACTAGGTAGACAACACAGCCACTGAGACTCTCCATCCTTGAGAATTTTGTCTACATCAAGTCAAGTCAAGTCAAGTCACTTTTATTGTCATTTCGACCATAACTGCTGGTACAGCGCATAGTAAAAATGAGACAATGTTTTTCAGGACCATGGTGTTGCATGACACAGTACAAAAATTAGACTGAACTACACAAAAAAAAACAACACAGAGAAAGCTACACTAGGCTACAGACCTACACAGGACTGCATAAAATGCACAAAAACAGTGCAGTCATTACAATAAATAATAAACAGGACAGTAGGGCAAGGTGTCAGTCCAGGCTTCGGGTATTGAGGAGTCTGATAGCTTGGGGGAAGAAACTGTTATGTAGTCTGGTCATAAGAGCCCGAGTGCTTCAGAGCCTTTTCCCAGACGGCAGGAGGGAGAACAGATTGTATGAGGGGTGCATGGCGTCCTTCATAATGCTGTTTCCTTTGCAGATGCAGCGTGTAGTGTAAATGTCCGTGATGGCGGGAAGAGAGACCTCGATGATCTTCTCAGCTGACCTCATTATCCGCTGCAGGGTCTTGCGATCCCAGATGGTGCAATTTCCGAAACAGGCAGTGATGCAGCTGCTCAGGATGCTCTCAATACAACCCCTGTAGAATGTGATGAGGATGGGGGGTGGGAGATGGACTTTCCTCAGCCTTCGCAGAAAGTAGAGACACTGCCGGGCTTTCTTTGCTGTGGAGCTGGTGTTGAGGGACCAGGTGAGATTCTCCGCCAGGTGAACACCAAGAATTTTGGTGCTCTTAACGTTCTCTACCGAGGAGCCGTCGATGTTCAGCGGGGAGTGGTCGCTCTGTGCCCTCTTGAAGTCAACAACCATCTCTTTTGTTTTGTTCACATTAAGAGACAGGTTGTTGGCTCTGTACCAGTCCGTTAGCCACTGCACCTCCTCTCTGTAAGCTGACTCGTCGTTCTTGCTGATGAGACCCACCACGGTCGTGTCATCGGCGAACTTGATGATGTGGTTTGAGCTGTGCGTTGCAGCACAGTCATGGGTCAGCAGAGTGAACAGCAGTGGACTGAGCACACAGCCCTGGAGGGCCCCCGTGTTCAGTGTGATGGTGTTGGAGGTGCTGCTCCCAATCCGGACTGACTGAGGTCTCCCAGTCAGGAAGTCCAGGATCCAGTTGCAGAGGGAGGTGTTCAGGCCCAGTAGGCTCAGCTTTCCAATCAGTTTCTGAGGGATGATTGTGTTGAATGCTGAACTGAAGTCTACGTAAAGCATCCCAACATATGTATCTTTTTTTACATGGTGCTATGGGTTCGATGCTCATCCTACTACAGTCCCACTCTCATCCTCACAGCGAGCAACAATCTCCGATCTGTTGGTAAAGCTCAAGGACAGCGGCTTCTCCAGCACAACATCTTGAATTCCCCTACCTGCCTCATTCTCAGTCACATCCTCTTGTCCCTGAACACAGTCCAAATTCGAAGTAATTGATCTATTTGTTGTGACAGCCTTCCAAAACACAGGGTTCAGATAACTCTCCCCTTCCCCAATGACTCACTGTATCTGAAGATCAGATTCCATGTCACCAACGCTGATGTGCAGATGTGGTCAGCAGGAACCACAAAGGAACCCACCAGCTCCCACATCATGCAGCTGCAACACAGAACCAGATCCTGTATCTCCATTTTATTTAATTTGTTGTAATTAAGTATCTTTTTAGCTATATAATGCTATATTTTTTTTAAAAACTCTTAGCTATTCTTATCTGCTACTCACCTGTGCCTCTTTGCCAAAGGCTCAGGTCTTAGACTCCTCCACTAGCCCACTCACACAATGGATGATCCAAACTAGAGTTCAGTTTGGGTCTCAGATGGATGTGGAAGATTTAGAGAGAAAATAGAGAGCATGTTCTATGAAGATCGATTGAGAGAGCTAGGGGTTTTCTCTTTGGAGCAATGAAGGATAAGAGGACACTCGATAGAGTTGTACAAAATGATAGGAGTCATAAATAGAGTGGAGAGCCAGAGGTGGGAATGGCTAATATAAAGAGGCATAATTCTAATGTGTTTGGAGGAAAGTATAGGGAAGATGTCAGACGTGAGTTCTTTACGTAGAGTCGTAGTGTGTGGAATGCCCTGCCATGGGTGATGATAGAGGCAGTTACATTATGAGCATGTACAAAACTCTTAGATGGGTGCATGGATGATTCAAAAATGAAGTGTTAATGTTTTTGATATTAGAGTTGGTTAAAATAGCCCACAACATTGTGGGCCAAAGGGTGTGTACTGTGCTGTAATGCTCAATGGTCTATGTTCTAATGTTTGTTGGTTGGTCCTTCTTCATCAGGAAGTCAGCTTCCCATTCTCTGCATCTCTACCACGCCTGTAGCATCTGCACTACATCCTGGAACACTGAACTGCCAGTCCTGCCCTTCCCTCAGCCGTGTTTTTGTTATGCCTATGGTACTCCAATACAAAGCCAATCCACACCCTCAGATCATTCACCTTACCAGCCAAGCCTCTTGTACTGAAATAAATGTAAGTTAAGCCAATGGTCTTGCCTCTCCCTTTTCTGTACTCCTGACTATCCTGACAAATGAACTTGCTCTGGTAGACTACGATGTCATCCTCTGATTTCTCATCTGCCACTCTGTTACTTAGGATCCCACACCACTGTCACTCCCCAGGGCCTGACAAGGAGTTCCCTCGGACTCTACAGGAGCAAGTGCAGAAATTGCTGGAGCCCTAACAGAGACGTCCTTAGCAATAGGAGAGGTATCAGAGGATTGGAGGATAGCCAATGTTGTACTGCTGTTTAAAAGAGGCTCTAAACCGAAACCAATAAATTGCAGGCTGGTGAGTCTGACATCAGTCATGGGAAAGATTTTGGGAGGTATTCTAACGGACTGGATCTATGAGTATTTGGATAAACATGAACAGGTTAAGGATAGTCAGCAAGGCTCTGTGCATCATAGGTCATGTCTAACCTATTTTATAGTGGTTTTCAAGGAAGTTCCTAGGAAAGTGGATGAAGGCAAGGTAATGGGTGTTGTTTACACGGAGTTTAGCAAGGCATTTGACAAGGTTCTGCATGGGAGGCTGGTCAAGGAGGTTCAGTCACTCGACACTCAGGTTAGGGTAGCAAATTGGATTAGCTTTCTGGGAGAAGCCAGAGAGTGGTAGTAGAGAGTTGCCTGTCTGACTGGAAGCCTGTGACTAGTGGTGTGCCACAGGGATCGATGCTAGGTCCTTTGTTGTTTGTCATAGGGATGATAATGTGGTTAACTGGATCAGCAAATTTGCGGATGGCACCAATATTGAGGATGTAGTGGACACTGAGGAAGGCTATCAGGGCTTGCAGTGAGGTCTACATCAGCTGGAAAAATGGGCAGAAAAAGGGCAGACAAGTGCAAGGTTTTCTACTGCAGTAGGACAAACCAGGGAAAGCCTTACAGAGTGAATGGTAGGGCACTGAGGAGAGTGGTAGAACAAAGTGATCTGGGAATACAGGTATATAATTCATTGAAAGTGGCATCACAGATAGATAGGGTCATAAAGAAAGTTTTTGGCACAATGTACTGAGTACTGAAAATTGGATGCTATGTTGAAGTTGTATAAAACATTGGTGAGGCCTAATTTGGAGTATTGTGTGTAGTTTGGGTCACTACAAAAAAGATGTAAAGAAGGTTGAAAGAGTGCAGAGAAGATTTACACAGATGTTGCCCGGTCTGGAGGACCTGAGTTATAAGGAAAGATTGAGTAGGTTAGGACTGTATTATTTAGAATGTAGAAGATTGAGAGAGATATGCAGGGTATAGATGTGGTGCATGTGAGCTCGCTATCAAAGTTTAAGAGAAATTTGGACAGGTACATGGATAGTAGGGATATGGAAGGCTATAGTCCTGGTGTAGGTTGATGGGAGTAGGCAGCTTAAATGGTTTCAGCATGGATTAGATGGGCCAAAGGGAATTTTTCTGGACTGTATTTTTCTATGACTCTAGTTTAAAGCATCCCAAGTAGCATCTGCAAATCACCCAGCCAGGATATCATTCTCTCTCCAGTTCAAGTGCAGCCCATATCTCTTGTACAGATTATTCCTACCCCAGAACAGATCCCAATGATCCAAGAACTTGAATCCCTACCCCATGCACCATCTCCTCAGTCACATATTTATGTAAGATGCATTTTTATTCCTGCTGTCACTGGCACACAACACGGGGAGTAATCAATAGATTACTGCTCTTGTGGTCCTACTTTATTCATTCTTTCCTAACTCCTATATTCACTATGTGGGGTCTCATCGACTTTCCACTTGTGCCATTGGTACCAACGTGTACCATGACCTCAGGCTGTTCACCTCCCCCTTCTGCAGAAGCTCCAAGACTTCATTAATCATAGTAACTGGAAGGCCATTCACCATCCTGAGGTCTCTTCTGCTGCCACAGAAACTCCTGCCTGTCCCCCTATCTACTGAGTCTCCTATCACCCCGCCCAACCTCTCCCTCACCCACTGAGGCTCACAGCCAGTCTCAGTGCAACCAACCTGGCTTTCTGCTGCTGAGCCCAAAAAGGTTTCTCCCCCGACCCCTCGGCAATAACTAAAGGGCTAAACTTGTTGCTGGAGGGAATGGCCACAAGAGGACCCTGAACTGTCACCCCTCTTCAGCCTACACCTTAAGTGTGACCACCCCACTAAAGCTCCTGTCTATGGTGCTCTCAGCATCTAAGCACGTTCAACTTCAGCTCCATCCCCTTCACATGGTCAATGAAGAGCTGTAGCTGGACAGACTTCCTACAAGAGAATCCATTAGGAATACTGGCAGTCTCACAGACCTGCCACATTCTGCAGAAACAGCATTATCACCGATATAAAACTTATAGCCTCTTGTTATCTGGCTTAACTCTGCTGCCCTTCTCAAATAAAGGAATAACATTAGCCATCTTCCTGTACTTCCAACAAATATGCAAAAATGTTCAAGCCCCAGCACTTACTATTCTTGTTTCACAGCCTGGCACGATTAGCAAGTTTGCAGATGCCATGAAAATTCCACGTGTTGTTGATAGTGAGGCTACAGAACAACGTTGATCAGGTGGTAAGATGGGAAGAGCAATGGCTGAATAAATTTAATTCTGAATATGCGATATTGTACCCTTTATGAGGGTAGGACATGAATAGTACTCCAAGGGAGTACTGAGGAGTGGAGGGACCATGGTATGGAAATACAAGGAACTCAGAAGGCAACAGCAGGTGGACATGGGGGCTGTGAGATACTTGGCTTCAGAACCAAGAGCACAGAATGTAAGAGCAGGAAAGTAATAAAACAACTTTATGAAGTGTTGGATGGTTCAAAGCTAGAGTACTGCCTACTGCAGCCCTTCTAATACAGATACCCCCTCTCCATACGTTTGAAAGGATGTGATTGTAATGGAGAGGATGTAGAGGAGATTCATTACGACGTTGCCTGGGATGGGTTGCTCAGTTACAAAGAGAGGCTAGACAGCTGAGTGTTTTTTTTTCCCTTGTCGTGAACCTTCACTATCATTCATCTATAAACAGGCCAATTTTGGATCTAATTTGCTAATTTGCATTAAATCCCATGGGCTGCCACCTTTTGCACCAATTTCCCATGTGGGATTTTATCAAAGATCTTACTGAAGCCCATATTGTCTCTAAAAAATCTACTGACCTCCTCAAAACATTGTCTTCAATTAGAAAGGTCTGGATATTTCTCTGTTTTCCCATGGACTATGCCCAGCTGATCAATCTTTGCCTCTGCAAGAGTGGATTCATCCCAGCTCCCAGGTTTATTTTCAAAATCACTTCCATACTACTTAGATTAAACTCTCAACCTCTAATGATCTGGCTTGTCCCTGCTGCCATTTGTGGATAAGGGTAGCACTTTTGATGTCTTCTGCACTTCTGGTATCTCACCTCTTGCAGTGAGTCTCTCACCACCTGACTCTCCAAAGGCTTTCAACTATCTAGATGGCACTGACTGGTTGAGTACACCTCCACTAACTCTCGAAGAGCTTAAATCTATCCAGAATAAATCTGCCCATCTGACTGGCTCCCATTCACCATCCTAAACATTATGCTCTCCATCACTCCTCCTATTACTCACCCATTCTACTCCAATATCTCCCAAACCCATCACTTCTACTTCCAGAAAGTTAAGGATAGAGAGTACATGAGAACACCACTACCCACATGTTGTACACCATGTTGTACACATGTTGTATAGTTGTACATCAGCCTGGCTTGGAAATGAATTGCTAATCCTGCATTATCACTGGATCTAAATCCTGAAACACCCAACCCAACAGTTCTTTGGAAGTAGCTGCACTAGAATGGTTGCAGCCTCCAAGAAGCAGTTCATCTGTACCTTCTCATGAACAGTTAAGAATTTACAATAAACGCCCAGATCCTTGAAAGTGAATAAATAAAAAGAAAGATCCAAACATATTATGGAGACTGTCGAAGACAAGGTCCAGCAAGTTCTCTTTGTTCCCTTACAACTTGCACCTAGGACATCAAAAATTTTCCTACTCAGTCAAGGGTTATGCAATTGAGCTATTCTAGTTGATGGAGGTTGAAATATCTTTGTCACTGTCCGCATATCTTCCATGTTATATTCCCATGTGAATCTGTAATGGGTGAATGGTTAAAGCCTCTTGTAAACTACTGCACTGTTTACAGTTTCAATAGCTGAAGGTTTAATAATTAATCTGTTATTATGGAACTCAAGAGAATATCAAGGGCGGCATAATCCAAATCTGTGTAACAACCTGGGAAAGGGTTCACTGCTAACGCAATGGTCTTTCTGTAGAAGCACTGTTTGGGTTCCAGTTAGAGATAATGCAGATGATACTAAGGTAGGTGGCGTTGTGGATAATGAAGTAGGTTTTCAAAGCTTGCAGAGAGATTTAGGCCAGTTAGAAGAGTGGGCTGAACGATGGCAGATGGAGTTTAATGTTGATAAGTGTGAGGTGCTACACTTTGGTAGGACTAATCAAAATAGGACATACATGGTAAATGGTAGGGCATTGAGGACTGCAGTAGAACAAAGTGATCTAGAAATAATGGTGCATCATTCCATGAAGGTGGAATCTCATGTGGATAGGGTGGTGAAGAAAGCTTTTGGTATGCTGGTCTTTATAAATCAGAGCATTGAGTATAGGAGTTGAGATATAATGTTAAAGTTGTACAAGGCATCGGTGAGGCCAAATTTGGAGTATTGTGTACAGTTCTGGTCACCAAATTATAGGAAAGATGTCAACAAATTAGAGAAAGTACAGAGGAGATTTACTAGAATGTTACCTGGGTTTCAGCACCTAATTTACAGAGAAAGGTTAAACAAGTTAGGTCTTTATTCTTTGGAGCGTAGAATGTTGAGGGGGGACTTGATAGAGGTATTTAAAATTATGAGGGGGATAGATAGAGTTGACATGGATAGGTTTTTCCCATTGAGAGTGGGGGAGATTCAAACAAGAGGACATGAGTTGAGAGTTAAGGGGCAAAAGTTTAGGGGTAACACAAGGGGGAACTTCTTTACTCAGAGAGTGGTAGCTGTGTGGAACGAGCTTCCAGTAGAAGTGGTAGAGGCAGGTTCAATTTTGTCATTTAAAAAAAAATTGGATAAGTATATGGACAGGAAAGGAATGGAGGGTTATGGGCGGAGTGCAGATAGGTGGGACTAGGTGAGAGCAAGCATTCAGCCCAGACTAGAAGGGCCGAGATGGCCTGTTTCTGTGCTGTAATTGTTATATGGTTATAATGGGTGCTTTGGTATGTGAGCCATCCAATGAAGGGAGTGTGTTTTCATGTTGTGTGCCTGACACCGGGGTGAGCTGGGTCTTCTTGTTCAGCGGGAGATGAAGGGAAAAGACGCCAGAGAAAAGAGGTAGTAGGACTCGACCCAGAGTGGGGTCATGATCCGACGAAGCCCGGGGAGATTGAGGGAGGATCAGTGAAGGGGAAACCGTGAGCTCCGACTTGTGCACATTAGATTGTCTCATTAAAATGGGCCCTTTTCTTTTTTCTTGCTTTTTCTTTACTAACCCTTTAGCCAAATTAAGAATTATAAAGCTAAATTGTTTAATTTTATGCGATGTACTGTCTGTTATTTCGTGGTACTCATTTGTAACAGAGTTACAAATCACGCAGCATCCACACAAACGGGGGTTTCCAGGGGGGGCTTGCACTGTAACCTCACACATCTGACATGGCTGGAGATTGTCTTCCCTAGACTTATGCAGCCAACAGAACCAGGGTGTTTCATATGCTTTGGAAATTACCTTTTCTCCCATACCATAAAACTGTAAGACATTAAGACATAGGAGCAGAACTAGGCCATTCAGTCCATTAAGTCTGCTCTGCCATTCCATCATGACCGATTTATTATCCCTCTCAACCCGATTTTCCTGCGTCCCCCCCATAACCTTTGACACTCTTACTAATCAAGAAACTATCAACCTCTACTTTAAATATACCTAATGACTAGGCTGCAACAGCCAACCCCGGCAATGAATTCCACAGATTCACTACCCTCTGGCTCAATAAATTCTTCCTCATCACTGTTCTAAAGGGACGTCCTTGTATTCTGAGACTGTGCCTTCTGGAACTGGACTACATCGCCATCAGGAGCATCCTCTCCATGTCCACCTTATCTACGCCTTTTAATATTCGATAAACTTCACTGAGATCCCCTACCTACTCATTCTTCTGAAGTCCTGCGAGTACAGGGCCAGAGCCATCAAATGTTCCTCATATGTTAACCCTTTCATTCCTGGGATCATTCTCGTGAACCTCCTCTAGAGCCTCTCCAATGCCTGCACACCTTTTCTTAAATAAGAAACACAAAACTGCTCATAATACTCCAGGTGAAGTCTAACCAATGCCTTATAAAGCCTCAGCAAAACATCTCTGCTTTTATATTCTAGTCTTCACAAAATGAATGCTGACATTGCATTTGCCTTCTTTACCACCAACTCAACCTGGAAGTTAACCTTCAGGGAATCCTGCATGATGACTCCCAAGTCCCTTTGCACCTGTGATTTCTGAATTTGCACCCCATTTTGAAAATAGTCTACACCATTATCCCTTCTACCACACTACATGGCCGTACACTTCCCTACACTGTATTCCATCTGCCACTTCCTTACCCATTCCCCTAATCTGTCCGAGTCCTTCTGCAGACTCCCTACCTCCTCAACACTCCCTACCCCTCCACCTATCTCCGTATTGTCCGCAAGCATCTGTCTCCTGAACTAGAGCAGGTAACTTCACTCACTGAACTGATTGTACAACCTACAAACCACTTTCAAGGATTCTACAACTCATGTTCTCAATATTATTTGTAACTTTGTTCTTTATTTATAGATTTTGTTCTTTAAGAATTGTCCCAAATAAATTGCCCTGATTAACCAATGGACCAATTAACTGGAATCCACTGTATTCATAGTTGCTTTAGTATTATCACGTGTGCTAAGATACAATGAAAAGCTTTAGCTTGCATGTCACCCAGAGCATTCCATTTAGAAACACACTGAGATAGTACAAAAAGAAAATTTGGCTATTGTAATACAAGAATAAGATTCGATTTACCTGATAGACTGGAAAAAAAACTAGTTCATGTTAAGTCAAGTGACAAAGCAGAAAGCTGCATTCCACGAAGAGTGAGGAAATCCAAATGTTCTCAGTGAATCAGATGTCACAGCACAAGAGCTGATAAGCAGGGTTTGCCTGAAGTTCATTGTCAGCCATTACAATCCAAAACTGCATGACAAAACAGGGTCAGGAGAACAGGCCGTGACAAGGCTTGCCACAAAATTGCTTTGACAGATGAAAAACAATGCTGCCACTATTAGATGTATCTGATAATCAAAGGCTTTTAAAAATGATCAAAAATTTCGAGAACCTTTTCAATCCTGACAAATTAAAAAAAGGAAGATCACTTAAAACTCATGAACACTTTTTAAATTATTTTAAACATATTAAGCTGACAAAAACTGTTTCAAAATATAACTTAATTTAATCATGACGTTTCTCCCCCCACAGAGGTGAAAATTTCTTTCAAATCACTGCGGTCAGGGTATTAGAGTGAAGATCTTGTCATGGAGTCATAGTCATAGAAAAGTACAGCACAGAAACAGGCCCTTCAGCCCATCTAGTCTATGCCAAACCATTCAAACTGCCTACTCCCATCCACCTGCACCCGGACCATAGCCCTCCATATCCCTACCATCCATGTACCTATCCAGACTTCTCTTAAACATTGATATCGAGCTCGCATGTATCACTTATGCTGGCAGCTCATCACATTGTTTTATGACCCTCTGATTGAAGATGGTTCCCTTCATGTCTCTCTTAAACTTTTCACCTTTCACCTTTAACCCATGACCTCCAATTTTAGTCCCACCCCACCTCAGTGGAAAAAGCCTGCTTGCATTTACCCTATCCATACCCCTTATAATTTTGTATACCTCTATTAAATCTCCCCTCAATCTTCTACATTCAATCTCAGGTCCTCCAGACCTGACAGAAGCTTTCTCTGTACTCTTTCAACCTTATTTATATCTTTCCTGTAGGGAGGTGACAAAAACTGCAGACAATACTCCAAATTAGGCCTTACCAATGTCTTATACAACTTCAACATAACATCCCATCTCCTGTACTCAATACTTTGATTTATGAGGTCCAATGTGCCAAAAGCTTTTTTTATGATGCCACCTTCAATGAATTACGGACATCTATTCCCAGATCCTTTCATTCTACCACATTCCTCAGTGCCCTACCGTTCACTGTGTATGACCTATCCTAGTTGATCCTCCCAAAGTGCAACACCTCACACTTGTCTACATTAAATTCCATCTGCCATTTTTCAGCCCATCTTTCCAGTTGGTTCAGATCCTGCTGCAAGCCATGATAGCCATCTTTGCTGTCCACTACACCCCCAATCTTGGTGTCATCCACACTTTGCTGTCCAGTCAACCACACTAACATCCAGATCATTGATACAGAAGATAAACAATACTGGACCCAGGACCGATCACCGCAGCACTCCACTAGTCATAGGCCTCCAGTCAGAAAGGAAACCATCTACCACCACTGTCCACCTTCTCCCACAACACCAATACCTAATCCAGTTTACACCTTGTCAGGCCCTGAGGATTTATCCATTCTAATTTGCTTCAAAACAGCAAACACCTCCTCCTCTGTAATCTATATAGGGTCCATGATGTTAATGCTACTTTGCCTTGCTTCTACAGACACTGTGTCCATCTCATGAGTAAGTACAGATGCAAAACAAAAATCATTGAAGGTCTCCGCCATCTGTTTTGGCTCCACACGTGGATTACCATTCTGATTTCCCAGAGACCAATTTTGTCTCTTGAAATCCTTTTGCTCTTGACATATCTGTAGAATCCCTTAGGTCTGCTAAGTCTGTTCACCTTGTCTGCTAGGGCAACTTTATGCCTTCTTTTAGCCCTCCTGATATATTTTTTAAATGTTTTCTTGCATTTAGTATACTCCATAAGCACTTCATTTGTTCCTACCTGCCTGTACCTACTATGCACCTCTTTTTTTCTTGATCAGGGCCTCAATATTCTTGACCTCCAAGATTCCCTACACATGACAAATTTCAGGGCATTGTGACTGGAATTCCTTAACCATGACTTCTACTACTACAAACACAGTTTCATTTTAATAGTCCTACTCATCCCGCATTGACATTCCATGTTCTGACTCTGGTGTTTCAAAGGGGCTGTTTTCATGACATTCTGGGATCCACACATAGGTACATTCATGCTATAGACCCCTCTGATTCACACTGTCACAAGTCTGTTGATTCCATTTTATTCTTTGCTGCATATGGTACGGCAATAGAAGAACTTTTTCTTCCTGTTGGATTTCAAACATTGCAAACTTCAACAGTTCTCAAGTTTAAATTCCCTACTGGATCTTCCTTCAGTTTCCTCAGAATCTGTTCCCACCCCCTATCCTGCTTTCACTATCCTTTCTGACTTACCCTCTCCAGTTTTGAATGAGGCCTCAGTTACATTCCCCTAATTCCCCAGCTTAATGAGCTCAGGGCCGAGCCTGACATTAAATTCTTCTTCAGCCTCCTCTGCTTCCGTGCACATGTATTGACCAAGAACTTTTTCAGGGGGCAATAGATACTTTCTGCTTTCTCCAGAATCCTTCCCTCTAGTCTTTAAGCTTCTCAAATTCTATTCTTTGAAAACAGCTGATGTAATATTGACATTCTCAACTTCTCCACTTCCCTTAGTCTCTCCAATCTATTCCTTTCAGAAACTGCAAAACTTTCTCTACTAATGACCAATCACAATAACTTCATTAAAGGCTGGTGCTGTGGTGGTTTAAATGACCCTTGCTACTCAGGCCTCTTCCCTCCAGTTATCTTCCATTATATTATCTATTATATTAGTGACTCTATTGGCTCTGCTTCCTGCACTCATTTTCCAACCTACTCTCATCATCCATTATTAACTCTTCCTTTTTACTTTTCTGGGTAAATTAAAATTTAACAATCTTACAAGCCAATACTGCCAATATTCCTTCCACTCCATCTCTAGTAAGGACTAAGTTCCATTTTCCCAGGTCCTCTGTCTACATCTTGGCAAGATTTTCTGCATGGATGCCTCTGAAGTGTCTTTCTTTTCCCTTAGCTATGGTTTCCCAGAATATACAGAGCTTTCAGTTACATCACACCTCTGGTTTTACCCTGTTTCGTCCCAGCCAGACTGATAATAGAGTTCCCCTACTCCTCCTCTGCCAGCTTACTAGCCTTCACATTCACTGGACCATCCTTCATGATTTTTGTTTTCTTCAAAGACTCTACTACTAAGCTTGTCTTCATCTCCCTCCTGTTTCAGCATTCCAAAGAGGCCATTCCCTTTATGACTTCCCAATTTGTTCTTCCATTTCAACCAATCATTTCTCATGTAAGGAGAGACAACACCTATGTAACTATGTAACACACTGGGAAAGGGTTCACGTAATGGTTTTTCTGTAGAAGCAGTGTTTGGGTTATGGTTAGAGATAACAGGTGCTTTGGAATGTGAACTGTCCAATGAAGGGAGTGTGTTTTCCTGATGTGTGCCTGACACTTTTGTGAGCTGGGTCTTTTGTTTGGCAGGAGATGAAGGGAGGAGACGCCAGTGAGAAGAGGTCGTAGAACTCAACCCAGAGCAGGGCCATGATCTTACGAAGCCAAGGGAGATCAAAGGAGGTTTAGCAAAGAGGAAACCGTGAGCTCTGGCTTGTGCAATAACCTTGTTTCATTAAGATGGACCCTTTTCTTTTTCTTGCTTTTTCTTCACTAACCCTTTAGTCAAATTAAGAATTATAAAGCTAAATCATGTAATTGTATTTGGTGTACTGTCAGTTATTTCGTAGTACTGATTTGTTACAGGGTAATGAACCACACAGCATCCACACAAACAGGGGGTTTCAGGGTGAGCTCCCACCTCAATCTCACACATTTGGCGGGGCCAGAGAATGTCTTCCCTAGACATACGCAGCCAACAGAACCAGAGTGTTTCAATTGTGGGGGCTTCGTCCGAGATCGATTTCACTGGATGCTATGTGAGCATTGATCCAGTAGGTTGTGTGTTTAAGTCTGTGCTAAACTATTGTCCCGTAAAGTGATTACAGGACATGGTTATGGATGCTGCTGGAGTTGAGCTGGCTGGTATTGTAAGTTGAATCTCACGTAGCTAGGGCCAGAAACTTCAAAGACAGGTTGCTCTTGTTTCTGCAGAGCTAGGGGAAGGAGTGGGCTGGTCTGGAATGTCTAATGAGTACCCTAGTGAGAAGTGAAAATTCTGAGCCCCTGGCAAATAAATAGAGAAATGCCCAGGTTCAAAGTCCCAGCTATGGTAGTCTCCACCTGTTCTCAGGAACGAAGCCCACCCATAAAGGGGAAGAGGAGTATGAAACATGGGCAGAGCAGACCTCTCAGTTGTTAGATGAGTGGCAGTGCTCTGATGACATAAAATGACAGTGAATGGTTGAAAGTTTGAGCAGGCAGGCTGCTGACGTAGCGAGAGCAAGGGCACGTAGCAAGGGCACAGAACCCCCTTGCCACCTCTGCGGCCTACAAATAAGCATTAGAAAAGGTGTTTGCTGCGATGAGAAGCCCAATGGAGCTCATGGCAGGGTTTCAGAACATGCATCAGGAGGAGGAGAAGCTTTCTGCCTACATTTTTCAGCTGGAGAAGCAGCTAAATTGCTTGGGGCCTTTCAGATGGCTGAGGTGGATCGGTTAAAAATGGACCAAATACCGAAAGGTACCCAGTCCCAGAACCTGATGAACTATGCGGAGGGCTGATAGCAGCCAGGGTCCCAAGAGAGGGGGCGTGGCCAGTTCAGTCTGTTATAACTGTGGTGAAGAGGGTCACTTCAGGCAGGAGCGTGAAATCCTTCAGAGAATGAGCCCCCAGGTACCTAAGCAGAGAGAGACATTGGGAAAACAGAAGAAACTCAGAAGGGGATGGCCTGGCCTATCGGGGGAACAAATTCCCAGCAATATATCAAGGACCACCCTAAAGAAAAAAATCCCTATTCCCAAAGGCTTAGTGGGGCCAAGCTCCAGTGTTTTGCTATGGATAGAGGATGTTTATGCTAAAGCCAAACTTGACACAGGCTCGCAGGTCACTTTGCTGTACCATTCATTTTACAACCAGTATTTGACACATTTACTATTGATGCCACTCAGTGCATGAGAGAACTGGGGTTTTAGTGCGGGTGATTATCCATACGATGGTTATTAACCATATAACCATATAACCATATAACAATCACAGCACGGAAACAGGCCATCTCGGCCCTCCTAGTCCATGCCAAACTCTTAATCTCACCTAGTCTCACCTACCCGCACTCAGCCCATAACCCTTCACTCCTTTCCTATCCATATACCTATCCAATTTTACCTTAAATGACACAACTGAACTGGCCTCTACTACTTCTACAGGAAACTCATGCCACACAGCTATCACTCTCTGGGTAAAGAAATACCCCCTCGTGTCTCCCTTAAACTTCTGCCCCCTAACTCTCAAATCACGTCCTCTCGTTTGAATCTCCCCTATTCTCAATGGAAACAGCCTATTCACGTCAACTCTATCTATCCCTCTCAAAATTTTAAATACCTCAATCAAATCCCCCCTCAACCTTCTATGCTCCAATGAATAGAGACCTATTCATTATTTGTCAGAGAAGCTGGAGCTTTCGGAGGCCGATGTGGGAGTGGCTGAGGCCTTGTTGCATTAGCACTGGTTTGTCTGGACCCTGTTGGGAGGGGCAGATTTTCAATTCTTGTGAGGACAAATACTCCCATTGTGAGGAGGCTCATGGAAGCCTGCAAGGAAAAAGCTGGAGAGAGCTTTCTGAAGACATTGTCCGTTTACTCTGACGAAGGGTCTCGGCTCGAAATGTCGATTGTACTTCTTCCTATAGATGCTGCCTGGCCTGCTACATTCCACCAGCATTTTGTGTGTTTGTCCATTTACTCAGTGTTTCAAGCTGCTCTCGAGGAATTGTGTGGGCGCACTGGGCTGGATAATGAGTTTAGACAAGGGATTGTGTGGTTCATCCAGTCAAAGCTAATTGTGATACAGCCTGGGGAAGTAGCGAGAATGATGGGAAACCCCAAATTTTCCCAGAATGCCTGATGCTGAGGCTCTCTTGGCAGATGCTCCGGAAGACTATGAAGAGGAGGTGGGCATGCCTGCTGGGGTACTGGTGAGGCCCGAACTACAGTAGCCTTTGATTGTACAGGTGAACAGAATGGCAGTGATTGTCAGGAACACTACGAAGAGGGAGGCTACTGTGGTGATATCACATGCAATGATGTGTCAGTAACTGATTGGAGAGCACTGAGCATGAGTTGGGTTTGCCAGAATGTTTCAGCATGTGGCGGGGTTTGAGATGTGTTTGTTTATTACTGTACATAAAAGTTCTCTAATTTTTCCACAATATGATTCTTTACTGTTTACCCACAGTACGTTTAATTAGAAGAAACATAACACAGTGTCAGAAGTGCTTCTGGAAGAGTAATACGGGAGAATTGAGAATCGAAGATAATCAGAAGAAGAAGAAGAAGAAAGTTCAAACTGTAAACAGTAAAATGGAAGGTTTACAACCCCCCACCAAAACTGCAGCTGACTGGCAATGTAGCTGAGAATTGAAAGATATTCAAGCAACAGTTTGAAATATATTTATTGGCCATCGGAGCTGACAGAAAAGCGGACAAAACTAAAGCTGCAATCCTACTCCATGTAATCAGGACTGACACAGTAGAGGTATATAATAATTTTGTCTTTGAAGATGGAGATAATTTCAATTTAAAGTCGATAATGGACAGATTTGAAGTATTTTGTATACCTAAGCATAATTTAACATATGAGCAGTTAAATTGCTGAAACAATTGATCAGTATGTTATGGAATTAAGGAAGCATAGCAGAACGTGAGAGTTTGGATTCCTCACAGACTCGCTTATTAAAGATAGACTAGTTTGTGGCATTTGAGATAGTGCACTGAGAGAAAGGCTGCTGAGAGAGCAAGATTTAAATTTTGAACAAGCTTTCGTGCTCTGCAAAGCTTCTGAGACCATAATGTCACAGGCTGAAGAGCTTTTTGTTGAAAACTGCAATGTAAACAGTGTAAAAAAGCGCAAAGATATCAAGAAATATAATAATACTTCGTCAAAACCGACAGAGAGCAACATGGCATTTGAAAAAAAAGTTATGTGATTGCTGTGCGCAGGAACATCACCCAAATCAGTTCTTTGCATATTGCAAAATTTGCTACAACTGCAGTAAGATTAATCATTTTTCATGCTGTTGTAGAAGTAGAAAGAAGGAAAATGAAATGAAACAAGTAAATGCAGTGATTGAAGATGAACTTCAGGAATTTTATACCGATGTGCTTTATGAAAATGCTGACATGGAGAATATAAAATCTGTAGCTGCAGTGTCTGAGATGACCAAACAGGAGGCAATTGATGATGTGAAAAAGCAATGGCAGGAAGAGGTTGCTTCAACGCAAGCGATAATGAAAGAGACACTGAGAGAATATGAGATTTGGTCTAATCACCATCTAGAGCAAGAACGCTCACAGTGAGCACAGTATAAGGAAGAGGTGAAAGCACAGGTGAAGGAATTGATAAGTTTTATTGAAATGATGAAGTCTCGGCATAAAAAAGAGATTACACAGTTAATGAATGAATTAGAAGAAGAAAAGAAGATTCGTATTTCATTACAAATAGAAGTGGAAGGAATTAGGAAAGATGCAGTCCAAACAGAAGCAGAGAAGCAGGTTGCTGAGGAGGATAGTGTGAACTGCTTACCTGAAATTCCAGATTCTAACCAGGAGACATGTGAGAGTATACCAAAAAGTTTAGTTGAGATACATAAAGAAAAGCTTAAAGCAGAAAAGAAGAAAAAGAAGTACAAGAAGGGTCATGGCCCAGAGAGCGAAGAGCCAACTTCAGAGTTTCAGTTAGCTGATATAGATTTGTTTGTTGGTTAATGTTATTCGTTTTTCTTTTTAAGGTAAAGAAGATATGATTCTTCAGGGATTCAGTTAACAGATGCAGAGGAGATAAAACAATGTAAATAATAACAAGGAAACACAAGATCTGTATGTACCACTTAGAATGGTACTCGTGCTCATAAATCCACAGAGAAACTGATAGAGACTTGTTAAGTTATGTATGTTTTGATTAATGCCGTTAATTGTTCTTCTTTTTAAGGAAGGGAAGATGTGGTGATATCACGTGCAATGATGTGCCAGTACCTGATTGGAGAGCACGGAGCATGCACGGGGTTTGCCAAAATGATTCAGCATGTGGCAGGGTAAAGCTGTGTTTGTTTACTTCTGTAAATGAAAGTTCTCTAATTCTTCCAGAATATGATCCTTTACTGTTAACCCACAGTACGCTTAAATAGAAGTAACATCAAGCTACCTTCAAGCGGGGGATGCCCCTGGCCCATCTCTTCCCGGTGATGGTAATGTCTAGTGTCCCTGTGAGACAAGCCAGGGAGAAGCTATCCGCAAAAGAGGGAAAGTTGACCACTGAATCATTGAACTTGGGGACTACGGGTTGGAAGAGGAGATTGATAGAGAAGATGTTGAAACTGGAAGGTGTCTTTTCTACTGACGAGGATGGGATTGGGCCTGTCAAGATTCTCCATCAAAACCAGATTCTGCCCCTGGGATATGAGTTGTGGTTAACCTGGAGCCTACACCTAGTAAGAGGACTCTGCAGCGACATGGAGCAACTGAGGGACCAACAGCAGGAGAGATTGGACTGGCCTCGGCCCCTGAATGGGGTATGGACTTGAAGGATTAGGAAATGGGGGTGCTGTGTATGCTGCCTTTAGCTAACTCCAAGCTGATTGAGGAAGAAATTCCCAACCCTTCTCACACTGAGTCAGGTGAATTCAGGGGGATTATCTGTGGACAGGTTGGGGTTTAGCAGGACCATGAAAGGGATGAAGTGGGGTTCAGCCAAGGGGCAGAGGGGTTCGAGTTGAAAGAAGACATGAGTGATAGACCGGGGGAGGCCTAGCCACGTAGACCAGAAGTATCCCAAGGCGGGTCTGAACGTGAAGAAGTAGGTGATAGGGTAAGGAGGTCTCAAAGGATCAGGAGACCCCCAGACAGGCTGGCCTGTGTAGCACTGCAGGAACAGAGTGTGGCACCTATCGCTTTGGGGAACTATGCCACAGCCATTTACACCCAGTTTGGACCTTCTGCTCTGTACCAAGGGCTGGCAAATTATCTCAATGTCATGAGGTCATGACTAATTTTGGTGGGGGAAGAGTGAAATGCCTTGGGAAAGAGTTCACTGCTAATGTACTGGTCTCTCTGTAGAAGCAGTGTTTGGGTTATGGTTAGAGATAATGGGTGCTTTGGAATGTGAACTGTCCAATGAAGGGAGTGTGTTTTCATGTTGTGTGCCTGACACTGGTGTGAGCTGAGTCTTTTGTTTGGTGGAAGATGAAGGGAGGAGACGCCAGTGAGAAGAGGTCGTAGGACTCGACCCAGAGCGGGGCCATGATCTGACGAAGCCCAGGGAGATCAAAGGAGGTTTGGCAAAGAGGAAACCGTGAGCTCCGGCACATGCAATAACCTTGTTTCATTAAAATGGACCCTTTTCTTTTTGCTTTGCTTTTTCTTTACTAACCCTTTAGTCAAATTAAGAATTATAAAGCTAAGTCATGCAATTGTATGTGGTGTACTGTCTGTTATTTTGTGGTACTTCTTTGTAACAGGGTAACAAACTATTTAGCAACCACACAAATTGGGTTTCGGGGGGGGGGGGGGGCTCGCGCCTCAATCTCACACATTTGGCGGAGCCAGAGATTATCTTCCCTCGAAGACAACCTAGGAACTTTTCCCAGCTAACGGAACCAGAGTGTTTCACCAATTTGCTTACTTGATCCTTCCCACCATCTCAGGACCCAAAGAGTTCTTCCAGGTGAAACCGTGACCAGTGTACCTCCTGTACCTAGTAGGAAGGCCACTGAGGGTATGTGCATGGTCTTCTGCTGCTGTAGCCCATCCACTTCAAGGTTCAACATGCTGTATGTACAGAGATGCGATTCTGCATGCCACTGTTGTAACGTGTCATTATGTGCACAGCTGTTGCCTTCCTGTCAGCTTGAACCAGTCTCACCCTTATCCTCTGACCTCGTTCATTAACAAGACATTTTTGCCCACAGAATGGCCACTCACTGGGTGTTCTTTGTTCTCACACTGTTCTCTGTAAATTCTACAAAAATCTCAGGTGATCAGCAGTTTCTGAAATACTCAACGCACCCCATCTGGCACCAACAATCATTCCTCAGTCAAAGTCACTTAGTTCACATTCTGATACTTGATCTGAACAACAACTGAAGCTTTTGACCATGACTGCATGCTTTTATGCATTGAAGTTGCTGCCACACGATTGGCTGATTAGTGGTGTGGAAACAACAGCCTTGCACTCAATGTCAGTAAGACTAAAGCATTGATCATGAACTTCAGGGAGGAGATATTGAGATATGTACACCAGACCTCATCGAGGGATCATCAGTGGAAAAGGTTAGCAGGGCACCTCCAGACACCTTGCTAGGATGGACAAAATAAGGACCCTTGAGACACCAAAAATCAAGTGAAAAGGAGGGGAACAAGGTTGACAGAGATCACAGAGAGAGAGAGAGAGAGAGAGAGAGAGAGAGAGAGAGAGAGAGAGAGAGAGAGAGAGAGAGAGAGAGAGAGAGAGAGAGAGAGAGAGAGAGAAAGAGAGAGAGAGAGAGAGAGAGAGAGAGAGAGAGAGGGTGAGTCACAACTGCTTGAAAAGGGAAGCAGTTCGTGGGCAGCTGGGGCTGGCTTATTTATTATCAAAAATTGTTTCACTACAGATAATGCTTGTGTAAATGACAATCAACTTGTGCTTCCTATCCAGGAAATCAGAGGTGTATGAGGACTTGTACCGTCTAGGAAATGCATGGACAGATTTCTAGCAATTACTTTGCAGATAACCAACCCAAACTCGACACATTTTACTTTGAAAATAAACACTAAAGGAACTTAATTTTCAGCACTTATAATATCCATTTTGTTGAGGACAATAATTCTACATTTAACCTCCCCCACCAAAATGATAACATTTTCATTTAAATAAATTAATCAATAATTTTCAGAAATACAAAATCCTCAAAAGTCCTGATTCACTGATAATTTGGCAGGAAAAGCTAAAAAGAGGGGTGCACCACCAATGACACTAAGTTCATGTTTAGAAAACATAGCCGTCAATAACATTGAAAAGTCAACATCCAAATACAACCAATGCACCAATCAACCTTCAGTAAAAATGGGAGGAAAACTCAAGGTTCAGCATCTGTTGAAAATGGTAACTTAGGAACTATCAATCACCTAACCACATCACAAGTTCAATTTGAATATGACCATGAGTAAATGTGACAAGGTTGAAGTCTGTTCAATTTAGTTATAAATAATTGTTCAAATAATTTTTGAAAAGAGTTAAAACAATTTATTTCATGTGAATATTATTTCATGTTGAGAAAAGAAAAGGGATATTACTTGAAAAAACATGCAAATGTGTTTAGTTGAAAATTCTGAGAATCTGTATGCAAGATATTCTTTTATAGTATTGAGCAATGAATCTACCTTTGACTTGTAAGGGCTTGCATTCAATCTTCAACACATTGTAGATTGCTCATGCCAGCCAGATGCCCGGGGAAGGGCAGTGCATTCGTTCCATAAAGTGACTGAAGCATGAACATAGCCCATCTATTTTTCATTTGCCATATCCCTTTTCTATGTAGGGAAATAAATACAGAAAATAATAGGAGTTTTAAGCAAGTTGGCACATTCATGATCTCAGAAGAATGCTAAGTATTTTTTCAGTGGTTTTGTATGATTCTTTTTGTTATATGTTCATTTGAAACCGTGGGGAAAAAAGGGCTGTTTTCATCCATGTGGCTTGTATGATTGAAGCGTTAAAGCTTCATGGAGATGATGCTATAAGTACACAGTGTAACTGCTTGGATGCATAGCATTGCTGATGACAGCTTATTGGAGTATTTTTATATTTTGTGTTATATTTTTGATAATTTAGAATTACAATAAGATGATCCCATGGAATATCAGAAAAGATACTTAAACCAAAAAAAGCCTAAACGTTAAATGAATAACAGTATAAACAGGAAAAGGATTGAACTTGATTTAATCTATATCTCGTTGCCTATTGTTTACAGTTAACTGGATGTACTGAAATTAATTCCATTCCATAAAGTGACTAAATGTTTCATTTGCTATATGTCTTTTCCAGGGGTACTACATAAACATTCCAAAAGAATATAAAATGAAAGATCAAACCAATTAGATTGAAGATTGGTCGTAGTTGACCGTGGATGTTGCTTCCTACCCATCTATGTGATAAGCAAGCCAGATGACGAGCCTGGGCAGTACAATATGGAGAGCAAGCTGTTGCCCACGCAGCAGGCTCCCCTACTCCTCACAGCTGACAAATCCAAAGGCACGGCAGAAACCAATGCAGTTCGGCACCAACAGAATTGCAGGAGATGTCAGGACTGCCTTAGGGACACCAGCTCTGGATTTTTTCCTCGGGTGTTTACTCCTGAAGTTTTCTTTCCACTAGATGAGCTGCCGACCATGACTGATGACCCCCGTCTGCCCAAAGTGATTGGTTTTAAGGCAGCAGTAACCTTCTTCTACCCCTTCTCCTGTCTCCAGAAAAAGGTTCCTCCGGGTTTAGAGGCTAAGCCACATGTGAAGGCCAGGAGCTGAACTTGGTTGTCAGAGGGTATTTCAGACGCACAGGATGGGGAGCAATTCATACCCTGCAGAGTACCTCTGTGTCAGTTTCCTCAGTAATAAGTGTACTAGTTTGGATACTGTTGGTGGGGGCGGGGGGAGCCACAGAAACCGGGTCTCTGCACTGAGGCTGGTGCTGTGGCTCCAAAGGAAAAGGGGAAAGAGCTGCAGTAGTGATAGGGGATTCCATAGTTAGAGGATCAGACAGGAGTTTCTGTGGGCATGATAGAGACAGTTAGATGGTATGTTGCCTCCCATATGCCAGGGTCAAGGACATCTCAGACCAGGCCCATGACATTCTAACGAGGGAGGATGAGCAGCCAGAAGTCGTAGTACGTATTGGCACCAATGATGTAGGTAGGAAGAGCAAGGGAGTCTGAAAGAGAGAATTTAGGGAGCAAGATAGAGAGCTGAAAAACAGGGACCACCATGGTAGGAAGCTGCCCGTGCCACACACCAGTGTGAGTAAGAATAGGATGACTTGACATGTAAATGCACGGCTGAGGAATTGGTGATCCAGGAGTTCAGATTTCTGGATCATTAGGTTCTCTTTTGGAGAAGGTATGACATTCACAAAAGGGACAGGTTACAAATAAACCCGAGGGGGACCTATATCCTTGCAGGCAAGTCTGCTAGAACTGTTGGGGGAGTGGGGGGTTTAAACTAAGTTGCCAGGGAGATGGGAACCAGGATGATAGAGATGAGGATAGAGTTTCTTCTTTACAAGCAGAGACAGTGTGTAGAGAGGTAGAGAGACTGTCAGGAAGATGATAGGGCAAAATAGCAGTCAATGGGATGAGTAGCAGTGTAAAAGGGGGAAAATCAAAAAAGATTGCAGATACAAGACTGAAGGTGTTATATGTGGTATGCAGTAGACGATCTTGCGGAGCAGTTTAGAGATTGGCAGATATGTTCTAGGCATCACTGAGTCTTAGCTGAAAGAAGATTATAGTTGGGAGCAGAGAGATTGGCGTGGCTCTGTTGGTAAAAAGTGAAATCAAACTTTTAGAAAGAGGTGACATGGGCAAGTAAAGAGAGCAACATTATGATGGTCAATGGAGAGTTCAATATGCAGATAGATGCTCGATCCCAAGAAAGAAAATTTGTAGAATGCCTACAAAATGGCTTTTTAGTGCAGTTCGATGTTGTGCCCAAAATGGGATCAATTATTCTGGAATTGGTGTTGTTTAATGAATCGGTATTGATTAAGGAGCTTAAGGTAAAGGAACCCTTAGAATGCAGTGATCATAATATAATAGAATTCTCCCTGCATTTTGAGAGAGAGAAGCTAAATAGACAATATAGACAATAATAGACAATAAACAATAGACAATAGGTACAGGAGTAGGCCATTTGGCCCTTCTAGCCAGCACCTCCATTCACTGTGATCATGGCTGATCATACACAATCAGTACCCCATTCCTGCCCTCTCCCCATATCCCTTGACCCCGCTATCTATAAGAGCTCTATCTAACTCTCTCTTGAATGCATCCAGGGGCTTGGCCTCCACTGCCTTCTGGGGCAGAGCATTCCACATATCCACCACTCTCTGGGTGAAAAAGCTTTTCTGCATCTCTGTTCTAAATGGCCTACCCCTTATTCTTAAACTGCGGCCTCTAGTTCTGGACTCACCCATTAGCGGGAACATGCTTCCTGCCTCCAGTGTGTCCAATCCCTTTATAATCTTATGTTTCAATCAGATCCCCTCTCATCCTTCTAAATTCCAGTGTATACAAGCCCAGTCGCTCCAACCTTTCAACATATAACAGTCCCGCCATTCCGGGAATTAGCGTTGTGAACCTACGCTGCACTCCCTCAATAGCAAGAATGTCCTTCCTCAAATTTGGAGACCAAAACTGCACGCAATACTCCAGGTGGGGTCTCACCAGGGCCCTGTACAGCTGCAGAAGGACCTCTTTACTCCTATACTCAATTCCTCTTATTAAAAAAGCCAGCAAACTATTAGCTTTCTTCACTGCCTGCTGTACCTGCATACTTTCTTTCATTGACTGATGTACAACAACACCTAGATCTCGTTGTACGTCCCCTTTTCCTAACTTGACTCCATTTAGATAGTAATCTGCCTTTCTGTTCTTGCCACCAAAGTGGATAACCTCACATTTACCCACAATAAACTGCATCTGCCATACATTTGCCCACTCACCCAACCTGTCCAAGTCACCGTGCATTCTCATAACATCTTCCTGACATTTCACACTGCCACCCAGCTTTGTGACATCAGCAAATTTGCTAATGTTACTTTTACTTTTAAAGTCAAATGTATCAACATTACAATGGGGTAAAAGGAATTACAGACGCATGAGAGAAGAGCTGGCCAAAGTTGACTGGAAGGGGACACTAGCAGGGATGTTGGCAGAACAGCAATGGCTGGAGTTTCTGGGAATAATTCGGGAAGTACAGGATAGATACACCCCAATGAAGAACTATTCTAAAGGGAGGATGATGCAACTGTGGCTGACAAGAGAAGTCAAAGCTAACAGAAAAGCAAAAGAGAGGGGAGAATAATGGAGCAAAATTACTGTGAAGTTAGAGGACTAGGAAACTTAAAAGCGACAGAAGGCAACTAAAAAAGTCATAAGGGGATGAAAGATTAAATATGAAGGTAAGCTGGCCAATAATATACAATAACAGAAGTATTTTTCAGATACATAAAGAGTAAAAGAGAGGTGAGAGTGGATATTGGACTACAGGAAGATGATGCTGGAGAGGTAGCAATGGAAGGAACAAGGAAATAGCAGCTGAACTGACCAAGTATTTTGCAAAAGCCTTCACTGTGGAAGACATTCACAGTTTGCAAGACATTCATAAGTGCTGGGGCTGAAGTGAGTGCAGTTGTGATTACAATAGAGAAGGTGCTTGGGAAACTGAAAGGTCTTGAACTAATAATTCCTTTGGACCAGATAGACTACATTCCAAGTTGCTGAAAGACGTAGCTGAAGAAATTATGAAGCCATTAGTAATAAGCTTTCAAGAATCAATAATTTCAGGCATGGTTCTGGTGGACTGGAAAATTGCAAAATGTCACTCCACTCTTCAAGAAGAGAGTGGGCAAAGAAGTGACAGATGGATTACAGTGTCAAAAATGTATGGTCACACACACTTTGGTAGAAAGAATAAAAGCATAGACTATTTTCTTATCAAGGAGAAATCTCATAAATCCTTGTGCAGGACTTTCTAAAGGTCAATTTGCAAGTAGATCCAGTGGTGAGGAAGGTAAATGCAATGTTAGCATTCATTTCAAGAGGGCTAGAATATAAAAGCAAGGATGTAATGCTAAGGCCTGATAAGGCACCGATGAGGCCTCACTTGGAGTATTGCAAGCGTTTTCGCGCCCCTTATTTAAAAACAGATATGCTGACATTGGAGAGGCTTCAGAGGAGGTTCACGAGAATGATTCTTGGAATGAAAGGCTTATCATATGAAAAGCGTTTGATGGCACTGGGCTTTTACTTGTTGGAATTTAGAAGAATGAAGGGTGATCTCATTGAAACCTACTGAATGTTGAAAGGTCTAGATTGAGTGGATGGGAGAGTATGTTTCCTATGGTGGGGGAGTCTCAGACCAGAGGGAACAGCCTCAAAATTGAGGAATTTTAAAATGGAGATGAAGAGGAATTTCTTTATCCAGAGTGTGGTGAATCCATAGAATTCGTCGCCTCAGGCAAATGAGGAAGCCAAGTCTTTGGTGTATTTAAGGCAGAATTTGATGGCTTCTTGATTACAGGGAGAAGGCAGGAGAATGGGGTTGAGAGAGAAATGTATCGGCCATGATGAAATTACAGAGACTCGATGGACCAAATGACTTAATTCTGTTCCTATCTCTTCTGGTCTATTCACTTAATAGGTAGTGGGAGCTTATCTCCACCACCACCCTGCAGCTATAACAACCTTAAGGAACCTAACAGAAGGAATTAATTGTAGATTGAAGAAATGCCAGTATATAAAACCAGTAAGATGTAGGAGCAGAAGTAGGCCATTCGGCCCATCAAGTCAGCTCCACCATGCTAAGCCAATTCTTCCAGTCATCCCCATTCCCCTGCCTTCTTCCAATACTCTCTGATGCCCTGGCAAATCAAGAGCCTATCTATCTCTGCCTTAAGTGCACCCAATGACTTGGCCTCCACAGCCACTCGTGGCAATAAATTCCACAGATCTACCACCCTCTGACTAAAGTAATTTCTCCACATCTCAGTTCTAAAAGGACGATCTTCAATCTTGAAGCTGTGCCCTCTTGGCCTAGAATCCCCTACCATGGGAAATAACTTTGCCATACCTAATCTGTTCAGGCCTTTTAACATTCGGAATGTTTCTATGAGATCCCCCCCATTCTTCTGAACTCCAGGGAATACACCCCAAGAACTGCCAGATGTTCCTCGTACAGTAACCCTCTCATTCCTTGAATCATTCCCATGAATCTTCTCTGAACCCTCTCCAATGTCAGTATATCCTTTCTAAAATAAGGAGCCCAAAACTGCACACAATACTCCAAGTGTGGTCTCACGAGTGCCTTATAGAGCCTCAACATCATACCCCTGCTCTTATATTCTATACCTCTAGAAATGAATACCAACATTGCATTTGCTTTCTTCACCACTGACTCAACCTGAAGGTTAACTTTTAGGGTATCCTGCACAAGGACTCCCAAGTCCCTTTGCATCTCTGCATTTTGAATTCTCTCCCCATCTAAATAATAGTCTGCCCCTTTATTTCTTCCATGAAAGTGCATGACCATACACTTTCCAACATTGTAGTTCATTTGCCACTTCTTTGCCTATTCCCCTAAACTTCAGCAAATTTAGCCACAAATCCATTAATAAAATAGTCCAAATCATTGACATACATTGTAAAAAGCACCAATCCCTGTGAAACTCCACTGGTAACTGGAAACTAGCCAGAATAGGATCCCTTTATTCCCACTCTCTGTTTTCTGCTGACCAGCCAATGCTCCACCCATGCTAGTAACTTCCCTGTAATTCCAGAGGCTCTTATCTTGTGTTACGTCCGTGGCCCCCTCCTTTGTGAGAATTGTGAGAATTGTGAGAATTGTGAGAACTTGTTGGGTTAGGAAAAGAGACGGGCAGGTTGGCTTGTTTCCCCGGCGATGTAAAGCTACGGGACATGGCCATTGTCTCCGGAAGATCAAGTTGTGTATTGAGTACTGTATTATTCATTGAAGCCCCTCAGGGGATGACCAGAGTGGGCTGGTTGAGGGATTGCATCATCCCAACCTGATTGACATCTGAGACCCCGTGAGGAAATATAAAAGAGGGTCTGGGGAACAGCCCCTTCAGACGCACCAGAAGAAACATTAAGTGACCACGTAACAGCAGGAAGTCATCTGAAGGAAGCCACGTGCGTTCAATTCCGTGGCTGGAACCACAGAAAACAGCTTTTAGCTAACAACGGGGAAGCCCGCTCCCCTGACTCAACGGATTGGCATCTTAAAAGACCTGGGGCAAGTTTAAACTGCATCACTTTTAAACCCAACAATGCTGCAGCTTGAATGAACTGATAGTGACTTACCTTTCCATCAGATAATCCAGTAACCCCTAGACAATGATAGAGTTATTTCTTATCGGTTATTATTATACCCGCGCTTAGAGTTAGTATTGACGATTTATATTATCTGTATGTTTGCATTAATCTTCTTTTTGTGCCCTTTATCAATCATCTTTGCTGGTAAGTGATCCAGTTACGGGAATTCGTAACACTTGCTAATCAGCCTCATGTGTGTCACCTTGTCAAAGGCCTTCTGAAAATCCAAGTACACTATATCAACTGCATCGCCTTTGTCTACCCTGCTTGTAGTTTCCTTGAAGAATTGTAGTAGGTTTGTCAGACAGGATTTTCCTTTCAAGAAGCCATGCTGGCCTTGTCCTGTCTTGTCATGTGCCTCCAGGTACTCCGTAATCTCATCCCTAACAATTGATTCCAACAACTTCCCAACCACTGATGTCAAGCTAACAGGTCTATAGTTTCCTTTCTCCTGCCTCCCACCCTTCTTAAATATCAGAGTAACATATGCAATTTTCCAGTCATCCAGTACAATGCCAGATTCTATTGATTCTTGTAAGAACACCGGTAATGCCTCTGCAATCTCTCCAGCTACTTCCTTCAGAACCCAAAGGTGCATTCCATCAGGTCCAGGAGATTGAGCCACATTCAGACCATTAAACTTCCTGAGCACTTTGTCAGTCACAATTTTCACTGCACAAACTTCACTTCCCTGACACTCTTGAATGCCTGGTGTTACGGATTCTGGCAACAATAAATATAATGGGTCAGGCAGGAGTTTTTATAATAACACGTTTATTAAACATGTTATTGAAAACAAACCCCCCCAAAAGTAAACAAATCACTAACGTAACTGGAAATCAGCTGCTGTGTGGCAGCTTAAACAGTTCTTAAAGCAATGAAGGTTAAGCAGTTCTTAAAGCGATGTTGCAAAATCAGTTCTTTAAAGTAGTATTGCCAAAAGTTCAAAATGCTCACAGTCCATTTAAGGGAGAGACTTTTTAAGACGATTTAAATTCTCTTTCACGTCGTGTTGCTTCGGTTCCCAAGATCGAACTTTTTCCCACTAAGAATTTACGAAATGAAACGGCTTAAGGCACTGACCTTTCCTTTACAGAACTATTCCCAATCCTTTCTGCTATCCCGCAGAGATTAACACGAGTACAGTCAACGAATTCCTTCTGAATGAGGATCAAACAAGGTCGAACCTGTTTCACCGTCGAAATCGATTCTCTTCGATCTTTAACTCCCGAACTCCGATCTTCACTCTCCACTGATTCTCAACCAGCGGTATTGTAAAGAAACTGCTGGCAATGACCTTTTAAACTTCAGGCATTAGATAAAACTTCATCTTTCAACTAAACTGCGTCATCACGTTAAATCACGCAGTGGCATGAAGTCAACGTGGCAAATACAGCCACGAACTGCCCCTCCTCACAGGGAGGGGACCTCCTTTTATACCCTGTAAAAGAAACTGTCACATGACCTCTACTGGTGGGAAAATGACGTCACTCCACCATCACAAGACCATTACCTCAAGTCCAGTTTAGCTTCAACCCCAGTCACGTGACAAGGGTACAACTGTCACGTGTCACGAGTACGCAACACCAGTATACTGCACATAGTCTTCCACTGTGAAGACTGATGCGAAATACGCATTCAGTTTCTCTGCCATCTCTGCATCTCTCATTACAGTATCTCCAGCATCATTTTCTATTGGTTCTATATCTACCCTCGACTCTCTTTTACCCTTTATATACTTACAAAAGCTTTTAGTATCTTCTTTGATATTAGTCGCCAACTTCCTCTCATAATTCATCTTTTCCTTCCAAATGACCTTCTTAGTTTCCTTCTGCAAGTTTTTAAAAGCTTCCCAATCCTCTGTCTTCCCACTAGCTCTGGCTTCCTTGCATGCCCTCTCTTTTGCATTTACTTTGGCTCTAACTTCACTTGTCAGCTATGGTAGTGTCCTTCTTCCCTTTGAAAATGTTTTCTTATTTGGAATATATCTGCCTTGCACTTCCCTCATTTTCGCAGAAACTTCAGTCATTGTTGTTCCATTGTCCTTCCTGCAAATGTCCCTTTTCAGTCAACCTCGGCCATTTCCCCTCTCATGCCATTGTAATTTCTTTTAATCCACTGAAATACCAACTCATTGGATTTTATTTTTTCCCTCTCAAATTTCAATGTGAACTTGATCATATTGTGAGCACTGTTCCCTAAGGGTTCCTTAACCTCTTATCACCTCCAGATCATTGCACAACACCCATCCAACACAGCCAATCCTCTAGTGGGCTCAACAACAAGCTGTTCTAAAAAGCCATCTCTTAGACATTCTACAAACTCTCTCGCTTGAGGTCCAGTTCTGAGCTGGATTGCCCAATCCACTTTCATGCTAAAATTCCCAACGATTGTTTTGACATTGCCCTTCTGACACGTCTTTTCTACCTTCTGCTGTCATTTGTAATCCACATCCTGGCTGCTGTTTGGAAACCTGCATACCACTGCCATTAGCGTCCTTTTACCCTTGCCATTTCTTAACTCAACCCATACAGACTCTACACCTTCCAATCTTATGCCATCTCTTTCCAAAGATTTAATATTATTTCTTATACACAGAGCCACTCCACCCCCTCTGCCACGGTCTGCTTACCGTCCCCAGGGTAAAAACTAAACACGGTGAAGCAGCTTTTAGTTACTATGCTCCATCTATCTGGGAAAACCTTCCAGAGGACCTGAAGTCTGCCACAACTCTAAGCACTTTTAAATCTAGGCTTAAAATGCATCTTTTTGATGTAGATTTTAATCTCCTGCACTGTACCTTTCATTTCTATATTTTCTATGCATGGTTTTATTATTTTTATATTATCTGAAGTTTGATATTTATATCTTGTTCTATGTAAAGCAAATGTAAAACTGCCTTGGGTTTGTAAAGTGCTATATAAATAAACCTGCCTTGTTTTAAAAGTATTAAACTAAAACAGTACAAAATGTAGGATTCTATTAATCTTATATTCTTGAATGATTTAATTAATTTTTAAGTACCACAATAGACAATAAATGTGGGAGTGAACTTTATTCTCAAATGCTAAATAAGTATCTCCAGCTCCGAGCTCTGCCATTGAAAATGTAATATGCTTCTTTCAATGTCATAGCTGGGAACTGGTGAGACAGTACTTCATTGGCAAAGAGTTATTCCAATAAATTGCTCTGTGCTCAGACACAGCCACCTCTGTGGGTCCAACCAAAGGTGCACACTATGCTTCAGCCACCCAGGGAAGAAGGCGACATAGGCACTGATCAATCCAACGGGCAGTGTGGGTGATTATCTTGGATGCTTTTATTATAATCATCGCAAGACCCTGCTGGACATTGGTAATATAGAATACAGTGAGTCCAATTCTCCAGTTCATTAGTGAGACCAAAGGAGGGGGAGCTGAGCGGCCCGACCATGGCACAGACTAGACCCTCACGCCTCATGGTCAAATGTTGCAGCCACTGTGACAGGAGACACCAGAGTTGTCTTTGAGCCGCTGGGTTCCATACTGGGTTGGGAACTGGTCCTCCCTGTTGGCGCTGCTCTTCGGTATTCGCTTTGTGGAAGACAAGCTGCAATATGTTCATCTGCAGCCACACGTGCTTGATATGAGGAACTGCCGCAAAAGTGTGGTTCCAGGACAACATCCAGGCATCATTAATCTCAAGCAATGACATTCGAGGACTTTGCCTGTATTATTAATTTTCAATATACTTTTTGTAACTATATGTCTTTTGTTATCATAATTACATGTACTATGTATGCTGTGTGTGGCTGTTAGTACTGTGTTTTACACCTTGGCGCGAGAGGAACGCTGCTTTGGCTCTATTCATGTGTACGGTTGAATGAGAATTAAACTTGAACTCAAAATAGGAGAAAGATAAACATTACAGAACAAGCACACCACCTGCTGGATGCAGACAACAATAAGTGAATAACAACAACTTGCACTTATTTCTTGAGACAGATTTTCTTCCAAAATCCTTAATTTCAGCAGAACCACTCTTTTTTCTTGATCAGAGATTGGACTCCACCTATCTGACACCACCAACATCTCCTTCAGAACAGGAAATCACATCACAGCAGTTCTTTGAATGTTAGCTTCGGTTGTACAAACGCACAGAGTATTATATCACCTGTGGAACCAGAGGAGCCAAAACACTTGACCATTGTCTTTGGAAAGTCCGATCAGACAACCTGACTGGTGAAAAAGTCTCTACAGAGGGAGAATTATCTTGACTGAGAGCATCATACAATGCCTGGAGAAGATATCGTGCTAGGGAGCCATTATGGCTCTCTCTCCAAATCAACACTCCCATCACTCTCCTCTCCAAACCCACCCATCCTTTTCAGCATCTCTTGATCTGGTAGCAACACTTTCCCATTGTTCTCCATATTTTGCTATTTTTGAAAGAGCAAAGGAGGCAGATGCTGTGCCATTTGTAGGAAGCCTGCAAAGCACAAATTAGCACTTGACACAGGAAACACTGAAAACACAGGCCACAAGTCTCATAATTGAAATCTTCCCTCTTCATAAACCTTACACAAGCAACTTTAGAGCAGATGTACAATGCTCTTTCAGCATGGACTAAGTGCCAGATTAGGAATGGGAAAAAGTATCTGTGATAAATTTAATTAAAGAAGATCAAGTGCAGAATCAGTTTGATTAGAGTTAAGGACTAAACAGGGGGAATGTCATTAACATTACAGGGAGTATTATACAGGCAGCCATGCTTTGGTTTTGGTTCATTATTGGCACATGGACCAAGATACAGTGAAAAGCTTGTCTTGTATACTGTTCATACAGATGAAGTACATGATGCATTCAGCTAGAATAAAGCAAAACATTAACAACACAGAATAAAGTGTAAAAGCTGCCAAAAAAGTGTAGTGCCAGTTAATGATAAAGTGCAAGATGCAGATTGTGGGACCAAGGGTCCATCTTATCACACAAGAATCTGATAAGAGTGTGACAGAGATATGAAGAGGAAGGAACAACTCTGTATTATGTTACCAAGAAGTCCTTTGAAAGGAAGCCTGCAATATAGTCAAATTCCAGCAGATGCTCTTCTCATTACGGAAGACTTGAAGTTGATGAAATCCATCCTTTCTCCATTCCTTCAGTATGGAGTTCAGGTGACCTCTTTAATGGAGCAGTGTTCAGCAAGTTGTGAAATGTCAGAGAAAATCATCGGGCACATCCTGGATTGATCCAGCAACTAGGAAATTGAAAGAGGTCATGACTTGGACTCGCAAGGGCAAAGTACGTTTGCAATTGGAGGAGATTGTGATCACAACAAGGGCAAAGAATGCAGTTGAAATGTTGGCTCATTACATAACACTATGCAAAATAAAGGGGTTTAGTATAAGACATATGTGTCCCTGAAGAGAATTCCAGAGCAACAATAGCACATGATAGATGCCAGGTTGTTTATTTGAAGTGAGAACCAGGTGGGTTACAGAAAGCTCAGAGATGAAATCAAAAACAAATTGTGGGATTATGTGACAAAGACTAGCAGCACACTTAAAGGAAACCCAAAAGAATTCAATAGGCATGTCAATTTAATTTGACTTAATTAAAGACAAATTGTGTCTGACTAACTTGATAGTGTTTTTGATTAGGTTGATGATGTAAATATGATGTATGTAGACTTCAAATTGTGTTTCCTAGGTGACATTTCATTCCATTTTGGGCGATACGCTGCATTTTTATTTTTCTGTCCAGGGTGTACAGCTTCATGTTTTGTTTACTTGCTTCATCTTTGCCAATAACATTAACTACACATCTCTTTTGTGTCTTCTCCACAACTTTCTTTCCTACCCATTCTTTGAATTAATGAAAAACTATACATAAACAAAGGCTGACAGAAAGAAAAACATGTGCAAAAGAAGACAAATTGTGCAAAGAAACAAAATATGGGAATATGAGTTATAAAGTCCTTGAAAGTGAATCTGTAGTTCGTGGAATCTGTTTAGAGCTGTGGTGTCTGATACCCAGTCACTTATCCAACCAATGCATTACATCCCACACCATAAGCTTTTATTTTCATAATAACCTCACGTGTTTTCCAGTATCTCACTATGAATATTTCTTGTCAAAGAGCCAAGTGGTGTAGGAGAAGCAGATTGTAAGGTATCCTTTTTTTCTGGTAGATGTTGAATACAGAGAAATTATGAGGAAGGGTGGAGCACATGTGTGCCAGTTGAATGAGTTAAACTGTGTTTACTTTAATGTGAGGAGTATTCAGAAGGAGGGCGATGAACTGAGAGCGTGGATCAGTACACGGAATTAAAATGTTGTGGCCATTGCAGAAACTGGATTGGCTGCTTGAGGTTCTGGGGTTAGAAGTGAGGATATCATGTAAGTCATCTACTGAGTCAGTGTGAGTGGAAGTCAGAAATAGGAAAGGAGCCATCACTCGATTGAAGGCATTCTCTAAGTCTCCCAGTAGCTACCTGGACACTGAAGAACAGGCAAGTTGGCACATTTTGGAAAGGTGAAAAATAATTGGGTTATTATGACTTCACCTTTCCTAATATTGATTGGTACTTCCTTAGTGCAAAAAATTTGTTAGGTGTGTCCAGGAAGAATTTGTGACACAGAATGTGGACAGGCCATATTAGATCAAATACAAGGAAATTAACCTTGTCAGGTGACAGACTTCTTGGTGGTAAGCATTTCAGAGCATCGCTACAACTCCCTGACCTTTAACATAACCTTGGACAATGATAGGAACAGACAATATGCGTAAGTATTTAATTGGGTGAGGACTAATTTCTACCTCTAGAGAAGTAGTATAGGAGCCTGAAAACCCCCATTTCATGCTTTAAGAACAATTTCTTCCACTCCACCATCATATTTCTCAATGGTCCATAAACCCATGAACACCACCTCACTATTTGCTTTTTTGCCCTATTTATTTATACTTTGGGTTTTTTTGTTTTTTGCACTATACGAAACAACAAATTTTATGACAAATTTTTCAGTGCCCACTTCATTAACTACAAATGCTCGTTATTGCAAATATCTAATCAGCCAATCATGTGGCAAGAACTCAATGCATAAAAGCATGTAGACATGGTCAAGAGATTCATTTGTTCAGACCAAACATCAGAACGGGGAAGAAATGTGATTTAAGTAACTTTGACTGTAGAATGACTGATGGTGCCAGACAGGGTGGTTTGAGTACCTCAGAAACTGCCAATCTCCTGGGATTTTAAGCATCGTCCTATTAGAAGTAGTCAGCATGACTTTGTGAGGGGCGGGTCGTGCCTCATGAGCGTGTTTGACATTTTCTAGATGGTGACAAATTGATGCAGTAGATGTAGTGCATATGAATTTTAGTAAGGCATTTGGCAAAGATCCCCAAGGTTGGATTCTGAATTGGCTTGCCTGCATGGGCAGAGGGTGATAGTAGATTGGATGTATTTTAGTGTTCTGCAGGTATCTATTCTGGGACTCCTGTTCTTCATGACTTTTATAAATGATTTAGATTAGGAAATGGAGGGGCGGTTCGTACATTTGCAGATGACACTAAGGTTAGAGGTGTTGTGCATAGTGTAGCAAGTTGTTGCAGCTTTCAGTGGAATATGGACAGAATGCAGAGCCAGGAGGAGATGTAACAGACAGATTTCATTCTGTTCAAAAAGTGTGAAATGATCACATTGAAAGATCAAATTTGAAGGTAAAATACAAGGTTAAAATTAAGATTCTTCACAGTGTGAAGGAAGAAGGGGATTTTGCGGTCCAAGTCTATCAATTCCTCAATGTTGCCATCCAAGTTGATAGGGATTTTAAGAAGGCATACGGTGTGAGGGCCTTCATTAGTTGGGAAATTACATTCAAGAGCCATGAGGTAATGTTGCAGCCCTACATAATTGCTCAGCCCACACCTAGGACATTGTGTTCAGTATTGATCATTATAGGATGCGGAAGGTTTACAGAGAGTGCAGAGGTTTATCAGTAAGCTACCTGGAATAGAGAGCGCGTACTGCAAAAAGTTTGAGCACATTAAGTTTTTTTTGGAGCAACGGAGGATGATAGATGACTTGATGAAAGTGTATAACATTATGAGAGGGGCAGATGAAGTGGACAGCCAGCAAGCACCTTTAATGCAGAGTTACAATGGTAAATGCCAGAGGATGTCCGTCAGTGGAGAGAAGTTCAAGGATATGTCAGAGGTAGACTTTTTACAGAGAGTGGGTGCCTGGAGCACACTACTGGGAGTAGTATTAGAAGGTGATAAAATAGGGAGATTTAAAAGATATAGCACATGGATGTGATAAAATTGGAGGATTATGGGCTGTGTAGGAGGAAAGAGTTAGATTGATCATGAAATAGGTCTATATTGGTAGGGTCAGTACTGTGCTGTACTGTTCTGTGTTCAATGTTCAAAGCACCTCCTCTCAAATGCTTCATTTGAAAGCCTTGAAAAGTGCTTGGAGCTCATTGTCTAGGCATGTCCAGACAAATATCTTCAACATATTGTGTAGATAACTATGGCTTCAAAGTTCAGGCAGAGAAGTTCCAATATCTTCCCATTTAGTTCTGACAATTAAATCCACTTCAGCATTAAGTTAATTGGAGATAAAATGCAATAAGAAAGGTTGAGCCAAATATAAGGCATTGATATAGCCTTGCTTTTGCCATGAATTATTTTTATACACCTGTTAATTAATATTACAGCTTGCACTCTGTGGTGGGGAAAGCATAAGTTGGAATAGAATTTGCAAAGGGTATTCCAGTCCCTCCCAAGTCAAACAGGTCGGTGAAGTCAGAAGAGTCTGATACTGCTCTGTGCATTTTTCTGAGAAATCCTGGGCAATGATGGATGCACATTGACGTGGAGACTCCTCTTTAGTTCTGAGAGGAGGCAGCTGAGGAGATCTGGTGACTCTCCCCTGCAATGGACAGCAGGAAGACAACCCTGTGGTTACAACAACTGGACTTACCTCCTTTCTTGAAAATGGGCATGACTACACCGGCTCTGATGACCCTTGGCATGACCTCTGTCTCCCAGATGTAGGTGATGAAGCTGTGGATTTGTGACTGAAGCACTCATTACAGAGTTTCAGGATTTCACTGAGGAGATCAGCTGCTCCTGGAGCCATTTTATTTTCAATCTGCAATATGGGCTTCTCAGCTTTTTGTTAATACAAATGGGCAATGGGTGAAGCGAGCTACAAATACCGGGCAGTAAGTTTTGCAATCTCCCGTCAGTCCTCAAAGGTGAACTGTATATTTCCCTCCATAGATGCTGTCGAACTTTCTGAGTTCCTCCAGCATTTTTTGTGTGTTGCTCAGGTTCTCATTTGTTCCTTTAGATACAGGGGGAGGTTTGCAGAAGGAATGAGTGTAACAAAATGATAAGGATATAACTGCAGGTAGTTCATGCATTGGAGGCCACACAAAGGTCCGGGGATGTTAGAATCAGCCATGCTAAATGCTGCCTTCAGCAGCATGTTGGGATGAATCTGCCACAAGAACTCAAGTGGGCATCCACCTGATTTCTCCTTTCAGCAGCCAGAGTATTACCCACTCTGAACATATCGTTCATGGGCTGGAAAATCACAGCTAAAAACAACTACATTTAAATTAATTCTGCAACCAGATTTAATTTATGTTTACTATTTCTTCATGGAAAAGTCTTTATGCTGATGCTTTTTATTTATCTTATTATCTTATTCTGCATGACATTGCATAACATCATGCAGAATCAGGTAATTCCATTGAGGTAGTTTTGTGATCAGGCTAATATTTGCAAATGTATTTTCAAGCACAAAAACAGACTAATATATTGTGGTGTTTTGGAATCATTCCTTGCCAGTTGGTAAGAGAACAGATCAGGCACACAACCTGATTAATTTGGTTACCTCAAAGTCCATCCATAAATTAACCCCCCCATAAATTAACCCCCATGGTTTCTGTTGTGAGTCCAAGCATTATTCTAGTGCAAAATCACTCATCAAGTCATGAAGCCATAAGGTTAGCTTATCAAGTATATTTTCATTCATCATATCTTGCATTTGCATAAAAGAGGAAAAAGTAGTTTTTATTATGGTATTTTTATGCTTTTAAATTATTATGCCACCAGTGGGCAGTTTCTCAGTTGTCACAGAGGGATACATCACATCTCATTAGCAAGGCTACTCACCGATGTGGGAAGCTACTTTTCAAGATGTAATGAACTACTTTCAGTGGTCCTTCAAATGACACCATGGCTTCCGTCACATTTATATACGTGTGTGTGCGCGCTTTGGATCTTGTAGTCAATGAATTACGGTACAGATTAATCTAAATGATTCACTTTTTCCTATTATGACTCATCAAGGCCTTACATCCAGGGTGAGACTTTTTTTTAAACATGGCATTTTACACAACTCTGCAGAAAAACTGGATGTACTTCTCTTGGGAAGATAAATTTGGCTTTCATATAACAGTAGTTCCTTTAACTTTTTCATTCCATTTGTCTTCTTTCTTGTAAGAACAGTATGTAATTTGCCTGTTGCAGTAGTCCAGGAGAGGAGACGCCGGAAATGGTGCAGTGTGGCGTCCATGCTGAGCTGGGAGCAGACACTGCCCGTTGATGCTGCCATCTAGTGTTCAATCAGTGGAAGGACAAGCTGGAGTGCATGCATACATTCATCTGTGGGCAACTGAGAACTGCTTGTACTTGCTGATAACATCCATGCACCTTCAATTTACAAGGCATGTCACTCTGGACTTGGACTAGGTATTTTTGTGTGTGATTGTATGTTTATTTGCTATCTTATAGATGCTAGATGTGCCTTGTGCTGTGCTTGACTGTAGGCACTGTGATTTGCACCTTGTCCCAGGGGAATATTGTTTCATTTGGCTATATTCATGGGTATTCATGTACGGTTGAATAATGATTGAACTTGAATTTGTTTATGTTTTTTCTTGTGAATGCTGCTTACGTAATGCTATGTGCTTGTGATGCTACTGTAACTAAGATCTTTGTTGTGCATGTGCACATGTGTACTTGTGCAAATGATAATAAACTTGACTTTGACTGTTTTAGCCTCAAACAATTTACTGTTCATTTTGCATTTGAACTTGATGCAAGTAAAGCAGCATCAGTGGAGGCAAAGTGGTGCTCTAGGTTTTGGACTGAGACCACGCATCAGAGCTGAGGTGAGAGGGAGGGGTACGATAGGTGAGAAGTAGAACGAGATGAGGTGTGGGATGATGGATAGATGAAGAGGCTGTATTTAGTTTGTTCCTGACAGCTAAAGGAAAACTTGAAATGCTCACATAGATGGAGGGCACCAATGATTCCCTGACACGTGTGGGAGCAGCAAAGCTATGACCGTCAGCGACCTGGAGTGATGTCACTGCTGAGACAGTGACAATGATAATGACTCTGACTTTGACTGTCAAGAGTTGTCCTGGCACGATTTAAGGATACAGAAGGTTATTGAACTTGGAGGATTTCTGTATTGAAGTGCAAGTACATAACCATTTCTTCTTAAAGAATCTTCAGTACGTGTCATGTATATTTAGTGAGCAGCAATTCTTAAAGATGATTCAGCCCGATATCATTGACTGTATCAACACCACCCCCACAGAATTTGCTGGAATTTTGACAGAACCCATCCTAAGAGTCCAAGTAACGCTGACTTCCCACTGTTCTTTCAGGCAACCCCTGGAAAGGTTACAAAACTTTGGCTGACCATGGAATCAAGTAATATCTGAGGTGATGGAGTTCTGGAAATTTTGTATCTCCAATTACTGTTGCAGTTCCAAGCCAAAGGGAAGCTTCCCCCCACCCAACCCAAAAAAATGAATACTCCATGCAATCTGGGAGGAATTGGTACCTCAGCAATTACGCTGTCTCCTGCAGACACCTCCCCCACAAACATTTCCAATGGCCATGCACAGGACTTCCCAATTGGATGGTTTCATGTGCAATCAGTACACATCTTTGGGTCCCACAAAAAGTTCGCAACATCCAACAGGGCTAGCACAGCAGAACCACATCCCCACCTTGTAAACCGTACAATCTGGCAGCATGTTGAATCAGCGTTTCACAGAACCTTGTTCTTTTAAATAAATACTGTAAGATTTGGCACATTTCACAAATCCTTGCTTTCCAAAGTAAACCTGAAAGTGCTTGCTAGTATTTGTTTATTTAATGAAGAAAGACTAGAAACCATCGTGCTATTAAACAGTTTTCATACTACTTGTCAGAGTTCTTATAAAATGCCCTTTAAATTCATAAATGGTTCGTTTTACTGCTGTGACAGTTAATGTTTGAGTATATATCAAATTAATGATGTTTCCATGGTTTATGTCCAAAATTATATATTCTTTGATGAATCGTATTTCAGTCTCCGCTTTTTCGAGACAGGAACCAAACTTTCATTGGTTCTTTCTTACCCTTCATGCTAACCAGATCTCTATACTCCAGTTGAAACTGTTCATCTGAGTTCTCGGCACTCATAAGGCATCTAGTTATAAAAGAAGATGGAAGTTAGGACTATTTGTCTAATTTTAAATGCAGGTTAATACACTGTCAATGGAGAGACATGTGGAAGGTATAAACATGATTTGTACCCCATGCTCAGCCAATGTAATCATACCATTCCAAAATAATTCAACTACCACTCACCTGTATGTATACTCTGAGACATTGATTCTCCCTTTTTCTCCAGTGGTTTCTGTCCTGCTTGTTAAATTAACAGTATTTCCAAACAAGCAATAGCGAGGCATTCTCTGGCCTATTACACCAGTGACAACTTCCCCAGTGTGAATGCCAATAGTGATCTGAAATGAAAGCAAATATAGTTTTGTATTATACTTAAAGAGTGCAACACCAGGATTCACAGCACCAAGTTCAAGAACAGTTACTACCTCTCAAACATCAGGCACTTGAATAAAAAGGGCTAACTACACTCATTTGGCCCATCACTGAGATGTTCCTGCAACCAGTGATCTCACTTTTTGGTCTCGTATCTCATCATCTCATGTTCTTGTTATTTATTGCAACTTGCCTATTGCCTGAATAGGTCAACGGCAGACGCAACCTCAATGGCTCTCCACACAGCTTTAGACCACCTGGACAACACAAACACCCATGCCAGGATGCTGTTCATCGACTATAGCTCAGCATTTAATACCATCATTCCCACAAGCCTGATCGAGAGTTGCAGAACCTGGGCCTCTGTACCTCCCTCTGCAATTGGATCCTCAGCTTCCTAACCGGAAGATTACAGTCTGTGCAGATTGGTGATAACATATCCTCCTCACTGACGATCAACACTGTTGCACCTCAGGGGTGTGTGCTTAGCCAACTGCTCTACTCTCTGTATACACATGACTGTGTGGCTAGGCTGTGATAATAAACCTGATTCTGATTATTGCTATTTATTTATACTTGCATTTTTTGCACAGTTTTGTCTTCTGCACTCTGATTGAACTTTCATTGATCCTGTTATAGTTACAGTTCTATAGATTTGCTGAGTATATCCACAGGAAAATGAATCTCAAAATTGTATATGATGCCATATATGTACTTTGATAATAAAATTTACTTTTTACTTTGTACCAACAGTGTCTGAGTTGCGGCCAGTAGGATTGCAATTAGGAAAGGTCTGGTTGACCACAACTAGAGAAATATATCCATTTCTAGTAACCACACTCTTAAAAAATGTGAAGATGGAGATGAAGACGGTGTCTCAGAAAGGCAGCGTCCATTATTAAGGACCTCCAGCACCCAGGGCATGTAATTTTCTTACTGTTACCATCAGATAGGAGGTACTGAAGGCACACACTCAACGATTCAGGAACAGCTTCTTCCCCTCTGTCATCCAATTCCTAAAAGGACATTGAATCTTTGGAAACTATCTCACCTTTTTTTAAATATACAATACTTCTGTTTTTGCACTTTTCTTTAATCTATTCAATATATTACATAATTGATTTACTTGTTTATTTATTATGTTTAATTTTATTTATTATTTTCTCTCTCTCTCTCTCTCTCTCTCTCTCTCTCTCTCTCTGCTAGATTATGTATTGCATTGAACTGCTGCTGCTAAGTTAACAAATTTCACGTCACATGCCGGTGATAATAAACCTGAGAGGATATGACGAAGGGTTGTTAGGATCATTCCAGGTTGTAAGAGCTGCATTTGTCGTCCCTGGAGCAAAGGGTGCTCATTTGAAAATGCTGTACAAGGTTACAATAGGTTTAATAAGGTCAATAAAGAAACGTTGTTCCCTTTAGCTGATTGTATTAGGATAAATGGGACATAGAGTTAAAGGTAGAATGAGACAAATAGGAGATTTATGTGGAAGTTCTATTTTTTTATATAATAGATGCCAATGAACTGGAACACTGCCTACAGAGTGTCAGATGCAGATACAAAGATTTCAAGACTTAAACTGGAGGGGTCCCAAAGGGAAGTTTTAACAGGTAGGGCAGGGGTGCAGCAGGGAAATGGAACTTAACAAATGGCACTTCAGTGAAATGGCATGGTCTCAGTGAAAACTAATCTTCTCTGTGCACAGTTCCATGCTTTATTTCTTCACAACTCTATAGGCTATATTTTAAATTAACCACCATCTTTAACTTCATTGATAGCCTGTAATGTATATTCCATTGTCCATGGAATCTTCCTTTTGCAAATGTCAAGATCCCCCTCTCAGCCTCACCAGTGTAGTCCAAAGGAAAGCTTATGAAGCAATATGCTTGGCACCAGCCTGGCAGCTGGAAAGATGTTCAATGACACCCAGCAGCGTTAGAGGCTCCACTCCGGATTTGGATTTACTCCCATAGCCTTCGTCTCTCCCACGGCTACTCTCAAGGCGGTGTGGGGCTACTTACCCACAGCTAGGGATCTGGTACTCGAGCACCAGCACATGTCCACACACTGGTGGGCCTGCATGTTATGTGTGCAGGGCCAGACCTCCTCCCTGCCCTCTGTAGTCCAGCCTGAGTCTGAAAGGAGTTCAGTTTCCATGTGTCGTCAGCGAGGAGGCACCACATCAGCTTTGTTGTTGGAGAGGCTATGGATGGGCCGGGAGAGACTCACACACTCAGTTCTCCTTTTCGCAAGACTGCTAGCAAGCGGTGGAAACTAGAAGTGAGAGTAACAAGCACTACCCACAACAACCATTTTGACATGGAGATTTATAAGGATTCTAAATATACCACAGAGAAGGTGGGTGTAACTATCATATGCATCTCAGAGCTTTACGAGGCTAACCTGCACAGGTTCTCCATCAATCTTCACCTGTCCTGCAATTTCCATCATGTCTAATGCCAGGTGACATATAGAACGAGCATGATGGACGCATGGCTCCGGCAGGCCACTCACAGTCATGTACTTATCTCCAACCGTCTCCACCTGAAAAAATAAGGAGCAAGTAAAGGCTCATTAAAAGATTTTTAAAGGATAGTGAACAATCTAAAATTTGAAGATGTAACTGTTCTCATAATATTTCAACTGTTGTATTAATTCAAATCGGAGTCAGTCAACCTCATTATACTTCTTTTCAATGCCTTAGCGTCAAAGATCCTTTCAACAACAATGAGCCAGATTGTGCTGGACAGGATTCGCAGTCCACAGTCACCAAACACACGGACTCCCCTGGGCTGACTCTCCTCACCCACAAAGTCTTTGGCAGGGTTTAAACAATGATTAGACTGTGGGTAACCCAAAAACAAAGAGCCAAAGGTGGGAAGAGAGGTTTGTTTCCGGTCAATGTTGCGTTCGCTAGTTTTTAAGTATCGCTGACACTCAGAGACTTCTAATAACTACTATTTTGATGAATTATTTCAAAAGTAAAACTGAAGAATATTAATATCAGAAAAGTTGAAGAAAAATACAGAAATAATTAAAAGCTATAGGAATATAATTAAAAACGGCTACCTCTCTGCATATTAATCTGCAGGTTTAGAATCCTTGTTGACATTGGAGATTTGATTGCCATGCCTGATACAACTTTGCACAGGGAATTTTAGTAAACTTGTTGCCCTCCAAGGGTGACAGAGCATAGCAAAACATCTGATCTACATATTCAGAGATTTGTAACAATTTGAAAGCTGAATATTCAGGGTTGCCAACCATGGCCAGCAGAATCTGGATAATATAAAATACACCAGTGCCGTCTGATAAAATCTGACACCTAGTGTAGAAATAATAGAATAAGTGATCAAATATTTGTTCAGAAGCCAAAAAAAACTAACTGCTGGAGGAACTCAACAAGTCAAGCAGCATCTGTGGAGGCAACATGGTGGTCTATGTTTCAAGTTGAGACCTTGCAATGAAACTGAGGAGAGGAGGAGGGTTAGGAAAAGGGTTGATATTATCAAGTGTTCTTCATCATAAGTAGAAGGTGAGAGATGATGGATAGATGAGGATAGTTAAGGGGAGAGTGGAGGAAGTATTAAGACAAGAGGCAGGTGGGTGGTAGGTGGAAACAGATAAGGGAAAAAGATTGGGGGGGAGGAGAAGGTGAAGATTGAGCAGAGGTTGGATGATGATAAAGTGGAACCACCTAAAGGAGGGATGACGGGCAGATGGAACCAGATGGTGAGGGGACAGGAAAGGTAGAAACGACGATTCTGCACAAGTGGAAACAGGTGGGGTAAGGTAGCAGATCTAGATAACAGGTGGGAGGAGTGTTGCATTCCTAGAAGAAGGTCTGTATCACTATCTTGTCTATACCTGCACTCAGAAACATGAATTGAAAAAAAAAGGAATCTTGCCCTTACTTATTTACTTTTTTCACACTAATTCCATGAGAGTGAGCTTTATTATGTATCTCAGATTTGTGGGTTACAGTAAGTATACTCATTACAGTTACTTGGGTTACAGTTGGTGGGGGTCACCTGTAATCTGGAGAGACTGCAGAAGCAGATTTTCCTCCTTGTGGCACATTAGACTGAGGAGATATGTTCAAAATCAAGGAATTTTAATATAATTTGAAGGTAATGACAAGAGTGAAGATGACTTATTTTTCTGCAATGACTGAATAAAAACTGAATTGTTACTGCTGAAAATACGTTGGAAATAGATCCTCTCGTAACCTTCAAAAGGGAATTTGCAGGAGAAGGTTATAAGGAAAGCTTTCTTTCCAGGCAATCACCCAAGATCAGGGTGAGGGACGATGTGCGGAATACTTTCCATTTGGTGATTTATCACCCTGAGTTTATGGAATTAGGCAAAGAAAATCAGATTTAGATGACAACTTCTAAATGATTCTGTTAGCACCATTTTTACTGAGCACATCCCAGTCCACAGTGTGTGGGACATTTGTTTCCATTTGTTGCTGATGGACATACAAAATAGCAATAGTTACACCTTGTATTTTACTTCTGAAATCTGGTTCCAATTTATTGAGACTGATTTTAGAATAGTAGGGTAACACACACATTACTACATTTATTGCTACTAACCAGTATCAGATTTCTAGTCAATAGCACTTACTTCTAAACTGAGTCAAATGAAAATAGGATAACTCACCTTAAACACATAAGGGTTTATGCGTGAATCAGTGAGGATGTCAAATTTTGTATAAAGATCATTGAGGAGATTTACAATTTTCATAGCTCCCTCAGTTGAGGCATGTTTACTGCAGAAAGAATTGAATCCAACAATTCCACTGAAAAGGATAGTTACGTTGTCATAACGTTTAGCAGGAACAGGACGCTTGTGTCTCAGCTCATTAGCAACAGAATGGGGAAGAACTGAGTACAGTAATCTGAAAGCAGGTGAATGTAATAATCAGATTCTCAAAATATTTAAATATTCTAACTTTAACTAAGCCATTGGTTTCCAAATAAAAACTATTTGGCTTTAACTTAATAATGCCTAATTCAGCAAAGCCACTGGATATAGGAAATTAATAATCAGTAACAATCATAAACACAAGAGATTCCGCAGGTAAGAATGTGATTGGATGGAGTTCTGAGCATGCGCAGAAATGAAGGAATAATCTAGAGAGCATGGCAGTGTAAAACGTGGTTGCTGTTTGCTGTTAAATAAAAGTTCTAGATATATTCTTCCAGAATATGTTTCTTTATGAGTAACCCTTGGTACCTATAAAGAACACAACAATAAACACGAGAGATTCTGCAGTTGCTGGAAATCTTGATCAACACACAGAAAATGCTGGAGAAACTCAGCAAGTATCAGCCATTGAGGAACACAAACAAGAGAAAATCTGCAGAAGGTGGAAATTGAAGTAATACACACAATACTATAGAGGCATAGTAAATTTTGGCACATGAAATTGAAAATGGGCTGCATGCCAACAAGGTACCTGTTGGTCTCTGTAAAATTCTGCTGCAGAAGGCCAAAAAATAATTTGCTATAACTCAGGCCTTGTTGAAATAATAGACTCAAAGATATTGCCCGCATATTCTTTACTACTGTTCAGTGCATGACAGAAAACATATAGGTTACAATTCTTGTTTGTGTGGGGTGAAGATGGGTTTTAAGCCTCAGAGTCAGGCATCATTAAAGGAGAGGGAGTAAAGAAAGATCTTTGCCAACTGGGGAAAAGGACTCAAGGAGAGACTGAGCTGTGAACCATTGTGGGGTCCTGGCCCATCCTGAGATGCAGGCTCCTAACAGGATGCTTCAGGCAGGTCCTCTTTACCTCTTTGCAACTTGCTTTGTGCCCCCTCCAACTAATAATCAATGATACACTATGAATGATGCAAAGGATTTCCTCAGAAACTGTTCAGAATAAAGACGCAAATGATTACTTACAGGCTTGCTTCAAAGAATTAGCATAATTGAACATTTATTTAAATACTGTATGTTTGTCTGTGGTTCATCTTTTTCCTGCATAGTTTCCTACATTTTACCTAACAGCTAGATGACGCCAAAAACTCATAACCCCATAAATATATATATAATCTTAAAACCCAAAAGATATGTATTAATTTTAGTTTTACTCTCTTTAATTTTACACAGCTTATCATACTGAGGAACCAGGAAGTGAGAGATTAAAAATAACATACGAGTAGTGACTTTCTTTCAATTTACTTTATTATCAGTTGATAGTAAGTAAACTACGGAATCATCACAAAATGAGGTCGACTGTGCTTAAGCCAAGTCTCTGAAAGAGTTAACAATTTATCTTATCTCTTTGTTCTTTCCCTGGGGCTTTGCTGTTATATTTTTCTTGTTAAATGAACTCACTGTTGAAAGTTACTATTGAATCTGAATGGATCACTCAACACAGAGAATGCAATTCAGATAACTTGCTAAGCAAAAATAAATCTTCTCACTTCCACCCTTTCTACTTTGCCAATTATCCTTCAAAGTTTCCTCGGCTTATAGAGTCAAAGAGCTCAGAAACAGGACCTTCTGTTCATGAGAACCATGCTGTTCCCTTTGGCCACATCTCTCTGTGCCTTGCCTTTTTAAGTGATTGTCCAAATAACTCTTAAAAGCAATAGTTGTATCTGGTCTACTCTCTTTAACTGTGTCTGTGAGGAGGTGTGTCAGAGTGAGATAGGTTGAATGGTGAAGACTGTGGAATTGATGAAAGACAAGTCAGGTACACAAGCACCACTTCTTAATGAAGGACCTGAGTTGCAAAGGGTGAGCAGCTTCACGTTCCTAGCTGTCAACAACATGGAGGATCTATTCTGGGTCGAGCACATGCACACAATCGTGAAAGTGACACACCAGTGTCACTACTTCTTTAGAAGTTTCAAGAGATTTGGCATGTCATTGAAGACTGACAAACCTCTACAGACGTACAGTAGAAAGCATTCGAGCCTAGAATGAAAACCTGAATACACAAGAGCCCAAGAGGCTACAGACAGTGGTGGACATAGCCGGTTCAACATTGGGTGCAGCTCTTGCCACCATCGAGCACGTCTAACAGAGGCGATGTCTCAGGAAGGGGACAGCCATCAGTAAGGGCCCCCACCATCCAGGCCATGTCCTCTTCTCATTCCTGCATCAGGGAAGAGGTACAGAAGCTTGAAGACCTGCACCTCAGGGTTCAACAACCATCTATTTCCCCACTATCTTTTGACTCTTGAAGGACTGTAACACTAACTCCGACAGTACCTTTGTGCTTATTTTGTTAATCCTGTCATATGCACTATATATAACTTAAGTTCAATTAAACTTACGTTTCACTTATGTTTGTCACATTTGAAACATACTGTATTGCTGCTGCAAGAAGTTAATTTTCTTGAAGTTAATTTAAACTTGTGGGGATGGGTGAGTCATGGGCTGGATGTCCTGCTCATTTAAGGAAGAGGAAGTGACTCCCATAGCCTCCCTTTTCTAGGTGTAGTGATCGCCACAGGACCACTGTTTGGATTTCCATGCAGGAGATCACTCACCTATGACCTCTCTTATACTACTGTCCCCATAGCAACACCTTCACATGGTGTCCCTGTTTTTACTGAGTTTGCTTCATCACAACACGACTGAGTGTCCAGCAGTATGACTGGGCGGGCAAACTGGGATCATCGGCATTGGCTGGCAGCCAGCCTGGGAGAAGGACAACTCCGATTCCAAACCCGGGTAGATGGAACTCATTAGCCTTGCCAGGCCAGGAGAAGGAAAACTCTGACATTCAACCTACAGCCTTGTGGTCACCACAGTCATCACAGCTTGCTGTGCCGTTGCAGAACGCCCCCAGCCTACAGCGCGGAATCGGTCCACGTGCATCGAGCTTTACTATAAACCTATGTAGCACAGGTGGGAAGAAAAGTCCTACAGAGATGGAGTTCTCTCTGGATCTTCGCAAGCAAAGAATCAGCCATCACATGTGCGCTCATGATAATAAACTGATTCCACCACCGTCTCTGGCAGAATGTTCCAGATATTAACCACTTTTACAGTAAAAGACATACCTCCAAGATCCCCTGTATAAGCTCTTGCTCTCATCTTAAACCTGTGCTCTCTTGCTTTTGATAACTTTAACTTGGAAAAAAAAGTTTTTGACCATCTCTCATAACCTCATATACTTCTGTCAGGTCACTTCTCAACTTCCATCTTTTCAGAGGAAATAAGCTTACACCATCCAGTCTCCCCCTCCCCCCAGCCCCATATAAAGTCCTCCAATACAGACAATACCCTGATAAATCTGCTCTGCACCCTCTCCAGTGTATTCATATTCTTCCCAGAGTGGCATACAATAACCCAAGTGCAGCCGAACCAGTGTTTTGTGAAGTTGCAATATATCAAATCTTATATTCTATACCCTGATCCATGAAGGCAAGCATTTCACATACCTTCTTCACCACCCTATCCTCCTGCGCTGCCATTTTCAGGGAACTATAGGCCTGCATCTCTGTCTTCCTGTTCATCCACATTCCCCGGTGCCTTAACACTTACCACATATGGTCTACTCCAATCTGCCTTCCAGAAATGAAACACTTCAGACTGCCAGAATTAACTTCCTACTGCCAATGTCCCACCCAACTTTCTGACTGATCTATACCCCGATACCACCTTAGAAAACCTTTCTCACTATCCATAACACGCTATCTGCATACATACTAATCCTAACCCCTACACCTATATGCAAATTATTAAAATATATCACAAACAGCAAGGGTCCCAGCATAGCTCCATGCAGTACACCACTAATCACAGACCTCCCTTCCAACCTATCTTTTGCCTCCTGTCACTAAGCTAGTTTTGGATCTAATTAGCCAGCTCTAATTGGATCCTGTGCTTTAGCCTTCTAGATCCGCCGACAATACTGGACATTGTCAAATTCTTTACTGACATCAATTTGGATACCATTAGTTATCCTACCATCAAATTGCTGAACTATAGTACCCAAACTACTGTCATGCCTTGTTCTCATCAGGAAGGAGATACAGGAGCCTGAAGACTCCTGTACTGATGCCACAAAGACAACAAATTTCACAAGGTATGGCAGTGATATAAAACCTGATTCTGATTGTTAAAACATTTAACAGTTTTACATAACTTTACAGTATTTCCTTTCCATCTCTAGTACTACAATGATCCTAGCTTTTCCAGTCTTTCCTGACAACTTAATATACCCTCTATTCTCAGCTTTATGGCTTAAGAAAAGTTGGCAAAAAAAAGCATACACTCCATTTCCCAGCCTGATGCGGCTTACCTGTCTGTCTTTTTCTTTTCATCTTCCAATTCTCGCAGTGTATGCTGCAGGCGATCAGTCAAGATTTCTAGTTCCTGTGTAAGTTTGTACTCTTCTCTAAACTGCTCGCCCAACAAAACAAGGTCACGTGTAGCATCATGTATCGGGATATCACTGAGGTAGAGGCCCCTCCTTGTCAGATCATCCAGATTCATTACACTAAATTAAAGATTTTTTTTATATACTTTACTGATGGATTATAGAGAGAAATAAGTTTATCTGCATTGAGGCTTCCATATAAATGCACCACCGCATGCACGCTTATTACGTTCCTTTGAATACCTTAAGTAAAATATCTGAAAGTCCAATATAATGAAAATTCACTGGAATGTATCAGCTATCTTAAAAAAATTTAACAGCATTTCTCATTAAGAGTGCATCCAAAGCTATGTAAAACAAAGCAACAACATCAATGAAACATAGGACAGAAAATAATCAAAATTCAACCTTGTCAAAATTCTTTGTGCTACCAAGTACAAAGAACTTGTGTGGCACGTGGCCAAGTGGATAAGGCATCAGTCTAATGACCTGAAGGTCGCTAGTTCGAGCCTTAGCTGAGGCAGCGTGTTGTGTCCTTGAGCAAGACACTAAACCACACATTGTTCTGCCAATGACACCGGTGCCAAGTTGTATGGTCCTAATGCCCTTCCCTTGGACAACATCGCTGGTGTGGAGCGGGGAGACTTGCAGCATGGGCAACTGCAGGTCTTCCATACAACTTTGTCCAGGCCTCAGTCATCATTGAAATTGATGGACAGTCAAAGAAGCTACCAAGCGGGAAATGTCATTATAATTTACAAGAGGCAGTCATTCAGCTCAGAACAGGGCAAAAATTGACTTCTAAGCTAATTCTGCCTTTGACCTTCTTGATCCATGCCCCTCTAGTCCTCATGGCCCTTCTAATGCTTTCTCCAATTAATTAATTAATTAATTTGAATCCACATCTACTCACTATCTGCCTCTTTGGGAAGGAAAGCAGGCCGTTCCTGTTTACCTGTTCAGGCCCCTCATAATTCTATACAACTCCATTTATCTCTCCTTTTATTACAAAGAAAGCTACCCCAGCAAAGGCATTCTCCTGTTCAGGCAATGGCTATGCGCAGTATATCTCCTTTGTTCCATCCCATTGGCTATGAATAGAATTGTGCACCAATGGTATGCAGACCCACTGTGGACTTTAAAAAAAGGAGACAGGAATAAAAATTCTTGAGGATATTGTACAATCTGACTGAAACACTGAATGGGATATCAGGCCACACAGGAGATTCCAACTACAGGCTACATGAAACCCACGGACCTTCCTTTTCGTCATGGAACAGGTAAAGAAACCCATTCCTGAATGTGCAGACTCAATAATGAGGCAATATCTGATAGCAGAGAGAGAAGCTGTTCAAACTTTAGTGCCTGCAGGGAAAGCTTTGATCTATCATCCAGGCTCATCATTGCTCTGAATTCCATTCTTGGTAAGGGATTGAAGGCTGCAATGGCATTCCAATGATATGTCCACCAGTAGGTTTTACAGCCAGCTGATGTCCTGCCCTGGCTCTGGAGAAGCAATAATGGAGGACAAATCAGCTGTCAGAATTGACTGGTTCTAATTTTACAGAATGAGACACAGGGAGTTCTCTTCAATTGGTTAAGAAGCACCTGGAGACATCTCTTCAGTGTTTCATATACTGCACAGCACTTCTCCCACAACCATATACATAGTAGAATGAGTTTCTGAAGGACTCACATAAAGCATCTGACATGTGATTATTATAGAGTGCCTGGCTTAGGAAATTCTGGTCAATGGTGATCCTCAGGATCTTGATAATGGTAGAATGGGTAAAAATAATCTCACTAAATGTGAAGCAGAAAAGGAGAAACTTCACTTGATCTACATGGCCATTGCAAAGCTTGACTGTGACTCGGTAGTAATCTCAGAGTTCAACTTTTTATTGCTGTTAGACACAGAGTGTCCCTCCATTTGAGCCTGAGGTTGTCTATGCCAACTAAGGATCATTGTTTTAGAACAGATGTTGATGTTAATGATGGAGAAGACATTTCTTCACTCAATGGTCCATGAACCATTTGAATACATAAGCCTAGAGGGCCTTGCATTCTTTGCCAGTGTAGATACTCCAGACTGAGAATGGTAGATTTTGGATACTATGGGATCTGTAGTTAAACTGGGATCAAGGATTAACTACTTTTACATGATCTTAGTGAACGTCAGATGAGAATAGGAAATGATTGAGCCTCGTCCTGATCCTTATTCTTCTATGCTGTTAACATCTTTGAAAAGAAGAAGAGTCTACTTAAAAGTTAATAGGAATACACTTTGTTCTAGAAATTCTGTAAACTTAATGTACAGTTTCTTGACAATTGAAAAATATACCTGGGAGAACACAGGAAAAGTATATTATCAGCTTCAGGTAAATAGATCATCTGCCCCTTCAAACGCAAACAGCAGATCTCAGGACCCATCAGTTCATTGTAAGATTCTGCCTTTTCTACATTCAGCAAGTCATCCTAAAGTAGTAAAATAGACGTGTTTTTTTTTTAATCATTTACTCTTTAATGATTTTGATTAAGTTTGTAATAGAAGAATTGAAGCTTGGGTTACCTTAGTTCTTAACACAAAAACTGTGTTAATATGCGAGAGGATTCCATGAAACGAGAAGTCAATATGTGGCCGAACCAAAGAGAAAACTGACAGGAGGTTACAATTCCCAGGCTGCAGCTAAAGCAGAACGTGAGGAAAAATTACAAACTTTACTCTATTCATAGTTCTGTCATTCAAGATCACAAATTGAACTTCTCCATCATCTAAGACAAAAGAGAAGAAAATCAAATGCAAAGAAAAGCTGTGTTGCCCTGAAATACAGCAAGGACTTGGGAGGACAGATTTGATGAAACGGAGGTTTGAGCAACAGGAACACAAACCAATTTGGTACAGTACCGAAGACCTGAGCAAATTTCTACTCTACAGTTGAAAGCATCCTGAGTGCCTAGCATGGAGACTTCATTGGACAGGATAAATAAAAGCTGCCGAGGGTTAATGACCATTAGGAGCTCACCTCCCCATCATCAAGGACTTCTTCAAAAGGCAGTGCCTCAAGAAGATGGCATCACTCATTGGGGACCCTCAATACCCAGGACATTCTCTCTTCTCAATACCGCCATTAAGGTGGGGGTGCGGGAGGCAGAAGTTGCACAGTCAACATTTTAGGAACCGCTCCTTCCCCTCTGCCATCGCTTTTTCTGAACAGTCCATGAACCCATGAACACTTCCTCACTATTTTGCTCTCTTTTTACCACCAGTATATATTTCTTTTGGTAATTTATAATAATTCTTTATGCACTGCATTGTACTGGTGCCGCAAGACAACATATTTCATGGCATATGACAGTGATGATAAACCCAATTCTGAACTGGAAAACTCGGTTATTCGAAACTGCTGAATTCAATATTAAGCCCTACAGAAGTTTTTTTTCACCACTAACATCATTCACTTCTTTCTATAACCATCTCCTCTGCTGAACCAGTTATAGTTAACAAACCTTTAACACCATCTCACCTATCTTGGCCCCTCTGCAACCCAGTACATTTGTAGCAACTTTCCTTAGTTTTAATGAATAGAGCTGATAACTGTGATTCTCTCATCAAAGGTGCTGCCTAGCCTGCTGAATTTTTAACACTTTTATTTTTATTTCAGACTTCCAACATCTGTAGCTTATTACTTTTCCAAACTGATAAAACTCACTTAGATAGAACAGCACTTTGCTTGCATGCTCTATAGTCTCAACTATTTGCAAAACTTGCTCAATGCCATGTAGTATTTTCAGTCCTCAACAAAACAAAATTCAGCTAAAATTAGAGTCGTAGGATCATACAGCACAGAAACAGGCTCCTTAGGGCTGTCGTGTTCATGCCAACTATCAATTACTTATTTATGTCAGCTGTCCCTAACCTAGGGGCCATGGACGCCTTGCATGATGATATTCTTCTGTGGCATAACAAAGGATAGAATATTTATATTCTAACCTATATTTATCCTCTTTACTGCATATGGGTGTTGGCACGTGGCCAAATGGTTAAAGCGTTCGTCTAGGTCACTGGTTCAAGCCTCATCTGCGGCAGCATGTTGTGTCCTTGAGCAAGGCACTTAACCACACAATGCTCTGCAATGACACCGGTGCCAAGCTGTATGGGTCAACTGCTGGTCTTCCATAAAAAAATCCTTTCCAAGGCACAAATCCATGGTCTATCGAGACTAACAGTCTCTAATAACGTCTCTAACTAATATGGTCTTCATACATTGGCCTTCACTACATTAGTGAACCTACTGCACTAGCTGCTGCACCACAATGTCATCCAATGGGAAAAAGTGAGAGGTTAGACAGAGACAGAGGAGAAAGTCAAAGAGTAATAGAGATAGAGATTGAGATATGTGTCTGAGAGAGAACCAGATGGGGGGGGGGGGGAGAGGAGGAGAGGGGGGAGGGGGGAGAGAGAGAGGGGGGGGAAGGGGGAGAGAGAGGGAGAGGGGAGAGAGAGAGAGAGGGAGGGAGGGAGAGAGACCATAACAGAGTTTATCATCTTATGATTCCTACTGGATAAATACCTGTGGAAGGACGCGATAAATTGCATTGCCAGACTGAGTTACTGTCAGTTTTCTGTCAAACATGATGTGAAAGGGAAATGCTTTGGAAAAGGTGAATGGACTGATCCTAGATTCCTGGGTACTGTTCTCCTCAAACTTATCAAGATCTTCTGAAAAAGCCACTTCTTCAGAATCCTTTTGCTCAATCAAAAATTGAATGTGATCACACTCTTCACTCTTCTGCTGGACCACCTAAAATGAAGAACAGATTTACCTTAGCGACCTCTTCAGTCTCAGGCAAAGAAAAGTATCAAATAAAAGAAGCAACTTTCACTGTTAGTAATGTTCATTCTAAAACCTGAAGCACACCATCTGTTGTTATCTTCCTTTATCAAAACCAGAAATTTAAGCATATTTAATAGGGCCCATAAGTGAGCTTTTATAAGAACAAAAACATATACCAAATGAGATCCTTGATTCTGTCTTCACTGAGAACACATTTCATAAATGAGAAGCTGATAGAAAAATTGGTTGGATACAAGGAAATGGATGGGATGAATTTATACGGATGTCTCAAAAAAGAAAATCATACAGACAAGAAAGGATCATTCTAAAAGCTGAGGAAGCAAGAACTGAAGTAACAGAGGTTCTGGCTACAATATTTCAGTCCATGATGGATATGCAAGTAGGCCCAAAGAATGCAAGTGTTACAACTATTTTAGTTCTCTTCTATAAAATTTACAGAATAAATCCAAGGAGGAGTCTACAGCTACTTGCGTATTCATGTGACAGAGCTATTCCATTAAACCTATTCCCACTCTGAACTGGAAACTGAGGAACATAATTCCAATATCATACAAATTACAAATATCAAGACTTAACTGCGCATGTTCGAGTTAAGAAATTATATGGCTCGTAAAACACATTCAAATGGCAAGACTCCAGTCTCAAGCCATTTCTTCCTAGTCCAAATCACAGACAATCCATACATATTGTAATATCAATTACAATAAACGTAGAACTGGATTAGCAAATAATATCATTAAACAATGAAAGGATAAATGTTAAATTTTGAAATGGTTAAAGATAATGTTGCAATAAAGTGGAGGATTATATAATTCTTCAAGCATAAATTTGGTTTCAGCATGGAAGCAATTTATCAGTGAGCTTTAGTGCTAAGTAGTTAGTAGAATATTGTATTCATTTCCAGCATGTTCATGTGACAGAGAGTACTATGATTGGCAAAACTCTGGTACATTAATTGATACTGACATATTGCACCCCAGTCTCCAGTTCTCTAACCTCCATTATTAAAACTGCAGATTTTATGATCTTACCTTCATGTCTATTTCAGTGCCATGAAGCTGCTGCGAAACTGTTTTAATTATTCCAATTACAATATCCTGCAAACCTTCCCTTTCTGAATAATAATGTAAAAGGAGACCTTTCCCTTTATCAGCGTCTGTGCATCGGAAAGATGGTGCACGCATCCCTGGGTAAATGGTAGCCAGATGATCATGTAAAGCATCAAGGTTCTAAGAAGAAAAGATTAACAATTCCCTTCGTATTTATCAAAGTATTTTAAAGCATAATCATTATTTAAGCAACAAAACAGAAAATGTTAAACTTAATGCAAAGGTTCTAGCTTCCTCAACACATTTGCTGCACCATATTCTAACCTTATCATAGCAAAAATAGCAAATAGCAAGGCTATTCTTGAGAACGAGGGCATGAACCCAGATGTAGTGGTCCATGTAGGGACCAACGATGTAGGTAAGGTGAGTGAGGGGGTCCTGCTTAGAGAGTTCGGGGAGTTAGGAGTGAAGCTGAAAGGCAGGACCTCCAGGGTGACAATCTCGGGATTGCTACCTGTGCCACGTGCGAATGAGGCGAAGAATAGAATGATTATGCACATTAATACGAGGCTGAGAGCATGGTGCAGGAAGGAAGGGTTCAGGTTTTTGGATAATTGGTCTTTGTTCCAGGGACGTTGGGATCTGTTTCGAAGGGACGGTCTACATCTGAACCGGAGGGGTACTAACATTCTTGCAGGAATGTTTGCCAGTGCTACTCGGAGGGGTTTAAACTAGATGTGCAGGGGGCAGGGATCCAGAATACGAGAGAAGATGATATGATGAAGGATAAGGGACAGGTGGGGAATACACGTTTCCCAAATATTAATTGTGTAAAGGAGAAAGGTGAGACAGAACATGTGTTGGAAAAGTTACATGTACAGAGGGTTGGTCAGAAGGAGCATGGGGTTAAAAGTGTAGAAGGTTTGGGTGATCTTGATAAGGTCATCAAAATTCAAGGTGCAATTAGCCCGATGGAAGTTCAAGGAGCTGGGTTAGGTACAATAGACAGTGTTTTAAGCAAAGAGAGGAGGAATGGGCTAAGAATTATATACTTGAATGCACGTAGTGTCAGAAATAAGACAGATGAGCTTGAAGCTCAGATGAAAATGGGGAACTACGATATTGTTGGGATAACGGAGACATGGCTGCAAGGGGATCAGGCCTGGGAATTGAGTGTACCAGGGTATACGTGCTATCGTAGAGACAGAAATATGGGAAGAGGGGGTGGGGTGGCCCTGTTGGTGAGGAATGAGATTCAGTCCTTAGCAAGGGGTGACTTAGGAACAGGGGAAGTAGAGTCTGTGTGGATTGAGCTGAGGAACAGTAAGGGTAAAAAGACCCTAATGGGTGTTGTGTACAGGCCACCAAACAGTAGCGTGGATATTGGGTACAAGTTGATTAGGGAGTTAACATTGGCACGTGCTAAAGGTAATGCAGTCGTTATGGGAGATTTCAACATGCAGATGAACTGGGAGAATCAGGTAGGTGCTGGACCCCAGGATAGGGAGTTTGTGGAGTGTCTAAGGGATGTATTTTTGGAACAGCTTGTGCTTGAGCCAACCAGGAACGAGGCTACTTTGGACTTGGTGATGTGTAATGAACAGGAATTGATAAGTGATCTTGAAGTAAAGGAGCCATTAGGAAGTAGTGATCACAACATGATAAGTTTTTATCTACAATTTGAGAGGGATAAGGGCAGATCAGAGGTGTCAGTGTTGCAATTAAATAAAGGAGACTACGGAGCCATGAGGGAAGAGCTGGCCAAAGTTAAATGGGCGGATGCCCTGGCAGGAAAGACAGTGGATCAGCAGTGGCAGATATTCTTGGGCATAATACAAAAGATGCAAATGCAGTTCATTCCAATGAGAAGGAAGGATTCAAAGAGGGGGAAGGGGCCACAGTGGTTGACAAAGGAAGTCAGAGATTGTATAGCATTAAAGAAAAAGAAGTATGACAGGGCTAAGATGAGTGGGAATACAGATAATTGGGAAAGTTTTAAGGAACAGCGGATCTTAACTAAAAAAGCAATACGGAGAGAAAAAATCAGGTATGAGCTCAGTCTAGCCAGGAATATAAAAGGGGATAGCAAAAGCTTTTTTAGCTATGTGAAGAGAAAGAAGATAGTTGAGAACAATGTTGGCCCCTTGAAGAATGAATTGGGAGAAATTGTTATGGGAAACAAAGAAATGGCAACAGAATTTAATGCATACTTTAGATCTGTCTTCACCAGGGAGTACACAAGCAATCTCCCAGATGTATGGATGGGCCAGGGTCATAAGATATCAGAGGAAATGAAACAGATTGACATTAGGAAAGAAACTGTGATGAGTAGACTGATAGGACTAAAGGCTAATAAATCCCCGGGTCCAGATGGTCTGCATCCGAGGGTTCTAAAAGAGGTGGCTCAGGAAATTGCGGATGCATTGGTAATCATTTTCCAATGTTCCTTAGATTCAGGATCAGTTCCTGATGATTGGAGAGTGGCTAATGTTATCCCACTTTTCAAGAAGGGAGGGAAGGAGAAAACGGAGAACTATCGCCCTGTTAGCCTAACGTCAGTCGTGGGGAAGATGCTTGAGTCCATTATTAAGGACGAAATAGTGGCATATCTTGATGGCAGTAATAGGATTAGGCCGAGCCAGCATGGATTTATCAAGGGCAAGTCATGCTTGACTAATCTGTTGGGAGTTTTTTGAGGGTGTAACAAGGATGTTAGACAAGGGTAAGCCAGTGGATGTAGTGTTGCTAGATTTTCAGAAGGCATTCGATAAGGTGCCACATAGGAGATTGGTGAGTAAAATCAGAGCTCATGGCATTGGGGGCAGGGTTTCAACATGGATAGAAAACTGATTGGCAGATAGAAAGCAAAGGGTAGCAGTGAATGGGTGTTTCTCGGACTGGCTGGAGGTGACTAGTGGGGTACCACAGGGCTCTGTATTGGGACCACTGCTCTTTACGATTTCTGTCAACGATTTAGATGAGGGCATTGAAAACTGTATCAGCAAGTTTGCTGACGATACTAAACTGGGTGGCAGTGTGACATGCGAAGAGGACGTTAGGAGAATACAGGGAGACTTGGATAGGCTGGGTGAGTGGGCAGATACTTGGCAGATGTCATTCAATGTGAATAAATGTGAAGTTATCCACTTTGGAAGCAGGAACAAGAGGGCAGAGTATTGTCTGAATGGTGTAGAGTTAGGTAAGGGAGAAATGCAAAGAGACCTAGGAGTCCTAGTTCATCAGTCAATGAAGGCAAATGAGCAAGTGCAACAGGCAGTGAAGAGAGCAAATGGAATGTTGACCTTTATTACAAACAGAATTGAGTACAAGAGCAAGGATGTCCTTTTGCATTTGTACAGGGCCCTGGTGAGACCACACCTGGAATATTGTGTACAGTTTTGGTCTCCAGGTTTAAGGAAGGACATTCTGGCAATTGAGGAAGTGCAGCGTAGATTCACTAGGTTCATTCCTGGGATGGCAGGGCTGTCTTACGCAAAGAGATTGGAGAGATTGGGCTTGTGCACACTGGAATTGAGGAGATTGAGAGGGGATCTGATTGAAACGTTTAAGATAATTAAAGGATTTGATAGGATTGAGGCAGGAAATATGTTCCAGATGTTGGGAGAGTCCAGTACCAGAGGGCATGGATTGAGAATAAGAGGTCAGTTATTTAAAACAGAGTTGAGGAAAAGCTTCTTCTCCCAGAGAGTTGTGGAGGTGTGGAATGCACTGCCTCGGAAGACAGTGGAGGCCAATTCTCTGGATGCTTTCAAGAAGGAGCTCGATAGATATCTGATGGATAGGGGAATCAAGGGATATGGGGACAAGGCAGGGACTGGGTATTGATAGTGAATGATCAGCCATGATCTCAGAATGGCGGTGCAGACTCGAGGGGCCGAATGGTCTACTTCTGCACCTATTGTCTATTGTCTAAATAGGAAAAAAAGGCAAAATTTGAAGGAAAAAAAGCTGGTCCCTCCAATTGTGAGAAAGTTCAAAATTCATGGTCAAATGTGGATGGATATGAAAATTCCTCATAACTGATCAAAGCTGTCACTCAAATTACACTGAAATTATGCATTCCTGAAAAATCAGTGGTGTGTGCCAGTAAATCTGCTAATGATGCATTATGATCTGTGGCTCCTTTGAATTTCAATGGAGAGAAACAACTACAAGTACGAAGGGTAACCGGAGAAACCTTCAGTACAGTCTGTCCTCAGGTCACGAATTGATGCCTGTCTTATGGGCACCCCCACACACAACTGAGTTCCCATAACGTTATTAAATTCAAAAGTCCTTCAAACAGCAGAACCATTCTCCTCTCTACATTTAGTAAGTGTTCTTACATGCCATTCATTACAATACTATTGAATGACTGTACGTTTTTCAACTAATGGGCAAAAATTAAATAATGGACATCTATACAAACAGAACCCCAGAGAGTACTTTTTATAGTTAATTAATTTAAATGACTGAAATTATTTTTAAGTGTTTGAAAGCATTTGTGCTTCTGATTGTCCTTATTTTAACTGAGCTTAATTTTTTAATACTTTGGAATATGAATGCCTGATACATTCAAGCTGTCATATGTACATGTGCGTAGAACCATAAACTCGACAAAGCTTGCGTTCAGGTGACCTGACGTGCAACTTGACGTTGAATCCTTCTCACTCAGACATGAGTGAGGTCCAACTAAGCTTCAGTTCTCCCTGTACAATCCAAGCCTTGTAAGCTGCTTAAATTAAGGAAAAGTTCAAATAAAACAGAATGTCAGAGGAGCATAGAAAGCCTATGTGTGAAATAACGTGTTAATTCCGAAGTAAAATAATACTTGCGAAGTGTAGTTTATCAGACAGAAATATTTTATAAAATTGCTGTCTTTGAAATTGGACCCATTTGCACATATTTGGTAAAAGTTATTTTTCCTTGGTGAGAACAGACTTATTATTTTCAGGCCAAATGGCATCTATCGGGAAACTTGTGTCGATAAGTCCATGAGTGGTTCTCCACGATGCAGATGGTATTTCCCCACTCGGGGTGAACCATTTCCCTATCTGCTGGGTATCCAATGATGTCAATGATGTCACAGTTGACACATGGCACACTTAGTCCAGCAAAAGTTATATTGGGAGAAATCTATAATCTTTAGCATTCATTTATGAAAACCTTGAATACTGTATTGAGCAGTGAGCAGGGAATATCTACAATCTTTACTGTTTAGTCATGGAAATCTAGGAAAATACTGTGCAGGGTAATAAGACGGCAGTTTTAATCCAGTCATAGCTTATTAATATCCATTTTAATAGAGAGGCTTTACTTTAGTAGGCAGCTGTCAATCACAGGGGATCATGGGTTTGCGCCTCTGGCAGACTGTGTCCTCTCCAGGGTGCAAGCCTGGGTGGAAAGATTTGAAGAACCAGCTGTTGCCCATCAGCGGCTTCCCCCTCTCCATGTCACTGACGTAGTTCAAGCTAAGGGCAAGCGCCGATACAGCTTGGCACCAGTGTCATCTCAGAGGTTACCAGAGTGAAGTTGTAAACAACATCAAACTGCCCTAGGGACTCCGGCTCTGGATTTCTTCCTCGGGTTTACTCCCAAAGCCTTTACCGTGGGTAGGTATGGGTGCAAGGCAGTGCAGGTGTAAAATCAGAGCTTTCCTTCTCCTCGACGGGCTACCCTCCAAGATTGATGAGCCCCGCCTGCCTGAATAGAGGGGCTTAACTGCAACAAAGACATAAAATGTTAGAAATTCTCAGCAGATCCAGCAGCATCTATAGAAACAGAAACAGAGTTGGATCAGCCACAATCTTATTCAAAGGTCCAGCAGGTGTCCCAAAACTGTGAGATTCAACAACACAGTTTGGATAAGGCTCTGAAAATCCGGTCTGACTGGAAGAGTCTTGCCCTGCACCCACGCCATTTAAAGAGGTCATTCATTATGTACAGAATTGCTGGACATTGACTGGACAGAGGCGAAGCAAGGATAGGGCTTGTCTATCTAGGAGACAGCCTTTGTTTCATCTATCACTGTGGGTGCTCCAGCCATGGTCTGTCTTTCTGAGTATCCAAGATCATCCTAAACAGGGCCACTGCACGAGGTCGTGTGGGGGGGGGGGGGGGAGGATAAACAAGATTTGACTGAAGTAAACATACCCCAGAAGCCTTTCCACAGACGCCAAGAATTATTTTCTTCTGTGTAGCTAGAATTGTTCCAAAAGCTATGCTCCAACCACAACCTTTTTGAAAAGAACTGCATCTGGAGAATAAAATTCAAGTCACAGGTATTCTGTCACCTTCTGCAGGTGGAGCTCTGCTTGTTCTGGTGAAGTTCCTCATTGCCTTCTGAAGCTCTACCTCATGTCAGCCAGTAGCATCAATAGATGCTGACTGCAGCATCCCATGATAAATAGGACGTCACAAATCTTCTCCCTTGAAGAATGAAACTGATTTCATCCTTGTGTACACGGTATTGGGCATTGGAAAGTAGCCCAAATAGAAGACTTCAAGGGGTATTAGTCAGCAATGTGCATTACCAAGGCCTCTGCAACTGGAAATGCTGCCATTCTGCAAATCTCCTGCTTGAACGACCAGTAGGAAAATGAAGGATGCTATGCATCCAGGAACATTGCAATGCTCATCCAACCTGAGGCAATTCGTAATGCCAGCCGTTTTTATCACGTGCCACATTTCTCGAGGAGACATCAGACTGCATAGAAAGAGAGAGAGTTTAAAAGAAGTGAAGGGGCAGTCGGCCCTTTTTGCACCATAGTTTCTGAGGAGACATCAGATTGCATAGAGGGAGAGAGAGTTTAAGAAAATGAGATGGGCACTTTTTGTGCACCACTGCTCCTGAGCAGACATTGGACTGTGCATAATTATGCGCATGGCAAAGACCAATAACAAGAAGTTAGGTTAACAAGCAGTCATTCTGTGAATGGGCCAGTGTTAGAGGAGGGAGTTGAGGCCTTGGTTCATTGAGGTTTGGCGAGGAGATGGAAGCCAAAGGTGCATTTTTTTATGCTATTTAATCATTCTTGTTGCACATTTAGAGCAGAGGAGATGCCAGGCTGGATAGTGGAATGCTCCTCTTGTAGGATGTGGGAAGGCAAGGAGACGTCCAGTGTCCCGGATGATTACACCTGCAATAAGTGCATCCAGCTTCTAACAAAACATGCAAGGAGTTGGAGCTGGAACTGGATGAACCCAGATCGTTCAGGAGGTTGAGGGATTGATCAACAGTTACGTCCAAAGTGCAGGTCAAGATGTTAAGAGGGCAGCCCATGCAGAGAACCCCGGTAGACATTCTCCTCAATAACAGCGCTTCGGATACTGTTAGGGGTGAGTGGCCTAGCACAGTAGTCAGATGTCTGGCTCTGCAGCACAGAAGGGAAGAGGGGAGAAGGGGGTGAGTTGTAGTAATAGGGAATCCGTTGGTTAGGGAAACAGAAAGAAGGTTCAATGGGAGAAAATGAGATTCCCGGTACCAATGTCATGGGTAGGAGAGATGACGAGGTCCTACAAAGTGACTTCAGGGAGTTAGTTGGTAAGTTAAAAGATGGGATTTCCAGAGTTGTGATCTCAGGATTGCTACCCGTGCCACATGCTAGTGAGGGCAGAAATAGGAAGATCATACAGTTTATCACATGCTAAGGAAATGGTGCAGGAAGGAGGGCATCAGATTTTTGGATCATTGGGTTGTCTTCCGGGAAGGTAGGACCTATACAGACTGCAGGGGGATTAATATCTTAGTGAGAAAGTTTGCTTGTGCCGCATGGGGGCGGGGATGGGGTTGTTAAATCAGAGTTGCAGGGGGATGGGAACCAGGGCACTAGAACTGATAGTGGAATGGCTGTGGAGAAAGATGTTGTTAAGCCTACATACAAAGTCAGGAATCAAACAGGTTACGCTTAGTGTGACTAATGTTCTGAGCTTTTCATTGCAAGGAGTATTGTAGAAAGGCGGATGAGCTCTGGGCATGGATCAGCACTTGGAATTATGACATTGTTGCCAAAACTGAGACTTTGTTGCAGGAGGGGCAGGACTGGCAGCTCAATGTTCGGGGAGTTCCATAGATGAAGATGTAAACAAACAGGAAGGATTAAGAATAAGGTGCCATTACTAGTCAATGAAAATGTTATGGCAATGCTCAGACAGGACAGGCCAGGCCAGAGAGCTCATCCAGTGAGGCTTTATGGGTAAGACAGAAGAATAAGGAATGTATGACAACATTAATGGGATTATATAACTGACCACCCAACAGTCCGCGGGATTTAGAGAAACAAATTTGTAGAGAAAACACAAGCTGTTGCAAGAAACATAAGGTCTTTTCACATGTTGACTGGGACTCCCATACACTAAAAGGGCTGGATGGGAAAGAGCTTGTTAAATATATTCAGGAAATCTTCATTAGTACATAGAAGTCCTAACTAGAGGTGTGCAATACTAGATCTCCTATTAGGGAATAAGACAGAGCAGATGACAAAAGTTTGTGTAGGGCGGGGGTCGGCAACCCGCGGCTCCGGAGCCGCATGCAACTCTTTCATCTCTGTGCTGTGGCTTTGGAAAATTTGTGGCTTTACTGCAGAAGTCGCTGGACAGAAAGCTGCTGACTTTTCACTGCATCTTGCACCAAGAGGCACTGTGCACTCAAACATTTCCTCCGGAATGCCAAAGTAATGGATGTTGTCATTCAGATTGTCAATAAAATAATGGCAAAAAGTTTAAATCACCGTCAATTCCGTTTGTTACTGGACGAGCTGGAAAGCGCATATTCTGATCTCCTGCTGCACAACAAAGTCCGGTGGCTGTCAAGAGGGGAGGTACTGAAACGCTTTGTCGCGTGTCTGGAAGAAGTGAAAACTTTCCTGGGCAGCAAAGGGCTCACCTTTCCTGAGCTGGAACAGCCAGAGTGGCTGGAAAAGCTACACTTCATGGTAGACATGACAGCGCACCTGAACACGCTGAACACAGCTCTTCAGGGGAAAGGACGCACAGCCCTGCACATGTTGGAGGATGTTTTGGCATTCGAGCGCAAATTGACAGTGCTTGCCAGAGATTTACAGAAAGGCACATTGTCTCACTTCCCCAACTTGAGAGAGTTCAAACAAGGTCACGACATGATAAATTCAGAGTATTTACATTCTGCAATCATCGCAATGCAAACATCGTTTGGGAAACGCTTCTGTGAGTTCAGAGAGGAAAAACACACATTATCCTTCCCGGTCACTCCCCTAAGCATCGATCCATCCCTACTGAATACGACTGCATTGGCAGGTGTGAGTCAACCTGATCTTGAGATGGAACTCAGATGCCGACATAGCCGACAAAGACATATGGGTGTCCAAGTTTAGACACTTGACAGCAGACCTTGAAGATGTTGCCCGTCAGAAGGCCGTTCTTGCTCAGAATCACAAATGGAGTGATATTGAAAACCTCCCAAAACCGGACAAACTTGTGTTCGAAACATGGAATGCTATCCCCGACATTTATGTAAACATTAAAAAGTATGCGCTTGGAGTCCTGTCAATCTTTGGATCCACATATGTATGTGAGCAGGTGTTCTCCAACATGAACTTTATTAAAAACAAACATCGCGCACGCCTCACAGATGACGGCTTGTGATCCTGTGTAAAGAAGAAGGTGACGTCATACAGCCCTGATGTGCAGACGCTGTGCGCTGAGGTCCAGGAGCAGAAATCCCATTAACCAAGTATGATAAATATTTTAATTGCCTATTATTTTACGTATATTCATATTTTTTCATTGTTCAGTGAAATAGCCCTTTTATTTTTCAGGTTGACAGCTGGCTGACGTTATTTTTGGTTTGCTGCTGGCGGAAAATTTAAGTTCGGCGTTTTTCATAAATACCAGAAGGACTCAAATAGACATTGAGTATTTTACTTAAAAGTAACCTTCAACCCAACGTCTTTTTTTCGGAGTTCAAAATGTTTTTGTTGCATGCAGAAATGTAATTTCGTTTTCTCTGCAGGAGTTCATCGATTTCATAAATGCAACACATTATAGTTTGTTTATACATAGCATAAAGGCAAAAAAAACATTGTATGCAGCGTTATTTCATTTTAAATGTCAAACGGGTTTTGTGGCTCCCAATGTTTTCTTTTCTGTGGGAAACGGGTCCAAATGGCTCTTTCAGTGGTAAAGGTTGCTGACCCCTGGTGCAGGGGAACACTTTGCATCTAGTAATCATAATGCTGTTAGTTTCAAGGTAGTTATGGAGAAGGATAGGTCTGGCCCTTGGGTTGAGATTCTAAACTGGAAAAGACCAATTTTTATGGTATCAGAAAAGATCTGGCAAATGTGGATTTGGACAGGTAGTTTGCTGGAAAGGTGTCTTTGGTATTTCCATGGACTTCAAGAGTGAAATTTTGAGAGTAGAGTTTGAATGTTCCTGTCAGAATGAAAGGCAAGGATAACAGGTTTAGGAAACTTTGGTTTTGAGGCCATATATTGAGCACCGGTTAAGAAAAAGAAGAAGGTGCATAGCACCTATAAGCAGGTAGGAACAAAGTATAAGAAACATAAGAGAATACTTAAGAAGGAAATCAGGATAGCTAAAAGAAGGTGTGAGGTTGCTCTAGCAGACAAGGTAAAGGAGAATCCTAAGGGACTCTGTTAAAAGCAAAAGGATAGCAGGAGGCAAAATTGTTCCTCTGGAATATCAGAGTAGAAACCTATGCATGGATTCAAAAGATTACAGGGAGATCTTAAATGGATTTTTGGCATCTGTATTTGCTTGGGAGACGGACACAGAGTCTATGGATGTGAGGCAATGTAGATCATAGGGCATATACAGATTACAGAAGAGGAAGTGTTTGCCGTCTTGAAGATAAATTAGGATGGATAAATCCAAGGGCCCAGCAAGGTTTTTCTTCAGACTTGGCAGACTAGTCAGAAATTACAGGGGCCCGAGTTGAGATATTTAAGATGTCCTGAGCCATGGGTGAGGTGATGAAGGATTTTTGGATAGCTAATGTTCCATTGTTTAAAAAAGGCTCTAAGAATGTCAGGAAATTGTAGGCTAGTGAGCCTGACATCAGTAGTGAGAAAGTTATTGGGAGGTATTCTAAGAGATTGGATATACTAATATTTGGATAGACAGGGACTGTTTAGGGATAGTCAGCAGGGCTTTGTGCATGGTAGGTCATGTCTGACCAATCTTACAGTTTTGCAAAGAAGTTGCCAGGAAAGCTGATGAAGGCAAGGCAGTGGATTTTGTCGACATGGACTTCAGCAAAGCCTTTGACACGGCTCCGTTTGGGAGGCTGGTCAAGAAGGTTCAGATACTTGGCAATCAAGATCTGGTAGTAAACTGGATTAGACATTGACCTCATGGGATAAGCTTGAGAGTGGTGGTAGATGGTTGTCCTGGAGAAGGCAATTACAATCACAGTCAAAGGGTCATCACAAGCTCAGATGAAACTGCTATCAGACTCTTCCTGAATAAGTAACTGAGAGGGCACCACGCTCTCTGGATAGGACCTTCTGCTTTGCTGGCATCTGCTACATGGTACAGGCCTTGCTGCAAACAGCAAAATCATGAAGAATGAAAGAGAACAGAAAGAGAAAAGAAGTTAAAATGGTGATTATGAATAGTGGCCACTCTGGGTGTGCTCTCAGACAAGACCTAAGGACCAAAGATCAACAGAATATTTCTCAAGCTTGGGGCTTAGAGAAACAGTCCCTGACCAGGTAATGTGAAATACTGCCATATTTGTACTTTGGCAAGTCAGCCAAATACTATTACAAACAAACTTTGTAGCTTCAACTAATGCATTAGGGAGGGTGGTATTTTAGCATAATATAAATATCATGTTTTCAGACTCACTTTGAATGTTCATCAGCCCTGCACAGCTAGGGGCAGGAGTGAGGAGAGACGGACATAACAATCAAAATAGAACAGGATAAATATCTGAAAGGGAATCATTTCAGGGACTGTCTGCCTAGCATCAATGGTCACATAACCAGGACTTGTGATAGGCACCAGCTTCTCATACGACCATCCAACATCCGGTGGGGGGGGGGGGGGGGGGGTCGTGCTAAGCAAGTGCTACACCTTGCTCAAGGGTGATCTGCAGGGTAACAGAGGGCAATCACGAGGGCAAATGTTGTGACTGCGAACAAAGTCACTGGAGAAATACTAAAGCTGATGGATATAGAAGTCTTTGTTCAGCAAAACAAGCAACAGACATCAGACTGGAGACACTCTTGGAAGAAGAGGCCTCCTGACCCAATATTACATCACATTTTATATGTTAAAGAACAAAGGTAACAACAGGACGATTCCTATGATTACAATGCATTCATAATGCTTCCTTGGCATTGCATATAATTTCAAACACCTCCAAATCTTCACACCAACACACACAAGATAGGTGTCTCTGTCTCAGAGTTACATTCATATGTATGCAGACATCTCAGGTGACTGGGTTTGCAATCACCCCAATCTGCACTCCAGGAAGACCATTATTCTGGGCTGCATTTTAAATTCAGTCTACAATCCACATTCAGATCTGAAGACTGGTTGCTATTGAAATTAATATTTGATATATACATAACTCTAGGATACAGGGGAGTGGTGTTGAAGAATAAACTTAACATTGGTAGATTTAAATAGGCTTAATGAATGTTTATTTTTGTAATATATGTAATGGCTTGAGAAAAGAGCAAACAAGTGGCATTCAGATCTAGAAAAGACATGATGTTGTACGACAGATTTTAACATTTCAATTCAAGCAATTACATTATAGCAAGTATTTTCAAATATCTTATGTTTAACCTGAAACATGTTGTAGTTATGCATTTACCTGCAAAAACTCTCGAACATTGGAGCCTAGAACTCGAAGGATTGTATCGTAACCAGATTCTTGGCAGAATTCAAAAAACATCTTCCCAAACATCTGCAGAATTTCACCAGCATTGATTTCTGGAAAGAAATTATCTCATAACTCACTGTTAGGTCTCATTCCAAAAATCTCAAACTTTTAAGATTGATCATCTGTGTTATTAGCTGGCTGTGTTTATAGAAGCTTAATAACTCATCGTGCAAAAATATTCATAATATCTTCTGGCAAAATGGAAATGACTAAACCAAAGTTAAATATTTGATGAAACATGGAACAGAAGAGAAATCCAATAATGTCCAGTTTGTGCTACAGACTAAACAGAATTTATATCCTAGAAAGTCAAAGATAATGTATAAACCTTTCCAGATTTCCATGAATCACATTTATGAACATACCATTCTCAACAACTGCCTTCCTAACTCAAACGCATTCTCGTTGAAAAGTCAATGGTACTGGAGTCTTAATCATTCATCAAAACAGAATCTCAGAAATTTACAGCAAATGAGGGCATTTGGCTCACCTGCCAAAAGCTTAAAGTAATCCCACCTCATGATATAAACCCTTAAGAAAGAGTAATGCATACAAAGTGCTGGAGGAACTAAGCAGGCCAGGCAACTGAGTTCCTCCAGCATTTTGTGTGTATTACCTTGACTTCCAGTATCTGCAGATACTCTTCTGTTTGTGCCATAAGAAAGACTTCCCACCTGTCATAGAAAGCTTTAAACTTGGAGGCAAACTCACAGTCTAAAGCATACACCAATCCACCACCTTTAATTATTTGCACTGAGTCAATTCATACCAATTGTACCATTCTCATTTTGAGAGATTCATTTCTATGATCAAAGGAATTTTCCAGATTCTCCCAATTCTAGGGCCTAACAACAAATGAGTCCAAAGAGCTATGGTTTTATAATTTCTCACTTTGCATCCTCTAGCTTGGAACCTTTGACCTGTTAGGGAGAAATTCAGTCTTTGCTAATAACCAGCCTCACCAGCTTTTGCATATTTTTGCACTGCCTTTCACATCCATTTTCCAGGTAATGGAAGCGATTTAGTTGGCCAATGCCTCCAGTGGACTCTTGTTTGCTTACTCTGACCACATATTCTTTTGCTCGTTATGTGCCGTGTCATATGATGTGGGTTATCATGGCCTTTCCATGACCTCAACTGTTTGTGAAAAATTTTTTCTTCAGAAGTCATTTGCCATTGTCTTCTTCTGGGCAGTGTCTTTACAAGATGGGTGACCCCCAACCATTATCAATACTCTTCAGAGACTGTCTGCCTAGCTTCAATGGTCACATAATCAGGACTTGTGATAGGCACCAGCTTCTCATATGACCATCCAACATCCGGGGGGAGGGGGGTCATGCTAAGCAAGTGCTACACCTTGCCCAAGGGTGATCTGCAGGGTAACAGAGGGAAGAAGCACCTTGCAGTTCCATTGGTAGAGATCTATCTCCACCCCACCATCCTATGTATTATACTTCATTATTAGACTGCAATAAAGTAAAGATTACATGTCCACAATTGTCCAAACTGTCCACAATTTCTGGTAGGATTTCTCTCAAAGTTCAATGTAAATTTATTATCAAAGTAGATATCTGTCATTATGTACAACCCTGAGATTCAGCTTCATGTGGCCATACACAGTAAATCCAAGAAAAACAACAAAATCAAAGAAAAACAGCACCCAACGGGGCCAACAAAACAACAATATTGAGAACATGAGATGAAGAGTCCTTGAAAGTGAGTCTATTGGTTGTGGAGCTGTTCAGTGGTGGGGCAAGTGAAGTTGAATGAAGGTGTGCCCTCTGGTTCAAGATCCTGATGATTGAGGGGTAATAACTGTTCCTGGACCTGGTGGTGTGATCCCTGAGGCTCCTGTACCTTCTTCCTAATGGCAGCAGCGAGAAGACAGCATGTCCTGGATGGTGAGGATCCCTGATGATGGATGCTGCACAGTGCCTTAATTGTAAACTTCCACCCTTTTTTCAATATAACCCAAGAGGTCCTTACATTGTCTATAGAGCTTTGAAAAATATCCCCTTCGTACAATATTAGAAAGATTAATAAGCCAGAGGACTGGGATGCGAGCAGCAAAGGGATGCAAGAGGCATCTCCTGAAGGAAGCCGACACAGTTCCAGCTGGAAAATGCCAACTCCAAAAGGCAAGACAGTACAAGAAATAGGAGCAGGAGTAGGCCATCCGGCCCATCGAACTTCAGAGGTCAACATCAGAACACGTGTCACTGAGTTATAAGAAATAGCTCCCCCAGTTGCACCACGTTGTCATTGATACTGAAGTGTACTCAACTCTTCACAGATGAAAGACGTGTTAAAATTTTCAACTTTGCTGATGGTACAGAGACTGTAAGTGGGAAAATGAAAATGTTGCAAAGAGTATGCAAAAACTGGATAAATGGAGAAGAATTATAGAATGGGGATATAGGATATCATTCCTTTTTATAGTAAAAATGAAAAAAATAGAACTGTCTTGAATTAAATAGTGTACCATATTATTAGCCCCCAATGCTAAGCAATTGAGACCTGATTTTTAATTCAAGTGGAATACCTTTGCAATGATATCTAGGTTGCATTATGTCACGCTGGAAAAAGAACCAGGTACTTCATCTCATGAAACATTTTTGAAAGCTTTTCCAGTTTAGACAAACCTGTGTTAACATCAAACTCAATCACTGGAACATCACCAAGGCAGGACTGGGTTTGGCAATCATACTTCCATAACATTCCTTGTTTTCTAGCAACATTAATTGAAAGTGTCACTCAAACTACTCATGCTGAAGGACTTGGAAGTTATCCAAAATGGATGCTACCCTGAAGATCCTTCTGACATATCCTACTTGGGTGGAAGTGCCATATCAGGCTCCACAGTTGCAACAGATATAGTCTTGCGAAGAGGCATTTAATGGGGACACTTGCTATCTTAACCTTTCTAAAGAGCTATGTTCTGCAAGGTTACAATCAGAGAGATGTGATAATCTGTGTATTTTCCTCCAGCCACACACTCATGCCTAGAATACTGAGGCAACAGCACTATCACACTCAAAATCTCTACACTCATATGTGCAGAGGAAAAAGCTGATCTTCATGAATCAAAGCAATTGAGTGAAATGAAACTACTTGATAAAATCAAAACAGGCTGTGGATCTCATGATCTCATAATAGTTTACTTTGTGGAAAACAAATGATCCATCCATAGTTCTATTACCAAAAGTCACTGAAATGAAAAAAAACTACTTACTTAGGACTTTGCTTGCTGCACTGATTAAATCATATGTTTTAGAATCGTCATAAATAATCCGTACCAAAAACTGTCCTTCTACATCCACCTGTGCTTCTTTTCTACAACAAGAAAGCAGAATGAGAAAATATGATACAATGAGTTTCTGCAGAAGTTCACACAGTCTTCTTCCTTTGCTGCTTATGCTTTTATTTTCAGGACTTCCGTGAATCTCTTGACGAGAACTCCTGTGAAAATCCATAGAGAATGAACCGTTGTTACTATGCACTTTGAAGTAACGATCAGAAAGTTTCAGAAATAAAGAAATCAGTAGCAAAATATCACTACAGTCAGCCCTCCTTATCCACAAGTTCCGCATGCGCAAATTCAACCAACCGCGTATCAAGAAAACCCGGAAGTGCTCTTCCAGCACTTGCAGTTTGAGCATGTATAGACTTTTTTTTCTTGTCATTATTCCCTAAACAATGCAGTACAAAAACTACTTACATAGCATTTACATTGTATTAGGTATTATAAGTAATCTAGAGATAATTTAAAGTACACAGGAGGATGTGCGTGGGTTATCGAGGATCGGGATCGAAAAAAACGGACGTTCTCTTACCAAGTATCGGAACAGGTACATCCAGTGTTATTTATCATCAGTTATTCAAACATTTGCATTAGTATATAATATATATTTTATCTTTCTATGCAATAAAACACTTAAGGAACATATGTATTTCAATAATTAAACCACTGCATTGCTTAGTAATAATTGTAGCTTTGATTGGGGCAGGGCCTTTCTCACTTTATCCTTTAAAATTGTTCCAATCGTTGACTGACATAGCCTAATGCTTTTCCAATGACCGATGGTATTTCACCTCTTTCCGATCGGTTTATTATTTCCACTTTATTTTCACTCGTGATCATGATCATTTTTGTGAACAGAAACAGTGCGGATTCAGAGCTCCGCTGGGTCTTAAAGAGCACCGCACTGAGACTGGTTATATAAGGGTAGGGGTTCTGCTGGGTCCTGAAGTCCACCGCACTGAGACAGGTTAAATAAGGGACTTGAGCATCCACGTTTTTTTGTATCCGCGAGGGGTCCAGAAACCAATCCCTCGCGGATAAGGAGGGCCGACTGCACTTGTAATCATTCAAAAGGGAAGGATGTGCACAAATAAACAAAACCTTGAGCGACACACACAAAATGCCGGAGGAACTCAGCAAGTCAGGCAGAATCTATGGAGAGGAATAAACAGTTGACATTTTGGACTGAAACATTTATCAGGCCTGAGGAATGATCTAGGCCCAAAATGTTAACTGTTTATTCCCCTCCACAGATGATGTCTGACTTGCAGAGTTCCTCCAGCATTTTGTGAATGTGCACAAGTTTTGACACTTTCCCACTGGTACAATTAATCTGAGTTGCTGAAAGCAAACGGGAATGAAACTGGCACAGATTTTCAAAGACTGGTGTAAATGACTTCATGGTTAATTGGCTCCAATAATGAGAATTCCCAGGGAGGTACTGTTTTGACTTAATGATCTAATTAATCAGAAATAAACTAGGATGGGTTCATTCCAATATGGCACTCTGTTCTTACACCATATGTGGATGACTTCATGGCTACTTAAAAGATGGGCAGTTTTTCAAATCATTTTATTTACTTATTTAGTGATACAACACAGAATAGGCCCTTCTGGCCCTTCAGTCCCGCAACCCCCAGCAACCCCTTATTTGACCCTAACCTAATCAAAGGACAATTTACAATGACCAATTAACCTACTAACCAGTACATCTTTGGAAGGTGTAAGGAGAAAACCCACGCATTCGACAGGGAGGATGTCCAAACACCTTATGGAGGGTGCAGGGACTGAACTCTAGACTCCAACACCTGGAGCTGAAATAATGTTGTGCGAGCCACTACCTTACATGGCGAGCAGTTTTTCATTCTATAGTTAATAGGTAGAAGCTGCAAAAGAGGAAGATGGCTACACAGTTAATTCATAGTGGTTTCAGAGAATAAAATGGAAGATCCACTGTGGAAATAAATGTCAAACAGCAAAGAAAATGTAGAAGCAGAAAACAAAATAAAATCATAAAATGCAGGAACTATTCAGATTCTGATTCTGAACAATACCGATTCTCATTCTTATGGTTTAATCAAATATTTTAAAGAAAACTGATTGCTCTTGCCTGTCTGATGTTACCCAATGTCATTACTGTTGTGACTGAGAACAAGGTCACTGGGAGACAATGAAGCTGGTGATATAGGTCCTTATTCAGCACCAAAGCAAGGAACCATGCTGGAGACACTCTTAGAAAAAGGCTCAAAAACTCAAAGTGCATCACTTGATATACCCTTAAGATCAACGGTAACACAATAGAGCTTCAATAGCTGCAATGAAATTGTTTACTTCAAAACTTTGGGTTGACAATGCTTCCTTTTAGTTACATATAACTTTCAAATACATGGATATTCACACCAACACTCCAGATACCATAGATTGAATATTAATTACCACTGTCATTCAATGGGGACAATGGGGATTTTCCTGGTTTGCAATCTGACCCCAGTTCATATAATTCCTCAACTCCCTCCATTTCACACCAGGATAATTGAAGGACACTTGCTTCTACTTTGAACAAAGGTCCAACCAGTCCCCTTCCTCTACTCTTCATACATAACTTCTCCTCAACTCACCTCCACAATCAAAGTTTTAATAATGGGCACTCATGTGTATCCAAGATCTGCCTGACTCTGTGGGTCACAAGGAACAGTTCTTGCATCAATCCTACTCAAGCTACCTCCTACAACTTATACAGTCCACCTCTGATTCTTCACCAGACAATTCTGCTGTAAAGTCATCCGTATGTAACATTAAAACAGTTTATCTCTCTTCCAGATGCTACCAAGATTGCTTGCATTTCTAGTGTAACACCCTGGGAAAAGGTTCACTGCTAATGTAATGGATTCTCTGTAGCTGCCGTGTTTGGGTTACGACAAGAGATAACGGGGGCTTTGGAATGGGCAGCGTCCAATGAGAGGAGTGGTTTTCTTTCTTATATGCCTAAGAGCGAGGGATTCACGGGCTTTTGTTTGGTGGAAGATAGAGAAAAAGCCAGAACGAAGAGGTCATAGACTGCAGGACTGAGTGGACATGGAATGGGGCCTGGAGTCGACGACGCCCGGGGGAAATCGATGGAGAACGAACAGACGGGAAAGTCATGAGCTCCAACATATGCATTAGAGCAGGGGTGGGCAAACTTTTTGACTTGAGGGCCACAAAGGGTCATAAATTTGACAGGGGGGCCGGACTAGGAGCAGATGGACGAGTGTTTTGGTAATACACCTCATAAGAGAAAATAAAATATCATGGGATATGTAGAAAACATGTGCTTTAATTTCAATTGAAAATGAACAAATGCATTACAACAAAATATCTGTCTTTGAAGTCCCATGGTATTTAGCTATTTATTGAAATGTCTTTTAAAACACTGAAAATTAAATGAATAAAATACAGTTTTTTTAATAGTAACAGTTATTATTTTAAAGCACTGAAAATTCTGTTATCCTTCAAGATATTATCATCATCACTCTCCTCCTGTCTTTATTTCAAAAACGGTAGGAGATGCAGGTCTACTTGTCCTGCTCCTTCTTATTCAATTGTCCCGTCCCAAAACTCAACAATGACCCGCACAATGACAGAACAGTGAGAGTGCGCCAATATGCGGAGCTCTGTGCTCGCAAATCCCCGCAGGCTATCTCCCTTAGCCGGAACGCTGGCTAATTGTGAGCCGGTTCGGATGTGCCAGGAAATGGGTCGCCACAAGGTCACAAAGTAAAGCGCAAATGTGGAGTAATACGCTGCACCTCAACAAAGGTCAATGTATATAGAGTGCGTCATCTATTGGGAAAACGCCAGAATTGCGGGGAAAAAACGTTAACAAGGTTTATTAATATAATTTCATCAAGTTCTGCGGGCCGGATTAAAAAGCTTAACGGGCCGCATATGGCCCGCGGGCCGTAGTTTGCCCATGCCTGCATTAGAGTGTTTCATTAAAATATGCCCTTTTCTTTTTGTTCTCTTCACTAACCTTCTAGTCAAATTTAGAATTATAAAGCTAAGTCGTTTACTTGCATATGGTGTACTGTCTGTTATTTCGTGGTACTGATTTGTAACAGGGGAAAACATCACACAACACCCATACAAACGAGATTTCACAAGTTTGGCAGGCCAGAGTGTGTCTTCCCCTAGACTAATGCAGCTCACTGAACCTGAGGGTTACACTAGTAACGCTCTTTTTGTTTCAGGTTTTTACAATCACTGTGTAACAAGTTCAAAATACTGTCCATTAACCAAACCGTTAGAACTTCATCCCAAGTAATAAGACCATAAAAATATAAGACATAGGAGCAGAATTAAGCCATTCACGCCATTGAGTCTACTTCGCCATTCAATCATGGCTGATTCCACCCACCCCACTCAGTTCCACTTCCCAGCATTCTCTCCATAACCTTCGATGCCATGTCCAATCAAGAACCTATCAAGCTCTTCCTTAAACATACTCAAAGACCTGGTCTGTATAGCTGCCTGTGGTAACAAATTCCACAAATTTACCACCGCCTGGCCAAAGAAATCTCTCCACATCTCTGTTTTATATGGATGCCCCCTCTATCCTGAGGCTGTGCCCCCTACCATGGAAAACATCTTTTCCAAATTAACTCTGCCTTGGCCTTTCAACATTTGAAAGGTTTCAATAAGATTCCCCCCTCATCCTTCTAAATTCCGGTAAGTACAGACCCAGAGGCATCAAATGTGCCTCATATGATAACCCTTTCATTCCTGGAATCATCCTTGTAAACCTCCTACCAAACCTCTCCAATCCCAGCACATCTTTTCTTAGATGAGGAGCCCAAAACTGTTCAGAATACTCAAGGTCAGGCCACACCAGTGTCTTATAAAGACCAAGCATCACATCCCTGCGCTTGTATTCAAGAGCACTTGAAATGAATGCTAACATTGTTGTGCCTTCCTCATCAGCAACTCAACCTGCAAGTTAACCTTTAGGGTGTTCTGCATAAGGACTCCCAAGTCCCTTTGCATCTCAGATTGTTGAGTTTTCCCCCATTCAGATAAGAGTCTGCACATTTATTTCTTCTACCAAAGTGCATGACCATGCATTTTCCAATATTGTATCTCACTTGCCACTTTCTTGCCCATTCTCCTAATCTAAGTCCTCCTGCACTACCTGCCAACAAAGCCATCTATTCCATCATCTAAATCATTGATATACAGCAGAAAAAAAGTTGTTCCAACACCGACCCTTGCGGAACACCACTAGTCACTGGCACCCAACCAGAAAAGGATCCTTTTATTCCCACTTACTGCCTCCTACCAATCAGCCGATGTTCTAACCATGCTAGTAACTTTCCTGTAATACCCTGGGCTCTTAACTTGGTAAGCAGTCTCATGTGTGACATTTTGTCAAAGCCCTTCTAAAAATCCAAATATACAACATCCACTGCATCCCCTTTATCTATCCTAATTGTAATCTCCTTCAAGAATTCCAACAGGTTTGTCAGGCAAGACTTTCCCTTAAGGAAACCATGCTGTCTTTGTCCTGGTTCATCAAGTACTCCATAGCCTTATCCTTAACAATTGACTCCAACACCTTCCCAACCAATGAAGTCAGGCTAATTGGTCTATAATTTCCTTTCTGCTACCTTCCTCCTTTCTTAAAGGGTGGAGCGACATTTGCAATTTTCCAGTCCTCTGGCACCATGCCAGAGTCCAATGGTTTTTGAAAGATCATTACTAATGCCTGCACAATCTCGATCACTAATTCTTTCAGAACCCTAGAGTGCAGTTCATCTGGTCTGGGTGTACCTGGAGGCACATGACAAGATAGGCCAAAGCCAACGTGGTTTCCTGAAAGGAAGATCCTGCCTGACAAACCTACTGCAATTCTTTGAGGAAATTACAAGCAGGGTAGACAAAGGAAATTCAGTAGACATGGTGTACTTCGATTTTCAGAAAGCCTTTGACAAGGTGCCGCACATGAGGCTGCTTAGCAAGATAAGAGCCCATGGAATTACAGGGAAGTTACTAGCATGGTTGGAGCATTGGCTGTTCAACAGAAAACAAAGAGTGGGAATAAAGGAATCCTATTCTGGATGGCTGCTGGTTACCAGTGGAGTTCCACAGGGGCTAGTGTTGAGACCATTACTTTTTACGATGTATGTCAATAATTTGGACTAAGGTATTAAGGGATTTGTGGCTAAATTTGCCAATGATACAAAGATAGGTGGAGGAGCGGGTAGTGTTGAGGAAACAGACAGCCTGCAGAGAGATGGGCAAATAAGTGGCAAATGAAATACAATGTTGGAAAGTGTATGGTCATGCACTTTGGTGGAAGAAATAAATGGGCAGACTATTATTTAGATGGGGAGAGAATTCAAAATGCAGAGATGCAAAGAGACTTGGGAGTCCTTGTGCAAGATACCCTTGTGAAGAAGGGGAATGCAATGTTGGCATTCATTTCTAGAGGTATAGAATATAAGAGCTGGGATGAGGCTCTATAAGGCACTTGTGAGACCACACTTGGAGTATTATGTGCAGTTTTGGGTTCCTTATTTTAGAAAGGATATACTGACATCGGAGAGGGTTCAGAGAAGAGTCAAGAGAATAATTCCAGGAATGAGAGGGTTACCATATGAGGATCGTCTGGCAACTCTTGGGCTGTACAGTCGGCCCTCCTTATCTGCGGGGGATTGGTTCCAGGACCCCTCACGGATACCAAAAAATGCAGATGTTCAAGTCCCTTATTCAACCTGCTCAATGTGGTGGACCTTAGGACCCATATAACCATAACAGCACTGAAACAGGCCATCTCGGCCCTTCTAGTCCATGCTGAACGCTTACTCTCACCTAGTCCCACTGGCCCGCACTCAGCCCATAACCCTCCATTCCTTTCCTGTCCATATACCTATCCAATTTTACTTTAAATGACAATACTAAACCTCGTTCCACAGCTACCACCTCTAAGTAAAGAAATTCCCCCTCGTGTTACCCTTAAACTTTAGCCAGCTAACTCTCAACTCATGTCCTCTTGTTTGAATCTCCCTACTCTCAATGGAAAAACCCTATCCACGTTAACTCTATCTATCCTCCTCATAATTTTAAATACCTCTATCAAGTCCTCCCTCAACCTTCTACGTTCCAAAGAATAAAGACCTAACTTGTTCAACCTTTCCCTGTAATTTAGGTGCTGAAACCCAGGTAACATTCTTCTCTGTAGTCTCTCTATTTTGATGATATCTTTCCTGTAATTCGGTGACCAGAACTGTACACAATACTCCAAATTTGGCCTCACCAATGCCTTGTACAACTTTAACATTACATCCCAACTCCGATACTCAATGCTCTGATTTATAAAGGTCAGCATACTGGAAGCTTTCTTCACCACCCTATCCACATGAGATTCCACCTTCAGGGAACTATGCACCATTATTCCAGGATCACTCGGTTCTACTGCATTCTTCAATGCCCTACCATTTACCATGTATGTCCTATTTGGATTATTCCTACCAAATTGTAGCACCTCACACTTATCAACATTAAACTCCATCTGCCATCGTTCAGCCCACTCTTCCAACTGGACTAAATCTCTCTGCAAGCTTTGAAAACCTACTTCATTATCCACAATTCCACCTACCTTAGTATCATCTGCATACTTACTAATCCAATTTACCATCCCATCATCCAGATCATTAATGTAAATGACAAACAACATTGGAGCCACTACAGATCCCTGAGGCACACCACTAGTCACCGGCCTCCAACCTGACAAACAGTTATCCACCACTACTCTCTGGCATCTCCCATCCAGCCACTGTTGAATCCATTTTACTACTTCAATATTAATACCTAAAGATTGTACCTTCCTAACTAAGCTTCCGTGTGGAACCTTGTCAAAGGCCTTACTGAAATCCATATAGACAACATCCACTGCTTTACCCTCATTAACTTTCCTCGTAACCTCTTCAAAAAATTCAATAAGATTTGTCAAACATGATCTTCCACACACAAATCCATGCTGACTGTTCCTAATTAGACCCCGCCTATCCAGATAATTACATATACCATCTCTAAGAATACTTTCCATTAATTCACCCACCACTGACGTCAAACTGATAGGCCTATAATTGCTAGGTTTACTCTTAAAACCCTTTTTAAATAATGGAACGACATGAGCAATACGCCAATCCTCCGGCACCATCCCCATTTCTAATGACGTTTGAATGACATTTCTGTCAGAGCCCCTGCTATTTCTACGCTAACTTCCCTCAAGGTCCTAGGGAATATCCTGTCAGGACCCAGAGATTTATCCACTTGTATATTCCTTAAAAGCCCCAGTACTTCCTCCTCTTTAATCATCATAGTTTCCATAACTTCCCTAATTATTTCCCTTACCTTACACAATTCAATATCCTTCTCCTTAGTGAATACCGAAGAAAAGAAATTGTTCAAAATCTCCCCCATCTCTTTCGGCTCCACACATAGCTGTCCACTCTGATTCTCTAAGGGACCAATTCTATCCCTCACTATCCTTTTGCTATTAATAGAACTGTAAAAACCCTTCGGATTTATTTTCACCTTACTTGCCAAAGCAACCTCATATCTTCTTTTAGCTTTTCTAATTTCTTTCTTAAGATTCTTCTTACATTCTTTATATTCCTCAAGCACCTCATTTACTCCATGCTACCTATATTTATTGTAGATATCTCTCTTTTTTCTAACCAAGTTTCCAATATCCCTTGAAAACCATGGCTCTCTCAAATTTTTAACCTTTCCTTTCAATCTAACAGGAACATAAAGATTCTGTACCCTCAAAATTTCACCTTTAAATGACCTCCATTTCTCTATTACAAATTGTCCCAATCCACTCCTTCTAAATCCTTTCGCATCACCTCAAAGTTAGCCTTTCTCCAATCAAAAATCTCAACCCTGGGTCCAGTCCTATCCTTCTCCATAATTATATTGAAACTAATGGCATTGTGATCACTGGAACCGAAGTGCTCCCCAACACATACCTCTGTCACCTGACCTATTTCATTCCCTAACAGAAGATCCAACACTGCCTCTTCTCTAGTTGGTACCTCTATGTATTGCTGCAAAAAGCTATTCTGCACTCATTTTACAAACTCCAAACCATCCATTTCTTTTACAGAATAGGCTTCCCAGTCTATGTGTGGAAAATTAAAATCTCCCACAATCACAACCCTGTGCTTACTACAAATATCTGCTATCTCCTTGCAAATTTGCTCCTCCAATTCTCACTCTCCATTAAGTGGTCTATAATACTCCCCTATAAGTGTTACTACACCTTTCCCATTCCTCAATTCCACCCACATAGCCTCTCTAGCCTCCCTAGACCCAGCGGAACCCCAGATCTTATTTAACGTGTCTCAGTGCGGTGGACATTAGGACCCAGCATCAGAGCTCTGAATCCACAGTGTTTCTGTTCACGAAAATAATCACGATCACTATTGAAAATAAAGTGGAAATAATAAAGCAATCAGCCATCAGTCATTGTAAAAGCGTTAGGCTATGTTGGTCAACGATCCGAACAGTTTTAAAGGATAAAATGAGAAAGCCCCTGCCCCGATGAAAGCTACAATCATTACTAAACAACGCAGTGGATTAATTATTGGGTTTTGGGGTTTTGAGTTTTTGATCCTCCATGTCAACCCGGCACGAATGGAGAGCTCACTCGAAAGTGATCTGTCACTGGCTCGAACTTGGGAACTTCCGTTCCCCAGCCCAGCGCTGAAACATACGTTCTTAAGTGTTTTATATGCTTAGAAAGGTAAAATATATACGATATACTAAGACGAACATTTGACTAACTGAAGCTAAATAATACCAGATGTGCCTGTTCCAACTTACTTAGTAAGAGAACTTCAGATTTTGTTCGATCTTCATCCACGATAACCCACGCACATCCTCCTGTATACTTTAAATCATCTCTAGATTACTTATAATACCTAATACAATGTAAATGTAAAGCCATCTCATAGGCATTCAACAAACTCACTCTTTGATAATGACTCCCACAGAAATTTCTTTCATAGAAATTAATAATAATCACTAATGTCATACAACTGACTCGCCCTAATCAGCAAAAGGCAGTAACAGCCAAACTGAACTTGAAATATCTCTATCTTGCCGGCTTTGCTCTCCACCAATGTTGGCAACAGCATCAACTGGCAAATAAGTACATCATTAATGGTGTGGTTCTGCGGCTGTTATTGATCTGCATTTTAAAAGGAAGATGCACACTGGAATTATCAGTGATAAAAGGCAATAATCTATCAATTAAAGAAGATTTAACATTGCAATTTATAAATATTATGACATAATATCTGTTAACAGCAAACTAAAGAAATTCAATTAACTATACAATTCAGATACTTATTGCCCATTACGCCAATGGTACTCAGGGCAGCAATGAGAGTCCTCCATCTCTGTCAGACCATCACACACAGACATAGGAGGATTCTTTATTGCTGTTTCTGAAAAAGCAATGTTTGATAGTCCAGATTGTTAGCCCTGAGCTGAACCGCGAACCTGGGGGGCCAGTGGACCACTCTGAGTCTGGCCTCTACCCTTTGACCTGTGTGGCCCCATTGACCCTAATGAGAGCCAAAGCACAAAGCCCTGACTCCAGCCAACGTAGCTCTCCAGGTCATTGAGGCAATACAACCACTGATACATATCAATTTTTAGCAAATTTAAAATAACATTGGATAAGGTGAAATAAACAAAAGCCTTTTTATTTAATGGTTTATCTAAACTGCATTTTGAAATCGTGAGTATATTTGGACGTTAAAAAGTAAACGCTTCCATACTAGCTGGTTATACACATTGATGCCAAACTGGAAAGGTAAATCTTAGCCAATTTATCGCTGTTCTGGTATGATTTAATCCTTGTGTCTTCTACAACACGTTTTAAAGAGAGTTTTAGGAATAAATATTGCAAACTCGCAGGCAGAAAATGGCTGGTTATTTGATGTCAATTAAAATCTACTGTAGCTGTTAACACAAGGTTTTTGATGACCAAATACACACAGAACTGAGGACAGTTTCACGTATTTCTCTGTGTCACTACAGAATAAGATGTCCTACCCTAGACCCCGACCGACAGCGGGTCTGCGCAGGACTTTCCACTGCTGCTGAGGACGGATGCTTATCGATTATTGTTATTATTTCAGACTCCGGGTCAAATTAATTTCGAAGCCGTAGAACTCATTTAACGTAATGTGAAGCTGAAGTAATTTCATTTTTTAAGATATGCAATTTTAACATAGATGCTTGTTTCACTTACTTGATATTTTCCCACACCAAAGGGCCATAATTACGCTGAATTAATAATTCCAATGCGTGATTCACGAAACCATACTATAAATAAAGAAAAATGCAAATATGTGATCTTGTTTTTATGAACTGACGTCATCATCTTAACTGTCTTAAAGCATATTTGTGAAGTATAGCAGAACAGTGGGTGTGTGTCAATAGTTGCCGAGGAAGCCATGAAGAACTGCCTCCTCCTCCGTGGTGAGTAGGTGCTGGAAGCAGCCAATACAACAACACGCATATTTACAAACACCGATGCCAATTCTCCATCATCATGCTCTGAGCAATTCACCAGCGCGATTCTTTTCCTGACTAACGGACATTGCGGTAATGAGAAGGGGGCGGAGTGGGGGAGATAACTGAAAAAATATCATCTAAAAAAAATATTCCGAAGAAAGATCACAATCTTGTCTACACATCATGTTTCTGCCATTGCGATGGCAGAGTATCTGGAACATTGAAATTAAATTAAATTAACTCATCATATCTAAATTATTACTGTTCACGAGTAACGCGATTATTCACCATAACGATGCTCTCAGCCGTCTCCTTCTTTCTGGATGATTTTACCGAGGCAGACAGATCCGCCTGGGAGCTCAGGCAGCGCCAGCCAATGCCCTGCGTCGAACTCTGATTGACAAGGAGTCCCGTCAATAGAAACAGAGAGTTTGCACACCAAGTATAAAACGCCATTCGCTGGGGAAGCAGAGCGTTCTTCAATTTGTGAAGTAGCAACGTAGAGACAAATTGCGTAGTAATAAATTAAAGCCATATAGTGCAAAAATAAAGAGTGCAAAATATCAACGTAAATTTTATAGAGTGTCGTAAACAAAACCTTTATGACAGTTGTTCTTTCGATTGATGAATCCCATATTATCCCATATTTGGGATATAACAAAATATACTGTGTACTTAGTATTTGTGAAGAACCAGGAGATAAATATCAATTTTATTATTTAATATTGACTGCATTAAATATATTACGATTTCTGTCCCATGGATAATTAAGTGTAATTCAGATTTAGCTCCCGTGAACAAGTGCACTATTCAAAGTAGTTTATTGTTTTTTTCGGAGCACCTACCTGTCAAGTGACAAAACTACTGCTCCATTTTCAGCAGTTTTCGCTATAATGCAATTGACCTCAGGGTCTGTGTCTTGGGTTAACGTGGTTTGTTTAGCCTGAAACGTACCATTTTTAATCCTGCCGATAAATGGCAATATTTCATTGATCAGTATTGTACGTGGGAATACAATATTGTGTCAATTACCTGAAACATGTTTGAAAGGTCAGAACTATCAATTCAGCATTCTGGGATATACACCCCCTCGCGTCCAGGTTACGGCCTTTCAAGAAACGGAAATTCACACTTAGAGAATTCACAAATCACTGAACAGATGACTGAAAATTGTTGGTGTTGTTAACAGTGACCTGAATATTCTTGGTCTATATTGATTAACAGGTAAATTGGTCAGAGTTATGGCAGATGGAATTTAATATGTGTGAGTGATACATTTTATTAAGGAATGGTGCACACAAGTCCAAAAATCCCTGGGGGTGACAGCACCAGTATGTAGAGTGGTGAGGAAAGAACACAACATGTTTGCATTCATTAGTAAGAAAATGAAGTGTAAAAGTGGAGTGGGGGGGGATATGGCCTGACTTACAAAACATTGTTCATGCACTGCTGTTGTATTCACTACACTAGACAAAGGACACAATTGCCTCTGAAAGAGTGCAAAGTTCCACCAAGATGTTGCCACAGAGGGAACATCTCAGAAATGAGGGGAGGCTGGACATGTTGTGTTTGTTTCTTGGCAGAAGAGACAGGTGGGGGACTTGTGAGAAGCATACAAAACTGTGTTAAGTATAGACAGCATAGGTAATAAGATACTACTCCACATTGCAGAGGTATCTGAAACTTGAGAGCATAAGGAGTGTGCTGTTTTGAGGGAATCTTCACCCAGAGGGTTGTTGAAATCTGGAAGACACTGCCTGAGAAGCTGGTGGAAGCAGAGACAGAAAGTTTAAGAAGCATCTGGATGAGTTTTTGAAACCAAGGCATAGAAGGCTGTGGACCAATTGTTGGTAAATGGGATTAGTTTACTGGGTACCTGATGATCAGAATGCACGATAAACAGATGGGTTGTGACTATGTGATTAAATTATCAGGAACTGGGACTCCAAGCAAGTGATGAGTGATTCTCATTGACACAATATCAGGGCAAAGTTGGAGAAGGAGCAGAACAAGAAAGGCTGAAAATGGAGGGAAGACAGGACAGGAGAGGGGAAAGGATGGGGTGAGGGATGAAAGCAGGGGGGCTGAGGGAGGGTGACTGAGAAAAGGAGGTGGGGAAGGAAGTAGGAAAGTAGTGGAAGGAGTGGTGGGAAGAGAATAGAAGGGAGCAGAGAAGAGACCGGGAGAAGGAGGAAGAGTTCAACAGGAGGAAGAAAGAGAACTGGGGTCAGGATGGCAAGTGGTAGACGAGAAAGAGGGAGAGGGAAGAGAGTGTGGGAGTGGGGGAGAGAAAGAGGAAACAGAGTGGGAAAGGGGGGAGAAGAAATGGGGAGGGGAAGAAAGGAGCAATAGAATGTTTAGGTAAGGGGAGGGTAGAGACAGGAGAGGTAGAAGGAAAAAACAGTTGAGTAGAATAGGATCTAGGCAGAAGAGTGCAGTTTTTGAGGGGAGGAGCGAGGCTAAGTAAAGTGATTGTATGGGGAGAAAGTGTGAAGAGAGCAGAAGATACAGTAGAGAATGGAAGTACACGGGAAAGGAGTAACATGAGTGCAGGTGAAACATGTGGGGTTGGGTAAGGCTGTGGGACAGTACAAGATGATAGGGGAGAGAAGGGTGAGGAAATTGTGGTAAGAGTGCAAACGTGGGGGCTTAAGACAGATTCAGGAAGAGGAAATCTAGTTTAATGGAAGAAGTATGGAAAGTCAAGGGTTATGAAGTATAGGGCGAAAAGAAAGGCGGAAGACTTATTTATTAGGGTTTATAGCAAAATTCTTGTGGTCAGAAACGGAACGTGAGCTTTTGCTTTGGAACTGAAACAAAAGGCTTTATTAATTTATGAGTTAGAGCCATAGAGGACTGCAGCACAGAAGCAAGCCCTTCAGCCCATCAAGTCCATTTCAAACTGTTATTCTGCCTAGTCCCATCGACCCACACCTGGGCTATAGCCCTCCATCCATGTACTTATCTAAGCTTTCCTGAACTGTGGCAATCAAATCCACATCCAACACTTCCAGTGGTATCTCGTCCCACATCATGCTACCTTCAGGTTCCGCTTAAATATTCACATTTCAACCTGAACCTGTGAACTCGTTCTAGTCTAACCCCACCTCAGGGGGAAAAGCCTGCTTTCATTTACCCTCTCTACACCACTCCTAATTTTGTATACCTTCTGCAACAGATACCATAGCATCTGTCATGCACCTGGCCCTGACATATCTAAAAAACAAGGACGCATGTCAGAATGTTGTTTGTTTCTGGACTTTGGTTCGGCATTCAACACCATTAACCCACAGACCTTTGTGAACAAACTCCTACTCCTCAGCCTAAATACACCACTGTGCAACAGAGCATTGGACTTCCTAATGAACGTACCTCAGACAGACAGGATGCACACCGTCCCCATCATCCTCCACACAGGTGCCCCCCCCAGGCTGTGTGCTGACCCCATTGTTGTGCACTCTGCTCACACGTGACTGTGAGCCAAGCAACCAAGCAATCACATTGTCAAGTTTGACAAAACAATGGTGGGGCTCTTTATCAACCAGGCCACAGAGGAGGTGGAAGAGCTGAGGCTTCCTGCCAGGAAAATACCCTCTTCCTAATAACAGCAAAATAAATAAGATGGTTATCAACTTCAGGAGAACTCGCGGTTCTTTACATCAGCAGCACAGCAGTGGAAACTGCGAGCAGTTTCGGGCTCCTGGGAGTCCACATCACACACAACCTCTCATGGTGCCAGAACACGTTCATCACAGTCATGACAGCTCTCCAATGCCTCTACTTTCGGAGGAGGCTGAAGAGAGCTGGACTTTGCACATCTATACTAATGTCAATCTACAGATGCACATGTAACACCCTGGCTTAAGACCATGCTTTATTGTATTAATACAGTTATGCTGTTAGGTATTTTATTTTCTGCAGATTCTCTCAAAATGCAATGTGTTCCTTTAATTGTATTATACAATCAGGTTTTTTTATGTTTAAAATATTAATTCAGTTGATTAAGCTAGGTTTGTTGTAATAGCCAGAAGTATTTATCCTGTTAACATTTTGTCCAATAACATGCCCAGGAATATTGTAGAGGGATCAGGGGTAGCCATTTTCAGGAGAGCATGCAGGATGTTTGGAGAGAAGAAAAATGGAAACAGACAACAAATATAGCAGAAGAAAATGAAGTCATTTGGAAGGACAGATACTACTGTTGGAAAATCCTCATGCAGACTTGGGTCTCACAGAGAATGTACAGATAACTTTTAGTTAGCTAGTTATCACAGGACCTTGGAGAAAGATCGACACGCTCTCCTTGAATGTTGCATGGATATTTCACTTGGCCTGTGTTTTCAGGCAAAATTGTTCAGTACCATGAGAAAGTGAAGTGAAACAAATCGGATTGATTATGCAATTATGCAACAATGCGCTCCAACGAATATGTGCACGCTATAGGCTATTTATATATATATATATATATATATATATATATATGGGCCCTTCTCCTTTATTTTGTTGTTATAGTTTAAAATATTTTGTCAATACAATTTTAATCTAAGTTTATACTGGTGTGAGCTAAATTATTGCTTCCTGGTGAACAGTAAATATGCATGGGTGTGTCAGTATTCATACAAGTGATAGCCTCATTTTCCCTTAAAGGCACCTTCAAACTTTTATGTTAGTGTGTACCTGAATCATGTTTATCCTAGACGAGTCTATTTATTGGAAATGGCCTTTTCATCATTATTCCCTATGCATTGTCGAGTTATGTTACTGTTAGTTTACATTCACAGTGCTAGCGAACTCATTACGAACCCATGGTGAGGGGGTTATATGTAGTAGAGAGCATCCTAACAAGCTGCATCATTGCTTGGTACAGAAACTGCGCTGTGGCAGACAGGAAGGCTCGACAACGGGTCAACCAGACACAAAATCATTTACTTTCATTTACTTCCAAACAGTAAGGTTGATCAACATATCCACCTACTAACTCCACGACAACTTTATTATTTCCTGTCAGTCACCTTATGTAGAGCCTAACATCACTTTATGAACATACAATCTATGGGATGTAAACTATCTTATCTATTTGTAGTTATTGTGTGTTTACTATTGTCACTGTTGTGTTCTTTATCTTTTTTGTTTTTTCATGCTGCATCAGATTTGGAGTATCAATTATTTTGTTCTCCTTACATTTGTGTACAGGAAATGATATTAAACAATCCTGAATCATTCCTGTACATAGGTGACTAGAACTGCACACAATACTACAAATTTAGCCTCAACAACATCTTATACAAATTCAACATGACATAACTTTTGAAGGCCAATGTGCCAAAAGGTCTCCTTACAGCCCTATCTACCTGTGACACTACTTCCTGAAATCCTGCTCTTCCCAGATCGCTTTGTTCTACCACACTCCTCGGTGCTCGTTCATTCGTTTTGTATGTCCTACACTGATTTGTTCTCCCAAATGCAACACTTCATTGAATTCCACCTGACATTCTTCAGCCAATCTTCCATCTGGTCTAGATCCTACTGCAAGTTTTGATAGCCTTCCTCGCTGTCCACTTACCCCCAATCTTGGTGTCATCTGCAAACTTGCTGATCCAGGTTACCACATTATCATCCAGATTATTGATACAGATGACAAGCAACAATGAACCCAGCACCAGTCCCTGTGGCACTCCACTAGTCACAGGCCTCCAGTCAGAAGGGCAACCATCTGCAACCACTCTCTGGCTTCTCCTGCTAAACTAATGCTGAACCCAGTACTTTGTACTGAATGCCAAATGACTGACCTTCTGGACCAACCTCCCATGCAGGAATTTGTCAAAGGCCTTGGTAAAGCTCATGTAGACAATGTCTATACCTTTTTCTCATTAACTTTCCTGGTAATCCCACTAAAAAAACTCTACATAATTGGGTAGATATTTTTTATTGAATGTCATGTTTTCCTAGAATGCAAAGACTGCCATTGAAAAGGAAGTGAGGACAGGTGAGAAGAACTTGAGTTGGAAAGGAGTGTTGATTTTACCATTTTGTTGTTGTGTTCCCAAGTCAAAAGGCATTCAACACTATCATCCCCAGGAAACTCACCACTAAGCTTCAAGACCCGGGCCTTGGCACCACTCACTGCAAATGGATTCTTGATTTCCTTATTGGCACAACAGTACCTCTATTTTCTTAGAGGTTTGCCTGGATTCAGCATTTCACCAAAAATTTTGACAACATTTTACAGCTGCACATTAGAGACTATCATAACCGATTGCATCATGGCCTGGTATGGAAACATCAATGCCCAGGAACAGAAGAGGCAACAGAAAGTGGTAGATACAGCCCTGTCCATCACAAGCAAATCCCTCCCCACCATTGAATGTATTTACATAGAGCACTGCCACATGAAAGCAGCATCCATCATCAAAGATCCCCATCATCCAGGCCACACCCTCTTCTCACTCCTACCACTGGGTATGACGTACGAGTCCTAGCTCTCACATCACCAGATTCAGGAACAGATATTACCCTACAAACCTGAGAGTGGTAGTAGATGGTTACTTGACTGGAAGCCTGTGACTATTGGTGTCCCACAGAAATCAGTGCTTGGTCTGTTGTTGTTTGTCATCTATATCAACAGTCTAGATAATAATGTGGTAAATTGGATCAGCATGTTTGCAGCAGACACCAGGATTGGGGGTGTAGTCGACAGTGAAGCTGGCTATCAAAGCTTGCGTGTAATCTGGACCAGCTGGAAAAATGGGCTGAAAAATGGCAAATGGAATTTAATGCAGACAAGAGTGAGGTGTTACACTTTGAGAGAACAAGGCAGGATAAGACTTACGTGGTGAGTGTTGGGTACTGCAGAGTGCAGTAGAACAAAGGGATTATGTTGAATTTGTATAAGATGTTGTTGAGGTGAAATCTGGAGTATCATGTCCAGTTCTGGTCACCTACCTGCAGGAAAAATATCCATAAGATTGAAAGAGTGAAGAGAAAATTTACAAAGATGTTGCTGGGATTTGAGGACCTGAGTTATAGGGAAATGCTGAATATGTTAGGACATTATCTCCCAGAGCATAGGGGAATGAGGGGAGATTTGATAGAGGTTAACAAAATTATGAAGGATATAGATAGGATAGCAAGCAGGCTTTTTCCATGAGGTTGGGTGAGACTAGAACCAGAGGTTAAAGGTTAAGGGTGAAAAGTGAAATGTTTAAAGGGAAAATGAGGGGGTGAAGAGAGTGTGGAACAAGCTGCCTGCGGAAGTGTGGATATGGGTTCAATTTCATCATTTTAGAGAAATTTGGGCAAATACATGATTGGGAGATGAATGGAGGGCTATGGACTGAGTGCAGGTCAATGGCATTAGGCAGAATAATAGTTCAGCTTGAACTATACGGGCCTGTGGGGCTGTTTCTATGCAGTAGTGCTCCATAACTCTACGATAACAACCATCAGGCTCCTGAACCAACACAGGTAACATCAATCTCCACTGAGCCAATCCTATAACTTACAGATTCATTTTCAATGTCTGGTTACAACTCATTCCCAGTGGATTGGCTTCACTTGTTTAACCAACGGTTGATATGCCAAGATTAGCAAAACAGATATGTGGTCTCAATATCCGAGGTGAGGGCAAGAGACAACCTTGTAGGCTCCACTAATGTTGGTATAAACCAAGTCTACTATACTAAACACAAGAAATTCTGCAGGTCTGGCAGCATCTGTGAAGATGAACAAACAGCTGACCTTTTGGGCTGAGACCCTTCTTTGGGACTGGAAAAGAAGGGGGTAGGTGCCAGAATAAAAAGGTGGGGGGAGGGGAAGGAGGATAACTAGAAGGTGATAGGTGAAGTCAGGTGGGTGGGACAGGTAAAGGGCTGGAGCTGAAGGAATCTGATAGGAGAGGAGAGTGGACCACAGCAGAAAAGGAAGGAGGAGGGGCGCTGGGGGGGGGGGGTGATAGGCAGGTGAGATGAGATAAGAGGCCTGAGTAGGAAATAGAGGAAGGGGAGTGGGAGGGAATTTTTTTCCCCCAGAGGGAGAAATCAATATTCATGCCATCAGGTTGGAGGCTACCTAGGTGGAATATAAGGTATTGTCCCTTCACCCTGAGGATGGCCTCATTGGGGCAAAAGAGTGGGCCATGTCGGAACAGGAATGGGAATTGGAATTAAAACTTTGGGCCATGTACTGTCTCTGTTTGTGAAGCTGACAGGCTGATAGAACCTTGGCAGGAAGTTTTTAAGTTGGCGTGATTGAAGTCACCAGCCACAATGAAGACACCATCGGGGTGAGTGACTTCAAGGTTGCAGATGGTACTGTAGAGTTCCTGCACCACGTCCCCAGAACTAGCATAGTGGGGATATAAACAGCAACAATCACAGTGGCAGTGAACTTCCTCGGTAAGTAGAAGGGCCTGCACTTCACCATTAAAATCTCTAACTGTGGTGAGCAGTGGGCCATTACTCTTGAGGCGTTCACACACCAGTTTTTAGAAATGCAGACCTCCTCCATGGGTCTTGCCAGAGGTCACAGCATTTCTGTCCACCCAGAAGGAGGTTGGGCGTTCTAGTTGGATGGCCAAGTCTGGAATGGGGCCTTGAAGCCACATTCCTTTTAGAGCGATTGTGCAACAGTTTCTCATCTCCCAATGGTTCGGATGCAGACAAAGGTAATCTAGTTTATTTTCCAGTGAACGGGCGCTAGCAAGCAGAATAAACATGGGCCTGCAGCGATCCGCTTTAGGTCTCACTTTAATGCCAGTGCACTTACTGCGCTTCTGTGTTCGAGCACACCACTCCCGACAGCCGCTTCCCCGAGTAGCTGTGGTAGACCATGGCGTGGAGCAAAAGCCCACTCCCCTGGTCTGTTACTGCACGGTCACTTTGTTGCTCCACTCATTAGTGAAGTAGACTCGGAGATTTTAGCGCTCTTTATGTTCAGCAGTATTTTTCAAGCATAGAAAAGACAAACACTGCTGGTTGGAGCTGGAGTGGCTGTTGTATCCGTGCATGCCGCATTCTTCTCCCAGAACAGCAGTCGAGAAGGAAGACCAATTTTAGCAGCAGTGCTGCCCTCCAGTGTTTGATCAGTGGAATGACTGGCTGGATTGTCAGGAACTGTACCATCAATTTGCCGGAAAGGTTGCTCTGGGTCTTGGGCTATTTATGTGATTTTTTGCGTGACGGTGTTTTTTTTGGTTTGCTATTTTGAATGTGCTGTATTTGTTTTGCATCTTGGCCCCCGAGGAACACTCTTTCGCTCAGCTATATCCATGTGCGGTTGAATGATAATAACCTTGATTTGATTTGACTTCTTCAGAAGGAAGACAAAGAGTTATAGACCAGTCAGATTGACCTCAGTACCAGGAAGAGTAATGACAGAGAGATACAGCACAGAAAAAGGCTCTTTGACCCACCAAGTCTCTGTTGGCCATCAACCACCATTTACAGTATTCCTGCATTTATCACACAATTTGCTCTCCCCACACTCTCATCGATTTCCTCCAGGTTCTCTACTGACCTACACGACAGCAGCAGTCTACAATGGTCAATCAACTACCAATCAGCACATCTTTGAAATATGGGGACAAGAAAATGGAGTATCCGGAGAAGTCCCACATGGCCACGGGGAAAGCATGCAAGCACTGCAAGTCATGACTGAAGTATCAGCTCCACGGTCTGCACCAGCGTGCTGCTGGAATCCATCGCAAAGTGGAAACTGGCGACGTAGAAAATGACAGGAGGGTAAGATGCCACATGATAGACTATTAAACAAAATAAGAGCAAATGGATTTGAAACTGATATCCCAGCATTCACTAAGAATTGATTAACAGACAGAAGACTGAGAGATGGACCAAAGGATACACACAAAAGATTCTGCAGATGCTAGAAGAATTAAGCAACACATAAAATGCTGGAGGAACTCAGCAAGTCAGGCAGCATCTTTGGAGGGGAATGAGCTCTCCATAGCAAAGGAGTTGGGATGCTGTGTGTAATGGGGTGAAACAAGGATTGGTGCTGAGGCTCCAGCTGTTCTCCGTCTACATCAGTGATTTGATGTGGGTATCAAGTGTAGCAGATCCAAGTATGCTGATAAAACAAAGCTGGTAGTTGTGTGGAACTGTGAGCAGACCTCATTGGTTACATTACCAGTCATGGGTGTGACAGATGGAAAATATTGTAATGTGGAAAAGTGCGAGTAAAAATATAAAGCCAGAGCATTATATAAATAGTGAGAGATTGAAAAATAACAATGCTTTGAGTGAGATATCATTCCAGGAGTAAAAAGCTTCATTCACAAATTCACTTCCTCTTCAGCCACATCTGAGAAGAGGAAGATATATAAGGGATCTCAGAGATGCTATAATTGTGACCATGTTCAAGCAATGTGACAATACCAACTGCAGTAACTACAGATAGATATTCCTGCTCTCCATCATGGGGAAAGCCATTGGCAGAATGGCTCAGGCAAGGTCATATATTAACCAACAGGTCTACAAGTGAAGACGTACAAAAAGGCTGGATGAACTCAGCAGGTCAGACAGCATCCGTTGAAAGAAGCAGTCAATGTTTTGGGTCAAAACCCTTCGTCAGGACTAAAAGAGGGGTGGGGCCCTATAAAGAAGGTGGGGAGAGGGTGAAAAACCAATCAGAGGAAAGATCAAGGGGTGGGGGAGGGGAAGAAGGGAGGGGATAGGCAGGAGAGGTGAAGAAGGAATCTAAAGGGAGAGCACTATGGGTAGTAGAAGAAGGCAGAGTCATGAGAGGTGATAGGCAGCTAGAAGAGGAGGCAGAGTGAAAGTGGGATGGTGGAAGGGAGAGGGAGGGAATTACCGGAAGTTGGAGAATTTGATGTTCATACCAAGGGGCTGGAGACTACCCAGACGGTATATGAGATGTTGTTCCTCCAACCGAAGTTTGACTTTATCATGGCAGTAGAGGGGGCCACGTATGGACATACTTGAATAGGATTGAGAGGGAGAGTTGAAGTGAGTGGCAACTGGGAGATCCTGTCTGATTTGGCGGACGGAGTGGAGGTGCTCGACGAAGCGGTCCCCCAATCTGTGTCGGGTCTTGCTGATGCAGAGGAGGCCGCACCGGGAGCACCGGATGCAATAGATGACCACAACAGACTCACAAGTGAGGTGTTGCCTCACCTGGATGGACTGTTTGGAGCCCTGAATGATGGTAAGAGAGGAGGTGTAGGGACAGCTGTAGCGCTTACGCTTGTAGGGGTAGTTCGGTGGAACAGGACTCAACCCGAAACGTTGACTGCTTCTTTCAACGGATGCTGCCCGACCTGCTGAGTCAATCCAGCTTTTTTGTACGTCTTGATTTGACCACAGCATCTGTAGTGCACTTTGTGTCTACAAGTGAGCCCTTTCAGTGAAGGGCAATGTCAAGCAAGGCTCTGTTATTGCCCAACACTATTCTCAGTCTATCTTGCTACAATGTCACAAATTATCTCCAACAAAACAAGCCTCTTGAACGGGGGTGATCTTCACAAGAGATGGAAAGCTCTTGAAGCAAAATCAGTATTTGAGCAGCAGTAGATAGACAACACTTGCAATCTCCATAGTTTCACTGGCGTATGAGAACCAACTTCATGATTAATGTTCTTTACCATCCATCCTCTGTTGCATCACTCCACTCTCCATCAATAAAGATTCACAGTAAGACCCTAGATAAGATGGATTACTTTCCATATATCAGGAGCTATCACCCGGCCAAGGCAGATATCAACGACAAAATTTACCAGTAATTTCAACAGTACCAGCAGACACAAGAAGCTTGAGGATCAAAACCTCAGTCTTGGTCTAGTAGGCAACAGTTATCCCCACTCTGTGCTTCTTGGACCTGGACTACCTGCAGTGGGCACCTCATGGACTGGGATAACAAAATGAACAATTTCTGTGCAAAATCCACCAACCCACTGGAAGGATTAACAAACCAGTATCAGCATCCTCTCTGACCTTAAGGCTCTAAATACTAACTACAGGGGACAGGGACGCTTTTTTATATACCTAGCACCCAAAATACTATAGATACTCTTTCCTGAACTTTGTTATAGGAAGAGATTATGAGGAGATAAAGAGAAAAAATGTTTCAAGGAGGTGTTCAAAGCCTCCTTAAGGAAATAAAACATCTTCTTTGAATTCTGGAAATCTCTACCCCAGGACCACTTTAGCTAAAGAAGGAGCATTCTGGATGGTATTGAGAAAGTCAAGCTCATGGACAGAGTAACACAAACAAAATGCTGGAGGAACACAGCAGGCCAGGCCAGGTGGAAAAGAGTAAACAGTCAATGTTTTGGGCCGAGATCCTTCATCGGGATTGGAGAAAGGACATGAGTAGTCAGAGTAAAGAAGGGGTGGGGGGGGGGAGGAAGAAGCACAAGGTAGGAGGTGATAGGTGAAACCGTGAGAGGGAGGGGTGAAGTGACGAGCTGGGAAGACGATTGATGAAAGACATAAAGGGCTGGAATGTAGAATCTGACAGAAGGCCATGAAAGAAAGGGAATGGAGAGGAGCATCAGAGGGAGGTGAGGTGAGAAAGGGAAATGGGAACGGGGCGGCAATTGCCAGAAGTTCAAGAAATCGATGTTCGTGCCATCAGGTTGGAGGCTTCCCAGATGGAATATGAGGTGTTACTCCTCCACCCTGAGGGTGGCCTCATCACAGCAGTAGAGGAGATCAGACTGAAATATCTGAATGGGAATGCGAAACAGAATTGAAATAGATGGCCACAAGGAAATCCCACTTTTTCTCACAGACGGAGCATAGGTGCTTGACAAAGCTCTCCCAATCTACATCGGGTCTCACCGATATACAGGAGCCTATACCAGGAACACCAGATACTGTAGACGACCTCAGAGTCACAGGTGAACTATCACCTCATCTGGAAGGACTGTTTGGGGTCATGAATGTTAGTGATGGAGGAGGGATAGGGGCAGGTGTAGCACTTGATCCACTTGCAAGAGCAAGTACCAGGAGAGAGATCAGTGGTGAGGGATGAATGGACAGGGAGCAATCCCTGCGAAAAGCAGAAAGTGGTGGGGAGGGAAAGATGTGCTTGGTGGTGGGATCCCATTGGAGATTAGGGGATTTATGGAGAACTATGTTCTGGATGCAGAGGCTGGTGGGGTGGTAGATGAACACAGGGGAACACTATCCCTGGTGGGGTGGTAGATGGACACAGGGGAACCCTATCCCTGGTGGGGTGGCAGATGAACACAGGGGAACTCTGTCCCTGGTGGGGTGGTAGATGGACACAGGGGAACCCTATCCCTGGTGGGGTGGTAGATGGACACAGGGGAACCCTATCCCTGGTGGGGTGGTAGATGGACACAGGGGAACCCTATCCCTGGTGGGGTGGCGGATGGATGGCATGAGGGCAGACGTGTGTGAAATGGAAGAGATTCAGGTGTGGGCAGCATTGATGGTGAAGGAAGGGAAGCACTTTTCTTTGAAGAAGGAGGACATCTCATTAGTTTTGGAATGAAAAGCCTCATCCTGAGAGCAGATGCAGCAGAGGTGAAGGAATTGAGAGAAGGGGGTGGCATCTTTACAACTGACAAGGCGGGAAGAGGTATAGTCCAGGTAGCTGCGAGAATCAATGGAGTTATAAAAGATGCCAGAGGATAACCTGTCTCCAGAGATAGAGACAGAGAGATTGAGAAAAAGGAGGGAGATGTCATAAATCGACCGGGTAAATTTGAGGGCAGGGTGGAAGTTGGAGGCAAAGTTAATGATGTTGACAATCTCGGCACGGGTGCAGAAATCAGCACCAATACAGTCGTCAATGTACTGTAGGAAGAGTTGTGGAGTGATACTGGTGTGGGATTGGAACATGGATCTTCCACATAGCCTCTCTCTGCCAGCCAAGTGCTTGGTGCTTGGTGGTGGGTTCTGATTATGAGATAATCAGCCAAATGATTTTCACAGACTACTAGGAGAATCATCTATCATGTCCTTCTCTTGCAAGGCCTGTAGGAAATTCCATAATGCCCACTTCCTGATGGAATTTTCAACTAAAGACAAGTAGAGTGGACAACATTTCAAATTCCGACTCAGTTTGACAAGATAGATTCAGGAATCTATCAAGACCCTGCTGCCCCCCTCACTGGACCACCTGCAGTTCACAAACCGTCCCAACCGCTCAACAGACAACGCCATTGCCACCACCCTCCACCTGTCCCTCACCCACCTGGACAAAAAAGATACTTTCATTAGATTTCAGTTCAGCATTTAACACAATCATTCCTCGGCACCTGATTGGAAAGCTGAAACTGCTAGGCCTGAGCACCTCCCTCTGCAACTGGAAGACCTCAGTCAGTCTGGATCGGGAGCAGCATCTCCAACACCATCACACTGAGCACGGGGGCTCCCCAGGGCTGCGTGCTCAGTCCACTGCTGTTCACTGCTGACCCACAACGGTGCTGCAACGCACAGCTCGAACCACATCATCAAGTTCGCCGATGACACGACCGTGGTGGGTCTCATCAGCAAGAACGACGAGTCAGCTGACAGAGAGGAGGTGCAGCGGCTAATGGACTGGTGCAGAGCCAACAACCTGTTACTGAATGTGAACAAAACAAAGGAGATGATTGTTGACTTCAGGAGGGCACGGAGCGACCACTCCCCGCTGAACATCGACAGCTCCTTGGTAGAGATCGAAAACAGCTCCAAATTTCTTGGTGTTCACCTGACGGAGAATCTCACCTGGTCCCTCAACACTAGCTCTATAGCAAAGAAAACCCAGCAGCGTCTCTACTTTCTGCAAAGGCTGAGGAAAGTCCATCTCCCACCCCCCATCCTCATCACATTCTACAGAGGATGTATCGAGAGTATCCTGAGCAGCTGCATTACTGCCTAGTTCGGAAATTGCACCATCTCGGATTGTAAGACCCTGCAGCGGATAATGAGGTCAGCTGAGAAGATCATCGGGGTCTCTCTTCCCGCCATTACAGACATTTACACCACTTGCTGCACCCGCAAAGCTAACAGCATTGTGAAGGACCCTACGCACCCCTCATACAAACTCTTCTCCCTCCTGCTATCTGGCAAAAGGTACCAAAGCATTCAGGCTCTCAAGACCAGACTATGTAACAGTTTCTTCCCCCAAGCCGTTAGACTCCTCAATTCCCAGAGTCTAGTCTGACACCAGCACACACATACACACACTCTCAATGAACACCGCAACACCACTCCACTCCCTTTGCAATTTTAGCTCATTTCTTTCTCAATTCCAGCTAAAACATTGTTTATATTTACATTTACATCATTTATTATTATTATAATTTCCCCTTTATTGTGCCTATTGTCTTGTTTATTAATTATTGTACTGTCTTGCACTGTTTTGTGCACTTTATGTAGTCTCGTGTAGGTCTGTAGTCTAATGTAGTTTTGTGTTGTTTCATGTAGCACCATGGTCCTGGAGGAACATTGTTTCATTTTTGCTGTGTACTGTACCAGCAGTTATGGTTGAAATGACAGTAAAAAGTGACTTGACTTGAATATCTTTGTACCTGGCTGGGCCATCTAAAACCAAGGGTCAGCTACTCTAGAGAATGAAGAAATTTCTTCACAAAATACATGAGTAATCTTTGTACATTCACTGGTATATTCAAGATAGAGTTCAACAGATTTTGTATTTAAGGAATCAGGGGATACAAGGTTTTGCAAGAAAGAGGCACTGTTAAAAGTTGGGTAATGACATTACTGAATGACGTCATAAAAGCATTTCAAAATGCAAGATTGCAAATCACATTCAGAAGCATTTATACACACAAGCAACACACATAAAATGCTGGAGGAACTCAGCAGGCCAGGTAGCATCTATGGAAAAGAATACAGTTGATGATTCCGGCCGAGATCCTTCAGCAGGACTGAGTTCCTCCAGCGTTTTGTGTGTGTTGCTTGGATTTCTCTTGTTTGTGATTTAGAAATCCAGTTTCCTCCACAGGAGGCTGTGGAGGTCACTCTTCTATCCTATTTCCAGGCAAGACCACAGGACCGGAAGTGTTCATACACTCAATCATTCAGAGTCATCTGCATCTGGGGCAATGAGAACACAAGCACACCACCCCTCTCCCAAGCCCCACAATAACAAGTAAGCATAAAGGATGCATTGATATTTGAGCACAAATATATCTATTGGTATTTTTCACCAAACTAGTCAAAAGGTTAGCTTAAAGAGATTTGTTTTATTATTTGTCATATGCACAGTGAAACAGAATCAGTATCAGGTTTGTAATCACCAGCATGTGACATGAATTTTTTTAATTTAGCAGCAGCAGTTCAATGCAATACATAATCTAGCAGAGAGAGAAAATAATAATAAATAAAACAAAAATAATAATAAAGAAACAAGTAAATTGAATAGATTTTTTAAAACATGCATAAACAGAAATACTGTATATTTAAAAAAAAGTGAGGTAGTGTTCAAAGATTCAATGTCCATTTAGGAATCAGATGGCAGAGGGGAAGAAGCTGTTCCTGAATCGCTGAGTGTGCACCTTCAGGCTTCTGTACCTCCTACCTGATGGTAACAGTGAGAAAAGGGCATGCCCTGAGTGCTGGAGAACCTTAATAGTGGACACTGCCTTTCTGAGACACCAAGATGTCCTGGGTACTTTGTAGGCTATTACCAAGATGAAGCTGACTAGATTTACACCCTCTGCAGCTTCTTTCAGTCCTGTGCAGTAGTCTGTCAGTGATGTTCAAAAACATCTATAGAAATTTTTGAGTGTATTTATTGACATGTCAATTCTCTTCAAACTCCTAATGAAGTATAGTTGCTGTCTTGCCTTTTTTATAACTACATCAATATGTTGGGACCAGGTTAGATCCTCAGAGATCTTGACACCCAGGAACTTGAAGCTGCTCACTCTCTCCACTTCTGATCCTTCTATGAGGATTGGTATGTGTTCCTTTGTCTTACCCTTCCTGAAGTCCATAATCAGCTCTTTCATCTTACTGACGTTGAGTGTCCGCTTGTTGCTGCGGCACCACTCCACTAATTGGCATATCTCACTCCTGTACGCCCTCTCATCACCACCCGAGATTCTGCCAACAATGGTTGTATCGTCAGCAAATTTATAGATGGTACTTGAGCTATGCCTAGCTCGAGAGTTGAGCAGTGGGCTGAGCACACACCACTGAGGTGCGCCAGTGTGATAGTCAGCGAGGAGGATATGTTATCACCAATCTGCAGAGGTTGTGGTCTTCCGGTTAGGCACAGTGAAATCCATCATTTTCGTCAATTACCATAAAAGCCCGAGGATGTGAAGGGGCAGCCTGTAAGTATCGTCATGCTTCCGGCACCAACATGGCATGCCCACAACTCACTAACCCTAATGCTTGTGTCTTTGGAATGTGGGCAGAAACTGGAGCACCTGGAGGAAACCTACAAGGTCATGGGGAGAATTACAAACTCGCAGGAAAGCGACAGGAATTGAGTCGTGATCACTGCTCACTGGCATTACACTGACTGCTAACTACCGTGCTGCCACAAACATTGTTGTCTGGATCCAAGACACTGCAGAAGCTGGAAATGTTACATCAACACCAAGCTGCAAATGTTCAGCAGATCAGGCTCTATCTGTGGGAAGAGAGACAAAGCTAACATTTTAAGTCAAAAACCCTTCATCCGAAAAAAATTTGTACTAAACCTGTAATTATTGACCACTCCCATTTGTAAAGGACTGGGTTATGATCACGTCTTGCACTAGCTCCTGAGCACTGGGGCAGTTTCACAAAGTACATTATACCTGTAACAAATGGTCTACATCTGTCTTTTTGTTGACTCAGTATCTTCTGTTTGAGTTCAAATTTATCGTCAACCAACCACACACCTGTATATTGCCAAATGAAACAACATTCCTGCCAACCAAGGTATACAACATCGCACATATAACTCACACACAACACATAAAGTAATATTAGCACAAGTAAATTAACAAATAATAAGGTGCATTTATGACACAAGTTAAGAAGTAAGCAGTATAACACTACTGGTGCTTCATACATGATGAGTCCTGAGTGGTGGCAGGGAGTTCAGTAGTCTCACGGCCATTGACAGTGTTATTGGGCCTTGGATGTGTGGGAGAGAGACATAGATGACCCTTTCAGCAGCCCTCACAATCCTTTATAAGGACTTGATGTCAGATGCCTTGCGATTCCCGTACCAGAGAGTGATGCAGGTGGTTAGGGCACTCCCAACGATGGTCCTTTAAAAATTAGTTAGAATGGAGGGGGGGTGGTTACTCATTCACCTCAATCTCCTCGGGAAATGAATGGACAATTATTCTTTCTCGCATATATTGCATTTCTATGTGACTATCCTTCCAATCAATTGTTCATCATTATAGTCCAGGAAGGAAACGTACTCATTTACTTTTATTTAATTTATTGAGAGCAGTGCGGAATTGATCCTTACTACCCTTTGATACTACCTGATTTAATCCTAGCCTGATCACAAGACAATATACAATGACCACCCGTAGGAAACCCACGCGGTAACAGGAAGAATGTATTGTTACGTCCATAGCCCCCTCCTTTGTGAGAATCGCAAGATCACTGTCGGGTTGGGTCAAGGGGCCCAGGAAATGAGAGAGAGACGTGCAAAATGCCTCGTTTCCCCGGCAATGTAAAGCTGCGGGACATGGCCATTGTCACCGGATGACCAAGTTGTGTATTGAGTACTGTACTATTCATTGAAGCCCTCAGGAGATGACCAGAGTGGGCTGGTTGAGGGATTGCATCATCCCAACCTGATTGACATCTGAGACCCTGTGAGTAAGGATAAAAGAGGGTCTGGGGAGCAACCCCTTCAGACACACCAGGAGAAACGCTAGAAATCCCGTGACAGCGTTTAATAGCGACAGCCGGTGGAGGGCTCACGTGCGTCCTTTCCCTTTGCCTGGGATTAGGGCCTTACCACGGAAGAACGGCTTTAGCTAAAGGGGAGGCCACAAGTGAACGGCCACACCAACGGGACTCCGGACGGATCGAAGTCATAAAGGTTGGAAAACCCGCTGCGGTAACTGTTCCCATTCTATTCCTATTTCTCTCTCTCTCCAACAAAGTGCAACACAACGACAACCAAAAGGCTGCAGCCTGCATGAACTGAGTGACTTTTATATTTCCATCAGACAATACATTTATCCCCTAGACAACAATAGAGCTATTTCTTATTGGTTATTATTATACCCGCGCTTTAGATTTAGTATTGACGACGTATATTATCTGTATGTTTGCATTAATCTTATTTTTGTGCCCTTTATCAATAAATACTTTTAAAAATAGTACCATCAGACTTCATCGGACCTCTCTATCTTTGCTGGTAAGTGATCTAGTTTCGGGAGTTCGTAACAGTACAAACTCCCTAGAGGCAGAGGTGGAATTGAACCCCAGTCGGGTGTACTCTAAAGCATTGTGCAGCCCCTATTGTATTGGGTATTAATTGTCAACAGGTCATACAACTCACATGAAGTGATTTCAGAATCAGAATCAGGTTTATTATCACCAGCATGAGATGTGAAATTTGTTAATTTAGCAGCAGCAGTTCAATGCAATACATAATATAGAAGAGAAAAAAATAATAAATAAATCAATTACATTAAGTATGTAAATGTGTATTAAATAGTTAGAATAAGAATAGTGCGAAACAGAAATTACATATATTTTTATAAAGTGAGATAGTGTTCATGGGTTCAATGTCCATTTAGGAATCATATGGCAGAGGGGAAGAAGCTGTTCCTGAATTGCTGAGTGTGTGCCTTCAGTAAGAAGAGGGCAGGTCCTGGGTGATGGGGGTCTTTAATAATGGACACGACCTTTCTGCAGTACTGCGCCTGGAATACTACGAAGGCTAGTAACCAAGCTAACCTTACAACTTTCTTTAGCTTCTTTTGGTCCTGTGCAGTAGACCCCGTCACCCCCAACCCCCCCCCCTTACCCCACCATACCAGATAGTATTGGAGCCTGTCAGAATGCTCTCCATGATACATCTATAGAAGTTTTTGAGTGTATTTATTGAACATACTAAATTTCTTCAAACTCCTAGTGAAGTAAAGCTGCTCTCTTGCCTTCTTTATAGCTGCATTGATATGTTGGGACCAGGTTAGATCCTCAGAGATCTTGACACCCAGGAACTTGAAGTTGCTCACTCTCTCCACTTCTGATCCCTCTATGAGGATTGGTATGTGTTCCTTCATCTTACCATTCCTGAAGCTCTTTTGTCTTACTGACATGAGTGCCAGGTTGTTGCTGCAACTCCACTCAACTAGCTGGTATATCTCACTCCTGTACGCCCTCTCATCTCCATCTGAGATTCCTCCAACAAATTTATAGATGGCATTTCAGCTATACCTAGCCACATTGTCATGGGCTTAGAGGAAGTAGAGCAGTGGGCTAAGCACACACCCCTGAGGTGTGACACTGTTTGACCATCATCGAAGAGAATCATCAATCTGCACAGATTATAGTCTTAAAGTTAGAAAGTCGAGGATCCAATTGCAGAGGAGATGCAGAGGCCCAGGTTCTGTAGTTTATCGATCAGGATTGTGGGAATGATGGCGTTAAAGGCTGAGCTGTAGTCAATGAGCAGCATCCTGACATAGGTGTTTGTATTGTTCAGGTCATCTAAGGCTATATGAAGAGCCATTGAAATGGCGTCTGCCATAGACTTTTAGTGGCAATAGGCAAATTGCAGTGGGTCCAGGTCCTTGCTGAGGCAAGAGTTTATTCTAGCCATGACCAACCTCTCAAAGCATTTCATCTCCACAGATATGAGTGCTACTGGATGATAGTCATTAGGCAGCTCACACTACTCTTCTTAGGCTCTGGTATAACTGTTGTCTTTTTGAAGCAAGTGGGAACTTCCGACTAAAGCAGTGAGAGGTTGATCATGTCCTGAGTATTCCATCCAGTTGGTTGGCACAGGTTTTCAGAGCTTTACCAGGTACTCCATTGGGACCTGCTGTCTTGCAAGGTCTCACCCTCCCGAAAGACGGTCAACATCGGCCTCTGAGACAGAGATCACAGGGTCATCAGGTGCAGCTGTAGTTATGTTCTCCCTTTCAAAGCAGGCATAGAAGGCATTGAGCTCACTTGGTCGTGAAGCATCGCTGCCATTCAAGCTGCTGGGTGTCACTTTGAAGGAAGTAATGTCCTGCAAACCCTCCCAGAGCTGACATGCATCCAATGTTGCCTCCCACCTTAGTCGGAATTCTTCCTTCATGAGTTTTCTTGTACAGACCCGGGTCACCAAAATTAAATGTCACATATCTAGTCCTCCGCAGATGGTGAGCCTCTTGGCTCATCCATGGCTTTTGATTTTGGGACTATATAGCAACTTTTTGTAGGACACACTCATCCACAGAGATCTTAATTAAGTTGGTAACAACTACAGAATAGTCATCCAGGTTCGAAGATGAATCCCTGAGTACAGTCCAGTCCACCTATTCAGAGCAGTCCTGCAGGCGCTCCTGTGCTTCACTTGTCCATTCCTTCTTGGTCCTCACTACTGGTGCTGCAGTCTTTAGTCTCTGCCTATACTCAAGTGATCAAACGTTCAAAGTGTGGGTATGGAATGGCACAGTAGGCTCTCTTGATGATGGTGTCACAGTGGTCCAGTGTGTTGTTATCTCTAGTACTACAAGTGATCTGTTGATGATAATTATTTAGTGACTTTTTCAAGCTGGCCTGGTTAAAATCCTACAAAATTATGGTGAAGGCATCAGAATCTGTTGTTTCATGCATGTTAATCACATTGCTCAGGACATCCAGAACCTGTTTGACATTGGCCTGAGGTGGAACGTACACCACTACCAAAATGATTGCTGAGATCTCCCACAGCAGGAAAAACTTACAGCACTTAATTGCAAGCTATTCTTGGTCTGGGGAGCAGAATTGGGACAACACTGATGAATTTGTGCACCAGGAGGAATTCATCATGAGGCATACACCTCCACCTTTGCTGTTGATGCTTGACACTCCTATCCTGACGGTGTATAATGAACCCATGAATCTGAATCGCTGCACATGGCATGGAAAGGGTTAACCAGGATTCGGTGAAACGAAGGATTCAAGCAGTCCTGATGCCCCTCTGATACAGCACCCTAGTTCTGAGATTTTCGACTTAATTTACTAGGAACTTTACGTTTGCCAGCAAGATAGTCAGTACTGAAAGTCGAAAACGCCATTTTCTTAAATGCACCTGTGTCCCTGATCGGCAGCCATGTTACCTTGGAGGAATCCGAGGTGAAGTACTGCTGCAATCAGCATTGTTCCTGTCAGTTTAAAGCAGCGATAGAATGGTTAATCACATTAAAATGTCTTTATTAACTGTATCATTGACCTAAACACATCTAAACCAGAATGGGTAGCAAATTCACATTTATTCACATTTAGAATCAGAATCAGGTTTATTATCACTGGCAAGTGACGTGAAATCTGTTAATTTAGCAGCAGCAGTTCAATGCAATACATAATATAGAAAAAAATAAAATAAAAATAGCACAATGAAAAACCACCAGAATAAAGGCATAATGTCTATTCTGTGAAGAGTAGTGAAATTTATTGATAAGAGAGATATATTGACAGTTCATATCTATTTTGCACTTTTGACGGCACAGGATGTCCTTCTTATTAAGTGCTTCTGAGGAATCAACAATGACATCTTTGCTGCAAAGTTGCAATCTGAAATGTCAGTGGTTCCTCCCACCCCACCCCACAGATACTGCTTGACCCATTGATTTCTACAGAGCTCTATTGAAAGTGGTGGATGACAGGAACCCAGTGCATCACAGGAAAAGCCCTCCTTACTACTGAGGACACTTACATGGAGAACCGCTGAAAGAAAGCAGGGAGGACCCCGACCATCATGGACTCTTAGTATCCACTGTCTGGTACAGGAATTGCACTATCCACCACACCACATGTTCCCAGAGCAGTTATTGCTCTGCAGCCATCAGAGTCCTGAACCAGCATGGATAACTCACTTACAGGACCCTAAAACTAATTTTCTCAGTGCCTTTTTATTTGTATAAAAATTGTCTTATTTTGCTCATTGGTTGTTTATCAGTCTTTGTTTATGTATAGATTTTCATAAATTCTATAGTATTTCTTTATTTTCCTGTAAATGCCTGCATGAAATTGAATCTGAAGATGGTGGTGGAGGTGATAACATATCCTCCTCGCTGAAACCTGTGTGGGAGAGTTTTTAAAGTTGAAAAGCCATTGCTCAGGGACAGTTCCACTCTCTTGGCTCGGAACTCGGACAAGTGTCACAAACTGGGCTTTGCAGTGGACGACCATGGAGCATTGCAGTACCGCCTCCCTGGACGTTGGATCTCACTGTAGACCTCATCTGCCCAGTTTGCCGGAGCTGACACCGCCTGCTGGGACAGGCATGTCCTTAACTCACCGGGGAATGAGGCCACCGGCTACCCTCACCTGGTTTAGCCCACAGTTTGAAGCGGTGTGGCAACTGCCGTATGTAAATACCGACTTGGAGCCAAGGGTGAGAGCTGAGTGTCCGGTGGGGACCAAAGGTAATGGAGCTGCCCCAGAAAGGACATGGCAGACCCTTTCACTAAAGGTGCTTCCCCTCCCTGGACACCCAAACGCCGCAATTTCAAGGTACAATATGGTACAATGTACGTACTTTGATAATGAAAATTTTGTTTTCACTTTGACTTTGACTTTCTTCCAGAAGGTTGTTTGTGCTTCAGCACATTCCCATATTTTTTTTCCAGATTCCGGCATCTATAGGCTCTTCAGTCTCTTGTTCCAACTCCTGTCTGTGGGTTCTGCAATGATTGATGAGGACGATGTGGAGCCTGCCACAAATGAGGCAGTTGAGGCTCATCAATATGGGTGGGTGCATACCTCATGAGGTGATGTTCCTTCTTCTACACTTGGGGAATGCACCTGAGGTGTGCTGCTGGAGAAAGAACTCTAGATTCTCAGTCCTAACCAAAATCACCTTCTTTGTTTGCATGATCATGAGTCAGGGATTCCCACAAAAGTCAAAAAGGCTGCAAATATTACCATCTGGTGAAATTCTGAAACTCGATGTTGAAGAATTTCAATCTCAAGTACACAACCTCATCTCTCACATGTAGGAATTGATTGTGGTTTATTATTGTCAGCTGTACAGCGATACAGTTAAAAAACAGTTTTGCAAGCCATCAGTATGGACCATTTCAAAACATAATTGTATTGTGATAGCACAAAGGTAAGTAATAATATAATGTGAATACCGTGTTACAGTTACAGCAGGAAGTACAGTGCAGGTAGACACTATAATGCAAGGGCCATGAGAAGGAAGGTCCAGAGCTCATCATCAACGTACAAAAGGTCCATTCAAGAGTCCTATAACAGCAGGACCAAAATTAACCTTAAGTTTAATGGTGTGTGTTTTCAAGCTTTTGTATCTTCTGCTGATAGACAGGAACAGAAGAGAGAATACCTGAGATGGAGGAATCTTTGATTATTTTAAGGGCCCTTTCAATCTGCTCGACAATACCAGTTGTGATGCCTACCTGTAATGTTGTATATTTAATATTTCAGTAATAGTAATCATGTGCGTGTGTGTGTGTGTGTTTTGATAAATCATTCTTGTTATTTAAACAATTAATTATGTGTTACATGTAAAAATCCGTTAATTGCATACGATACCATACTGCCTCATGATATTTGTGTGCCTCACTTAAAGTAAACTAGAAGTTACACCTACATTTATAGACTTCTGTGTGTTCGTTTGAAATTATTCAATGATTTGAAGTTACAAAGCACAACATTGGCGACGAAGTATTTTTAAATGAACCCACCATAGTTACCAATCTCTTAAAGTACAGCGAGACATTCAAATTAAAATAAAATGCAGCAAAGGCAATGTTGAAACAGAACAGCGTGTATCTTCCACAGTGTGGTGAACTACATTTACCTGTCTGGACACGCCCTCCCCGCTGACGGCTCCTGTGGCTCCTCCCACTGACCCCAGTATAAAGGCGATTGAGGCCTGAGCCCTGCCTTCAGTCTCCAGGATGTAGCATGGTGGTCAATTGCTGCTTGTTCTTTCTTCCAGTCAATAAAAGCCGATATCTCGCCTCACGTCTCCAAGAGTTATTGATGGTGCATCAATTTTATTGACTGGAAGTTTAAACCATGGACAGCATTTTACGTCCGGAAAAATTGGACCTTGATCCGCAAGACTCCGAAGCAGCTCTTGCCTTTGAACTCTGGCTTGCATGCTTCCAATCATACTTGGAACAGATTCCGGTGACTGAGCCTGCCACGAAGTACAAAATATTACTATCCAGAGTAAGTCTGGAAGTATTCTCCCTTATCAGGGACCTACCGACCTACCAAGGGGCACCGGACGCCCTTAAAAGACAGTACCTGCGGCCGGTGAACACCGTCTATGCAAGACATCGCTTACCTACGAGGTGACAGCGGGCTGGAGAGTCGAGCGCCGTGTTTCTCCGAGCCCTGCAGACACTCGTGCGAACTTGCGACTGCAAAGGACTGACGGCAGAGCAGCATTCAGAGCTCCTGGTAAGAGACGCCTTTGTTACGGGGATCAGGTCAGTGTACGTGCGCCAGCGGCTGCTGGAAAATGCCGATCTTACCTTACGCTTGGCAATTGAGATGGCCGACATGATGGAGGCTGCTCTGCACAACGCTGACACTTTCCAGCTGCGCGATCCCCCGCCGGTTCTGTGGACACCTCAGACCCCACTGCCGCCGGTTCCCGCGAGCGAATTCGCCATCGCTGCCAGTCGCGATTCCACGAACTCCCCGAACCCGACTACAGCTGCTGCCAGTCACAAGCCCGCGCAGTGTTACTTCTGTGGACTCGATAAGCACCCCCGAAAATGTTGCCTGGCCCGAGAAGCCACCTGCTCCAGCTGCGGGAAGAAGGGCCATTTTGCCAAGGTCAGTAAGTCTAAACCACGAGCGGGGTCGGGCAGCGCTGCGTGTGAGGCATGGGGGCTGCCATCTTTGTCGGCGCCAACACGCCCCGCCCCTGACCCACCGGTGCTTACCGGGCACCAAGACAGCAGTTCAACTCTGGCCTCCGTAACCCTCGACCAAAGCGCCCCACACCAGCTTGCAAGGTCAATGATGGACATCCTGGTGGAGGGGCACAGGACTAGCTGCCTGTTTGACACGGGTAGCACTGAGAGTTTTATTGACCCGGACACAGTGCAATGCTGTGGACTCGTGACACGGCCGGTAAGCCAGAGGGTCACCATGGCTTCTGGGTCGTATTCCACAGACATCCGGGTGGGTTGTGTAGCGACATTGGTGGTGCAGGGCACAGAATATCGGAACTTTGCGCTACTGGTCATGCCTCAACTGTGCGCGCCTGTGCTATTGGGGCTGGACTTCCAGAGCCACCTCAAAAGTGTGACTATGGTATATGACGGGCCCCTCCCACCACTCACAGTCAGGAATCCTCAGTTCTGTGGGACTTCGTCATATACCCCGCTTCTGACCACACACACAATCCGACCCACACATCCCACCCAGCACCATGCCGACAGCTGTGCTACTGACACCACTTGCAGCCTCTCCACCCTCAAGATCCCTCCCCCATCGCTGCTTGCCAACCTGACCCCTGACTGTAAACCTGTGGCAACTAAAAGCAGGAGGTACAGCGCGGGGGACAGGGCCTTCATTCAGTCAGAGGTGCAGCGGCTGCTCAGGGAGGGGATCATTGAGCCAAGCACAAGTCTTTGGAGGGCCCAGGTGGTTGTTGTTCGGACCAGGCAGAAAAATAGGATGGTCGTGAACTATAGCCAGACCATCAATAGGTTCACGCAGCTTGACGCGTACCCTCTACCCGACATCGCGGATATGGTCAACCAGATAGCTCAGTACAAGGTGTACTCGACAATAGATCTGAAATCCGCTTATCACCAGCTCCCCATCTGCCCAGAGGACCGCCCCTACACCGCCTTCGAGGCGGGCGGCAGGCTCTATCACTTCTTGCGCGTCCCTTTCGGTGTCACTAATGGTGTCTCTGTCTTCCTGAGGGAAATGGACCAGATGGTGGACCAGTGCCAACTGTAGGCCACATTTCCCTATCTGGATAACATCACCATCTGCAGTCACGATTGGCAGGATCACAACGCCAACCTCCAACGATTTTTCCAAGTGGCCAAAGCACTGAACCTTACTTATAACAGGGACAAGTGTGTGTTCGGAACCACCCGACTCACTATCCTTGGGTATGTCATGGAGAACAGGGTCATTGGCCCTGATCCTGACCGTATGCGCCCCCTGTTAGAACTCCCTCTTCCCACCACCCTCAAAGCCCTCAGACGGTGCCTGGGCTTCTTTTCCTATTACGCCCAATAGGTCCCCCATTACGCAGACAAGGCCCGCCCCCATGGTCAAGTCTACCACATTTCCCCTCTCTGCCGAGGCCTGCGCGGCCATCAGCTGCATTAAAGGGGACATTGCCAAAGCAACGATGCATGCTGCGGATGAGACCATTCCCTTCCAAGTAGAGAGTGACACCTCCGATTTCGCGCTGGCTGCTACCCTCAATCAGGCAGGCAGGCCAATAGCATTCTTCTCTCGTATCCTTCAAGGCTCTGAAATTCGGCACTCCACGGTGGAGAAAGAAGCCCAGGCCATAGTGGAAGCTATTAGGCACTGGAGGCACTATCTCACCGGCAAAAGGTTCACCTTGCTGACCGACCAGCACTCAGTTGCGTTCATGTTTAGCAACCAACAGCGGGGCAAAATCAAAAATGATAAAATTTTGCGGTGGAGAATAGAACTCTCCACCTACAACTATGATATCCTGTACCGGCCTGGAAGGCTCAATGAGCTCCCTGATGCCCTATCCCAGGGAGCGTGTGCCAGTGCACAGCTCAACCAGCTATACGCCCTCCATGCACATCTTTGCCACCCGGGGGTCACCCGATTTTACCATTTCATGAAATCCCGGAACCTGCCGTACTCCCTTGAGGACGATGACCAGGGACTGCCAAGTCTGCGCTGAGTGCAAACCGCACTTCTACCGTCCTGAAAAGGCACAACTTATCAAGGCCACCCGCCCCTTTGAGCGACTGAGTGTTGACTTTAAGGGCCCCCTTCCCTCCACCGACTGCAATGTCTACTTTCTCAGCATTATCGACGAGTTCCCCTTTGCCATCCCCTGCCCCGACACCACTGCCACGTCCGTCATAAAAGCCCTGCACCAGCTCTTCACTCTGTTCAGATATCCCTGCTATATCCATAGTGATAGAGGGTCCTCCTTTATGAGTGACGAGCTGCGCCAGTACCTGCTGGCTAGGGGCATTGCTACTAGTAGGACCACGAGCTATAATCCCTGGGGAAATGGACAGGTGGAGAGGGAGAATGCCACAATGTGGAAGGCCACACTTTTAGCCCTTAAGTCAAAAGGGTTGCCGGTCTCTCGATGGCAGGAGGTCCTCCCCGAGACACTCCACTCTATCCACTCCCCGTTATGTACGTCCACCAATGCTGCCCCTCACGAGGGCCTATTCTCTTTTCCCAGGAAGTCTGTCACTGGGACCACCCTACCAGCTTGGCTGACGTCCCCAGGGCCAGTGCTGCTCCAGAAACATTTGAGGAGCAATAAGTACTCCCCACTGGTCGAGAGGGTTCACCTTCTACATGTGAACCCCCAGTATGCCTACGTGGTCTTACCTGATGGGCGGGAGGACATGGTCTCCGTCCGTGACCTGGCGCCTGCAGGAGCAGCAGACCCAAACACTCCACGGTAACTATCAACCTGTACCCGAGGTGACACCGCGCACACCAAGCCCTACACAGACTCCTCACGACACTCCTATACCGGGCGTCTCGCACGAGCATATACCAGGCGCCTCGCATCTGCATGAGGGATCACTGACGCCTAGTGGGCTGACACCTCCAGTTAGGCTGGAACCAGCACAACCACTGTCTCAGGTGCAATCACCACCGGCACCTGTGCAATCACAGCCGGTGCTACGTAGATCGCAGCGACAGATTCGACCACCTGATAGACTTAACCTGTAAATACACTTGTAAGAAACTTCGCCCCATGGGGACTCTCTTTTAAAACAAAGGAACAAAGGAGGGGGGGTGAATGTGGTGAACTACATATACCTGTCTGGACACGCCCCCCCCCCCCCCCCCCCACTGACTGCTCCTGTGGCCCCTCCCACTGACCCAGGTATAAAGGCGATTGAAGCCTGAGCCCTGCCCTCAGTCTCCAGGATGTAGTTTGGTGGTCAATTGCTGCTTGTTCTTTCTTCCAGCCAATAAAAGCCGATATCTTGCCTCACGTCTCGGAGAGTTATTGATGGTGCATCACACAGGGAAGGCAGGATTGGGATTTTTTAAAATCAGAAAACGGAAGAATTCATGGGTTCATAAAGAGTGAGCACTGGGTCCTAATAATCAACTAAAAATCAGGAAAGGCTGGTTACATAAGAAAGATTGACGACATTAAAACAACAGGTAATTGGCTAATACTAAACTATTGAAACAGTATTTTGAAGCAAATGAAATAGCCAATGAAAAGTGAGTACCCATTTTGCTGAGTGCATTGGGTTTAAAAGCATACAGTTCACTTCGAAGTTTGATTGTTCCAAATAAACCATCTGAAATGAACATTGCTGCTGTTGCAAAAGGGATGCAGGAACACTTAGAACTGAATTCACTGTTGATTGCAGAATGCTTTAGGTTTCATACGTACAATCGGAAGGAAGGGGAGTCCACTTCAGCATACATGGCTGAATTGAAGAGGTGGTCTGATGCACCATCAATAACTCACACTGAGACGTAGGCGAGATATCGGCTTTTATTGACTGGAAGAAGGAACCAGGAGTGTGTGTCTATCATACAAGGTCCTGGAGACTGAGGCCGATCTTAAGGCCGCAGGTCTCCTTTATACAGGGGCCTGTGGGAGGAGCCACAGGAGCAGTCAGCAGGGGCGTGTCCCGACAGGCACATAGTTCACCACATTCACCCCCCCTTCGTTTGAAAAAGTCCTCATGTAGCGAAGGTTCTTACAAGTCAAGCCGATCAGGCGGTCGAATCTGTCGCTGCGATCTACGTAGCACCGGCTGTGACCGCATAGGTGCCGGCAACATTGGCGATTGCACAGGGGACGGGGGTTGCGCGTGTTCTTGCCCACTAGGCGCCGGTGATCCCTCATGCATGTGCGAGGCGCCTGGTATAAATGCGTACGAAACGCCCGGTATACAAGTGTCGTGAGGAGTCTGTGTAGGGCCTGGTGAGTACGGTGTCACCTCTGGTGCAGGGTTCACAGTTACCGGAGAGCCTTCAGGGTAGTGGTCTGCTGCACCTGCGGGTGCCAGGTCGCGGATGGAGACCGTGTCCTCCCGCCCATCAGGTAAGACCACGTAAGCATACTGGGGGTTCGCATGGAGAAGGTGAACCCTCTCCACCAGCGGGGAGTATTTATTGCTCCTCACATGTTTCCGGAGCAGCACTGGCCCCGGGGACGTCAGCCAAACTGGTAGGGTGGTCCCAGTGACAGACTTCCTGGGAAAAGAGAATAGGCGTTCGTGAGGGGTGGCATTGGTGGACGTACATAACAGAGAGCGGATAGAGTGCAGTGCCTCAGGGAGGACCTCCTGCCATCGAGAGACCGGCAACCCTTTGGACTTAAGGGCTAAAAGTGTGGCCTTCCACACTGTGGCATTCTCCCGCTCTACCTGGCCATTACCCCGGGGATTATAACTCGTGGTCCGACTGGTAGCAATGCCCCTAGCTAGCAAGTACTGGCGCAGCTCCTCACTCATAAAGGAGGACCCTCTATCACTGTGGATATAGCAGGGATACCCGAACAGAGTGAAGAGCTGGCGCAGGGCTTTTATGACGGACGTGGCAGTGGTGTCGGGGCAGGGGATGGCAAAGGGGAACCGTGAGAACTCGTCAATAACACTGAGAAAATAGACATTGCGGTCAGTGGAGGGAAGGGGGCCCTTAAAGTCAACACTCAGGCGTTCAAAAGGGCGGGTGGCCTTGACAAGTTGTGCCGTGTCAGGACAGTAGAAGTGCGGTTTGCACTCGGCACAAATTTGGCAGTCCCTGGTCATCGTCCTGATGTCCTCCAGGGAGTACGGCAGGTTCCGAGCTTTCACAAAATGGTAAAATCGGGTGACCCCCGGATGGCAAAGTTGTGCATGAAGGGCGTACAGCTGGTCGAGCTGTGTGCTAGCACATGTTCCCCGGGATAGGGCATCAGGGGGCTCATTGAGTCTGCCAGGCCGGTACAGGATATCATAGGTGTAGGTGGAGAGTTCTATCCTCCACCGCAAAATCTTATCATTTTTGATCTTGCCCCGCTGTTGGTTGCTGAACAGGAACGCAACCGAGCGCTGGTCGGTCAGCACAGTGAATCTTTTGCCAGCAAGATAGTGCCTCCAGTGCCTAACAGCCTCCACTATGGCCTGGGCTTCTTTCTCCACCGTGGAGTGCCGAATTTCAGAGCCTTGGAGGGTGCGAGAAAAGAATGCTACTGGTCTGCCTTCCTGATTAAGGGTAGCAGCCAGAGCGAAATCAGAGGCATCACACTCCACTTGGAAGGGAGCGGTCTCATCCACTGCATGCATCGTAGCTTTGGCAATGTCCGCTTTAATGCAGTTGAAGGCCGCGCAGGCCTCAGCAGAGAGGGGAAACGAGGTAGACTTGACCAGGGGGCGAGCCTTGTCCGCGTAATGGGGGACCCATTGGGCGTAATAGGAAAAAAACCCCAGGCACCGTCTGAGGGCCTTGAGAGTGGTGGGAAGAGGGAGCTCTAACAGGGGGCGCATACGTTCGGGATCAGGCCCAATAACCCCGTTTTCCACGACATACCCAAGTATAGCAAGGCGGGTGGTACCAAAAACACACTTGTCCCTGTTATAAGTAAGGTTCAGAGCTGCGGCCACTTGGAGAAACCGTTGGAGGTTGGCGTCGTGATCTGGCCTGTCATGACCACAGATGGTGATGTTATCCAGATAGGGAAATGTGGCCTGCAGTTGGTACTGGTCCACCATCCGGTCCATTTCCCTCTGGAAGACAGAGACACCATTCGTGACACCGAAAGGGACGCGCAGGAAGTGATAGAGCCGGCCGCCCGCCTCGAAGGCGGTGTAGGGGCGGTCCTCTGGGCAGATGGGGAGCTGGTGATAAGCGGATTTCAGATCTATTGCCGAGTACACCTTATACTGAGCAATCTGGTTGACCATATCCGCGATGCGGGGTAGGGGGTATGCGTCAAGCTGCGTAAACCTATTGATGGTTTGACTATAGTCCACCACCATCCTATTTTTCTGCCCAGTCCGAACAACAACCACCTGGGCCCTCCAAGGGCTTGTGCTCGGCTCAATGATCCCCTCCCTGAGCAGCCGCTGCACCTCCGACTGAATGAAGGCCCGGTCCCCCGCGCTGTACCTCCTGCTTTTGGTTGCCACAGGTTTACAGTCGGGGGTCAGGTTGGCGAACAGCGGTGGGGGAGGGATCTTGAGAGTGGAGAGGCTGCAAGTGTCGGTAGCGCAGCTGTTGGCCTGGTTCTGGATGGGATGTGTGTGTCCGTGTGTGTGTGTGGTCAGTAGCGGGGTATGTGAAGAAGTCCCACAAAACTGAGGATTCTTGACAGTGAGTGGTGGGAGGGGCCCGTCGTATACCATAGTCACACTTTCGAGATGGCTCTGGAAGTCCAGCCCCAATAGCACAGGTGCACACAGATTAGGCATGACCAGCAGTTCAAAGTCCCGATATACTGTGCCTTGCACCACCAAAGTCGCTACACAACCCGCCCGGATGTCTGCGGACTGCGACCCAGAGGCCAAATGGAACCTCCGACTGACCGGCCGCGTTGCAAGTCCGCAGCGTTGCACTGTGTCCGGGTGAATAAAACTCCCAGTGCTGCCCGTGTCAAACAGGCATCCAGTCCAATGCCCCTCCACCTGGATGTCCATCATGGACCTTGCAAGCTGGTGTGGGGCGCTTTGGTCGAGAGTCACAGTGGCCAGAGTTGGATCGCCGTCGGGGTACCCGGTCAGCATCGGAGGGTCGGGGGCGGGGCATGCTGACGCCGACAAAGATGGCCGCTCACATCCGGGGTACCCGGTCAGCATCCGAGGATCGGGGGCGGGGCGTGCTGACATCGACAAAGATGGCCGCCCACATCCCGGCATGCAAGATGGCGGCCCCCACGTTTCACCCGCAGCGCTGCACTCCGCTCGAGGTTGAGACTTACAGACCTTGGCGAAGTGGCCCCGCTTTCCGCAGCTGGAGCAGGTCGCTTCTCGCGCTGGACAGCGTTGTCGAGGATGTTTCTTTTGGCCACAGAAATAACAAAGCACGAGTTCCTTACGGGCCACAGCCGTGGTCTGGGTCGGGGAGCTCGTGGAATGGCGACTGGCGGCGGCGTTGGCGAATTCGCTCCCGGGAGCCGGCGGTGGCGGGGTCTGAGGCGTCCACGAAACCGGCGGGGAATCGCGCGACTGGACAGCGTCGGCGTTATGCCGCGCAGCTTCTAGAGCGTTGGCCTTCTCTATCACCGAGCTTAAGGTAAGATCCGAGTTCTCCAGCAGCCGCTGGCGCATGTACACTGACCTCAGTCCCGTCACAAAGGCGTCTCGCACCAGCAGCTCCGCATGCTGTTCTGCCGTGAGCGTCTTGCAGTCACAAGCTCGGACGAGTGTCTGTAGTGCTCGGAGAAACTCAGCGCACGATTCGCCAGGCCGCTGTTGCCGGGTAGCTAAGCGATGTCTTGCGTAGACGGTGTTCACCGGCCGCAGGTACTGTCGTTTGAGGGCGTCCAGTGCCCCTTCGTAGGTCGGCAGGTCCCGGATAAAGGAGTAAACTTTGGAGGAGACCCTCGAGAGTAGGATTCTGTGCATAACGGCGGGTTCAGTCGCACGAAGCTCCGCCAAGTACGATTGGAAGCATGCAAGCCAGTGTTCAAAAGCGAGAGCTGCGTCAGGGTCTTGAGGGTCCAAATCCAACCGGTCCGGACGCAAAACGGGTTCCATGTTTTAAAACTTCCAGTCAATAAAATTGATGCACCATCAATAACTCACACTGAGACGTAGGCGAGATATCGGCTTTTATTGACTGGAAGAAGGAACCAGGAGTGAGTGTCTATCATACAAGGTCCTGGAGACTGAGGCCAATCTTCAGGCCGCAGGTCTCCTTTATACAGGGGCCTGTGGGAGGAGCCACAGGAGCAGTCAGCAGGGGCGTGTCCCGACAGGCACATAGTTCACCACATGGTCTGAGTATTGTCAGTTTGGTAATGGGCTTAATGATACACTGAGAGATAATTTAGTTTGTGGAATCTTACAATAAAGCATTCAAAAAAGGCTCCTACCAGAAACACAGCTTAAATGTAAAAGAGCAGTAGAAATCACTGTTTCAATGGAAATGGCAGACAGAGACATAATTGAACTGTAGTCAGGACTGGAAGTGAGCATGGACAAAATTGTATCAGCTAAACAGAAAGCAGCCTGACCAGACAAATTCTGTTACTGTTGCGGTCGGGGCTCACATACACCAAACAAACAGCATGTCAGGCAAACAAAAATAAATTGACTACACAGGGAAGAGAGAAAGCTAAGAAGTCAAATTGCAGTTTCAAAAAGAGCACTAATGTGCACACTGTTGATGAAAAATTTGATAACGAGTGCTGCAGAATTGTGTAGTCCTTAGATTAACAGTGTGAAAATTAACAATAGACAAGTGATATGGCGTACATCATAAGTGAATGATAAATTACTTGAAATTAAATTAGATACTGGCTCCACACACAAAATTCTGGAACAGAGAAGTGGCAGATGGAGTTCAACCCAGATAAGTGTGAAGTTGCTCATTTGGTAGGTCAAATATGATGGCAGAATATAGTATTAATGGTAAAACTCTTGGCAGTGTGGAGGATCAGAGTGATCTTGGGGTCCGAGTCCATAGGACGCTCAAAGCAGCTGCGTAGGTTGACTCTGTGATTAAGAAGGCATACGGTGTATTGGCCTTCATCAATCGTGGGATTGAATTTAGGAGCCAAGAGGTAACGTTACAGCTATACAGGACCCTGGTCAGACCCCACTTGGATTACTGTGCTCAGTTCTGGTCGCCTCACTACAGGAAGGATGTGGAAGCCATAGAAAGGATGCAGAGGAGATTTACAAGGATGTTGCCTGGATTGGGGAGAATGCCTTATGAGAATAGGTTAAGTGAACTTGGCCTTTTCTCCTTGGAGCAACAGAGGATGAGAGGTGACCTGATAGAGGTGTATAAGATGATGCGAGGCATTGATCGTGTGGATAGTGCGAGGCGGAAATGGTTGCCATAAGAGGATGCAGGTTTAAGGTGCTGGGGAGTAGGTACAAAGGAGATGTCAGGGGTAAGTTTTTTTTACTCAGAATGGTGAGTACGTAGAATGGGCTGCTGGCAACGGTGGTGAAGGCAGATACGATAGAGTCTTTTAAGAGTCCTTTGGATAGGTACATGGAGCTTAGAAAAATAAAGGGCTATAGGTAAGCCTAGTAATTTCTGAGGTAGGGACATATTCGGCACAAATTTGTGGGCCGAAGGGCCTGTATTGTGCTGTAGGTTTTCTATGTTTCTATAAACTCAGCAGGCCAGGCAGCATCTATGAAAAAAGTAGTCAACATTTCCAGCTGAGGCCCTTCAGCAGGACTGAGTCTTGCCCGAAACATCGATTGTACTTTCTCTCACAGATGCTGCCTGGCCTGCTGAGTTCCTCCAGTATTGTGTGTGTGTTGCTCAGGTTAACAGCATCTGCAGATTTTCACTTGGTTGTGATTAGACTCTTGCTCAGCTGTTTCAGTCATTCCACATAATGAGTTTGAGAGGCATTTCAAAGATAGTAAACTGAAGCCTGCAGATATTCACCTAAGAACTTAAACTGGAGAAAAGATAACTCCTGTGGGAAATACAACAACCAACAAGCCACATTGGGCTTGTAAGTCGTAAAACAGAAGGACCAGCATGTGGGAGTGTGATTGGCTGAGACAACTACAACTTGATTGGAGATCCATCCATGATTTGCATACCACATCCCCTTCAATGAAGCAATTGAAAGGGAATTAAGGAAGCTACTGGATATTGCCAAACTGTCGCCATGCTGAACACCATGAACTGTTCCCCAACAGAGGATAAACAGATTTGATGCTAACTTCTCTGCATATAACCTCTGCCGGGGTTAGGACTGATCTTAAGTTGCCACTCAATGCACTTTAGTAAACTATTTAAGAACTTTTTAAAAGCTATTTATTAATGCTTTTTGGGAGGGTGATTTTAGATGCGTATCATATTTATACTGAGTTAAATACTATATGTAATTAGTTTTGCTACAATAAGTGTATGGGACACTGGAAAAATGTTGAATTTCCCCTTGGGGATGAATAAAGTATCTATCTATCTATCTATCTATCTATTGGACCAAGGATGGACCATGCTGCTCAAAGAAAGCATGAAAGTGACAAAAGCAGTGGTCTGACTACAACAGTTATTGTCGGCAACATATCTGAGAAAGCCTCTGATATGTTAATCAGGCAGTTATTTGCAAAATGTGGCTTGGTCTTAAGGTGGAAGAGATTCAGGAAAGGTCAGCTTTTAAGTATAAAGAACCAGAATCTACTCTGCATTCATTAAGATTATTGCATGAACTTCAAGTGGGAAACAAAAAGCTGCTTGTAAAAGTAGGTGCAAAGACCAAAGCCCAGCTGGATGAATGGAAGGCCAGAAAGAATGGGGTGAATGGAGATACGAAAACAAGGGGTTCTTCAGGTGGTGCTGTGGGTGAGGAAACCAAGAGGAGAGATCAGATCGTAAGGGAAACAACAGAAGGACTAATAAGAGAATACTCCAGTAAACAAAATGTACCTTCCCAAGATCAAGATACACAAACAAGAAGAAGAAAAAGGAGGTTAAAGATGGTGAGAAAGAATGTGAAGGAAAAAGAGAAAGGTGTGAAAGAGAGAAGGAATGTGAAAAAGAAAAAGAAAGGGATCAAAATAGATCTAGAGAGAGAAAAGGAGAAGAAAGGTGTCCAAAGTTGTAATTCTGGGATATTTTAACCAGGCCAGTCTGAAAAAAATCACTAAGCAATTACCATCAACAGATCACTTGCGATAGCAGAGTAAACAACACACTGGACCATTGCTACACCACCATCAAGAATGCCTACCGTGCTATTCCACGCCCTCACTTCGGGAAGTCTGATCACCTGGTTGTACTTCTACTCCCTGAGTATAGGCAGAGACTGAAGACTGCAGCACCAGCAGTGAGGACCAAGAGGTATGGACAAGGGAAGCACAGGAGCGCCTACAGAACTGCTTTGAATAGGTGGCCTATTCTGTATTCAGGGATTCATCTTCAAACCTGGATGAGTATGCTGTTGTTGTTACTGACTTCATTAAAATCTGTATGGATGAGAGTGTGTCTACAAAAACTTACTGTACATTCCCAAACCAAAAGCTATGGATGAACTAGGAGATATGTTGTCTGCTTAAGGCTAGATCTGTGGCATTCAAGTCTGGGTCCAGAAAACCAGGTATGATTTGCAGAGGGCTGTTTCAATGGCAAAGAGACAATTTCGAATGAGGTTGGAGACGATATCAGATGCATGGTAACTCTAGCAGGGTCTGCAAGACATTACTTCCTACAAGGTGAAACCCAGTAGCATGAATGGCAGCGATACTTGACTACCAGATTTACTCAATGCCTTCTATGCCTGCATTGAAAGGGAGAGCACAACCACAGCAGAGGAGATCCCTGCTGCACCCGATGACCCTGTGATCTCTGTCTCAGAGACCGACGTTAGGCTGTTAGTTGTTAGAGTGCCAACCAACTAGCAGGATTATTCAAGGACATTTTCAACCTCTCACTGTTACGGGCGGAAGTTCCCATTTGGGCTGACTTAACGACTATCACTCAGTAGCACTCACATCGACAGTGATGAAATGCTTTGAGATGTTGGTCATGACTAGACTGAACTCCTGCCTCAGCAAGGACTGGACTCATTGCAATTTGCCTGTTGCCACAATAGGTCAATGGCAGATGCAATCTCAATAGACCACCGAGACAACACAAACACCTACGTCAGGATGCTGTTCATCGACTGTAGTTCGGCATTTAATACCATCATTCCCACAATCCTGATTGAGAAGTCGCAGAACCTGGGCCTCTGTACCTCCCTCTGTAATTGGATCCTCGACTTCCCATCTGGAAGACCACAGTCTGTGCAGATTGGTGATAACATATCCTCCTCGCTGACGATCAATACTGGCACACTTCAGGAGAGTGTGCTTAGCCTACTGCTCTACTCTCTGTAGACACATGACCGTGTGGCTAGTGTTATGTCCGCAGCCCCCTCCTTTGTGAGAATCTGGGTCTGGGGGAACACCCGCTTCTGACGCACCAGAAGAAACGCTAACGATCCCGTAGTAGCGGGAAGCCATTTGAAGGAAGCCACGTGCGTTGGATTCCATGCCTGGAATCCGTGGCTGGAATCATGGAGAACCGCCTTTAGCTAACAACAGGGAAGCCCGCTCCCCTGATTCAACGGATTCGCTTCATAAAAGACCCGGGCAAGTTTCTTTTCTCACCAATCTCTCTCTCTCTCTCCAACAAGTGAAAACCCAGGGGTCCCCCCCCCCCTCAAAAGGCTGAAGCCTGCAGGAACTGAGTGACTTTTATATTTCCATCGGACAACATATTATCCCCCTAGACCAGGGGTCAGCAACCTTTACCACTGAAAGAGCCACTTGGACCCGTTTCCCACAGAAAAGAAAACACTGGGAGCCGCAAAACCCGTTTGACATTTAAAATGAAATAACACTGCATACAACGTTTTGTTTTGCCTTTATGCTATGTATAAACAAACTATAATGTGTTGCATTTATGAAATTGATGAACTCCTGCAGAGAAAACGAAATTACATTTCTGCATGCAACAAAAACATTTTGAACTCCGAAAAAAAGACGTTGGGTTGAAGGTTACTTTTAAGTAAAATACTCAACGTCTATTTGAGTCCTTCTTGTATTTATGAAAAACGCCAAACTTAAATTTGCCGCCAGCAGCAAACCAAAAATAACCTCAGCCAGCTGTCAACCTGAAAAATAAAAGGACTATTTCACTGAACAATGAAAACATATGAATATACGTAAAATAATAGACAATTAAAATATTTATCATACTTGTTCAGGTTGACTCACACCTGACAATGCAGTCGTATTCAGTAGGGATGGATCGATGCTTAGGGGAGTGACCAGGAAGGATAATGTGTTTTTTTCCTCTCTGAACTCACAGAAGCGTTTCCCAAACGATGTTTGCATTGCGATGATTGCAGAATGTAAATACTCCGAATTTATCATGTCGTGACCTTGTTTGAACTCTCTCAAATTGGGGAAGTGAGACAAAGTGCCTTTCTGTAAATCTCTGGTAAGCAACGTCAACTTGCGCTCGAATGCCAAAACATCCTCCAACATGTGCAGGGCTGTGCGTCCTTACCCCTGAAGAGCTGTGTTCAGCGTGTTCAGGTGCGCTGTCATGTCTACCATGAAGTGTAGCTTTTCCAGCCACTCTGGCTGTTCCAGCTCAGGAAAGGTGAGCCCTTTGCTGCCCAGGAAAGTTTTCACTTCTTCCAGACACGCGACAAAGCGTTTCAGCACCTCCCCTCTGGACAGCCAGCGATAAAAACACGTTGTAGCGGTGTGCTACACGCAGTCAGTAAACTGCAGTCAAAGATAGCTTTATTCGAACTAAACAGCCTTGCTTTTAAGCCTCCCTCAACCCGTCCCCGTGGGCGCGGATGCTCCAAAAGACACGTACTCACAAACCCCCGTAGGCTATCTGCCTTAGCCTGAACGCTGGCTAATTGTGAGCCGGTTCGGATGTGTCAGGAAATGGGTCGCCACAACGTCTTATTTAGATTGTACAAGATCACCATAATCTTCAAATTTAGATTTACATTTCAAAAACTAACAAACTAACATAAAATACATTTTAATTAAATACTGACCATGTAGCGGTGTGCTACACGCAGCGCTAAAATTACGACACGGAGTCGGTAACTGCAGTCGAAGGAAAAAACTTTATTCGAAATCTTCAGCCTCACTTTTAAGCCTCCCTCAACCTGCCCCCCATGGCGCAGAGGCTCCAAAGCTCTGTGCTCGCAAACCCCCGTAGGCAATCTAATTGTGAGTCGGTTCGGACGTGCTAGGAAAAGGGTCGCCACAACCAATTATTTCCCAAAGCAACAGGGAGCCGCAGCACAGACGCAAAAGAGCCACATGTGGCTCCGGAGCCGCGGGTTGCCGACCCCCGCCCTAGACAAACGATCGAGCTGTTTCTTATTGATGGTTATTATTAGACCCGCGCTTTTAGATTGAGTAGTGACTACGTATATTATCTGAATGTTTGTATCAATCTTATTTTTGTGCCCCTTCATAAATAAAGACTTTTAAAAATAGTACCATCAGACTTCAATGGACCTCTCTATCTTTGCTGGTAAGTGATCCAGTTACGGGATTTCATAACAGTTGGGGTTCTCGTCTCAGGATTTGACACCAAATTGGAGGGCCAATGAATCGGGCTTGTAGGTCCAAAACTTGGATCTGGTTACGCGAGTAGCCAGACGGGAAACCAGCAAAGATGGACGTGGGTGAATTTATAGAAAACCCGACTCTGGAGGCGCTGGAGGTGGCTTCCAAATCGGACTTGATAAAATTGGCGAAGGAGTTAAACCTCACAGGAGTGAGGTTGTCAATGAAAAAGCGGGAGGTGCGAAGGGCAATAACTCAGTATTATATTGGGAAGAATGTGTTTACAGCTGAGGTATTGGAAAATATCCCTGAAAAGGTACCAGCTAGTGGGGCGGCTCAGTTAGAGTTGGAAAAATTAAGGTGGGAACATGAAATTAAGTTAAAACAGCTGGAGATAGAGAAGGAGAGGGCCGAGAAGGAGAAGGAAAGGGCCGAGAAAGAAAAAGAGCATGAACTTCAGCTAAAAGAGCTGGAAGCAGCTGAGAAGGAGAAGGAAAGGGCCGAGAAGGAGAAGGAGGCAGACAGACAGAGGAAACATGACTTGGAGATGGAGAAGTTAAGGCAAGAGCAACGAAGTAAGGGGTCGGACCGAGAGGAGTGGTTTGATGTCAGTCGGGCGTTGAGGTTAGTACCCCCGTTCGAGGAGACGGATGTTGATAGTTATTTCTTGCTTTTTGAAAAGGTGGCAGGGAATCAGAAGTGGCCCAGAGAGCAGTGGGAGGTGTTGTTACAAAGTGTGTTAAGAGGGAAGGCACAGCGGGCATATGTGGCGTTGTCCACGGAGGGGGAAGGGGAAGAGAAATATGACCAAGTAAAGGCGGCCATTCTCCGGGGTTACGAGCTAGTAGCCGAAGCATATAGACAAAAGTTCAGAAATTTACGAAAAGGGTGGAATCAGACGTATACCGAGTTTGCCTATGAGAAGGGGGTGCTCTTCGACAGTTGGTGCACCGCGGAAAAAGTGGACAAGGATTATGGGCGTCTCAGGGAGTTACTTTTGATTGAGGAATTTAAAGGTTGTGCTTTGGAGGATATCCGGATGTATTTGAATGAGAAGCCGAATAAGACCATTTCAGAATTTGCTAGGTTCACGGATGAATATGCCCTAAACCACAAGGCAAAGTTTTCCTCGAATAAAAGTTCCCAGAGAGACCGTGGGAACGATCGAGAAAGTCTGACGAGTGAGGCAGAGGTCCCACCGGGAGCTAGCGGTAAGGTTGAGGGGGAAAGGCAAGACGGCCAGAGGTATCCGGGTTTGACCTGTTTTAATTGTGGAAAGGGAGGGCATATTGCATCTTGATGCTTTGCTCTGAGGAAAGAGATAGGAAAAGGGAAAGCTGCAGTCCCTATCGGGTGTACTGTGGTAATCAGTAAATCGACCAGAGAGCCCGGGTAGACAGAGTACAAGAAGGGTCTGAGACTTGTCTGACACACGGAACCGTGTCTTTGAGGAAGGGGGAACCACCAATTCCCATACAAATCTGGAGAGACACGGGGGCTGAGCTGTCGTTGATCAGCAGTAAGGTACTAGAATTCGGTCGAAAAACGGGCATAGTAGCGGTAGGGGGGATCAGCAAAAGAATAAAAATGGCGGCCTTACATGAGGTCATTATGGATTGTGAGCTGGTGTCTGGACCAGTTGAAATAGGGGTGCCATCAGAGTTCTCGAGAACTGACGCAGACGTCCTTCTCGGTAACGATTTAGCGGGGGTAAGGTTTGGGCAGCCATGATGCCGACCTGCCGACCGGCGAGTGTGGTGGCCCCGCCCCTAGTGCCCAAGGACTATCTCGCAGGCGCGGTCACTCGCAGCCTGTCGAGAAAGGCAGCTGAGAACGAGAGCAGTTTAACTCGGGCTAGTTTTGATTTGGCCGAGACGTTTCTACCGACCCTGTACCACGAGGGTTTAGAGGGGGGTAAAACGAAGAATAGTAAAGAGAAAGAGGGTAAGGAAGCGGAGGTAGGTCTGCCTTTAGCGAGGAGAAAGGTCCTAGAGGCAGAAAATAAAGATGAGGAACCGATGGAGCGGTTAAGAGGTCCAGAGTTGGACATGGATGATCTGTCTGGTTTGGCAGAACTGTTTGAGGAAGTTGAAACTTCTAAAGGTGTTCCCGATAATGAAATGAGGGCAACCCTAGATGAAAAGGGTGCCTTTACCTCGAAGAAATCGGCTAGGTTGGCAGATGAGGTTGTTTCAGCCCGCGGGGTTGAGTTTACTCCGGAAGGGAGTTGCCCAGAGAGTAGCTGGGAGAAACGGGGGAACTTAGAATTTAAAAAAGGTACGGGTATTGAAAGCCTGGAAGAGGCCAATGTCCTGTTTGAGTGTGTCCAAGATGGGGATGCACGTGGTACTGAACCTAGTAACGGAGCTCAGAAGTATCTGAGGTATTTGATTCAGTGGAACAGGGCAGCCGTCCTGTGGGTCAGATAGACTTGGTTCAGTGGAAAAAGGGTTAACCTTGGTAACCGTGGGAAGTGTGAGTTCCCAGGTGTTTGTGCTCGAAGGTGTGTTCAAAGTTAATGCAGAATTTAAGAATGAGGAGTTGAGGATTATTATTGAAGGAAACGGAGTATGAAGAAATTTTAAACCTGGCAGATCACTTACAGAGTGAGCTGGGGGATAGCAGGGCCCCCATTCTATTGTTATGCCAGGATGGGGTGTGAAGAGGCCGAATTCGAAATGCTACTTGAACAAAGAGTTCGAATTAAAAATCAATAGCCTGAAAGGTCCTGACAAAAGGGCTAGCCACCTGGGTAAAGTTAAAGAATTGGGTGGAAATGGTCTAAGTTTGGGACAAGGTGTTGATAAAATAACCCCTATGAACAAGGCGGGCGGGAGGTTACCACGCCAAATTACTCAAGTTCCCCACGGGGAGGGGGGGACAACGGAAAAGAGGCGACGGTTAATGGGGATGCCATTTTAAACAGCAAAGCAGGTTGTACGAGATTGCGTCAAAGCCTGTGAATGATAAAGACAGCCCTTTGGAGACCTGCCAGTTAAGTAAAACGACCGAAACGATTAGTATTCGCATAAACTTTTGTAGATGCACATAAGCTAAGATCACACCTCCTTAGTTTTGTTGCTGAAGGAAAGAAATAAAAATAGGTGGTTATTAAATTGAAGTCTGATGCTACAAGACTTTAGTACGGTACGCGATGTTAATATATTAAAGAAAGTGACACTGTAATCGTTAACTGTTTAGATACTGACTTGAATGTATAACTGTATTGCTCTGTAGTGAAAAGAAAAGCTTGTGTATTGTGTTAGATTCAAAAATCCTGTAAGACTCTGTACGACTCCGTTTTTAACCGCTGGTAAAAAACGCCTTTAAGAGGGGAGGTTTTATGTCCGCAGCCCCCTCCTTTGTGAGAATCACAAGAGCACTAGTTGAGGGGGGTCAGTAGACCCAGGAAATGGGAGCGAGACGTGCCAAATACCTCGTTCCACCACAATGCAAAATAATGCGACATTGACCATTGTCTCCTGGAGACCACGTTTGTGGATTGGGGACTATGCTACGTGCAAGCCCTCGGGCAAAGTGGGCTGGTTGAGAGAGAGATTGCATCATCACAACCTGAATGACATCTGAGACCCCCGTGAGGAAATATAAAGAAGGGTCTGGGGGAACACCCCCTTCAGACGCACCAGAAGAAACGCTAACGATCCCGTTGTAGCGGGAAGCCATTTGAAGGAAGCCACGTGCATTGGATTCCGTGGCTGGAATCACGGAGAACCGCTTTTAGCTAACAACAGGGAAGCCCGCTCCCCTGATTCAACGGATTCGCTTCATAAAAGACCCGGGCAAGTTTCTTTTCTCACCAATCTCTCTCTCTCCAACAAGTGAAAACCCAGGGGTCCCCCCCCCCCACACTCAAAAGGCTGAAGCCTGCAGGAACTGAGTGACTTTTATATTTCCATCGGACAACATATTATCCTAGACAAATGATTGAGCTGTTTCTTATTGATGGTTATTATTAGACCCGCGCTTTTAGATTGAGTAGTGACGACGTATATTATCTGAATGTTTGTATCAATCTTATTTTTGTGCCCCTTCATAAATAAAGACTTTTAAAAATAGTACCATCAGACTTCAACAGACCTCTCTATCTTTGCTGGTAAGTGATCCAGTTACGGGATTTTGTAACACTAGGCATAGCTCAAATACCATCTATAAATTTGCTGATGATACAACCATTGTAGGTAGAATCTCAGGTGGTGATGAGAGGGCGTACAGGAGTGAGGTATGCCAACTAGTGGAATGGTGCCACAGCAACAACCTGGCACTCAATGTCAGTAAGACGAAAGAGCTGATTGTGTGCTTCAGGAATGGTAAGATGAAGGAACACATACCAATCCTCATAGAGGGATCAGAAGTGGAGAGGGTGAGCAACTTCAAGTTCCTGGGTGTCAAGATCTCTGATGATCTAACCTGGTCCCAACATACTGATGTAGTTATAAAGAAGGCAAGACAGCGGCTATACTTCATTAGGAGTTTGAAGAGATTTGGCATGTCAACAAATACATTCAAAAACTTCTAAAGATGTACCGTGGAGAGCATTCTGACATACTGCATCACTGTCTAGAATGGTGGGGGGGGGGGGTGCGGGGCGCTACTGCACAGGACCAAAAGAAGCTGCAGAGGGTTGTAAATTCATCTCCCTCTCAGCCCCAATCTCCTGCCTTCTCCATGCCTTGACTAATCAAGAACCTATCAACCTCTGGCTTAAATGTACCCAAGGACTTGGTCGCCACAGCTACCTGTGGTAAAGTACTGCACGAGATGCTGCTATTCTTATCCTGACTGGCTTGTGGCACAGGCAGCAACCCAGAGGTTACTACCCTGGAGCTTTCTACCTAGCTCCCTGAAATCCCTCTTCAGGACCTCCTTCCTTTACTACCTATGTCATTGGTGCTAATATATATCAAGACCTCTAGCTGCTCACCCTTCCTCTTTGAAATGCCTTTGACCCGAACCAAGACCTCCCTGTCCCTGGTGCCTAGGAGGCAACGTACCATCCAGTTGTCTCTATCGTGTCATTAGAACCCCGTCTCTATTTCTCTGAGTATGGAATCTCCTAACAGTACTGCAGTCCTCATCACCTCCCTGCGGAGCCATAGCGCCAGAGCCTAGTTGCAACAGCTCCCCCAAGTGGGGCATCCCCCACCAACAGTATCCAAAACTGTATTCTTGTTATTAAGGGGAGCAGCCACAATGATTCTCCATACTGGCCGCCCATTTTCCTTTCTGCCTCTGACAGTCACTCACTTACCTGCCTCCAGCAACGTAAGGGTGTCTACCTCCCCACAGCTCCTATAGCTCATTTCCGCAGTCTCCCAGAAGAGTCAAAGGCCATCGAGCTGCAGCTCCAGTTCCTCAACGTGTTCTCTGAGGAGCTGCGGCTCGGTGCACCTGGTGCAGATGTGGTTATCCAGGAGGTTGGAAGTCTCTCAGAATTCTTACATCTCACAGAAAGAACAAAACACTGCCTCTAAGGCCATTCTCACTACACTGACTGTACCCTGGGGTCATTCCCACCGCTCTAACTGTACCCTGGTGTCATTCTCACTGCACTCACTGTACCCTGGTGTCATTCTCACCGCTCTAACTGTACCCTGAGTCATTCTCACTGCACTAACTGTACCCTGGTGTCATTCTCACTGCACTAACTGTACCCTGGTGTCATTCTCACCGCTCTAACTGTACCCTGAGTCATTCTCACTGCTCTAACTGTACCCTGAGTCATTCTCACTGCACTAACTGTACCCTGGTGTCATTCTCACCGCACTAACTGTGCCCTGGTGTCATTCTCACTGCACTAACTGTACCCTGAGTCATTCTCACCGCACTAACTGTGCCCTGGTGTCATTCTCACTGCTCTAACTGTACCCTGGTGTCATTCCCACCGCTCTAACTGTACCCTGGTGTCATTCCCACCGCTCTAACTGTACCCTGAGTCATTCTCACTGCACTAACTGTACCCTGGTGTCATTCTCACCGCTCTAACTGTACCCTGGTGTCATTCTCACCGCTCTAACTGTACCCTGAGTCATTCTCACCGCACTAACTGTGCCCTGAGTCATTCTCACCGTTCTAACTGTACCCTGAGTCATTCTCACCGCACTAACTGTACCCTGGTGTCATTCTCACCGCTCTAACTGTACCCTGGTGTCATTCTCACCGCTCTAACTGTACCCTGAGTCATTCTCACCGCACTAACTGTGCCCTGAGTCATTCTCACCGTTCTAACTGTACCCTGGTGTCATTCTCACCGCTCTAACTGTACCCTGGTGTCATTCTCACCACTCTAACTGTACCCTGGTGTCATTCTCACTGCACTCACTGTACCCTGGTGTCATTCTCACCGCTCTAACTGTACCCTGAGTCATTCTCACTGCACTAACTGTACCCTGGTGTCATTCTCACTGCACTAACTGTACCCTGGTGTCATTCTCACCGCTCTAACTGTACCCTGAGTCATTCTCACTGCTCTAACTGTACCCTGAGTCATTCTCACTGCACTAACTGTACCCTGGTGTCATTCTCACCGCACTAACTGTGCCCTGGTGTCATTCTCACCGCTCTAACTGTACCCTGGTGTCATTCTCACCGCTCTAACTGTACCCTGAGTCATTCTCACCGCACTAACTGTGCCCTGAGTCATTCTCACCGTTCTAACTGTACCCTGGTGTCATTCTCACCGCTCTAACTGTACCCTGGTGTCATTCTCACCACTCTAACTGTACCCTGGTGTCATTCTCACCGCACTAACTGTGCCCTGAGTCATTCTCACCGTTCTAACTGTACCCTGGTGTCATTCTCACTGCTCTAACTGTACCCTGGTGTCATTCTCACCGCACTAACTGTGCCCTGGTGTCATTCTCACCGCACTAACTGTACCCTGGTGTCATTCTCACCGCTCTAACTGTACCCTGGTGTCATTCTCACCGCACTAACTGTACCCTGGTGTCATTCTCACCGCACTAACTGTGCCCTGGTGTCATTCTCACTGCACTAACTGTGCCCTGGTGTCATTCTCACCGCACTAACTGTACCCTGGTGTCATTCTCACCGCACTAACTGTACCCTGGTGTCATTCTCACTGCACTAACTGTACCCTGGTGTCATTCTCACCGCTCTAACTGTACCCTGGTGTCATTCTCACTGCTCTAACTGTACCCTGAGTCATTCTCACTGCACTAACTGTACCCTGGTGTCATTCTCACCGCTCTAACTGTACCCTGGTGTCATTCTCACCACTCTAACTGTACCCTGGTGTCATTCTCACCGCTCTAACTGTACCCTGGTGTCATTCTCACCGCACTAACTGTGCCCTGGTGTCATTCTCACCGCACTAACTGTACCCTGGTGTCATTCTCACCGCACTAACTGTACCCTGGTGTCATTCTCACCGCTCTAACTGTACCCTGGTGTCATTCTCACTGCACTAACTGTACCCTGGTGTCATTCTCACTGCACTAACTGTACCCTGAGTCATTCTCACTGCACTAACTGTACCCTGGTGTCATTCTCACCGCTCTAACTGTACCCTGGTGTCATTCTCACTGCTCTAACTGTACCCTGGTGTCATTCTCAATGCACTAACTGTACCCTGGTGTCATTCTCACTGCTCTAACTGTACCCTGGTGTCATTCTCACTGCTCTAACTGTACCCTGGTGTCATTCTCACTGCTCTAACTGTACCCTGGTGTCATTCTCACTGCTCTAACTGTACCCTGGTGTCATTCTCACTGCTCTAACTGTACCCTGGTGTCATTCTCACTGCTCTAACTGTACCCTGGTGTCATTCTCACCGCACTAACTGTACCCTGGTGTCATTCTCACTGCTCTAACTGTGCCCTGGTGTCATTCTCACTGCTCTAACTGTGCCCTGGTGTCATTCTCACTGCTCTAACTGTACCCTGGTGTCATTCTCACTGCTCTAACTGTACCCTGGTGTCATTCTCAATGCACTAACTGTACCCTGGTGTCATTCTCACTGCTCTAACTGTACCCTGGTGTCATTCTCACTGCTCTAACTGTACCCTGGTGTCATTCTCACTGCTCTAACTGTGCCCTGGTGTCATTCTCACTGCTCTAACTGTACCCTGGTGTCATTCTCACTGCTCTAACTGTACCCTGGTGTCATTCTCACCGCACTAACTGTACCCTGGTGTCATTCTCACTGCTCTAACTGTGCCCTGGTGTCATTCTCACTGCTCTAACTGTGCCCTGGTGTCATTCTCACTGCTCTAACTGTACCCTGGTGTCATTCTCACTGCTCTAACTGTATCCTGGTGTCATTCTCACCGCACTAACTGTACCCTGGTGTCATTCTCACTGCTCTAACTGTGCCCTGGTGTCATTCTCACTGCTCTAACTGTACCCTGGTGTCATTCTGACTGCTCTAACTGTACCCTGGTGTCATTCTCACTGCACTAACTGTGCCCTGGTGTCATTCTCACTGCTCTAACTGTACCCTGGTGTCATTCTCACTGCTTTAACTGTGCCCTGAGATATTCTCACTGCTCTAACTGGTGTCATTCTCACTGCTCCAACTGTACCCTGGTGTCATTCTCACCGCACTAACTGTACCCTGGTGTCATTCTCACTGCACTAACTGTACCCTGGTGTCATTCTCACCGCACTAACTGTACCCTGGTGTCATTCTCACCGCTCTAACTGTACCCTGGTGTCATTCTCACCGCACTAACTGTGCCCTGAGTCATTCTCACTGCTCTAACTGGTTTCATTCTCACTGCTCCAACTGTACCCTGGTGTCATTCTCACTGCTCTAACTGGTTTCATTCTCACTGCTCCAACTGTACCCTGGTGTCATTCTCACTGCACTAACTGTACCCTGGTGTCATTCTCACTGCACTAACTGTACCCTGGTGTCATTCTCACTGCTCTAACTGTACCCTGGTGTCATTCTCACTGCACTAACTGTACCCTGGTGTCATTCTCACTGCACTAACTGTACCCTGGTGTCATTCTCACTGCTCTAACTGTACCCTGGTGTCATTCTCACCGCTCTAACTGTAGCCTGGTGTCATTCTCACTGCACTAACTGTGCCCTGAGTCATTCTCACTGCACTAACTGTTCCCTGGTGTCATTCTCACCGCACTAACTGTGCCCTGGTGTCATTCTCACTGCACTAACTGTGCCCTGGTGTCATTCTCACTGCACTAACTGTTCCCTGGTGTCATTCTCACCGCACTAACTGTGCCCTGAGTCATTCTCACCGTTCTAACTGTACCCTGGTGTCATTCTCACCGCACTAACTGTACCCTGGTGTGATTCTCACTGCACTAACTGTACACTGGTGTCATTCTCACCGCACTAACTGTACCCTGGTGTCATTCTCACCGCACTAACTGTGCCCTGAGTCATTCTCACTGCACTAACTGTACCCTGGTGTCATTCTCACCGCACTAACTGTACCCTGGTGTCATTCTCACCGCACTAACTGTGCCCTGAGTCATTCTCACTGCACTAACTGTGCCCTGGTGTCATTCTCACTGCACTAACTGTACCCTGGTGTCATTCTCACCGCACTAACTGTACCCTGGTGTCATTCTCACCGCACTAACTGTGCCCTGAGTCATTCTCACTCCACTAACTGTGCCCTGGTGTCATTCTCACTGCACTAACTGTGCCCTGGTGTCATTCTCACTGCTCTAACTGTACCCTGGTGTCATTCTCACTGCACTAACTGTACCCTGGTGTCATTCTCACTGCACTAACTGTACCCTGGTGTCATTCTCACCGCACTAACTGTGCCCTGAGTCATTCTCACCGCACTAACTGTACCCTGGTGTCATTCTCACCGCACTAACTGTGCCCTGGTGTCATTCTCACTGCTCTAACTGTACCCTGGTGTCATTCTCACCGCACTAACTGTACCCTGGTGTCATTCTCACCGCACTAACTGTACCCTGGTGTCATTCTCACCGCACTAACTGTGCCCTGAGTCATTCTCACTGCACTAACTGTACCCTGGTGTCATTCTCACCGCACTAACTGTGCCCTGAGTCATTCTCACTGCACTAACTGTGCCCTGGTGTCATTCTCACTGCACTAACTGTGCCCTGGTGTCATTCTCACTGCTCTAACTGTACCCTGGTGTCATTCTCACTGCACTAACTGTACCCTGGTGTCATTCTCACTGCACTAACTGTGCCCTGGTGTCATTCTCACTGCACTAACTGTGCCCTGGTGTCATTCTCACTGCTCTAACTGTACCCTGGTGTCATTCTCACCGCACTAACTGTGCCCTGAGTCATTCTCACTGCACTAACTGTGCCCTGGTGTCATTCTTACTGCACTAACTGTACCCTGGTGTCATTCTCACTGCTCTAACTGTACCCTGGTGTCATTCTCACCGCACTAACTGTACCCTGGTGTCATTCTCACTGCTCTAACTGTGCCCTGGTGTCATTCTCACCGCACTAACTGTGCCCTGAGTCATTCTCACTGCACTAACTGTACCCTGGTGTCATTCTCACCGCTCTAACTGTACCCTGGTGTCATTCTCACTGCACTAACTGTACCCTGGTGTCATTCTCACTGCACTAACTGTACCCTGGTGTCATTCTCACTGCACTAACTGTACCCTGGTGTCATTCTCACTGCTCTAACTGTACACTGGTGTCATTCTCACTGCACTAACTGTGCCCTGAGTCATTCTCACTGCACTAACTGTACCCTGGTGTCATTCTCACCGCACTAACTGTGCCCTGGTGTCATTCTCACTGCTCTAACTGTACCCTGAGTCATTCTCACTGCACTAACTGTACCCTGGTGTCATTCTCACCGCACTAACTGTACCCTGGTGTCATTCTCACTGCACTAACTGGTGTCATTCTCACTGCACTAACTGTACCCTGGTGTCATTCTCACCGCACTAACTGTACCCTGGTGTCATTCTCACTGCACTAACTGTACCCTGGTGTCATTCTCACTGCACTAACTGTGCCCTGGTGTCATTCTCACTGCACTAACTGTGCCCTGGTGTCATTCTCACTGCACTAACTGTGCCCTGGTGTCATTCTCACCGCACTAACTGTACCCTGGTGTCATTCTCACCGCTCTAACTGTACCCTGGTGTCATTCTCACTGCTCTAACTGTACCCTGGTGTCATTCTCACTGCACTAACTGTGCCCTGGTGTCATTCTCACTGCACTAACTGTGCCCTGGTGTCATTCTCACCGCACTAACTGTACCCTGGTGTCATTCTCACTGCACTAACTGTACCCTGGTGTCATTCTCACTGCACTAACTGTGCCCTGGTGTCATTCTCACTGCACTAACTGTGCCCTGGTGTCATTCTCACCGCACTAACTGTACCCTGGTGTCATTCTCACCGCTCTAACTGTACCCTGGTGTCATTCTCACTGCTCTAACTGTACCCTGGTGTCATTCTCACTGCACTAACTGTACCCTGGTGTCATTCTCACTGCACTAACTGTACCCTGGTGTCATTCTCACTGCACTAACTGTACCCTGGTGTCATTCTCACTGCTCTAACTGTACCCTGGTGTCATTCTCACCGTTCTAACTGTGCCCTGGTGTCATTCTCACTGCACTAACTGTACCCTGGTGTCATTCTCACCGCACTAACTGTACCCTGGTGTCATTCTCACCGTTCTAACTGTACCCTGGTGTCATTCTCACTGCACTAACTGTACCCTGGTGTCATTCTCACTGCACTAACTGTACCCTGGTGTCATTCTCACCGTTCTAACTGTGCCCTGGTGTCATTCTCACTGCTCTAACTGTACCCTGGTGTCATTCTCGCCGCACTAACTGTGCCCTGGTGTCATTCTCACTGCTCTAACTGTACCCTGGTGTCATTCTCACTGCACTAACTGTACCCTGGTGTCATTCTCACCGTTCTAACTGTGCCCTGGTGTCATTCTCACTGCTCTAACTGTGCCCTGGTGTCATTCTCACTGCACTAACTGTACCCTGGTGTCATTCTCACCGTTCTAACTGTGCCCTGGTGTCATTCTCACTGCACTAACTGTACCCTGGTGTCATTCTCACCGTTCTAACTGTACCCTGGTGTCATTCTCACCGTTCTAACTGTGCCCTGGTGTCATTCTCACTGCTCTAACTGTGCCCTGAGTCATTCTCACCGCACTAACTGTACCCTGGTGTCATTCTCACTGCACTAACTGTGCCCTGGTGTCATTCTCACTGCTCTAACTGTGCCCTGAGTCATTCTCACCGCACTAACTGTGCCCTGGTGTCATTCTCACTGCACTAACTGTACCCTGAGTCATTCTCACTGCACTAACTGTACCCTGGTGTCATTCTCACCGCACTAACTGTGCCCTGGTGTCATTCTCACTGCACTAACTGTACCCTGAGTCATTCTCACCGCACTAACTGTGCCCTGGTGTCATTCTCACTGCACTAACTGTACCCTGAGTCATTCTCACTGCACTAACTGTGCCCTGGTGTCATTCTCACCGCTCTAACTGTACCCTGGTGTCATTCTCACCGCTCTAACTGTACCCTGGTGTCATTCTCACCGCTCTAACTGTACCCTGGTGTCATTCTCACCGCTCTAACTGTACCCTGGTGTCATTCTCACCGCTCTAACTGTACCCTGGTGTCATTCTCGCCGCTCTAACTGTACCCTGGTGTCATTCTCGCCGCTCTAACTGTACCCTGGTGTCATTCTCGCCGCTCTAACTGTACCCTGGTGTCATTCTCACCGCTCTAACTGTACCCTGGTGTCATTCTCACCGCTCTAACTGTACCCTGGTGTCATTCTCACTGCTCTAACTGTACCCTGAGTCATTCTCACTGCTCTAACTGTACCCTGGTGTCATTCTCACCGCACTAACTGTACCCTGGTGTCATTCTCACTGCACTAACTGTACCCTGGGGCCATTCTCACTGCTCTAACTGTGCCCTGGTGTCATTCTCACTGCACTAACTGTATCCTGGTGTCATTCTCACTGCACTAACTGTGCCCTGGTGTCATTCTCACCGCACTAACTGTACCCTGGTGTGATTCTCACTGCACTAACTGTACACTGGTGTCATTCTCACCGCACTAACTGTACCCTGGTGTCATTCTCACCGCACTAACTGTGCCCTGAGTCATTCTCACTGCACTAACTGTACCCTGGTGTCATTCTCACCGCACTAACTGTACCCTGGTGTCATTCTCACCGCACTAACTGTGCCCTGAGTCATTCTCACTGCACTAACTGTGCCCTGGTGTCATTCTCACTGCACTAACTGTACCCTGGTGTCATTCTCACTGCACTAACTGTACCCTGGTGTCATTCTCACTGCTCTAACTGTACCCTGGTGTCATTCTCACCGCACTAACTGTGCCCTGAGTCATTCTCACTCCACTAACTGTGCCCTGGTGTCATTCTCACTGCACTAACTGTGCCCTGGTGTCATTCTCACTGCTCTAACTGTACCCTGGTGTCATTCTCACTGCACTAACTGTACCCTGGTGTCATTCTCACTGCACTAACTGTACCCTGGTGTCATTCTCACCGCACTAACTGTGCCCTGAGTCATTCTCACCGCACTAACTGTACCCTGGTGTCATTCTCACCGCACTAACTGTGCCCTGGTGTCATTCTCACTGCTCTAACTGTACCCTGGTGTCATTCTCACCGCACTAACTGTACCCTGGTGTCATTCTCACCGCACTAACTGTACCCTGGTGTCATTCTCACCGCACTAACTGTGCCCTGAGTCATTCTCACTGCACTAACTGTGCCCTGGTGTCATTCTCACTGCACTAACTGTGCCCTGGTGTCATTCTCACTGCTCTAACTGTACCCTGGTGTCATTCTCACTGCACTAACTGTACCCTGGTGTCATTCTCACTGCACTAACTGTGCCCTGGTGTCATTCTCACTGCACTAACTGTGCCCTGGTGTCATTCTCACTGCTCTAACTGTACCCTGGTGTCATTCTCACCGCACTAACTGTGCCCTGAGTCATTCTCACTGCACTAACTGTGCCCTGGTGTCATTCTTACTGCACTAACTGTACCCTGGTGTCATTCTCACTGCTCTAACTGTACCCTGGTGTCATTCTCACCGCACTAACTGTACCCTGGTGTCATTCTCACTGCTCTAACTGTGCCCTGGTGTCATTCTCACCGCTCTAACTGTACCCTGGTGTCATTCTCACTGCACTAACTGTACCCTGGTGTCATTCTCACTGCACTAACTGTACCCTGGTGTCATTCTCACTGCTCTAACTGTACACTGGTGTCATTCTCACTGCACTAACTGTGCCCTGAGTCATTCTCACTGCACTAACTGTACCCTGGTGTCATTCTCACCGCACTAACTGTGCCCTGGTGTCATTCTCACTGCACTAACTGTGCCCTGGTGTCATTCTCACCGCACTAACTGTACCCTGGTGTCATTCTCACTGCACTAACTGTACCCTGGTGTCATTCTCACTGCACTAACTGTGCCCTGGTGTCATTCTCACTGCACTAACTGTGCCCTGGTGTCATTCTCACCGCACTAACTGTACCCTGGTGTCATTCTCACCGCTCTAACTGTACCCTGGCGTCATTCTCACTGCTCTAACTGTACCCTGGTGTCATTCTCACCGCACTAACTGTACCCTGGTGTCATTCTCACCGCTCTAACTGTACCCTGGTGTCATTCTCACTGCTCTAACTGTACCCTGGTGTCATTCTCACCGCTCTAACTGTACCCTGGTGTCATTCTCACTGCTCTAACTGTACCCTGGTGTCATTCTCACCGTACTAACTGTACCCTGAGTCATTCTCACTGCACTAACTGTGCCCTGGTGTCATTCTCACTGCACTAACTGTGCCCTGGTGTCATTCTCACCGCACTAACTGTACCCTGGTGTCATTCTCACTGCACTAACTGTACCCTGGTGTCATTCTCACTGCACTAACTGTACCCTGGTGTCATTCTCACTGCACTAACTGTGCCCTGGTGTCATTCTCACTGCACTAACTGTGCCCTGGTGTCATTCTCACGTCACTAACTGTACCCTGGTGTCATTCTCACCGCTCTAACTGTACCCTGGTGTCATTCTCACTGCTCTAACTGTACCCTGGTGTCATTCTCACTGCACTAACTGTACCCTGGTGTCATTCTCACTGCACTAACTGTACCCTGGTGTCATTCTCACTGCTCTAACTGTACCCTGGTGTCATTCTCACCGCTCTAACTGTACCCTGGTGTCATTCTCACTGCACTAACTGTACCCTGGTGTCATTCTCACCGCTCTAACTGTACCCTGGTGTCATTCTCACCGCACTAACTGTACCCTGGTGTCATTCTCACCGTTCTAACTGTACCCTGGTGTCATTCTCACTGCACTAACTGTACCCTGGTGTCATTCTCACTGCTCTAACTGTACCCTGGTGTCATTCTCACCGTTCTAACTGTGCCCTGGTGTCATTCTCACTGCTCTAACTGTACCCTGGTGTCATTCTCGCCGCACTAACTGTGCCCTGGTGTCATTCTCACTGCTCTAACTGTACCCTGGTGTCATTCTCACTGCACTAACTGTACCCTGGTGTCATTCTCACCGTTCTAACTGTGCCCTGGTGTCATTCTCACTGCTCTAACTGTGCCCTGGTGTCATTCTCACTGCACTAACTGTACCCTGGTGTCATTCTCACCGTTCTAACTGTGCCCTGGTGTCATTCTCACTGCACTAACTGTACCCTGGTGTCATTCTCACCGTTCTAACTGTACCCTGGTGTCATTCTCACCGTTCTAACTGTGCCCTGGTGTCATTCTCACTGCTCTAACTGTGCCCTGAGTCATTCTCACCGCACTAACTGTACCCTGGTGTCATTCTCACTGCACTAACTGTGCCCTGGTGTCATTCTCACTGCTCTAACTGTGCCCTGAGTCATTCTCACCGCACTAACTGTGCCCTGGTGTCATTCTCACTGCACTAACTGTACCCTGAGTCATTCTCACTGCACTAACTGTACCCTGGTGTCATTCTCACCGCACTAACTGTGCCCTGGTGTCATTCTCACTGCACTAACTGTACCCTGAGTCATTCTCACCGCACTAACTGTGCCCTGGTGTCATTCTCACTGCACTAACTGTACCCTGAGTCATTCTCACTGCACTAACTGTGCCCTGGTGTCATTCTCACTGCTCTAACTGTACCCTGGTGTCATTCTCACCGCTCTAACTGTACCCTGGTGTCATTCTCACCGCTCTAACTGTACCCTGGTGTCATTCTCACCGCTCTAACTGTACCCTGGTGTCATTCTCACCGCTCTAACTGTACCCTGGTGTCATTCTCACCGCTCTAACTGTACCCTGGTGTCATTCTCGCCGCTCTAACTGTACCCTGGTGTCATTCTCGCCGCTCTAACTGTACCCTGGTGTCATTCTCGCCGCTCTAACTGTACCCTGGTGTCATTCTCACTGCTCTAACTGTACCCTGGTGTCATTCTCACCGCTCTAACTGTACCCTGGTGTCATTCTCACTGCTCTAACTGTACCCTGAGTCATTCTCACTGCTCTAACTGTACCCTGGTGTCATTCTCACCGCACTAACTGTACCCTGGTGTCATTCTCACTGCACTAACTGTACCCTGGGGCCATTCTCACTGCTCTAACTGTGCCCTGGTGTCATTCTCACCGCACTAACTGTATCCTGGTGTCATTCTCACCGCTCTAACTGTACCCTGGTGTCATTCTCACCGCTCTAACTGTACCCTGGTGTCATTCTCACTGCACTAACTGTGCCCTGGTGTCATTCTCACTGCACTAACTGTACCCTGGTGTCATTCTCACCGCACTAACTGTACCCTGGTGTCATTCTCACTGCACTAACTGTACCCTGAGTCATTCTCACTGCACTAACTGTGCCCTGGTGTCATTCTCACTGCACTAACTGTACCCTGGTGTCATTCTCACTGCACTAACTGTACCCTGGTGTCATTCTCACTGCTCTAACTGTACCCTGGTGTCATTCTCACTGCACTAACTGTACCCTGGTGTCATTCTCACTGCTCTAACTGTACCCTGGTGTCATTCTCACTGCACTAACTGTACCCTGGTGTCATTCTCACTGCACTAACTGTGCCCTGGTGTCATTCTCACTGCACTAACTGTACCCTGGTGTCATTCTCACCGCTCTAACTGTACCCTGGTGTCATTCTCACTGCACTAACTGTACCCTGAGTCATTCTCACTGCACTAACTGTACCCTGGTGTCATTCTCACCGCTCTAACTGTACCCTGGTGTCATTCTCACTGCACTAACTGTACCCTGAGTCATTCTCACTGCACTAACTGTACCCTGGTGTCATTCTCACCGCTCTAACTGTACCCTGGTGTCATTCTCACCGCACTAACTGTACCCTGGTGTCATTCCAACCGCTCTAACTGTACCCTGGTGTCATTCTCACTGCACTAACTGTACCCTGGTGTCATTCTCACTGCTCTAACTGTACCCTGGTGTCATTCTCACTGCACTAACTGTGCCCTGAGTCATTCTCACTGCTCTAACTGTACCCTGGTGTCATTCTCACCGCACTAACTGTACCCTGGTGTCATTCTCACTGCACTAACTGTACCCTGGTGTCATTCTCACTGCACTAACTGTACCCTGGTGTCATTCTCACTGCTCTAACTGTACCCTGGTGTCATTCTCACCGCACTAACTGTACCCTGAGTCATTCTCACTGCTCTAACTGTGCCCTGGTGTCATTCTCACTGTTCTAACTGTACCCTGGTGTCATTCTCACTGCTCTAACTGTACCCTGGTGTCATTCTCACTGCTCTAACTGGTGTCATTCTCACTGCTCTAACTGTATCCTGGTGTCATTCTCACCGCACTAACTGTACCCTGGTGTCATTCTCACTGCTCTAACTGTACCCTGGTGTCATTCTCACCGCACTAACTGTACCCTGGTGTCATTCTCACTGCTCTAACTGTACCCTGGTGTCATTCTCACTGCTCTAACTGGTGTCATTCTCACTGCTCTAACTGTACCCTGGTGTCATTCTCACTGCTCTAACTGTACCCTGGTGTCATTCTCACCGCACTAACTGTACCCTGGTGTCATTCTCACCGCTCTAACTGTACCCTGGTGTCATTCTCACCGCTCTAACTGTACCCTGGTGTCATTCTCACCGCTCTAACTGTACCCTGGTGTCATTCTCACTGCACTAACTGTACCCTGGTGTCATTCTCACTGCTCTAACTGTACCCTGGTGTCATTCTCACCGCTCTAACTGTACCCTGGTGTCATTCTCACCGCTCTAACTGTGCCCTGGTGTCATTCTCACTGCTCTAACTGTACCCTGGTGTCATTCTCACTGCTCTAACTGTACCCTGGTGTCATTCTCACTGCTCTAACTGTACCCTGGTGTCATTCTCACTGCACTAACTGTACCCTGGTGTCATTCTCACCGTTCTAACTGTACCCTGAGTCATTCTCACTGCTCTAACTGTACCCTGGTGTCATTCTCACTGCTCTAACTGTGCCCTGGTGTCATTCTCACTGCTCTAACTGTACCCTGGTGTCATTCTCACCGCTCTAACTGTGCCCTGGTGTCATTCTCACTGCTCTAACTGTACTCTGGTGTCATTCTCACTGCTCTAACTGTACCCTGGTGTCATTCTCACTGCTCTAACTGTACCCTGGTGTCATTCTCACCGCTCTAACTGTGCCCTGGTGTCATTCTCACTGCACTAACTGTACCCTGGTGTCATTCTCACTGCTCTAACTGTACCCTGGGGCCATTCTCACTAACTGTGCTCTAACAGATGAGGAATGAAGAATAATTAAGAAGAAGAAATTTACCAAATACTTACCTCACCCAAGCCTGATCAACCAAAGGAAAGCCTCCCCATCCTGACACTGGCAATTCAAACAACGTCTGCTCCACTTGCCCCTGCCTTATCTTTATTCACCCGTTATTCAATCCAGTTCACTCACTGTGCGCAGTTCAAACGCTGCTTTAATTTTCTATCACGGACCTGTGTGAAGTCACCCCTTCTTCTTGCCCTCCCATTCAGTGATTAGGTGCAATTCCAAGTCACCGAGTGGCATTATGCAAGGCCATAACGAGGTCAAGAATCCATTTAATTGTACTAGGAAACCATTGAACTGCAGGATAGAAGGTGCCCTGGAGCCTGAATACAAGACTGGATGCTGCTACTCTGTACAGGCAATAATAAACAATCCAGATCTTCCCCTTTGAATCTGGAGTCAGCCATTTGCTGAATCCCTCAGAGGAACAGAGCATATTGAGGGGTGATGATCCTAGATACTTACCACACTCAAGTCAAGGTCTCCCTGTACATGGATAATATTACTACCTTCTCTGCACTCTGAAAAAGAAAATAAAACTGCAGCAGTGCAAATCCCTGCAGCATCTGGTGACCCTGTGATCTCTGTCTCAAAAGCCGACATCGGAACATCCTTCAAGAGACTGAAACCTCGTAAGGTGTCAGGCCTCGATGGTGTACCTGGTAGGGCACTGAAAGCCTGTGCCAAACAACTGGAATGAGTGTTCCAAGGAATCTTCAATCTCTTACCACTTCAGTAGGAGGTTCACATCTGCCACAAAAGGGCAACAGTCTTACCAGTGCAGGGTGAGATGCTGCAGTGATTGCTGTCCGGTTGTATTCACGTCTCCTGTGATGAAGTGCTTTCTGAGCTTTGTCATGGCTACAATAACTCCTGCTTAAGCAAGGACCTGGACCGCTGCAATTTGCTTAAGGTCTAAAGCAATCTCTCGGGCCCTACCTGAAGGTGGTGGCAATCTGGCTGGGCATGTGCCAAGAACTGGCTGGAGCAAAACACCAAAGGGAAACAGAATTTGAGAATGTCGAACTGCTACTCCCTCTCAATGCTGGGAAACAACCTGGTCTTCAGCTGTGAGCTACTCTTGGAGGCACCAGAGACTACTGCTGCCTTGAACCTGGAGCAAAAAACAAACTACTGGAGGAACTGTAGGCAGCTTCTGTGGAGGAAATGGCTGGACAACGTTTCAGCTTAAGATCCTTCATCAGACCCGAAGGTGTAGAGTGGAGATCCATTATAAAGAGAAAAGGTGAATCAAAAATTGGTATCTGATAGTAGATCCAGGTGAAGAAAGGATGAAAGATTGAAAGTAGGGACAGAGGCTGGGAGGTGATAGGTAGAGGCCAAAAAGGGCTGTGGATATTGAACCTGACAGGAAAAGAAGGCAGAGGATGTGATCTCTTCCTGTCAGGACGGCACCAAGCTTGATCTCCGTCAGCTCTGGTTTAAGATGGCGTTACTTAATGGTTTGGATGACAACTTGCTGGTGGCCAATGAGAGAGAGAAAAGCAACTAATATCTTGCTATTCACACTTCTTTTTTCTGGAAATGATCGCTGATAACAGTGGCCTGTGGCTTCCTTGTCGGAGTAGAGCTGAGTCACCTATACGATCTGGTGTTTTTGCTGTGTGACTAGAGCCTCACTGGGGCAAGCCAGTTGTTGCATGTCTGGGCTGGAGTTGCTGGAGCAGACTTGCAGGGAATTCAACGCAGCAGAGCCAAGGCAAGGCAAGAAGACATCCAAGATTTGATTGATTTAAGAGCCAAGCCCAACTGGAAAGGACGGGTACTGCCCGTATCAAGGTGATGGAGCCCGAGCCCATGGGCAAGGAACAACCCATGCCAGGTTGAAATTGTCAGGGTGTTGGGGTTGATGGTGAGAGATGGGCTGGTTTGGTTCGCCTCCCCGTGGGGTCTGCTCGACTCTGTGCTGAACTCAGGCTATGGGCCAGCAACCAGTGAACATCTAGATTGACTGCCATGACACCTGGTGTTGTGAACTTCAGTTCTGAAAGTGGTTTGCTTGCTTTATTGTTGTGATGATTTGTTTATTTCTCTCTCTTGTTCTGCATATCAGATGTTTGGACGGTTTCCATTTTTTTTTAATGGGTTCAAATAGGTTTCTTAGTTTTGTGGCTGCTTGTATGGAGCTGAATCTCAAGATTGTATAAAGTATACATACTTTGATAGTAAAATGCACTTTGAACTTTGATGTCATGGCTCAGACTTCCGCAGCTGTTTTTTTCAGTTCATGGGGATGGCTTTGGGTACAGAGAAGGAGCTGGTGATCAGTTTAGGGATTAGGGGCAAGGACGAGGGGGAAGCTAAAGGTCAGGGTTCTAGGCCTCCACTTCACACTCTGCATTTAGCGATGTGGATGTGGGACAAAGGACATATACAGTCTAGGTTGCTGTCCCACGTCCAAAGTGGACATCTGACGAAGGACATCTGCAAGCTAGGTCTCCGCTCTGTGCCTCAATGTCAGCAACGTGGACGTGTGTGAAAGGAGGCCATGTGACCAGTGGACACCAGCTCCAATGGCAACCCCTCCCCAAGTACGCAAGTCCGCCAGCAGACTGGAGTTCGAGGCCTGGAATTTGGAATCCCACCTTCAGCTAGTCCTGGAATTGATTTTGTAGAGGGAAGCCTGAAGCTCAATCGGAAGTCCAGAAGTCAAAGTCCAATGGCTGAAGTCCTGGCTCTGCAGATCTGATGTCCACTGGGGAAGTCAGAGGCCCATTGTCCATAAGACTGGTGTAGGAAAAACTGAGTAGATCTGGAGGAGAGACAAAAGGGACAAAGGGGAGCAAATTACCTAAATTTGGAGAATTTAATGCTCACTCCATTGGGTTGTAGACTACCCAGGTGGAATATGAAGTGTTGTTCCTATAAGTTACATTTTGTTTCACCCTTGTAGTGGAGGAAGCTGAGGACAGACAGGATGGTGTGGGAAAGAGGAAGGGGATTAGTATGTTTGTCAACTAAGAGCCCCAGGTGGCTATGGCAGATAGGGTGCAGATGCCTGGTCGTTTAGTCTGTACTTCATCTCACCGGTGCAAAGCATTGAGAGCACCAAGTGTAATAACCAGGTTAGAGAAGGAGTAGACGAGTTTCAGCCTCACCTGGAAGGTGGCACCTGGATGGAAGTGAAGGGGGAAGTGCAGGAACGGGTGTTACGCCTCCTATAGTTGCAGGGGAAGTGACAAAGGAGGGGGAGGGATAGGTGGGGAGTGAAGATCAGACCAAAGCGTCACAGAAAGCAGAAAAGGGTAGTGGAGGAATGCTGTTGCTGGTGGTGAGGTCACAACATTGCTGACTAAAATGACAAAGCATGTTATAGGGCAGCACAATAGTGATGTGACAGAGCACAGGGATGACATCATGAACCTGTGCCATGGTTTCAGACCTACAGTAGCCTGCCCGGTCTGCAAGACAAGAAAGCTGTTGTTGATCTAAGGAAGCAACACTACCCTCTCAGCGGAGCCTGCGCGGAGGGGTGGTCAGCAGCTTCAACTTCCGAGGCATCCGTATCACCAGCAACCCTACATTCTGGACCCTACATTCTGAAGCAGTGATCAAGAAAACACATTAGACATTTGAGAGAGTTCAACTTGTTCATGAAGGCTCTCTCAAACTTTATCAAGTCTTATTTTAGAGTCAGAAGCATCAAAATTCAGGAAGGTTGTTAATCTGAAATTTTGACTGTTTCATTCTCCACTGAATACTTGCAGTGTTTCCTCTTTTAAAATCAAACTGCAATATTATGATGGGCATCGAAGTCAAAGATGTTGTCTTCTTAAGGCAACACCTCCAGGAAATGATAAGAAAGGATGTGCCTTCAACGTTCTCTACAGGTTGCTCAAAGTCCATACTGCAATTTTTCCGAAACAACTATGTGTAACCTCAGCTTTGGTGGAGTTGGTACCTCTGCCACTATTTCACCTGCCCTAATTATTGTGTAGAACCCCAATCTAAACATTCCTCTGTAATAAGAGTACCACCCTCTTGGCTGGTGATAAAATGAGTGATTGTGTTTCCACATCTTCATTCCCCTCTTCTTCGTCCATGACTGACCAGCCAGGAGAGAGTTCTTGACCATCTGATAGGAGAAAGGCACAGGGATAGGTTGGTAGTTAGGTGAGAGGAATGTAAGCAGTATATGCTAATATAAAATCCATCTAATAATTCTGATTGTAGGATTAAGGGAAAGTGAGTGGGAATTAGGAATGAAGTTGTCATTTTCTCTGGTTCCAAGTACAGTCCTAGTCAAGGGCTTAGTAAATGACATTTTGATGACTAAGCTGCTGTCCAAGGAGGCAACGCCATCCCCTCATAGTTAATTCTAGCTGTCCCCTGTTTTTGAATGGCTAAGATGTTGGGGATATTGGGGTGGGGTGTGTAAAACATGCTCCCAGTCCTGACTGATAAAGGTCACTGGTGACTGATTGAAGGAACTGGGGTGTATTGAAACGTATGATATATCAAAGTACATATATGTCACTATACAGTACCCTGAGATTCATTTTCTTGCAGATAATCACAATAGAGCAAAGAAATATAACAGCATCAATGAAAAACTTTACACAAAGGCCAACAAACAACTAATATGCAAAAGAAGACGGACTGCAAACACAAAAATAAATAATACTGAGGACAGTATATGGCATTTAAAAATACTCTGAAAACTCAGTATGACCTGGGTGTAAAGTCAACTTTACCACCTATGTTAGGAGTTAACCACATACTGAAGGAAATGAACATTTCCCTGAAAATAATACACATGATTTATCCAAACTGTGATATACAGCACTTAACAAGGCATGTTAGATTGAGTTTGCACGGTATATTCAGGCCCAGTCATCCAAGGCTATCCATTTCAACTACAACGTTTGTACATTAATGACTGCTCATCTCGAGGATTTTTAAAAATTTATTCCTGTCAGCAAATAAGAATTTTATTTTCCTCTGTTTGCATTTCAACTTTTTTTAAACAAGGAACAAACCAAATGTTCCAGACAAAGGGTCCTTAACTGAAATGGTGAATGTCCATTTCCCTCCAATGATGCTACCTAGCTGTTTGAGCTGATACAGCGTCTGCTATTTGCTTGAAGAAGGAAGGCTTGAGCTCTACTGCTTAATCCTAATTGAAGGTTGCTCCAGTTGCCCACAGAATCCTGGCCAATATAAACAATTTTATTTCTGAATGCATGTTTAAGAATGGGAAGGAACACAGAATGGCCTTAGTTGCCAATGTTTACCACCCACGCATTTACATCAATGACTATCTGACTGAGGTAGTTACCGGTATGTAATGAAGAGAAGGATGAAAGTTTTACAAACACTAGAGTTTCTGTAGATGCTGGAAATCTTGTCCAATGCACCAAAAAATGCTGAAGGAACTCAACAAGTCAAGTAGCAAATATAGTGGGGAATAAACAGTTGACATATCAGGCTGAACCTCATCATCAGGGAAATTTTACTCCTAAACTCTTTCTTTCATTTCTACTGACTCTATCCTTTCCTCCTGAAGCTTGCTCAGACTGAGCCACATTGTTAAAAACCACATTGTTCAGCACACAGCTGAACTTCAAACCTAGAGGAACAGATACGAAATGCTGGAGGAACTCAGCAGCACAGGCAACATCTATGGAAATAAATAAACAATTGAGATTTCGGGCTGAGACCCTTCATCAGGACTGGAAAGAAAAGTGTTTATGAACTTCAAATCTAATACTCCATCCACCCTCAGATGAATTACTTCTAAGTCCACTAGATATTTTTCAGTAGTAAACCCTTATGTATGAACTCTCATATCCTCATGTAAGGCTTCTGGACTCTTTCTGCAAGCTGTTTGTGTTAAAGTCTAAACAATAGCTTCTATTATTCCATGTACTGTGTTGATAACATTATATTACATTGGGTCTGTTGTCTGGCATTGTCTATTGCCACAGTGCCCAAGAAGAACCTGAAATGCTCAGATACTGAGCAAATATTTACACAGGAAAATCAACACCAACCACAAATCTCTGAATACAATGGGAACCTTTTCAAAGAGAAAGAGGAGAGATAAAGATAAGTCCAACACAGGTCCAGGAAGATACAAAAGCCTGAAAACAGGCTCAAGGACAATTTCTATACCACTGTTAACCTACCTGCACTGCACTTTCTCTATAGTTTAACACTTTATTTTGCACTTTGTTATTGTTTTACCTCATAGTATTGCAATACACTGTTGTAACAAATTGATTCATATGGATGATTCCTTAGTATAATAAGATGCATTCTTGACCTCAATCTATCATGCTATGACCTTGCAACTTATTGTCTATCTGTGGTGCGCTTGCTCTGTAAATGTAATATTTCAATCTGCACTCTTATTATTTTATCTTAATCAACTGAAATTCATACAGATTGATCTGTGAGAATGATAGGACAAGTTTTACACTGTGTTTCGGTACCTGTAACAATAGTAAATCCATTTAAAACCAATTTACCTATATAAATAATGAAAGGAGATGATGGAGTTTTGTTTTGATTGAGCATGTATTGGATGGACATTAAACATGTTGCAATTTTGAAAAAAGTCATGCATTACACATGGTTCTGCCCATCACGGAGCAGTCTGCAATTAAATTTACACAGCTCATGCTATGGCTTGGTATCCGTTCCTTGTCAAGTTCTTATTGTGAAGCATCTTGGCAACTTTATCCTGTGTGGGTGGCAGTATCTAAATGAACACAACTGCCAGTCAGTTTCCCACAGCCACATCCTCTATGAGAAATATCCCAGTAAGTTCTTTGTCAAAGAGGTTCAGCACACTCTTACCATCCATGTTTGTGAATACATTTAAAGAGTTCTTACTCATTTATTGAGCAGCACATCTACAATATATGTTTGAATGCTCTGGACTAATTGAAAATTCAAAAAAGCTTTGCCTCTCTTGATAACAGTTCTGCACGATTACTAAAATAACTTAATTTTTAATAATGGGTTATTAATCAGCTTACTGAACAATTCAAGTTCAATTTCAAATGTATTGTTATTTCAACTGTATACATGTATACCGTCAAAAGAAACAATGCTCCTCTGGACCAAGGTGCACAACACAGTACAGATAACTCACACGCAACACCCAAGTCAGCATCTGCAAACTTTCTAATATTGACAAAGTAATATTACCACAAATAAATTAAAAAATAATAAGGTGCATTTACATCACAAGTTAAAAAGTAAACAGTATAACAGTACTTGCTCTTCATACATAGTGTGACCTGGGTAGTGGCAGGGAGTTTAGTGGTCTCGTTGCCTGGGAAGAAGCTGTCCCCCATTCTGACATTCTTTATCCTAATGCTATGGTATCACCTGCCTGATAGTAGAGGATGGGAAGGATCATTGACAATGCTAATGCTCCTGGTAGGTATCTCAAACGGATGAAAGAGAGACACTGATGATCCTCTTAGCAGTCCTCACCATCCTTTGTAGGATTTTGTAGTCAGATTCCTTGCAATTTTTTTAGCAAAGTAAACTTTATTCATAATTTAAAAAATACTTACTGTATAAGAATAATCATTCAATGTCTTTTTTATTCTTTACATTCATAGTCAATGCTTTTGGTATTCATCTATTACATTCATGTACATCAGTAGCACTGTTGCCATTCATGTGACACTCTGGGGTGGTATACTAACTACTAGAATAATTAAGAGGCTTCCTCTCTGAACCTGGCCCCTCCCTCTTCAGTAGGAGAAGAATCCTATGCTGTAGTCCTTCCCCGAGCCCTTGCGCTGACTGCAGCAAGTTTTAATGAGTCCCTTGACAGGTGCTCCTGCAGTCTGGAATGGGCCAGTGGACAGCATTCCTCCATGGACATAGTGATGTGCTGGCAGACCAAAGAGCACCTTTCACCAAGTCAATGATCTGCCAACAGCACTTGATGTTCGTCTCCCTGGGAACAGCCATAGATTAGAGAGTCCTCTGTCACACGACTGCTCAGGATGAATCGCGACACAGGCCCTTTTGACTTTCTCTATACCCTCTTCACAAGCTCACAGTCCACAAAGGGGGAGCTCTTTTCCCCACTACAGTCATCCTGCAGGCAGCATGCAGTCAGGTGTTGCTCCAAAAATGCAGGAAAGATCTGTCTGGGAGGGACCCTCTCGTCACCAGCCGGGCGAGGTCATGATCCCTGTTGGGGAGGTCTAGCGAATTTGCATTCTGCCAGATAGTCTAAAGCAGTCTTCTTAAGGAACCACTGTACTGTGTCCATTGATTCCTTCTCCTGCAGTGTCTACAGGACATTTTGTGCTGACCCCTCTCCGATGGACTTGTGGTGAAATATGTTGTTCCCGAAGAACTTTTCCACAAAGGACAGGTAATGTGATGACTGGGGCATTGCGCAGCAATGGGGCCAGACTTTTCCCTCTCAGCAGCAGGGGCAGATAGAACATACTTAGGTCCCATACACAGCCTGGTGCAGCCACACACAAAGTTGATTATCAGTGTGAAGATGACAAATGGTACGTTTTTGCCCCTGTTGTCCAGGGACTCGTGTATGGTGACCTATCTGATTCACTCCATTTTGGGTTCCCAGACGAACCTGAAGACAGCTTGGGTGTTTCCTCAGCGAGAGGAGCGGTGAAGCCACACCTGTGCCAAGTGAAGCCACACCTGTGCCACACCTGAGAACACCTCACCAGGTTCTTCCCCGAGACCACCCTCCCCACAGTACAAATGTCTGTTTTACTGTCCCAGTCTGCTCCATACAATTCTTCTTGCATGCTTTGGCCCCTCTGAACCACATCTTCAGACCTGATGGTGTTTGGGCTGCGCCAGTTGCTGAAGAGCGTGGCTCCCGATGCCAGTTAAAATTGGTCATGGATGCTGATCAATCTGCAAACTGACATCAGATCTGAGCAGAAGATGGTGATGTCGTCCATTTACGGGGAGGTTTTCACTTGTGTCCCTCCACTGTCTGACATCATCACCCTTCTGATGGCATTGGCAAAGGGTCCTATAAAGCAGAAAAACAAGACAAGAGAGAGTGAACAACTTTGCCTGACTCCAGACTCAATGGGGAAACTATCTTTTTCCCAGCCTTTGATATGGATTACCCTTCAAATGTCCGTGTAGAGCAGTTAGATCCAATTCCTGATAACCTCCCCAAACCCCATTTTGGAGAGTACGTCCATCACGTTCCTTTGTGATATCCTGTTAAAGGTCTTCTCCTGGTCCAACCCGACCATGTAAGTGATGATGGCCCTCAGCTGCCCAAGGCTATCAAAAGTCACCCTGTCAGATACTGCACAGGTTTGGTCACCTGTCCCAGAACAGACTTGACCCTGTTGGCAATGACCTTGGAGTAGATCTTATTGTCTACATTCAACATCAAAATGGGTCTCCAATTCTTGATGCCTTCCCTCTCCCCCTTCTGCTTGTAGATAAAGGTGATGATGCTCTTCTTCATGCTGTCTGACATGCTAGAAGCTAGAAGCATAGCATTGTACGTTTCCAGCAGGTCCGGGCTCATCTGGTCCCACAAAGCCAATTTCAGCTCAATGGGTAAGCCGTCACTTTTGGAAGTTTTATTTGAGTCAAAGAAAAGATGGAGCCAATCAGCTCCTTCAGGGTCCGTGGCTGGTCCACTTGCTGACATCTAATAGACAACAGGAAGTTCTGGGAGTCTGTGACTTTGTAGGGATGGACTTCCTCTTCACTGGTCTCCTGCCAGACCTTTGTCTGGTGGTCTTGCTGTTTGCAGTTTTTGCAGATCACTGACTGCATTGGGCTGTGACATGCCCTGATGTGTTACAGTTTCAGCAAAGCCTGGGTTAACTGACATACACCATGTAACCATCGTTACTTCTGATAGTGAAGACTAACGGAGGGTGGATGATAGAACCATTCAAATCCACCCTTAGCTCGACCTTCAACTAGTGTCTGCTTGTCTAGATCCTAAACAGATCTTTAATCTCCCCACAGTGTCCCACTTCCTGAGTATAACAGGCAAAGGGCGTGAGGACGTCCACAATGGGCACATATGGGTTGAACATGGGAGCAGTGAACACACGTCCTTTCTGGGTGGGATTGGTGACGAGCAACTGTGCCTACAGCCCATTCCCATTCTCTCAAAAATTCTGCCTCCTGTCACAGACTTGAATGTGGCATCGAAAAAGCCATTACCAGTGAAGTCTTGGACACAGTTTGCCTTGGATTTGCAACACTCAAGTGCGGGACCTTCCACATGAAGAGGCCCCTGTTGAAGGGGATTCCCTCTCTGAGCTCCTTCACTGCCACTGTGATGGTGTTTCGGATTGTAACTGGGCATTAGTTGCGGGAAAGGGATGTTAGATTGGTTTCCCAATCAGCATGATGGCACATCCCTGCACACATTAAGCTCCTATCGGCCTCTGATCACATCATCCCTTCTTCATCCTCACTTTTTCCATCTTCAGAGATCCACAAAAAAACTACACTTGATCAGACAGTCACACAGCTGGTCAGCACACTCTCAGTTGTGTTCCTGTAAAAATTGATCACTCTTCCAGCATCTTCCCTTTTATTTAGGATTGCCAGCATTGTAGTTTATTTACATGGCAATTTTTCACTCATTTTCAGCAAATCTATCCAATATTACTCAAGGTAATTTCCTTAAAATGTTCTTGGGCCTCTCCAGTCTAACCAGTGAATAAAAATGCAATTAGCCAAGTGTATCACAGCATCCCAGTCACAAGTTGGCCAGTAGTTGAGCTGAAACTAGTTCCCTGAGCTAATATGTGGAATAATTAGTCGTTGCTTTGGTTTACTATAAAATATCAAAGTTCATAAGTTCAAAGCAAATTTTATTATCAATGTACATATATGTCACCATATACAACCCTAAGATTTGTTTTCCTGTTGGCATACTCAGCGAATCTATAGAATAGTTTCTATAACAGGATCAATGAAAGATCAACCCGAGTGCAGAAGACAAGCAACTGTGGAAATGCAAACATAAATAAAGAGTAATAAATAACAAGAATATGAAATAACAAGATAATGAGTCCTTAAAGTGAGATCATCCCCTGTGAGAACATCTCAATGAATGGCCATAACGAAGTTAACGCCTTTGTTTAAGTGCCTGATGGTTGAAGGGTAGTAACTGTACTTGAACCTGGTCATGTAAATCCTGATGCGTTTGTACCTTCTATCTCATGTTGGCAGCGAGAAACGAGCATGGCTTGAGTGGTGGGGATCTCTGATGATGGATGCTGCTTTCCTACGACAGCATTTCATGTAGATGTGCTGAATGGTTGAGAGGGGTTTACCTCTGCTACACTGGGCTGAATCCGCTACCTTTTGTAGGATTTTCCATTCAAAGGCATTGACATTACCATACTAGTCCATAACACAGCCAGTCAATACATTCTCCACTACACACCTATGGAAGTTTGTCAAAATTTTAGATGTCATGCGGAATCTCCAGCGACTCCTAAGGAAGCAGAGGTGCTACCGTGCAAAGACAACAAATGAATATAGTATTAGAATCTTCCACAGCTATGCTTAGCCCTTTGATTTCCATTCATGTAAATCAGATCACACTATTTTTAGTTTAATATATGAATATAAGAAATAGGAGGGGAACAAGGCTACTTGACCATTCAAGACTGATTTTTTCATTCATCAAGATTGCTGATTCTTTTTTAACTCCTGTGCCATTTTTTCTACACTGTTCCTATATCCCTTGGTTCCAGTATTATACAGTAATCTATTGATCTCTGTTTTGAATCAACTCTATGACTGGACCTGCATAGCTCACTAGAACAGAGAAACATAAAGAGTCACCTACCTCAGAAACTTCACATCTCAGTTCTAAAAAGCCCATCTCTAATTTTGAAATGTCAGCACCACTTACTATTAGTCCTACACTATCTATATTTATAGGACTAACAATATCACAATCACTCAGAATCATTTTCCACTTCCACTAAAGGCATTTTTGGAGGACATTAATCTGATTGTCAGGAAATAACTGACCCTGGAATCTGGAGCAAAAGAGCTAAATTCTGGAAGAACTCATTAAGTTAGGCAGTATCTATGGAGCAGCATTTCAGCTCAAGATTCTTCATCTGGACTGATGGTTCAGAGCAGTCCAGATGAATTGTCTCTACCCAAAATGGCTTCTATCCATTTCTCCCCGACCCGCAGAATTTCTCCAGTGTCTTGTTTCTCTCCAATTTACTTGTGAACTGGCTTCCCCTATTTAAACAGTATTGGATGGATTTCTCGAGCTTCCAGAAATTTTCCCTCCTTCACCATTCCCCATTCCCATTTCCCTCTCTCACATTATCTCCATACATACCCATCACCTCCCCCTGGTGCTCCTCTCCCTTCCCTTTCTTCCATGGCCTTCTGCCCTCTCCTATCAGATTCCCCCTTCTCCAGCCCTGTGTCTCCTTCATCGATCAACTTCCCAGCTCTTTACTTCACCCTTCCTCCTCTCCTGGTTTCACCTATCACCTATGACCTTATACCTCTTCCACTCCTTCCCCCCCCCCCCCACCACCCTCTTACCTTGACTCTCCTTTTCCTTTCCAGTCCCGATGAAAGGTCTCGGTCTGAAATGTCAACTGTTTACTCTTTTCCATAGATGCTTCCTGGCCTGCTGAGTTCCTCCAGCATTTTCTGTGTGTTGTTTGGATTTCCAGCATTCCCTTCATTTAACATCCATTCAGGTGGGATTGCTTTGTCCCACATCTACATGGTAAGTGCTAAACTAGCACTCACACGACCCTCTCTTCCCATGCCAATATTTCTGAAATAGTTCAGTGCTACAACAAAATACTTTCTTCCTTCAGTTTCATTCATTACATACCCTTGTATGGAAGAGCCTACAGAAAGTAATGGATGTAGTGGATATGGCCCAGTCCATCATGGGTAAAACCCTCCCCACACTGAGCACATCTATATGGAGTGCTGTCGAGGGAAAGCAGCATCCATGACCCAGACCCCTACCATCCAGGCCATGACAATGTAGATTCAGAGATCTGAATTTAAGGGTTCATCTTTTAGCACGGGAGAGGACCATTCAAGAAGTTAACCATAGATGTTTAGAAGCAGTGTTCAAGTCCAGTGTTGCATGCTCTCAAGCTTTTTTTAATCTTCTGCAAGATAGGAAATGTGGTGTGTGACCAAGAGGTTAAGGCGTTGGACTAGCAATCTGAAGGTCGTGAGTTCGAGCCCCAGCCGAGGCAACGTGTTGTGTCCTTGAGCAAGGCACTTAACCACACATTGCTCCAGTCCACCCAGCTGAAAATGGGTACTAGCAAAATGTTGGGGGTTAACCTCGCAATAGAATGGCGTCCTATCGGGGGGGGGGCGGTCTCGTACAGACTTTAAAAGATAGGAAAGGGGAGACAAGTGAATAATGAGGGCGGAGGGGTTCTTGCTTACGTTGGCTTTTTTCCCAAGGCAGCAGGAATGGAATCAGCTTGCCATACCAAGCTGATGATACACCCCGATATGATTCTTTCTATGGTTTATCTGTAAAAAATTAGTAAGAGTCATTGGGATATGGCTCAAAGCTCAAATTTCCTTAGCCTTCTAAGGAAGTGTATAATATAAAAATATTCTCTTAACTAAATTTGAGGGAAATGGAAACCATTTTCTTCAGTCCCCAATGCAAATTTTCTTCATTCAGTACGGGCTATTTTTCTCTCCCTGGTCTTGTCTGTCAGATATACTCATACATGGCTCAGTTACTACCAGGTCTAAGTAATCTCTTGTTCTTCTGGGTAACATCCCACTTTACATCTAAGGTGATGAAATGCTTAGAGAGGTTAGTCACTGCTAGAGTCAACACCTGTCTCAGGAAGGACCTGGACCCACTGCAATTTACCTCTCGCCACAACAGGTGTACAGCAGGCGCGATCTTGGTGGCTCTCCACGCAGCCGTGGATCACCTGGAGTATGCCAATACCTATGCCAGGAAGCTATTTATTGACTACAGCTCAGCATTTATTCTCCCTGCACCCCACCTTGTACAGATCGATCCTGGACTTCTGATCGGATAGCCAGCAGGTGGTAAGGATGGGCTCCCTCACCTCCATCCCTCAACACAGGTATCCTCAGGGTTGTGTCCTGAGTCCCCTCCTCTACTCCCTTTACACCCATGACTGTTGTTACACACAGCTCCAAACTGCTGATCAAATTCACAGATGGCACGACATCGACCGGCCTTATTTCTAGCAGTGACAAAACAGCCTACAGAGGAGAGGCTAATACCCTGACGCGGTGGAGCCAAGATAACAACCTCTCCCTCAATGTCCAAAAAACAAAAGAGGTGAAAATTCCTATTAGAACCCTGCACAATTCCTTTGAAAGAGGCTACAGATATGGCACAGTAGCATAGTGGTTAGCACAACGCTTTACAGTACAGGTGATCCAAGTTCAATTGCTGCTGCTGCCCGCAAGGAGTTTGTATGTTCTCCATGTGGCTGCATGGATTTCCTCCCGCAGTCCAAAGACGCACCAGTTGTTCGGTTAATTGGTCATTGCAAATTGTCCCGTGATTAGGCTGGGGTTAAAATTGGAAGACTGCTGGGCAGCATGGCTCGAGGGTCCAGAAGGGCCTTTTCCACACTGCGCCTCAATAAAATAAAGTCAGCTTTCATTGATTTCTTTGGAGTTTAATTTCAAAATAAATTGTATTTATAAAAAATACAAGGCATGTATTTCTTGTATTTTTGTATTCCTGGCTTTATTTATGTTCATTGTATCAGCAAGTCAATACTTTCAAAGTGCTACTAAATTAATGCAAACAACACACACAAAATGCTGGTGGAACACGGCAGGCAAGGCAGCATCTATAAGGAGAAGCACTGTCGACGTTTCGGGCCAAGACCCTTCATCATTAATGCATTCTGTGTACAAAGTGCGAATAGACATTATGTTGCCTACTTGTACATTGTTTTGTGGTGTTGCTCCACAGGGCCTGGAGGTGCCAAGAACTCAGATTGCACTTTCCTCCCACAAAGCCTTTGCACTGGGTTCACCAATCTTGTCTTGTGTCTCTCACATCTGCAGTCTGTAAATATACATTTACAGCGTCAGTCAACGATTCATATTTTAAATGGACTAGAAAGCCATACTAAATCCAATTAAACTTTGTGAGCAGGAAACTCCCCGCATTAATTTAAGATTCTACTACTTTGATTACGCCTCAGACTTTCATCTTAGAAATTCTTGTCTCTGGATGCTAATCAAAACTGCCATTAACCATCTTAACACAAACACACATAGCTCAGGAATTTCTGGCATTTATCTTAAGATTCAACTATTTCAGTTTAAACAAAGCACAATGCTAATTAGCTGGAATTAATCCTATCTCTGTGTAGACGCTCCTTACTTAAATCTTGTGCATAGCATGCATTTTTAAATAGGCATCAAATGGGTAAAGTAACTCCTTGTAAGCATACTCATTAACGGAACAGCAGAGCCTTTTGGTGTAATCTCCTTTCTGTTGTCATGTATTTGCTATGCTAATAGCTATTCTCTCCTACTTAGAAAATGAACTCTTGCAGTTCATCATTTGGGATGGGGTAAAAGGTGAAACCAGAAAGAATCCTTCGGATTAGAGAAGGGTCTAACTTTTTTCCAAATTAAAATCACAATTACTGGGGCAATATGAGGGTTGTAATTTTGTGAGTGATGCGATTTATTATTGGCTGTTCTAACTCCATCAAACTATAATATTTATCAAAAATGATTGATATTACAGCAGCATCCAACAAATAAAATCATCAGAGATCTGATTGGCACTCCTGATCTTTAAAACTTAACTCTACATATTATAGTCAATACTTCTATCACATGAGAACTTGCAAAGCAAAAATGATATTTTTTATACAAAGTATCATTCCCTAAGCACTAATCTATATGAAGAGATATAAACAGACATAGCTAACAGTGATTTAACCATTCACTTTTTAAATTCAAAAATAAACTTTATATTCATAGAAAATGTGGACATGCATCTTTATATCCAATTTCCCTGTATTTATACATTCATTCTGTACTCATGCCTATAGTTTGTAGGCATGTTCTATGTACATTCTATGTACGTTCTATGTACAAGAGCTGTACAGTAGCATTGCAGTTACAGCGCCAGTGATTAGATCAGAGTCCAATTCCTACTACTATTAGTAAGGAGCTTGTATGTTTTCCCGATGACTGCATGGGATTCCTCTGGGAGCTGCAGTTTCCTCCCACATTTCAAAAGATTCAAGACTGGAAATCTTTCAAAATCACTTTCAAAACGATATCATTTCCAGTACACAAGTGTAAAGGAGAACAATATATTTGTTACTCTGATCCAATGCAGCACAAAAAAAAACACAGTAAGATAAAGAACACAATTATATAAAAATACGCAATAAACCGCTGGAATTCAGAAGATTGAGGGGGGATCTTATTGAAACGTATAAAATTCTAAAGGGATTGGACGGGCTAGATGCAGGAAGATTGTTTCCGATGTTGGGGGAGTCCAGAACGATGGGTCACAGTTTAAGGATAAAGGGGAAGCCTTTTAGGACCGAGATGAGGAAAAACTTCTTCACACAGAGAGTAGTGAATCTGTGGAATTCTGTGCCACAGGAAACAGTTGAGGCCAGTTCATTGGCTATATTTAAGAGGGAGTTAGATATGGCCCTTGTGGCTAAAGGGATCAGGGGGTATGGAAAGAAAGCAGGTACAGGGTTCTGAGTTGGATGATCAGCCATGATCATTCTGGATGGTGGTGCAGTCTCAAAGGGCTGAATGGCCTACTCCTGCACTACTTTCTATGTTTCTAAACATAGATACATAAGCTAGTCTATAGACTAAGATTGATTGTATGTCACAAGTGATGTCAGGCACAGGAATATCCGGACATACAATGACTGACAGGAAACGATGAAGTAGTGTTGGTGGGGTGGGTTAGTGGATAGAGGTGTTAATCAGTATTACTGCTTGGAGAATGCTGAACTGGGGAAAGATGGACGGTTTAGAGTTAGTAAGTTGTGGGCGTGCTATGTTGGCGCTGGAAACATGGCAACACTTGTGGGTTGCATCAAGCACATCTTTGGACTGTTAATCATTAACACAAATGATTCATCTCACCGTGTGCTTCAATGTTTTGTTGTATATATGACAATAAAGCTGATCTTCATCATCTCTTGGGATAGCATAAACCAAATTTCTGAGAAGCTTCTCAATGTTTAGCTGCCACAGAACCTTAGACTACAGTTGTTTCCCATAAAGGTTTGGGGTGGTCACAATGTCCTTCAGTGCATTCTCTAGCATATATACCAGGCAGAGCCATTTCTTTATGGGCATCTGGAAAACCAACAAGTTTGTGGTAGACTTCCACTGTGTTGATGAACATCCAGCACTACTAGTTGTCCGTCTCAGTATGCATCCCAGGGAACAGCCCAGAGATCAGAGTCCTCTGTTAGGCAGTTGCTCAGGATGAACTTCAACATGGATCTTTAAATCCTTTTCCAGACCTACTACTTTGCAGATACACAGTCCAGAGAGACGCAGTTGCTCATTTCATTATATCAGCCATCTTGTGGGCAGTTGTGGGTGAGACGCTAACTGTGTAGGAAGGATCTGATGGCGGGCGCCCCTCTGCCAATAAAACATTCTGCAAGGTGCACAGTACGTTTTATTGCAATCACTGCCCGACAGATTTGTGGTTAAAGACATTTGGCTATAAGAATATTTTTTAGTGGTTGGATACAACTGAATGGTTTGCTCTGCCATTTCAGAGGGCTTTTAAGAATCAACCACATTGCTGTGGGTCTGGAGTCACATATCGGCCAGACCAGATAATGATAGCAGGATTCCACATAGTGAACCAGATGACCAAGGCTCAGGTCAGGAGCGTAATGGAATACTCACCACTCACTTGGATGCGTGCAGCTCCATCAATGCTCAAGAAGCTTGACGCAATCCAGTACAAGGCAGCCCTCTTGATTGGTACCCCTTCCACAAGCATCCAAACCCTCCACCATCAACAAACAGTTGCAACAGTGTGTACTATCTACAAGATACACAGCAACGACACACCAAATTTCCTAAGGCAGGTCCTTCCAGACCCATCTAGGGTGAGAACTGCAGATACCTGGGAACACCACCACTTGGAAATCCCCCTCCAAGTGACTCACCATACTGACTTGGAAACATGTTGCTGTTCCTTCATTGTCACTGGGTCAGAATCATGGAACTCCCTCCCTGACAGCACTGTGGATGTGCCTACACCTCAGGGGTTGCAGCGGTTCAGGAAAGCCACCTTCTCCAGGGCAACCAGGGATGGGCAATAATTGCTGGCTTAGCTGGTGATGCCCACATCCCATAAAGAACTAGCAGTATTGCCAGGACTAATTCTACACATCATGTGCCAGTGAGACTAGATCCATCCTTCATATTGAAGAAATGTAGAACCTCTCTGTATGTAAATATTTGGACATATGCTCTAGATCCACACAGAAAGATGGCTATCAGGATGAGGGCTATTCTGTGTACTTTTTACACACTTTCATCTGGAGAAATCCTAAGGATATGATTCATTTTGAATCTCCAGATGAAATGGGGACAGTGGGAATCACACCCATGCTACATACAGCAACGTGAACAGTACCTCACAGCTGATGATCGGGCCCTTTTTCATCATTGAGAGCAAACACTGCTCCCACATTCCCACATTTCCACATTCCCAGCTTCAGCTTCACTTTAGTGTTTTGCTTGAACCTATTCTGCCACATGCCCTGGTTCTATTGGGCATAGTTGTGACCCTCTGGTGCTTGCATACTTTATTTCTATGTACAGCCTGATGCAGCCAGAACAAAAGTGGCCATCAGGACAATAGCAATGATAGGTACACTTTCCTGATTATTCAGAGACTGGTGCATTGTGGGAGAAATAGGAAATTGGAATTGAGAGGGATAACAAATCAGCCATGATTGAATGATGGAGCAGACTCACTGAGCTGAATGGCCTAATTCTGCTCTTATATCTTAAGGCCTTATACTAACTCCATCTTCACATGAAATGGAAGATAGTTTGAAAGATTGCTATGATAGTGGAATGAGCTATGGGCCCCACATATGCTAAGTACAGTAATACGGAGAACTATTTGTACCGGGTGACTAGATCCTTGCCAGCCAAAGAGCATACTTCAAAGTTCAAAGTACATTTCCTTATCAAAGAATGTATATTTTACATACTGTTGGCTGGTGGCACAGTGAGAGCGGCACTGGGCTTGAGAATGGAGGTTCCTGAGTTCAATCCAGTGACAGACCACTCCTGAGCGTGCTCTCCATCCATGCCGGGTTGATGTTGAGCTCGCACCTCCTGTTTAAATTCCCAAGCAGAATATCGTGGAGGATCAAATACCCAAACTGAAACCCAAGCTTGAAATCTATCTCCTTACAAGCAGCCACGAAACAAAGAACCCCAATAGAACCCATTAAAAACAAATGAAGACCCTCAAATGCCCAATGTGCAGAATAAAAAAAACAAAATTGTGCAAACAACATTTAGAACTGAAGTTCACCACTGCAGCTGATCCAGAAGTCAACCTGTTGCACAGCACAGCCTTAGTCCAGCACAGAGTCGAAAAAAAACCCACGAGCCAGTGAGTGGAACCAGCCCTTTTTTCACCTCCAACCATTTCAATCTGGGCCAGTGCTTAAATCACCCAAACTTTGACTTGTTCCTTACCCAAGGGCTCCACCGCTTTGTTACGGCCAGTACCCAACATAAGAAATGGAAAGGACTTAGCTCTAATATAATCTCTCTTCATTTTTTAGCTCAATGTAATTCCCAAACTACCTTCACCTTTCCATATTTCATTCTGTCCCATCTACTGCATGTAGATGTAAAATTTTAAAACGTCTTGTCTTCCTCCGGCTAAAAGCCTGGTGGCAAGGACTACCAGTTTTGTGAAGTGTAGTGAATCAAGTTTCACCCGGATAAAATAATTCAGATGAACAGGTATATTCAAAAATCTAACTCTGTCACTAGACTTTCTTATACATCTCCAAAAGTGGCAAGATAATTAAACAGCTTTACTCCTTGGAACATGGAAGATCGAGGGGAGATTTGACAGAGGAATACAAAATGATGAGGGGTATAATAGGGTAAATGCAAGCAGGCTTTTTCTACTGAGGTTGGGTGGGACTACAATCAAAGGTCTTGAGTTAATGGTGAAAGGTGAAAAATTTAAGTGGAACATGATGGGAAACCTCTTCACTCAGAGGGTGGTGAGGGTGGAATGAGCTTCCAGCACAAGCTCAATTTTAACGCTTAAGAGTAGCTTGGATGGTAGGGTATGTAGGGTTATGGTCTTGATGCAAGTCAACATAAGCAGGCAGCTTAAATGGTTCAGCACAGAGCAGATGGGCCAAAGGGCCTGCTTCTGTACTGTACTTTTCTATGACTCTATGGCATGAGGTATGACAATGTAAGACATAAAGAAATATAATATCTCAGACCCTGATGCTTACAATATTTGTTTAAATCAGCCCATGAAGGAACGGAATGACAAGAAGGATATAAGGATGCTGCATTGTAGAAAAGTGGGATAGAATGAACAGCAGAATATGAGATTAGTTTGCATTCACAAGGAATATTGTTAGCACCTTTGACCAGAAAGATCTTGGGGCAGATTAGCTGGCTGTAGGAAGGAATTTTATAGATGGTGTGAGGATTCAGTTTTTAAGTGTTTTCCAGAAGAATGCTTTTGGGGAAGGCAGTTTGCTGGATGAGCGATGTCTGCAGTGAGAATATTCTGCTTACTTTTGTCTTGGGCACAGATAAGTCTTCCAGCGATGGGAGACTGCAGACACATGCCTGATTAGTAAGATAAGACCAAGTCTGCTTTGTCATTCCATCATGGCTGATTTGTTTTCCCTCTCAACCTCATTCTCGTGTCATTCCCCCATAACCTTAGGCACTGTTAATAATCAAGAAACTATCAACCTCTGCTTTAAATATACCCAATGATTTGGACTCTGAGCCCTCAGAGGCAATGAATTCTGCAGATTCAATACCTTCTGACTTAAGAAATTCCTCTTTGCCTCTGTTCTAAAGAGGCTCCCTCTGGCCCTAGATTCTCCCACAGTTGAAAACATCTTCTCCACATCCACTTGATCCAGGCCTTTCAATACTCGGTTGGTAACTTTGGTCACACTGACTAATCAAGGAACTAACAACCTTGACTTTAAATCAGAATCAGGTTTAATATCACCAGCATGCATCATGAAATCTGTTAATTTAATGACGGCAGTACAATGAAATACATGATAAACAAATAGACGATAAAACAATTATAGTAAGTATGTGTCTATTAAATAGTTAAGTAGTGAAAATAAAAACATGAACATTCATGAGTTCAATGTCCATTTAGAAATCGGATGATAGTGAGGAAGAAGCTGTTCCAGAATCGACGAGTGTGTGCCTTCAGGCTTCTGTACCTCCTTCCTGATGGCAACAATGAAAAGAAAGCATGTCCTGGGTGGTGAGGATCTTTAATAATGAACACCACCTTTCTAAGGCACTGCTCCCTGAAGATGCCTTGGATATTATGGAGGTTAGTACCCATGATGGAGCTAATTTTACAAGTTTCCACAACTTACTTATATCTTGTGCAATAGCACTCCCCTCCCCCATACCAGATGGTGATGCAGCCAGTCAGAATGTTCTCCACAGTACATTAGAAGTTTTTGAGCGTTTAGTTGACAAACCAAATCCCCTCAAACTCCTAGTGAAATATAGCCTCCAGTCATCTGTGGCATTATATATGGCGTACTAAACCTCATCAGACAGGCCACTGAGTACAAGCAGTGCGACGTCTCATTACAGTTGTGGTTGCACCAGCATCCTATATGTTGGCACAACTGGGGGGCTGAGATACAAGGAAAGACAAGATAGGAAGAGACCATTTTCCATGGAGCAAAGGAGGTTGAAGTGACCTTATAATAATAGGCATCCGTTAGTCTCGTGAGACCATGGAAGGTTTCCAGGGCGCAGGCCTGGGTTGTATGGGAGACTGGCAGTTGCCTATGCTGCAAGCCTTCCCCTCTTCCCGCCACTGATGTTTGTTCAAAGGAAGGGCACTAGGACCCAAGAAGCTTGGCAATGGTGTCATCACAGAGAATGTGTTGTTAAGTGTCTTGCTCAAGGACACAACACGCTGCCTCAGCTGAGGCTCAAACCACTGACCTTCAGATCATTAGACTGATGCCTTATCCACACACCAACACAGTGACCTTATAGAGCTTAATTAAATCATGAGGGGCAGAGATCAGGTGGATAGTCAGATTTTTTCCCTCAGGGAAGGGGAGTTTAAAACTAGAGGGCACAGGTGCAAGAAGGGAAAGATTTGAAAGGAAACTGAGCAGCAGCTTTCTCTGCAGAGTTGGTGGTGAGCATGTCGAACCAACTGCCAGAGAAAGTAATGGAGACCCTGTACAGGTTTACTTTGGACCACCTCAATAGACTCGGTACATATGACAGTAACTTCAGGCATTTAGAAAGGTCCATGGATAGGAAAGGTTTAGAAGGACTAGACAAAGGCAAATGGGACTAGCTCAGGAAGGCACCTTGGTCAGCATGAATGAGTTGGGCCAAAGTGTCTATTATATGCTGTCTAACTCCATGACTATGACTTCTAGTGATTCATCAAGCCCCCTTTTTGCAAGTGGTTTTAATCTTACGATCTCTTTCTTTCTCCCCAATGCATAATTAATGAGCTTACATTGTTTTGAACAAATTATAAATGTGTGCGGGAAAGTATACTGTCATATTAAAAAAAATTCAAATAAAAATGACAAAAAATACTTTTGAAGATCATTTTGGCAGTTTTTTCCCCCCCAAACTTAATAATTTAGCAGCATCTAGGGCAAACCCATTTGCAAGCATGCAACAGTAACATAGAAGCAATATTTTCTTCAAATTTCTATGAAATAAAACAAAAGAAAATGTTATGAAAGTGGCATCATAGATAAAAACAACTTGAGAATATGCCGTCATTTATTGAATTCATTAATTTATTTGGCGATACAGTGCCGGACAGGCCTTTCCAGCCCAACAAACTGCACCGTCCAGCAACCACCTATTTAACCCTTAACCAGAGATAAACTCTGACATCTAGTTACATATATATAAAAAATTCGCAATCCACAATTAATCTGAAATCAAATATATCCATATTATGCATGTACAAATGCTTCAGTTGAAGAGACATGTTTGTGTTCAAGTGAGAGAACAGAGATACGTATTGATCACATTTAAAAATGTTTGACTAATGAAAGCAAGCCTCAAAACATCAATTGCATTGTAGTATCTCTAATTAAAACTGCAGAATTAACCAAATTCTTCTGATACAAAACTTTGTCATCATTTTCTTCAGTATGGTCCTCATCCAAATATGATCCCACATTACTCCTGATGAAGGGTTTCGGCCCGAAACGTCGTCATTACCTCCTCCCATAGATGCTGTCTGGCCTGCTGAGTTCTGCCAGCATTTTGTGTTTTTTATGATCCCACATTACTTTCTTGATAGGGTTGTCTGGTGGCCTGCCCCAAGCTGTCTGCCGAAATTTCAGCCTTTCCTTTGCTAGAAAAGGAACTTATTGTAAACTCGATAGTGTCAGCAAATTGGACAAATAACTTCTATAAAAAGAGAACGCAGCTGCAGTAGGTTGCAAAAGCATAGTAAAGTAGACCAGTACAGTTAAAAAAATTTAAAGTTCCATCCATTTAAAAACATTAAAGCTAATTTCTACACTTGTTATTTGAAACTAGAAATACAGAAAATGTATTTTATACACTAAATGAATTGGATATATAACATCAATTACATTTTATTTTTTGATTTCACGAGTAAGTTTGAATCTAGGAATTTGGGAGGTGTGAAAGAGGAAGTGGCTGTTAGCTGTGAAAAGCCAAAGATACATTTGCTTGTGGAACTGCATGAATGGCATTCCAATTAAGTATCTTCTGAAAGTAGATTAGTCACTGAAGTGCTAGTGGTCCTCATTCATCAAGAGGGGGTGGACCGCATGCTGTGACTCAATTCTGCATTAAAAGTGCCTCACCCCATGCAGAGACAAAACTTGCATATTAAAACCTCACAGGGAAAGAGTTCTTTTAAAATGGTCACATCAAAATTCCCCACTTTAGGTGGCCTTGGGCAACTTTCCCTGCTGCTTCCTCTTGTTACGTTTGTATCCAATGGGTGTATTTTCATCCTGCCCAGAGGTTTCTGAAGATCAACTTACTTTTATTTTAGGATGGCTGTCAAGAGTTCTAACAGCTCAAGAAAGCATGTCTGACCTGTACCACACTTCAGGTAGGGAGAATGCACTGGAAGCAGGGAAAATGCAGCTTCTGTTAACCATACCTACTGCAAATGGACATTAATCTGCACTCCTGTGTCTCAAACTGCTAACAATGTCGAGCCACACTGAAATATTTCATATTCAATCCCAGGTCAAGGGTGACATTAGCAGGAATAGAAAAGACAATTCAAAAAACCTGAATATTACAGGGCAACTTTTATAGGAAGAGTAGCTGGTTCAGGATAAAGTTACTCTCCATCATGAATTATTTCCTTCCCCTATTGGTGACTGCAGTAGCTGTGAACTGCAGGCTCAGATGGCATGGAGACATGAATCTGTACCCCAATAAAATGACGATTGACTCCAGGAAAAGGAGGAGCTGAAAAAGCCTCAAAGGACAGATTACATTTACATTCTAGAACTGATTTATGAAGCAATCTTATTGTTGGATATGTAAAAACCGCTACCAATATATAGGAGAAATTTCACAACAGCCAAACAATGCTAAAGTGTTGGTATACAGTGCCTTGAAAATGGATTCAGCTCCTACAATTACTATTTCTGCATTTTACCTTCTCATCTTCTAAATCTAAAGTATATTGAAGTAGGATTTTTTTGAACTAACCTACAAAACATTGTGTACCATATCAAATCAAAAAGAAAAATTCTCAAACTTGTCAACAATTTATTGAAAATGAAAAGTGAAAATTACGAGGCTGAAAAAGTATTCACCCTCTTTGAAATTTCTAAGCTAACATTCCTCAGTTGCAATACTGTCTTACCAACTCACCAATTTGTTGGTGTAGAGAACTGGAAGATCATTTGGCTCCCTCCATCTAAGGTCAAACGGTATGGTAGATTTTCAACAGACCAAACCAAAATGGAAACAAAAGAGAAGTTAGAGAAATGATAACAGAGAAGCACAAATCTAGGGGAGAATACAAGACTACCTCAAAAGCACTGAACATACCTCTGACCTTAGAATAGGCCATTGTGATTAAGTTGAAAACATATGAAACGACAGCCACACTGCCTAGGTCAGGCCGTCCCTCTAAACACAGTTGCCGAAGAATGGCACTTGTAAGAGAGGCTACTTTGATGCCAACAGTCACCCTGAGTGAGCAGCAGAAGTCAGTGGCTGCAACTGGAGATGAAGTTCATGTCTCACAATCTTGAAGGCCGAGCCACTTTTCTCCCTCGCGCTGGGGCTATATGGCATTGAGGCACGTCCCCTGGGTGGTGGATGGGGGATCCCTTGTGTGGGAGGTGCACCGGATAATATGGAAGAAGGTGCTGTGAACCAACATAGCCTAGGAGAAGGAACTCCGATTCCAAACCCGGGTAGATAGGACTCGTTAGCCTTGGATGGCAGCCTATCTAGGTGAGGGTAAACTCTGATTTCAAACCCGGGCAGGTGGAGCTCATTAGCATGGAAATGTCATCGCCTAGGGCAGGGGTCAGCAACCTTTACCACTGAAAGAGCCACTTGGACCCGTTTCCCACAGAAAAGAAAACACTGGGAGCCGCAAAACCCGTTTGACATTTAAAATGAAATAACACTGCATACAACGTTTTTTTTGCCTTTATGCTATGTATAAACAAACTATAATGTGTTGCATTTATGAAATTGATGAACTCCTGCAGAGAAAACGAAATTACATTTCTGCATGCAACAAAAACATTTTGAACTCCGAAAAAAAGACGTTGGGTTGAAAGTTACTTTTAAGTAAAATACTCAATGTCTATTTGAGTCCTTCTTGTATTTATGAAAAACGCCGAACTTAAATTTTCCGCCAGCAGCAAACCAAAAATATCATCAGCCAGCTGTCAGCCTGAAAAATAAAAGGACTATTTCACTGAACAATGAAAAAATATGAATATACATAAAATAATAGGCAATTAAAATATTTATCATACTTGGTTAATGGGATTTCTGCTCCTGGACCTCAGCGCACAGCGTCTGCACATCAGGGCTGTATGACGTCACCTTCATCTTTACACAGGATCGCAAGCTGTCATCTGTGAAGCATGCGCGATGTTTGTTTTTAATAAAGTTCATGTTGGAGAACACCTGCTCACATACATATGTGGATCCAAAGATCGACAGGACTCCAAGCGCATACTTTTTCATGTTTACATAAATGTCGGGCACAGCATTCCATGTTTCAAACACAAGTTGGTCCGGATTTGGAAGGTTTTCAATATCACTCCATTTGTGATTCTGAGCAAGAACGGCCTTCTGACGGGCAACATCTTCAAGGTCTGCTGTCAAGCGTCTAAACTTGGACACCCATATGTCTTTGTCGGCTATGTCGGCCAGTTCCATCTCAAGATCAGGTTGACTCACACCTGCCAATGCAGTCGTATTCAGTAGGGAAGGATCGATGCTTAAGGGAGTGACCGGGAAGGATAATGTGTTTTTTTCCTCTCTGAACTCACAGAAGCGTTTCCCAAACGATGTTTGCATTGCGATGATTGCAGAATGTAAATACTCCGAAATTATCATGTCGTGACCTTGTTTGAACTCTCTCAAATTGGGGAAGTGAGACAAAGTGCCTTTCTGTAAATCTCTGGCAAGCACTGTCAACTTGCGCTCGAATGCCAAGACATCCTCCAACATGTGCAGGGCTGTGCGTCCTTTCCCCTGAAGAGCTGTGTTCAGCGTGTTCAGGTGCGCTGTCATGTCTACCATGAAGTGTAGCTTTTCCAGCCACTCTGGCTGTTCCAGCTCAGGAAAGTTGAGCCCTTTGCTGCCCAGGAAAGTTTTCACTTCTTCCAGACACGCGACAAAGCGTTTCAGCACCTCCCCTTTGGACAGCCACCGGACTTTGTTGTGCAGCAGGAGATCAGAATATGCGCTTTCCATCTCGTCCAGTAACAAACGGAATTGACGGTGATTTAAACTTTTTGCCATTATTTTATTGACAATCTGAATGACAACATCCATTACTTCTGTGCATTCCGGAGGAAATGTTTGAGCGCACAGTGCCTCTTGGTGCAAGATGCAGTGAAAAGTCAGCAGCTTTCTGTCCAGCGACTTCTGCAGTAAAGCCACAAATCCCTTGTGCGTTCCCGTCATATTCGGAGCCCCATCAGTAGCTACTGACACCAGATGGGTGGTCTTTATTCCTTTGGCTCTTAAACAATTCAAGACAGCCTCACAGATGTCCTCCCCCCGTGTTTGGTCTTTTAGAGGTATCAACTCAATCAGTTCTTCCTGTGGCCCGGCAGAGTTTACATACCGGCAGAACAACGCTATTTGTTCAATATCGCCTTTGTCTTTAGACTCGTCACAGGCAATCGAGTAGGCCACAGCTGAATTGATGTCTTTAATTTGCTGTCTTGTGATGTCTTCTGCCATTTTTATGGTTCTGTCTTTGACAGTCTTTGCAGAGAGGGGCATATCCCTGATTTTCTGCACAATTTCACTCTTGTTTTTAAAGTCCGTGAATAGATGTTCTGAAATCTTAATGAAAGATTCTTTTATATATTCACCATCTGTAAACTGCTTCCCGTGCCTGACTATTTCCTGAGCGGCAATATAACTGGCGTATGTCGTTGATTTTCCTGACTTCATCCATTTCTGGAAATGATTTTTGCTCAGATCAACCTTCCGCATCAGTTCCGAAACGGCTTTTTTTCTCTCATCTCCATCCGGATATTTTTGAGCAAAGGCTGCGTGTTTACTCTGGAAATGCCTTGCGACATTTGACTTTTTGTTGTTTGCTAGTTTCTCATTGCATATTAAGCATACCGGTAAACCAGTCTCGTCAACAGTGAAAGCAAATGAATCTGTCCACGTATCATTAAACGTTCTGTTTTCTTCAGTCACTTTTCTTTTTTTAGAATTCTCCATAGTTGGCTTACCTTGGATCGAAAAATTAAAGAAATCGCGCACTGGCGGGTGTCAGGTATTGGCAGTGGTGACGTATATTAATAGCGATAAAAACACGTTGCAGCGGTGTGTTCAGGCAGTCAGTAAACTGCAGTCGAATAACTTTATTCGAACTAAACAGCCTTGCTTCTAAGCCTCCCTCAACCCAGCCCCCATGGACGCAGATGCTGCAAAAGACACGTACTCACAAACCCCCGTAGGCAATCTCCCTTAGCCGGAATGCTGGCTAATTGAGAGCCGTTTCGGATGTGTCAGAAAATGTGTCGCCACACTTACATTGTACAAGATCACCATAATCTTCAAATTTAGAATTACATTTCAAAAGCTAACAAACTAACATAAAATACATTTTAATTAAATACTGACCAATTATTTCCCAAAGCCACAGGGAGCCGCAGCACAGAGGTGAAAGAGCCACAAATGGCTCGGGAGCCGCAGGTTGCCGACCCCCGGCCTAGGGGAAGGTGACCCCGACAGAAAACCTCTGGTCCTCCAGGTTGGGGGTTGTGTAATGGGCTAACAACCCGTTCACATAAAACAAGCAATTGTTATAGAAGCCGTCAACAGATTGTCAACCACTAACCCAGATCTCGGGAAAAGCAGGGCCCCATACAGGAGGCTGCAACCAAACCCGTCAGGAAGCTGCAGGGCTGACAAGCCTCCTTCACCCGAGGAAAACCATAATAGAGGTTCCAAAGCTGCTCTCACAGAAGAAATCTATCCTAATCGGAACATGGAATGCGAGATCGCTTTGGGAGACAGGTAGGTGCGCTCAGGCAGTGAAGGAAATGAACCGATACCACCTCACACTCCTGGATGTGTGCGAAGTAAGGTGGAATACTTTTGGTGAGACCAAACTGCAGACAGGAGAAACTCTGCTCTATTCTGGCAAAGAAAAAGAGGAAGACCCGCATGAGGCTGGTGCGGCCCTGATGTTGTCCAAAGAAGCAGCCAGAAGTTTGACAGAATGGGAACCAGTGTTCGACCGTATCATCACAGCCAGGTTCGAGTCCAGATTCCAGAAGGTATCCATTATCCTGTGCTATGCCCCAACTAACAACGCAGAGGAAGAATAAAAAGATCTCTTCTACACCCAGCTTCAAGCAGTAGTTGGAAAGGTACCTAAGCAAGATATGTTGATCATCATGGGAGATCTGAATGCCAAAGTAGGCAGCGATAACACTGGCAGGGAGAGAGAGATGGGCCAGAATGGTTTGGGGAATATGAATGAAAATGGAGAACTCCTTACCGACTTCTGTGCCTTCAATGAACTGACCATTGGAGGTACCCTCTTTCCCCATCGACACTGCCACAAGATAACCTGGGTCTCGCCTGACCATCAAACAGAGAACCAGACTGATCACGTCATAGTCCGCCAGCACTGGAGAAGTTCATTGCAAGATGTGAGAGCCAAAAGAGGAGCAGATATTGGATCTGACCACCATTTGGTTGTTGCAAAGCTGAAGATGAAGTTGTCAGCCAAGAAGCAACAGAACACGTGAATAAAGTTTGATGTTAGAAAACTACAGATGGAAGAGAACAAGAGAGATTTCCACATCGCCTTGCAAAACTGCTTTGGGGCTCTTCAAATAGAGGAACAAGATGAGAGAACAGCGGAACACCCCTGGATTAACTTCAAGCAGGTCACTGTAGGAGCCTGCAAAGGAGTACTGGGAAGACCACCAGTCAACAGTAAACCTTGGATCAGGGACTATACAAGGCAGAAGGTGGAGGAAAGGAAAAAGCTCAAACAGGAGTTGAATCAGGCCAGAACTCGGCAACAGAATGGTGAGGTAACAGGTACAGCGTGATGGCCAAGGAGGTGAAGAAACAGCTCAGAAAGGACAAGAGGTCATACTTCAATGAAATAGCAGAGCAAGCAGAAACAGCGGCCAGTAAAGGGGACCTCAAGGCACTCTACATGACAGCTAAACTTTTTGAGAGGGAAGGAAAGCAATTTCAACAGACCTGTTAGAGACAAGACAGGCCATCTGCTCACTTCAGTTGAAGATCAGCTGGTGAGATGGAAGGAACACTTCCAGGAAGTATTGAATAGACCACCACCACAGAACCCACCTGACCTGGAGCCTGGAGACCCACTCAACATCCCCAAGCAAGAAATTCGAAGAGCCCTGAAAAGCCTGAAGAATGGCAAGGCTGCTGGAGAAGACAACATTCCTGCAGAAGCATTGAAAGAGGGTGGAGAGGTTATGGTGGACTATTTGCATATACTGCTGAATTTGGTATGGAGAACAGGAGCGATCCCATCAAATTGGAAGAAGGGCCTCCTTGTGAAGCTGCAAAAATCTGGAGATCTTTCACTGTGTGGCAAGTGGATGGGGATCACCTTGTTGTCCATTCCTAGCAAAGTTCTCACCAGGATCATCTTGGAGCGGATGAAAGACTCCATTGACCAGAGACTTAGAGGTGAGCAGGCAGGGTTCAGGAAAGAGAGATCATGCATTGACCAGATAGCTACACTTAGAGTCATTGTGGAGCAGACAATAGAATGGCAAACTCCACTATATGTGTGTTTTATTGATTTTGAGAAGGCATTTGACAGCCTGGACAGAAGGTCAATGTGGAGCATCTATGGTGTACCAGAAGAGATGGTGAATATCATCAAGCAGCTTTATGATGGCTTCTCATGCAGGGTCATCCACAATGGGAGACTGTCTGAAGAGTTCCTGGTCACTACTGGAGTCAGACAGGGATGCCTGCTGTCACCTCTACTTTTTCTTGTGGTACTCTACTGGGCTACAAGAACAGCCTATGCTGGCTCAGAGAGAGGCATCCAGTGGACGTTAACAGGGAAATTGGAAGACCTGGCATTTGCAGATGATCTCGCTCTTCTCTCACACCGGCTTCAAGATATGCAGAGGAAAGTAGATTCCTTGGGAGAGACCTCACAGCGAGTAGGCCTTAAGATCAGTCAGGGGAAGACCAAAGTTCTACGCATTAATAACAAACAAGAGGAGCCATTACGGATTGAAGGACAAATAGTTGAAGATGTAGACAAATTCACCTACCTCGGAAGCAAAATCAGTAAATCAGGAGGTACAGATGAGGACATCAGAGCAAGGATTAGAAAAGCCCAACATGCCTTCACAACCCTGTGACCTGTTTGGAGTTCTACGGCCATCTCTGTCAAAACTAAGCCCTGTATATTCAGCTCCAATGTGAAAGCCATCCTGCTATATGGATCCGAAACATGGAGAATCACTAACACCAGCTGCAACAAGATCCAGACCTTTCTCAACAAATGCCTCCGGCAGATCCTCCGCCTCAAGTGGTACGACAGAGTGTCAAACCTAGAGCTATGGAAGAGAGCAAACCAAGAGCCCATTGTATTCCAGATAAGGAGGAGGAAGTGGAGATGGGTTGGCCACACCTTGAGGAAGAGCCAGTCAAATGTCACTCGACAATCACCCAAATGGAATCCACAAAGGAAGAGAAGAAGAGGTCGCCCAAAGCAAACCTGGAGGCATAGGCTTTTGGATGAACTGAAAGCCGCCAGCCAAACTTGTGAGACTGCAAAAACATCTGCTGGAGATCGCAGGAAGTGGAGGACTTTTGTTGAGGCCCTATGCTCCATAAGGAGCGAAAAGGATTAAAGAGCCACTTTTCTTACGAACATATTTTGTGCATGTAAAAACACTGACTAAAAAAAAGCGTATCCTTGCCCATAAAGACTTTGCAAGATGTTACTTAGAAGATACTGTAAAGATGTAGAAGAATGTTCTGTAGTTGGATCAGACTGAAATGGAACATTTTGGCCACAACACTAAGTGGTACATGTGGCGTAAATCTAATAAAGGGCATCAGCCAGGTAACACCATCTCAGTTGCAAAGTATAGTGGTGGCAGCATCTTGCTATGGGATGCTTCTCAACAGCAGGGACTGGAAATCTGGTCAGGATTGGTGGGAAGATGAATGCTGCTAAATACAGAGAGTTCCTGGATTAAAAACCTGCTAGCCTCTGGCAGAAAGCTTAAACTGGAGTGGAAGTTTGTCTTGCAGCAGGACGAGAGCAAACATGGAGTGGCTTCAAATGAGGAAAATCAATGTCCTTCAGTGACCTAGTCATAGTCCTAACTTTAACCTCAATGAACCTCAAGATTACTGTCCACCGTCACTCCCCAACTAAACTGGCACAGCTTGATCAATTTTACAGTGAGGAATGGGCAAGTCTTGCCCATCATGGATTACAGGAGTAATGGAGACAGGTTTTCACTGATTGACATCAATGGGACTGCAGTTGAGAGGGTGAGTAGTTTCAAGTTCCTCAGTATACACATCACCAAAGATATCACCCGGACTGTACACAACGGTTGTGTGGCAAAAAAAAAGCACAACAGCATCTCTTCCACCTGAGGCGACCGAAGAGATTTGGCATCAGCCCCCAAATCCTCAAGGCTTTTTATAGGGGCACCATTGAGAGCATTCTGACTGCCTGTATCACCGCCTGGTATGGGAACTGCACCAGCCTTGAACACTGGGCAATGCAGAGAGTGGTACGGACAGGCCAATGCATCTGTGGATGTGAACTTCCCTCCACTGAGAACATTTACAGCAGCAGGTGCATAAAGAATGCCTGGAAGATCATCGGGGACACCAGTCACCCCAATTATAAACTGTTTCAGCTGCTTCCATCTGGCAAAGGGTACTGCAGCATTAAAGCCAGGACCAACGGACTATAGGACAGCTTCTTTCTATAAGCCATTACACTTTTAAATTCATGTCTGTACATTACGGAGTCATAACGCAAAAATTTTTACCCCCTCACATTGTGGGGCAGATGTAAGACTTTTTAAAAAATCATTCATTCATGTTGTGCAAAGCTAATAGAAACTTAACCAAAAAGGCTACTGGCTGTAATAGCTGCGAGAGATGTTTCAACTAATTACTGAGCAAAGGCGTGGTGGGGGGGGGGGGGGGGGGGATGAATACTTTTTAAACTGCTGACAACTCAGTTTTTGAATTTTTGGTTTTTCATTCTTTACAATTTTCCCTGTTTTTTGGGCTCCACTCTGGAAAAAAGGAATAAGTGATTCACAAATAAAATTTTCCAGTTAAATTGATCAAAATCCCTGTTTGCAATACTCATTTATGTGTTCAAAAGATTGGGGGAAGAATACTATACAGGCACTGTAAGTAATTAGCTAGTTAGGTACTTCTCCACTGAACAATTGAAATTAAACCCTAAATTTACAGGCAACAGAACTGCCTCAAAAGATTAGGCCTTTTCAAAGAGAGCACAAAAGGAGTAATTCTAGGAATGCAAATTTTAATAGAATTATGCTTATATTCAGACACATTATTCAACAAAAATGTGAGAAGTGAGCATCTGATGAGGTTGCAGATCAAAACGCTCCCATTCTGAATCCATGCCATCACCTGACATGAAGACTCCAGCAGTTGGGGTTTATGCTCAGCCAACAGAATGCAAATATGAAATGAGTCTTTTTACTCTCCCTTTAACAGGTGCAATTTGTATGCTTGCATCCAACTTTGAGTCTTCAGTGTCTTCATCTTCAGCTGTTTTTCACAGGAAAACAGCGAATGAGTATTAGTGAGTTATCAACTATTGAAGAGATCACTCTGGACTGTACAATCACACAACTACATAGGTGTATTTTCAAAGAAGTGAGATGTTGCAAAAAGGAGTGCAACCCACGTCATTTCAGATATTGTACAGGTTAGGTCCTAAACTTGATTTCCTAATTGTTACTTTGCACAACATACCAATTAATAAAGTTTAAAACAGCAAATCTTTGGAGTTTTTACACTGATGGTCAGTGATTCCGACTCAAAAAACAAATACATTCTGTACATCTCTTCCCAATCCACTTCCAAATCTGTAAATCTGCCTTGACAAAATGCAAAACATATTTTTGACTTTTAAAAACAGATCAAAATCTGTATCTTATTTACCCTAGGTTCTATTTCTCAAAGCAAAATTCAGAAACTACTGGGATCATATGTCTAAAACATTATCTAACCGTCCTTCAGGATTAATCTAACTTAAATATCACAGCAACATTATGGAAAATGATTTGTAGATTTTAAATTGTGGGATTACAGCAATAATGAAAATACTGTAAGTTCAAATTTGTACAATCTATATATTGCTAACGTATTGCTGCATTTCTTAAAAGTATAACTGAACATCTTTTGGAATACTGTAAATAGTATTAATACACAGTATAAAATTTAATTTTTTTGGAAGTAGAAAATATCCTTTCAAAAGAAAGAAGATATTTTGGTCTGACATTCCTAGTCTTCTTCAGAAAAAAGTATGTGCTTGCCAGCTTTGTGCGTCTTGGCCACGATAATCTTTTCAGCCTTGCCAATTAACTGCAATACAAAAAGGTTTTTGTTAAAAACGTATTCACATTTCCAAGCTTGTTGTAACAAAAAGGAAAAATACTTAAAATCAGAACTTTGCATTCATAAAGCTGCCAACGCTTTCTGAATGTACCCAGCGTATCAAATACAATCATGTAAAGTACCTTCTCAGTACCCCGCTTTTTGTCCCGTGGTCGGTTTAATTTTGCTTGCCTATCTACTAAGATCTTCTGCCAATAACGCTGCTCACCATCACCTGTTGACAAAAAGAAAGCAAACATTTCAGAATCTAATAATAATAGAGTCACAACTTAAATTGACTTCTGCCTTGTGGAGCATTTCTGTGCTAACACCCGAGAAATTTGTTGCACAGAATGAAACCAGTCAGACCGCTGTGGCCACGTCAACAAAACATGTGCTTTTGGGGGCTTCCTTGTACTTCCTAGCCCTCAATTTGTAGCCTTGCAGATTCTTCAAGTGCACATCCAAGCTTTAAGTAAGATTTGGATTTCATGTAATTAGCCCTTCACTCTGACTATTCTGTGGATGAGAAAGAAATTTCCTCAACTCCTTGTTAATTAATTTAAATCCACACTTTAGTCGCCAACCTCTCTGTTGATGTACATTAGTTCTCCCTGTAGAGGTGTTTCATAAAAAAAAATATCCAAATTAAAATTCTAACATAATCAAACTTTTTTCAATAAATCACATTTCTAGCCCTGGCAACCTGCTTGTAACTCCCCTGTATTCATGTTGTCATATCTCCCCATAAAATGGCAACTAGAATCCTATATAGAACTTAACCCGTGAACATCCATGCATTGGTTCACTAACTACCCTCTGCCTCATCTGTGTGGCAGAATCAGAATTTCCCACACTTGTCTCATGCACAATCTCAGAACCCATAAACCAGGACTGAAAGCAATTTCTCCTTGATTTGAGGAACTGTCTGAGAAGGAATTTACATTGTATCACAACTTTCCTGCACTTACAACCCATGCCTGCAATGATAGATCTTCCTATCTTGCCAAATTTATGGATCTGCCAACATGTACTCCAAGACCTCTCTGTTACTCTATATGTTGGGTTTACAGTCCATTACTTCCTATAAAGCAATACCTAAAATCATGAATGGCTGTGATGCTTCATTCCCAGATGAGCTCAATGCCTCCCTTTGTGCTTGTGAAAGGGAGAATAAAAGTACACTTGTACGAATCCCTGCAGCATCTGGTGATCCTGTCACCTCTGTCTCTGAGACTGATGTCAGAAGAGGGTGAACCCTCTCTAGATTTCAGGCCCCAAAGATGTACCTGGTAGGACTCTGAAATCCTGTGACAACCAACTGGCAGGAGTGTTCAAGGGCATCTTCAATCTCTCAATGATGCGGACAAGAGGTTCCAGCCTGCTTCAAACAGGCGACAATTATGCCAGTGTCCAAGAAGAGCAGGGTGAGCTGCCTCAACAACTATTGCCCAGTGGCACTCACGTCTGCTGTGATGAACTGCGAGGAAGCAGCATCTATAGAAGACAATAAGCAGATGCCTCAGGCTGGAATCCTTCATCAGGACTGGAAAAAATGGGGAAGAAGCCAGACTTAGGGGATGGGGGGGGGGGGGGGAGCAGGAGGAGTATAAGTGGCAGGTGACCAGGTGAGGGGTAACTTGGTGGGTGGGATGAAGTGAGAAGTTGAGAGGTGACTGGTGGAAGAGGCAAGGGCTGAAGAAGAAAGAATCTGATAGAAGAGGAGAGTGGGCCAGGGAAGTAAGGGAAAGAGGATGGGCAGCAGAGGGAGATGATGCGTAGGTGAGCAGAAGAGAGGGGTAAGACAGCAGGTGCAATCTCACTGGCTCTCCACTCAGCCTTCGACCATCTGGCCAATAGCAATACCTACATCTGGCTGCTATTTATTGATTATAGCTCAGCATTCAACACCATCAAGCCCTCAGTACTAATCAAAAAGCTCTACACTAGGACCTCTGTACCTCCTTTCGCATCTAGATCCTCAACTTCCTCATTGGGAGACCACAGTCAGTGCAGATTAGAAATAACATCTCTTCAACACCGGTGCACCTCAAACATGCATGCTTAGCCGACTCCTCTACTATCTCCACGTCCATGACTGTGTGGCCAGGGACAGCTCCAAAGCCATCTATAAAATGGCCAATGGCACAACTATTGTTGGCAGAATTTCAGATGGTGATGAGGTGGCGTACAGGAGTGAGATAGTTCAGCTGGTTGAGTGGTGTCGCAACAACAACCTTGCACTCAATATATCAATCAGTAAGACCAAAGAATTGATTGTGGACTTCAGCAAGGGAAAGTTTAAGGTTCACATACAAATCCTCATCAAAAGATCAGCAGTGGAAAGGATGAACAGTTTAATTCTAGGGTGTAAACATCTCTGAAGATCTATCCTGGGCTCAATATACTGATGCAATTAGAAACAGGGTACAACAGTGGTGATATTTCATTAGAAGCAGGAGATTTCAGAAGTCACAAAGGACACTGGAAAATTTCTACAAATATACTGTGGAGAACATTCTAATTGGTTGCATTACTTTATGCTATGGAGGGACTACTGAACAGCACTAAAAAAAATGCTGCAGGAGGTTCCAAACAGCCAGATCCATTTTGGCCACTAGCCTCCCTGGCACTGAAGATATCTTCAAACGCCAATGCCACAAAAAGGCGGCATCTATCATTAAGGACCACCATCACCCAAGACATGCCCTCTTCTCATTACTACCATCAACAAAGTGGTGCAAGAGCCTGAAGACACACTGAACATTTTAGAAACAACTTCTTCAACCCAGTCACCGGTTTTCTGAATGGACAATGAATCCATGTACTTTGAATCAGTATTTTCCCTCTTTTTTTGTATTACTTGCTTAGTGTGTGTGTGCACGCATACACTTTACATATACACATATACATACCCTATATGGTAGTCCAATCTCAAAAGTATATAGTATATATTTCTTATTGCAATTTATAGTTTTTTAAGAATTCTGTATTATATTGTACTGCTGTCACAAAACAAATTTTGTTGGCATACGCCAGTGATATTAAGTCTGATTCTAATTCTAAAGAGCTTTGCACCATGTTTATTCTTTTGTAGATAATTTTTATAATGCTTAAGGCTGATTTTAAAATAATAAATAATAACTTGGAGAAAATTAAATACTTTTCTCATTAGACACTCTAAATGTTTAGCATTTTCAATGTAACCCTTCTCAGCAAAACATTAAACACCAATGAACTGCATGCACATCTATAGATAGAAGTAAGAGCTTATCTAGTTTTGGAATTTAATCTGTTTACTACTCAAACATCCCAAGGGTTCTGTGGTATTTGTGATGTAGCTGGCTTGCCAGAGATCATATGCTACAGAAAACAGGGTTGACTGCTACTCAAGTCTTTATCTGGCTGTCCTTTTGCAGGCAACACAAACTCTTATTTATATTGGGGGAGATGCATAGCTTCCACTCTAACCTATCAGTAGTCAGCTAACACTGCTGGGGAATGAACCACATCATTCAGCATCCACCTTTACTCTTATCTACTGCTCACCTTACGGCAAGCACCTTTTTATTGTTAATTCATGACTTCATTAACATATATTTGAAACTGCAATAGCCCACAAAAATTCTGCATTAACTATAAACACAAAAATATTTAAGTTATTGAACCTGACCTGAGAGAAGTTCAAGTTTCCAGTTGTATTTACTCTGTATTTCTCGATGTGCTTTCATTACAGATTGGGCATCTGCAGGAGTTTTAAACCGAGCATGTCCCTCGGTATCACCTTCAAGGAGGTCCACATACAAAACTTCAGACAACTTCATCAAAGCATCCTTCACGTAAAAAAAACACTGCATTAGAGAGAAGTCAAAGCAGCTTCCAAAGTCCACATTCACTTATGAACTGAAAGACAACCGCAGTTAGTCCTGAAGACCGATATCGGTCCCAAATATTGACTGTTTATTCATTTCTATAGACGATGCATAACCTGCTGAGTTCCTGCAACATTTTTTTTTATATAGCATTTTCTCCCTGCTAGTTCCATTGCTTTTTTCAGTTTTCTTTATTTTATTCTTCAAGAATCCACATTACTACTGGAATATCTCATCAAATGGTCATGTAATATTTCTCAGCGACTCTCATGCTGATATCCAAGATTAACATATTCTTAATTTTGATGACTATGATGCATAGTACTGTTTCTTAAATGCCTATTTTATAAGGAAACATGTTGAAGGAAAAGCCTTCTCAGCTCAATTTTGTCCTCCAACAGCAATTATATATGTGAACTTTCAGAACAGTGGACAGAAATCAGTATTGAAAGAATATACTTGTTATAATATTGCCATTCCTGCCATTGGTAAAATTGACTGTGATTGCATAAAGCAGGGATTAAACAAACCTCAGTACCAAATCAGGCACTCATCACTTCAGCTAGGAATCATGGAAAAAGACCCTTCAGACACTGAACAGATGCCAACCATTTGCACTAATCCCAGTTTATTCTCCTCACATTCCTATCAATAACAATGGCCAATTACCGTAGCGACTCATATGCCTTTAGGAAGGGTGTGAAGACTGGAGCGCTTGGAGAAAACCTGTGCAGTCACAAGATGATTGTGCAAGCTCCACATAGGCAGCACCACAGCTCAGGATTGAATCCTGTTCGCTGGAACTGCGAGGCACCGCTGTGCCACCTGAATGGAATTAAATCAAAGTGCTGAAAACACTCAGCAGTTCAATAATGCAAACAGAGTTCATATTTCACAAAGCACCCTCCTTTCAGTTTTGCTCTCTCAATGAAATTAAATTCTAAGGTCAGTGCAGGGAGCCTGTTTTCCCAGCTGAAGGGTCTAGACCCAGAAGTCAGTCTAATGGCCTGATGCAGATAAATCACTCAGATGAAATCTTTGGTATTCACTATCCCAGACAGCTACTGAGTTACTGACTTCATTCAAAACAGACATGGATAGATCTCTAGACATTAAGGGAATCACAATCTAGAGTCACAGAAAAGTACAGCACAGAAACAGGCTCCTTGGCCCATCTAGTCCGTGCCAAACAATTTAAACTGACTATTCCCATTGACCTGTACAGGGACCATAGCTCTCCATACCCCTACCATTCATGTAGCTATCCAAACTTCCCTTAAATAATGAATTCCAGCTTGCTTGTACCACTTGTGCTGGCAAGCTTGTTCCACATTCTTCATGGCCTTCTATGTGAAGAAGTTTCCCCTCATGTTCTCCTTGAACTATTCACATTTTAGTTTTAACCCATGACCTTTGGTTATGGGAAGTATGCAAGAAAATGGCCCCAAGGTAGAAGTTTAGTCATGATATAGCTGAATGACAGAAATACTAGCCTTTACCTAATTCTCAAAATGTCATAGGACCTCAGCAAGTCAGACAGAATCTATGCAGTGACCTAGACAGTTAACATTTTGGGTCAAGATGCTTCATTTTTTGAATTTGCTCTTAGGAATTATGAATATCTTCTTATAGCTTACATTCATTCAAAATCAATTTGTTTGATTTGTCTTCTATGATCAGTAATTAGATTTCTATGGGTTCCAACACAGACACCATGAGCTGAATAAATGTCTTCAATGTCATAAATTTTCTCTGACTGTAAGGATGGTTGACCTAAATGAGTCAACCTCAAAGATGAATAATTATTTTTATAAAGTCATCAGCATGGTGTGCACAAGATGCATTCAGATTTTCTGAGGGAGAAATAAAAGGGCAGTTCATGAAAAGCTATCAAGCTTTTGTTTTTATCAGATGTTAATGTAGTATGGAAAAAGAGGCGAAAATTCATTTTTACTTAAAGGGTAGAAATAGATTAAAGATCTACAAAGTATCATAGAAACAACACTTACAAATGTTATAAGACAAAAGGCTGTCCCAAGAATTGGATCAAAGAAAGTCCACCTCAAGGGCACACATATACCTTGATCTGTTTCCTGCCCAGCAGGGGTTCAGTACTGGTGATCTTCACAATGACTCCACTCACAAACTGTGGCCCCAGGGTGTTAACCTTCACAGAGGGACAGGTTCCTTCATCGTTAACCTTTGCTATAGTAGGAGAAAAGAATAATGTGGTCTTCGTCAATAGCTTTGAAATTCAATTACTTTACAGTAACACATTCAAAGAAATCTATCAACCCAACCCCTTCTTTACATCCCAGCACAATTTCAAAGTCTTTTGTTTTGCAAAACTATTTGCATGCTAATTCACTAACTCTTCCAGATAATTAGACTCAGAGAATGCAAATTTTGCAAACTCTGAAGATTACCCTTGAATGCTCTCCAGAATCCCACAGAACTTTTCAAGTGATTAGCAGAGCCATGTAACACAGGGTTTTCACGTTTGATCCTGGGCAACAGTTGATCAAATGGATGCTCAGGTATAATGAGTGAGTATACCTGCTAGTATACCATAAAGGACCTGGATCATGAACATAACCAGATGTACTGTACTTGATGATATCTAGATATATTGTCCTGATGAAGGGCCTTGGTGCAAAACATCAACTGTTCAGTCAATTCCATGTAGACATACCCTGACCTGCTGAGTTCCTCCAGCATTTTGTGTGTGTTGCTTAGATTTCCAGCATCTCCTTTGTTTATGAAACTGCTCTTAATCCCCATCTAGAAATATTTTGGAAGTGATCTCAGGCTACATCCACACTAGACCGGCGTTTTCAAAACTATCCGGTTTTGCATAAAAACGATACGCGTCCACACCGCGTTTTTAAAAATACCTCTTTCCACATTGAAACGGAGATTTCGGTGCATCTCCTCCTACTGTGCATAAGCAGGACACATCTACCGAAAACAAGTGACATGCTTGGCGTCGAATCTCGGTGTGAAAGTGCGCGTTTGTGTAGTTACAGACTAGAAAAACTTAAAACGACAGACAGCTGTTGGCTCTTGCGCAGAACTTAAAAGTAAAAAAAAACAAATACTAGAGCTTACGGAGGCAACCGATAGGGAGTTCACGGACAGATTGACCCGGCTGACGACGAACATTGAAAAACTGACTAACTCTGTTGCATTAATAAAGCACCTTGTTAAGTGTATAAAACATGTCTGCATCAGTGTTATCTTGTACTTCCATACAATGGTACATTAGGCTGTTACACATCTATTATCAGAGAAATACTTGCATAAATAGGTAAACTACCTTCATACAAGCAAGGACAGAAAACAGGGCAAAGTGAGTATATTTATTCAGTAAGTTATGGGTCAAAGTATTTGGTGAGTACATTTCTAACTCTTCTGGCATCAGTCTCGTTGCCTTCAGTTCTGAAATTGTTAGGCTGCGTTCAAGAAAACAATGAAATAGTGTTTTCAGAAGTCTCCAGTTACCTCGTCCACACTGCTCCGGCCAATCCGGCATTTTCAAGAATACACACTTTGGAGAGCATTTCTGAAAAACTCTGGTTTTGGGGGACAAAAACGCCGTATTAGGGTGGACGAAGGGTAAAAATGAAGAGAAAAAGCTTTGGTTACGGATTTATCTGGTGTAGTGTGGACGTAGCCTCAGTTATAGACAAAGCAGCATGCAATTGAGCTCTCTGGCCCATGAGGATCAACAATACCTCATTAACACCAGTCTTACAATAACCACAGTAGATTCTGTAAATGCAGGTAACTGGTTTCATCACCCACTGGAAAGGATCGGAATAAAACTGCAGAAATTCATCACGGGCACTAGCCTTACCAGCATTCAGCACATCTTCAAAAGATGATGCCTCAAAAAGGTGGCATCCATCATTAAGGACCCCCATCACCCACCAGGATATGCCCTCTTCTGATTGATACTATCAGGGAATGGTACAGGAGCCTAAAGAAACACACTCAAGAATTCCGAAACAGCTTTTTACTCCCTGCCATCAGATTTTTGAATGGATAATGAAGCTACGAACACTAAATAAAATTTTTTACACCCTCTCCTCTTTTTGCAGTACTTATTACATTTCATTTTAATATATATTTGCAATTTATTGTTTAATTAATATGTATTGTAATGTACTTCCACCGGAAACAACAAATTTCACAACATACGTCAGTCAGGGCAAGTCACACCTCACGAGCCTGTCTGACATTTTTGAGGAAGTAATAAAACAAGTAGATGAAGGTAGTTTGGTGGATATAGTATATATAGTTTTAGTAAGGCATTCAACAAGTTTCCCTATGATAGGCTTATTCAGAAAGGTAGGCATGGAAAGGCAGAGTACATGGTTAATGACAGAATTCTTAGCAATGTGAAAAAACATTTTGATAGATTCTTCAAAGTTGCCACACCAGTTGATAGAGTGTTGGCTTTCATTAGTTGAAAAATTGAGCTTGTGGTCAAAAGTGTTCACTTGGAAGAACTTTTGCATAAAGGACAGGTCATGTGGTAAAATCTGCTAACTGGGATGTTGCACAGTTAACAGGACCAGGTACATCTTTTACAACAGCAGAGAAAGACAGAATCTTAGCATGTAGTAAAATCTGGTACCCAAGTACTTTGGATCTACCCACCACTTGATATAGCCTCACATAAACACAAATGAAGGCTCCATTGAGTACATTTCTCCCTCCATTCTGTCAACCTTTGCATCGTGACCCACCAGTTGTCTCATTGTGGTCCTCCAGATAAACTAGAAAATATCATGGGTGGCTACCAAGACAGAAAAGCAAGGAACAGGATGCCCCAGCATCAAGTACAGCAGCCCTGAAAGCATACTGCACCAGATTATCAGGTTCTTCCTAGTATTTGACACAAAACACCATTTCCACTGACGCAATTTTTGTTTAACCTTCCTAATGTTGTTACATGCCTCAGCCACTCTGACCCCAATACCTTTAGGTAGTCAGATCTGATGGAGAAGGGGACATTGGACTGGTTGGGTCAGTTGCCAAAGAGCATGGTCTCGCCCTCTCTCGATTGCTCTGGCTAGCAATGCCAATTCAGACTGGTTGCAGGTGCTGATCAGTCTGCAACCTGGTGGTGAGCAGAAGATGGTGACGTCAACAGGGATGTTTTGACATGTGTGCCTTCACTGCTTGGCAAAGTCACCCCTTTTATGTCCTTGTTCTTGCTTATAGATTTGGCCAAGAGTTCTACAAGCACACAAGTCAGGGGAGAGTTGACCATCAGCCTGCCTTCAGACTCGACGGGGACAATGACTGTCTCACATCCATTATCAAATTATGTCATGTGTCTGTTTAAAATCATCCCAAGAACACCATGAAGTTAGCTTGTACCTTTTTGTATACACGGATCTATCATTTGGAGGTGCTTAGCTCTCCAAACTTAATTATGGCGGCTACTAAGAACAGGACAGGAAAGAATGTTCAAATTAACCCTCTAGTTAACAAAAGCACCATCCAAACAACCTCCCATTGTGCACAACTGAATGACAGACACATTTCTCTAATACAAAACAAACTTTGATAAAAAGATTTCAAATCTGACTGTGATCTTGTTTAGTTTAAATCAAGATAACTTCAGAGTTGAAAAGATAACCTCATCCGAGTTAATTTAACTTACTGAACAAAATACAGGTTTCGTTGATATCTGGCAGGTGATTCAAAGGCTACTTAATTACAAATCTTTTCTGCTTGTAGAGAGTTCTATTTCACCTAACAAAGGAGAGTGTTTAAGTTTTAAATGACAGGTGTACATATTTTACTGGGGATTTTGCTTTGAAATAGTTGAGATGGTAAACAAGAGACAAAATAAAAGTTGGCAACACAGGCACAAGACAAGCTGAACTTCAAATTAGAATTTCAAAAAAAAAATGAATTATCAAAATATCTTAAAACTTTAGAGAGTAGACCCAGAATACTACTTTTTTTCTGGATAAAACCAGTGAAGCTCAAACAAGAAAGCTAAGGAACTAAAGGGAATGTATGTATGGGTCTTTAAATTGGGAGTGGGAACAAATTTCTTATTTAAATTCACCAAGCCAAAGTCTGCTTACGCAACTTCCTCAAAAAAGAATCAAACTATCAAAATTCAGTGTAATTAACTTGTTTTTCTGAATGTAAAACTTGATTCATTTGCTTCATACAAAACATTCCCAGTTTTTTTTTACCCATGACGCCTAGGGAATCAGCATTTGAAAGACCTTACTGAGAAGTATAAAATCTTGAGGGGCACAGAGAAAGTGAATGCACACAGTGGTTTTCCCAGGGAAAAGGGAACCAAAAACTAGAGGAGGGCATGGGTTTAAGGTGTGAGAGATAAAGTTTAAAGGGATGTGAGAGGCAACCTTCATATTGAGGTTGCTGAATTTTTAGAACTGCTAGGGGCGGGTTCAAAGGTGGTTCATGAAACTGATTCCGAGATTGAAAGGCTCATCATATAAGAGTGCTTGATGGCTCTGTGTTTCACCCACTGGAATTCAGAAGAATGAGGGGATACCTCATTGGAATCTATTGAATGTTGTAAGGCAGATATGTTGAGAATGCTTTCTATTCTGGGGGAGTCTAAGACCAGAGGACAGAGACTCAGATTAGAGGGATGTCCATTTAGAACAGAGATTAGGAGAAATTTCTTTAGCCAGAGAGTGGTAAACCTGCAGAATTCAGGTGATTGGGTTTATTTAAGGCTGAGGTTGATAGGTTCTTGATTAGTCAAGCATAAAGTGATGCAAGGAGAAGGCAGGAGATTTGGGCTGAGAGGGAAAATGGATCAGCCATGATGGAATGGTGCAGAAGACTCAAATGGCCAAATTGCCTAATTCTGCCTCTATATCTTAAGGTCTTATGGTGAAGGATAACAGGTTGGCACAGCATCATGGGCCAAAGGGCCTGTATTGTGCTGTACTGTTCTATGTTCACTTAAACAGAGCCTCGAACTTGCTTTGAGAAATCCATATCATTATCAGGGGACAAGTCCCTGAATGTAAAGACAGTGCTGTCAAAATGAATTTATTACATAAATAGATTTTTTTTCAAGATCTGGAACCCAAAAATAATAAACTGGAAATTTTCAAACTCAAAAAAAAGAACTGCTAGGGGCAATAGTTGAGGCAGGTACAATAATATTTGTAGGACATTGGATAGTATATGAATAGGAAAGGTTCAAAATAATATGAGGCAAACACTAGCAAATGGGACTAGCAAAAGCAGGCACTGTGGTCATGATGGATGAGTTTTGAAAGAAGACTTGTTTCCATGCAGCATTACTCTATGATTAGCTGGCTTTACTTTGAGGACTCCTGTGGTTTCAAGACATTATCTAAGCATGGACATCATTGCTGAGTTTAAAATGATCCCATCTTAAAATGGAACGCAAGGAGGTTCAATAGAGACAAGCATCCAGAAATAGTGATGTCAACAAAATGATATTTACTTTGCTATTGTACTCATTTAAATCTTCATTAGCGGGCTGGCATTGTATCTCGAACTTATGCCTCTCATGTTTGTGGCGTACTGAAGATGCATGCACACCTAAAGTTTACGGAACAGCCTTCTCCACATTTGGTTCAACCTGGGGGACTGTTTTGAGTGCTAATTCCCGGTGGCCAATCATTTTAATTCCTCCCCCATTGCCATTTCAACATGTCGGTCCATGGCCACTTTTGCTTTGATGAAGCCACTCTCAGGGTGCAGGAGCATTGCCGCATAGGCTAGGTAGCCTCTAACCTGATGGCACAAACATCGATTTCTCCATCTGGTAAAAAAAACACTTCCCCATTCGCTCTCCTTCCATTCTACTCTGGCTTCTTACCTCACCCCCCAAACACCCGCACCTCCTCCTTCCCTTTCTCCAATGGTTTTCCACAGTTCCTCCAGCAAGTTGTGCATATTGTGTATACGCACACCTCAAGCACCGTAATGGTCGAGGAGGGCAGATCACCACCCCCTTCAAGGGCAAATAAGGGTGAGCAATTAAGTGCTAGCTCAGCACGTAAAGCCTACATCATCCTAAATGAACATGTTAAAAAAATGTTCACTGGAGCAACGTACAGTGGGATGGTTTTGGTGCCCAACCCACTTTCTATCTGTTTAACTGAGCCAGGGCAGAATGGAGATTTTATGGGGAAACACAGAGAATGCAAGTCAATGAACAACAGTGGCAGGAAAAGATGAAAAAGGACGTCTTGGGTCTGAAATTTTAGGGCCCTACATATTACTAGTTTTTATATTTAGCAGAATTAGCTAGAAAAAGCCTGCTTTATCCTGCTAAAACACAATGAGGTTTGTAAATATGGGCATCACAAATGTAATATCAGTATTTCTTTAGCTTCAAAGTGTTCCCAAATATTGAGTTGCCAGCAAGTATAAGATGATGAACTCGATAAGTTTAATATTGAGCAAATTTCCAGAAGTTATCAATTCTGAAATGTTTAGATGTCTGTAATCTCATCAATGATGGCCATTTTAAATTGCATTACAATCACAAATGCAGTTACCACCTCTGGCAGTCTGTGGAGAGATAATGGCAACAACTTCACATTCCTCACACCTTTAAATTAGTTTGAATTATTACAGTCAAGCTGTTGCAGTTGAAATTGCTCAGACCTGTTTGCTTGTGGTAAAGACCATAGACAGTTTAAACATACGCAAATTATTATTCTTTGCTGCCCAAGGGAAAAAAATCTGATTGATTTCTTTGTTTTATTAAATTTGGGGCAGCACAGTGGACCAGTGGTTATCGCAATCACTTTGTAGGGACACATATTGGGACTCAATTCCCTCTGCTGTATCATTGTACGTTCTGTCTGTGATTGCACGAGTTTCCTCCAGATTCTCCAGTTCCCTTGTACATTCTAAAGACGGTCTCAGATTGCATTCCATTTTCTATCTAGTAATCTATCCTCTCTTTTATGCCCACCAACTCCACAATGATCCTCTTAAGTAGCCAAGGAACCAACCAACATGTCTTTGAGATATGGGAGGAAATTGCAGCACCCAGGGGAAAAGCACAAGCTCATAAGAACATGCAAAATCCACCCTCAAGACTAGAATCCAACTCAGATCATTCGGAACAATTTTGCACCAATGCTATCTACTAAACCACTGTGCTGCCTATTAGTTGCACTGGGATTGATTTACGAATTTGAAATTTGCATTCCAACATAATCTTCCATGGCAGGAAATATCTAAAAACAAACTTGTAATATCAGAACTGATATGTTAAAATATATCTTATCTATAGGTACAATTTTAGATCATAATAGACAATACATCTTATTGTCTCCCAAGCTTTGTGCATCTGCAAATGGAATCCCATTCTTGGGATACAGTTGCAAATACTCAAATTAACCTTCAACTACTGGAATTTGTCAATACTAATGGACATTAGATCATATCAGATTGTCATGTGTTGCCAATCCAACTTTCATTAAAATAATTAGGCAATAGTCAATAGGCTGCTCTGACTGTAACCTCAGCAACACACTTCCTCTTTTAACTTTTAAAATTCCTTGATCATCAATGATCTATGAACCTCAAAAATATTCAGACCCTACTTCCACGCATTGAAGAATAGATCAGGTCCATTCCTCAAAGTCCAGGCGGGGCTCCCCTGCGTCTGAAGGTCAGTAATCCCCACTGCTGGGCCGGCTGGCGCTGTGAATGAAGTCCAATGTTATCAATTATCATAGTCGGTGGATCACGTGGCCGAGGGCAGGTGAGTCAACAGGTTCAGCATTCTAGCTTTCAGTTTTGCAAGTGTTCCCTTCAGTGCATACTAACTGTGCCTCAGAGCTCCTGTGATCTGTGGATTATTTGTATTTCTCCCTATATTCCACCAGATACTTTGCTTTCCCCCACCCACTAAAAACGTATTGGTAGCCAAATAACGACAGTAATTACTAAAGCAGATCTTGATGCATATGAATAAAGGAAGTTACAATGCTACAAGTAAAAATGGAAGGGGCATAGGACTTATGCATTTGCTCTGCTGGAAGCAAGCAGGAAACACAGTTTCATTCTGCATCACAGTAAGAAAGTTATGTTGTGACATCATTTCTTGAATAGAGACCCAATACCAAATGCAGTATCACCAAGGTCTGATACATGCCCTCCCTGGTTTAAGCATTTAATTCCTCTAGTAATCTATTGGCTTTTACTTATTTAATGTAACTGCACACTAGCATTTTAAATCATGCATTAATCATGTCAAGCTCATTAAATAAGTAATCAAATGTCCAACTAATCTATTTGTGTCTAGACTATGTTTATAATCCTTCTATTCCCTGCACTTTCATTTGCGTATGTGAGAGCCTCTAAGACACCCCTATCACATTTGCTTCCACCACCATCCCAGGCAGCACATTCCAGGCATTCATCATTCTTTGTGAAAGAAAAACTGGCCTTGTATGTATTCTATAAATTTACCACCTCACCTTAAATGCATCTCAAGCCTGGGAAACCAACGGCTTCTTTCTCTTTCTATTGTTTTGTTTGTTTTTTCTCTCTCTCCCCCTCTCCCCCTCTCTCTCTCTCTCACATAATCTTATAACCACGATTACATTTCCCCTCAGCCTCTGCTGCTCCAGAGAACACAACCTAAGTTTGTCCAACATCTCTTTATAACATTGCCCGCAAATCCATACAGCACCTTTGTTAATTCCTTCTCAATCTTCTCCAAAGATAATTGGGCACCTAGAACTGAATGTACTATTCCATATGAAGCCTAACTAGGATTTTATTATCAGGAGAAGATCTGCAGAAACTGGAAATGCAAAGCAAAGCACACAAAATGCTGGAGGAACTCTTGCATGGCAGGCAGCATCTATGGAAAAGAATAAACAGTTGACGTTTCGGGCCAAGACACCTCAGCAGTTTCAGGGAGCTACAAACTTGGACCTTAAGATCTCTCTGCTCATTACACTGTTAAGAGGCTTGCCAATAACAGTACACTGTTTCAAGGCGCAACCCTTCATATTTGAGTGGGTTAAACTGCATGTGCCATTTCTCCAGCTCATATCTGCAACTGATCTGTATCCCACCGTATCCTTTGTCAGTCTCCTACACTATCCACACTACCAGCAATGTATTTATTATTTGAAAATAAGTACAGATAAACTTGCTAACACACCTATCTACATTTTCACCCACTTGTGGTCACAGTACAGATTACTGCATAACGCCACTAGTCACAGACTTCAAGCTAGAATAACTCCCACCCGCTACTATCTGGTCTTCTACAGACATTTAGGGATCCTTTCATCTCCTATCATCATTTCCCCAGGTACATGGCCAAATTACACAAAGCAGCAGAAAGATTATTTGTGTTTTGGAGGAATAAAATAAAAGAAAGTGCAAGGGAACTATTATATACATGATCAAAGACTGCTATGTCTGTGTTTAAGCACTGAATGTGAAAAAAAACTAACCTTTGGCATTTAGACATTCCTGTTTGGTTTTGTCAGTCTCCTCAATTCCCTCACTGTCATTTTTCTGTTTGATTTCTAACATTGTTTTCTTCAAGTTGGACATACTGGACTTCTGCAGTGCCAAGTATTCGTGCTTTAAATCCATCCAGTCTTTCCTGGAAAAACAATTACATGGATAATCAAATGAATAATTTTTTTTAAAAAAGGTAGATAAATTGTCACATATAGATTTCCTTATAAGTTTTCTAACAATAACTCTGAGTGGCATTTTTTAAGAACATATTCATAACAATCATTTTCAAGTAGTTATGTCATTTAGTAAGTAGGTCAGAAAACTAGCAAAGTACTTGATGCAGTATCAGAGAACTGCTTGTTCTTGCTGATAATTAGAATATTAAAGAGATCACAAGCAAAGACTTGTAAAGAACTCAAAAACAGGAAGGTTACCTTTTGTCCTAAACTCAAAAGTAAATTTGAGGGAAAAGAAGAAAGCAAAGTTGGCCAAGTTCTGATCTTGCCTCTGCTGCTTGGGGAAAAATAGGATTTCAAGACAGAAGATCTGATATCCATGTTAAAGAGCAGATATTGTTGACTGACCCTCCCCACCACTGAGCACATCCACATGAAACACAAAACTGGCATCCATTATCAGGAAAACCCCACCAACCAGCTCTCTTCTCACTTCTGTCATCAAGAAGAAGGAATAAAAGCTTCAGGAATCCCACCAGCTGGTTCAGGAACAGTTATTATTATTCCTCGACCACCTTGCTCTTGAACCAGGGCGATAACTTCACTTGCCATCATTGAGTGGTTCCTACACCTATGGATTCACTTTCAAGACTCTTCATCTCATGTACGATATTTATTGCTTGTTTATTATTTTATTTCTTCTCTACTTACAGTTTGTTGTACTTTGCACATTGATTGCTTGTGCGTCCTGTTGGATGCAGCATTTAATTGATTCTATTATGTAAACTGAGGACCCATCTATTCTTCCAAAATTGCTGTAAAATTCAAAGCACTATTTTGAAGAAGGGAAGACTAACTATTTCCTATATTCTGGTCAATATTTATCCCGGACTTAATAATTACCTACAGTTTATTATGTCCTTGTCATCAGATTGTTGTTTGTGTGATCTTGTGCACAGATCAGCAGGTAAATTTCTGTACACATTCACTGTAAGAAGACTCTTTGATCCACAGCGCTACAGAGAAAAGTGGACTCTGCCCAATACATCATGACACATCCCTCCACACAACTGGTAGCATCTCAAGAGGCAATGTCTATTATCAAAGATCACCTCCATCTGGCTATGTCATGTTTTCACAGCTACCATCTGGCCTGAAGTCACACACCACCAGGTTCAAGAACAGCTATTTCCCTTCAGCCATTTGGTTCTTGAACCAACCAGCAAAATCCCAGTCTACAGTTTTGTAACACTATGGTCACTTTGAACTGAAATTGACTTTGTTTTGTTTTGCTCTGTTCTAATTGAGCTTTGATGTAAAATATTGTGTTTAGTTTATGTTTATCTTGTGAATGCTGCTTATATGATGCAATTTACCTGTGAGGCTGATGCAGGGAAGTTTTTCCATTCCACCAGGGAATAAACGCACTTATGCAAAGGGTCACAACTTTATTTATAATCAAAGTATACAACTGTGAAATTCTTCTACTCCAGATAGCCACAGAACCAAGAGAAAAAAAGTATGGCTGCACAATCAGAAACAAAAATGGAACAGGCATATTGACCCCAAAATCTCCCTCCCCCGCACACAAAAAATAAGAAAGATCAGGGGAAAAAAAAACACGAAATGTAAAAAATTATAAGACTGAAAAAAAGTCCATATCCAAATGCAGAGAACCTGGGTAACAGTGCCAGGGCTTGCCCTGTCTGGCAGCAGAGTGATCCCACCAGCAATCGAAGAGAAATCTCCCCTCTCTGGCAGCAGAACAATCACACCAGCGTTCAAAAGACAGGAGGCACTCACTTTCTGCATTGACACTGATGCTTCTATCTCCCTTGTCACTTTAATCAGCTCGCACCCCACCCCACAATCTTCTTGCCACAAGGTTCATGCATGCTGCCTCTGCCTCCTGGAATCCTCTTGGAGACTGAAGGGTGTGGAAACACCCAAGCAATATCCAAATTGCAAATCACAGTTCCAGAATCACAGTCAAGGTGAAAAGCAGACGTATAAGGCATAAAAAGAAGTAAAATATATGGTTTCATGATCTATCCACTGAAGGAGTGTTGTACGCTGGAAGTTATCTGTCAGTAAATTAGACTTTGATCTGTATCTACGATATATGTGACAATAATAAACCAATTCCAACGAACAAACTATTAAAGGAACTCAACAGGTCAAACTACATTTATGGAGGAAATGAGATAATCAACATCTGAGGTTAGACCCTGTATCAAGAGATATTGGAAAACTATCGACATGGTGAAAGACTCGTCAGTTTCCACAAGAATTGTTGTTCTTCCACCACTAGACATAAAAAGTCTAAGCATTGTGTAGAAACCTCTCAAACACAAAAGTCAGTATCATCCCAGCTGACCACAAGAGTGGCAAAAGTGCTTTGTGCACAGAATGTGCGAACACTAAAAGTGCACAGAACCAATAACACTAACAATGTATAGATTGAATTACACTATAAATGTATAGATGTCATGTATAGATGTCATGTATTTTCTTGTGTATGTTTTACAAGTACTGTTTATTTTTGAATTTAAAACATTGGACAAGAAAGTGTTGGCAATAATCTATACCTCTTATGCATTTCTAACTTTTGAATATTCTACGTATTGGCCTTACACAGATTACTCATGCAACTTCTGAACTTAACCTCAAGGCACCCTATCCAAAGTTAATTCAATCATCCAAATGTTTCCCAGAATTACAGAGGAATAAAACAGCTGTTACTTCACCTCTCTTTCATTAGATGCATTATTACACATGGATAAGCAAAAGTTATTCTGAGAAAACACATCTGCAAAATCTTCAGTAGATTTTTATTAAATTGATAGGATTGCTAACTGAGAATTCTCAGTTATTAGCAGTCAGAATTCTCAGTCATAGAAACTTAAAGCATGGGTGTCCATACCATATGCCAAAAAAATGATCTAATTCTACTTCTGCATAGAAAATTGCAGGGTAGCATCTAATTACTTCAATCCACACAGTGAAAAATAGGTCGTCTCTCTATGTGTGGGAAATCAATGATTAGTGCAGAATAAGCTATATATTATATGAGACCATTGGTGGGTCTCACAAACTCTTCATCTGCCTACTGATCTAAACAAAAAACTAACTGAAGACTGGATAGATGTATGATGCTATAAACTTGAGCATTTGTGGTAATCTTCATCCATTGCTAAACTTTATTTACTATATTGATTATTTTGTGAAATTAAAATACGAGTCATAGAAGTTTATGGCACAGACACCAGCAAACTGCCACAAATTCCAGTATCTGTAATTTTACGTGCTCTTCACCCTAAAACTGATTTCATTTTAAACTATTTGTTTGCCCATGAAGAGAATCTTCAATGATAAAAGAGATACTGGGTTTTAACAGTTAACTGCAAATATTCAGAACAATAATCAATGCAGCCACATTGTCTAGTAAAAAAATTGTGTGCTAATGTGTCATTGTGCAGACTATCTTAATGCCATTAAACAAAAGCAGATACTGAATTAAGAACCAGTCTACTGCTGATGGCCCCATATGCTGCCATTTATAGCTTGTTAACATGCCGGCACCACCTACTGAGACAAACAGGTCTAGATACATTGACCAAACAATAGAAATTCAAATGTCCAGCCCCTTTAGAAAAGGTAGCTCATTAAAATCACTTTACCTGCAAGAAATATAAATATCAGGCATTGACAAGCAGGGGGAATCATTTAGTTGTGGAAGAGGCAGGATGGAAGAAATGGAAGAAGGATATCGTAACAGGAAGAGTATTCTTTGGTAAAAACTCCTTGTGTGTGGTACTTGTGTAACCTCAAGATCGGAATATTATCACTAATTTAGATGATGTGAAGTTTGTTGTTTTGTGGCAGCAGCTTTTATGTCATCTAAGTCAGTGGTATTAACCTGGGATATGCAGCTTTTTTCCTGGACATTAGTGTTTAATGAGAAATGATTCCTGTTACGTCAACTTAGAAGCCTTTCTGTGATAAACTCCAAGTAAGTGCTTTTATGTTGAAGTAGCAGTGGATATTTAATACTCGACTTTCTACAGATGTGATTTCTGAACTTTTGGACAGCTGCTATAAAGTTAAAATTAAACTGTTAACCTTAATGATATACTAAATGTACTGCATTGGGGGGGAAACATGGAAACTTGTTTGTTAAAATATGGAAAGTGGTGATACTACAGAAAAAAGCATTTAAATTGAAGAATCGTGCTGAGAAATTTTACTCGAAGGAAAAGCTGCAGTGAACACCACTGCAATCGTGCAATGCTGTCTTCTTTAACTGGTATTGCACTTCAGCAATGGTGATTTACTGTCCAGTATTGGTTTCTTGTGATTTTAAAATATTGAAATGAAGGAGTCCCTGTTAACCCAGCCATTTATGCAGTACACTGTTGCTAGTTACTCCAACAAGTGAAGCTTGCTGTCCAAGTCACATTAGTAAGTACTCACATGTTGGAATTTCTAGCCTACAGATTAGATTTGGACAGGTTTATGCAATAGCATTTTTGCACCACAGTTGTTGTTATCAGGCTTAGTTAACACTTAAGTCTTTCCATTTTTCTGTTCTGGAACAATGGCATGTAAATTGCTGTAGGTTGTAGGCTAGTTTTACCATTGCAGGATGATCCAACTTGTTTTTAGAGATCCTAATATGTGAGCATTTTCTGTGCATTCTAAGATTAAGTGCTTATCATATTAGAATTTCTGCTACAAAACCTATTGTCTGGTCTATTTATTTGCCCTGGAAGTATAGTGCATTTTCAGCCAGGCAACATGAAGCAGGAGAACTTGCTTTAGAACCTTAACATGTGAGTGCTTGCTGTTTCGTTTCAAGTAAGTGCTCTCATGTTGGGATTTCTACTGTACAGATCTGCTCTTTAGAATTAATGTCAGGTTCTGGACTCAGATGTGACGAGCACTCCTGACATTAAGGGCACTTGCTGTTACCATTTGCTGAAGTAAGTGCTTTTATGTTAGGATTTCACGACACACACTGCAACAGTTTATACCTGAACACAGAAGCAAGAAATGTTATTTCCACCCTTATTATGTTCAGTGTTATGATGTGTGGTGGAGCCTCTTGAGAACTTGCTGTATGTGAATTCTGTTGCACAACTAGTGCAAAATTGTGTTCTGTCTTACAAAAGACATTCTCCAGTGGAAGTAATTGTGAGGTGGGGCCTCTTAACACTTGAGAACTTGCTGACTCTGTGAAGTAAGTGCTCTTTTGTTGAGATCTTTGCTACACAATACCACGGCACAATACTTAAGGAAACTACTCTTGTTTTGTAGTTTTGAAGCACCAGCATGGAAAACTTGCTGTATACCTTACAAGTAAGTGCTTCATATTGGTGTTTTAAATTTACAGACTTGCCATTTCCCGGCTGTACCTTTACATTGTTCCAGTTGCTAAATCTGCATATGTGTAGATCACTTACTTGGATAATACTCTCAGAGGTATAACCTCCTCTTCCACCTTGTGTCTATCTTTGTGCTTTTTCTTCCGTTTTCTTTTGCTTTTTGACATAGATTCATCTTTCTTGTCACCTGAACCATGCTCATCTTCAGTTGAAGCATCTTTTATAGAATTAAAATGAAAATTAAAACCATTTTAAGCAAGTGTAATTTGAAATTACTGATTTGAAATGTACTGACCTTTGATGTCCTTCTCACTGTCTGTCTTTTCTTTTTCTCTGCTAGTGACTCTCCTCACTTTTGCAGAGGATAGTTCTTCCGCTTTTTCAGGACTACTTCTCTTTCGCTTTCTCCGACTTGTCTCTTCAATTTTTTCTCGTTTACGCATTTCACCTTTTGGTCTAGGCTTGCAAAGATCTGGCACATCAGTTTCAGAGCAGTCAGACACAATTCGGTTCCCTCTCACTTTTTCAGAGGCCTCAGCATGTTTATGGGATTGGTCTGTCGCTTCTGCGGTTGACTTGCAACATTCCGCCTTTCGAGATTTTTTCTTTTTCTTTTTTTTCTTCTCTTCTACAAATTGTTTCTTCTCTTCTACAAATTGTTAATACAAATTGTACTTAAATGTATTAATGTTTAGAAGTGTACATAATTGGACAAATGAAGTCTTTACCTGGCTGGTTGTTGTCACTGGAGTTAAGACCAGGAACTGGTTTGTTCTTGACTGTTTTGGGAAAAACACCAGGCTTTCGCGGTGCATCTTCTGGAGGATTGTTCAATAACTTTGGAAATAAATTTACAATAAATTTTTACAAGAATCTTTCGTGTTTCCTTTTTAAAAATTCAGCTACTTCATTTTGTATATTATGCATGTTCTTGTGTGACTTGTGTTTTGTTCTAAAGGTTAAATTGGGATTGCTGGGATAGTGTTTGATCAGGGACTTCTGTAGTACTGGGAGGGCAGGATCATAAGGAAATGAAGGCGGAATAGGATCAGCATCAAGGAAGACCATTGTATGTGCTAGTCCCATTGCTAACAGCATCCTAAATTTGATCCTTCCAGACAAGTTCTCATCAAACCCTTTTAACTACACAAAAGATAAGATCATAAAGATAATTTAGGCTTTTGCCTAAATTGGGTAATTCTTCCACATTGGATACCGGATTCCAAAAATATTCTGTAAATCTCCATACATAATTACCTTGTCCTGTTTTCCTATGAGCAATAATAGGAAGAATAAAAGGCAACAATGTATTTCCTATTACCTCAATGGCTTTCTGGGCTCCAGGCAGAGTTTCGAATTCAACAAATGCAAATCCTTTAGGGTCACCACTTGTTTTGTAACGAGGAATGCTGATGTAGACTACTTTTCCACATTTATTGAATACACGCTCTATCCAGCCGTGAGTAACATTCTTAGGTAGCAACTCCTAAAAGCAAATAACATGAGTCGGCTAACGTCCCACATTTATTGATTACACGCTCTATCCAGCCGTGAGTAACATTCTTAGGTAGCAACTCCTAAAAGCAAATAACGAGTCGGCTAACGTCCCTTAAAAAAACCCCTTAATTTCAAAAGAAGTTTCACCTTTTGCATTTTCTCACATGTTGGGTATACAGATGTAAATAAGCTAGCTATGCTTTGAGTCAATTTTGCAGGTCATGGTGCAATTCAAAGGCTGCGGTCATACATACCACATAAACCGTACGGTCATCAATGTCTTGGGGCTGCACTCCTAATGCCATGCGCCGCCTTAATTTTGTTCCTTCTACATTAAGCTGCAAAAACAGTTAAAGCCATTGTTAGCTACGTTGCTTTGAACTTGGCTTTTTCAAGAGCTCCCTTGTTTAACCGTGACCATCTTCCATGAAGATAGCAGGGGTGGGTAAGGCAACTATTTTACCACTTTAGATAAACTGCTTTACTTGTTTACGTACCAGCTGTGTGAGGACAGCTGCTGCAGAAAGATTTGCTCAACCATCTTGCAGTTTTCAATTTAAGACACTTGTATCTACTTCTGATCTAGGTGCTCCAAGAGATAACAAATATTTACCCTATCCTAGCTTAACCCAGTGGATTCTGAGTCGCTCAGTAACTTTCAAGCTTGGGGGGAATGCCAGAAATGGCCAGGAGAAACATTGTGGAACCTTCAATGAAAATGCAGATTTTTAGAATACAATTGTTGAAAGCACACTTGAGGCTGTCCACTATCTGTACTTATTTCATTTAGTCAATCAAATGAGCTAGATTTGGTAGTGTTGCTTTGTAGTCCCTTGTAAATTTTTAATGATAAATCTGTAGGTAGCTGACACAATTCCATATTCAAAGCCTTGCCAGTGTCTTAAAATGCACACATAAATACAATTTACAAAGACCACAATCTGCAACACCATATCCAAGGATTTATTGATTTTTAAATGGGACATTAAGATCAATTAAAATGACATTCAAAAAGCTTTGTCTTAAGAACACTCATTGGCTGCATTTGCAAACAATGAAATCTGCAGATGCTGGAAATCCAATGCTGAAGCAACTCTAGCAGGCCAGGTAAACAGCATCGTGTTCTGAAATGTCTTGCTTTCATTCCTGCCTGTTATAGTTTCTCTTAACCACAGCTGTTAGCTGTTCTGTCAAAGATTTCTAGTTGCATCTATGGTGTTTTAAAATGATTTTAAAATTCAAGTACAGAGGACCCATGAACTTGTGGCATAAGACATCCAGAATTACAGCATTTGTCCATTGAATCACCAAACTCTTATAAATACACACTGGCACTCAATTCCACTCCCATCATCTTCACATCTTAATATTGGGCACAGTTTCTTAGGGGGGCAAAGTCCTCCTAATATGGTTTCATCAGTGTTGGGGAACAAAAATCAGCATTACATCCTTGCTTTTTCATACTGGTCCTCTCATTGCAGATGCCTTTACCACCACCTGCCAAGTTAACCTCGAGAATTCTGCACTGACGTGTCTCTTTGCACCTTCTATCCTTCAGCTACCTTGGCATTATCCAAATTTGGCTATTAACATCATGTAAAAAAATAGCAGACCCAAGACTGAAACATGCTGAACACCATTAGTCACTAGCAGCAACCAGCAAAGTCCCCCTTTATTCTGACCTTGGCTTTCAGGGCATGCTGGTTTCTTCCATCAAGCTTTTCGGTCAAAGCAAGAGGCTGAGAGTGGAAGACTGAAGCATCGCGGAGGGAAGGTCGTTTTTCTTTTAACTGATTGGGCAAAAGAGCATGCCAAGGTTTAAAAGGGAGAGAAACTTTCAATAGTCCTAATCGAAGCAAGAGGCTGAGAGTGGAAGCATTGCAGAGGGAAGGTAGTTTTTCTTTAACAGCTCATGGAAAAGAGGCTAGACTGCGCAGGCACGTGATGTAGTGCGACAAAGGTTTAAAAGAAAGACTGCCATATACAGTGGCCATAGTTGCAGTGGACTGAGTCGGAATGGCTAAATCAGGCTGAGGCGAGGGTAGGTTCCAGTAAGCTTCTGTTTTCTTTTTTTTGTTCAGACTAAAAGAATATGCCAGGCAGGATGTTGGAATGCTCCTCTTGCAGGATCTGGGAAGTCGGGGAGACCTCCGGTGTCTCGGACAGCGATGCCTGCAAGAAGTGCATCCAGCTGCAGCTAACAGACCGCATTGGGGAACTGGAGCAGGAGATGGATAACTTCCAGATCATTCGGGAGACTGAGCATTTCATTGGTAGTAGCTTCCGGGAGGTAATTACACCTAAGGAACAGGGCACAGGTAATTGGGTTACCGTCAGGTGAGGGAAGTGGAAAGGGCAAGTAGTGCAGGGTTCCCCTGTGGCCAGTCCCCTCCAAAATAGGTATACTGATTTCGATACTGTTGGGGGGGGGGGAATGGCTTATCTGGGACAAGCTGCAGCAGCTGGATCTATGGCACTGAGTCTGGTTCTGCAGTGCAGAAGGGAGGGAGGAAGAAGAGCAGAGCGGTAGTGATAGGGGACGCCATAGTCAGGGGTACAGACAGGAGATTCTGTGGTCGTGGCAGAGACTCCCGGATGGTTTGTGGCCTCCTGGGTGCCAGGGTCAGGGATGTCTGATCGCATACACAGCATTCTGAAGTGGGAGGGAGATCAGCCAGATGCTGTGGTATACATCGGTATGAATGACAGGTTAGAAAGAGTCGGGAGGTCCTGAAGAGTGAATACAGAGAGCTTGGTAGGAAGTTGAAAAACAGGACCTTGAGGGTAGTAATCTCCAGATTGCTGCCTGTGCCACGTGCCAGTGAGGGTAAGAGAAGGATGCTCTGGCAGATGAACACATGGCTGAGAAACTGGTGTAGGGGGCAGGGTTTCAGATTTCTAGATCATTGGGACCTCTTCTGGGGCAGGTGGGACCTGTACAAGAGAGACGAGTTACACCTGAACTACAAGGGGACCAATATACTTGCAGGGAGGTTTGCTAGTGTTATTGGGGAGGGTTTAAACTAGATTTGCAGCAGAGTGCCAGAGTAGATAGTGGAACAGGGGTAAAAATAAATGTTAGTTCATGCAAAGACACAAATAGCAAGGTTGTATGCGGCGGTAATAATCATCTGAGGTGTGTATATTTCAAGGAGTATTGTGGGAAAGGCAGATGAGCTGAGGGCCTGGATTGACGCATGGAATTATAACATCATAGCCATTACTGAAACTTGGCTACAGGAGGGGCAGGACTGGCAGCTCAATGTTCCAGGGTTCCGATGTTTCAGATGTGATAGAGGCAGAGGGATGAAGGGGGGTGGGGGTTGCTTTGCTAGTCAGGGAAAATATTACAGCAGTGCTTCCGCAGGACAGATTAGAAGGCTTGTCTACCGAGGCTATATGGGTGGAGCTGAGAAACAAGAAAGGTATGACCACATTAATAGAATTGTATTATTGACCACCCAATAGTCAGCGAGAATTGGAAGAGCTAATCTGCAGAGAGATAACAGACAATTGCAGGAGACAGAAAGTTATGATTGTAGGGGATTTTAATTTTCCACACATTGATTGGGACTCCCATACTGTTACAGGTCTAGATAGGTTAGAGTTTGTGAAATGTGTTCAGGAAAGTTTTCTAAATCAATATATAGATGTACCAACTAGGGAGGATGCAATATTAGATCTCCTATTAGGAAATGAGTTAGGACAGGTGATGGAAGTGTGTATAGGGGAACACTTTGGTTCCAGTGATCATAATGTCATTAGTTTCAACTTGATCATGGATAAAGAGAGTTCTGTTCCTCAGGTTGAAGTTCTAAACTGGAAAAAGGCCAAATTTGAAGAAATGAGAAAGGATCTTAAAAAGCGTTAATTGGGACAGGTTGTTCTCTGGCAAAGATGTGATTGGTAAGTGGGAGGCCTTCAAAGGAGAAATTTTGAGAGCGCAGAGTTTGTATGTTCCTGTCAGGGTTAAAGGCAAAATGTATAAGAATAAGGAACCTTGTTTCTTGAGGGATATTGGAACTCTGATAAAGAAGGAGAGATGTATAACGTGTATTTGCAACAGGGAGGAAATAAGATACTTGAGTATAAAAAGAATAAGAAAATACTTAAGAAAGAAATCAGGAGGACTAAAAGAAGACATGAGGTTGTTTTGGCAGTCAGGGTGAAGGATAATCCTAAGAGCTTCTACGGATATGTTAAGAGCAAAAGGATTGGTCCTCTCGAAGATCAAAGTGGTCAGCTATGTATGGGACCAAAAGAAATGGGAGAAATGTTAAATGTTTTTTTTGCATCTGTATTTACTAAGGAAACTAGAATGGAGTCTATGGAAACAAGGCAAACAAGTAGGTTGGTCATGGAATTTGTACAGATTAAAGAGGAGGAGGTGCTTGCTGTCTTGAGGCAAATCAGAGTAGATAAATCCCCAGGACCTGACAGGATATTCTCTTGGACCTTAAAGGAGACTAGTGTTGAAATTGCAGGGGCACTGGCAGAAATATTTAAAATGTCGATGTCCACAGGTCAGGTGCTGGAGGATTGGAGGATAGCTCATGTAGTTCCGTTGTTTAAAAAAGGCTCAAAAAGTAAGCCGGGAAATTATAGGCCGGTAAGTTTGACATCGGTAGTAGGTAAATTAGTGGAAGGAATACAAAGAGATAGGATCCACAAGTATTTGGATAGACAGGGACTTATTAGAAACAGTCAGCATGGCTTTGTGCATGGTAGGTCATATTTAACCAATCTATTAAGAGTTTTTCGAGGAAGTTACCAGGAAAGTGGATGAAGGGAAGGCAGTGGATGTTGTATACATGGACTTCATCAAGGCCTTTGACAAGGTCCCACATGGGAGGTTAGTTAGGAAGATTCAGTCGCTAGGTATACATGGAGAGGTAGTAAATTGGATTAGACATTGGCTCAATGGAAGAAGCCAGAGAGTGGTAGTGGAGGATTGCTACTCTGAGTGGAGACCTGTGACTAACGGTGTGCCACAGGCATCAGTGCTGGGTCCATTGTTATTTGTCATCTATATCAATGATCTGGATGATAATGCGGCAAATTGGATCAGCAAATTTGCAGATGATGCAAAGATTGGAGGTGTAGTGGACAGTGAGGAAGGTTTTCAAAGCTTGCAGAGGGAGTTGGACCACTTGGAGGAATGGGCTGAAAAATGGCAGATGGAGTTTAATGCGGACAAGTGTGAGGTATTGCACTTTGGAAGGTCGAACCAAGGTAGAACATACAAGGTAAATGGTAGGACACTGAGGGGTGCAGTAGAACAGAGGGATCTGGGAGTACAGATACATAATTCCCTAAAAGTGGTGTCACAAGTAGATAGGGTTGTAAAGAGAGCATTTGGTACATTGGCCTTTATAAATCGAAGTATTGAGTATAAGAGTTGGAATGTAATGGTGAGACTGAATTTGGAGTATCGTGTGCAGTTTTGGTCACCTAATTACAGGAAGGATGTTAATAAGGCTGAAAGAGTGCAGAGAAGGTTTACAAGTATGTTGCCGGGACTTGAGAAACTGAGTTACAGAGAAAGGTTGAATAGGCTAGGACTTTATTCCCTGGAGCGTAGGAGAATGAGGGGTGATTTGATAGAGGTGTATGCAAGCAGGCTTTTTCCACTGAGGCCAGGGGAGAAGAAAACCAGAGGTCATGGGTTAAGGGTGAAGGGGGAAAAGTTTAAAGGGAACATTGGGGGGGTGCTTCTTCACGTAGAGAGTGGTGGGAGTGTGGAACGAGCTGCCAGATGAAGTGGTGAATGCAGGCTCACTTTTGACATTTAAGAAAAACTTGGACAGGTATATGGATGAGAGGGGTTTGGAGGGATCTGGCCCAGGTGCAGGTCAGTTGGACTAGGCAGAAAAATGGTTTGGCACAGCCAAGAAGGTCCAAAAGGCCTGTTTCTGTGCTGTAATGTTCTATGGTTCTAAGCTTTTCCCCAATCATTTGAGGTAAAATTTGGCATCATTCTTTGAACTGCATGCATCAAAAACAGCTATGGTTCTGGTGCGGAACTTTGGAGAACTCTGATGTACTTGTCCCTGTACCTAAAAGCAGCCATTCAATGTAACAATCCATCTTGGTCCTCAATCAAACTGCTGCTTTTCCATTAGTCCAAGTAACTTGATTTTCTCTCAGTTTAGTTCCAAAAAACTCCAATCTAATGCTAAGTGAAAGGATCAGTTGAGCTGGGGAAGTGCCTTGCACAAGAGGAAGATGACAGCTGTCCTTAGGGTATATGGTATTGTCAGCTCTTTAGCACTTAAAAAACTTTGTTTCAAAATTTAATAATTTTAGCCGCTATCACCTCTCCCAGCCAATTTAACCAAAAACTGAGAACTTAAAAATGACTTGTAAATGCAAAAGCTAGTAATGTAAAAGCATAGCCTGTGTACAGATGTGTATGTTCATTCACAACAATTGGAAAAAGATTTATTCTTGCTCACCTCAATAACATCTGAATTTCTTAATGCTCTTGCTATTAGTTTTACGTCAGTGGTTAACTTTTTCATTTTGTTGAACACTGTCAGCACAGATATGTCAACATCTAGGGATGAGAAAAATAGCAATTAAGATGCAAGTCATTAGATTTTAACTCATTGTTTTAATATCTTGAGCCATTACTCACATCCATCTCTGGATTTTTGAATCTGTTCCTGAAGGAAACGATCTTTGTGGAGGTTTACATCACCAAACCAAAATTCAACCTGCTTTTTAATCTCAGCAAGCACCTTGTTAACTCGTGACCTTTTCTTTTTCTCCTTTTCTTTTTTCTGGATATTGGATTCTGTGTGTGCTGGGTCACTTGCCACTTTCTCAGTCTCTCCCATAGTTCACTGCAGCCAGGCAATAAGCTATTCATGAAGAAAATACTTTCATTAATATCAGGGAAAAACGTTTGAGACACAAGCCAGCAGCACAGAGGCAGCCTTTAAGAGCAGCAGTATTTTTAAAGTTAGAGGAACGCAGCCAAGATCAGTTAGCACATCTCCAACTGAAAACTTGTTAGCACAATCGCTTTACAGTGCCAGCGATCACCAATCAGAGCTTGATTCCTGCAGCTGTTTGTAAGAAGCCTATACATTCTCTCTATGGCCATGTGGGTTTCCTCCCACATTGTAAAGATTTATTTAGGGTTAATGAGTTATGAACACACTTCGCTGGCAACGGAAGCATGGCAATACTTGCATGCAACCAATCCTCAGACTGTTCAGTGTCCCACGCAAGCAATGCAATTCACTGACAAATAAAAGTTGATCTCCTTCACCTTGGCATCATATCAGATTATGCTGATACAGAGCAGGCCTGAGAAGCAGTAGCAAAGGTCAGGAGGAATAATAGATAGACCCGCAAGTTCCACTACGTGTCAGATTATTCTGAAAATGTATTACTGTGCATGCATCATTAGGGGCCAAGTTCTACATAACAGCACAGTGAGCATACACAACAAGGTACAGCTCACCACCATATTCTGAAGGGTAGTTCAAAACAAGAACTTGCAGAGATGCCCACGCAGCATGTATAAAAATAAATACATAATTTGTTATATGACCTTTTTTGTGAAGCTTCAATAATAATGGAATCAAAAGGCTTTTGGGAAAAAGGGTAATGTCTGTGAACTGTTTTTCAGTGACACTGGTAAAGCAGTTTTCAAAAAAATTAGTATATATGATTTCCAGTTTTAATATAACTGTTTAAACTACCTCCACTATCAGGAAGTTACATTGTAGATCACAAACAAAGCATTTTGGTTCCCATAACTTTTTATTTGAATCTATCTCCTCTAGTCTACCAGCATTTCTGTGCCTTCGTAAGCAGGGCAGCACAACACTTAGAACACCTGCGATCCAGATTCAATTCCCATCGCTGTCTGTAGGAGGAGTTTGTACGTTCTTCCCTGTGACCGCATGGGGTTCGTCTGGGTGCCTCAGGTTTCTCCAAAGACATATCGGTGGTAGGCCACTTGGTTGCTATAAATTGTCCCTTAATTCGGCTATGGTTAAACCAGGGGACTGCTGGGTAGCACCGCTCGAAGGTCGAGAAGGGACTGTTCTGCACAGCATGTCAATAAATAAATACATTTGAGCAACTCAGCCAAACCTCCTGTTCTATGGAAAAAGAAGAAACATGTCCTACAAAACAGACTCTTAAAAAGTAACTTCTGAGACTTGCTTAATTGATTTTTCTGACTGCAAATACATGTAGAAACAGTACATACAGAAAATATAATTTCAAACCAAATGCAGTCCATAGTATCTGGAACTCTAAATCTAGGGGATCCAAGAACAAATGGCTGCATAGCTCCACATTTCATCAGCAGCCCCTTCCCTCATACAACTATATCCTGAACCTACTCCCTCAGTATTCCATCTATGCCCTCCATGCACTAAAAGGCATGCTCTTGCTCCTTTAATCCCCCTCCCTCTTTCATTCACCTTTCCCCCTTTTCAACTCTCATTCCCCAACTAACTCCAACTTACACTTCTCTCACTCTCCAGCTTATTCTCTCCCGAGGGTGAGGCCAATTATTAACTGCCATCACCTAACCTTTTCATGGGATATTTTTATGTTACGAGTTTAGGTTGGATGTTATCGAAAAAGCTTTCAGGATGTATATTGTATACATTTCTCTGACATTAAATTTGACCTTTGAAAAGGCATGGATGAGCTATTTATTTAAACTGAGTAGATTTTCAATTCTGACACTGATATTAATGATTAATGCTACCACTGAGGATGTACTCAGAAAAGTTTGCTTATATTCAGAGCCCCTCCATAGAGAATTCTTGCATGGACCCCAGCCTGTCAGAAGGAGGACATATGTTTTCTGTCAATTAGGAGGAAACAGTGTAGGGACATTCCCCTCAGAGACTCTTGCTGCTCAAAAGAGGAAAAAGATTGGCCTTAACTTTTGAATCCTCCTTTTTCTCTCCTCCCCTCTCTTAATCCTCAACCTCATTTCATTGCAAAAATAGCAGATAAACAATTCTCCACTCCCTCCATCTCCCATTATGCCTAACAGTCACTCTACCTCTTCGCCATAAGACATAGCAGCAGAATTAGGCCATTCAGCCCATTGAGTCGGCTCTGTCATTCCATTATGGCTGATCCCGGATTTCACTTAACCCCATACATCTGCCGTCTCACTATATCCTTTGATGCCATGACCAATCAAGAAATGATCAACTTCCTCCTTAGATTTGTTACTCTATGGCTAAAATAATTACTCCTTACTTCTGTTCTAAAGGGTCACCCCTCAATTTTGAGGCTGTGCCCTCTAATCCTGGATACCCCCACCATAGGAAGCACCTTCTCCACATCCACCCTATCTAGTCCTTTCAACATTCGGTAGGTTTCAATTCAACCCCACTCCCCCCCACCGCATTCTCCTAAGTTCCACTGAGTACAGGCCCAAAGCTGCCAAATGGTTCTTATATGTTAACCGCTTCATTCCCGGAATCATCCTCGTGAATCTCCTCTGAACTCTCTCCAATGACGACAACACAGCCTTTTTGAGATATGGGGCTCGAAACTGTTGAAAATACTCTGTGCAGCCTGACTAGTGTCTTATAAAAGTTCAGTATTATCTCGTTTTTATATTCTATTCCCCTTGAAATAAATGCTAACATTGCTTTTGCCTTTTTTTTTACCACAGACTTAACCTATAAATTAACCTTCTGGGAGTCTATTAAGTCCCTCTGCACCTCTGATGTTTGAACCTTCTCCCAATTTAGGTGATAGTCTGTACTACAGTTCCTTCTACCAAAATGCATTATCGTGGATTTCCCAACACTGTATTCCATTTGCCATTTTTTGACCATTCTTCCAATTTGTCTAAGTCCTGCTGCAAATTCATTACTTCCTCAGCACTACCTATCACTCCATCTATCTTTGCATCATCCGCAAGCTTTGCCACAAAACCATCAATTCCATTACTAAATCACTGACAATGTGAAAAGTAGCGGCCCCACTGAGGAACACCAGTAGTCACTGGCAGCCAACCAGAAAAGGCCCCTTTTATTCCCAATCACTGACTCCTGCCTGTCAGCCATTCTGCTATTCATGCCAGTATCTGTCCTTTAACACCACAGGATCCTATCTTGCTAAGCAGCCTCATGTGTAGCACCTTATCAAACGCCTCCTGAAAATCCAAGTAAGTGACATCCACTGCCTCTCCTTTGTCCACCCTGCTTGGTACTTCCTTGAAGAACTCTAACAGATTAGTCATGCATGACTTCCCTTTATAGAAACCATGCTGACTGTGACTTATTTTATCATTAGTCTCCATGTACCTTGAAGCTCATCCTTAGTAATAAACTCTAATACTTTCTCAACTACTGAGGTTAGACTAACTGGCCTATAATTTTCTCTCTTTTGCCTTCCTCCCTTCTTAAAGGGTGGAGTGACACTTGCATTCTTCCAGTCCTCCAGGACCATGCCAGAGTCAAGTGATTCTTGAAAGATCATGACCAATGCATCCATTATCTCTTCAGCAATCTCTCTCAGGATTCTGGGATGTAATCCATCTGGTTCAGGAGACCTATCCACCTTAAGATCTTTAGAGTTTGCCTAGCACTTTTTCCCTTTACAATAGTAACATCACTCTCTCCTGCTCCCTGACACCCACAGACCTCTGGCACATTGCTAGTGTCTTCCACAGTGAAGACAGATGCAAAGTACCCACTAAGTTCATCTGCCTTTTCTTTGTCTCCCTTGCTTTCACATTCTTGCTCACTTCACCTCTAAAGATAAGATGGTAGCACTATTCAAGGATGAGTGTTGTTGCTAGACAACAGTTGAGATCAAGACAGGCCATTAAAGCAGTAGGACACAAAATTACAGTAAACAGCATGGGACAATCTGGTCTCTCTGTCTTCTGCTGATGGGTGGGTGTGCAATTCAAACATACAAAGCAATTATGGTAAATGAAATGTGGCTGACTGAGGGGCAGCATCCCAGAGCTGGGGAAGCTCTGGGTTGGTCTATGAAATGGGCTTAAGGAGCACTTTAAGAGATGAAAAATTGGTAGAAGGATTTTGGGAAGGAATTAGATCATGCCATTCACCATGAAGTACTTATACCCCACACAAGTATAATTAGAGCTATTATATAATGCCTATATAAATGTGAGCACTCTCCCAGAGAGAAACACCAACAGCAACACACTGAGCACATCACCTCGACAGGTGCTGTAACATCAGCAAGCTAATCGCCAAGTTTGGCGAACATAACAAACAGATTTATAAGGCTACCAAGTTAGGCTCCCAAGAAGAAAGCTAGATTGGAGACAGGGATGTATTATGTATTTTACAAGAAAAGGGAAGATGATAGTAGCTTTGAAAGAGGGACACCGTAACTAAGAACCATAATCTACACAGAGGCCTGAAGAGAAAGTTATTGATCAGCAATAAACCTGGAATGGAATGAAAAGAGCAGGAAGTTGAAATCACAAATGGGATTAGGTCAGATAACGCAAGGAGAGATATTCAAAGAGAACCTTCAAACAACAACAAAAAAGGGCATTTGTCTGGTCACACACATAAAGATGTCTTAATTTGGTTACTGCCATTGACTGACATTTATTAGTTTTAGCAATAAATTATCCTTATTCGCGGTGGGGATCATTTTGGGAGAGAGAGCAGCCAGTCGTGGTCTACATCAGTACCAATGACATAGGCAGGAAGGGCGACAAGGTCCTGCAAAGTGAGCGCCAGGATTTAGCTGCTAAGGCTAAGTTAAAGGACAGGGCCTCTGGGATTGTGATCTCAAGATAGCTACTCACGCCATGTGCTACTGAGGCCAGGAATAGCAAGATAATACAATTTAACATGTGGCTAAGGAGATGGTGCAGAAGTGAGGGCTTCAGACTTTTAGACCATAAGACAGGTACAGAATTAGGTTACTTGGCCCATTGAATCTGCTCCACCATGGCTGATCCTTTTTCTCCTCCCTCCTCAGCCCCACTCCACAAACTTCTCCCCGTAACCTTTGATGCAATGGCCAATCAAGAACCTATTAATCTGTCTTAAATACACCCAATGACCTGGCCTCCACAGCTGCCTGTGCTAAAAAATTCCACAAATTCACTGACCTCTGACTAAGGAATGTTCTCCACATCTGTTTTAAATGGACAGACACTATCCTGAGGCTGTACCCCCTCATCCTAGACTCTTGTAACCCTTACCCAACAGGCTGGTATATGTCTAGGGGAAAAAGGGGATCCAGCCACTCTCCAACCCACCTCCCGTACACGCAGGTGCTGTGAGAATCGAGTTTACGCCTCGAGCCCGCCAACAGTATCAAATCCACAACAAATACCGTTATGAAATACACTTTAAAGAGTTTACTAAAATTAAAAAGAGTAGTAAGCAATACAATATATATACACAAGGAAAAAAACAAAAGGCGCCACTTATCAAAGTTCAGTCTGTTTAGTGCACTCGTTGGAGCTCAATCAACGAACCAATCGACCCATCCGGCCGTCGCACCTGGGACCACCCCAGTGGTCTTACGAGCAGACCAGCATACGTCCACCTTCTTCAGTGTCTTCCTTGGCCTCCCCCAAAAAACCCGCGAAAACCCCTCCCCCAAGTTCCCAGCATCACAAGACACAATGACATTCCCCATTGATTAACAAATGAATACAATTACCATATCAGCCATTCTAAAGTGAAACAACGGCTAGAGAAACACTTATCCAACAAAGAAACATTCCTACTTGTAACAAACCAAAGAGGCCATTTTGAGTAACATACCCAGGACATTGTACACTCTCCTACTATGGGAAACATCCTTACCACATCTACACTGTATAGGCCTTTCGACATTTGAAAGGTTTCCAAAGGCTCCCCCCACCCCCATCCTCGGAAATTCCAGTGAGTACTGGCTCAGAGCCATCAAGTGTTCCTCATGTGATAATGCTTTCATTCCCAGAACCATCCTTGTGACCCTCTGTACCCATTCTAATACCTGCATATCTTTTCTCAGATGAGGAGCCCAAAACTGTTCACTGTTCTCAAGGTGAGACCTCACCAGTGCCTTATAAAGCCTCAGCATCACATCCCTGCTCTTATATTCTAGACCTCTTGAAATGAATGCTAACATTGCATTTGCCTTCCTCAACACCAAATATCCAAATATACAGCACCCACTGCATCCCCTTTATCTGTCCTACTTGAAATCTCCTCAAAGAATTCCAACAGGTTTACGGGCAAGACTTTCCCTTAAGGAAACCATGCTCATTTTTGTCCTATCTTGTCCTGTGTCACCAAGTACTCCATACCCTCACCTTGCCAACCACTGAGTTCGGGTTAACTGGTCTATAATTTCCTTTCTTGTGCCTTCCTCCTTTCTTTAGAGTGGAATGACATTTGCAATTTTCCAATCCTCTGGAACCATGCCAGAGTGCAGTGATTGTTGAAAGATCATTATTAATACTGCCAGAATCTCTATCACTACCTCTTTCAGCACCCTAGGGTGCAGTTCATCTGGTCCAGGTGACTTATGTACCTTTAGGTCTTTCAGCTTTTTGAGCAACTTCTCCCATGTAATAGCAACTGCACCCACTTCTCTTCCCTCACATCCTTCAACTCCTCACACACCAGCCTTCTACAGATATTTTAAGAGCAAAAGGACAGCAAAGGACAAAATTGGTCCTCTTGAAGATCATCATGGTCGTCTATGCAAGGAGCCAAAAGAGATAGTATAGATCTCATAAGTATTTTTTTGCATCTGCATTCCTTCGGGAGATGGACACAGTTTACAGAAGTAAGGTAGAGGAGCCATGAGGACATAGACCCTGTATAGATTTCAAAGGAGAAGGTGTTTGCTGTCTTGAGGCAAATTAGGGTGGATAAATTCCCAGGGCCTAACAAGGTGTCCACTCAGACCTTGTGGGAGGCTAGTGCAGAAATTGCAGGGGCTCTAGAAGAGGTATTTAAAATGTCCTTGGCCTCATGAGGCACCAGAGGATAGCTAATGTTGTTCCACTGTTGTAAGAAAGGTCTAAGAATAAGCTGGAAAATATGCAAGTAGTGGGTAAGTTATTGGAATTTTTCTCAAAGGGACCAGATACATAAATATTTCGATAAACAGTGACTGATTGGGATAGTCAACAGACCTATGCGTGTGGTAGGTCATGTCTAACCAATCGTTTTTAGAAACATAGAAATTTACAGCACATTACAGGCCTTCGGCTATCAAAGCTGTACCAACCATGTAACTTACTCTAGAAACTGCCTAGAATTTCCCTACCGCATAGCCCTCTATTTTTCTAAGCTCCATGTACCTATATACGAGTCTCTTAAAAGACCCTATTGTATCCACCTCCACCATCCGGCAGTAGATTCCACACACCCAGCATTCCCTGTGTGAAAAATGTACCCCTGAAAACCCCTCTGTACCCACTTCCAAGCACCTTAAAACTCTGCCCCTTCATGTTAGTCATTTCAGCCCTGGGAAAAAGCCTCTGGCTATCCACACGATCAATGCCTCCCATCATCTTACATACCTCTATTAGGTCACCTCTTATCCTCTGTCGTTCTAAGATGTTATAAATGTACCACAGCTCTGAGGGGCCGAAGGAGCGGGAGCAGCCCCCTCCTTCCGGAGAATCGCAAGATAGACAATAGGTGCAGAAGTAGACCATTCGGCCCCTCAAGTCTGCACCGCCATTCTGAGATCATGGCTGATCATTCACTATCAATACCCAGTCCCTGCCTTGTCCCCATATCCCTCGATTCCCCTATCCATCAGATATCTATCTAGTTCCTTCTTGAAAGCATCCAGAGAATTGGCCTCCACCATCTTCCCAGGCAGTGCATTCCACACCTCCACAACTCTCTGGGAGAAGAAGTTCTTCCTCAACTCTGTTTTAAATAACTGACCTCTTATTCTCAATCCATGCCCTCCGGTACTGGACTCTCCAACATCTGGAACATATTTCCTGCCTCAATCCTATCAAATCCTTTAATTATCTTAAACGTTTCAATCAGATCCCCTCTCAATCTCCTCAATTCCAGTGTGTACAAGCCCAATCTCTCTGCGTAAGACAGCCCTGCCTTCCCAGGAATCAACCTAGTGAATCTACGCTGCACTTCTTCAATTGCCAGAATGTCCTTCCTCAAACCTGGAGACCAAAACTGTACACAATATTCCAGGTGTGGTCTCACCAGGGCCATTAACGCTATTAATTCGGGTCTCGGAAATGAGAGACAATGCAACGGTTTTGGCCATTGTTCTTAGAGGCACCTGTGTGCCGTGCATGTCCCTGCTACATGACAGCTACCATGGATATGGACACCCTCGGGCAATGTGGGGGTGGAGATTGCATCACCCTACTTTGGTGGACATCTACAACTCTGCAAGTAAAGATAAAAGGGGACTGCAGGAGGCAGTACCCCAGCAACGCACCAGAAGGACACCCTCGCTCAGTGCTCCCGTGGCTGGAAGCCACTCAACGCCACATGTGCTCCTAACTCCTTTGCCTGGGGAGCGGGTGGCTGATAATACCGAGAAGGACTTCGAACTAACAACGGGGAAAACAACGCTCCCCTGATTTAACGGAGTGGCTTCATAAAGCCCCGGGCAAGTTTTTCCGTTTTTCACTGATCCTTCTAAAACACGTGAAACCCAGCGTTTCCCCGAAAGGCTAAAGTCTGCAGACTTCTGAGTGACTTTTATATTTCCAACAGACAATATATTATCCCCTAGACAACAGTCGAGATTACTTCTTAATGATGAACATTACTATACCCGCGCTTTAAATTGAGTATTGATGACGTGCATTATCTGAATGTTTGTATTAACCTTACTTTTGTGCCCCTTTATAAATAAAAACGTTTGAAAATAGTGACATCAGACTTCAACGGACCTCTCTATCTTTGCTGGTAAGTTATCCAGTTACGGGATACGTAACAAAGGAGAAAAGACCAAGTTCACCCAACCTGTTCTCATAAAGTATGCTCTCCAATCCAGACAGCATCCTTCAAAGTCCCCTCCGCACTCTCGGTTCATTCAAAGCTTGCAAATGATCTGGACTAGCTTGAAAAATGGCAGAAGAACATTAATGCAGACAAGTGTGGGGTATTGAACTTTGATGGGAAAAACTAGGTCACAGAGGAGTGCGGTAGAACAGAAGAATCTGGGAATATCGATCCATAATTCCTTGGAAGAGAGATCGCAGGTAGATAGGGTCATAAAGAGAGCTTTTGATACATTGGCCTTATGTTGAAATTGCTCAAAATGTTGGTGAAGCCTAATTTGTGGTACTGTGTGCAGTTCTGGTCACCCGCCTACAGGAAAGATATCAACATGATTGGCGGAGTATGGAGAAATTTTACAGGAATTTCGTTGGGACTTGAGGACCTGAGCTATAGAGAAAGGCTAAACAGATTAGAATTCCTGAAATGTAGGAGAAAGAGGGGAGATTTGACAGAGGCCTACAAAATTATGAAGGGTCTGTGCAAGCAAGCTCCATAAGAACATGGTTGGGAGAGGTATGGAGGGCTATGGTCCAGGTGCAGAATGATGTGGGGTGGGGGGAGAAGAGGGGAGAGGGGGAAGAGGAGGGAGAGAGGAGGAGGAGGAGGAGGAGGAGGAGGACCACCAAAGAGCTTGTTTATGACTCAATGAAGTTTATGAAGAGCATAATTATGGACTAACTAGAATGAGGCCCAATCTCCGGAAAATAAAACAGGCTAGAGAAACCAATTATTTTGATTGAAACTGCATAAGGAAAGACAATAGATGAAGTTCCTGTTATTATCACATTGTTAAAGGTGTACCCTGCCACTTAATGCACATTTTGGGAGAGATCTATTTTGTCTCTTAACCTGTTAGTTGTATAATCATGGGGCTGTCCTCCCTAACACTAAAGGGATACATTTTTGGTGTCCGCAGTTTTTACTCATAGGCTTTTAGAACAGACACCAGCATTGAATACTCAAAGGCCTTCTGTTAGTTGGGATGTGTAATCATTGTAAATATGTAATTCTGTAAATTTACCCGAATATATTCAAAATTTTAAAGTTAAGTAGGTGGTTATAGCAATTACTATAGTTAGTTACTATTGTGCTGCAGCATAAAGCATGTCAGGAGAGTGAGATTCTCTTGGATCCTCCAAAACACAGATACAGACTCACACACACTCCCCTAAAGGTTAGCTGTATGAATAAAGACTTAATACTGTATATATTATTTCCCAGCTTCCGTTTGGAATTCATACACCCTTGCCCACCTTCCTTCGAAGGAACAGCACTTAACCGTTTTCACTTGATAATTAAAATCTACAGATGAACGAGTCGTAAGATTGACATTACATTAAAAATCTACATTAGAAGTTTAAGTGCCAAACACTACAAAAAATAAACATCTGGTTTGACCGTAAGAACCATGAGCTCGGTTAATGTATTTTCAAGTGTACACAGAACCTCACAAGTAAACAGAATCTGAAATTGTTCACCCACTTTCAATCCCCAAAGTGCAGGGTGATATTCTGCTGGGCTCACAACTCGGTGTTCAGTCCTCTCGCAGATGACGGGACTACACAGAAGGCAAACCGATAACGCGCGCCACCGCCGTATTAAAGAACCCGCGTTCTTCCTGTCTGCCCCAAATTCCACGCCTCACCAACCCCGAGTAAACATATCGAATGTGGAACACCGGTGCAGCCAAAATCAGAAAACGGTACTTTAAATGCATCAAGGCAGTCAATGAAAATAGGTTACACAGTGCATCAAACAAAGTAAATACGATAAGAACCGTATTATACCTCAACACAAGACCTAGAAGTCGAAATTGAAACACATTACACAAATTGCATAAAAAAACAAATGCAGCAGAGTATGAATAAGATATGAAACGTACTATTGACACACAAATGCAGTACACTCAATACACGAAATAAATAAATATAAAAGATCGTATACAATAAACACAGTTGATCATAATAAACAAGTTGCATTAGTTGAAATAAATATCATGCCAAAGAAACACAAGATACCTTGTTCTCGTCCTGCGACGCTGACTGACCAGCGGCGTCGCGGTTTGATGCCGTCACGGCGGGCGGGAATATTCGAGGTGTTTCTGGTCCTCCAGGGCTTCTTGTTGTCGTCCCCTCTCACTGGCCGGAGGCTGAGGCTGTGGCTGTGGAGCCTTGGCCGGATTGAGTCAAACTGCACCGGCGGCGGAGACGAGCGTCGACGAGGACGGCAAGTTGGTTCGGGTGAGGGCAGCTCGGGGCATCAGCCGACAGTAGGTGAAGTGATGGCGCTTTTGGTTGGAGAGGCAACTGGTTGGGCGTTTGAAGTTTGGGATTGACTGATCAAAGTCAGCTTTATTATCACTGATTATATGACGTAAACTTTGTTTTCCGATATTACCGTGCTAAAACGATATTATTTTAAATTGAAAGAATAAATATATAGTGCAAAATAAAGGAATAAAGAAGTAATTTCCATGGACCAAGCACAAATCTGATGGTGGAGGGGAAGAGGTGCTACTGAATCGCTGAGTCGGGGTCTTCAGCCCTTGTGCCCTCTGACGGTGGTAACAAGAAGAGAGAATGCCCTGGGTGGTGAGAGTCTTTAGTGATGACAATAGCACCTGAAAAGAATATTGTTGGGTACGTCTTGCAGTATCGTCCCTCAATTCTTTAAACCCCACATCTAATAAAAATGATTATCTTCACTGCCAAATGAAACAGCAAGTTTTTTTTTCTGTTGTTTGTAATGAACACTAGATATTCAAGGATTCAAAGTGTGTTTATTATCAAAGAATATACATTATACAACTTTGAGATTGTTTGATTACAGGCAGTGCAAAGATATTCAGTGATAATAATGGTAAATACTGTATGTATTCACGTGAGTCATGGTAGATGAACTTGGTCTAGTGTAATTATAGGAGTAGGTTTACTGACAAAATGAATGCTTCATGCATTGCTCTAAAAATAACCAAATACAAGCCTGATATAAAATATTTCTTCTTGTTAGTGTAACAAATGGTCTCACTAAGAGCAAAGTATTTACTTACCTTTCCTTGATCTTTTATGAATATGCACCAAAACTTATAATTTCACATCCATATTCCTTATCCTATATTTATTTATTGACATAGGGTGCGGAGTTGGCCCTTTAAGCCACACTGTCCAGTAATGCCCCCTCCCCAATTTAACCCTAACCAGAGCACCCAGAGGAAACCCACACAGTCACAGGGAGAACATACAAACTCCTTACTGGCAGCAGTCGGAATTGAACCTGGGTTGCTGGTACTGTAAAGCATTGCACTAGCCACTATACTGCTGTGCCACCAATGAGGTACAATAACAATACTCTTTAGAAATGCAGTTTTTCAATTGTCTTTTTCAAAGATTAATATTAAAAAGTTTGAACAGGTTTTCTATAATGCTTCATTTTTTTCAATGTCTATGTAATGTTTTTGTTTATAGTAAAACAATGAATGCACATAAATAAGCAACAGGACTCATCCTTTTACTTTTTAAAAAAAAGTCCACAGTTATTGTTACTAATTCAGTAATCAATGATAATCTCTGCTCAAAATTATCATGACGTGTGAGAATTTTTAAAAGAAGATTATTGCCTATTTGGGTACATACACTCAAAAAAGTTTGTCACCACTGTGCTGGAACATACAAGTCCAAGTTCTTTTAATGGGGCAGTGGTAGGTGACAGACTAATTATATACAGATGTACATTGTCATATTGCTGACTACTTTAAGCTACAAATTGAACTGATTTGTAAGAAATGTTAATTAATTTAAAACAAGACCAAAATGATAATGGACTTTAAATCCGTAAAACCATTCCCCTTGGCCGACGCTGACCGTCAAACACTCAGTTACACCAATCTTACTTGAAACTCATTTTTATTTTCCCCATGTTCCCCTCCTAGGTCATACTGCTTGGCTGCACACAAGGGGCAATCTACAGAAACCAATTTACCTGCCAACTCACGCATGTGTGAGAAAACCAGAATATCCAGAGGAAACAAAATGTCGACGGGGATATGATGCAACTCCATACGTAGCACCTGAGGTTAGGATTACACCTGGGTCACTGGAGCTGTGAGCCAGAGGCTCTACCAGATGTGCCAATGTGCAGGCATCCCTGCAGCTGTTGATCCTGTTTCAAAATATTTTTTAACTTCTTGCTGTTCTTGACATCTTGATTTAAGTAAGATAGTGAAATTAAGGACGTAAGGATGAAACACAATCAAGCTAAATTTAACTGGATCATTTCAGGAGGCATTACGGTAGATGGAAAAAGGGTTGTTCAGGTTACTGAAGTTTAAGAGGAGTTTTTCATCCACAACATTTGAGATTGAAAGTTCCAGCTTTTTGGGCTCTGGTGGTTGACAGTAGTGTAACATTTTAAAGCCATTGGATAGAATTATATTGGTTCAAGTGTGTCAGGGGGTTTTAGGCTGGAAGAGATTTAAAGTTAGAATGGACAATGTTATGGGAGAATCTGAAAACTAGGATAGCCATTTTAAACTCATTGAGGTTCATGAATGTAGAGATAATGGCTGATAATGCTGCAGAGCAAGACATCTAGGCAGTAATGTTTAGATTATCACATTTTCAGAGAGTAGGATGAGAAGTTAGCCAAATTTTTCATTGCAATAGTTATACTGGTGGTAACAATGACATGACATTTCTGCAATTGATGTCTTCAGTCATGATGGAGCCTGAAGACAGTGCAAAACTTAAGGTTTTAGAGAAAATCATATATAGTTGAGTAAATACATGGAACAAATAGCCAGAGGAAGTAGTATGTGTGGGCTTAATATGAACTTTAAGACATTTGAACAGGTTAATAGAAAGGAAAAGTTTAGAGGGATACGGGCCAGCTATATGGGACTGGCTCAGGAAAACACCTTGATCAGTATGAATGAACTGGGCTGAAGGAATTGTTTCTGTGTTGTTTATCTTTATGGCTCAGCTCTTAGTCAAAAAAAGTGCTATATTTCTTATAGTTTGTACAGCCTTAGTTGATTGCCAAGAAGAGGGATGAAATTGGTATTAGCTGAGGAAATGGTTTGTGACAGACTGAGAATGATAGTTATAGTTAAACAAAATTAAAGTTCATCTATAATGAATGAGTGGGTATCAAAAAAGTGATCATTGTTGATAGTGTGAGGTAGAGAAGGGTGTCATCAGACTACATGTGGAATCTGATGTATCCTCAGGCAAAAGTACATGTGCATGAAAAACGAACAGCAAAATAAATCCTGGGAATTCAGAGCTAATGACATTGATGGAGGAACAGAGATCATTGCAGCTCAGGCCATGACTGCTTAGATAAGAGTAGACTATTTGTGTGGGCAATAGTGAAAATTATTGGAAAGAGGCTTATGTGCGGTCCACCTTCGTTAAAGACTCCAATAAGTGATATGACAGTTACACAGGATATTGTCAATGCTTTTGCTAGCGGCAAGTTTGGCTGGAGTGAAAACCTGGGAGCCTAGTTAGAGAGAGTCAGACAATGAATAGTGAGAAGAATGGGCACAAGTATAGGAGGGGATAGCTTTATCAGGACTTCAAGCAGAAACACTTGCATCTATGTAGGGTCATCCACAATCTTGGTTATGCTAAAGCATTACATGCTGATGAGGTACCTTTGGAAATGTCACAGGAAACAGGGTAATACATTTATACAGACTTGCTGCTGCCATCACCATTGTGATGAACAAATCCTTTTTGTGGTATTAAGTGGTTAAATATTCCACAAGACACTAAGAGTAACTTTACTGCACTTTTTAAAGTAGTGCCATAAGATTCATCTGCTAAGACCAGGCTTCATTCTAATGTCTAATCTGTAAGATTGTACCTCAGAAATTGAAATATTACCTATAAATACTTCACTAAAGCCTCAGGCCAGTTTTTTTTTGTTTAAATTTCTGGACGGGAACTGAAACCTACAGCCTTCTGATTCAGAACCATTCTGCTGCAGGTCAGACAGTAGAGAGGAAAAGGACACTGAAGGTGGGATATTATTTTATAAAGATGAAGAGATCATGGACTAATGTGTGTCAATATTAACAGTATAAAGTCAGTTGTCTTCATCACAGTCTGTCCTCCTCCTTGTCTAGCAAACTTAATCAAATTTCCCCCCAAGCGTAGAACTTGTATCTTTTTCCTGTTTCTGAGATACTCTTGTTAATGAGACCTACTCAATACTGTTCTTGTGTGGATATTCCTTCTGAGCATGTGGCCAAGTTCCTTTCCTAGTCCCATGAAAGCTTGGGATCATCAATGATTGGTTCTCAGATCTAATTCCACTTCTTTCTGCCTTTTCTCATTTAAACAAAAACATTGTATTCCCTTGATTCCAACAGTCAAGAGATTACACTGAGTACCAGGGTCTAAGGTGATCTCAGTACTATTCTCAATACATGCTGCATTGATGTGAAGCAACTGGGCTTTATCATCAGATCCCCATCTCCAAGTAAGAAAAGCTGATCACTGCATTAGATAATCCAGCTCAAAAGGTTAATCTCTCGGTGTCAGTACACTAAACATTTTACACCATTCAATGAAATTGGTATGTCTATAAATACTATATTCTTCTACCTAGAGCTGACACTGTTCAATTATGGATTAGGCTTGCTCAAGTGACTTGGAATTTGAAAAGTGGGAAAGAAGATGTCTTGCTGTGAGTTTATTGTGAGTAAGCCAAATTTTTCATCATTTCTTCCTTTGATATGTGGAAGTTTTGATAATTATTTTTGTTAAGTTTATCCCTTGTTATTGCCTCAAACTTCCAAATATAAATTTTAGTTTGAGAAACCTTAATTAAAAACTTGTTGTTTGACTGAAGTGCAGTGTTAGGCCTGCATAGGCAGGCACCTCTCAGTCTCCACCCAGCTAACAGGAGTAACCTGCTACTCGTTTCCAACTCATTACCTGCAGCCTATTTAAACCCAGCTCTCGTCTGAAGTTTTTTGTTCACCCATCAAACCAGCCAGATTAAACCAGTTGCACTTAGCCTTCAGTTACCTTGTTCCCTTGTTGTATTAAGTATTCATTCTCTCTTGTTTTGTGACCCCTCATAGCTTAAGACATAGAACAATACAGCAAGTACAGGCCCTTCGGCCTACAATGCTGTGCTGACCCTTAAACCCTGCCTCCCATATAACCCTCCACCTTAAATTCCTCCATATACCTCTCTAGTAATCTCTTAAGTTTCACTAGTGTATCTCCCTCCACCACTGACTCAGGCAGTGTATTCCATGCACCAACCACTCTCTGAGTAAAAAACCTTACTCTAATATCCTCCTTGAACTTCCCACCCCTTACCTTAAAAGCCATGTCCTCTTGTATTGAGCAATGGTGCCCTGGGGAAGAGGTGCTGTCTGTCCACTCTATCTATTCCTCTTAATATCTTGTAAACCTTTATTGTGTCTCCTCTCATCCACCTTCTCTCCAGAGAGAAAAGCCCTCGCTCCCTTAATCTCTGATCATAATACACACTCTCTAAACCAGGCAACATCCTGGTAAATCTCCTCTGTACCCTTTCCAATGCTTCCACATCCTTCCTATAGTGAGGCGACCAGAATTGGACACAGTACTCCAAGTGTGGCCTAACCAGTTTTATAGAGCTGCATCGTTATCCCACAACTCTTAAACTCTATCCCTCGATTTATGAAAGCTAGCATTCCATAAGCTTTCTTAACCACCCTATCTACCTGTGAGGCAACTTTCAGGGATCTATGGACATGTACCCCCAGATCCCTCTGCTCCTCCACACTACCAAGTATCCTGCCATTTACTTTATACTCTGCCTTGGAGTTTGTCCTTCAAAGGTATACCACCTCACATTTCTCTGGCTTGAACTCCATCTGCCACTTCTCAGCCCACTTTCATTGATAGCCCACTATCAATGTCTCTCTGCAATCTTTGACAATCCTCTACACTATCCACAACACCACCAACCTTTGTGTCAACTGCAAACTTGCTAACCCACTGTTCTACCCCCACATCCAGGTCGTTAATAAACAATCATGAAAAGTAGAGGTCCCAGAACCAATCCTTGAGGGACACCACTAGTCACAACCCTCCAATCCGAATGTACTCCCTCCACCATCACCCTCTTCTTTCTGCAGGCAAGACAATTCTGAATCCACCTGGCCAAACTTCCCTGGATCTCATGCCTTCTGACTTTCTGAATAAGCCTATCGTGTGGAACCTTATCAGACGCCTTACTAAAATCCATGTAGATCACATCTCCTGCACTACCCTCTTCTATATGCCTGGTCATCTCCTCACAGAACTCTTTATCAATGTTGTTAGACACGATCTGCCCTTCACAAAGCCATGCTGACAGTCCCTGATCAGACCACGATTCTCTAAGTGCCCATAGGTCCGATCTCGAAGAATCTTTTCCAACAGCTTTCACACCACAGATCTATAATTACCTGGAATATCCCTACTACCTTTTTTGAACAATTGGTCATCATTCGCCTTCCTCCCATCCTCCAGTACCATTCCCATGGACAACGAGGACATAAAGATCCTAGCCAGAGGCTCAGCAATCTCTTCCCTCGCCTCGTGGAGCAGCCTGGGGAATATCCCGTCAGGCCCCAGAGACTTGTACGTCCTAATGTATTTTAACAACTCCAACATCTCTTCTGCCTTACTATCAGCATGCTCCAGAACATCAACATCACTCATATTGTCCTCACTGTCATCAAGTTCCCTCTCATTGGTGAATACTGAAGAGAAGTATTCATTGAGGACCTCGCTCACTTCCACAGCCCCCAGGCACATCTTCCCACCTTTATCTCTAATTGGTCCTATCTTCACTCCTGTCAACCTTTTGTTCTTCACATAATTGAAGAATCCCTTATGGTTTTCCTTTACCCTACTTGCCAAGGCCTTCTCATGCCCCCTCACTCTCCTCAGCCCCTTCTTAAGCTCCGTTCTTGCTACCCTATATTCCTCAATAGACTCATCTGATCCTTGCTTCCTAAACCTCATGTATGCTGCCTTCTTCCATCTGACTAAATTCTCCACCTCACTTGTCACCCATGGTTCCTTCACACTACCATTCTTTATCCACCTCACCGGGTCAAATTTATCCCTAACATCCTGCAAGGGATCCCTAAACATCGACCACATGTCCATAAGTCCAATTCCCTGCAAAAACATCATCCGAATTCACACCTGCACGTTCTAGCCTTATAGCCTCATAATTTGCCCTTCCCCAATTAAAAATTTTCCTGTCCTCTTTGATTCTATCATTTTCCATGATAATGTTAAAGGCCAGGGAGCGGTGGTCACTGTCCCCCAGATGCTCACCCATTGAGAGATCTGTGACCTGACTCGACTTATTACCTAATACTATATCTAGTATGGCATTCTCTTAGTCGGCCTGTCAACATACTCTGCCCCATCTAAATCATTGGAACTAATCAGGTGCCAGTCAATATTAGGGAAGTTAAATTCACCCATGATAACAACCCTCTTATTTTTGCACCTTTCCAAAATCTGCCTCCCAATCTGCTCCTTGGTATCTCTGCTGCTACCCGGGAGCCTATTAAATACTCCCAATAGAGTAACTGCTTCCTTCCTGTTCCTGAGTTCTACCCATACTGACTCAAAAGAGGATCCTGCCACATTACCCCCCTTTCTGTAGCTGTAATAGTATCCCTGACCAGTAATGCTACCCCTCCTCCCCTTTCCCCCCTCTATCCCTTTTAAAGCATCCAGGAGTATTGAGAATCCATTCCTGCCCTGGTGACAGCCAAGTCTCTGTAATGGCCACTACATCATGATTCCATGTATGTATCCAAGTTCTCAGTTCATCACCTTTGTTCCTGATGCTTCTTGCTTTGAAGTACACACACTTTAGCCCTTCTTCCTTACTACCTTTACACCCTTTATTCTGTTTCTCTTTCCTCAAAGCCTCTTTATATGTTAGATCTGGCTTTACTCCATGCACTATACTTGCAGCTCTCGCATGACCTATATCCTCCTCCACCTGACCATCTGCTCTAACACTCTGGTTCCCCTCCCCCGCAAATCTAGTTTAACCCCCCGGAGCAGCACTAGCAAACCTTCCCGCAAGGATGTTAGTCCCCCTCCAGTTCAGGTGCAACCCGTCCCATTGGAACAGGTCCCACCTTCCCTGGTAGAAGGCCCAATTGTCCAGAAACATGAAGCCCTCCCTCCTGCACCAATGCCTGAGCCACGTATTTAGCTGCATTATCTTCCTATTTCTAGCCTTACTAGCATGTGGCATGGGTAGCAATCCTGAGGTTGCAACCCTGGCGGTCCTGTCCTTCAACTTTGCACCTAACTCCCAAAATTCTCTTCGCAGGACCTCCTCCTTCTTCCTATCCACATCATTGGTCCCGACATGGACCACGACTTCTGGCTGCTCACCCTCCCTCTTGAGAATATTGAGAACTCGATCTGAGATATCACGGACCCTGGCACCAGAGAGGCAGCGGACCATCCGGGATTCTCGATCTCTTCCACAGAACCTCTTATCTGTCCCCCTAACTATCGATCCCCTATCACTACTGCTCTCCTCTTTGCTCTCCTTCCCTTCTGAGCTAAGGGTCCATTCTCGGTGTCAGAGATGCAACCATTGCAACTTGTCCCTGGTAGGTTGTCCCCACCAACAGTATCCAAAATGGTATAGTTATTATTGATGGGAACGGCTATAGGGGTGCTCTGCTCATTCTGTCTATTCCCTTCCCTCCTGACAGTCACCCAGCTACCTGCCTCTTGACTCTTAGGGGTGACTATCTCTCTGTAATTCCTATTTATTTCTGACTCTGCCTCCCAAATGTTCCGAAATTCATCTCGCTCCATCTCCAGTTCCCTAACTCGGTTTGTCAGGAGCTGCAGCTGGATGCACCTTTTACAGGTGTAGTCATCAGGAACAATTGTGCTCACCTTAACTTCCCACATACTGCAAACGGAGCACCCGACTGCCCTAACTGCTGCCTCCATTTCCTTCTTCTAAGCTAATTAGATTAATTAAAGGAGCTTACCCAGCCTTACTTCACTGGAAGCAAGCTCGTCCTCCGCCTCTGCTTGTCCTCAGCCTCTTGAGCCAAAGCCTTCCTACTCTGTCTCCCACTATTCCGTCGCCCGCTCCATTAATCTGCTCACTTTTTAAACTCTCCCGCTAGTTGTTATTTTGCAGTTGATTAGTAAAATATCTTACTGCTAAATCATCTCCGCTGCTCTGCTTTTGGGTCAAGTCTCCCCTACATTTCCTGACAGAATGTAAGTTATTTGAACACTTAATCCTTGCTATGTTTTTCAATTTCAGGTGTTATACACTATTCAGAAAAAACAAAAAACAAAGAAATGGCATGATGGTGTTTTAAAGACCAGTTCTTCTGGGAATAAGGTTTGATTTTCAAGTAGTGAAATAATGGAGTACTTCTGTAAGATTTTCAATTAAAATATAGTTTAATTTCATAATATATGGGGTAATGCTTTTTTTACATGATATAAGATAACATACAATTAACTAACACTGGACAACAAAGATTTTGCTTCCTGAATACTTTTGGGTGTATCTTATGGATTTTGGGCCGCTGATCATGAAAACCACTTTGAAATTTCCCTATCAGGCACCATTTAAAAAAAAAACAATTACCTACATTTGTTATTTCAATTCATAATTCAAGCCAGAATAACTGATGCCAAGATGAAGGAAGGCGTTTTTGTTGGCCCACAAATAAATAGGTCATCAATGACAGACACTTGAGCGAGAAGCCTCAGACACTGAGTACAAAAGAAAATCATCAATGAAACATTTTTAGCTTAGTTGAACTATTGCAAAGCATCATTAGAGTTATGCAATAAAACACATTATATTCATTAAAAGTTCATTTCTTGTTTTTCCGAATTCCTACAAACAGTCTGAAATAATGTGTTCAGCTTCAAAGGGTCTATCATAAAGAGGAAAACAATTCTGAGGAAGGAACATTTTCAAAAAAACAGTTGTTCAGTGTAATTGCTGAGAGTGTATGCATAATTTAGTTTCATTTGTAGACATTTGCTTAAATGGCATCTAAATCAAACTGATGTTCAAAAGTGACTGAATGAGTAAGCTAAATATTTCAGAGAAACAAATTAGTTTCCCCTTTTTTTTGGTTAAAGATTTGTAATTTTATTGTTAAAATTATTTATTCTTTTCCATCTTCCTGCTTGCAACACACAGATGTCCATTGCTTTGTAATGTTTCAATTGAAATGTCATTTCCAGCTTTGATGGGAATTTTCCTCACTTGTACATCGTGTCCAAGTTTCTCATACTGTGTTAGTATCTAATTCTAATAGCATGCATGAATAGATAGGTATCAGAAATTAGCTGCTACATTTCCTTTCTTATCACAGTTCACCAACGTCAGTTGCAGATTATAAGTATCTGCAATTAGTTAACTCAACATAAGCTCCGAATGAACAAATCTGAGACATGATTGCAAAACGTGACATTTGTTATCTGTCATTGTAGAAATATAACTTTAAGACATGTACTCTTCTCAATATTTGCAGTTTAATCTTGGATCAATATCTTTATGCTAAATGATTAAAAATAGTTTTTCCCAAGTTGTGCAAATAAAAGTAGACTTGTCTGCATCTGACAGTGGATTAATGTTGTGAGAGTTGTGCCTTTTTTCCTCAAATGATATTCATGGCAGGATTAGTCTCACTATACCTTCAAGGCGTTCATTTTTTAATGTAAAAAAAATTAAAATTTGTTACAATTGAATGTGGGTACCAATTGGCAATAATTCCTTGTGTCTGTATTTTACTGATGAGCCATCATCAGGTGTTTTTACTTTCCTTTCAGGCAACTTTGTATGACGATAAAGGACTTTGTCTGGATCATATATATATCAAATTTGGAGAGGTGATCTATTATTTAAAATAATTTTTTCATCTCTGTAATGGAATGTTTTGTTTATGGAGGAGTTGTACATGCAATAATGAACGATTCCTCAATTTACGTTATTTAGTCTGGTTTATTGATACCTGATTGAGTCATTATATCCGTCTAAAGTTTGAAATCTTTTGCACTTTGTATGTTGTAAAAGAATGGTTAAAGTGAAAATGTTTCTACTTGAAGGTGAAAAAACTATAAGGGCCATAAGTAGTCACAAGCAAATGCAAAATAAACTGCTTTTCATAGAAAATAGTCAGAATTTGCATTTTATGACCTCATTTTTACTGAGGTAAACAGTTTAAATACAGTTAACAGCAGGTAAGAAGAGCACGTGGAGAAACAGACAGGTGAATATGTTGATTGGGTTAAATGAAGAGAAGTGAGAGAAGTTTCTGTTGCACATTAACAGCCAAATAAATCTATTTCTCAAATTGTTTTTGTCTTGTAAATGTTTTATAATTTATATTCTACTTCATGTATTGAACCCTCCAACTGTCTATAAGTTATAATGTTGGCTGAACAGAATTTTTCCTTATCTAAATATTATAATACTGTTGTTTTTAGACCCTTTCATAAAATCCATTCTCCAGCCATTGACTTCATCCTTGTCATTGCCCATTCTGAAACTGTAGATTTAGCTTCATAAGGCTAGCAATCCAATCCATGCAATGGAGTGGCTATTTCTACATTCGTAACATTATGTGCTGAATCAGTTCATCTAATGTAGAAATTTCAGCCGTATCTTTACTTTTGAGATTGACTATTGTATTATTTTCTGGGAAACTAGAATGATCTACCTTCTTTAACCTTGAGCTTATTTATCACTGTTCACTTTGAAAGCTGTTAATTGTCTTTTCCCTTCCTGGCTCTAATTTTTTCTTGCTATATAACCTTTCTGAGTATCTCTACTCCTCCAGTTTTGATATCCTTATCTGTAAATTGAATTGTTCTATTATGGTGGCCATACAGTAATAACACTTAAAAGACACTTAGACAGGTACATGGATAGGAAAGATGTAAAGGGAAATGGGAAATGTGACCAGATGGGCAGCTTGGTCAGGCTGAATAGCCTGTTTTCATACTGTAATATGCTATGACCTCCAGCTACTTAATTCCTAAGATCTAATAATGTCTCTACTCATCAACATATATCTGTCTGATCAGGCATTGTTGGCATGATGTGAAGCTTTGTTTAGTGCTCCAATTGAATTGTAGAATGTTTATAATGGAATTAGAGGCTTCTAATTAGAAAGAAAGGTGAAGGCAGAAGTAGCTAGTTGCCTTTAAACTTGCTATGTCAATCAGTATAATCATGGATAATTGTCAAACAGTAAAATCTTCCTGTTGTACCTCATTGTTATGGAGTAGTCTGTCACAACAGCATGTCCCTTGACGTCATCTCCTTTTAGAAATTTATCTTCTTCCTCAAAATATGTTCAGTGACTTGGCCTCTACAGGTCTATATGATAGCAAATTCTACACGTTCAAAATTGAGTGAAGAAATTGTGTCTAATTCTTTGAGAATTTTGTCAGCTTCAATTAAATTTCCTCTCATTCTTCCAAATAATTTCAATATTGTTTTCTGCTTGGTAGATAAAATCAGGCAAGGAATTTGAAAGCGATCGATATTTAATCACCGTTGAAGAGGAGAAAATTTCTCAGGAACAGGGCACTAATTTTGTCAGACAAGAAGAAGTTACAAAACCAGCCAGAACTAATGTAATTCTCACAAATCCAGCTCGATGTCACTTGCCTGTGGGTCTGAAACGAAAGCATATTGTAAGTAATGAATTTAATGTAACTTTGCAATGTATTTGTATGTCAATCTCAAAAGTAATTTAGTTTAATGTAAATATTACAGGGCTTCCAAGGACCTCGGGAGATATCAAAGAAACTGACATTGGAGCAGAAAGATGAATTATGTGAAGTGACTAAATCCCAGCAGCCAACCACTTCAGTCCATCATCTTTATGCTACTTCACCCCTTTTTTCTACTATGTGCATAAAGGAAACCTTAAGTTATTCTGCTACTTTTCAAAAGGAATCCTCAGAAACAAATAAAAGATGTTTAAAAAGTGAAAGCACACTATGTTCTAAATTACCTGGCACACTGGCACTGAGTCATTACCCTAAGTTGAAGGACAGTGAAGAAATGAACATTTCTTATTCAACAGATGCTGGGTTTACTACAGTGACTTCCATTTCTGCAGGGTGTTCCCATAATAATGGAACACATGAAAATAAGAGGAGCAAAGAACAAATTTTAGCACTTCTAGATGGAAAAAGTGGATCAAACTGTAGTAGGTTAGAAACTCTTCAAACTTATCCACAGGAGCCTACAGTTGACACTCACATTGCTCATACAACAGATGTATCTGACTGTCACACTGGTTTTCCTCCTTGTGAAACGGCGGATACTAGACTGGTACCACATCATGATATGGAATTGCTCACAGACTGTGATTTAACTGGAAAGTTGTATGAAAGTTTAGGTAGAGGAAGTTCTTGGAATAGTCAAGGAATGCAACAGAAGTGTGAGGAGAAGGAAGATTCATCTAATTTAGGCACAAGTGAACAGACCAAACCAAGGGCGATTTGTACAACTGTCAGGGAAACAGTGGGCGATAATGTTTGCAAGGGAAATGAATGTTTTATCAAAACGGATAATCCATCTAAGGAACTGCTTTCCACAACTGACAATGATCATTTTAAGCAACCAATTGCACAAGTAGAATTGGACACCATTAACGCTAGTAATTTTGCTGATAGAAACTTCGATCTACTCGGTAAACTTATCTCTGAGAAAATTGGAACAACTAATCTGAATGAAAATGAAATATTACCACAGAGATCATTGAACATGCTTGGTACCTCTTCTGAATCCATTCCAGCACTTTCCAAACTTAAAGGTATGGAGGTCCATCAAGCTGAACACATAGAATTGGAAGCTCAGTCACCTGCTGCTGAAGAGAAGGATTTGGATATAGTTTTGCATGGAGAGAAACAAACTGAAATTAAATGCAGGACTCTCCCAAACACTGTAAATTTATCGGAAAAACATTCTTCATATGCTTGGAAGAAATCTATACATGAACGGAAAGAGCCCAGGTCAAAAACTGATAACTTCTCTGTCATTCATCCTCTAGAAGACACCATCTCAGTGTTAAAGTCTTTAGCTGAACATAGCACTGCAATAGAAAGTTTAGAAAAGCTTAATGTACAGAAACATGTTGTAGACTGTGCAATTAATGGGGACCTGGAACAAGCATTTAATAAGTCAGAAGCATTTACTGGGGGTAAGAATGTGGACTTATGATTTGTTCATAAGAATAAGAAATACAAGCAAGAGGAGCTATTGAGCTCCTTATGCCTTCACTGCCATTCAATAAGTTGTGGTTGGTCTTTTACCTTGTTCCCTGTTCCTGCACCAATACTATATTTGCTCATTCCTTTCATGTTCAACAATATGTTCATCCATTGAAAAAGCTGACAAACATGCTGTTTTGGTGTTTTGGATGGAGAATTCTGATGATTCACTCCCCCTGTAGATTTAGAAATTTTCTTATCCTGTGCTGATTGGCCAATACATTATTTTGAAATTGTGACCCCCTAGTTCCAGACACCTTTGCAAATGCTTCAATGAACTTAATTCTCATTCTTCTAAATTTGAGTACAGGTTAAATCTGTTTAATTTGTCATGTGACAAAATTTGGCATCCCAGGAATCAATCTGGGGAACATTTGCGGCAGTTCCTCAGTCACAGGTGCACTTTCTTGGATAAGGAGTTCAGACTTGTACGTGGTATACCAAATGCATTCTCACCAGGGTCTTGTATAATATACGCTAATAGTCTTGCAGTAAAGACCACCACACCATCCTCAGTGATTTGTGTGTAAGGACATCCAGATCCCTCTGACCATCAATTCCTTTTGAATACTGACCATTTGGGGGAAAAACAAACTGTGGTTTTTTATTTTTTTCTGCACAATTATAACCTCCCATTTTTTGCATGTTATATTCCATCTGCTGTGTCCTTACTCATTCACTTAACTTGTCTATATCTTAGTAAAGTTCTGCATCCTTCTCACATTACTACCCATCTTTATAAGTACTGTAGAATGATTTGTGAACTGTGAATGATTTACTTTTGAAAATTACATTTAGGAATGAGTGCCGAGAATGAGGATTTAAAGTACTGTGGTATTTTAAGCCAGAATCCCGGTTACTGCTCTCCAGATTATAATGCAGCTAAAGGTGAGAAACCGTAAAACAAGTATAAGTCTAACAGGCACTACATACTACATGGTGTGTATGCAACTATATTTTTGCTTTCTATGTAAGATAATTAAATTTTAATGAAAACAATATATTTGTCTATAATTTCAAGCTACAGAAGCATGACTAAGCAGGTATAGATTTACTAGAAAAATCTGCAGAGTAAATGGAACAAACAAGAAACACAGATTTTAAACTTTTGCTACGTATTTAATGTTTTTTATATATTGTGCTGCTGAAAAACATGTTTCACGATATATGTCAGTGATATTAAACCTAATTTTGATTCTGAAACTCCTGAAGCCAGAAAATCTTGATAAAGAGGCGTGTCAAACTGTGTCATCAATTAATATAATAGCCATATGATTACATTCCTAAATTTTCTTTAAGTTTGGTCTCTATTAGCTGCTTAGCAGTAAACATTCAGAACTATTCACGCCATCCACTTGCTGCATGTTGAATGCAGCCTTCATCTACATTGCTTTCTGAAGATACAGTGGTGTATTTCTGGAGGATGAAATAAATTGAACATCAGTATTACCATAACTATTATATGAAAAAAAATGCAGGTGCTAGAAATCTGAGAGAAAATCAAGAATTTCTAAAGTACTCAGTAGGTCAGGGAGGATGTGTGAAAAAAGAGAAACCATTTTTCAGGTTGAACAACAAGCAAGAGAAAATCAGCTGGTGCTGGAAATCTGAGCAACAGACGCAAAATGCTGGAGGAACTCAGCAGTTCAGGCAACATCGGGCGGGATGGGGGGGGAAGTACAGTCGACGTTTCAGCCCGAAACTCTTCAGCAGGACTGACTTTTCGTTAGAAATGTTCTTACTGTTTTCTGCAGTTTGGTAAAGAGAATCTGGTTTACTTTGACAGATTGCCAATTCATAAGTGCAATTGCTGAAAGGAAAGCAGGCGCTGGGCCACAAAATTGGGGGGAACATTTTATGGATGGCATGCATATTTTAGGATCTTAATCAAGAAATGACAGACAGTAGATGAGTTTATTATCAATAATGCTGTCTGACCTGTATAATTACTGCAAGATATCTTAAGATTGGCTTAGTTAATGAGAAGAATGAACAAAAGTCCTGCTCCCTTCTGTTCTTTAGTGATTCTTCTGAAAACTCAACCAATACATTTGCTCTTTAATGTAAATATCTAATCAGCCAATCATGTGGCAACAACTCAATACATACAAGCATGCAGACATGATCGAGATTCAGTTGTTTTTCAGGCCAAACATCAGAATGGGGAAGAAATGTGATCCAATTGACTTTGACTATGGAATAATTGTTGCAGCTAGACGGGGTAGTTTCAGTATCCCAGAGACTGATGATTTCCTGGGATTTTCACAGACAACAGTCTGGAGTTTATAGAGAATGGTATGGACAAACAAAAAAAATTCCAGCCAGCAGCAGTTCTACAAGCAAAATGATTTGTTATTGAGCAAGGTCAGAGAAGAATGGCTAAACTGGTTGAAGTTGACAGGAACACAACAGTAATTCAAATAACCATGTGTTACAGCAGTGGTGTGCAGAAGAGCATCTCTGAATGAGCAACACTTTGAAACTTGAAGGGGATGAGCTACAGCATCAGAAGACCACAAGCAAAGACTCTGGTCACTTTATTAGGTATAGGAAGACCCTAATGAAGTGGTCACTGAGCGAATATTCTTACAAATAATTTGAATAATTGGACAACTCCATAGCTTCCATAATTGAAGAACTCAACTGTCATCGACAAATAATAATGAGTGAGATCTGATGTAGATTGGGAGACCACTTCGCCAAGCACCGACACTCTGTCCGCCAGAGAAAACAGGATCTCCCAGTGGCCACCCATTTTAATTCCACTTCTCATTCCCATTCCAACATGTCCATCCATGACTTCCTCTACCCTTGCGATATGGCCACACTCAGGTTGGAGGAGCAACACCTTGTATTCCGTCTGGGTAGCCTCCAACCTGATGGCATGAACATTGATATTTCAAATGTCCGGTAATGATGCCCCCCCTTCACCATTCCCCATCCCCTTTTCCCTCCCTCATCTTATCTCCATGTTTATCTGTCATCTCTGGTGCTCCTCCCCATTCCCTTTCTTCCATGGCTTTCTGTCCTCTCATATTAATATTAAATAGTTGCTGCTTCAACATGAACAAAGCTATTAATTCTGCTGTACAGAAAGCTTGCACAGCTAAAATCACTAAATTAACTTTATAGAAATTAGTCAAGCTTTTTGTTGTAACAGTGAAAGTTTTGGAATCAACTTTTTTTCACAACATGTATATTGTCTCTGAAAGTCTGCTACTTAATTGTTCATTAATGATTACAAATATTTTTTCTTAGTTTCAGCAGAACCTTCTTCCCATTGTCGAAGGAATTCATCCACGGAATTCCCCTGTTTGGCTGAGGTATGGTAGATGCTTCTAGTTTGGATACAAGTTGCAGTTTTCTGTTTTCCTTGTAAATACTGTATTGCTTCTTTTAAAGCTTATTCTTGCTGTGGATGTGTGTAGACATGTTGCCTTTCTGATGTATAATACAAAATAGCATGACCCATGCCCAAAATGAAGGAGCTAAGTACTATATAGCATTATGAACATAATGTTTTAAGATTTATTATTAAAAACCTACAGATGTGATGACCATATGATAAATGTGAAATATCAGTGCAACGTGAAATAAAATTCTTGTGCTGCAGAATGATTTGCATGTTCTGGTATTATTTCACTTTTAATCATGGCGTATGACTAACTAGTTGTATTCTTTGTAAAAATTATTTTAAAGGAGGTTTGACTTCTAATTTTCACTGTGTATAAGATAAACTTCAGAGATGTTCTGCAAGGAGCAGACTAATTCCCTACCAAGAATTGATCATGTAGACTTCCTTTTTACGGGGAAGTTCTATTTATACAAATAGGAATTACTTATTTTCTCTCAATAATTCACCAAATTCTTTTTTTTACAGTAATTCTTTTGATACTGTGTACAAGGTGCTGTTTCTTGATTTGTTTTCCATTACTCCACAGCCTTCTCTGCAACTTAAAAATAACTTCTATTCCTCTTTGCCCAGATCTGGTGAAGGGCCTTTGACTCAAAGCATTTACAAAATCTTCTGCTTCTGATTTATACCTTGTATATTCTGGAATAGCTTTAGGGTATCAGGATTTGAGTGACTAGGGGTAGGATACCTTGCCTCTGGCCTGTTCTATTTGCCACAGTATTTATGTAGCTTTTGGTCAGTGCTGATCTTCAGTATGTTGATGGCAGGGGACTTGGCAATGGAAATGACATTGAATTTCATACTTATGATTTCAAATAAGTTCACTTGACTCATCCATGCTGCCTTTCAGAGCAATCTGATCAATCCCAAATCTCTCCTGTATAACATTCCCTGCAGCTCCTAAATGAGATTCTGCAGTTGCTGGAAATCTAGAGTAACACACACAAAATGCTGGATGAACTCAGCCGGTCAGGCAGCATCTATGAACAGAAATAAAGACTCTGCTGATTTTCTTCTACCCATCTATAGCAGTGGCCAGTTAATCTTCCAGTGAGTACAAGTTTAGACAGAGACCTGAGTCCTAGGGTTTGCAAAATCCTGGATCCCCCTCCTGTGCCACTGTGCAGCCAAGGCTAAGTGTTAGATTCTTGTTGGAGATGGCCATTATCTGGCACACCATCAATGATGCCATATTTACTCACCCTAGCTTCGTAGTAGTAGTAATAATAATAATAATAATAATAATAATAATAATAATAATAATAGTATTAATAATAAATAAGCAATAAATATTGAAAACCTGAGATGAAGAACCATTGAATATTTAGTCCAAAATTGTAATGATGTCTGAAGCCAAGTGGTCCTGAAAAAAAAACCAAACTCAGCATCGGTGAGGTTATCGTTGAGTAGTTGGTATTTGTAACCATTGTCAATTACTATTTCCAATATTTTACTGATGATTGAAAGAAGACTTCAGTGATTAGATTACATTTGTTGGTGCTTGCCGTGGTATTTTAAAATTGTTGGCTTCATGTATGATTTCCAATAAATCTGTGTTCCAATTAAATGTCAGGCTCAGTTATGTAATAGTTTTGCCAGTATCTAACTAGGAATTTTCTTTGGCCTTGATGAAGGAATGCCTCTTGTTGTTTACTTTCCAGAGGATAACAAGAGATGGATAAGTTTTAGAGTGGAAACCTTCTGTCATTAGTCATTGGTGCTAAAGTAGGATCCTTCTCAAAGGGACTCTAGTGTCAGCAAGCAAGGGGATAAATGGTGAAGTTTTGGGATCACACAGCACAGCACACAACACAGCACTTTCAGTCCACTGTGCATACACTGGTTCGTTCTTAAAGCATTCTTCTTTGTCCCTTTTTCTCACAGCTAGGAAAAATTTCCTGAAAAAATATTCCATTCATTTTAATTATTAATGAACAGACTTGCGTATTCTTTATTGCAGTGCATTACATTGGAAAACGTTGTTTAATCTAGAATGCACGACCTCTAGTATTTTCTGCAATCTTTAGTAGTAAACAGTTTAAACAATCATTTCACTCTCCAATCTTTTGACAAAAGCTGCAAACTTCCTGTAATGGAGCAAAACATCTCTGATAGAGGTTTTTGGATTTCATTAACTTGGTATGTGGAAACACCAGAATGCTGTCCATTTTGGGCCATGGTTCTGAAACCTCTACTTCTGTGATTATGTTTTTGTCTGGATTTTGTTGAAGAATGACCATATTTTGAAACATTTTTCAATATTTTAAAAGAACAGTTAATAGTGCTATATTGTAGAAGTATGTGAGTATTTTCAATCATTTTCTTAAGTGGTGATTATGTTGAGTAAAGCCCACATAATTTGTGGTTTAAATGAGTTATCCCTGTATGCTTTTGCATACTTATAGTGATGTCAAGGAACCACAGAATGGGAAAATTGCTATTTGTCTCAGCTAAAGGAGTAGTATCTGTCCTAGGTGACTGAAAGAAAAAAAAGTGGTAATTTACATGAAAGTAATAAACCAAAAATATCTGTATAAACTGCATTATTTTGTTTCTTTGAAAGGCTTCAACAATTCCTCCTTTGGCAATCATAGTTTGTCTGGTCATTTCGTATCGCTGTTTGTACCAACTTGTTGAGTACATACTGACCTACTACAATATTTTAACCAATACTGCAGTGACAACAATTTGAGTAAATGATGGACATTTTGTGAAAGCTGTCACATTGTCTTTTTCATCTTGCTTACAAACTGATGAATATCATTTACAGTAATAAAAGTAGTACATGTTCATTCATTTTGCTATTTTAATAAAAACCATTAAGCAAAATTGAAGTCCACATACATTCTTTGTACTATTTGTAGTTTTTAACTAACCAGTGAGAACAAGGTTAATGTATTAGGCAGCAACATCCTAGTAAAATCATGAAAATGATTTTATGAAATGCTTGACTTTAGGCTGCAAAATATGTTGGAATGTTTGAAGAACATTTAAATGATAACTGTGTTGAAAGAGTAACAGTTTCTGAGAGACCACTTAGAACACTACAGGTAAGGTAATACATATTGTTTATTTATTGTATAAGTGAAATACAATATCTGTGATGCTAAAATATAAACCATTTACTTTGATGATCAACAAGTATCTATTGTGATTTAAAAAAAAATCTAGTTATGAAATTTGTTGAAATGCTTTGATGTTGAAAACTGTCTTTAAATACAAATTGAGTGCAAGTTAAATTCAGAGAACATTAAGTTTACCCAGTATGGCTAAACCTGATGGAAGAGCAAATATAAAACTTAAATAATAAATATACAGTAAGTAACTCTGCTTGGGTTAATTGCTCTGTATTCTACTTTACTGTTTTCTACTCTTTTTGAAGAGGCTGACTTGCCTGTAGGTCCAGGCATAACAGCAGCATCTAAAACTTTAACAAATGGCCACCCTTTTATTCATCCTCTCCCTTCTTTCTTACTATTTTCATTATTAGTTATTTTGCATGTTTCATGCATTGCCCAAATCTCCTTTCTGTTGATAAATCAGTGTAATGAAAAGTCTTAGTCTGCTGCTTTCCTTTGCAATTTATTCATTATGTGTTATAGTCATAGAATAGCACAGTACAGAAATAGGGCCTGCTGCCTAACAGGTCTATGCTGACTACAGCATGTTCCCTGCTAGTCCTAGTTGCCCTTGTTGAGCCCTTTCCAACTGCTTCTTAAATATTGGAATTGTACTCCCCTCAACCACTTCTTCTGGCAGCTCGTTTCAGATACTCACTACCCTCCGTGTAAAGAAGTTACCTCGCATCTCTTTTAAATCTCTCCCTTTTACCTTGTATCTGTGCCTTCTAGTTCAGAAATCCCAAACCCAGGGAAAAGATTATGGCCATTCATCGTATCCATACCTCTCATGATTTTATGCTCCAAGGGGTGAAGATCCAGCATTGCCAACTTCTCCCTATAATTCAGGCCCTATACCATCCTCGTGTATATCTCTCCTGCACTCTTTCGAGCTTGACATTTTAGTTCCTTTAACAAGGTACCACAATACACCAGGACCAGATTCACCAATGGCATAAAACTGCAACATAACGTCCCTACACCTAAACCTGATGCCTTGACTGATGATAGCCTTCTTCACTACCCTGTCTACTTGCACCACAACTTTCAGCAAACAGCCAGGCCCCTATGTTCTGCCTTGCTTTTCACTGCCTAGGTCCTACTCTGGTTTGACTGTACAAAATGCATCACCTCACATTTATGAGTTGAAATCCATTTTCCATTCCTCAGCCCATCTCCCTAACTGATAAAGATGTCCATGTAGTTCATTATAATGTGTTTCACGTTCAACCAAACCCTCCACTGTCATCAGCAAACTTGCTAATCATGCCATGTTCATTCACATCCAAATCATTTTCATAACTAATGAATAACAGGTCCCGGCACTGACCTCCGGAACACCTTACTAGTCGCAGGCCTCCAGTTGTGAAATTGACTTCCAACCATCATGCTCTGTATTCTATCGTCGAGCCAATTCTTAAGTTACTTCACTAGGCAACATCTACTGTTCTACCTTCATCTCCTAGTTAACTCTTTAAAAAGCTCCAAGTGATTTGTAAGACTCGACCTCTCATACAAAGCCATGCTAACTATTCCTAGTTAAACCTTGACTATCCAACTGGTGGTACGTCTTGCCCCTCAGACTTCCCTTGAATAAATGCCTTACAGCTGAAAGGGCTTATCCGCCTGTATTTTCCTGGCCCATCCTTGTTACACTTCTTGAACTATGGAATAACATTATCCACCCTTTAAACATCTGAACTTTACTAGTGGCTAATAACAAAGAAAATATCTCTATAGAGGAGATGTACAAGGATGTTGCCTGGATTGGGGAGCATGCCTTATGAGAATAGATTGAGTGAACTCGGCCTTTTCTCCTTGGAGCGACGGAGGATGAGAGGTAACCTGATAGAGGTGTATAACATGATGAGGGACATTGATCGTGTGGATAGTCAGAGGCTTTTTCCCAGGGCTGAAATGGTTGCCACAAGAGGACACAGGTTTAAGATGCTGGGGAGTAGGTACAGTGCAGATGTCAGGGGTAAGTTTTTTACTCAGAGAGTGGTGAGTGCGTGGAATGGGCTGCTGGCAACGGTGGTGGAGGCAGATGCAATAGGGTCTTTTAAGAGGCTTTTAGATAGGTACATGGAGCTTAGTAAAATAGAGGGCTATAGGTAAGCCTAGTCATTTCTAAGGTATGGGTGTGTTCAGCACAACTTTGTGGGCCAAAGGGCCTGTACTGTGCTGTAGGTTTTCTATGTTTCTATAAAGGCCTCTGCATTTTCTTCTCTTGCTTTCTGTGCTCCCATAAGGTTCAAGGGTGCACTTGGTCAGGCCTTGGGGATATGCCCACTTTAATGCGCTTCAAGGCTGCAAGTACTTCCTTCCTCTTAGTATGTATGTGTTCCAAGACCTCAGTACTTATTACTGTTATTTCTTTGGCATCCATGGTCTTCTTCTTTGTAAACACTGAGGAGAAATAGACCTTAACAATATTATGTCATCTCCTGCAGCTTCACACATAGATGGCCCTGATGTATTTAAGAAAGAGCAATTTCACTGTGCCTCAGTGACTTGATCTAAAAAGCTATTTGTAATAAATGTGACTCAGCATTAATAGTAACAAAAATTAAAGTACTTTTAATGTTGTAGTAGGTCCTAAAGCACTTCAGATTCTTTTCTTTTCGCTTGTCCTTGGCACTGAGGTTCACTGTAATCAAAGTGGTCACTTGACTGATCTCATGGCTAAACAAGTCTTAGTAATTAGCCTCACAATCATTTTATTTTTTGGCAGTTGCTTTAGTCATTCTTATTACCAGGATAATTTCATTTTATTATTGTTTGCTATTTTAGTTTAAAAAAAGATATCAGCGCATAGACTTTAAAAGAAAAAAGGTTATTGATGTTACTTTTGAAATAAAACCTTTGTGGTACTTAGTAAATTTTTGAAGAGTTTATCACATTTACACAGGCAGCTGAATTTAAAGGGTACCAGGTGAAGGGCTCAGCAACCAGTGACACAGTGATCAGAATTCCAACAGATGAATTAGAGCTTGAAGAAGACTTTGAAACTTTGCATCAAATTCCAAGATGCTTGACAACAGAGACCAGTTTTGTATTATCAAAAAGTTCAAGCAATGGCTTGTTTAAGGTAGGGCTAATCCTAGATCTGTTTGTTTTTAAACTATAGTATTGTCTAAGGAGTCTATATTCTCCTCATGACTGCATGGGTTTTGTCTGGGTGCTCCAATTTTCTCCCACAGTCCAATGACATACTGGTTGGTAGGTTAATTGGTCATTGTAAATTGTCCCATGATTAGGCTAGCACTAAATTGGGGGATTGCTGGGCTGGAAGGGCTTATTCCACACTGTATGTCAGTAAATAAATAGAATTTAGATTTATAAGTGCAAAATTTTGAAAAGATTGCAGATTTACCAATGGATGCACCAAGTCTCCAAGATGAGAGCAATTTTAAAGCTGCTGCAGAAGACGTGTGTGCTTGGTATAAAGATGATCAAGGTATTTTGTTTTCATTTGAGGTTGATCTGTCTAATGACCAAATCTTTTCAACAACTATTAAATTTTTTCTTTTATTTAATACCCTACGTTTTCTTTTCCTAGTACCAGTGGATCCTGTTTTATCATCATACATTCCCGATTGGCTTAATTCTTCTGCTTCACATTCTGACTTTGAACCCAGGCAGTGGAACTTTCACAAGGTTAAATTAATTTGAATTATATTATTATGAATCAATAGAGATGCTTACTTGAAACTAGAACTTCGACTTCTACATAAATAAACAATTCTTGTTTTCCACAAAATAAAGAATCCATTGACAAATTTATGTTCCCAAATCACATTTCAATGTCACAAATCATATCAACTGGAAGCTTCTTATTTCAAGGGAAAACAGGCACCATCTCCATTTTCTTTAAAATAAGAGTATTAAATCCTCTGTTTAATTATAACTTAAGCCGAATATAATTATTTATTATTATGTAGGCTGCATATTGGTGTATTTTTAATGCATCTGAATTTTTGTTCTGCTTTGTAGAGTTGTGTATTTGGATTTGAGCCATAAGAGTAAGGACCCTTGACCAAATTAGGAAATTGCTTTTAATGGTGTTGTTAAAACTGGTACATTTATAGTTTAGCATACAAAACTTAATTGTTTTAAGCACATACTGTATTTTTGCATTTGAAACTAGAAGTATTTCTCACTATGCAATATTATTCTTTGCACCCCCATCAAACAGTTTTTGAAAATTAAATCTGAATATCCAATTTTAAAAAGTGTTTGCAACCTAAAAGTAAAACCCAAAATCAATTATTTTTGTTACACTACAAGGTAAGATCTCCAGTGCAACAGGTGTCTTCAGAGGATGCATTTGTGGACAATGTGCTCAGATGCTCAAATGACAGTAATGTGGGAGAACGTGATTATTCAGTGCCAAATCACCAGCTGCGAGCCAGCAGATGTTCCTTTGGTAAGTCATTTGTTATTGAATGATAATCTGTGACAGAGAAAACGTTGAAGTGAAATAATCTTTAAAATATATAAGAACAATTTTATATTCACAATAGAATACTACTGCATAATCATTGAACCATTATGAATGTAGATTTGTTGACATAGTTTAAACCCACCTGTAATTAATACAAAAACATGTACTCTGTAAGTACTAACTATAAACACATTATAATATCACCTGTTACTATGTGCCACCAAACATCTTTTGAGATCCTGATGGTTCTGGAAGTATCCAATCTACAATCAAGCTACTTGTGTATAATGTGAGACAACATTTTTGAAAATTGTATTTAATTTGTTTGGCTGTCTTTAACAGCATTGTGGTAATTCAAGTGCAGAATTTAACACTGGTGTAAGCCTTCAAATTCTGGCCTTTCAAACAACACTAGTGAGTTACCCAACAAGCAGTTCTTGCAGATCTGTTTCCAGATATTTTCTGCATCATCTCAACATAATCTAACTGTTCAATATTTCCTCTAGTCATATTAAACAAAGATAGCACAATGAAAAGAAGCCTTTCAAAAAAAAAATTGGGCTGCGTATTGGACTACCTGAAAATGAAACTGACATAGTATTTTGCCAGATGTGCAAGCTTGTGCCAATGGAATCAGTCATCATTGATCTCTTGATTACATTCCACTGTTCAAGTGCAAGCCAGGATTAACTGATGGCAGTTTATTCAATGTCAAATGTAACCTTGAAAACCCATTTTCAGTTACAATTATGAATTTCCACCAAAAGAATGGGAGAACAGGAAGCCAGCTAATTATATGCCTGTTGTACTTCTACTCAAGACTATGAGTAGAGACTGAAGACTGCTGCACCAGTAGTGAGGATCAAGAAGATGTATATTGCTGCCATAAAGTTAATAAATTTCACGATGTATCCCAGTGATAATAAATCTGATTCTGACTATCTTGCTGGCAAATGTGCAGTCTCTGGTAAGTAAAATCGATGATCTCAGAGCCAGGGTGCTGAATCAGAGGGACATTAGGACTGTGTGTGTCCTTTGTTTCTTGGAATCCTGGTTAACCCCTTCCGTACTGGATGCAGCGATTCAGATTAACAGGCTTACTATACACCGTTTGGATAGATCTGTAGGGTCTCTCAAAAGCAGAAGTGGAGGAGCATGCCTCATGATCAGCTCTTCTTGGTGCACAACTATATCAGTGCTGTCCCAGTTCTGCTCACCAGACCTGGAATATCTAGCAGTTAAGTGCCATCCTTTTACCTACCATGGGAGTTCTCCAGGGTCATTTTGGTAGAAGTATACATTCAACATCAGGCCAAAGTCAATCAGGCTTTAGATGATCTGAGCAATAGGATCAGCATGCATGAAACTGCGCATCCTAACACCTTCATCGTTGTTTTGGGAGATTTTAACCAGACCAGTCTGAAAAAAATCACTAAGCAATTACCATCAACAGATCACTTGCAATACCAGAGGAAACAACACACTGGACCATTGCTACACCACAGTCAAGAATGCCTACCATGCTATTCCACAGCCTCACTTCAGGAAGTCTGATCACCTGGTTGTACTTCTACTGCGTATAGGCAGAGACTGAAGACTGCAGCACCAGTAGTGAGGACCAAGAAGGTATGGACAAAGAAAGCACAAGAGTGCCTACAGGACTGCTTTGAATCGGTGCACTGGACTGTATTAAGGAATTCATCTTCGATCCTGGATGAGTATGCTGCAGTTGTTACCGACTTCATTGAAACCTGTGTGGATGGATGTGTGCTTAAAAGATTTACTGCACATTCAGAAACCAAAAGCCGTGGATGAACCAGGAGGTACGTCATCTGCTGAAGGCTATATCTGTGGCATTCAAGTCTGGCGATCCAGGCCTGTACCAGAAAGCCAGGTATGGTGTGTGGAGGGCGAAGAGACAATTTCGAACGAGGTTGGAAGCGACATCAGATGCACAACAACTCTGGTAGGGCTTGCAAGACATTACTTCCTACAGAGCAAAACCCAATAGCATGAATGGCAGCGATGCTTCACTACTAGATGAATTCAACGCTTTCTATGTGTTCTTCGAAAGGGAGAATACAACTACAGTTATGAAGATCCCTGCTGCACCTGATAATCCTGTGATCTCTGTCTCAGAGGCCGATGTTTGGCTGTCTTTCAGGAGGGTGAACCCTTGTAAGGCAGAAGGTCCAGATGGAATACTGGTGAGGCTCTGAAAACCTGTGCCAAGCAACTGGCGGGGATATTCAAGGACATTTTCAACCTCTCACTTCTATGGGTGGAAGCTTCCCTTTGCTTCAAAAAGGCAGCAATTATACGAGTGCCTAAGAAGAATAACGTGAGCTGCCTTAATAACAATTACCCGGTAGCACTCACATCTATAGTGATGAGATGCCTTGAGAAGTTGGTCATGACTAGACTGAATTCCTGCCTCAGCAAGGTCTTGGAGCTGTTGCATTTTGCCTATCGCTACAATAGGTCAACAGCAAATGCAATTTCAATGGCTCTTCATGTGGCCTTAGACCACCTGGACCATACAAACACCTACGTCAGGATGCTGTTCATCGACTATAGCTCAGCATTTAATACCATCATTCCCACAATCCTGATTGAGAAGTTGCAGAACCTGGGCCTCTTTACCTCCCTCTGTAATTGGATCCTCGATTTCCTAACTGGAAGACCAAAGTCTGTGCAAATTGGTGATAACATCTCCTCCTCGATGACGATCAACACTGGTGGACCTCGGGTGTGTGCTTAGCCCACTGCTCTACTTTCTCCATACCCATGACTGTGTGACTAGGCATAGCTCAAATACCATTTATAAATCAGCGGACGATCCAACCATTGTTGGTAGAATCTCAGGTGGTGCCAAGACGGTATACAGGAGTGAGATGTGCCAATTGCTGAAGAGCTGATTTTGGACTTCGGGAAGGGTAAGACGAAGGAGCACATACCAATCCTCATAGGGGAATGAGAAGTGGAGAGAGTGAGCAGCTTCAAGTTCCTGGGTGTCAAGATCTCTGAGGATCTAATCTGGTCCCAACATATCGATGTAGTTATAAGGAAGGTGAGACAGTAGCTATACTTCATAATTAAGGACCTCCAGCACCCAGGGCTTGCTAACATCAGGTTGGAGGTACAGAAGCCTGAAGGCACACACTCAGTGATTCAGGAACAGCTTCTTCCCCTCTGCCATCTGATTCCTAATTGGACATTGAACCCTTGGACCCTCAGGTTTTTTTTATATATATAGTATTTCTGTTTTTTGCATGATTTTTAACCAATTCAGTATGTGTATACTGTGTAAAGTATACTGATTGAAATTTATTTATTTATTTTCTTCTATATTATGTATTGCATTGCACTAATGCTGCTAAGTGAACAAATTTTATGTAACATGCCAGTGATAATAAAACTGATTCTGATTTTAATTACTAGCCTATTTCTAATTAACATAATATTTTTTATTTGAAACATCTGAGTAATTTGAACATTAGTGTTGGTTTCTTAACTTATCTTGAGACAGACTAAGAATTGATAGTAGTTGCTCAAAATGCAGGACTTGTAATAATTGTTGCACTGTTTAATTTTGATGTAAATAAATGTAAAATTCCATGTAGGAACAAAACTTTGTACATGATAGAATGAAGGTTGAGCTGTAGACTGTGTTGAAAAGGGAATAAATTGTGCTATTAGCTCTTGATACACAAGGAATTCTGAGTTAATAACTAATTTCTGGAGTGGGTAGCCATTTGTTTACGATCCTCATAATGAAAGAAAAATGAGAACAAATAGATTTAAAGTGATGTCAGGAAGTGCTAGAGGGGAGAAGAGAGAAAACGATTTAACTCAGAGGGTGGTGAAGTGAAGGCAGAAATCCTTGTTAGATTAAAAATTTACTTAAATGTGCACTTGAAGAGCTGTGGCCTGCAGTTGAATGACAGATACTCACAAGCACGTGAAATCTGTGCGACAGCAGATCTTTCTGTCAAAAAAGCAAGTCTTGTTGCATGTGAGTTTCATTTGGGCTGATAAAAAGTGAGGCTTAAGCAGAATAGCCATTCTAGGCGTGGCCATAGTATGACTAGACAGAGTTAGAGTGGGGAACTGAGGCTTTGGCTCAAGTCCTTGGTGAGAAGAAGCGGATGCCATGGTGGCAGAAGCCATTTTGGATAGGCCAGTGTAGGAGTGTGAGACTCTAGCTCGAGAGGCTTCAGCGAGAGGCACAGTTGAGTAGTAGGTAAGAACAGATCAGATTTTTCACAGCCGTTAACTTAAAACAATACCAAATCAGAAATAATTAAATAAAGTAGGGACGTAGGATCAGGTTATGTGTTGTAGCTGAATGATATGGGAGCTGGTGGGCCCCATTATGGTGTTATATTCTGGATTTGGGGTGTACAGCAAAACATTAACTTCAGCCATCAATCTTCAGACCTGAATATGGACTGTAGATTAAATTTAAAATGTAGCTCTGGACAATGGGTTCCTAAGAGCAATGAACCACAGTTAATTGGAAGACCAGACAATGCTGATTTAAAATTCATTTGGGGGTCTGTAGTCTGGGTGTGAAGAAGGTGTGTAAGTTATACGTAATTCCAAGGAAAGCATCGTAGATTCATTGTAAACATAGAATTGTCCTTCGATCTTTAGCATATAGAATGTCATATAATGCTAGGTTGAGCAGGCCTCTTCCTTTGAAAGGGTCTTAATATGGAGTCTGCTGTGTTCATTTTGTTGAATAAAGAGACTGCTTATCTACCAGCTACTGTAGTCCTGACGAAGGGTCATGGTCCGAAACGTTGACTGCTCATTTCGACGGATGTTGCCCAACCTGCTGAGTTCATCCAGCTTGTTTGTACCTGCTTCTTATCTGCCAGCTACTTCTCTCCGGTAACTTTGATGCAACAACAGTGGTTCCTGATGACTACATCTGCAGCAACTGTTGGCTGCTCAAGGAACTCTGGCTCAAAGTTGATGACCTGGAATCTGAGCTTCAAACACTGATGCATCAGAGGGGCATAACTAGGGCTGTGAGTAGTGCTTTAAACTAAATAAGTAGGGACAGGGGTAGGTTCAACAGTTTGCAAAAATATGGATAAAATAAAAAGGAAGGAAAGTGCAGGAGAGGTTACTGTAGTCTCCAGAATAAAGGGTAAACAAAATGTTTGTAAAGGAATAAGAATTTAATTTCAGGCAAGATGGAAACAAAATTGAGAAGACTGGTGAATAGAAGACTGAATATGAATGCATGTAGTATATGAAATAGGGTAAGTGATCTTGTAGTGCTGTTAAAAAATGACATGATGTATGATGTGGGCATCTCAAAATTATTGTTGACAGAAGATCACAGCTGGGAACTTAACATCCAAGGATACACGTTGTATCAAAAGATGGGATGGTTTTGTTGATTTAAAAAAAATCAAATTCTGAGAAAGAAGTGACATAGGATCAGAAGGTAGAGTTATGAAACTGCAAGGGTAAAAAGACTGATGGGAGTTATAGACCTTTAAACAGTAACCAGGATGTGGGGTAAAAATTACAGCAGGAGATTAAGAAAAGGCACGTAAAAAGGGCAATGTCTTGGAGTTTTCAATATGCAGGTAGATTGGGAAAATCAGATTGGTGCTGGATCCCAAGAGATGGAATTTGGAAAATGCCAACAAAATGGATTTTTAGTGGAGTTTATGGTTGAGCGCTATACCTGTTGAAGTTTAGAAAAATTGGTGTGTGGGGGGGGGGGGGGCGGGGTTCTTATTGAAATCTAGCGAATATTGAAATGCCAAGACAAAGTGGACTTGGAAAGGATATTTCCAACTATGGAAGAGTCTAGGACCAGAGGGCACAGCCTCAGTGTAGAAGAGTGTCCCTTTAGAACTGAGATGTGGAGGAATTTCTTTAACCAGAGAGAGGTGAATCCAGAACTAATTGCTGTGAAAGCTAAATCATTGGGTATATTTAAAGCAGTGGTTGATAGATTCTTGGTTAGTCAGGGCGTCAAAGGTTATGGGGTGAAGGCAGGAGAATGGGGCTGAGATGGAAAATAAATCAATCATGATCGAATGGCAGAGACTCAATGAATTAGTAGAATAGACTAATTCTGCTCCAAACTTTATATATTGACCATTGACATAACATTTCTATGGATCTCCAAGGAATAAAGATTAATATTTTCTCACACATATGACTGCTGTATTGTGTTAGATTTAGTTTGGATTTTTCTGCCATCGGGAAAATTAGAAACCTGACTGGGCAGATTAGAACATAGAACATAGAATAGTAAAGCACAGTACAGGCCCTTTGGCCCACATTGTTGTGCCGACCCTTAAACCCTGGTTCCCATATATCCCCCCACCTTAAATTCTTCCATATACCTGTCTAGTAGTCTCTTAAATTTCACTAGTGTATCTGCCTCCACCACTGACTCAAGCAGTGCATTCCATGCACCAACCACTCTCTGAGTGAAAAACCTTACTCTAATATCCCCCTTGAACTTCCCACCCCTTACCTTAAAGCCATGTCCTCTTGTATTGAGCAGTGGTGCACTGGGGAAGAGGTGCTGGCTGTCCACTCTGTCTGTTCCTCTTAATATCTTGTATACCTCTATCATGTCTCCTCTCATCCTCCTTCTCTCCAAAGAGTAAAGCCTTAGCTCCCTTTATCTCTGATCATAATCCATACTCTCTAAACCAGGCAGCATCCTGGTAAATCTCTGTACCCTTTCCAATGCTTCCACATCCTTCCTATAGTGGGGTGACCAGAACTGGACACAGTACTCCAAGTGTGGCCTAACCAGAATTTTATAGAGCTGCATCATTATCTCACGACTCTTAAACTCTATCCCTTGACTTATGAGAGCTACCACCCCATAAGCTTTCTTAACTACCCTATCTACCTGTGAGGCAACTTTCAGGGATCTATGGACATGTACCCCCAGATCCCTCTGCTCCTCCACACTAAAAAGTATCCTGCCATTTACTTTGTACTCTGCCTTGGAGTTTGTCCTTCCAAAGTGTACCACCTCACACATCTCTGGGTTGAACTCCATCTGCCACTTCTCAGCCCACTTCTGCATCCTATCAATGTCCCTCCGCAATCTTCGACAATCCTCTACACTATCTACAACACCACCAACCTTTGTGTCGTTTGCAAACTTGCCAACCCACCCTTCCACCCCCACATCCAGGTCATTAATAAAAATCACAAAAAGTAGAGGTCCCAGAACCAATCCTTGTGGGACACCACTAGTCACAACCCTCCAATCTGAATGTACTTCCTTCACCACGACCCTCTTCTTTCTGCAGGCAAGCCAATTCTGAATCCACCTGGCCAAACCTCCCTGGATCCCATGCCTTCTGACTTTCTAAATAAGCCTACCATGTGAACCTTATCAAATGCCTTACTTAAATCCGTTGCACTACCCTCATCTATATGCCTGATCACCTCCTCAAAGAACTCTAACAGGTTTGGTAGAAACAATTTGCCCTTCACAAAGCCATGCTGACTGTCCCTGATCAGACCAGGATTCTCTAAATGCCCATAGATCCTATCTCTAAGAATCTTTTCCAACAACTTTCCCACCACAGACGTAAGGCTGACTGGTCTGTAATTGCTCGGACTATCCCTACTACCTTTTTTGAACAAGGGGACAACATTCGCCTCCCTCCCTTCCTCCGGTACTATTACCACAGACAACGAGGACATAAAGGTCCTAGCCAGAAGCAGATGTTATGAAAATAAGGAACTCAGGTTTGGGTAATGCCGTTCATGAATTTAGGGAGGGAAAAGAAATTTAGATTTGATACTAGGTTTCAAGGACATAGGGGCAGAAGATGTGGATATTTAGCAGCAATATAATGATGATGTTCATTTTATGAAGTGAATTTGGTAACTGACAGTTTAATATACAATGCCAGCTTCCAAGCAAGGAAATTGAGTGGTTACTAATTTGATTGAGCAAGCAGAATATATATCTTGTGTATGAAATGTAAAGGATGGACAGTAGAAATTTGTTAAGAAATTAATGGAATAGAGAAGAGTCTAAGAATAGAGGATTGGCTAAGGAGATAACATGTGGAAATCTGCAGATGCTGGAAATTCAAGCAACACACACAAAATGCTGGTGGAACGCAACAGGCCAGGCAGCATCTATAGGGAGAAGCACTGTCGACATTTTGGGCCGAGACCCTTCGTCAGGACTAACTGAAAGGAAAGATAGTAAGAGGTGTGAAAGTAGGAGGGGGAGGGGAAAATGTGAAATGATAGGAGATGACCGGAGGAGATGGGGTGGAACTAAGTTCCAGAAAGGTGATTGGCAAAAGGGATACAGAGCTGGAGAAGGGAAAGGATCATGGGACGGGAGGCCTAGGGAGAAAGAAAGGGGGAGGGGAGCACCAGAGGGAGATGGAGAACAGGCAGAGTGATGGGCAAAAAAGAGGGAAAAAAAAGGGAGGGGGGGAAAAACTAAATATATCAGGAATGTGGTAAGGAGGGGATAAGATGGGATGAATACAATGGATTCTGATTAAGTAGGCCTTGGTTAATCAGGGTAGCTGCTTATTTGGGACAGCTCTTAAAGAACAAAAACTAATCGAGAAAATAAAGACATGAGAAAATCTGCAGATGCTAGAAATCGAAAGCAACACAGACAAAATGTTAGAAAAGCTTAGCAGCCCTGGCATACGTAAAGGGTACAGTGTACCACGCAAAGCAAATTGTATTCTTAACAGGAAATGTTCTAACGTAAGTGACTAATTTGATTTATCTGTAACATTTTTACTTACAATATTGACCTGTACAGCACAGGAATTCACAACCCATAATCAGTTGCATGTGTTTGTGTTCAAAAAGCAGTGATTTTTGTCACTGATAGTTGGTAAAAACTAGCAGTAAGACAATTCAGAACTGTTTTGCTCATTGCAGTTTCAAACATTCAGACTTGGAGATATCAGAAATTGCTGGGAGTGAAAATGAAACAATTTCACTACTTCAACAAGTTAGTGAACAAGTTATATGAAAAATTTGAAGGTATCGACAATCATCTTGAATGTTACAACAATGAAGATTTGGAAGATGTTATCATTGAAAGCATGTTATGATGGCTGTTCATTATCTGCACTAGGTGTTTACGCAGATTTTGTTAATTTGCTGTCAATTAAAAGAACACAGCATATGCCATTGAATTCCTCTGACAATAACTATTAGGAATTAATATGCAGTTTTATAAGACTAGTGGTATTAGTAGTGTTCTAATTTGTTCTGTATTTCATTTAAATACATAATTTATTAACCAAACAGTAGTTTATCTTTTTTATACCTTTTTTTTTTACAATTTTCATCAAACTTTGGTTAATTGAGTCAGCTATTTAATTGGGCCAAAATATACTAAGTATTGAGGCGTCCCAATTAACTGGAAACCACTGTTAATGCTGTATAACTTGGAAACGTTATTCAGGAGTTCCTAGCACATTGTTTGAGTGTAAAGGAAGGAGGGTAAAGATAGAGGCTAAGGTAAGAAAGGAAATGAGTTTTGCGTGCAATTTATGTATCTAGTGAGTGTTGACAGATTTAACTATATTCACAACCCATAATGTTCTTGTCATTTGCAGGTAATGAAACGGCTGATAGTTTTGTGAAAGATGGAGAGTCGAGAATCCAACCAGCCTTAAGACTAAGAAGTCCTCTTGTAACTTTGCCTGCAACAAACAAAAGCACCAGTCAGGCTCTTCCATCAAATTTTTTTTCAAGTGTAATTGAACCCCACACTCAGTGCTCAGCTATTTATACAGTGAATAGTCGGGTTTTATGTGACTCTTCAGAAAAGTACATGAACAATAATTGTAATATTTCTGAAAGCACTGATCCTTACATCAATAAATATTCAAAACCAATAGACCTTCATTCAGCTTTACAAAGTGGATCCAACAAGTGGCTGAAATATCAAATTTCAACACCAACCAATCCAGCATCCCTGAATGATGATGACCACAGTGAAGAAAATCATATGTTTAAGCAAGGGAATGAAAAAGCACCAGCAATTCAGGAAAATATAAAAGAGTCACTTTCTGTTCAGCTAATAAAAGACGAACTGCTCAAACAGAATGGAAGTATATTGGCAGAAAATAAAACCTGTTCTGCAACAAGCATTAGTTCCATATGTAAAGGGTACAGTGTACCACGCAAAGCAAGTTGTATTCTTAACAGGAAATGTTCTAACGTAAGTGAATAATTTGATTTATCTGTAACATTTTTACCTACAATATTGACCTGTACATCACAGGAATAGGCCTTTTGGTACACTGCGTTTGTGGTGATAACAAGATAAGCTTATCCCTTCTGTCTGTACATAGTCCATATTACTCCATTCCTTGTGATGGAAGGGTGTTGATCATTGTCTTCTATTGCTCAATCATTTCAGCATTCCATCTACCAATTCAGTGTGGACAACACCCACTGTTTTATCATCAACGGTCACCTTGGTCTGCTCTTCAAAAAATACATGGATGTTCCTGCTCTATTCCTGCCATGTCTGTCTCAATAATATGGGATAAATCCCACCAGGCCTTGGGAATTTACCCAATATTTCAAGAGACCCAACACCAATTTCTTCTAGATCTCAAAATGCCTTAGCTTATTAGAATACATAATACTGAACTCGCTCTCTTCCATGTCCTTCTTAGTGAATACCAATTCATTTAATACTTTGCCAACATTCTCTGACTCCAAACGGAAGTTCTCTTTTTTTTTATCATTGATCAATTCTGTTCTCTCCTTTGGTTCCCTCTTGTTTTTAATGCATGCTCAAAAAAAATCTTGAGAGTTATTCTTCAGTGTACTATATACGACTTCCACATCCTGTAATGACCTGTCAGATAGTTTTGTTCGTATTTATATCTGTTTGACTTTGCACTGTTTATTTCTCTGACTAGCTTTCCATTAATCCCTCTTTCTCCAAAGTTCCAGCAGTTTTTCTGTATCTTCTGCTCAATATTTTCTCTGTTCTGGAATTAATCTAACCAATCATTCTTTTTTGATTTGCATCTTACATTTTATAAACACAAGATTTTATGTGAAATGTCATTCATCATAATTGTGGGACTTTTAGCCAATAAATAAGTTATGTATAAAAGATGGATATTTTTTAATGTGAATTATTTAACAAACCAAGCATGAAAATAATTGGACATTATAGTCAAATTTAGGAACAATTCTCCACTGGAGAGCTTGAGTACACACAATATCAACATTCAGGAACAAAAGCAACAGCTTGTATCTGGGCAAGAGCAGGGTCCAGGAACAGGAAGGCCATGATATATAAAAGCAAGACCTGAGCTTGAAAGTGTACCAAAAAATCTTAATAAGCTGGAGTTCAGGCCCTTGTCTTGGCTCTGTTGCTCATAACTATTAAAGCTAATCCTCCACCTTCGTGCTACTCAACCTAACTCCATTTCCCTTGATTCCTTTAAAATTAATGCATCTTTGTCAGGAATATTTTAAGCTCCCCATACATCTCTTGAGATGGTTTACAGCCACCTTGGTACAGAAATTTCTTTTTATTTTTGTCTTGAATGACTTCCCCTTAGTTGCAGTCTGAACCGTAATTCTAAGTACCCCAGCCAGGAGAAATATCAACTTAACATCCACAGTGCTAAGCCCTTTAAGACTTTGACATGTTTCATTGTGGTTACCTCTCATTCTTCTCAGCTTATGATAGTATAATCCAGACTGTTAAATCTGTTCCCATATGACATATCTGCTACCCCAGGAATCAACCTTGTGAACTTTTGCTGCTGTCATATTGTGCGTACATTCATCTTTACATTGGAAGGCCAACCAGTTTATTAATTACATTGCACTCTTAACAGAACCCTATATATAATTGCAGTGGGACATTTCCACTGTTGTATTTAAATCCCTCTTGTCAAAAAGCCTGATGTACAGTTTACCTTCTATTTGCTTGTTTTACCTGTATGTTAACTTTCAGTGGTTGATGTAGGACATGCAGGTCTTTCAGAACACTGACATCTTTCAGTCTCTCACTATTTGAAAAATATTTTTAAATTTTTTATGACCACACACTTTTCATATTTTATTCCATCCACTGTAACCTTCCCTAGTCACACCTTCAAGTACCTCTGCATTCTCCTCGTAGCTTATACTGCTATCTAGCTTTGTATCATCAGCAAATTGGAACATTTTCCACTCAATCCCCAGAGATCCAGCAGTGATCTCAGTGGCATCCCATTATTACAGCCTTCCAACCAGGCAGTAACCCATCCACTGTTTCTGTTTTTAATCCATTATCCAATTCTCAATCTAGCTAGTATATTACCTCATACAATGTACTTTTTAAAGTGATCTTTTGTCTGGTATCTGATTGAGGGCCTTATGAAAATCAAAATGCCTGTTATCTATTCTGCTTATTAGCCTCAGAAACAACAAAGGTTAATTGGTAATTTCTCTTGTAAATCCTGACTGTGCCCAGTCCTATTATTGTTTGTGGAGTAGCACTCCACTAACTGCTTAAGCCCTGTTTGAGCATGCAAAATTGTAAGACAACTGGGGACACCAACTTGTGCAAGAGGGAGGTGTCTTTCATCAGAGGGTGATTTGAAGTTGAAGTGGAGAGACAATAAAACAAAGGGCCTAGATGAGTTCTTAGCTATTGTGGCCTTATTTTTGATGTCAAGAGGAGCACTGTGAGCAGACAAGTTGTTGTTTAATGGCAGCAAATTGGAAGTTCATGTGGGCATTCAGTCTCATTAACTTCCAGGACCAACAGATGAATTGGCTAATTTTGCAGCTGCTGATCTTAATTGCCTGGGTATCAAAATATCAGTGGTAATTTTACAAAACAAAAAGTGACAAGAATGTTCTTTCATTTGTAACAACCCTGGCATCTGGTCTGCCATAGGGCATCAACAAGGTTCCAGCTTCGGGAGTAAAACTTGTGAGAATGCCAAAAGTAGGATTGAGATTTTATTCCAATGGCTTTAACTTTGATGATCAGCTGAAATCATCATACATACTTTTCAATTGTATGTCATTCCATCTTTTTATCGTCTAGGGATTTCCGACTTTAATTATATATCTTGCTCAAAGGCAATTCTTCATTCATTTATATAGATTTGTCAGCCAGTCGTTGATTCCAGTTTATCCAAATCAGCACTCTTCCATTTGAGCTGGGTCTTCTCTATTGATTACCTTTATCCTTGAGTAATCCATGGATATTTTGATAGCTATTTAAAAAAACTGTAGTTTCATCATTATTCCTTGTATTTTTGCCCTTCTTTACTTGCTTCACTTGTTTCCAAAAACCAAAACCAGTAAAGCTTCCTTCCTCATTTGGCCAGGAACATGCTTGTCAGGAAAGTTCCTCTTAACACACAAAAAAATTCTCCCTCTTTGTACTGTAAGGGTATCTGAGACCGTGCCATGCTGTTAATCAGATTCATTCTGAAACCATACAAATTTTCTGATACCAACTACTCCAATTGTTTATGCATTATTTTTCCTTTACATTCTTATATCCATCTCATCCACCAAATTAGTTTAAGCTTATAATATTAAACATGGATTATAATTGTACATGAAGTTAGGTGTTTAATACACCCATCACCATAATAATTCAATTGGTGGATTGGCTTTCTCTACTGTCAGGATTTATGATTATGGTAATGGCTTTTAGGTGATTATTAAGTTGTTGTGAGTTAATATTTCTCATGATCTTTTTTCCTTTATTTTGATTATCATTAAAGTAATAAACAAAATTGGAATGCAAGCATATTGAAAAGGGTATTCTAGGAATTTCAGGAAACAGTAATTTTATTCTGATTGTTGTCTCTACTTTTTTTTTGATACAGATCACCTCACTTTCTGAGTTGCACTTCCCCAAACCTGATGTAGCACAAGGAGTGAAGACTCTTAAGAGACAAGTAACTATTCCAGCTACCTTCCTCAATGCTGCACATTATAAAGACGTTTTCATAGCAGTAATAACAGGTATGTATTTTTGTAGAATAAGGAAATACAAGGACGTAAAACTAGGATGGAAATATGGAGATAGAAAAGTCCTATGATCAAACTGAATAGAAAATCAGGCTTGAAAACCTTTTTCTTAGATTTCATTTCTCATGACATTAAATTGCATGCAAAACTCCCAATATAGTCACAAATGGTTGGTTGTGGATTGGTTAGTATCATTGTAGCCAAGTACTATCATTTGGTTTACAAGTCCTGTAATTACCAAACCCAACAGTGATAATCTTTAATTATAAATCAAATCTAATTCATGAGTCTCTAAGTGTTGTTTTTAAATAAATTTGGACTATCACTAGCAAGGACCAATTGTTAACTGGTTTAATTTTAGAATAATTAACAGCTAGGATATTTCAATTCAGTTAAATAGATTAATTCTGGAATGAAATACAGGTACAGTGACACAAAGCCACCAAATTGTTCACTGTTGTTCTTCAAAAAAGGACATCTGCCATTCTATTTGATATTTTAATACAGTTCTAGACCCACAGTGATCTGATATTTAACTTCCTTATTAAATGCAAAGCAATCCAGTTCATAGCAGTTAAACAAATAAAAAAGGGTCAATTAACGGCTTTTGTATTTGGCCTCAGCAACCAAAAGAAGATGAAAATTCTGGACAGCAATCATGATCACGATTGGGAATCCATTTGTAAATGATGTTCTGCTTTCAGGAAAGGATGCCCTCAAGATATGTAATGTACATACATTCTTCAACATTCCAAGAAACATGCACGGAATAGCATTAGCCATTAAACATGTTTCTTCTTAACCTTACAGATGTTATTGACTCTATTAATGGAATCCTTCTCAGCTGGACTCCCCACAAAAGTTTGTTTGCATTTTACTTGTTGAAAGAATAATATTTGTAGAATAAGTACAGCAGAAACTCAACCCAAGTGCACACTGATGACAATGCTGGTATCTCTGTAATACCATGGACCCTTAGCTTGTGAAGCAGCCTCATGTGGCACCCTGTCAAAGGCCTTCTGAAAATGTAAATAAACAACATCCATCAGCTCTCCCTTGTCTATCTTTCCTATCATTTCCTCAAAGAATGCCAACAGATTTGTCAGGTAAAATTTCCCCTTAAGGAAGACTTTGGCCTATTTTTTCATGTGCTTCCAAATACCGCAAAACCTCAACCTTAAAGGACTCCGATATTTTATCAACTTTTGAAATTGGGCTAAATGGCTTATAATTTCCTTTCTTCCGACTCCTTCCCTTCTTAAAGAATGAATGATATTTGCAATTTTCCAGACTCCAGAATCTAGTGATTGTTGAACGATCACTTCTAATCCCTCCACAATCTCTTCAGCTATTTCTTTTAGAACCCTGGGGTATAGTCCATCTAGTCCACCTAATCTAACTTCAGATCTTCTAGCTTCCCAAGCACCTTCTCCTTAGAAATAGTGACTTCATTTGCTTCTTGACCCTTGGCATTCTCGTAATGAACCAAATGTTCATTGGGTTCTATTGCCCAAGATCTTGCATTTTTCAGAAGCCTTTTTTATAATTACATTTTTTGTTCTAAGCCTTCTACCAATAGGAGCATATTACTATATCCCTACTGTATATATTTTTAAAAGTGAAAACCTGCAGGTTTTATTTCTTTTATGCATGTTTATTGATTAATTTGCATTTTCCATTCAAACCATTTGGGTTGAATATAACTGATTTCCCTTGTGAACCTATTTACATTATACTTGTTATTTCAGAAGTGCTTTATGTTATTTTAGTTGTCTGAAATTGTTGTTGAGAACCACATCCAGCAATGCATTATTACTGGATTAAAACAGGTGTTGCATAATATTTTTTCATCAAATTTTCTTACTCCAATGTGTCATTATTAGGAGAAATTGGGCATTCTGAATGAACTGACACTTGGAGATGTTAAAAGGGATCTGGAATTTACTTTTGAGAGATGTTGTGTTTATTTGACTTTAACAAATAGGATCTGAGCCACTTGTTATTCACGTTCATGGTTAGTCAGTGTTTGATTACCTTCACGCATAATCTGGGATATTGTCGTGACTATCCCTCGAGGTTGAGGATGATGGTCTTCATTCCGTTGATCTATAGATGTGGCCCACAGAGCGAAGATGCCTGTGCGTGTATTTGTTTAATGTGTACTTGATGTTGCACTCCAAGAAGCACATGATACTTCATGACAATTGGAGCTGATGGATTTGTTGCAGCCTTCATCCGCCTTCACAGCCGTTGAGTTCGAAGTAACTTCGTCTGCCTGTTCCACCATTGAGGTCTTGGTTGGATTGTTCTTTGTCAGGGACCTCACCCTCGACCTTATCGCCATTGGTGACCCTACCAGGAGCATAGCTCCAGACGGCTTCGCTCTCAGGATCTCAGGACCACACAAGCTTTTCCACAACGATGAGGTGACAATCCACGGAGAAACTGGGATATTGAAGTGAGAAGTGGTTGAGGAAATACAGTTTCATCATTGTTAAGTTTAAGTTCTGATCCTTGGTTCTGGTTTACTGCTGAAAGTATACGTGTACTGTAGATAATTCTTAAAGCGCCCTCCGGCTAAAGGTAACTATAGATGCAGGGGATTATTTTGAGGCAGGCATAGTTTACAATCAGAACTTTTGTGTATTGTCAAATTGATCTAGAGTACTTAGGTTTTGACTAAAAACTGCGAGGTGTGATCTTTAATTTGTACGGTGTCTATTTGAATGTTTATTCACCTGTCTAGTATTTTCTGGCTAACTTTAAAAACAGGTTGTACACTTCACTTGAAGTCATTAGGCTCTGAATTTATTTTTCAGAACATCTCAACGTTTTGCTCTATGATCTATCTCAAAAATTTCACAGAGCTTTGTCAAAAGTTGACATGTCTCAATATTCTTCAGAAAAAGCAAGCAATACTAAAAAAGAAGGAAATTATGTCCCCCTTTGTCAACATCAACAGCCTGCCAAGCTTGTCATGGTTAAAAAGGAAGGTCCAAATAAGGTAATATTTTCAGTTAAGTAATAATTTCTTAAACCTTAAAGGTTTTTGTACAATCAAATGCTTTTATTATCATTTTTCATACTAAAAATGTAAAGATGTTCAAAACAGTGAAAAATAACATCAAAGTTCAAATCTATTTTAATCGATTTTATACTAAAATGTTAAAACATTTAAAATTTGTTCCAATACCCATGATCCACTTTAAAAATCGCCTCAAACATCTAGTATTTTCTTTCTTTTTTTCTTTTTCAATCTTTTTATTGAGTTTCATATATATATATAAAAAAAACATAACATAATAATGAATAGGTTATGAATACAATAGACTTGAAATTGCATTAGTAATAAGATAATAATATCCTATTAAACATCAACAAAAAAAGTACATTAATCAATCAAGTCTATATAATTATATATGAAAAAAAACAAAAATAATCGTCAAAAGAAAAAAAAATTGAAAATATGTAAAAAAAATATATATATTGAGAAAAAAAACACTAAACTAAACTAACATGGGCAATAATAACAGTTTATAAGTATATGATAGTGTCAAAAAACTCCGGAACTCCATACCTGAACAAGAATAAGCAGAAAGAAGGTCTGGAAAAGGCCAAATTAATTCATATGAAAATGTCGAATGAACGGTCCCCAAGTTTCTTCAAATTTAATTGATGAGTCAAAAATAGTGCTTCTAATTTTTTCCAAGCTCAGATAAGAAATAGTTTGAGAAAACCACTGAAACGTGGTAGGAGGATTTACTTCTTTCCAGTTTTGTAATATAGACCTTCTGGCCATTAATGTTACAAAAGCAATCATTCGTCTGATTGAAGGGGAAAATTGATTACCATCCTCATTTGGTATACCAAAAGTTGCAGTAATAAAATGAGGTTGTAAATCGATATTCCAAATTGAGGAAATGGTAGCAAATATGTCCTTCCAATAGTTATGTAAAGTGGGACATGACCAAAACATGTGGGTCAATGAAGCCACTTCTGAATGACATCTGTCACATTGAGGGTTAATATGAGAATAGAATCGAGCAAGCTTATCTTTAGACATATAAGCTCTATGTACAATTTTAAATTGTATTAAAGCATGTTTAGCACATATAGAAGAGGAATTAACCATTTGTAAAATTTTTTCCCATTTATCTGTTGATATATTATATCGAAGTTCTTTTTCCCATTCTTGTTTAATTCTATCTGATATTTCTGGTTGTATCTTCATAATCATATTATAAATAAAAGCTACTAATCCCTTCTGACAAGGATTTAAGGTAAAAATCAAATCTGAGAAATCCATTGAAGTTGAATTGGGAAAAGATGGTAGAACTTTATGTAAAAAATTTCTGACTTGTAGATATCTGAAAAAATTAGATTTAGGTAATTTAAATTTGTTGGAAAGTTGGTCAAAAGACATCAAAGTACTAGTATTTTCTATATGACGAGTTACTGAGTCTCCGTTCAGATATTTGTTTTCTTCCATTTGAATGTCATTCTAAAATTTGAATTGCATTACTTTCTTTTCAGGGTCGTTTATTTTATACTTGTGATGCCTCAAAAACCGACCAGTGTAAATTTTTCAAGTGGTTCGATCTTGTTCAGCCCATTGAATTGAGTCAGAAATTAGAGCCTCAGTCAAAATTGGAGCTGACTGATGCCCGGAGTTTGGGTGCCTTCATTAGAAGCCAAAATGTTCCATTATACTGTGAATGTCAACTCCACATAAGGTGTGTCTTCATGCTGTTGTATTTAGTATTAGTGATTCAACATCAAACCGTAATTTAAAAAAAATGTTGTTACTATATCTATGTCAAAGCTGGTTTATGATCCAAAGAAACAGGGATCCAAACAGTCTTTTTAGAAGAAGCAATGATTTATTTTTTGTTTTTCTAATTGTTGTGTGGCATTTGATACTCACCAAGTGGTTTCCTCTACACTGGAGAAACAAAGCACATTTAGCTGATTTCTTTGCCAAGCATCTATCTCCAGTTTGCAGGAGTGATGTTGAACCATCACTCTTCCTCTCCCATTCTGACTTAACTGTCTGTGGCATCTTGAACTTTACGATGAGACTTACTGCAACCTTGAGGAACAGCGCCTGATCTTTTGTCAGAGTACATTTTTGTCTTCCAAATTTGATATTGATCTCTCCAATTGAAAGTAATTTATTCTTGCTTTCTGAACTTATCAGAATTACTGTCTGACATCACTTTACCTCAGTTTCTTTTAAACCTGTATAATTCGGTCCTCTGAATATCCCAAAGCTGGGTTTGTTCCTAAGCCACGCTATTAACAACACACTACCGAAACAAAGAAATGTAATGTGTTTCAACCACTATTCTTACTTCTAAGTTTTTCAAGTGGTCTCGGCCATTTAGATGTTCTTTATTCTTCCTGTTGCTCCACTACTGTTTCTGCTACTGAAAGCTACCTGGTTTCCTCTCTTCACAGTTTTGATGTAAAGTTCCAGATCTGCATCATTTAACTCTTTCCTCATACAAGAGATGCTGCATGACTTACTGGGTATTACTGGCATTTTAGTTGATTATTTGGTGGAAGACGAGCTGGATTGATTGTGTGCATTTCTCTGCGGACTACTGAAATTTTGTTCTTGCCAACAACAATCCTGCACCATCAATGAACAGGACAAATCACTAAGGGACTTGGGCTATGTTATATATTTTCGTGTGACTACATGTTTACTGTTATCTTATATATACCTTGTGCTATGTACAAGTGTTGGTACTCTGTGTTACACCTTGGCCCCAGTGGAACATTGTTTTGTTTGGCTGTATTCATGGGTATTCATATATGATTGAATTTATTTAAAGATGTCATGCAATACTTTACTGAATTTAAATTGCTTTTCAAGTAAAATTTTAATTTTACTTATTTTCATTCATTTTGATATACTGTTTTTATATATTGAAAGACTGATTTTTCATATTGACTACCTTTAGGAAAGCATCTGGTTTTCAAAGAAAACAATTTTATCGTGGCAAGTGGAAAGAATCATTAAAGGATGAGAATTTGGAAAACTGCTGTAAGACTAAATTGTATCTTTGGTTGAGCAGGAAAGAGCACTCATCAGTCTACAGTAAAGGTGCATAAACTGTTCCAGCAATGGAATAAATACTAATTTTGCATCAATATATTGTTTCGTAGAATTTTCAGTTAGTTACACTTGGGAAAACATTTCTCTGTGTTGCCAATGATATGCTCTTAGAAAAATTTAGAACATTAACTTCACATGTAGATATGTGTTCAGCTGTGAGTTCAGTTTTCTGATTGGTGAGAATAAGGGAGGCAATTATATGCCTTGAATCAGGGCAGCATTGGTACAGAGTAACGCACATAAAATGCTGGAGGAATTCAGCAGGTCAGGCAGCATCTATGGAGAGGAATAAACAGTAAATGTTTCAGGCCAAGACCTTAATTCAGGACTTGGTCCAAAACATTGATAGTTTATTCCTCTCTATAGATTCTGCATGACCTGCTGTGGTCCTCCAGCATTTTGTGTGTGTTGTTCTGGATTTCCAGCATCTGCAGAATCTCTCCTTTAGCATTGGTACAGATGCTATTTAAAAATAGCAGCTGCTGTAAAACACCAGTAAACTCACTGATATATTCCCTTTGTGTCATAATGTCTTTAGTATGGTAAGTTTGACATAATAGTGTCGTTAACAAAATAAATTCAAGTTGAACTTTTTAAAGGTAATTTAAAAAGGAAAGACATACAATTTATTTCATTAGACCTGTCCTGAATATTAAAACAAAATATTGAAAATATGTAACTGCGATTATATTTAATTTATCACCTCTTCCCAATTTTTGCTTTTGTCAGATGATCTCTGGGTTATATCAAAAACATTGAAATTTGATCCGCTTGACACTTTCATTGCATGCAGTGTTTTCTATGGGCCATCATCAACCAGTGAAATAGAACTTCTCCCACTGAAAGGCTATTCTCCTTCTAACTGGCCTGCAGACAGTAAGAAATTTATTTTGTATTCAATTTCTCTTCTCTCCCAACCAGTTTCAGCCCTAAAAATTTCTGGTGTGTATATTATGAGATCTTCTTAATATTGTATGTCTCTCTGCTAGAGTCCAAATTATCTTTTCATTAAGAAGATGCTTTTTGCCTTGAGTAAAACATGATAGTGACCACACAAAATGCTGGAGGAACTCAACAGTTCAGGCAGCATCCACAGAAATGAATAAACAGCTGACATTTCAGGCTGAGGCCCTTCTTCAGGACTAGGAAAGGAGAGGGAATGTGCCAGAATAAAAAGCTGGGGCGGGGATGCAGGTAGGAGGATAGCTAGAAAGTGATAGGTGAAGTCAGATGGGTAGAAAAGATAAAGGGCTGGAGAGGAAGGAATCAGATAGAATAGGAGACCATAGGAGAAAGGAAAGGAGGGGACCCAGGGGGAGGTGATAGGCATATGAAGCAAGGGCCAGAGTGTTGAATAGAAGGAGGGAGAGGAATTTTTTTATTTGAGGATGGCCTCATCTTGGCACAAGAGGAGGCCAGGGAATAATTTGTTGGAATGGGTATGGGAATCGGAATTAAAGTGTTAGGCCACTGGGAAGTTCCACTTCTGATGGATGGAGCGGGGATGCTCGACGGAGTGGTCCCCCAACTTGCATCTGGTCTCAACAATGTAGGGGAGGCCGTATCGGGAACGCTACACAATAGTGGACCCCAGCAGATCTGCAGGATTTCTCGTGTTTACGATAGTGAGCATTATTGTAGATTTGAGCATGTCCAGGGCCACTGGCCTACATTGTTTAAAAAGGTGGAGAAAGATGCTGAGTTTCTTTCCCTTCCAGCAGCATTTAAAAATGTTTCAAACTCTAGTGAGATCAGCTATTTTGAGAATAAATGAACAATAAGAGAATTCAAAGTGAAAGTGCATCTATTTTATTGCAAAGGATGTAAGTAATAAAGGAGATTCATACCTTTAATTAATATGAGGGGTCTATAATACTGTTGCCACCATGGAAACATTATTGAAGTGTGGCCATGACTGGCAATTCAATATCCCAGGGTATAGAATTTTCAAATGAAGCAGAGAGGGATATAAAAGAAAGAGGAGCCATTACACAGATAGTCAAAGATAGTGCTGCATTATTAATGAGGGAGGATGTCATGGAAGACTTCTCAAATCACTCTTTATGGTAAAGATTTGAAACAAGAGATGTGTCCTCACTTGCTATAGAGCTCTCACCAGTCAACAAGGCAGGAATAAATATGTAGGCAGCTATCGCAGAGATGTAATAAATGTAATTTCATTGGGTTAGTGGATTTCAGTTTCCCATATACTAATTGGAATTGCATGGGGAAGAATATTACTAGACTTTATCTTGATGGATGTAGCTGTCGCGTCGGGGATCATTTTTGTCATAATGACGAATACTCCATGTATTTTGAGGTGGTTATGGAAAAGAATGGGGATGGCTAGTAATTAAGGTCTTAAATGGGGTAAAGAGAGGACCTGGAAAAGGTTGATTATGAGCACACAAGTCTACATTTACGCAGTGGACAGTAATCAAAGAAGAAACAGCAAGAGTTCAAGGCAAACATGATCCTGTTAAGGTACAAGCCAGGAGGAAGGAGTATAGTGAACTCCTGAATGTCTCAGCATGTTGAGGGTTGGTTTAAAAAAAAAAGGTGGAGGGGAAGCATATGTTAACTATAAGGTGCAAATCATGAGGGAGTTCTATCACAAGTATTAAAAAAAAGACATTTGAAGGGCAGAGAGAGGTCATGAGAAATCACTGGCAGACAGGATTAAGATAAATCCAGAGAGGTATTCTGTAAGTATATTAATGACTAAAGGCCTATTATGGTCATCAGTGTGTGGAACAGAAGGTTTAGTCAAGATCCTAACTGAATTCATTTACAAACAAAACTGATTTTCGAAGTAGAACAAGCTGGCAGGTGAGGGGGAAGTTGATTTGGATGCGGGGAGGGCGGATGAAGTGAAAAGCTGGGAGGTGGTAGGTGGAAGATGCTGAAGAAGGAGGAATCCAACAGGAGAGGACAGTGGACCATGAAAGAGAGGGGAGGAGGAGGGGCATCAGAGGGAGGTGATGGGAGTAAAGAGAGGAGAACTAAAATAGTGAATGGAAAAAGAAAGGAGGAGGGAAGAGAGAGTAATTACTGGAAGTCAGAGAAATCAATGTTCATGCCATCAAGTTGGAGGCTGCTGTGGGTGTTGTGATAAGGCAAGGTTTAAAAACCACATCCAGGTGAGGATGACTGTGGCAGCGTGTAGTCAAGTCCAGACAAGGGATACCTTTGAAGTAAGACAGCCAGATATTCCCTTGTTTACTATAGACAAAATAGGTCAGAGTGACTGCAGCAGAGTGTAGTCAAGCCAGATGAGTGAAGCCTTACACAATAGTGGGTGCCGGAGACGGATGAGATAGGAATAACGGAAGGATGTGAAACACGCCCAACAACTAATGAACAGTTGTCTTACCAACTCCCAGGTAGCATCGATTGCCAGCTTGTCATTTTCATTGGCTTTTCACAGCTCTATTGTGACTAGCAATTGATCTTCCAAATAAGGAATTCAAACATATACAATAGTCAATATCTGTCACTGAAAATACAATTCTTTATATAAAAAAAATAGCAGTTTTCTGTCCTGGCTTCAGAACAGTGTGGTGACAGGCACCATGTTGTTTTCCTTGTGCACAAGTAAAAGTAAGTGTGGTTGAATCGTAAGAGTGCATGTGTTCTGGCTCCAGTTATTTAATTTTATTATCGGCAATGACACTATCCAGACAGAATACAAGGTGTTGCTCCTCCAACCTGAATTTGGTCTCATTGTGGCAGTAGAGGAGGCCTCAGATATGCATGTCAGAATGGGAAGTTGAAATGGGTAGCCACTAGGAGATCTTGGTTTTTGTGATGGACAGACTGAAAGTGCTTAACAAAGCAGCCCCCCCCACCCCAAGCCCAGTCTGTCAGGTCTGACGCATTCAGTTCTAGTCATGAAGGGCAGCATTGTAAAGCTTCCCCAAGAGGTTGCCTGAGACTGAGCAGTTTAGTCTCGAGGAGAGACTGGAGAAGCTAGGATTTTTTCTTCCCTGGAGCAGAGACTTTTTAAAAGAGACATGATTAAGAGGGGTATCAATAGGGTCATCTGCTGAAAACATTCTCCCATATCAGATATAGATAAAAGTAGAAAATGTAGATTTAGGATAAGGGAGAAGAGATTCTGAGGGGGTATGAGGGAACCTTCTTCACCCAGAGAGTGGTATCTGGAAAGCACTGCTTGATAGGGCAGTTGAAGCTGGTTGAAACCTGTGGGCCAGAGGTCTGCAACCTTAGTACTGGGTGATGGGCTGATATATAGAAGGCATTACCTAGCCAACATTGGCATATTGGGCCAAATTCCTTATTTCAATGCTATACAATTCTATTCCTGGAGTGGTTATCGTTAGTCACTCCTTTCACTTTGTATTCACAAGTGCAATGTTGGACATAATTTCCTCACTCTAATGGGATCATAGCCAGGCTCTAATTTTAAAAAAATTATTCACATAAAATCTTAACTGTTCCTCTTCAGGTACTTCTTGATCTCTGGACTCTTTTTCAATATTTTTGTTTCTTTAGATTTCTAGGTTCTGCAATGTTTTTCATTTCAGCTCCATTCTCATCTTTTATTATTCAGCTCCCTCCAGTAAACCAGCTCCTTACTTCTTACTACATTTTCAATCTAGACTTTGATATTGAATCATTCTTCCCCACCCATCAGTCTAATCTCCAGTTAATTTTCTGTCTTGCTGCTGACAATAGCTTTGATCCAACGGCCCTTAAATGGCTCCTGGTTATTTGTCTCAGCAGTGATGATAAGAATGTTGTTGATATTGTTCACGTAGCTCAGAGGTATTTGTGGGTCTGTGGCTGGGGTGAATGGTAGTGGAGGTGGGGGAGGAAATGAACTTATTCTTCAAGATTACTACCTTGATGGCAGTGCATTATTATTCATATGTTGCTTTAAGATCTTTGGTTGAAAAACTCAGGAACAAGTTATCATGCTTACATACCGTACAATAAATGCCTCATTGAGTACTTTGTGTAAATCTCAATCAGCAAGGTTATGGCACATTCAATGAAAAAGGACAACTATACTTTAGCTAGAAATGATGCTTCTAAAATAGAATAGTATGAAGCAAAAGGGATGAGTAAAATGTATGTTTAATTTGATGTAGAACTTTAGCCAGGTACATAACCATTGTCATGGGTTTTTGTCTTTTTACTATACACAACCAGTTAGTTTGGTCAGAAGAAGTTCAAAAGTTGTTATATTAAAAATAAATGATTGATGCAATTTTATTCTGTTTTTAAATTTTCAATTATCTTATCAATTAACATGCTATGATACTGCATTAACTAGTTTGAGCTAAAGAAGCATCATTTATTTATTGAGATACAGTGCGGAGCAGGCCCTTCGAGCAAAGCTGCCCAGCAATCCTTGATGTAATCTGAGCCTAATTTTGGGACAGTTTACAGTGACTAATTAATTTAGCAACTGATATGTCTTTGGACTGTGCAAGGAAACCCATGTGGTCATGGGGAAAACGTACAGCCTTCATATAGGCAACGGCGGGAAATGAACCTGGGATGCCTGTTCTGTAAAGTCTTGTGCTAACCACTACGCTACCATGCTGCCCCAGTGGAGCCCATGATATGTTTTTTTTCTTAATTGGTTGAGATTAAGTGCAGATGTAAAAGTCTTTTAATTTTAAGTATGCACTTAATCTGAAGCAGAAAAGATAATCTGTGATTGCTGTGCACAGAAATTCAGCAAGGTTATAAAATTTTACTGTATTAGCTTTTGGGAATATTGTTACTTGATTATGATATAATTTAAATAATGTCTTATGGTGAATGAACAGTGCACAAACCAATTCCCTGACTTTACCAACTTCACTGAATTTGTCCCACTGGGCTATGATGAGATTGATTTTAGCAATGTTTCCTACATCGCTTTGTCAATTTAAAATTTAAGCAAAAATATATAGCTATTTTTGTCTGTAATTCTGTTTGTCAAATAAAGTCAGTGCTTTAAAAAATCTGGTTAAAATCTTTACAATTATATAGAAGGCAGCTAATTTTTTTGTCTTGCTTTCCCAGTGGTTGTTCATGCTTTGTTCGTTGGTAATGTTAGCACGGAGCTAACTTCTCTGAGAAATCTGCAGGAAAATGTTCACCTAGCTTCCCTTCCTCTGATGCCACACTTGCTCAAAATGTAAGACATTCATACTTTTATTCTGCTCTGGTAGTTGAACTACCATGATTGGTAAGTAATGGTTATTTAAGCAGATATTGTCTTGGAAACTTTAATAACTTGTGGAATTATGATCAATAGATTTTTGGTTAGTAAAGTAGATTTCCATAGGGAAAACTGCTAATTACAATTATTTAGTTTGTTTGGATGAAGGGCATGGTAATTTAAACTCGGGTATTAGAGATACCAAGGCCAAAGCATTAGGATTAGAATTTATGAAGTAATCTCATAATGTGAAATATTTTTGAGCATTTCCATTGTTCCTCCAGCATTGTGCCAAAGTTTTCAGCAGGAAGTCCAGATCATCCTGTTTCAAATCACGTATTTTCTCCTGTATAGCAATCTTGTGCAGGTGTCTTAGTTAATCTTGTTGTGCCTCCATATATACTGATTGAACCACTTGGATAATTATGGTAAAGCTTCTGTTTATGTTCAGTGCATGAAGCAATAGATTGTGTATTGGATGGAAAGAGCTCATAATTTCAGCATTTTACAAATCCATGCTTTAAACCAGGGGTTCCCAAGTTGGGGTCTACAGACCCCTTGTTTAGTGGTATTGGTCCATGACATAATAAAAGTTGGAAGCCTCTGCTTTAAACAAATAAGCAGCTGTAATTGAAGAACAATAATACAAGAAAGGCTCTTTATTTATTAACATCTGCACAATATATGGGAAGTCTACATTGCGAGTTTCTCTAGCAGTTGTACAATACCACATTTGTCAGTGGTGGTGGTGTCATTGTATGTAGAACACAGAATACTATATAATATTGCTTTCACGTTAATTAACTTGACATATTAGTTGGAAGTCAATGTTAAGTTGAAGGACAAAGATTTTCAAAGACAAAAGCAAAGGAGAAGGCATATGATACCGCAAAGATTAGAGAAGTAATTAGGACAGGAGATTAAATATGAAGATAAGCTAACCAATAATATAAAAACGGATACCAAAAGTTTTTTTTTCAGTTATATAAAGAGTAAAAGAGAGGTGAGAGTGAATATTAAGGCTATAATAAGACCATAAGACATAGGAGCAGAATTAGCCATTTGGTCTATCAAATCTGCTCTGCCATTTCACCATAGCTGATCCATTTTTCATCTCAGCCCCAATTTCCTGCCTTCTCTCCATAGCCCTTCATGCATTATCCAACCAAGAATCTATCAACCTCTGCCTTGAGTATACATCAAGACTTGGCATCTACACCTGCAATGAATTCCATAGATTCACCACTCTCTGGCTAAAGAAATTCCTCATCTCCATTCTAAAAGGACATCCCTCTATTCTGAGGCTGTGTCCTCTGGTCTTAGATGCTCCACCTTAGGAAGCATACTTTCAACATTCACTCTATCAAGGACTTTCACCATTCGATTAAGTCACCCCTCATTCTTCTAAATTCCAGTGAATACAGGCCCAGAGCCATCAAACACTCTTCATATGATAAGGCCTTTAATCCTGGAATAATTTTCATCAATCTCCTTTGAAGCCTGTCCAGTTTCAGCACTTCCTTTCTAAGATAAGGGGCCCGAAACTGCTCGTATTACTCCAAATGAAGCCTCACTAGTGCTTTATTAAGTCTCAATATTACATCCTTGCTTTTATATTCTAGTCCACTCAAAATGAACACTAACATCACATTTGCCTTCCACACCACAGACTCAACTTGCAAATTAAACTCTAGGGAATTCTGCACAAGGACTCCCAAATCCCTTTGTGCCTCGGATTTTTGTATTTTTCTCCATTTAGAAAATAGTCAACCCTTTCATTTCTTCTACCAAACTTTATGATAATACACTTCCTGACACCTTATTCCATCAGCCATTTCTTTGCCCATTCTCCTAATCTGTTTTAAGTCCTTCTGTAGCCTTTCTATTTCCTCAAAACTGCCTGACCCTCCACCTATCTTCATATTGTCTGCAAACTTCGAAACAAAGCCATCAGCTACATCATCCAAATCATTGACATGTAACGTAAATAGTATCAGTCCCAACACAGACTCCTGTGGAACACCACTAGTCACCGACAGCCAACCAGAAAAAGCTCCTTTTATTCCCACACTTTGCTTCCTGCCAATCAGCCAATGCTTTATCCAAGCTAGAATCGTTCCTTTAATACGATGGGCTCATAGCTTGTTAAGCAGCCTCATGTGTGGCACCTTGCCAAAGGCCTTCTGAAAATCCATGAACACAACATCAACTGATTCTATCCTGTTTGTTATGTCTTCAAAGTATTCCAACAGATTTATCATGCAGGCTTTTCCATTGAGGAAACCATGCTGAATTATAGTCTATTGGGCTGCTGGAAATTGATGCTGGAGAGATAGTAATGGGAACAAAGAAATGGTGGACAAAATTAATAACTGTTCTGTGTCAGCATTCACTGTAGAAGACATCAGCAGTATGCCACAAATTAAAGAGTTTCAGGCAGATGTGAGTGTAGTTGCTATTATTAAAAAGGAGGTGCTTGGGAAGCTGGAAGGTCTGAAGGTGTATAATTCACCTGCACCAGATGGACTATATCCCAGAGTTATTTAAGAGATAGCTGAAGAGATTGTGAAGGCATTAGTAGTAATAATTCAAGAATCTCTAGATTCTGGAATTGTTCCAGAAGACTGGAAAGTTTCAAATGTCATTCCATTTAGAGGGAGGCAAAAGACAGGAAATTATAGGCCAGTTGACCTGACTTTAGTGGTTAGTAAGAAGTTGGAGTACTTTATAAAGGATGGGTTTTCGTGGTATTTGATGACACATGATAAAATAGGCCAAAGTCATCACAGTTCCTTAAGCAGGAAGTTTTGCCTGATAAATCTGTTGGAATTCTCTGAGAAAGTAATGGGCAGAATAGACTAAGGAGAGTCAGCAAATGTTATTTACTTGGGTTTTCAGAAGGCATTTGACAAAGTATCATACATGAGTTTGCTTAACAAGAACCCATGGTATTACAGGAAAGATATCAGCATAGACAGAAGATTGGCTGACTGGCATAAGGCAAAGTGGGGGTAAAGGGGGCCTGTTTTAGTTGGCTACTAATGATAGTGATGTTCCTCTGGGGTATGTGTTGGGAGTGCTTTTTTCACGTTATATGTCAGTGACTTGGATGGTGGAATTGATGGCTTTGTAGCCAAGTTTGCAGACAATACAAAGATAGATGGAGGGGCAGGTAGTTTAAGGAAGCAGCAAGTCTGCAGAAGATCTATGTAATCCAATCCCACAGAGAGTTGTGGAAGCCAAGTTATTGGGTGTATTTAAAGCACCTGTTGATAGGTTCTTCATTAGTAAGGGTGTCAAAAGTTATTCAGATTCAGTTTATTGTCATTTAGAAACCACAAATGCCAATGCAGTTAAAAAATGAGACAACGTTCCTCCAGAATGATATCACAAAAGCATATGACAAAACAGACTACACCAGAAAATCCACATAATGTTTGGCAATCCCCAATCCAGAGTCCGGAGAGACTGCTGCGTAGTAATATCGCGCTACTGTCTTAGTGCATTCCCGGAAAGGACCTCCAAAGCCACCAGACAAAACAAGACCAAAAACTAAAGCTACAAGACCTGCACAAAACCATATAGTTACAACAGTGCAAACAATAGCATAATTGATTAAAAAAAAACAGACCATGGGCACAGTAAAAATAGTCCAAAGTTGTTAAAGGACTATAAGTTCAAAAGAAATCACCACACAGTTTCCACAGGTCCCCAGGGTCCCAACAGACTCGCCATCCCACGCCGGCGGCAGAAGGAAATACCCCTTTATGGACTTTCACGGCGCCGCCTGACTCAGCCTCACAGGCGCAGCACACACCGAAAGCGACCTGACTGCAGCGGACTCCGAGTCTGTCGAACCTCCGAGCTGACGACCATCCCCTCTGGTACAGCTTCTCCGAGCACCATCCTCTACCGAGCGTATTAAGATGGCCCCGCCAACGGCCATTGGCAACGCAACCCCGAGGACTTGGGGGCCTGTTCTTCCCAGCAGAGTCCCAGACCTCACAGCAGCAGCAGCAACGAAGGAGGTCTTCCTGGAGATTTCCCAATGTTCCTCCGTGCTCCCAGTCTGTTTTCAATCGATTATGATTGCGCATGGCACCCCACTTCACAAATAACATATAATCAGCTCAGGAGTGGCCGCTGCAAGCTGCGTCGCGCCGCCATCTTAGAAATATATAGTTATAGGGAGAAGACTAGAGAATGGGCTGAGAGGGATAACAAATCAGCCATTTTGTAATGGCAGTGCAGACTCAATGGGCCAACTAGCCTTATTCTGCTCTTATGTCTTTTGGTCATATGGTTATTTCCAGATTTGTTTTCATTTTTCTCCTGTTGATGAGCATAATATTGAGATATCATGAAATGCTACATATTGAAATTATAACAATTGTCCATATTGTGAAATAAACTTATGTTAATTTTGGTATGTAATGTTCAGTTTTATTTCTATTGCATATTATGTGAATTTCTGATCATCTCTGGTTGTGCTGGGAGTGTGTAGATCAGCTATTGTTTGCTGCAGGAGATTAATATTACAATATGCATTATTAATGTCTTTCTTTCCAGAGATGGTTGTGAAAATTCAAAAACAATTTTCCAGTTCACTTAATGGTGGGGGTGGGGAGTTGATTATTGCTTTCTGAGTTTTTTTTGAACCAAACATAAATGAAACCTGAAATGGCAAGTTTCAACATACTTGTTACATTTTCTAAAGTGTTTTTAAAAAAAAGATACAATTCCTTGTTTTCGATGTGTAGGCCTGGTGATATAGATGAAACAATAAACAACTCTGCAAGGCAACAGTTTGTTTCTCCTACATTAATGAAGCCGTCAGTAATGAGTGGATTGTTATGTAAAGAAAAGACAATGATGTTGGCAATGGAAATGATACAGAAGTTCCACCTGAATACAGATCAAGGAGCTGCCTTCAGACAGGTAGCTCTTATGATGGCAAAAGAAGAAAATTCCCAGGATCTCATTCTGCCAGTCACTGTCATACATGGTAAATGGTTGAATATGTTTTCCTGTATTTTTTCAACTTCATAATTTCTAAACTTTTATGGTTAATTTGGATTTATGTTCCAATAACACCAAGAGATTATGTAGGAAATTCAATTAGAAAACCAATTGACCTTAAATTGAATTGTGAATTTAACACTTTTGTGAGATCAATTTGGAGGCAAAATTTATTTAGTACATAGAACAATATAGCACAGGAACCAGCCCTTTGGCCCGCAATGTTGTGGCAAACTAATTAAATTAGTAATCAAATACCCAACTAAACTTAACCTTATGCCTACGCAATGTCCATATCCTTCCATTCTCTACACATTCGTGTGCTTATCTAAGAGCCTAGTGAATGCCTTTATCATATTTGTCTCCTCCACTGCTCCAGGCAGCACGTCCCAGGCATCAATCACTTTCTTTGTGTATATTAAACAAATTGCCCTGCACATCTACTTTGAACTTGCTCTCCTTAAACGCATGTCCTCTGGTACTAAACACTTCAATGCTGGGAAAAAGAAATCTATGCCTCTCAGCGTCTATTAGACCATTAGACCATCAGCCTCTGATGGTCAGAGAAAACAACCTGTCCTTATAGCACATTCCCTCCAATCAGGCATTGTGTTGGTAATTATCTGCATCCTTTCCAAAGTCTCAGCTCAATATAATCAGATCTGAATCCAGGCTAACTAGTTTTATGCAGGTGAAATATAACTTGCTGACTCCTGAATTCAGTTCCTTGACTAACAAAGGCAAGCATGCCAAATACTGTCTTTACCACCTTTCAACCTATGAAGTTATTTTCAGGGAACTATGGACTTCAAGATCCTTCTGCATATGAATAGTGTTAAGGATCTTATTATTAACAGTGCACTGTCCTTATACATTTGATCTTCCAAAATGCAACACATCATATTTGACCGTGTTAATCACCATGTGGCATTTCTGCACCCATGGCTGATCTATATGTTGCTGTATCCCTTGCCAGTCTTCTATGCTATCTATAACACCACCAAACTTCATATCATCTGTAAATTTACTAACCCAACCACTGATGATTTCATGCTGGTTATAAATTATCACAAACAGCAGAATTGCCAGTAAGGAACTCTATGGAGCACTGTTAGTCACAGACCTCCAATCAGAGGTTTGGAGCAAGTCCCATGAACCACTATCCTCTGTCTCTCATGGGTAAACCGTTTCTGAATCCAAACATCCAGTTCACTGTGGATCCATTCATCTTAATCTTCTGGATGAGCTTCCCATGAGGGGTCTTGTCAAGTATCTTACTAAAATCCATGCAGACAGCACCCACAGCTCTACCTTCATCCATCTCCCATGTCACCTTCTCAAAACTCAATCAAGTTATTAAGATCTGCACTGCATAAATCCATGCTGACTGTCCCGTAATTAGACCATGGTTTTCCAGCTGCACACAAATCCTGTCTCTAAGATTTTTTTGCAATGAGACCTGATGCTAACTCCTTTGTCTCAAAAAGCCCAGGCAAATTCACACGCTCCACACTGATCTCATTGTTGTCCATATCCTCCTCTCTGATAAATTTGATGCAGAGTACTCATTTAGGATGTCAAGACATCCTCCGTCTCCAAGCATAGGTCCCCTTCTTTATTCATGAGTGTTATGATCTGCTCCCTCTTTATCCTCTTGCTCAATGTATAATTCTCTTTAATCCTCCTTTCCAAGGAGTTTTCATGTCCCCTCCTAGCTTTCTTAATTACTTTCTTGTTTTTTTTCTTCCTTCTGGCCTTTTTATAATCCTCAAGGGATTACCTTCAGTTTTAGTTTCTTAAACCTTGCGTATGTTTCCTTTTTTTTTGTCCTCACTAAATTCACCACCTCCCTTACCTTGCCATCCTTGTCTTTCCTTCTTGCTGGAACATACCTGTCTTGTACTCTGCGCAGTTGGTATTTAAACAACCTCCGCTTCAGACGTGGATTTGCTCAAAAACAGCTGGTAGATGAGCAGGAGAGAGAAAAGGAACAAGGAAGAACAGTTCACCTGAAACTGGACAATTTGATATTTGTTTCTCTTGTTTGCCCTGTACAGTGGAATGCATAGTTCTGATCAACAGCAACTTCCAGTGCAAACTTTTAAGTTAAACAAGCAAGGAAGTCTGATGAACTATAGATGCTCAAAATACTGTATTTCCAACATTCTGTGACTGTTCTCTAGGATCATGTAGGGAGATTCCCAAGGATCAATCTAGGGAAATTGAAAATCTGACTGAATGCTACCACGTCAACAACCTCTCACTAAATCACCACAAAACCAAAGAGCTAATTATTGACCAGAAGAGGAGAAAACCAGAGGTCCATGAGCCGATCCTCTTCAGAGGAACAGAAAGGCCTACAAAAAGTAGTGAATGCAGCCCAGTTCATCACAGGTAACCTCCCCACCATTGAATGCATCTACAAGGAGCGTTGTTGCAGGAAGCCAGCATCTATCATTAAAGAATCCCACCATCCATGGTCTCTTTTCACAATTTCCAATAGGAAGAAGATATAGGAGCCTTAGGTCCCACATCACCAGGTTCAGGAACCATCAGTCATCAGTTTTTTAAAGTAAGGATAACTTAACTCTCCACAGTTCTGAAGTAATTTCACAACCTACGGAGTCACTGTCAAGGACTCTGTAACTCATGTTCTCAATATTTATTACATTTTTATTTATAATTATTATCTTGTCTTATATTTGTATTTGCACATTTGTTGTTTGTCCATCTTTGTTATGTTCAATTTTTCATTGATTCTTTGTATTTACTATCAATACCTGCAAGAAAATTAATCTCTGTTTAGTGTGTGGTGACATACATGTAGTTTGATAATAAATTTATCTTGAACTTTATATTGTTTAGTTTCTTCCCTGATATATTTCAAGTATCGTCAGGTAATTATGATGATAATAAGCTGCAGGTTCCTATCAGATCTAAAATGTGCCAAAGAAGATCTGGCTCTGATTATCCATACTTTCTCAATGAAGCACAGTGCATTTTTTTTTTCAGGCATGCATCTATTAAAAAATTGCAGTAAAGGATGAATAGAGAGGAATTCACTATTTTTGTGAAAGAAAGTATATAGTGTAGAAACTCAAGTGACGTTTTCAGGAATAATCTGCAGTCAAAATGTGTTTACTTTATGTCATGGATTAACTTCAAGTTGTTATATGCAAGGTAGGCTGTCTGATCTGAGTACTTAGAGGGCAATAATGGAGGGCCTCTTTCACTCAGAGAGACATAATGGACAGCTCTTCCACCAAGTCTTGTATGGGTAGAACTCAAGAATAAGAAAGGCACTATCACTGATGGGATTATACTACAGAGCCTTCCCCCCCCCCCCTCCCAAATTACCATCAGGACATTGAGGAACAGATGTGCCAGTCAGATTAGGAAAAGTGCAAAAACAACAAGGTTGTTGTAGCAACACACAGAAATGCTGGAGGAACTCAACAGGCCAGGGAACATCTATAGAAAAGAGTAAACAGTCAACTTTTCAGGCCAAGACCTGTAGTCAGTGATTTCAACTTCCTTAATTTAGACTAGGACCTCCTTAGTGCAAAAGGTTTAGATGAGACAGAGTTTGTTACATGGATTCATGAGGGTTTCTTGAAGCAATGTGTAAACAGTCTTATAGGAAGGCCTATAATTGAGTGGTGTTGGGTAATAAGCCTGGTCAGGTGAAAGACTTTTTAGTGGGAGAACAGTTGGAGAAAAAGTGACCAGAACTCCTTAAATTCTAAGATAGCTATAGATCATTATGAACCTTGCAAGAGAATATTAGATTTGGAGCAGGGCAATTTATGAAAGGCAGGAACTAGGGAGAGTTCCTCCTACACACAATATAGCCCATATATCACCCTGTATCTTCCCGTTTCTTCACCCACTCCATCTGCCTATCACCCTCCCCAAACCCTGCTATTCTCATCTCTCTACCCTGTCTCCCTTATTTGATCCCATGCACAATTCCTATTAGATTTCATCATCTGCAAGCCTTTGTTGCCTTCTCATAAGCAGCATAGTGTCTTAAACTGGAAACATCTCTTACAATAGCAAATTATAATGTGAAAGAATGTAGGAATTATAACGACATTACATTAAGTACCAAAAGTGAAATAAAGAAAGAAAAAAAACCCCTCTAAAATCAATTAAAAGTTGACCCCTTAAGATTCCACGTTTAAATTTAGTATTTGATGTCAAATAGATGGTGTGGTATAGTTAAGACCTATTACACCATTGATGGTCAAGAACTATTTTTTTGTGAACTTATGATTGGTTGATATTGTCAAATGGGTAGCCAGAGTATGAGCTGTTGTTTTCATATAATTTACAGAGGATCAGGGCACCTCAGACAGCAGTTTCCAGATCCTGTTTCCATTAGCCCGTCTGTTCTTGCCTGAAGGTGTTGCTCACTTTGTGCATAAATAATATTGAACATGAGACTATTTTTAAGGTACATTCTGGCCTTTGTTGATTTTCTGTGCAAAAGCAGCATTTGCCCTCATGGTCATTCTTATTTATCCTTTTTCAACTATATTTGCTTTTATTTTTATGCATGGCTTTATGCCCTAGTATTGGAATATGAAGTGTTGCCATATTGCGAAAGGAAACCTTTTACACAATGTTCTGATTGTATGCATTTTTCGTGGGGGAAACTATCATAAATTTCATTTTCTTTTGGAACTCTGGCATTCTTAAAATAAACAAACCTGTAGATGCTGGAAATCCAAGCAACACATACAAAATGCTGGAGGAATTCAGTAGGCCAGGCAACATCTATGGAAAAGAGTACACAGTCAACGTCTCAGGCCGAAACCCTTCCATGGGACTGGAGAAAAAAATGCTGAGGAGTAGATTTAAAAGGTGGCAAGAAGAGAGGGAGAAACACATGATGACAGGTGAAATCTGAAGGGAGAGGGATGAAGTAAAGAGCTGGGAAGTTGATTGGATAAAGAGACAGAAGGCCATTGAAGAAAGAAAAATGGGGAGGAGCACCAGAGGGAGGCAATGGACAGGTAAGAAGATGAGATGAGAGAGGAAAAAAGGGATGGGAAATGGTGAAGGAAGAGGGAGGTGGAGGGTATTACCAGAAGTTTAAGAAATCGATATTCATGCTATCAGGTTGGAGGCTACCCAAACGGAACATAAGGTGCTGTTCCTCATCGTGGCAGTAAAGAAAGAAGGTCATGGATAGACATATTGGAGTGGAAATGAGAAGCCAAATTAAAATGGGTGGCCATTGGGAAATCCTGCTTTTTCTGGCAGACGGAGTGTGGGTGCTCGGCAAAGTGGTCTTCCAATCTACGTTGGGTCTCACTGATATACAGGAGGCCACACCAGGAGCACTGGACACAGTATGTGACCCCAGCAGACTCACTGGTGAAGCGTCGCCTCACCTTGAGGGACTTTTTAGGGCCCTGAATGGTAGTGATGGAAGAGATATATCGCAGGTGTAGAACTTGTTCCACTTGCAAGAATGTGCCAGGAGGGAGATCAGTAGGGAGGGACAAATGGACAAGGGAGTCGCGTAGGGTGCAATCTCTTCGGAAAGCAGGAAGTGGGTGGTGGGAGGGAGGGAACGATGTGCTTGCTGGTGGGATCCCACTGGAGATATTGGAGGTTTTGGAGAATGATGTGCTGGACGTGGAGGCTGGTGAGTTGATAGGTGAGGATAAGTGGAATGCTATCCCTGGTAGGGTGGCAGGAGGATGGGGTAAGAGCAGACGTGTGTGAAATGAAAGAGATGTGGTTGAGGGCAGCGTTGATGGTGGAGGAAAGGAAGCCTCTTTCTTTGAAAAAGGAGTTTCTCTTTTTGAAAAAGGAGCCCTCTGGTGCTCCTCCCCACTTTTCTTTCCTCCATGGCTTTCTGTCTCTTTCATCAATGAATTTCCCAGCTCTTTACTTCGTCCCTCTCCCTTCAGGTTTCACCTATCACCTGTGTTTCTCTCTCCCTCCTCCCGCCTTTTAAATCTACTTTTTTTCTCCGGTGCTGCCCCAGGGTCTCTGCCAGAAATGTCAGGCTGTATACTCTTTTCCTAGATGCTGCCTGGCCTGCTGAGTTCCTCCAGCATTTTGTGTGTATTTCTTAAACTGAACTATTTGTTGCTTGAGTAGATCATTATGATCTTTTTCATTAGGTGTCTATGGAGCTGGGAAGAGCTATCTATTAGCTGTTATGATTTTGTTCCTTGTACGTCTTTTTGAAGAAAGTGAAGCAACTGAAGGCGCCAAACAAGTTCAATGGAAACTTCTCATCTCTGCCTCTACCAATGTTGCTGTGGACAGAGTGCTACTTGGGTAAGTCAAAGATCAGAACAATGAAACGAATGTGGTAGGTTTTGACAATAATTCATTTGGACTTCTCATAACTACTACATTGAAACATAGAGACAGGCACATATGCACACACCAAAGTGAAACAGTGAAGATTTTTATCAGTCTCTAATCTCTGCAAATTACCAATCTTGGACTTAGTAGCAGTAGAAATAGTGTTGAATTTGGGAAAGTGGTTATCTGCCATCTGTTTTGATTATAGTTGAAAAGTCTCTCCTGCTGAAGAGATAATGCAGTAATTTGTGTGGGAATTCAATTTTCACCTAGACTTGATAACAAATTAGCGGTTTTGAGAATGTATATGTCCGGCTCTGAGTGTTCTGTCATTCTCTAGTGAAGCAAAGCTCCAAGGGGTCATTTCTATTTGTGTGTGGAAGAATATGATTTTACCGAAGTCTTAAAATTAGTAAAATGTCGTTCTGCATCTGCCACACTACGCTCTTTAGACTTTTGCAAATGAAACAACTCTATAACACACTAAATACCTATAGAACCCTTCTAATAACCAGAAGAAACCAGTTGAGAGCAAACCTGTGAGTTGTTGATCACCCTTTTGATTAATAATGATGTAAGCGTCCCTCCAGGTTCTGAATACATGTTCAGCTGTGTATGTTTAATCAAGGTGATAGCTAGACTATCAGTCTTTAGAATGGGAGTGCTGATGTAAGATCAATGTCACAATTGATTGACTCATATTATTATAGTTCTTTCTCATTGAGCGTATTAAGCATCTTCACCAGTGTAAAATCCTATGTAGATATATGCATAAGTTTGGAGCAGTAAAGGATCTTGTAGTACCTAAAATAATTCTTTTATTGACACAGAATACAAGAGGAATTTTATTATTGGTGAGCACTTGTGTTGGTGCAAATAACAGGTTAAGAAGGTAGAAATGTTAACAATGTAGAATCCAGCTCCTAATGGCAAATTTTAAGTTCATCTTGCTCCAGTTTTGGTGGATGTGTATGTAACTGACCTCCATGAAAGACAAGTATTTGAACTACAGTAATAACCCATGTTTTAGTCAAATTTAGAGATAGTTGCCCAGGTTTTGTGCAAAGAGTGATTTCATTCACTAGATTAAACTCTGAGTCCCTAATATTTAATGTTGACACCACCTCTGGGAATTCTGCGCCTCTACCAATGTCAAATTACCAATAAACCTCCAGTGTATTTTATCTTCTGAGCTAACTGCAGCCTGATATATATTACAAATGTTCTCACTTGCTATGAAAACCGGTTCAATCTCAAAAATCAGCTGAGTGGCTCAACAAATGTAGGTTAGATCCAAATGCATGATATTTGATTAAGTGAAAACACTACCACAAATTTCTCTGCAATTTCAACACTGGTTTGTGATTTCAGAAAATTAAGTATGCCTATTTATAAATTGCATCTCAATTTGGATAGTTTCTGAATTTATCATTGCTGCTTCTCAAAAGGAATGCATGCACCTCAGTGACCTAGACAGATAGGAAGTAAGAGTATTTCCTGACTATTACTATCATTGCTTTTGCAGCGTTGTATATCAGAAGCAGGTTTATTATCACCAGCATGTAAGGTGGAATTTGTTAACAGCAGCAGCAGTTCAATGCAAAACATAATATAGAAGAAAAAAAATGGAATAAATGAATGAATGAATGAATGAGTACCTTTGGAATTCTGAAGAAGGTTATGCCCCTTTGGACACTGTCTCTGCCACAAAATTGATGTTTTTGTCATTATCTTAGACAGTTTATGGCTTTATTTAGAATCAGAATCACTTTATTGCTAGTATGTGAAACATATCAGAATTGATTATGGCTTGGTGTCAAGTATAAAACACAGGGCAATATGGAAACAGATAACACAATAGCAACCAACTATTTACAAGAAAATAGTGCAAACAACCATGAACAATCAACAATTATCAGAATGATAATATGTACAAATCAAACTTAAGTAAATGTTGAACATATGAACAAACTCAATAATCATCCAGATAACAAGGGGAACAGGAAAGACCATTTAACAGATGTTGTGCAGGGTCATTCAGGGTATTACACCTGAGTGAATTTTATTGGGAAGCTGCATAACTACAGGAAGCAAGCTTCAGAGATGATGTGTAGTGCTGGTAGTGATGAACTTGTAGCATCTCCCTGATGACAATTTGGTGAATAGGTGACTGCTAGGGTGAATGGAGTCAGCAATAGTTTTTTTCAGCTTTTTCTTCGCTCTGGCAATGAAGAGTTGTTTTAACGTTGGTAGCTGACAGCCGATGATCTTCTCTGCTGAGTGGACCACTCACTGCAACTTGGACTTGGGTTTCCCGCCACTTCTTCCCTCTCTAATAGTAATAGAGGTGGTCACAGCACTCCTAATCATGGCTGAGTGAAAATTCATCTGGAATTAAAAATTCATCAAAAATTCATCTCTGCTTGGATTGTTCCTGTGCTGAGTATAACATACTTGTCCCACTTCAATGCATTGGTATGTGAATGATTTGACCACAGATACAGCACAACCTGACCATTAATTTCCAGGGGGAGGGGGTGGTGCAGATCTAGTGTGCCAGCAGAAGTCAATCTTCATTTCCATTGTCTTCCTAGCATAAGCTCCAAGTTGTTATGAACATGCTGCAAGATGGTCTACCTTTCTTTGCTAACAGGTTACATCATTATTAGACATGCAAGCAACTACAATTGTGCCATCTGCAGCTTTTAGTATTTTAATAGATTTGTCTGTGGTAGTGCAGTCAGTTGTATAAAGTGAAAACGGGAGGGATGACAGAACAAAGCCATGGAGAGAGCTTATGTTTATAGACATTGGATCAGACAAATCGGAGCCCAGCCTTACATTCTGCTTCCTTCCTGTCAGGAACTTCATAATCCACAAGCAGACACTGTAGGGTCCAGCTAGCTGGGTTAGCTTGCTGTGGGGCAACTCTAGAGCAATAGTGTTGGAAGGTGGAGCTAAAATCCACAAACAAGATCCTCACATAAGGTGTTAAGGGAGTCCAAATGTTGAAGAATGTAATGAAGGTACAAGTTAATTACATTCTTAAATTAATGATTTGCTCTATAAGCAAACTAATGGGTCAAAAAGAGGATCAGTCATGAACTTATGGTAGGCTAGCATCAGACATTCAAGCGTTTTCATAACTACTGAAGTCAGAGCAATTGGCCTATAATTATCAAGTCCAGTGATCTTGTTTTTCTTGGGAATTGGAACAGTTGTAGCAACTTTAATGCAGTTTGTAATAATTGCAGGGAGATGTTAAATATCATAGTGAAGACAGCTACTTACTAATGTTCTGTTTTCCCAAATAGTTTGTGAACATCTTTTTGCTTCACAGAAAGTACAGAGTGGGATGGAGAGAGGGGGCAAGAGGGGGATGAGGCTGAAGAAAAAACCTTTTTTTAGCATGTCTTGCATGTAAAATGTAAAAGTTGAAGGAATTCAGCTCATCTATGGAGGGAAATGGAAATCAACATTTTGGATTGAGATCCTTTATCAGTACTGAAAACCAACTGGGAGGTAGTCAATAGTAAAAGCCTAGAGGACGATGGAGCAAGAGCTGGCAGGTGATGGGAGGATCTAGGTGATGGCGGTGATAAACAGGTTGAGTGAGGAGAGTTGGGAATGATGTAAGAAGCTGGGAGAAGATAGGAGGAAATGACAAAGGGCTAAATAAGATGGAATCTGATAGGAGAGGACAGTGGATTTGGAATAAAAGAAAGGAGGTGGGGAGGGTAACCAGTAGAAGGATTGTGCAGGTCATAGATATGTGGAGAGGGTGATGGATAGATGCAGGGAAAAGAGATTTGGAGAATGGAGCTGGTGATATAAGAGTTAAAAAGGAAGGGACAGAGGGGAGTGAAATTTGAGAAACTAATATTCATCAGGTTAGAGACTACCAAGGAGGATTATGAGATGCTGTTCCTCTAATCTGTATCTAGTCTCAATTTGGCAGTAGAGGAAGCCATAAACAGACATGCCAGTATGGGAATGAGATGTGGGATTAAAATGGCTGGTCACCAGGAGATCCTGCCTGTATGGCAGATGGAGCGAAGATGCTCGACATAATTTCTTGTTGAGGTAAAGGGTGCCACAATGGGGTGTAATAAATAACACTAATCAATTCAAATGTAAACAACTACCTCACCTGGAAGGACCAGACTTGCCAGGTGGACTTTGTTGCACCTTGTAATGCTTGCCTTGTTTATATGGGATTTTTGAAAGTAATTTACAGAGATTCGATTTTGCAGTTCTGTGAATCATGGTACATGACTTTTTTTGACAAAACTGTGTAGAGAAATTAAGTTATTCATGATTTCTGTTGCAAAATAAATTGGCATAGTTTGTTTACATTAATTAGGCTTCTGGAACTTGGATTTGATAAATTTATCAGAGTTGGGAGTATTCGGAAGATTGCTAAATCCATCTTGCCATATGGGTAAGCACAATTTTTGTTCTCTATTATTGTCAATAAAAATATGGTACAGTGAAATCCTTACGTCTTTGGACTGGAATAAACTACAATGGCCACAGATTAATACTAACATTGTCAACTGGTAGCATTATACTCCTGGCAGTGCTCTGAATGAGTGTACTGATGGATAAATATACTGCATGTTAAATTTATTCCAGCTATTGTACACGTTTGTACATGATATTGGTCAGATATTTCCTGCAACTGTTAATAATGATATTTCTTCAAAACTGTTGTACCAATTCCACTTATGCATTTGCATATAATTCTTGTGAACTATGTGGAATTGCTGGATGTCTCTTCTGTGAGCTTTTCCCTTCATCTACGTCCTGGTTAATATTAAGTTCTCCTTGCTCATCTACATCATATTATCTTTCCGTCCTCATTGCCTAAAATGTTACATTTTGGATTTTTCATCTGATAGTTCTAATTTTGTTTTCTCCAATCTATTTTATGCCAATTTGGTCACAGATTCTGGAATATTTATATCCTCTTAAAGCTTCCTGTAGACCTGCCTTTGTTGCTGAGTATTAGTGGTTTTTCTTCTTAGTGTGTATTGTTACTTTGAAGGTCTTGTATTAATATAAGCTATGCTCATGATCTTTGCTGTCGACAAGTGACCATTCAAACTTGGCTAGTCCCTGAGTACACAGCAAGTGAAAATGAACAGGGTATCCATCAAACTAGGGATATCCTGATGACTTTGTGACAGATCTCTATTTTATTTTTCTCCTGGATGATTGATGGATTCACCAACCTCAGATGGCCACAACAAGGGACTCTTGGAGATGATCCCAATAACAGAAGGGAAGGCAGTCCAGAGATCAGGCCATGGTAGGTTGCTAGTAGGATGGCAGAAGGAAAGGCCCATTTTAGGAAGGCAAGGCTAAATATTGGTGCTTTTGGGAATTGGAGAGATAATCTATGATAAGAGCAGCAATGAAAGAGACTAGAGTCAGGAAAGGGGAGAGTGTAGATTTATTTGAGGTACATGGAGTGTATTCCTGATTGTCCCAGCCCAAATGGTGTGCTGAAAATAATCTCCTTTCCACTGTATCATTTCTGAATCAGGTTCCCAGTTGCATGCACTATGTTTGAATTTTTCTGAAGCAATAATTTGTGTTCCTCTTCATAGAGAACATTAAATAGTCAGTCCTGATGAAGGGTCTCAGCCTGAAATGTCAACCGTTCTTTTCCTCACCATAGAGGTTGCCTGACTTACTGAGTTCCTCCAGTGTTATGTGTGTTGCTCAAGATTTCCAGTATCTGCAGAATACTTGTTTCCAAAGTTCATGAACTTTTGAAATATTCCTTCTGCTGTTTGTAGGCTTGCCAGCCACAAGAGGGCGTTTACATTGTTTAGGCTTTCATGTTTACTTGCTCCCTGAAGGAATGACTAATCTCTGTTTAATTGTCATTAATGTTCAAGAGTCCAGTGTTCTCAGGAGAAATGGTTTATCTTCTGGCTATGATAAATATTTATGAGGTTTTAATTAGTTTACATGCAGGTAGTGATACTGAAGAAATACGAGAACTACAGGCTCTCCTCAAGGATGATCTGACGCCAGTAGAAAAAGTGCATGTGAGGAGGTGTATTGAACAGCATAAACTGGGCAGGAACAGAGCAATGCTCAAAGAGGTCAGTACTTTATTTTAGCATATAAATTTTACTGAAAGAAAATCCTTTCATTATTTCCTGGCTCTCACAAATGCACAGCACGTTCTATTTCCTGACTCTAATTGATCACACTGTAACCACCACATCAACGGTACTGGAAGCATTTGTAGAATTCACCAAAACTATGAGTATGCCAATTGCTTTCAACAATCATCGTAAGTTCCTGAGCTAATTTACCCTGTGATCTGTCCATTAGCTCAGTACTCTGCTAAATTTTTCATTGCCAAAAGAACTCTAGCACCTTTGCCTGAACTTTGAGGTATTCCCCATTCTGGCTCTCCTCTTACACCTTCACTTCACCTGCCTATTACCTTCCTCTGGTATGCCTCCCCCCCCCCCCCCCCCCAGTTTCTCCAATGGTCCACTCTTCTCTCCTATCAGATTCTTCCTTCTGAATTCTAAGTTCTTCTCCCTTCCTTTCCAGTTAGCTATAATAGAAACTGTATAGAAAACTATAATAGAGGATCTGTCCCTTACCCGTTCCAAAAATGTGACATTTTTTCTCATGTTACTCCATATCCAAGGGGAACAATTTGTCAACGGCTAACTACAGTTCAAGGTAGCTAATACAGGTCGACCTTCACTAAACTGACTACCTGTAATCCAGTTCCTTCGATGATCCGGCACTGATTTCAAACTTTCCACGCAGCTATAATTTCAAATTTCCTGGGCCACCGTACCAATCTGCTGCACATTGTTTTGGTTGCGCCAGATCTGTTCACATGTTGGCCTGCACTTGTAAGCACAGACAGGCAATTCCTGCTTGTTTTCCTGCATTTATTAATATCATTTGTTCTTATTTGGCCCCAATTATGGCCTCAGTGAGTAAAGGAAATGGACCTCGTGCTGTAAAGCGAAAACACCTCACATTATCCATTAAAGATGAGGTTGAACACTTGAAAAAACTGCACTGTGGTTTATCGGTGTAAAACTTGTGCGAGTGTTACAACATTGGCTTTTCCACAGTGTACAATATGAAGAAACAGAAGAAAAACTGCTACATTTTTTTGCTGATAGTGGCTCAATGAAACAGATGTGTGTAAGAAAAACGGAAGAAGTTCGGAACTAGATGAAGTGCTGATAGCATGGTTTAATCCGTGTAGTGAAGGTGTTGAACTATCTGGAGATATGGTGAAGGAACAAGCAAAAGTGTTTCATGAAGAACTAGGACTAGATTATGAGTGTGACTATAGTGAAGCTGGTTTCATCGGTTCAAACAGCGTCATGGCTTACAGTTTCGCGCAGTGTGTGGTGAAAAACTTTCAGCAGCCAAGCAGAAGATATGTTCAAAAAAATTGCAACGAGGAGCTAACACTTCAAAATCCAGTGCCATCAACTTCTGCTCACCCAGATGTGCTGCCACCAACCAGTTTCAGCACCAGGTCCTGATGCTTCACTCATTTTTCAAGATGACGATGTTGATGATCCTGACAACCCCACACTTGCAGACATGTAACTTTGCCTAAAGGTATATTAAACGTCTCACTTTAGAAGTGGTAGTGCTCAACTTTTCTGTATAAGTTAATTCCTGTACATTTACCTGTACCCTTTATTTTATCTGTGCCTGTATAGTATATTACTTTATTAAAATTTCACTTGCTACTCATTTAATATTTCTGTTTCATTATTATCTAACTTGTACTGATTTACATGATATTTTAAAGGTATGATGAGGCGGTTAGCTATTGCTTAATGTGATCCTTCTGTAATCTGTCATTTTCACTAATCCGGCACTCCTCAGGCCCCAGTGGTGCCGGATTAGTGAAGCTCAACCTGTATTGATTGAAATATTTGTCACTAGATCCTGCCAAAAGGCACATCTTTAAAAGAAGTATGTTTTGGCAGGGACCAGGGACAAATATATCACAAGCTTGCTGGAATAAATGACAGCACATAGATGACTGTGGGAACCCTGATTTTCCAGCTCTACTTTAGACACCATGGTGATTGAGAAGAAAGAGGGACCTGTACCTAAGGACTTTAGGAATTCCAGGTGTTTGGATTAATAACAGATAGATGAGGCAGTTCTTGAGGTCAATGCAAGAAATCAGTACCGAAGACCTGGACATTTTGCTTCAATTAGGCTAATGATCTAATATGTAATGCCATCAAATCCCAGTTTTCATCAACTCCCACAAAAGACTCACACACTGTTCCATGCAATACAACATCTGGGGGGAGTGTGGGGGGTGAGGAGTTGTCGACATGTGCTGCTTAATCAACTGACTTTCTCCAGCAATTTGTTTATTGCTCCAGATTCTAGTATCTGTAGTCTCTTGTGTCTTCAACTTCTGTGTATGTTTCATCTTGTGAAAGTTTGATTTAACGCACCCTTACAGGGAGGACTTGCATCGGACTTTTCAAACCACATAGCTGTTGAGAGTTGGCAACAAGTATTAAAGTTACAAACAGCAGAGTTGCCAGGACAATAACCCACATTTTGGACCCCAACTCCAGCTGCATATTTGGTCTTGCTGTGAATCCCAAGCTCCAGCTGCATTCAACCATTTCAGTGTAGCTGTTGCTATAACTTGCACATAAAATTTATGATTATGTGATTTGTAAATCAATTTACCTAGAAAAAGCAAACAAGATTGATATAATTTTATTTATTTCTGAAGATAAGATTGTATAAAAAAAAGATAAAAACAACTAGCCCAAATTCCTAATGCCAGCTACCTATTCATATTTCACTATTTAACATTAAGTGCAGTCGAACCCATAGTGATCAGGACTTCCTGTTCTCCACAGGAACATGTAATGTTTACAAATATTCCCAGCAGGCATAATCTGGCAGGTATACAGATCCATTGACAGCAAATCAGTGGAGGTGTTTAATCATTTTCCAACATAGATAATTATGTGTGAAAGTTCTGTTAATTTTTACCTTCCGAACTGGGTTTGAAATCTGCCAACTGTCACGTGTCATTCTGTGCAATGAGTTGCACAGAAAATTGTAGAAACTGCGGCAACAGTCAAATGGTGTACCTGCTTCATCCATTTCTTCTGGTAACTCATTTATATACTCACCACCCTCTGTGTGGAAAAAGTTGCCCCTCAGTCCCTTTTAAATCTTTTCCCACTCACCCTAAAGCTATGATTCTAGCTTTGGACTCCCCTTCCCCAGGGTAATGATTGTTACAATTCACCTTATTTATCTCTCTCATAATTTCAAACACTTCCAGAAGTCTCATTCTTCTATGTTCCAAGGAATAAAGACCTAAACTGGCCAACCTTTCCTGGGCACATTTCATGAATTCCACCCCTTCTAGGTCCTTAACACTCAGGATGGCCCAGTAGTGCCTTGGGAAATTAAAACTGCCTACTTATGCAACCCTGTTATTCTTGCATCTATGTGCACCTGCCCTAAAATGTCCAGCTGACTGTTGGAGGATCTATAATAAACCTCAGTGGAGTGACCTTCCCCTTCTTGTTTCTAAATTCTTCCCATAAGGCCTCACTGGCCAATCCCCAAAAAAAGTTGTTTTAAGCCACTGCTGTTTTATCCTCCCATATCAAAAAGGCAAAACACTCTCCTCACTTGCCTGAATTCTGTATTCTGGAATACTGAGCTACCAGTCCTGCCTACTGTCAGTCACATTTCTGCTATGGTTATAATAAGCCAGTCCCCAGAGCCAATCCACACTCTTGAGTTTATCCACTGTACCTGTTAGGCCTCATGCACTGAAATAAATGCAGTTTAACTGAGTATTTCTTTCCCTCCCTTTACTGTGCCCCTGGCTAACCTGATTACTAAACTTGCTCCTGCTGGCTACTACTTTATTCCATGATTTGCTCCTGCTCAGAGTCCCATCCATCTGTCAATCTAGTTTAAACTCCCTTCCCATATAATACTAACAAATTTTCCTGCAAGAATACTGGACTGCCTGTAGTCCCTTTTTGTAAGTCTAGCAACTACAGTATTAGAACATTAGAAAGTTTTGGCAAGAACAGGCCATTTGGCCCAGCAAAGCTTGTCAAATTCCTGTTCACATAGTGTGTTGAAGTAACTATTGAGTTTAGATTTGACGGTCTCCAAGCTACTACTCTCAATTACACAACTAGGTAGTTTGTTCCATGTGTCCTCGACTCACTGTGAAAAGAAATATTTCCTGATGTTTGTCTGAAATCTTCCTTTAACCAGTCTCCACCAATGGCTCCATGTCCTCATTGATGGATTAATTTTGAAGTAGCAGCTGGCATCCGCCTTACTTATACCCTGAATGATTTTGAACACTTCTATCATGTCATCCTCTCATTCTGTATCTACTTAAGCTAAAAAGATTTAATTCTTTCAATCTTTCTTCATAGCTCATACCCTGCAGACCTGGAATGAGTCTCGTCACCCTTCTCTGAACTCTCTCTGGTGCCTTCACATCCCTAACAAAATACAGTGACCAACATTGTACACAGTACTCAAGGCCTCACAAGCACATTGTACAACTTTTGGAAAGTGTCTTGAGACTTGAACTCCACTGAATGCATTACATAGCCCAACATTCTATTAACCTTCCTAATCGCTTCTGTGCATTGTCTAGATGTTGATAGTGATGAGTCTATCAGGACATCCAAATCCTTCTCATGCAGTGCACTTTCTAACTCAAGACCCCTCACTATATATTCATAGCTATTGTTTCTGCTTTCTATATGTAATATTTTACACTTACAGTAAATTTCTTCTGCCATTTATCTGCCCATATCTGCATTTTGTTTAAATCTAACTGTGTTGATTCTGCTGCCTGAATGTTATCAACCTGTCCCCCTAATTTTGTGTCATCTGCAGACTTTACTAGTTTATTTGTTAGGTGCTTATCCAAATCATTAATGTTAATTAAAACAGCAATGGCCCCCAAAACTGATCCCCACTTTTAACATCATTTAGGTGTGAAAATGATCCTCTCACCATCATTCGTTTTCTGTTTTTGAGCCAATTCTGCCCCCATTTGCACACCTTACCCTGAATCCCTACTTCCTGTAATTTGATTATTAACCTCTTGTGGGTACCTTGTCAAAAGCTTTCTGAAAGTCCATGTAAATGATACCAACCACTCTATTGTTATTATAAATTTTAGTTGCTTCATCATAGAACCTCCAGTGTATCAGTAAAACATAATTTCCCCTTTCTGAACCCATGCTGGCTTTCTGCTAACAAGCCTGTTCTTATCAACTGCTTTTCCATCTAAATCTTTATTAATGTTTCCATTAACTTACCTATGATACATGTTCAGCTTACTAGTCTATAGCTAACAGGGTGAGTGTGGTCACCCTTGTATACTGGGACAACATTAGCCCATTGCCATAGCAAGTTATATGTGGTGTCTGAAAAGAGGATGCTGTCCAAGTTGCTTGCCATCTTGGACCATGTCTTCCATCCACTCCATAATGTACTGGTTAGGCACAGGAGTACGTTCATCTAGAGTCTCATTCCACCGAGATGCAACACTGAGCGTCATAGGAAGTCATTCCTACCTGTGGCCATCAAACTTTACAACTCCTCCCTCAGAGTGTCAGACACCCTGAGCCAGTAGGCTGATCCTGGACTTATTTCCACTTGGAATAATTTACTTATTATTTAATTACTTATGGTTTTATATTGCTATATTTCTACACTATTCTTGGTTGGTGCAACTGTAACGAAACCCAATTTCCCTCGGGGTCAATAAAGTTTGTCTGTCTTGGAAAATTGAGTTTTAAGTGATGACTTTATAACTTAATTGAATGCTGAAAAATATTGAAATCTATATGCATATAACTACTATTCACTGTCCCTTTCTGTTTTTGCTCACACACTTGTGTAGGTGCAAGTGGTGGGAGCTACTTGTGCTGCTTGCCCTTTTCAGTGTATGAACAACCTGAGCTTTCCATTGGTGTTACTGGATGAATGCAGCCAAATTACAGAACCAACTTCTCTCCTTCCTATTGCGAGGTAATGTGTATTGTAAACTCATTCTATTGTTTATAATTGCCTCACAATTCTCCACAGGGCAGTTACTCTCGCTGATAACATAGGTATTTGTCACAGCGATTAGTACAACTAGTCACACCTAGTGGAGGAAAGATTTCCGCAATAAATGTGTTTTGCTGCTTAGTAGTTCCTATTTTGATAGATTAAAAACGAGGAGCTTTTTATTAAAAGACAGCATTGTCAAACTATCTTAGGGGAGAAAGAATCAACAATTTTAAGTAAAGATACTGCTATCAATGATTGTAAAAAAAAATTATACTGTTAAACAACAGTGGAATAACAAGATATTCAATTCATGCTGGAGAAAGCTTCTTTGCTTTTAATAGAGATAAGCAAGAAATGAAACTATTGCAAGCAATGGAGGGACGAGAGGGGAGTGTGGGCAAAGTGGTAGCAAACGTATGGGGACTGTGGAGAGGGGCTGCCGGATGGTGTAGTGGGATCAGCACTAGAGGCAGATTGTCTTGAGTTTGAATCTGGCCGGGTCCCAACCTGGGCAATGGCAGTATCTGCATGGAAGAAAGGCCTAGCAATCAACTTCCCTATACTGCCATGAAAACCCTTTGGACAACTACATTATCCATAGGTCACCATGAGTCGATGATGACACAATGGCACTCAACAAAAGAGAGGGGCAAATGTGAGGAAGAAGGACAGAGAAATGTGGTGAAGCAATGGAGTGGTAAAAACCTGTGCTCAAAACTGCACCCCAGACACTTTGGCTGTGGAATATTATATTTTAATACAGGTTTCCCCCGCTATCCGAAAGTAGAGCGTTCCTATGAAACTGTTTGTAAGCTGAAATGTTGTAAAGCTAAGAAGCAGTTACCATTAATTTATATAGGAAAAATTTTTGAGCATTCCCAGACCCAAAAAAACCTACCAAATCATACCAAGTAACACGTAAAACCTAAAATAACACGAACATATAGTAAAAGCAGGAATGATATGATAAATATACAGCCTATATAAAGTAGAAATATTGTATGTATGGTGCAGTTTCACTTATCGATATCAGGAAGACAGCAAGCCAAAATCGATTTGGAGAAAAAAAATTGGCACATACACACATGTGCACGTACACGCCTATGTACGTACGCGCATGCACAAACAACTGCCCGCACAAGGCTTCACGGTCATGGTAATCTTTCTCTGGGTAAACACACATATAAAGCAGGCATCTTTTCTTCGTAAAAGTGAAAATCCTCTTTGGTTAGCGAAAACAGGTACCAATGTAGGGCTTTCGTAACAGCGAGCAGTCATAAAGCGAACGTTCGGAAAACGGGGGCCACCTATATTTGTTTGTTGATTGAACTTTATCTAATAGCAACAACATATAAATCATTTGCAGTTACGTATAGTGAAAGGTCCCAAATAAAACACGAGTCAAGGTTGCACTAAAAGTCACATGATCAAAACTTGGCAAATGAAGTAGGCCTTCAGCAAGGAAAGTAACAGAAAACTGTTGTTTAGTATAAGTCAGCCTGTCAGAAAAGAGGACATAAATGAAAATATACTGTATATATGGCAAAAAAGGAAATTTCACTTTTATTGAAGTGTTTATGTTTGGGGAAAGCTGATTTTCCATGTTCATTGAAAAGATACAAATGTATACAGTCAGCCCTCCTTATCCATGAATTCCCCATGCGCGAATTCAACCAACCGCGAATTGCAAAAACCCAGAAGTGCTCTTCCAGCACCTGTTGTTCAACTGTATACAGAATGTTTTTTCTTGTTATTATTCCCTAAACAATGCAGTGTAACAACTATTTTACATAGTATTTACATTGTATTAGGTATTATAAGTAATCTAGAGATGATTTAAACCATATGGGAGGATGTCAGTGGGTTATCGTGGATCGGGATCGAAAAAAATCGGAAGTTCTCTTACTAAGTATGGCGGAACAGGTACATCCAGTATTATTTAGCGTCAGTTAGTCAAATGTTTGTCTGAGTATATAGTATATATTTTACCTTTCTATACATATAAAACACTTAAGAACATATGTTTCAGCACTGGGCTCGGGAACGGAGTTCCCGAGTTTGATCCGATGACAGACCACTCCCGAGTGCGCTCGGAGAATCAAAAACCCAAAACCCAAAAGGCAGAGCTTTTCTCACTTTATCCTTTAAAATGGTTCCAATCGTTGACCAACGTAGCCTAACACTTTTCCAATGACCGATGGTGTTTCACCTCTTCCCGATCACTTTATTATTTCCTCTTTATTTTCAATCGTTATCGTGATTATTTTCGTGAACAGAAGCACTGCAGATTCAGAGTTCTGCTGCCAGGTCCTAAAGACCACCGCACTGAGACAGGTTGAATAAGGGACTTGAGCATCCGTGCATTTTGGTATACGCGAGGAGTCCCGGAACCAATCCCACGTGGATAAGGAGGGCTGACTGTAGTTACTGAATTCGTTGCATATTGGGAAAACTGTTCCCTGATTTCCATTCAATTCATATGAAATGACCATGAGTATGTAGCAGGATAGCTTCATGATTGTGCATTTGAGAGTTCTGAGATTGTTACTGCCAAATTTTAACTATGCTTCTATGCAGTAACTATCAATAATTTGAGACTATGCAATATGCACTATATAGTGTACATTTCTGTCTAATTTCCACCATGCAAAGTGGTAAAAGATTGGACAATTTCAAAATGTTCATAGGACAGATATCGCTGAATTTTCCTAAATGTGCATCTCAAGTTTGCAGTTTGCAGCAGTGAATATAATAATTTTCCCTTTGCAGAATGCACTTATCCTGATGCAATTACTTCCTGATGACTAATTCTGCTAATCTGTTTGCTAGATCTCATTGTTAATGTATTGTGGTTGAATAGCAATGAAATAACCATTGAAATAGGCTAGAATTCAAAATCTCTTCAGGACTGAGTTATTGCTTTAAAATGTATGCCACAATATAAGTGAATTTTACAATTTACATAGGCCATTTCATTTTAGGTTTGGATGTGCAAAGTTGATCCTTGTTGGAGACCCAAAGCAGTTGCCACCTACAATCCAAGGCTCTGAAAGTGTTCATGACGCTGGTTTGGAACAGACTCTCTTTGACAGAATGTGCTTGATGGTACTGCAATTTACTTTAACTTATTTTATAATATGTTTAAGGCTAAAAACTGAAATATCCTTCATGTCAAAGATGCAGTGACGCATCCTTCATTTTTATCCTTTTTAACCTGAATCAACCCACGTCAAGTAAGTATGCACATGCCCGCTATTGGAAACATCCTCTCCACATCACTTTATATAGGCCTTTCAATACTCAATAGGTTTCCCCTCTTCTAAACTTCAACCATCAAACGTTCCTAATATGTCAACACGTTCATTCCCAGGACCATTCTCATAAACCTCTGGACCTTCTCCAATTCCAGCATATTTTTCTTAGATATGGGGCAAGAAGCTGTGTGGGCTGGCTGGTGGTGTAGTGGCATCAGCACTGGACTTCAAGACAGATGGTCCTGTGTTCGAATCAGGCCGGGTCCCAACCACAAAAACCCTGTAGACAACTACACTATCCATAGCATCGCTATGAGTCAATGATGACTGGATGATACTCAACAACAAAGCTGCCCACAATACCCCAGATGTGGTGCAATAAATCCTCAACATTACAACCTTGCTTCTAGTCTTCTCAAAATGAATGCTAACATTGCATTTGCTTTCCTTACTACCAACTGAACCTGCAGTTTAACCTTCATGGAATTCTGCACTAGGACACACGTCCCATTGCATCTCTGGTTTCTGAATTCACTGTCCATTTAGAAAATAGTCTACTAAAAGTGAAAGACCATGCACAGAATTCTACCTGCCACTTCTTTGCACATTTTTCTAATCTGTCCAAGTACTTCTGCAGGCTCCCTGTTTCCTCAACACTACCTGCTTCTCCACCTATCTTTATATCATCGCAAACTTGGGTACAAAGCCATCGATTTAGTCATCCAGAGTATCAGCATGTAGTGTGAAAAAATCGACCCCTGCAGAGCACTAGTAGTCACTGGCAGCCAACTAGAGAAGGCCCCATTTATTCAACTCCACCTTCTGACAGTAAGCCAATCCTCTATCTATGTTAGTATATTTCCTGGAATACCATGGGCTCTTACTTTCTTCAGCAGCCATATGTGCAGCACCTTACAAAGGCCCTTTAGAAAATCCAAGTAAATAATTGATTCTCCTTTGTCTATCCTGCCTGCTATTTCCAACATATTTGTGAGGCAAGATTTCCCTTTAAGGAAACCATGCTGACTTTGGCCTACTTTACTTCCAAGTACCCCAGAACCTCATCCCTAATAATGTACCGTACTCTAACATCTCGTCAAAGTCAGGGTAACTAGTCTATAATTTTCTTTCTTATTCCTCCCTCCTTTCTTAAAGAATGGAGGGACATTTGTGATTTTCCAGTCTCCCAGAATCTAGTGATACAGTCCTGTATTCACCTTCTTTTCAATTTGTCTCCATTTTGCCATGTGCTTTATGAATTTTGATTATGAAGTTTTCGTGATTGAATCACCCTTTAAGGATTATCATCACAATAGATCATTCCTTTTGCTGAGTTATATTACTGCTTATCGAAGTATATATAATGCAAATAAAAACTTCTGCAGCCAAAAGACTGCACAACAATTTTATTGAAGGAAATTGCATAAGTGATCTAATATCATGAAATTCTGTATTGGTGTTTCATTTAAAAATTTACTTACATTTATTATATTCCTAGTTCACGGGTTTGCATTTCTGAAAAATATTTTGTCTCCATAATCAGTCTAAAAGTTATAAATTATCAGTTAAATAACAAATGCAAAAGTCATTTATTATTTGCATCTGGTGTATTAATTGATGCATTTTAGCTATACTTCTATAGAGCAAGGAGTCATAGAATTATCCATCCCATCTGCACAAACCTGCCTGTGTGTCCATAATCCCAATTATGTTTTCTGTATTGCCTGCACTAAGTCCCATCCAAGCTTCATACAGTTTTATTGGTGTAGTCTGCCATCTGTGCCAACTGTCTCAGCTGTGGAATCTACAGGGCAACACCAGCTGCACCCAACATTATTTATAATGTGTGCTCGTTTTGCCAAGTGCACGGAAAGCACAAAAGGAATATGTAAACTCTGTTTAGAACACAGACAGGTTTGCATTAATGATGGTATATGCTTTGTCTTTCATCATCTGATAAGTGCCTCTTTCTAATTCATTTTAAAAAAGCTGTTTGTCAGTGTTCATACCCAAGATAAACAAAGCAATGATGGCACGCAAGTTTTACTGTTCTTTGGAAGCAATTGAGAACAATTCATGTGGGTGCATATTGTTTGTGTAAATATTATAATCATGGTGGATTTTTTTTTCTCTTTTAAACCCAGGGTCATAAACCTATTATGCTTAGGACTCAGTACAGATGCCATCCTACTATAAGTGCTATAACCAATGAACTCTTCTACAATGGTAGTCTTATTGATGGTGTTTCTACTTTGAATTTGAAACCTTTATTGGACTGGTTGCCTACACTTTGCTTTTATAATGTCAAAGGACATGAACAGGTAAATGTTCTGCAGTGGTTGCTGAAATCTTAATGGTTTATTCAAGTTGATAACAATTTCTTAAATGTATTACACAAGGCAAATAAATGTGTTTTTTTAAATTTCTCCCCAACTTTGTAATAAAATTGATAGTACTTAATGCCACTACATATTATAGTCCAATTATATTTTATATATTAGCCTCATCTTTCCTTTAGAGTAATATGTCAATTTAAGAAACTCCCAATATCATACCCATGGCTTCAGTTTAAAAAATTTTCAGATGTTTATTGTTGAAAAAATGTGTGCTTCTACAATTTACCCCTGCTGTCTTCTTTATGGGGTGAAGATGTTAATTTGCAGTTTTTACAGCATCATCTGTTAGTATAGACAAACAACCATACCCATCACCATGTGCACTTTCTTCTTTCTGTTTTGAATTTGATAAGAAAATCATTTGGTAATTTATTTACAATGGCAGAGATCCAAAGAGATGGGAGAAAATAATTTTAATTCTAGTCTCTTTAAGTTTATCAAACAATAAAAAAAGGCCTTGTTTTATCTTTCTTTCTGTCTTAACTGTAAGAAATTATCTAGAATGTCCAGAAAAGCATTAACTATTTAATCTAATGACAGGTACTCTGGGCTACCTTTGTTCTTCTGCCTTGGTAGAATTTACTTCAAAGCCTTGAGTGGAAGAGGGTTGTATGCCATCTTGGACAATGACTCCCATCCACTCCATAATGTACTGGTTAGGCACAGGAGTACATTCAGCCAGACTCATTTCACCGAGATGTAACATTGAGTGTCATAGGAAGTCATTCCTGCCTGTGGCCTTCAAACTTTACAACTCCTCCCTTGGACTGTCAGACACCCTGAGCCAATAGGCTGGTCCTGGACTTATTTCCACTTGGCATGATTAACTTATTATTATTTATGGTTTTATATTGCTATATTTCTACACTATTCTTGATGCGGCTGTAACGAAACCCGATTTCCCTCAGGATCAATAAAGTATGTCTGTCTGTCTGATAATTGCTTGAATTTAAATGATGGGATTTCTTCATTTTCCAATTAACCTTTCATGACTGACTAATCTAGAATGATAGTTGTTTTTCCAGTTTTGGTATAAACATTTTTTTGTAAATTTGCTCATTTTTTAAGTTCTTCATGAAAGAGTGAGGGGATTTTTGTAACTCATCAGATGAATGCAGTGGTGACGAGATATTACTTCTTTAACAACAATTGGGATGCTGTCATGCTAATCATTATTTGCAGGATTGAATACTTGCCTGCAATTAAGTGAAACCAAACTGAAATAAATCAGCATTGCAAAACAGCAATGTGTCATAACATTACGAAGCATTACACATGATGACAAGTTATGCAGCAAAAAAATACAATCTTGCGGTAAATATTTCTTATGTGTATGTGTGAGAATTCATGATTGCTCACCTATTACGTGAAACTCTTCGACAAGAGTGTACACATTCTTGAAACTTACTCTTTATAACATTTTGAACAACAGTTTAACTTTAGAACTGACAAACATGAGAGGAGATAGAGTAGTAGTAGAATTTCTATTGCTGCCAGAATGTCCACTCAATTTGTATACACCTGAACATTCTGTTGCTCTACTGAGTTGTAAGTTGTAGAGTCTAGAGCATTTCCAATGCTTGAACCATACATATTGACTTTTGTAGTTAGTGTGATGATAGCTGATGTGCCGTTCTTGGCTTGTTGCAGATCTGTTTTGATTAATATGACTGGTTTTGCTCTAGATGAGAATGGGAACTTGTTTTAAGTCTCAATCATAACAAAGCAAAAATTGTCCATTCAATTTTTCTGGTGTGGGCTAGTGGATTCTCACACTTGCTTTAAATTTGTGTTCACGTTAGCTATGATATGTTTTGAATTTGTGATGTTCTGATTTAGGTCCTGTGTATGGAATCCATATCTGGATTTGCATTTTGGTCAAAGTACAAAATGCAGTTTTATTTTTTTAACCATTCAAAATGAATATAAGTTATTTCAATTTGTATTCTACATCAAAATTAAAACTTTATCAATGGCATGATAATGCTATTTTATTTGGGGTGGCTACATGAAGGCTTTGTTTAAATTGACCCAGGAGTATTTATATAATTTGACTACCATCATTAATTTAAATACTTTATTTAATTACTGATTTGTTTTTCCCTAATTGGTAAGCAATTCTGTGGGAATCCATGCATACAGTATATGCAAGAGTGTTGTGTAATCAAGCACGTACATTTGTTCTTGCTTCATCCTCAAATAATAAATTCTGATACATCTGGCCACTGAGTAACTGCTTAATAGAAAATTGATGCGTCTCCACTTGAAAACTGCTAAATTAAATTTTGTTTTGCTAGGGTCATTCTCATTACCTATATTGAGTTTGGAATATTTGATTTTAACATTGCACTCAGTCCAACTGAGATCAATGTTCAAATAATTGCTGACAAAATTATCTTCCCTCAAATATCAGTAGTTGGCACAGGCCTTGAAACTTGATGTAAAATGTACAAAATGTTGTCTCATTGCATAATAATGTGATCTATGTTTTGATCTGTCCAGATGCAGATGGATGGCAGCTACCATAATCTGGAGGAAGCAACATTCACTGCAAAACTCATCCAGTCCTTGATAGCTAGTGGAATCGAAGGATCTATGATTGGAGTGATAACATTATACAAATCTCAGATGTTCAAGGTGATTTAAAATACTGGTATTGTTTTGCCCATAGTAAATTGAAGGAAGTGAGGAATGATTTTTAAATATGTAAGGAACTAAGGGGTATGGTAAAAAAGTATGAATATAATTAGCATTAAAATGGATATCATATGTATCCTTGAATATCTACTGTATAATGGCTAGATTCAAATTGGTTAACTTGAATGCTCATGGATTGATAGTTTGATTGAATTTGATAAGTTGCTAGGAAACCTGAAAATCAGCATAATAATTATTCAGAGTAACTCAAGGCTACTGTACATCACAAAACATGTTTAATGACAGTGAAATAGAATTTGACTTCGATGGAACTGATCTTTAGAAGTGGAGTTCTACCACATCTGTCTTGGTTGATCTGTGCAAGCTACCAAACATGTATATCTACCCTGATGTGTTTCACTTGTAAAGCACTTAGATGCCGAAACTATTAGTTTTGTGAAGGTACTTACATGTTACTTTGATGGCAGCAACTGATGTGCCATGTGCAATGTCAGTATAAAAGGGAAATAAAACCCCACAATAACTACCAAAAAAGATGGTAAAACATATGCATTCCAATAAGTTCCGGTGTGGGTGGCTGAGGAAAAAAATAAAATCTGAATGTGACATTTACTGGATTAAGATGTGTTATATGAGATTGGAAATCAGAGTTAGGCAACTATTGTTTGTTACAGATTGACAGAAGGTATGTGTAAATTTGTGTCTAGATGCTAAAGTGCTTACCCATCAGGGAGGGTAAATAATTCACCTCCCCTGTGGCTTTCTGTTGCTAATGACACATACACACCATTAATTATGCACTACCATACACAATTTTAAAAACTTTATGAAAGTTTCCTGGAAGAGTTTTGAAAGTGTACAGAGAAAATTTACAAGGATGTTGCCAGGACTTGAGGACCTGAGTTATAGGGAAAGGTTGAATAGGTTAGGACTTTATTCCCTGGAGTGTAGGAGAATGAGGGGAGATTTGATGGAGGTATACAAAATCATGTGGGGTATAGAGAGGGTAAATGTAAGCAGGCTTGTTTTTCCACTGAAGCTGGATGAGACAAACTAAAGGTTATAGGTTAAAGGTGATATATTTATGTGGAACGAGGGGGAGCTTCTTCACTCAGAGGATGATGCGAGTATTAAACAAGCTGTGAGCAGCAGTGGTAACGTGGGTTCAAATGCAACATTTAAGTTTGGATAGGTACATGGATGGGAGGGGTGCAGAGGCCTATATTGTGTGTCAATAGGACTAGGCAGAATAACAGTTCAGCATGAACTAGATTGGCCAAAGGACCTGTTTCTGTACTGTAGTGTTCTATTTCTTGATGAAAGGGATAAGTGAGAGAGTGATGCACTGCTTAATTAACAGTCTAAATAAATTGAGGACAACACACAGGCAGCTTGCGTTATCCAGTCTTCAAATTATTCCTGCCTACATTTTGGTCTATTCAAACTTTTGACATCTTCAAAAGGGGCTGCTTGCTACTTGTAGGTAGGAGGATGTGTTTACTAAGGAGAAGGAAGTTGTAGTTGAAGAATCTATGGAGGCAGGCAGTGAAGTTCTAGAACAAATTGTTAAGTGAAAAGGAAAGAAATGTCGTACAAAGCTTTAATGTAGGTAATTCCCTGGGGCTAATGAGATATATCTCGGACTGCTGTAGAAGAAAGAGAGAAAATTGAAAGGTCAAGTATGCTCAAAGGGCCTGATAGCATACTACTACTTTCTTTTTATGACATTGCCAAAGCATTCAAGAAGCTTCATAGGAGTATTATCAGATATTAGCTTGACAATGAGATATTAATTTGAGGACTAAAAGCTTTGCTGAGAAGTAGTGTTAAAAAGCACAGGGAGGTGTTGATATTTCTGGAATTTAATTTCAGAGCTGAAATTCTGATCATGATTTCTGGAGCAATTAAAATTAAAGATGAGCAAGAGACTGAAACTATTGGGGTATTAATTTCTGAGTACTAAACTAGATTTCAGAAATAATGAGTGATGATTGCATAAAGGGATTTCAAATCGAGAATAATAATTTAAAACCAAACTATTGTTTAACTGGGAGCCAGTTTTTTGGGGACAACAGGTGAATGGGATATTCAAAATTAGCCATGGACAAAATGATCTCAAGTTTACAATTGTTGAACAAAGGAGCCCGTATGTGAGTACATTGGAATAATTGCTCAGGGTATTGATGTGGGCTTTAGCAGCAGATGAGCTAGGACAAAGACAATGATACAAATATGGAAATCTATTCATGGCATGGTGTAAGGTCCAACACTGAACCCCAAGTCAAATATGACACTGAGATTGGACATTGTAAGTTGAGTATTATCAACTCCCAATCAACCTTGTTGCAACCATGCATATGCTCTTAATATTTTGTTCTAAGGAATTAATTTCTTTGTGCGAAATATGAACAAAAATGCTGAAGGTATATAGCCGATTATTATGGACAACAGTAGGGCTAACATTTCGTGTCCACCTATCAGGGCTGTACTGTTTGTTGGAAGAATTCAGCAACATTAACTAAATCTTTACTAATGAACGACTTGCCAATTTGCAATTTTTCTTCTTTTTGTACACTTGCAGTTATGTGGATTACTTAATTACACTGCTCAATGTGACCTGGCTGAGATTAAAGCAGTTCAGGTTTCAACAGTGGATGCTTTCCAGGGAGCAGAGAAAGAAATTATTGTGTTGTCTTGCGTGAGGACTCGACAAGTTGGATTTATAGACTCTGAAAAAAGAATGAATGTTGCTCTGAGCAGAGGAAAAAGACATTTGCTAATAGTAGGCAATCTGACTTGTCTTAGAAACAATAGACTATGGGAAAAAGTGATTCATCACTGTGAAGGTAAGATAAGATTTGTTGTCCTGCATGCTTTATTGAGAAGATTTATTGATTTATAGAAGAAAAGATTTTATTGTAGATAAGATTTGATGTCCTCCAAGATTTATTGACAAAAACTTGCACCAATACAAAAATGAAAATTCAATCCAGTGCCCCAGAGCTTAAACATATAGATAGGTTATGATTCAATTTTATATAGTTTTACCTGCTGTTGGAGATTACATTTTGTTGGTTATTTTTAGGCAAAAGGGTCTTTATGTGCTAAAGTCAAAAGAGAGATACTAAATTAAAATTATTTTGGGTGACACCAAATTATGGTGTAGTCATTGTCCCAGTAAAGCCTTGTGGGGATCACATTATCTTCCTATTGACATACAGCCAACTCCAAGCTTATAAATAAATATAATTGTATGTACTTTTATTTTGCACTTAATATGTAAACAAGTTTGAAAATTCAATTATGTTTTGGCTACTAATGTTTTTAGTGAGATCTTTTTACACCTGCTCCCACTTCACAATATAATTTTTTGTCAGCATTTATATAAAAGTATGTGTGTGAATTAATTTTTCTCAGTAAGAAAATATCTTCAACTGTTTCATGCTATTAAATAAATTGGTGTAATTTTAAATATTCCTAAACAAGTTTTGTTCTAAAAAAAAACAAAGTAATTGTACTGTGTGCAGACAGTAATTAATATAAGTGTCCATTACCAGGAAAAGAAAATGGCTTGAAGCATGCATGGCAGTGTGAACCAGAGCTAGAAAAGATTTTAAAATCTTATGATGACCAGAAGTTAACAGAAAATGGCCAGAAAGAAAAAAGAAAACTAAAGTCCAGAAGCAGATTTGTTCTGCCTGAAGGGGACAAAAGCAAGGACTTCAATATTCTGGTATTAACTTATTTTCATGAATTAGTCTTGTTTTTAAAATCGCTTGTTCTGTAAGAGATTCAGCACAACAGAGCCTAGTGTCCAAACATTTTGGTCCCCATTACCTCTGGACCGAGACCTTGCTCTGTCATGGACATGCCTGTGTAGTAGCTAGTATGTAACTACCACCATATGTAAAAAGAATTCACACACAGGCATCTTCTGCTCTAAGTGTTTTACTATGACTTTCTTGGTCTTGTAATCTACACTAATAATTTATAAAGTCATGAGCTCCAGATTTATTTTTTAAACTACTGTTTCAATTTGTATTTCAATGAACAATCACATATACCACCAGATCTCTTTGTTTGTGTTTCTCTTATAAAATTGTGCACTCTTGTGTAACTTGTTTATTCTCATTCTTCCTAAATGAGAAACACTTTTGTAAATTTCTCAACATTAGATTTCATCTGCTGTCTTTCTGTCTATTCATCAATCTGGCTGAATCCCCTTAAAATCCATGACAATTCTCACAATTCACTATACCCACCCCCCCCCCCCCAAATTTTTGGTAATGGTACCCTGTACAGCTGGTTCTAATCTATGGCAAACTGCCATACACATCCATCCAATCTAGAAATTTTCTGGTTCCTGTGATTTCACCAATAATCGTGGACAGATAAGTGTCATATGTACATGAGTGGATTGCTTAGAGAAATCCAACTTCAATTGATAAAGAGAAATCATGACAAATTAACACGATACTGTTGCTGAAGTAGTGAAGAAGGTCCAATGGGAAAATGTGGTTGATGCAAAATACGGTATATAAAGTATTTGGTTCAGTGCTAAATAATAAGTTCCAATCAAGATTGAAACCCACAGAGAGGACCATGATAGCATGAACTTCCCTGCCATCAAGGTTAAGCTGATTAATCTAATTACTGTTTTTTCTAAAATAGTGTAACATTTGCTATTTTCCAGTATAACTCTTTACTCTCTAGATGCTTGAATAATTATGATTGGGTCCTCTCGCTGCCTTGCCTCAGCTGTTTTACTCTGAGGCTGCACTCCCATTTCATTGATATATTTCTCAAGTGGTCATTCATTACATCGCTGCTCACTGAAGCTCTTCTGAAATCTTATCCTAATCATGCCTCTGTTTTCAAAAGTTGTTTTAATAGATCTTCTTTAGCTGCCCTAATTTTGGTCGTAGTATTTTTATTTTTCTACTGGATATCCACCTTTCCTTTGAGAAAGATATGATAAATCCTTTCCATTCATTTCCTTACTCACATCTAGTATAGTTATTGCTTGCTGTTAAATCACGTACTGAATTATTTTGGTTATTTTTATTGTACATTAATTAAAGGAGGTGTGGAGGCCATGCAAGGATTTGATTTACCAAAATAGCTGTAGTATCAGTACTTTCCTGATGGTGGCACTGCAAAGTTGTCAGGAGTCAAAAAGATTAAGGAGTTGAACCTAAACAAAGATAGAACAAGAAATGCCTTCTGTTACTGGCATTAAATCATTGTATTACTGCTACTGTTGGATTTGCCTTCCAGTTTTGGTTTCATTGAAGTTGTTTTTATTCAACTCCCCACGTTTGGTTCCATGAGTAGCTACTACTCCCACCATGTTAACACCAATAACCCAAGGGTGAATTACCCCTTATTGGCCCATTTTCTATTATTCAGTTTTTGTGAGCCGATAGTTCAATGTGTTATACTTACCACCTTACAATTGAAAATATTGTTAATGTTGTATAGCAACTTGTCTGTTAGGAGTCTTATTCCAATTTAAAAAGATAAAGAGTACTGGAAAACTGTACTGATTTACAAATCATTTGACTGCTCATGATAAGTTAAGATGTAATGATTTACAAAATTGTGACTGTTTAAGTTGTAAAACTGAATGAGAGAGAAGGTATCTTCTCAAGTTGCCATCTATTTGCTTAATGTGATTTCCATATTTAGGACAATATAATACACAATTATCTGACATGATTACCAGATTCTGAGAACTTGAACAGTACATCAGAATATTCAGGAAACAATGTTGAATTAAACAATTTAAAATAATCTGCTTTCCTTGGTTGTCTCAGAACTGTGCAATTCTGATGTAAGGCTATTTGTCTGCAACATGAACTCATATTTTCTGCTCTTTACAGTTGCTGCCTGACTTGCTGAGTGTTTCCAACATTTGTTTCATTGGTTTCTGTCTCATAGTTCTTTTGGCATTGTTCTTCACTCTTTGTACCTGCTGTTATTCCTCTATTAACTAGGAAGCTCGAAGATAGTGTGTTACCTGGACAATCCTGGTCTCCACCCTATCATAGGTGTTTCCTATGTTCTCTCCATCCTTCCCACTTATTGCTGTTTAAAGCGTACTCATTTTCTCATTCTTTCAATTGTATGGAAGGGTCATTAACCTGAAAGCTTGACTCTGGTTTTCTCTTCACAGAAGCTGCCTGCCTTTATTTAGTTCTCAGATTTTCAGTTTTTGATTCCCTTTTATTATAGCTCTGAATTTGCCCTATTCTTGTCATTTAATTTGTGGTGATCTTTCACTGCATTAGGCTGTTATATTTAACTACAGTCTGATCACTTCTCAGTTGCCTGATAAGAGCAAGTCAGTGATGTATTCTATAATTCAGGCCTTTTAACATACAATACTGTTCTCAGCACTTCCAAAGGTTTCGTAGATCTTCTGTTGTCACAATAGAAGGGACTGAAGAGAGCTCATGGAAATATAGCCCTCTACTGAGCTAATAACGCCAATAATAACATTGTAGGAAGGCACATATGTTATGAAAAGTGCACCTTTAAACATGGCACGTTTACAAAACACAGTAGTAATTTTGATAGTAGTGATCATACTGAAGGTGCATGCCATTTGAAAAGGGCATACAGAATAAAATTCAACCCATTCTTCCACCGTATTGTTGACAAAGTGGGAAGAAATGCCTTGTAATGGATATGTACATACACAGAACATAAAACATTACAGCACAATACATGCCCTTTAGCACATGAAGTGCTGACCTGTTAATCTACTCCACAATCAATCCTAACCCTTCCTTTCCACATAGCCCTCCATTTTCTATCATAATATGCGCCTGTCTAAGAGTCTCTTAAAAGTCCTCTACCACCACTTTTGGAAGCATGTTCCACACACCCACCACTCTGTGTAATAAAAAAAACTTACTATGACATTCCTATATACTTTCTTCCAATCACCTTAAAATTATACCCCTTGGTATTAGCCATTTCCACCCTGAGGGAAAAAAACTTTGGCTGTACACTTGATCTATGCCTCTTATCGTCTTGTACACCTCTATCAACTCGCTACTCATTCTTCATTCCAAAGAGAAAAGTCCTAGCTTGCTCAAACTATCCTCATAAAATATGCTCTCCAATCCAGGCAACATCCTGCTAAATCTTCTCTATGTCCTCTCTAAATCTTCCACATCCTTCCTATAATGAGTTGACCAGAACTGAACACAATATTCCAAGTGTGCTCTAACCAGGATTTTATAGAACATTAGCTCAGTTCTTGAACTCTTTCCCCTGACTAATGAAGACCAACACACCACAGCCCTTCTTAACTTTTCATGGCAGCTTAGAGGGATCTATAGACATCTACCCCAAGAATCCTCTGTCCCACCACACTGCTAAGAATCCTGCATTTAAGCATGTATTCTGCTTTCAAATTTGACTTACCAAAGTGAATCACTTCACACTTTTTTCCAGGTTGATTGCCATCTGCCACTTGTTAGCTCAGCTCTGCATCTTATCATTATCCCATTGTAACCCTCAACAACCTTCTATACTATCTACAATATCACCAAACTCATGTCATCTACAAACTTGCTACCTAGCCTTCACCCAACCGATTTATAGAAATCACAAAGAGCAAGGATCCTAGAATAGATCCCTGTGGAAGACCATTTGTCACTGACTTCCAGGCAGAATATGCTCCATCCACGGCCTCCTCTGCCTTCTATGGGCAAAACAATTTTGAATCCACACACACATGTCCCTGAATCCCATGCCTCCTGAATTTTCTGAATGAGACTACATGGGAAACCTTATCAAATGCCTTACTAAAATATACGTACACCACATCCAGTGCTCTAACTTCATCAATGTATTTTGTCACGTCCTCAAAGAATTCAATCAGGTTTGTGAGACATGATCTGCCCCTCACAAAGCCATGCTAACTATCCTGAATCAGACTATGCTTCTCTCCACCCATTACCTTTCTCTGCGCCCATCTTCAGTGCCTTACATCTTCCACCTATCACCTTTCAGCTTTTGATTTCATCATTCCCCCCCCACCCCCCAGCAGTCTGACCTGCTGGGTTCCTCCAGCATTTAATATGTGTTGCTCTAGATTTCCAGCATCTGCACAATCTCTTGTACTCATGAAACCTGTCTCTAAGAATCTTTTGCCCACCACTTAAGTTTGGTGATTGAACCTAATGGACACCTTTGTCATTTAATCATGGGGCAAACAGTGACTCTAAAGTACTGTTAATTGACATTTTGGTGTATAGATATATAACCAAAGATTTGGTAAACACTTTGAAGAAGTGCAGCTTTAAACTTGGCATTGAAAATATAAATGCATGGAGTTATGACGTATTGAATAGATTGGATTATATCTAATAATACAGTGATTTCTATAATAGATTAAATCAGAACACTTAGAAAATTTAAATACAATCTAATATCTGTTTTCTTTTATTTTTCAGACAATTAATACCTCAGAAATTTCTGAAGTAAATGAAACACAAGAGATGTAGGATTGGCTAAATTATCCAAGCTGATTAATCACTGGCAAGTCACTTAATTTATTACTCCTCCTTTGGAGCATGTATCCCATGAATGCCTCCCAAATCATTTAGAAAATTCAGTCTTTGTTTATGTCTATCAATACAGCAGGGGGATTGTCCAAGTACCAAGGGGAGGAATTAAGATGCATCTTTTGAACTAGCTACAAGGCAGCTAAAGGACTGAATTATAGTGTTAGTCCAGCCACATTGCAGACTTGCCATCTATAGTGCACACTCAGTTTTCCCAGATCCTTTGTAGCATAAAATTAAGGGGTGAGGTGTGAACTCCTTCCCCCCACTGCCACCAGCAATATTTCTGATTCAGTGATAGATCCAATTGTAGAGCAGGAGATCTTTTGATGTGCAATCTGATCTCCAGTTCACCTCAGAACCATGGAACATCTAGGAATCAAGCAACCCAGTTTGGTCCCATGTGTAACAGAAATGTCAATTTAAAGCCACAAAAGTATCATATTTGTTTTCCAGTTGAAACTGCGTGTCCTCCTGAGTCCACCAAATTTAATGGCCTGGAATAAATAGAAAGCCATGTGAAATGACAAAAGGCTGACACCGCAAGATCACAACTGAATTTTCCAGTTTCCTTTTCCCCTGTTTTATTGCCATCCATGTGTCCCCAAGCCTACATTTCCTCCATGTACCATTTGCTCCTTACTATTTCACATTTTATCATTACTATACTCCTTCAGCCTGCTTCTAAACATTTCTTTAAGTTAGTGTATAGGAATAGGAGCATTTAAGTATGAAATGCTTTATGCTTTAAACTTATTTTAAAAAAAAGGCAAAGATATCAACATATGACCCATAACATTACATAACAACCGAGAAGAACACAAAACATTACAATGCATGGAATGACAACAAAAAGAGTGAATTCAGTTGACACAAGTGCATCAATTTTATGCTGATTGGTCTGAAAGGAACACGGAACTCGATCTTGAGTGACAAGAAGGTATACTTCAAGATGATCAGATAGAATTTTGTCTGGTGGATATGGAAAATGATAACCTTTTTCCTCCTAGCAGCCAAATTTAAAATATATGTAGGAACTGACTTGTTGTTGGAGATGTTTCCTTCTGAATGCAAGGAGAAGTGTTGGGTTGTATTTAATTGCACATTTTATAATCACATCTGCCTTCAAACCAAAGTCCTGCAAAGTAATAAATCAATAAGATGCCGTTATGTTGTAACATAGCATTTAGCTTCCATTCCTGCAATTCAACAAAACCCCCATCAGTAGGAGGGTTTGGTAGTAGACTTTTCTCTGCAGCTGCTATTACATGTTTTTGGCTTGGTGAATTTTTTACTTACATGTTTCCCTTCTCATTAAATTGTGTTTTTCGTTAATCTGATATGGCAAAGTGCATTGTTTCTACAACGGCGGTGGCTCATGTCGGGTGCAGTCTGGTTAACGTTTCTTGCTTGAAGCAGAACTATACTTACCCATATTCGTCTTACATAAGGCTAACATCAGACAAAATAAAAATTTATTCATCCACTACTTCTGGGTTGGTCTTGAATACTAGTCTCAGAAAGAAATGAACAAAGTGATAATCTGTTTTCCAGTTTCAGCATGCTTTTTCATTCTTTTAATAATTTAAGCTTTCCATTTACCAATCTAACCAAAAGAGAATAGATTCAACCTAGCTGTAATAAGTAGGTATGAGCAACAAACACTTGGGGTGAATAAATAAAATCAGCACTAAATTGCAGGGTAGCTTGTAAATATTTATTTGTATGCAGAAATAATATATTTTAGATCATCAGAAAATTGAGAAATATCTTAGAATTTCATTTTTCTGACATTTATTCATTTCATTTAATTGTTTAAATAGCTAGAAATCAATGTTTAGAAGTTTTAAGAAAATTACTGCAATTTACTGTGATATGAACAATAGTAAATACTTTGTATAGTAATAAAGGAAAATTATACATTGTACAGACCACATTTAACAAAATAAAAATTGATTTACTGTAAGTACTTTCAATCTTTGTTCTAAGCAATGGAAAATGCTTAACATTTCCTTTAGTGTTGTAAATAGTTTTGTAATACTGTACTGGTAACCAGCTGATTTGTATCTTTGTTTAGATAAAAGATCATTGACATGAAACATTAACAGATTTTCTCTCTCCATGATGCTATCTGATGTAATGTTTATTACCAAGTTTTTGTTATTTGCATCAACCATATTGGGCCCAGTTGCATGAAGATTGGTTATTGGAGAGAAAATTAGAAATCAGGATCTCAAAAGTAGTAATCTCTGGATTAAACTGGGTACCAATGCCAGTGAATATAGAAATACGAGGATGGTGTATACCAAAGCATAGCTGGAGAGAGGGCGCAAGAGAATATGTGGAAATCACCTGTTACTGAAAGGAGAGAAGACATTGACTTAAAGAAATTGGTAGAGAAGTTATAGAGGAAATGAGGAAAAGGATTTGGTGGATGCAGAAACCTAATCATGTTTATAGTACCTCTAGATGTATTTGAAGAACTGTGTTCTGCAAGGCTATGGGCCCAATGCTGGAAGTTGAGATTAGGCTGGGTATCTCTTTTACAACAGGCATAAATAAACTGGTCTCCTGTTTCATACATTCTCTGATTCCAGGATACCCTTCCTCCTGTATTATTATGCTGAATGGGATAGACTCAGAACCGATGTGACATATCAAATCTGGACATCCACTGTTCAGCTGAAACATATTCCACTACAGTCTATAACCTCATGAGGCAGAGCAACAGCCCTTGTTCACTTTCCTGTCAGCCTGAACCAGTCTAATCATTCTCTCTCATTAACAAGGCATTTTTTCTCACATCCAGCATCCCTAGATGTTTGTTTTTTTTTTGTTTTTCACACCATTCTCTGAAAATTCTAGATACTGTTCTGCATGAAAATCCCAGGAGTTGAGCAGTTTCTGAGATACTCAAGCCATCTCATCTTGCACTAACAATCATTCCACAAAGTTACTTAGATCATACTTCTTCCCTATTCGGAACAACTGATCCTCTTGACCATGTCTGCATGCTTTTATTACACTGAATTGGTGCGACATGATTGGCTAATTAGGTACTTGCATTAACAAGCAGTTGTACCTAATAAAGAGCCACTGAGTGTAAGTTCTAAAAACAAGGAGGATACAATTGCAACTACATCCAGCCAGAATCGTACAGATACACAAAAGGTTAAGCAAACAGATGGCATCCTTCTGTGTCCCAGAACAAGCCTCTATACAAACCTGTTCCATTGCATGTACAACACTGGCATTCACCTGACCATAGTTCACAAAAAAACTGATTAAATCCAATCCAACTATTTACCATTCACTCAATGTGGCGGCTGTCAGTATTAGCAGTGTGGATGACAGTACAGTTATGTGGCACCTGTTTGCCATTGCTGAGTTTAGGCTTTGCCAAGTGCTCTGATTCAGACCTTATCACAGCCTCATTTCAAGTATGAGCAAAAGAACTGAAACAGAGAGGTGAGAGTGTCTTGACTTTGTCTACATGTGAAATCAAGGAGTTCTGGTAAAATTGGAAGCCAGTGGGCTTGAGGGAGGTGCATTGGTTGGATTTACCTTACACAAAGGAAGGTGGTTGTTGGAGTTTAATCATCCCAGTCATCACACCAGGGATTAGTGTTCAATTTCATTTGCAACTCTTCAGCAAATGAGGCAGCCCAAGATCTTTGCACATAGCATGCTAAGTGACAAGTAATATTATTGCCACAAATGTGCCAAACAATGACCACCTCCAGGAAGAGAATTTAACCACTTACCTTAGATGTTCTGTGGCATTACCATCAACAAGTGTTTTGTTATCAACTGCCTGGGGTTCTCCACTATGGTAATACCATTACTTTTTATTTTGGAGGGTGAAGGATGGGGACAATCACCACTGACCAAATCCTCAGCAGGACTAGCACATACGAGCAGGTAAGAGACTGGGTATCCTGCTTTGGAATGGGTCACCTTCATGCCAAAGCCTTTCTATCATACACGAAGTACAACACAGGTACATGGTACAATATCCTCCATTGGCTGGATAAAGTGCAAGTCTAACAATAGAGTTTTACACTATTGATACAGGCACAATGACCCAACATGTACATACCTACTTGTGCTGGCCAGTAACGTAGTTCCATCTTCCTATAATCCTCTTAACTCTTATCTATGTACTTGTCTAGACAATTTTAAACATTGCTAATGTGTCTGCCTCAACCACTACTTCTGGCAGCTTATTCTAAATACACACCACCATTTCTGTGAGAAACTCCCTGATGTCCCCTTAAAGCTATACCCTCTGATGTTCGCACACCATCCCAGTGGAAAAGATAACGTGCTTTCACCCTGTCTATCCCTCTCACTCTCCTACATTCCAGGAAATAAAATCCTAGTCTATGCAACCTCTCCTTGTAATTCGGGCTCCAATTTTCGGCAACATCTTGGTAAACCTTTTCTGCACTTTTTCTGGTTTAATAGTGTCTTTTTATAACAGACCAACCAAAACTGTAGACTATATTCCAAGTAGGGCATCAAAAACATCTTGTATAACTGCAGCATAACTTCCAAAGTCCTAGAGTTAGTGCACTGACTGACGAAGGCCAGGTGCTAAATGCCGCCTTCACCACCCTCAATGAACCATGCACTTTGCACTCATAGCATGCACTCTATTTCATAGCTCTCGCTAGAGCCCTGGCATTCACATAAATCCTGCCTGATTACCTAAATAGAATACCATTTATCTGTATTAAAAGCCGTTTACCAATCTTCAGCCTACATGCCTATCTGATCAAGATTCCCCTGTAATCTTTCAGAGGGTAGTTGGTGTAGACGGGATAGAAACCCATTGCCTTCTAATTTACCAGAACTCAAGCAGTTTGACAGCATCCAAGCAAAATCAACTATTTACATCCTCCACCACTGGCATACCATGGAACGGTGTAAAATGCACTGCCTTTAACTTCCCTAGGCTATTACGACAGTACATCCTAAGAACGTGATTTCTATCTCCGAGAACAAATAGCGTGGGAGAGGCGTGTCTTCAAGTTACCCCCCCCCCCCCCGATGTAGAAATATGCGCCTGTTTCTTAATCACTGGATCTAAATCCTGGACCTCCCTACAAAATAGGATCATACCTGTGTGTGAAGATCACTCGTGAATCAGCAAGAAATACTGATCTTAACACAACCCACACAGTTCAACAAAATATATTTTGGGGTTTTTAAACAGTGGCGCCGCGCGGTATGTTATTATTACAAGGGAAATCATAAACTGAAGCCGGCGAACAGATGTTTCTGTTCCAGAATTAATATTCGGAGGCACAGTAGTACATCGCAATTTACTGAAGCCGTACACATGAATAACTTCCTTGTCATTCCATTAGGCGTCGCCTTCTCTCTTTCTCTCTCGCTCTGTCCCGGGGAACTTGCAAACTGATCGCATTTCGCACGAAATTTTGTCTTGCCCGCCAGTGTTTTTTTAAAGCTGAAATTATTAACATCCAAAGTATGTATGTTCTATGTGTGGATGTTGGACTGAACATTTGTCTGAAGCGGCATTTGTCCGTATCACTTCCGAATATAATTTTACTGCTAACTTCATTGCAATAAGTGATTCGCTGGTAGTTTGCATCTGCTCCCGTGGCGATGCTAATATAAAATTCCAGTGATCTATATTGGAATAAAAGAGTTGTTCAAATGCTTCGAAGACAACTCAGATTTGTAATTCAAACGTCAGCTACTTGCTGATCGTCCTAAAATCTCAATCAACAATCGATTAGAACCACGCTGCAACAAAAACGAACAAATCCCCATTCAAGTGTATTTATCCGGTGGGGTTTTTCAGATGCTAAATCTACCTCACATATGCGCCCTTCTCTTTGCAGACTGGCCGTCTACACACTTGTAGTAAATATGAAAGATTCTAATGATATGACACATCACGTCCCAGGCTGAGCTGCAAATAAAGCCTGGAGATCTGGGATCATTGGCTTCAGACAACAGCTCCATCAGCCGGAAAGAAGTTTGCTGCCTTCCTTCAGCTTCTCAATCCCCTCTTTGTTTGCGAAACACGGCCAGCTCGAGTCACCCTGGCCATATGGTTCATTCGAGGGTCTCTCGTCCAAAAAAAAACTGCTGCAGACAAGATTCATTATAGCTGAATAAAGTACAGATTTTTCTGCAGCGAGATTTCAACAACGACAAAGACAAGGACGGAACCCCACAATAGCGCACGCTTTCCTGCTTCAAGCCGTTCGAGTCCCGTAACACCTTTAGACAACCGATACGTAATTGTGTATTAAACATATTTCTGTTATTACTCTTAAGATATGAAATCCTGCCGTATAAAACATGTTAAAGAATTGTAAATACTATTGCATTTGTCAAGGCATACAGTTGAGAAGTCTGCAACTGTACGCATTTACAGTTTGTTGGTCCCCGGTTTAGGCAGCTGACTGCCAACCTATTATGCTCTCATGTTAACACCCCCCCCCCCCCCCCACAAAGCCATTGAATCATTAAATTCGACTGAGGTGGCCAAGCTGGAAGATTTTCACGAATTAAAAAAAAGGAAAAAAAACAGAAGCCTTGAAGTAGAAGATGCCCAAGAAAAACTCTTGAATAACATCAAAAGAGCGAGTTCCCATAGCTGTTGAAGCACGAGAGCTGTGTCTTTGGACAAAGATAGAGGGGGGCACTGCCACTGTCCACTGCTCTATACCAACACAATTGGGTCACAGAAATAAGGAATTAATTACCATCCAAGAGTAAGGGTCCTATTCAACCCTGGCTGAGTTTTATTAAACGCCAATATAAATAACAAAACAACTCTTGTGGCTGCAGTATTTCTACACGGCAAAGGAAGGATTACGTTCAGGATTAACATCTTAAAGTCTATGAGACTTTCTGACTCAAGACTCTCTGGTAGTAATCGTATTTGTTTGCCGGCTCAGTCATTAATGGTTCCATCATTCACTCTCACATTCACGGCGAAGAGAATCTCCTTTTCTTAAAAATTACCACAATTTAAAATCCAACGTCTCTTCGTTCTCTAATCTATATTAACGGAATATTAAGAGTCAAAGTCAAAAAGAGACGTTTTTGCCGCAAGTATCCCCACCACCTCCAATTTACGGGGGTGCCCAAAGTAAGATAAAACATGGATCCTATCGTTTGATGTGTGTTTCTGCGGTCTGGAGTAATTTAATTCTTATTAAGTATCCTTCTGAAAAGCTTGATATGATTCGAGCACCTGTCATGTAAAACTAGAACAACAAAATCCACCAAACAGTAGGGTGATCACGAGACTGATGTTAACAGATCATATATTCCAAGCAAAAATAATACGAGGAAGTTCATTGCGTGAACATAAGAACATAAGAGATAGGAGCAGGAGTAGGCCAATCGGCCCCTCAAGCCTGCTCCGCCATTCAACAAGATCATGGCTGATCCAATCTTAACTCTAGTTATCACCGAATCCCACAAGGCAACAGTGCCAACCAACAGGGCACCATGCCGCCCATTTTATTTTATTATTCATCCCGCCCAAACCCACGTGATCACCCGGGGCGGGGGCGGGGGAGAACCGATTTGCCAATTGAGGAGAAAAAATCTGGAAAATTCCTCTCCGACCCATCCAGGCTATCGAAAACTGGCCCAGGAGATCACATGGCTGATCTAAACCTAGCCTCATGTCCACTTACCTGCTCGCTCACCGTATCCCCTAATGCCATTTTTATCCAGGAAAATGCCTATCTCCGTTTTGAATTTATTGAGTGTAGTAGCTTCCACAGCTCTCTGGGGCAGTAAATTCCACAGCCCCACTACCCTCTGAGTGAAGAAATTTCTCATCTCAGTCCTGGAACGGCATCCCCTTATTTTAAGATTATGCCCCCTAGTCCTAGTTTCACCCATCATTGGGAACATTCTCCCCGCATCCACCCGATCAAGCCCCTTCACAATCTTATATGTTTCAATAAGATCGCCTCTCATTCTTCGGAACTCCAATGAGTAGAGTCCCAATCTACTCAACCTCTCATCATACATCAACCCACCCATCCCCGGAATTAACCTAGTGAACCTTCTCTGCACTGCCTCAAGAGCCAGTATGTCCTTTCTTAAATATGGACACCAGAATTGCACGCAGTACTCCAGGTGTGGTCTCACCAATACCCGGTACAACTGCAGTAAGACCTCCCTGTTCTTATACTCCATCCCCCCAGCAATAAAAGCCAGCATTCCATTGGCCTTCTTGACCACCTGCTGCACTTGCATACTAACTTCTTGTGTTTCCTGCACCAGGACCCCCAGATCCCTTTGCACAGAAGCACTTTCCAGTTTCTCTCCATTTAGATAATAACTTGCTCTATTATTTTTCCTGCCAAAGTGCAAGACCTCACATTTGTCAGTATTATATTTCATCTGCCAAATGTCTGCCCAATCACTCAGCCTATCTATGTCCCCCTGCAGGGTTTCAATGTCCTCTGCACTCATTACACTCCCTCTCATCTTTGTGTCATCAGCAAACTTCGATACGTTGCACTTAGTCCCTTTCTCCAAATCATTAATATAGATTGTAAAGAGTTGGGGTCCCAACACCGACCCCTGCGGAACACCACTAGTCACCAACTGCCAGTCTGAGAATAAACCATTTATCCCAACTCTCTGTTTTCTGTTAGAAAGCCAATCCTCCACCCATGCCAGAATATTATCCCCAATCCCATAATTTTTTACTTTAAGTAATAATCTTTGGTGTGGCACCTTGTCAAATGCCTTTTGGAAGTCCAAATACACCACATCCACTGTTTGGTTAACTAAACAGTACTGCACTCACTGAACACGTTTCCCAAATTCCAGTTACTCGTGATATATAATTGTCTTTCTCAAACAGCCGTGCTCATAATTAGTAACTATTTCACTCATTGGTCTTAAATAGTCGGAGCATAAATATTTGGATATTTCCTGGTGTGAAATACCCACTAAGATTAAACCAGTTAAAAAATACCCCCAGAGTGCATTGCTCCTGTATTAGATTCACAGATTTTATTTGCAAACAACCTTTGATATTTCTTCCAAATATTACTTCTTGGCACTTTTTAAAATTAATACTATAGCTGCCATTGAGTCCACTCACGAGTGACGAAAAGATAGTGTACATTTTGAATATAAATATCAAGTATGAGGTATTTAATCTTTCCGGTCTCTCTTTAACAATTTGGGACATGTGCACCCTAACTGAACCACGCCATCGCGATCAGGAAGGAAATAATCAATTTAAATATTTCTTGCCAGGCATCTATTCACAGTGGCTTGAAATAAATGGAAACCAGGGCTAGATTCTATACTGGAGCAAAGTTGTTAAAAATGATCAAAAAACATAATTAAGTTAAATTAATTGTTAAAAACTCTAAATAAATCACAGTAAACATATTGAGGCACCGACTCTGATAGGTTTTCTTCAACTGTATGCCTGTAGTTGGTTTCATCTGGAGCAGAACCAGTTATTGCACAGTCACAACCTGTGGGGTCCAAGCATCAAACATCATTTCTTCTCCAATCCAAGCTTTCATAGCAAAATCTTTCTACTAGGTTTGAGAACAATGCACCAAACATCACGCAGTCACCAGTTTCTTGCAAAGAAGCAACATAATTTTTGCTGAGATCAGAACTTTAATACTTTTCAGTTTAATGTTTATGTCAATCTGTGCAGTCTGAGGCATAATATGAAATCTAAAAGCTACAGACAGATGGCTTAATGTTTTAAGAACAGCTAGTGCACTGGACTTGGCCTGCACTGTTTGTCCCCTTTTGCTACACAATCTTCTTTTACATAACTTTTGACACGTTCTTTTCACAAAATAGGAATACTTGCAGATATAAAAAAACATATAGAATCTTTTAGCAGCATTTTTAAATCAAGTAACATTTTACCTGAAAACACAATTTTCCTACTTTCCTTGGAAAACATTTATTTCTGTGCAGAACTTACTTAAATTTGAAATGTTCAGAAGCTCCATCAGCTTGGTTTAAGTCAGTTCCTCCAGCAAAGAGAAATGTAAGCTTTATTTAAAAGTTATTTTCTGTACTTTTTATTATTAGTAATTTCTTTGGACAGAAATAGCAAGATTGAAGCATACTAGAAGATTCCGTGCAATCTTTAAATATTAACCCAAAAGTGAACATTGAATTCTCTTGTGAATTTATATTGAACAATTACATAGTCATTACCCATGTTCTAATGGAAGTTTTTTTTAACTCAGTGGCTGGACTATTGCAGTGAATGAAAACATGTGAACAGTTATGTAGCAACAAATGCATTGTGCAAAATTTAATAGGACAATATATTGAATTGAATTTCTGCTTTTTAAATTGCTATCAACAGGATGTTGTATGACACTGGTCATGTGGTATCCTCACCCAACCTTAGTTTATGTGAAGAAGCTGTAAATTATGCCAGATCTTTTCAAACTGCTGCAAGCCATGTGGCAACAGTATTCATACAATGCTGTTGTTAGGTAGAGAATTCTAGGAATTAAGACCTATGCGAGTTAAGGTGAATCATAATTGGAGAGAAACAATGTGATGATATTTCCATGTAGTTGTTGCCAGAATTATAAATAGTGCAGATTACAGATTTGGAAGTTGATTTTTTTTTACATTGCGTATGCTGGAAATCTAAAATAAAAACTGAAAGTACTGGAAATTCTCAGCAGGTCAAGTCTGCATGTGGCCTGACATGCAGACTATTTCCAGCACCACCTGTTTTATTTAGGTCTGGGAGTTGCTGCTCATTCTGTATTTTATTCTAAGCAAGTGAAACTACTTGAATTCCATTTCTCTTAGGTTGTTAAATACTCATCGATAATCTAAAAATATCCTTAGTGAACTGTTTCTGAACTTTCTGAAATAGTACATTTGAATACATTTGCAAAACTATCAAATATGGATGAAACCTTACTGACATATAAAAGGATTGCAGTTCAAGAATGTTATTAACCTGTAATGCAAGTAGTTAGTACTGGAATACGTACCAACTAAAAAACAACTTTATAAACTATAAAATACTTCCTTTTGATTGGTAGATTTTTTCTATATAAATAGGAATTAATGTATGGAATTAGTTAACTTTCAACAGACCAAGTTGTTGCTTACCTTATATATAAACAGTAGTGCTAATCTATGTGTCTGTTTTTTTCCCCATACTCTTAATCCTCTCTCTTTCAATGAGTTCCTAAATGGTAGTTAGGATTCTACTTTGGACAATACCATTGACATTATTCAGCCTTGCAGACCTTTGTGTAAAAAGTCCTATTTGACCTAAATCTATTACATTTAACCTTATTTCTAACTGAATTTTATTTCATTATTCCAGAAGAGTCAATCATCAGTTACACTTTGTTAAATCTACTCTGGCTCACTCCATTGATAAGTTTCAACAATCCTCTCCAATCTGTTCTAACAGAAAAAAATCCAGTTGTAAGATTTTCTGGTTATTTTGCTTTTCCCTATATCAAGCAGCAACCTGCAGGGATTTCTTGTCCTCACCTGTTCCCCAACTGTTTCCTCAGTGTATTGCTCTTAAAAATTAATACTTGCAACTGTTCATGATTTCATCCTCCGCAGCATTGTTTCTGATTCACACACACAAAATGCTGGAGGAACTCAGCAGGTCAGGCAGCATCTATGGAGGGAAATAAACAGCAACATTATGTTGTAGTTACGTTGGAGTACCATGTCTCCTGACTTTCTGAATGAACCTACCTGGGGAACCTTGTCAGGTGCCTTACTAAAAGCCAAATACACCATATACCTGAATGAAATGTCCATCTTCTTCATCCTATAGAAAACTGCACCAGGTTAGACAGTCTCCAAGTACTATTACTCTCCATTTCTCAGTGCATCCTTGTAAACCAGATGGGTAACATCTCTAATGACACATTTCCTGTCGTGTGATGACCATAAATGTTTATAGTATTCCAACTGTTACACTCATTAATGCTAGAATTGGAATAAGAATCAGGTTTATTATCACTGACATATATTGTGAGTTTGTTATTTTGCTACAGCAGTATAGTGCAATACGTAAATATTACTATAAGTTGCAATAAGAAATATTTGTTTAAAATAAATAAGTAGTGCAAACAGAGAGCAATATAGTGAGAGAGTGTTGATAGTTTCATGGACCATTCAGAAATCTGATGGTAGAGAGGAAGAAGCTGCTCTTAGAATGTTGAGTGTGATCTTCAGGATCCTGTACCTCCTCCCTGGTGGTAGCAATGAGAAGAGGGCATCTCCTGGGTGGTGGGGATCCTTGATGCTGAATGCTGTCTTTTTGAAGCTTCCCTCAATGGTAGAGGCAAATGCCATGATGGAGCTAGCTGAGTGTACAACCCTCTTCAGCCTTTTCTGATCCTGGACATTGGAACCTCCACACCAGATAGTGCTGCAAACACACTACAGCTGTAGAAATTTGCAAGAGTCTTTGGCCACATACCAAATTTCCTCAAGCTTCTAATGGAATACAAAAACTTCTTTGTAATTGCATCAATACTTTAATACTTTGAGGGAATGATGGTGTTGAACAGTGGGCTTTGATCAATAAATAGCAGCCTGACATAGACATTGTGGTCTAAGACTGAGTGAAGAGCCAGTGAGATTGCATTTGCTGTAGACCTATTTGGTCAAATTGCGGTGGCTGTAAGTCCTTGCTTAGGCAGGAGTTAATTCTAACCATGACCAACTAGCTTTTGTACTCCATGCTTAGCCAATGGAAGTAAGTACTTGATATACTGTACCATTTGCATCACCTGTTATTGTCAACGATTGATGAACAAGGACTCAAAAATCACTTTGTACGTTTACATTCTATCATTTGTTATCTATGCTCTCATCTTGTTTGCCCTCTCTGTATCATTAACTTACACTTCTTCAGGGTGTATTTCATTTGCTACTTTTATAACTGGTCCATTGAAACTTCCTTATTATATATCTCTTGGCATCATTAACAAATGCTTTAATTATGCACTATACTTAAGCCCTAATCTCACAAAAAAGAACAAAGGTCCTGTTCCTGAGCTCACAGAGCCACACTGCACTTGGTTTCCCAGTCACTAAAATTTCATTCAGACCTTATCCTCTCTTGTCTGCCAACAAACCAGTTTTTGATCCAATTTGCCACTGACACTTGGATCAACCTACCTGAGAGAACTTGGTCAAACACCATGCTAAAATTCATGTAAACTCTCTGTTCATACCCCTCAGAAATCAGACATTAATTGACCTTCCCCTAATGTGACTTGGCTAATGTTCCTGGATTAATCCATTTGTCTCCAAATGTTGATATATGCTGTTCCTCCAGAAAGTTTTGCAATAATTTGCCCACTGCTTATATAGGACTGACAGGCCTGCAATTACTTTATGTAATCTCTTTCTTCCTTTTATTATACTATTGTTCTATTGTTATTTGAGATAATAACACTACATCAGTCCATGATAACCCTTCTGTAGACTTAGAGTGTGGAAAATTAGGATCTGTGATTTTTCCTCTCTTCTATGAACCTTGACTATATTTTAATTAGTCAGCTTTAAAGATGCTAGAATCATTCATTATATGCTTTCTCTCTGTACTTATTAAAACATTGCACTCTGACAGTAGAATAGTAAGAAAAGGACAGCCCTGATGATACTTTGACAGAATGGTGAAGAAGACAATTCACATGCTGGCCTTCATCAATCATAGCACTGAGTATAGAACCATAGAACACTACGGCACATTACAGGCCCTTCAACCTTCCACCTTGTGCCGACCCATATAATCCTTTAAAAAAGTACTAAACCCACACTACCCCATAACCTTCCATTTTTCTTTCATCCATGTGCCTGTCCAAGAGGTTCTTAAATACCCCTAATGTTTTAGCCTCCACCACCCTAGCAAGTCATTCCAGGCACTCACAACCCTCTGTGTAAAAAACTTACCCCTGATGTCTCCCCTAAACTTCTCTCCCTTAATTTTGTACATATGCCCTCTTGTGTTTGCCATTGGTGCCCTGGGAAACAGGTACTGACTATCCACCCTATATATGCCTCTCATAATCTTGTAGACCTCTATCAAGTCTCCTCTCATTCTTCTATGCTCTAAAGAGAAAAGTCCCAGCTCTGCTAACCTTGCTTCATATGACGTTCTTCAAACCAAGCAACATCCTGGTAAATCTCCTCTGCACCCTCTCCATAGCTTCCACATCCTTCCTATAATGAGGTGACCAGAATTGAACACAATACTCTAAATGCGGTCTCACCAGAGATTTGTAGAGTTGCAACATGACCTCTCTACTCTTGATCTCAGTCCCCCTACTAATGAAGCCTAGCATCCCATAGGCCTTCTTAACTACCTTGGATTTGAACCCCAAGGTCCCTTTGTTCATCCACACTCTTAAGTAACTGACCATTGATTCTGTACTCAGTCTTCTGGTTTGTCCTTCCAAAATGCATCACCTCACACTTGTCCAGACTGAACTCCATCTGCCATTTTTCTGCCCAACTCTGCAGCCTGTCTATATCCTCTTGTAATCTTCGACAACCTACAGCTCCATCCACAACTCCTCCAATCTTCATGTCATCCACAAACTTACTCACCCATCCTTCTGCTTTTACATCCAGGTCATTTATAAAAATCACAAATAGCAGGGATCCCAGGACAGATTCCTGTGGCACTCCAGTAGTCACCAATCTCCAGGCAGAATACTTTCCTTCCACAACTACCCTCTGCTTTCTTCCATTAAGCCAATTTTTTATCCAACAGCCAAGGTTCCATTTATCCCATGCCTCATGACTTTCTGGATGAGTCTCTTGTGAGGGACCCTGTCAAATGCTTTGCTAAAGTCCATGTAGACCATATCCACTGCCTGACCCTCATCAATTTCTTTTGTTACCTCTTCAAATAACTCAATAATTCTATGGGGTTTTATATTGGTGTATAAAGTCATGAGGGACATAAATAGTGTGAATGCAGTCTTTTTCTCAGTAAAAGGAATCAAAAACTAGAGACGCTGTAGGCTTAAGATGAGAGGGGAAAGATTTAAAAGGACCATGAAGGGCAACTATTTTACACAGAGAGAGGTGCATTTATAGAATAATCTGCCAGAGCAAGTGGTTGTATCAGACACTATAACAGCATTTAACTAAGTATTTGGTCAGCTCCATGGATAGGGAAGGTTTATATGGATATGAGACAAAAGTGGGCAAATGGGACTAGCTTAGATGGACATCTTGTTGAGCTGGAATAAGTTGGGGCCAAATTGTTCCCATGTATTACTTGATAACTCTTTGTCCCTGCATTTAATGTGTCTAACTACATCATTACATCATTACATCATTTGTGAAAACAGATGCAATGTTTGCATTCAGGGTTGTACATGTTTTCTACCTCTACACAGGCGACTCTTTTTAAGAACATAGGAAATAGCTGCAGGTAGAGGTCTCCTGTTCTGCTATTCATCATGTTCATGACTGATCTTCTGCCCCATTGATTCTCTGTTCCACTGTCGCCTTAGGTAGGCAGAGCAATGTGGTTCTGCAAAGTGAGTTCAGGGAGTTAACTGCTAACTTAAAGGGCAGGACCCCCAGGGTTGTGATCTCAGGATTGCTACCCATATTAGTGAGGACAAAAGTAGGAAGATTGATTGGAAAAGAACTCTGGCAGGGATGATGGCAGAGCAGCAATGACTGGAATTTCTGGAAATAACTAGCAGGAAAGAGAAGGGAGAGTCAATAGATGTTATTTATTGGATTTCGGGAAAGCCTTTGACAAGGTGCCATGCATGAGGCTGGTATTACAGGAAGGTTCCTCGCATGGATAAAGCATTTGCTGATTGGCAGGAAACAAAGAGTGGGAATAAATAGAGTTTTTTTTTTCAGGTTGGCTCCTGGTGACTAGTGGTATTCTACAGGGGTTTGTGTTGGGACTGATTCTTTTTGCACAATGTGTCAATGACTTGAATGATGGAATTGACAGCTTTGTGGCAAAGTTTGCAGACGATACGAATATAGGCAGAGGGACAGGTAGTTTTGAGGAAGTGGTGAAGCTACTGAAGGACTTAGACAGATTAGGAGATCAGGCAGAGAAGTGGCAGATGGAATACAGTGTTAGGAAATGAATGGTGATGCACTTTGGTGGCAGAAATAAAGGTTTGACTATTTTCTAAATGGAGGGAAAATACAAAAATCTGAGGTGAAAAGGGACTTGGGAGTTCTTGTGTAGGATTCCTTAATCTGAAGGCAAATGCAATGTTAGCATTAATTTTAAGACTAGAATGTAAAAGCAAAGATGTAATATTGAGGCTTTGTAAGGCATTGGAGAGGCCTCATTTGGAGTATTGTGAGCAGCTTTGGACCCCTTATCTAAGAAAGGCTGTGCTGACATTGGAGAGGGTTCAAAGGAGTTCACAGAAATGATTCCAGGATTGAAAAGCTTGTTATCTGATGAGTGTTTGATGGCCCTAGGTCTGTTCTCACTGGAATGCAGGAGAATGAGGAGTACCCACATTGAAACCTGTCGAATGGTGAACAGTCTCGATATAGTGGATGTGGAGAGGATGTTTCCTATTGTTGGAGAGTCTCAGACTGGAGGACACAACAGAGAGGGTGTCCTTTTAGAATGGCGATAAGGAGGAATTTTTTTGGCCAGAGCATGGTGAATCTGTGGAATTCATTGCCACAGTTAGCTGTGGAGGCCAGGTCACTGGATATATTTAAGTTAGAGGTTAATAGATTCTTGGTTAGTCAGGGCATGAAGAGATTTAGGGAGAAAGCAGGAAACTAGGGCTGAGAGGGAAATGGATCAGTCATGATGAAATGGTGGAGCAGACTTGGTGGGCCAAATGGCCTAATTCTGCTCCTATATCTTATGGTCCTATGGTCATATAATACAGTTTCACTCATGGCTAAGTAGGAGGGAGGCATCAGATTTTTGGATCACTGAGCTGTCTTTCACAGAAGGTGGGACTTGTACAGAAGTGATGGCTTGCACGTGAACTGTAGGGGGACTATGATCCTAGCAGGAAGGTTTGCTAGCATAGTGGGGTGGGGTGGGGTGGAGGAGGGGGTTTAAACTAGAGTTTCAGTGGGGTCAGAACCAGAGTACCAGAACAGATTGCAGAGAGGTTTTGGAGACAGATGAAGTCAGGAATCAAAAAGTTGAGCATGGAACAGCTAATGTTCTGAGCTGCATATATATCAATGCGAGAAGCATTGTAGGAAAGACAGATGAACTCAGGACAAGGATCAACACAGAGAATTATGATATTGGAGCCATTAGTTAGACATGGTTGCAGGAGGGGCAGGATTGGCAGCTCAATATTCTGAGATTCCGTTGTTTTTGACACGACAGAGCCAAAGGGATTAAAGGGGAGGAGTATCATTACTGGTCGGGAACATGTCAAAGCAGTGCTCAGTCAGGACAGATTGGAGAACTTGTCTACTGAGGCATTGTGGGTAGAACTGAGGAATGAGAAATGTGTGACCATGTTAATGGGACTATATTATAGACCACCCAACAGTCTGCGGGATATAGTGGAGCAATTTCTTAGATTGATTTCAGACTGCTGCAAGAAACATATTGACTGGGATTTCCATATTGTAAAGAGACTAGATGTGGTAGAGTTCGTCAAACGTGTTCAGGAAAGTTTCTTTAAACATTATTTAGAAGTCCCAACAAGAGAATGTCCAATGCTTGATCTGCTGTTAGAGAATGAGACAAGGCAGGTGACAGAAGTCTGTGTAGGGGAACCCTTTGCATCCAGTGATAATAATGCCATTGGTTTCAAAGTGAATGTGCAAAAAGATACGTCTGGTCCGTGGGTTGATATTCTAAATTGGAGAAATGCCAGTTTTGATGGTATCAGAAAGGTTCTGGCAAGTGTGGATTGGGATAGGCTTTTTTCTGGCAAAAGTGTACTTGTTATGTGGGAGGCTTGAAAAATGAAATTTTGAGAATACAAAGCTTGTATGTGTCTGTCAGAATAAAAAGGTAAAGAGATTTAGGGAACCTTGGTTTTCAAGAGATATTGAGGCCCTGGTTAAGAAATAAAAAAGAGGTACATAGCAGGTGTAGATGGGTAGGAACCAATGAGGTGCTTATGGAGTATAAGAAATATAACAGAATAGTTAAAGAAATCAAGAGGGCTAAAAGAAGGCATGAGGTAGACCTAGCAGACAAGGTGAAGGAGAATCCAAAAGGATTCTACAGATATGTTAAGAGCAACAGGATTGCTAGGGACATTGTGAAGCCAAAAGAGATGGAGGAGACCTTAAATGGATGTTTTGCATCTATATTTGCTCAGGAGATGGACACAGAGTCTAGAGAAATGAGGCAAAGCGGTATCAACTTCATGGACCCTATACAGATTACAGAGGAGGAAGTGTTTGCTGTCTTAAGGCAAATTTATGTAGGTAAGTCCCCAGGGCCTGTCAAGTTGTTCCTTTGGACCCTGTGGGAGGCAAAAGCAGAAATTGCAGAGGTCCTAACAGAGATATTTAAACGATCCTTAGTAACAGGTGAGGTATCAAAGGATAGCTAACATTGTTCCACTGTTTATCAAAGGCTCAGAAAATAAACCAGTGAGCCTGACATCAGTTGTGGGAAAGCTATTGGAAGTTATTCTATGGGACTGGATATAAGAGTATTTGGATAGACGCAGACTGATTAGGTATGGTCAGCATGGCTTTGAACACTGTAGGTCATGTCAAACAAACCTTAAAGAGTTTTTTGAGGAATTTACCAGAAGGTTGATGAAAGCAAGCCAGTGGATGTTGTCTACATGGACTTTAGCAAGCCATTTGATAAGGTCTCATATGGGTAACTGGTCAAGAAGGTTTAATCACTCGGAGTTCAAGGTGAGGTAGTAAATTGGATTAGATGTTGGCTTTGTGGGAGAAGACCAAGAGTGGTAACAGATGGTTGCCTCTTTGTGTAGAGACCTGTGACGAGTGAAGAGCCACAGGGACTGGTGCTGGGTCTGTTGTTTGTCATGTATTTCAATGATCTAGATGATAATGTGGTTAACTGGATCAGCAAATTTGTGGATGACACCAAGATTGGGGGTATAATGGAAAGCGAGGAGGACTATCAGAGCTTGTAGTGAGATCTGGACCAATTGGAAAATGGGCTGAAAAATGGCAGATGGAATTCAAAGCAGACAAGTGTAAGATGTTGCACTTCAGCAGGACCAGTCAGGATAGGTCTTACACAGTGAATGATGGGGCACTGAGGAGTGCTGTAGAACAAAGGGATCTGGGACTACAGGTCCATAATTCATTGAAGGTAGTGTTACAGATAGATAGGGTTGCAAAGAAAGCTTTTGACACATTGAACTTCAAAAATCACGAGATTGGATGTTATGTTGAAGTTGGAAAAGATGTTAGTGAGGCCTAATTTGGAGCAGTGTGTGCTGTTTTGGTCACCTACCTACAGGAAGAATGTAAAGATTGAAAGAATGCAGGAAAAAAATTACGTTGACGGGTCTGGAGGACCTGAGTTATAAGGAAAAGCTGAATAGTTTAGGACTTTATTCCTTGGAACATGGAACATTAAGGGGAGTTTTGACAGAGGTATACAAAATTATGAGGGGTATAGATAGGTTAAATGTAAGCAGGCTTTTTCCACTGACCTTGAGTGGGACTACAACCAGCAGTCACGAGGTAATGGTGAAAGGTGAAAAGTTTAAGGGGAACATAGGGGGAACTTCTTCACTCAAATGGTGGTGAGAATGTGGAATGAGCTGCCAGTACAATTGGTGCATGTGAGCTTGATTTCAATGCTTAAGAGAAGTTTGGATAGGTACATGGACAGTAAGGGTATGAGGAGCTATTAGCCTGGTGCAGGTCAATGGGAGTATGCAGTTGAAATGTTTTAGCATGGACTAGATGGGCTGAAGGGGAAAGTTTCTGTGCTGTACTTTTCTATGACTCCATATTTCTTGATTTCTCGAATATCTACAAATCTATGTTTTGAGTGAACCCAGTTACTGAGGTCTGTAGCCCTTCAGGATAGTGAATTCCAAAGATTCACCACACTTTGAATGAAGAAGTTTGTCCTCTTCTCATTCCCAAATGACCAATGCCTTATTATGAGGTAGTGATACCTGGTTCTAGATGTCTCTGTTTGAGGGATCAGATTATTGAGAGCAAAATCTGTACAGGAGCAGGAACCATTGAAAGGAATAAGTCTTACTGTCTGTGAGTTTCTCTTGGGCCAATAGAATGTGAGGTTTCAGTGTAGCAGACATTGCGCGAGTGACCATTGTGGGAATGGACAGGGTTATCTGAATCTGAGTGGGAATCTGAGGCTTTGGTGAGGAGAGGCAGAGGTCAGAGCCCATTTTGGATCGGCCATTGTATGAGTCAGCCAATGTAGGAGACTGAGGTCTGAGGACGGCTCAAGAGGCTTTGGCAAAGAGCAATGGGAAGCAGGTAAGATCAAGTTTTTTTTAATATACAGTAATAGTTGACAAAAAATATACTAAAATTGCCACTAATTAAATAGAGTAGGGATGTAGGATCAGGTTATGTGTTGTAGCTGTGTGATGTGGGAGCTAATGGACCCCATTGTGAGTCCTGGTGACTATACCTGCAGCAACTGTTGGTTGTTTGAAGAACTCAGGCTCAAAATTGATAACCTAGAATCTGAGTTTCAAACACACAATGCATCAGGGAAAGGAAGAATTACCTGGATGCTGTGTTTCAGGAGGTGGTCACATACAGCCATCAGATTAATTTCTTCAAACTCAGTCTCTGGCCAGGGGCAAGTGGGTGTGACTGCAAGTGAGGCAGGTGCGGGGGGGGGGGGGGGTGGCGTTCCAAGAGATGGGACCATCCTCCTTATATTTTCCCATTTGGGTTTGAACCTTCAGCTACCCTGAATATGTTACTAATTGATACCTTTACCTGATTAATCTAGATCAGGAACAGCTGAGGCTCCTGTTCTGAACCTTCGGGCTCTCTACTGCTGACAGACTGCCACTATGTGGTGCAACAGCTGGTGCTGGTGTCTCACAGCTCTGGTGAGCTGGGCTCAAACTTGACCACAGGTTTTATCTGTGTGGAGTCTGCATGCTGACTGACTTCATTGGGTTAACTGCTAAGGGTTTTAAGGCTAAGCCTGCTAAGGGTTCCTTTACCTTAAGCTACCCAATCAAATTTGTTTCATTACACCTCACCCAGTCAAGAATAGCCTTTTCCTTAGTGGGTACAACCACAAGCTGCTTTAAAAAATCAGCTTGTAGCTATTACATCGAGTGTAGTAGGTAAATGGAAAGAATCATAAAGGAGTTGATGGACGTCTCAGAGAAAATAAACTGCAGAGGAACAAGGAAGGCAAAGGCGGGGTGGGACTGAGTGCAATTTAATGTTGAGAGCTAGCATTGATCTAATGGGCCAACCTGCCTCTATCTGTTTTAAAATAAGTATATTTCATTTATGTTTACCCCCAGTGCCATTTACCCCAACATACTACGAGGACAGTGCAGTCACAGCTTGTTGAGGTATTGCCTGACCATGCCAGAGAGCACGATTCAATCCTGATCTCTGGTGGTGTCTGCCCGGCATGTGCACGTTCCTCCTATGACTCCTCTGGCAATTCCAGTTCCTCCACACAAAGATGTGCAGGCTTTTAGATCGATTGGCCACTGTGAATTGACACTGGTGTATTGGTGAGTAATAGAATCTGGGAAGAATAAAAAATGGAATTAAAGTAGAATTAGTGTAAATGGGTGCTGGATGGTCAGTGCAGACTCAGTGGACTGAAGCAGCTGTTTCCATTCTGTATGAATCTGCATTTACATGTCTACATGTGTGCCAGAATAACTTGGTTCCCTATAATCTACACTTTCACGCACACTCTCAAAATTTCTGATATATTTATCAAATATGACAAAATCTTGTTGTCCTACCTAATTGTATTAATTGCCTGATTGCTTCTGCATAGGTCCTCCTGTATTTAATCTGCCACTTCTTTTCCCATTCTCCTAATCTGTCTAAGTCTTTCTGCAGACTCTCTGCTTCCTTAATTCTGGCTGCCCCTCCACCAATCTTTGTAAAAACCATAAGCTTGGCCGCAAAGCTATCAATTCCATCATTCAGATCATTAACGAAAAGAAGTGCTTGCAACACAGACCCCTGCACAACACCACTAATTATCAGCGGCTATCCAGAAAAGACTCTCTTTAATCCCACTCTTTGTCTTCTGCCAGTCAGCCAATCTTCTATCCATGCTAGTATATTTCCTGGAATACCATAGGTTCTTATCATCAGCAGCCTGATGTGCAGCACCTTGTCAAAGGCTTTCTGAAAACGTATGTAAGCAACACACCACTGACTCTTCTTTCTCTATTCTGCCAGTTATTTCCTCAAAGAATTCCAAAAAGAATTGTCAGGCAAGATTTCCCCTTAAGGAAACCATGCTGACTTTGGCCTATTTTATCATGTACCTCCAAGTGCCCCAAAACTTAATCCTTAATAATGGATTCCAACATCTTACCAAACACTGCTGTCGAGCTAAATGACCTTTAATACCTGTCTTTTGCCTTCCTCCTTTCTTAAAGAGTGCATTGCCATTTGCAAGCTTCCAGTCCTCCAGAACCATTCCAGAATCTAGTGGTTCTTGAAAGATCACTGCCAATGACTCTACAATCTCTTCAGCTATCTTTTTCAGAACCCTGGGGTGTAGTCCATCTGGTCCAGGTGACTTATCTACCTTCAGACCTTTCAGCTACCCAAGCACCTTTTCCTTAGTATTAGCATCTACACACACTTCTGCCCCCTACACTCTTGAATTTCTGCTGTACTGCTGATGTCTTCCACGGTGAAGACTGAAGCAAAAGACCAATTAAATTGGTCCAATTTTTGTCCCCCATTACAACCCCCAACTTCATTTTCCAGCGGTCTGACATCCACTGTTGCCTCTTTTACTCTTTATATACAGTATCTGAAAAAAAACTTTTTGCATCTTCTGTTATACAATTAGCTAGTTTACCTTCATATTTCATTTTTTTTCTCTCCTTATGACTTTGTTCAGTTGTCTTCTGTTGTTATTTAAAAGCTTCCCAATCTTCTAATTTCCCACTAATTCTGCTGTATTATATGCCCTGTCATTTGCTTTTATGCTGCCTTTGACTTCCCTTGTCAGCTATGGTTGCCTCATCATACTTTAGAATACTGGGATGTATCTATCCTGTGCCTTCTGAGTTACTCCCAGAAATTGCTGTCTGCCATCAGCCCTGTTAATGTATCCTTCCAATCAACTTAGACCAGCTTCTCTCTCATGCCTCCATAATTCCCTTTACTCCACTGTAATACCAATACTTATGACTTTATCTTTTCCCTCAAACTGCAAAGTGAATTCTATTATATTATGATCACTGCCTGCGAAGAATTCCTTTACCTTAAGCTCCCTAATCAAATCTGCCTCATTACACAGCACCCAGTCAAAAGTAGTCTTCTCCTTAGTGGGTACAATCACAAGCTGCCCTAAAATGTCAGCTTATAGGCATTCTACAAAATCCCTATCTTGGGATCCAGGAGCAGCCTGTTTTTCCCAATCTACCTACATATCAAAGTCCCCCATGGCTATCCTAACATTGCCCTTTTGACATGCATTTTCAATCTCCAGTCATAATTTGTGCCCCACATCCTGACTACTGTTCAGAGGCCTGTATATAACTCCCATCAGGGTCCTTAAAGTTTCTGAACTCTACCCACAAGGATTTTATGTCTTCTGATCCTAAGTTATCTTGTTCTAAAGATGTGATTTCAGCATTTAGCAGAACCACCCTGCCCCCTCTGCCTATCTGCCTGTCCTTTTGATACAATGTGTATCCTTGGATGATCAGCTCCCAACTATGACCGTCTTTCAGCCACGACTCACTGATGCCCATAATGTCATACCTGCACTTTCTAACTGTGCTATAAGTTCATCTACCTTTTTCCGTATACTGCATGCATTCAAATATAATACCTTTAGTCCTGTATCTATCACCCTAAACATCCTAAATTATCAATTATATATTCTTGTGCAAGGTAAAACTCCAACTATTGAAGTTTCTTCCTGAATTCCCTTGATTTTATTTTCAATATACAGTATTCTGTTGGATTTAGTCAGAATCCGAATCAGATTTAAAATCACTGACATATGTTGTGAAATGTGTTTGTTTGTGGCAGCAGTACACTGCAATACATAAAAGCACCATAAATTACCATAATAAATGTATTAAAATGCTATGAGTGACTTTACTTCTGGAACAGTTTTGTCTATGGTTGACCTCAGTAGTGTTGGATCAAACGGGTACACGTTTCATGTAAGCACAGTCCAAAACACCATCTTGCTGATGACTATAAGGAAAGATTGCAGCAACACACACAAAGTGCTGGTGGAACACAGCAGGCCAGGCAGCATCTATAGGAAGAAGCACAGTTGATGTTTCCGGCTGAAACCCTTCGTCAGGACTAACTGAAAGAAGAGATAGTGAGAGATTTGAAAGTGGGAGGGGGAGGGAGATCTCCCCTCTCCTCGTCCTGTAGCCATGTCTTGTCCTCGGCTGGTTCTGGAGTTCTGGGTCCTTGTCCAGTCTCTGGCTCGAAGTCCAAGTCCAGGCTCCTAGTTCCCAGTTCCATGTCCTGGTTCTGCTGTCCTAGCCCAGGCCCAGAGCCCTTGTCTCGTCTGGGGCCTTTGTCATGTCCAGCGTCCTTTCTTCCTCTCTTCGCCTGCTTCCTTCTCACGCCTAGTCCTGTTCCCGGTAGTTCAGTGTCTGTGTCTTGCTCTTGGGTCCACTCCCAACGCTGACCTTATGACATATGCAGAAATGTGTTCGGTGGGGCAGGAGCAATCTGGGACAATGGGTCTACCTGAACAGGCAGGTTTGTGGATCTTGGGTAGGGGGTAGAAACCCGAAGTGCGGGGTGTGGGAGCTATGAGATTGGCGGCAGTGGATGGGAGATCCCCAGAGCTGTTAAGGTTGGTGATGGTATAGGAGACAATGGCCTGGTGCTCCTTAGTGGGGTCATGATCTAGGGGTAAATAAGAGGAGGTATCAGCGAGTTGTCGCTGTGTCTCGGCCAGGTAGAGGTCAGTACGCCAGACAACGACAGCTCCCCCCTTATCAGCAGGTTTTATAGTGAGGTTGGGATTGGTGCGGAGGGAGTGGAGAGCAGAGCGTTCAGAAGGAGTGGGTTGTAATTGGAACAAGGTGTGGTGAAATCGAGACGGTTGATGTCACGTCTGCAGTTAGCAATGAAGAGATCCAGAGCAGGCAGAAAACCAGAGCGGGGTGTCCATGAGGAGGAGGAGGGTTGAAGACGGGAGAAGGGGTCATCGGTGGGGGTGGGAGAGTCCTTGCCGAAGAAGTCAGCTCGGAGACGGAGCCAGCGGAAGAAGAGTTCAGCGTCATGGCGTACGTGGAACTCACTGAGGTGTGAGCGAAGGGGGACCAAAGGAGAGCGCTCTGCCTCAGAGTGTTGAAAGATTGAATAGGTTAGGACTTTATTCCTTGGAACGTAGAAGATTGAAGGAAAATTTGATAGAGGTAAACAAAATTATGAGAGGTAAAATGATGTAAATGCAAACGGGGTTTTTTCACAGAGGGTGGGTGCGACTACAATCAGAGGTCATGCGTTAAGGGTGAAAAGTGAAATGTTTAAGGGGACGATGAGGGGAAACTTCTTCACTCAGAGGATTAGGAGAATGTGGAACGAGCTGCCAGCGCCAGTGGCGCATGCGAGCTCGATTTCAATTTTTAAGAGAAGTGTGCAGGTATGGTACCGGTGCAGGTCAACGCTGTTTAAATGGTTCAGAACAGACTAGATCGAATATCCTGTTTCTGTACTGTACTTTTTACGACTGAGAGTTCATAGAGTGATTACTGTTGGGTTCGATGTGTGAAGCCTTCCGTAGACAAAACTTCTGTCGTAATATTTACATAAATGTTAAGTGTCCACGCTGCCACTCTGCTGAAATTCCCTGTGACACTTTGCTAACTTAATAGCCAAATCCAAGTTGTTTTTGCTGAGGAGGTACTATTTGAATTTTGTTTATGGATTCACTTTACCAAACAGCCTGATCAAAATAAAAAATAATTGAAATCAAAGGTAAAAATGGAGTATGGGTTAAACTGACTCGCAAGTGAAACAGACCCATTGTAATTCCATTGCACAAGTTATTAGCTGGAGTGAGTGGAAATGCCTGGGAACATTTGGTTGCAACGCCTTATTCATTCCAAATCGAGATCGTATTTGATCTCCTCTCAGATGGTGCGTGGGTTTGGTTCCAGTTGCGCCTGCAGCATAATCGCAATGTTTGACAACCACACTCGTCTGTGGTTAGCGCTTTTGAAAACAAACCTAGAAGTGTGGGCTAGATGCAATTTATTGTGATCAACAGTACGCTTTAATTTGCATTCAAACCTAATTTAGGATTTTTTTCAAAACCCAAGAAGATTCCCCGCACTAAGTCTCCCGCGGTCGTTTTCTATATAGCATCCGGTAACACAATTTTACATGGGAACTAACTCCCCTGCATTTCTCCTGAAAATGCTTCTTACACATTCCCGTGATGTACAAAATATATTTAACCTAATCAACCTCGGGCGATATAACAGTCTTCCACATTTGAATTCCTTTCTATTTAACGTACATTTGAAGACATTGCCGACATTCGTGACAGTCCGCAAGTCGAAAGAGAGTCGTTTTTTTACCAAAGACAAATAAGAGGCTACTTTCTCTGACTAGCCATTTAATTAGCACGATTTGGCTCAACTATAAATAATAATTTGGCGCCAATAATATATATTATATATATAAACACAGAAAATGTCCTGTGTTGATGGACAATTCCTGTCGGTCCCTGATCATCTGAATTGGGATCTGCGTCTGGAGATTTGGTTTTGGGTACTGAGTTACCTGCCTTCCCCTGCCTCCAGTGTATGAGGCTGCACACCTTGGGTAGAATAACAAGGCTCTGCTTCGTCGTGTACTTGGCTTCACGCTTCTCACGCCAGTTCTCCAGAAATCTCTTTCTCTTACAATGATAACCATTGGCTCAGTAAAACGGTGTTATTGCATTGTCGATGCTCATTTGCTACACAGAAAGGTATGTTTCTTGGTTTCAATTATGCTTTAATTGTCCTCGGAATCACTCCCATCACTTGTTGAATAAAGATCACTGAAATACAATATCCTTAGTGTTTATGATGTTTCCTTCATTATTCCATCTGAGTAGATAACTTCTTACAATCTAACTCATTCACTTGATCAACCATCTCTTGGGTTTACTATTATTATCTCGTCGGTTCGGCACTTCCTTTTCCCCACACTTTTTTTTTACCCGCTTGCATTACCAATTTTGTGCTGTAAAATTGATCTTTTTGTCTCTGGGCTCATTTGGCGGGGGGGGGGGGGGTATGATCCACGAGCCTCTCCGTAGCTTTCTTTTCTGCATGTGAATTTGCTGCACACCAACAGATTACCTGATAACGATACAATCGAGTAGCTGTTACTGCATTTCTGAACGCCACGATCTCAGAACCTCTTTGGTGTTAGAAAAACTAAACGTAAATAACAGTCGCTGTTGTTCGGGATTTTCCCGTAAAGTCCAGCCAAAGGTCTTTCCAATGAGTATGATGGTTATATCGCGCTGATGATTCCGTCAAGTAGTTGTCAGCTATTTTCAGAGTACTAAATGTTCATCATCATAAAAGAATAGTGTAACTTCGGTCTATTTTCCCCGGGCCGTCTCAAATACTTGCTCGTTCCAATCGCCTATATGTCATCTAAATGCACCTCATGCATTCTCTCCCTTCATCTTCTACTCCCAGTCGACACCTGTCTCTGCTTCTCTCGGTCATTTCCTTTCTACCTGCCCACATTCCTGCGGTTTGCATTTCCCCGTCTCTTGCTTGTTATTCTTTCCATTTCAGTTTTCGTTTGTTCTCCCATTGTCGTCAAAAAAATTCTTACAACCACTTTAATTCGTTCCCATTATTCTCTGTAAACCGGGGCCAGCAATTGCTCCTAATTCAGAGTTGTGACCTGAAACCCACATCGTAACGATTCCATCTGTCCTTGAGTACATACAGTAATCTGTCCTGACCAACGAGCGAAGGTGGTGAGCAATTGGTCATGGGGTCCTTCTCTGATCTGCCAGGTTGGCGCGGAGAACTCCGCGTGTTAAATGAAGAAAAGCGGTGAAATTGATCAATACTTATCTCGAAACAACACGAAAATTTCATCATTACATTCATTTGTGTTGCTGCTGATTAAATATTGCCGTGCTGTGCGCAAATCACGACTTTGCTTGCGAAGTAATGTTACAATGTGGAGCACACTGCCAGAGTGGTGATAGAGACAGAAACATGTGGAGTATTTAGAGGGACTCCGAGAAAGTCGCACGGATTATAGAGAAAGGGAGGACTATGTAGGAGAGAAGGGTTAAATTGATCTTGGAGTAGGTTAAAAGGACGGCACAATATCTTGGGCCTAAAGGGCCCGGACTGCGCTGTGATATTCTATGTTTTAGTTACCCTTACGTGCAATGTAGTAATCATTTTCACCCCGTTTAAATTTCTCCCCGAACACTCAACGGTATTTATCATGGTTGATAGACCATTTTGGGCATCATTCATAGGCCCGAATTATATTGCGATTACCATTTCAATAGTGTGTCTGAAAGAGCAGAGAGAGGCTGGATATTCTGCAGCAAGTAATTTTCTCCTTGATTCCCCAAACCAATCGATTATCTTGCTAGTGCCACCAACACACAAGAAACTCGAACGAAGTAACCTGCTAGACTGATGCCCCACTCACCATACTAAGCATCCACTCTCTCTACGTGACTGTAGACATCTACAAGACTACTGCTCCAATCTGTCAAGGCTTCTTCAATAGTACTTTCCCAAATCCATTACTCCGATTCGGGGATAACGGGGAGAGAGACGCATGGAAATCCAACAGATCTCAAACACAGTCACACACCACCTTAACCTGGTCCATTTCTACATTGTCACTATACCGACTACTCAATTCTATTGGAATGCCATCGCCACTAGCAACTCAAAACGCGGGCTCGCTACCATCTTCTCAAGAGCATTTAGAGACAGCAAAATAAACCTCGCTTTGTCAGACACACATATCCCGTGACCGGCTAAGTGCTGAAGAAGAATCTGGGCCCGAAACATTGACTGTTTATTCTCTTCCATATAGACGCTGCCGGACCTGCTGAGTTCCTCCAGTATTGTGTGTGTGTGTGTGTGTGTGTGTGTGTGTGTGTGTGTGTGTGTGTGTGTGTGTGTGTGTGTGTGTGTGTATGTGTGTGTGTGTGTGTGTGTGTGTGTGTGTGTGTGTGTGTGTGTGTGTGTGTGTGTTGCCCGCATCTGCAGACTTTCTCGTATTTAAAATCCGCCTAATTGTTTGTAAACTGCCTTGGGGCATCTTGAGGTAGTGAAAGGTGTTGTCTAATCGCAAACTTCTCACGTTTCCGCCCTGTCTATTTAGCTCTTTACCTTAATGTCGTGCAGTCTTCCCACAAATATTCTCAGACCATTTCCCTATTTTCGGTAGTTTTCTATTCAATTTATTTTACATTGTTTTTAATATCTATTCCATTGTTCTATACATACAAAGACAAAATCGAGTCTGTTGACACCTAAGTAATTTAAAAAACTTATATGCAAAGTATCACAGGAACACAGCATGATATAAGCAGCATTCACAAGAAAAAAAGCGATATAAACAATAATTAAACATTTTTTACAAGAAAGAGATCAATTGAAACGAAAACACAAACAAGAGAAAACCTGGAGATGCTGGAAACCCAAACAACACTGGACTTTTTTTAAATTTCCAGTCCTGCGAAGGGTCTCGGCCCTAAACGTCCACTGTACTTTCTTCCAGAGATGCTGCTTGGCCTGCTGAGTTCGTCCAGCATTATGTGTGTGTTAATTAGAACAAAAATGCATTTTGGTGCGGAGTGACCAAGGTGGTCATAGTGCTGTTAAATTCCAGTTATTAGAGTTGTGCCGGTTGGCTTAAGACCTGAATAGTTGAAGGGAAGTAACTGTTCCTGAACCTGGTAGTATGGGACTTCAGGCCCGAAGATTGCTGCGAGAAAATAGCATGGTCGGGATGCTGGGATAGTTGCCTTCTCGAAGTAGCGCCTCCTACAGGTACCACCGATAGCAGGGAGGGACGTTCAGTACCGGTGACGTTTGCGGCAGTGTCCACTGCAAATTCCCACCGTCCTGAGCACACTTGATTTACCACGCCAGGCCATGGTACAACCAGTCAGCACACTTCCAACAGTAGAAGTTTTTTAGAGTGTACTCAAACATTCTCTAATATTTTCTTCATCGTTTCTGACTTTTTCAGTTGTTTCTTTCTCCAAGACTTTGCACTAATCAGACTGCTTAATTCATGCTGACGTAACTGTAATTTCTATGTTATATTGACTATCCTGTTGTACATTATATTTATTATAAATTACTATCATTGCGCATTGCACGTTTGAACAGAGACGTAACGTAAAGATTTTTACTCCTCATGTATATGAAGGATGTAAATAATAAAGGCAATTCAATTCAATTTTCTTGTTCCTGTTGTTCTGACCCTTGGAATCGGAAGAATTAGTTCTTACATTTTCAGACTTTGCTAATTTTTCCAGTTTTTAAATGAAATAAATTATTTTATTCTCTCTGTACCAGTTTGAATCGTTCTCTTTTCGTTTTCCTTACTTTGCGTCAACCCTTATATCAATTAAGACTATGTAAGACTTATTTGTGTGTTTGTAAGTAATGTTTATCTGCTTTTTAACCAGATGTTCGCTGTTTTCATTCTGTACTTGAGTTAAGGCACCGTCTTCTACTTGTTCATTTCTTTCTGTGTGGACCTTTTTCTTATTCTCCCGTCTATACTCTATATTTAAAGCGTGTGTTCTCTTCTGCTACCTATGTAGATTTATTAATGTCCTGTTTAAGTAAACCACTATTATTTCCACCCGTTTCCTATCTTTGACTGTGTACTAGTTTAAGATAGACCTGCATAATGATCTCGCTCTAACTGTTCAGGTGCACAGTCTAGTAGCTCGGAGTCTAGCTGACAATGCGCAACACTGCGCATCACTATCTCAGTCCCTATCCTCCCTCCCCTCCCCCTCCCCTGCTCTAATGACCCTCCTCCCCTCACCAACACCTCCCCCCAACGCCCCCACCTCGAGCTGTCCGATGAAAGGAGACCGGCTCCCGAGCGCGTGGCTGTCGCCGACCGGCGCGCCCTGATTGGCCAAGGCCCTCACGCATTAATGAGCGGCACGTTCCAGCCGCCGTCGGGTTCCGAGCGCGAGCCCAATGACAATGGCCTGTTGGGGGTGGGGGAGCCCCCCGGCTGACAATGGGAGCGCGCGGCGAGTGGCAGGGAGCGCGAGCCGCCGGGCCGCAGCCCCCGGGCCGCGGCGATTGTTCGGCGAGCCTATATAAAGCGCTGAAAGGCCGGCGTGTGCCAAACACACAGCCGCTTAACCACAAGCTCGCTGATATCCGCACCAGGTCGCGTGCCAGTCAGCTGGTGCACAACATTCCTACTTATTGTAACTTAATTGATGTTATATAGATATTCTTTTAAAGTAAACCAAGTCAGATAGGAAGGAAAGGGGAAGCTATTCCCAGAAAGCAGAACTTATCTTGGACTGCAATTTAACCAGTGTTTTAACACTTTTAAGACTTTTGTTCCATATCCAGCAATTATTCGGAAAGTAAGTTTGGCTTGCATTGTTGATAATTTATTTATATTGAATAAAACGTAGCATAATTTCACGTGCGTGAGTTTTAACCCTCTTTGAACGAATTTTCCTTCTTTGGTTTCAGCAGCATGTCGCCACAGTCCGATCGCTGCCCCTACAAAGAGCAGGGCAGCGGCAAGTACTTTGCTTGCCCGGCCCCAGCCTGTTCTCTCAGCTCGGCCGAGGAGGAGATCGAAGAGACGTCCACGGCCAAGAGCGACTGCAAAAGGCGCAGCCGGGGCCGCGGCAAGCCTCGGAGCCAGAAGCTGGTGCAGAGGATCAAGAAGAGCCGGCGCATCAAGGCGAACAACCGCGAGAGGAACAGGATGCACAACCTGAACGGAGCGCTGGACGCGCTGAGGGAGGTGCTGCCAGCGTTTCCCGAGGATGCCAAGCTGACCAAGATCGAGACGCTGCGCTTCGCCCACAATTACATCTGGGCACTGACCGAGGCTCTGCGGCTTGCCGATCCTAGCGGGGACTCCAATACCGAAATGCCCGACAGTCAGTACCTGGACACGGGGCTGAGTAGCCCCAGCCCCGGGGCCTCGGCCACTTCGTGGAACAGCTTCAGTTCGCCGTCGTCCTCCTCGTATACATGCACTTTATCGCCGAGCAGCCCCGGGCAGGCGGAAGACATCTACTTCGGGCAATCTGAGAGCCTGTACGCAGCTGCTAAACGCCAGTCTGGCTTTCTGCAAAGCCCTTCACAATTCCATGAATTTATTTAAAACACTCGAATATCGCGTATGCGTGTGCGAGATGGGGAATTCTATCTGTCTGTTGTATTGCAAACAATATACCCATTGGCTGAAAAAAGTTGGATGTACGCTGTTTACATTTCTTATTAGAAATATAGGATTGAGATTTTTGTCATGTATTTTTTGAAAGAAAATGTATTTTCACTACTGTTTCACGCTAAGGTTCAATGGTACATGCTTGGGCATCTGCCCATCTTCCCAGGGAGAACTCTGCTGAAGGCTATGGGAATTTGAACTGTCAAACCAAACTTTCCTCGCTGCACTTTGTCCATTTTCCCAGGTTCTGCACAATGCCTTTTGTTCTCTAGGTCTTTTTTCCCCTCTCTCTTTTTCTGCTCCCCCTTTATCATCTCGAGAATAAGAGGCGGCTTCACCAGCTGTCTAATATGATTTACGGAAAAAGATGTTGTGCTACGGGGCAAGGTTAGAAGTCATTGCATAATTTGTAGACTTTTTTTGAATGAAAACGAGCGTGTAAATTTAGGTTGAGCGCTTTATCAAAGGCAGAGAGGGAGAGAAGAGAAACACAAGGAAGGAGGGTTCATGCATTATTTATCTCGACCTCCGGGGATGAGGAATTGCCTTTTTTTCACCCCAAAGGGGAAAAAAATCAGGCGAATAAAACAAACCGACACGGAGGATTAAGGCGATCATCTACACATGTGTTCACTTTTATTTATTATAAAAGAAAGATTTCATGCACAAAATGTATATTTTGTATATTTCAAAAGTTTATTGTTGCTATGTACTCGCCTGCAAATCAAAGTTCCTTTTCAATTTTTGTCTTAAATAAAAAGTTTAACTTTCATATAAGTAAGTTGGCAAGTGCGTGGCTCATTGAATGGTGTGAAAGCGAACAGCTGTACCCGCCGCCTCTACTAGCTCCTCGTTATTAGATTATAAACAGACACAACACGCATTTCACCTACTGCTCCTAGAAAGTAAAAAAAAACATGAGAAGCGGAAAGCGATAAACGGACGGAGATACAATAAAATGGAAACACAAACTCGAGGCATTATTTACAGATTACCATTAGTTAATACGTTAAAGGTAAAATGCGCCTTTAATTCTATTAAACACCGAACATAGATTCTACGAATGCATATAAACTTGCTCAAAATTACTGGATAAATCTTTGAAATTATGTCTTTTGAATCGAGTCTCACATGTTCGCCATTTGAGAGCTAGATTAAGATTAGTTGCGGTCTCTTATGCTTAACTGTCATAATGGTGGTAATAAAAATCAAAGTAATGGATATTAAAATCAACGAATTTTAACAGCGTATGCCTTTGAAATAGAAGGTACAACATATTCGACGCCTGCGATTCACGGAGCCGCCCAGAATGTTGAGCATTTTGTTGAATTATGGGTCAGGCGCTCATTCCACCTCTCCATTCCCCTTGTTAATTGGCACGTTCTCTGTGGATCTAAAACCTCTTCTCCTTTACTTCCGATCTATAGGATGTTCAGTAGATTATGGATGATCGCCTTGCATTTGCACGTGTCTGCGGATACCCAAGAGGGAAACGTTTCATTATTATCTGGTATCAATCTTCTCTCTGCGGCTGCGACAAGCACAAGAGCAACACATCACGAGAGTTCGGCGTATTTAAATACGCCAAAAAGCTCGGGAGTTCAAAGGCTGTCGCATCTGCTTCTGTGAAAAAGCCGTTTAAACTGTTTTGAGAATTAGAGTGGGCTTGGACAATTGAACTCGAATTAAGGAGGGGAATAAACAGTGAAACTCAGCTGAAATTTAAAACTAACTAGAAAATCCAACAGATGGTATCACTACATTCGGGATAGGATTTTATTGTCAAGTTACATAAAAGGCTGTTAAACCGAGTGACGGATTAACGAAAATATCGAACTCTAGAATTAACAGGAATTACTCCTAAAGTTTCACATATCCAGACATAAATTGACTGACGTAAGGAAATCCAAGTTATCTTTTTGTAGGGAGCTGGAACTTTATTTAATTCTTAAAACGGTGCCGAAGATCAAGTGAAAATAGTATTTCCAAACTTCCTAAAGTTGCAATAAACCTTTTTTGCAACCTACGGGATGAAACGCGTTGGTTTGCACTTTAATCCTCTGCTTACCCGGACTACTGCGGCAAGAGAAAGAATGGTAACTCTCTTGAAAAGGATCGACAATGCCTCATTTTTAAAACATCTTGCCTTTCACCTAACATCATTAGATCTAATAACAATCATTTTCCGTAATGGGCCAATTAGTTGAATGTGAAACTCAGTGTAAATGTTAATGTAAATAAATACTCCCAACGTCTTTAACCTCACATTCAATAGGCTAATGTGCATAATTATTATCTGTGCCGCCTTCACATGTACTTGTTAAAAACAGCCGCCTACTTTACCAGTTTAACATTACAAATGGACACAGATTTCTATTTAATTGTATCCTACTTTAACTAGGACAAACAATATGGCTCGGTCACCTTTGGACAGATCTCTAATGATATACAGAATATGTATTCAACTTCTAGGAAACAGAAACATTTTCCAAAACTAAGTGGGTTCATCGCCAACCAAACCTAACCAGTTATCTATCTATTTGGATTTTATATTTAAATAAAGAATATGTATAGGTTATAGACACATTACGGAAGTCTAATAGTCGGATCAAAGAACTCCTTGATCTATTTTCCTCTAAAAAGATTTGGTCACAAAGCGAAAGGCATATTAGGTGTTGGGGGGAGGTATATGGTGGAGGGGGAGAGGCGGGAGCCTGAGCAATAAAGTAAAATGTGTGAAAAAAGAATTAGTGAAATTAGGTTACGGGAATAAAACGTAAGGCTTCCAGCCTTGGGCAAGTACTGCTAGATAGTCTGATCTATTGTTTTTCGGCTTGGCAGGAGGTTTATTATCTGCTAAATAATTCCCCAAAAGGTATTTGCATAATCACTTCTTTGATGTGACTTGAGTGTCAAAAATCAGCCATTGCCCGGGAGTGTAAAAAAAGTACCAAAGCTTTTCCGAAATTGACAGTGTGTGGCAGACGTCATAAATAGATTTAACCCACGGCTTTCCTTAGTCTCTTTAATGATTAAACACAAAGAATGACAAAAGATTGGCGCTTCAGTCTGGGCGTGATTGATCCGTTTGTCTCTATTCTGATACTTCGTAGAACACGTGCTTTTCTCCGCGTAAGATTTCCACACGCTCAATTAGGAGCCATCAAACCTCCCATCAATACGCGGTACCATCATCCCCTTATGCAATTGCGTGATTCTTCTACTTATTAGAATCAATTTCTTGTTCAAGCGAATACTGCATAAATTGCACAACTGCGTTTTCTCAGTAAGTATTTATCTTCCAAGTCTTTATGAAAATATTTAGTAGCATGCAAACTAGGTGGATTTTTTTAAAAAATCTGATGCTTTATTATGTATTAGTGAAGTAAAATAGTTGGTCTTATCTCAAATAATAATTAACCATCTGTGTAAAGTGACTACTAGCAGATACGAAATGTGTTACCCCCACAATGCCCCTGCCACTTTGAAGAGGCCAGGGTTCGACTTGAGATACTGTCATCTGCTACCAACATATGCTGCATAACTCATATAGACCAATACTAAAAGCAAACAAAAAGTTGTTTTTCAGATGCTAACAATTCGCTCATGATTTATGTACAAGATATCCAAAGGCATTTTGGCGGGTGGCGAACTTCAAAGAAAAGCAAAGGAGTGGAAAATGGTGAGTTTCAGGCATCGTCAAAGAAGTCTTTGTGGATCTCTTTGAAGGGGAGAGTTGTCAGAAGTTTTGAGGGAAGGATTTATAGGGAGTAGAGGAGTTCAGGTTGGAGCTAGAGAGGCAAGTGTGACTATAATAATAAATTAACTCTGGAGGTAAAGGGCCCGCAGAATGAATGTAGACCAAAAAGGAAAAATGTATGCTAGAATATATACTTAGAGGACATTCGTCAGGTTGATGGTGGCAATGGCATGAGGGGTTCGAAACTAAAGGTGAATATTTTTAAGTTTGAGAGTACTGTACTGCACATCCGTGCATCTGATCTCATTGCGTTAAGTAAAACATCAGCTAACACTAAAGTCAAGGAAGGAATTGTTCTTCTGTTATTTTGCCTTTTACAAATATTTGGCATAGAAAACT